>NC_082640.1:35597991-36870134 GCF_028023285.1 Balaenoptera ricei
TCTATTCAGCATTATACTAGATGTCCTAAGTAACGGAATATAGCAAGAAAAATGTTTAAAAGCATAGAATAATTGGAAAGAAGAAACAGAACTCATTATTTGCAGGTGTCATAACTGTGTATGTACATAATCCAAGAGAATTCACAAACTATTAGTATTAGCAAGTGAATATAGTGAGAATATAATGTCAATATACAAAAATCAATTAGATTTTCATACTCCAGCAGAAAACAAACAGAAAAAAATTTTAAAACATTTACAATAACATCAAAATAACAAACATTTGGGAATTAATTTAACAAAAGATATGCAAATCATATACATTGAAAATTATAAACATTATTGAGAAGAATTTAAAAAGAACTAAACAAAGGGATGAATATACCATATTTATGGATTGGAAGACTTGATATTGGAAAATCAGTTTTCTCCAATTTGACCTACAAATTCAATGTAATTCCAATCAAAATCAGCAGAATTTCATAAAAATTTAGAAGCATATTTCAAAATTGATATGGAAATGGAAGGAGTCAAGAATATCAGAGATAATCTTCAAGAACAAAGCTGAAGTACTTACACTACCAGATATCAAGACTTATTTTAATGCTACAGTAATTAAGTCACAATGGTATTGGTGCAAATAGGTCAATGAAACAGAACAGAGTGCAGAAATAGACCCACACATACATAGTTTGGGATTTAAAAGAAATGGGGAAGGGATTGCCTTTTCACCTAATGGTTTTGGGTCAATTGCATAGCCATGTGAAAAAGATATTGCTTCCACTTCACAACATACACAAGTATCAATTCTAGTTGGATTATAGCTCTTAGTATGAAAGGTAGAACAGTAAGATTTCCAGACAAAAACATACGTGAATATTTTTGATCCTAAATAAGGCAAAGATTTTTTAGCCAGGATACAAATAGCTTACACATAAAGTTTAAAATTAACAACCCACACCACAACAAAATTAAGAACTTCTGTATGGGGAAACTGATAGCCCTAAATACATTTAATGGAGAACAAAAATTGAAAATAAAATGAATTAAGAATTTAGCTCTAGAAGTTAAAAACACAATACCAAAATAAAACCATGTAAAGATAAAGGAAACAAAAATTAAAATTTACATAAATAGAATTTTTTAATGAACTCTGAGAGTTACCAAGCCTCGAATCTAGTTCTTAAATGTCTCAGAGACAAATCTTTGGATGGTTTGAACAAAACAAAAATTAGACAAGGAGCCAGTGAACAAGTTTAGGAATGAAAGAGACGTAGGAACTGTTGAGTCTATTGTTGTTGTTGTTGTTGTTTTGTTTGTTTTTAGTGATAAAGGAATGCTATGATTACTTTTGAAAAGTTAAGTTTGAAAAATTAGATGAATTGGACACTTTTCGAGAAAATAATAAATTGCAAGATTGACTCAGAAATAGAACCCTAAATAAATCAATAAACCTAAGAGGTACTGAAATGGTTTTCTAAGTCTTGTTCATTACCACCAAAAAGAAATAGAATAAAAGAAGGAAGGAAGGACGGGAAGGAGGGAGGAAAGGAGGGAGGGAGGGAGGGAAAGAAAAGGCATTAAACCCAGATGTTTTACAGAAAGAAATAATCCTTATTGTTGCAGATGCATTTACTTGCTTACCAATATCCATTTCCCTTTCCCTTTCTGCCAGAGGCTTAATTTTGTTCCAAGGTTCCTTCTTCCCACAGGTGTCTCAGATAACTCTCTTTGCAACTTTCAAATATACAATAGAGTACTGTTAACTTTAGTCACTGTACTATACATTACATCTCCAGAACTTATTTATCTTGTAACTGGAAATCTGTACCTTTTGACCCCCTTCACCCATTTCACCCTCTTCCTGCCTCTGGCAACCACCAATCTGTTCTCTGTACCTGTGAGTTTCGATTTTTTTTAGATTCCACATGTAAGTGAAATCATACAGTATTTGTCTTTCTCTGACTTATTTCACTTAGCGTAATTCCCTCATAGGTCCATCCATGTTGCTGCAAATGGTAGAATTTCCTTCTTTTTTTTTTTTTTTTAATTAATTAATTAATTAATTTATTTTTGGCTGTGTTGGATCTTCGTTTCTGTGCGAGGGCTTTCTCTAGTTGCGGCGAGTGGGGGCCACTCTTCATCGCAGTGCGCGGGCCTCTCACTGTCGCGGCCTCTCTTGTTGCGGAGCACAGGCTCCAGACGCGCAGGCTCAGTAGTTGTGGCTCACGGGCCCAGTTGCTCCGTGGCATGTGGGATCTTCCCAGACCAGGGCTCGAACCCGTGTCCCCTGCATTGGCAGGCAGATTCTCAACCACTGCGCCACCAGGGAAGCCCTGTTAATAATTATTATCTGGGCAGTCGTATTAAGGCAATTTTTTGAATTCTGATTTTCCTTTCATCTATCTATCGCTTAAATTTATAATACTGATGAAACTTCAATTCTAGTTCTCCACATTGTCATTTTAAAAGACAATGCAATTGTTTAGAGGTCTATTAATATTATAATATCTTTAAATGTCATTAAAACATGATGCAGTATTATCATTCTTCCTTGGAAAAAGTCCCTGTTACTACCACTGAGAATTTCTGACTATTTTAAGAGAATTTTCATCCAAACTCCAGGAAGGAGTCATATTTGGATATTTGTTCTTCAATTCCAAGAAGGCTGGCATTATATCGTATTATTTTAGAGAGCAAAATAGGCAAAATGGGAGATAAAGGATTCTTTCTTCAAAGTAAATAAAAACTACAAATAATAATGCCCCTTCCTCCAATCCTAAAAACTTTAGAAAAATGAAGTTATTAAATCTGCAGGGAACTTTTTCTCCCCAAGATTTTGTTTTTGCTTTTGTGTTTTGTGACCGGGCAGTAGAGTCACAACAAGTGCTCATACTCTATGAAGACAATCGCAGAGATGCAGCTTCTTTCCTTATAACTGCTCTGATCTTCTTCACAAGCCCCCTCCTGACTAGGGAGGGAGGGGAAAACAGCTTAAATAGAGTTCAATCCTAGGAGGTCAGTCTGGTTCACTCATTTAAAGAGTTCTCTTTAGGTACCGCTGTTTCCGGTGGGGAAGTATCCAGGCTTTCTGCTGTGCCCTCATCCAGACCGATCTCCTCTATGGTGGTCTTTGATGTAGGACCTCACAGAGGCGGGAAAGGAAAGAGGCCTCGGATCCATGCCTGGAGGTCCTCATCCTGTCCTTGGGCCCATAGCTGTGTCCCTTGTCCCTCTGGCCACTGGGAGGCCCACAGGGAGCCTCAGTGCCTGTGAACTCAGCTGTGTTCTTCCCCAGCCGGGGTGGGTGGGCTCCTCCGTTGCCCTGCCCAGTCCACATTACTCTTGTGCTCAGTTTCTCGGTGGTGTGGCTGGGACTCCTCCCCAGTCCCTGGCCTGGCTCACAGCCCCTTACCAAGGAGACCAGATGCTTTATTGTCCAAGCCAGGACGTTTCTGAGGATGAAAGGAGGAGCTTCTAAGAATTAAGTCAGGGCTGCAGGTGGAAACTGGGTCTTTTCTGAACAAACTAGGATGTCTGGTCACTCTACATTTACCCCTCCATTGCAGGGTCATTTTGCCCCCACCATGTCAAGGCTGGCCAGCCAAGAGTACATGGAATTTTCTAGATACCTTCCATGCCACACAAGAGCTGAGGGAGACTCCGGGGAGCTGAACTCAGACGCAACCTGTGACTAAACATTTCACGGCACTCATGCCAATTTCATTCCAAGGTAGCTTCCCCCAGTGGCGGATGGAGATGGCCACCCTAGGAGGCATTTTCCTCTTGGGTTCTGAATGAAAAGTGAAGCAAATCTCCTCCTCTGCCTTTAGCTTTGAAACCTACTTAATACGCTTCCCTGCTCTGCAGAGTGACTGCTGTCATGATCCACGTCTCATTGCCTTGCTTCCTCCATCCTGTCCCCAGTTTTCTTCTTTTACCCACAATGCCCTGAGGCAGAGGAAGCCGACTCTCCGCATCCTGGCTGGGGTCCCCCTACAATGGATGCTCCTCCTGAGTGTAGGGTGCTGAGGACACTAAGTCCACAGCTCAGCCTTACTGGGGGTACAGGCATCCTCTATATTGCAGAAGAAACACTTTGATTTAGTGTTGAAATGGTATGGGAACTAAATCAGTTTATAGAAGGCTTATCTCCTTCCATAAGCCTGACGTTCAAGACAAAAGTCTAAACTAAAAAAAAAAAAAGAAAATCCTACCTTAATAATCAAAAGTTGAACATGAATGCTCTTTGCAGTCTTGCTAACAACAGCCCAATCATTAACCACTACTTTCAAACCCCCAGGGTGAATAGGTCCACTGACAAGGGAGATGGTCAAGTACAGAATGGCAAAAGGGAACTGTATATTAACATTTACAAGCGTATACTACTCCTGTTTGGTTAGGAAAATGATTTTATAACAATGGTAAGAAAATGAATTCAAACTCAACTGCCTTACTTGGCCACTTCTAAATAATTTCCAAAATTTATGGAATAGATTTTTCTGTAAAACTCTTTTTTTCATATTTGTGTATATATTACACCAATAATTCAGCTGTGAATTATGGTAACTACTAGAACAGTATTTGAACTGCTTTAACCAAGAAATTTCCCTCAACAGACCACATTCTGTGTATAAGCATCAGTTTAAAATAAATAAAGTAAATAAATAGCATAAGTAAATAAATAAATAAAGTAAAATATAGCATCAGTTACATTATAGTAACTATCATGTAATATTTCAACAGTTTCTACCTTTGTGATTCATGGCAAATGCTTAAAATGAGGTGGAATTCTGATTGGGAGGCATGATGAAATAGGTAAATTTTCTTTTCTGTTAGACACTGTTATGGGCTGAATTGTATCCATCCCCAAAAACATATGTTGAAGTCCTAACTCACAGAACCTCAGAATATGATCTTATCTGGAAATAGGGTCTTTGCAGATCTAGTCAAGTTAAGATGAGGTCATTAAGGTGGGTCCAACCCAGTATGACTGGCATGCTTATGTAAAGGGGAAATTTGGGCTCAGAGGTGGACATGCACAGAGGGAAGGTGGTGTGAAGACAAAGGGAGAAAACCTGAGGATCCAAGAGGCTAGGAGAGAGGCACGAAACAAATTGTCCCTCACAGCCCTTACAAGGAACCAGACCTGCCCTCACCTTGATTTTAGAGTTCTAGCCTCCAGCACTGTGAGACAAAAACATCTGTTGTTTAAGCCACCCAGTTTATGGTGCTTTGTTACAGTAGCCTCAGGAAACTAACACATGCACAGACTCTAAAAACTGTGTCTTGCTGTGTTTTGAAACACCTGTGAACATATGAATTTAGCCAGCGTCTGCATCACATTGCAAGGCTGAAATCTTCTCTTTGAGAGAGAGGAAAACAGGCAGTTTCAAGTCCTCTCGGCCCTGGATAAGTTAGATATGCTATCATAACTTCCCAGAAAGAAAAGAAAGACTTTGTAGGTAGAAAATATACAAAATATCTGGAGCTGTGTTTGTAGGAAACCAGAGACAGAGGCTTGCCTAGCTGAAAACTAATGGGAAAAGAAATCAGAAAACATTTTCCTACAGAAACACAAAGTATCCAAATGGGAGAAAGAGGAAGATTTCAGACCATGAGGAAGAGAAACTTTTTTTTTCCTTGAAGATGGACATGTTTTTTAAAGAGGGGAAAAGCCACCAGCAATAATTAAAATACTTAACCACAGAAACAGATGTCTTTCTCAAAGCCATTTAAGTTTATTTTACTAGATTATTCTTATAAGCATATACTGAAAATAGATATGCACAAGTATATCAGTACAGTATATCAGTACTCACAGATATTCAGTAAATTCTCACTGAATGGATAGTGCCTCTTACAGTCCAATCAACAAAGCATACAGCATCAACCACTGGCTCAAGACTCTCTACTGCTCCCTGGTGGCAACATGCACATATTGCAGAAGCAAAATAATACTTCAGGGGCTCTCATGCAAAATACCCGTGACTCAGTAACACAGTAACAAGAGTCATCCATGAGAAACAGATCATTCAGGAAAATAAGAATGTATAGTGAGAAACCCATTGGGAAGAAGAAAAAGTGCACTTTTCAAGAATGGTCCAATCATGAAAATATAGCTTCTGAAAAAGTAGAAAAAAGAAATTTTGTCTCACTGGTGCAGTGAGTTGCCAGATTTCAGAATCCACACAATAACCACAAAAGACTCTAACATCCCATGGATGCCTTCATATTTTACTCTCTACGTCAGAATATAGTCGTTTTCAACAGTCCATTTATTAAAAGTCCATGAAATGAGGTCTAATCTAGGAACAGTATAAAAGAGGGTGCCTTTATATCTCAGTGCACCCATGACTGAGCGAAATTAGCACTCGGGGGCAGAGCTGGTTTTCACATTCTCTCTCAGGTTGAAGCCAGGTCTTCCTTTTTTTTAATTCAGCTGCTCTTGGTTGATTGGAATGGAAAGAGATACAATGAAATACATGGCTGACCATCATCAGGGACCTAACACACACTTTTAACCTCCCACTCAAAGGACAGCAATCCCTTGATTGCATCCTGGGCCAAGCAGAGATGAATAGAAGCAGAGTTCCTTATCTTAGTAACAACACAGGCTGGGTAATACTACAGTGCTCTGAGGAAAAAAAAAAAAAGTAACTAATGGAAAAGGATATTTCCTAGAAACCCACAATATTTGGACAAGCTTATAAGGCAGGGAAAACCATCAGAGTCATTCTTGCTTCATCAGAGTGTCTCTGATTTTGCCAATTTCTCTCCCACCCAGCACACCATGTTCATGAAAGAAAATGGCTGTAGGCACGAAAATGAGGTTCTATTTATGCATGAGTCCGACAGCTGTGTGTAACACCCTCTTTGATAAATAAATATATATATATATTTTTTTTCTTTTAAAAAGAAAACCTTTCCAGTCAAGGGAGATCAAAACCTTTCCAGAAATTGAAGTTAAAGCCCAGAATTGTTTATTAAATCTGAGAAAACTAGAACTCCGAGACAGGAAAATAGAAGGCTGAGTACAAATTCAGACAGTGGCAACATGCTGCTAAAATGCATTCTAAGAGGTGAATATATAATTAGGGCAAGAAGATGTAAAGTAATTTTTAATTACACATGTGATATATGACTGTATTCTTTTTTTAAGAATTATTTTAAGTATTAAAATATTATAAGTAAAACTAAGATCACTCCCCCAAAGCACCAATCCCCTCTAAAATAGCCATTGTTTCCTCAGTGTTTTCAGTTTGGAATGTATCCTCTCAAATTAAAAAAAAATGTATACACACACATATTCATATACATACACGTGTGTGTGTACACATACACTTGTAGAAGTAAACAGTTTATGTGTATATGCTTTTTATTTTATTTTATTTATTTATTTATGGCTGTGTTGGGTCTTCGTTTCTGTGCGAGGGCTTTCTCTAGTTGTGGCAAGCGGGGGCCACTCTTCATCACGGTGCGCGGGCCTCTCATTATCGCGGCCTCTCTTGTTGCGGAGCACAGGCTCCAGACGCGCAGGCTCAGTAGTTGTGGCTCACGGGCCTAGCTGCTCCGCGGCATGTGGGATCTTCCCAGACGAGGGCTCGAACCCGTGTCCCCTGCATTGGCAGGCAGATTCTCAACCACTGCACCACCAGGGAAGCCCCCTCTATATGTGTTTTTATGCATGGGATCAATAAACAGTACATTTTCCATGCTAATACTTTCACCAAACAATATCTTAAAATTTTAACCTTTGTGGCTATTTGTCCCATCCCATCACTGTACTAATGTCTCCTACTTGGTCAGATATCTTCAAACTGACTTAAGAAGAATACAGATCTTCTGAGTAGGAATGAGAAGAGAATTTTAAAAAAGGTTGTGTGTGTGTGTGTGTGTGTGTGTGTGTGTGTGTGTGTGTTTTACCACTTGAGCATCAAATGGGAAAACCCTAAGAGAAGCAAACCAAGCCCAGAATTTATGTATAACAATGGATGAGAGAGAATAGAAGGAAAGAGAGATGACAGCTGGCTTCCCCAAAAGCCTTTCACAAAGCTACTGTCAAATAATTACATTGGGTTGACACTTCGAGGGTCTGACACAGAAGTCATTTCAATGTCTAGGAATGGCAAGTCAAGTCCAGGAATGGCAACTTAAATGTCTACGAACGGCAACTGACACTTACACCTTCAATGTCAGGAACACATTAGGGCCTGGTGTGGGCCCTGGCAAATGAGGATGTGTGCCCTAATAAAAAGGCTGCTGTTACCCAGCTGCAGCCAATTATCGCTATGGCAACATGCAAGCTAGTTGTCAGATCTTCCCATTTTTAAAAAGAAGCAGGAAAAAATACTGGTATTTTAATATTATAATCTCTTGTTTTTTTCAAGGTTGACTATTTAAAACCCAAAGATTCAAAACAACAACTTCACCCAGACCGACCTTGGCTGGTCACACTGTAGGTAAACAGGACGTCAGTTTGCAACTCTCATCTAATTCCAAATGTATTTCTCTGCTGGCACAACCGATGTCTCAATGAAACACTCTTTGACAAATTAATGTGGAACACAGACAGTTCTTTTGAGGGCACTGGGTCTTTTCACAGGTAAAGAAATCCCTGGCAATTAGAGCTCTTTTCTTTCTTCCCTTTCTATCTTGAAGTTTCCAAAAAGGGATAGGACAAAATCATCCACTGAAATGCCCTTTTTTGCACATCTTAGGTATTTATAGTTTTATCAGAAGAATTTCAGATTGTGTCACCTTGGAAATATATTGGCCACTACATTTCATATCCTCTGAGTGAAGGAAGATGCCCCCGATGCACCCAAGAGAGGAAACACAGAGTCGTGGTTACAAGGGAAGAAGAATTCTTGTGAGGGGACCTCGTGACAGGTGTCCGGACAAGGGCTCATTATGAGACATTGCTGAGGAAACAGGGAAGGGGGTTAAGGAAGGGGGCCTCTGTCTTCTCTGCTCCCCTTTGCAAGGACAGCAATAGCACAGTCGTGGTTTAAGACATGGAGCATTTAACCACTGACCATTTTCACCGAAATCCATCTGGAGGTTTAAAACTGAACACAGCAACTAGAGGTTATACATGCAAAAACAATCATTCCCCTATAAAAGTGAAGCTTGTTTCTTAACTATTGGGGTTGGGGAACAGAAACTACTTTAGAGAGATGAACAGTTTTTAAGAACTGACTGTCAAGGTGAAAATATTAATGACACATGCCCTGTATAAAAAGTCACTGGCTGCCTACTAAACAAACGTGTTCTTTTTAAAATTCAAGATGTGCAGGGCCCCAGATGCATGACATTTATGAAGAGGCTCATCCTACCTTGAAGATGAAATCAGCCATCAGAGGTCCTGGAATCTTAAAGGCTTGCCTCTCGGAGCCCCTCTGAAATTCAACTGTTGTATTTTCTACAACAAAAGCTCCAGGGCTGTTAAAGCTGTGCTCTCCTTTGCTTCCTTGCAGTGTTTTTGTTTCAATGACTAAAATTTAAAAATAAAGTTTCAGTGAGAGAATATCTTAAAAGCATTTTATTCCAAAAGATATTTTACTACAAGTAATAGCATCTGATATCAACACAATATCAATACATCCACTCAGTTTACAAACATTGATTCAAATAGGTAGAATAAATATATAAGCTTCTTAGTTATCTATAAAAAGAAGCAAACAAGAGTGCTAGGTCCAGTTAGGTCTACTCAACTCTTTGGAGTCATTTCTATAATAAGGGGAAGAAGAAAACATCTCTTTCTTTATATTTTTTCATGATGTAGCTATTACTTAAAATAAAGCGATGTTACTCATTTTCTCACCCATTCAGATAGTAAGCCTAGACTTTTATTTAGACAAAACCACAATAAACTCTAAATTTGCTTAATTTTTTTTTTTATTTTGAAATAATTGTAGATTCACAGGAAGTTGCAAGAACAGTAAAGAGGTCGTGTGTACCTTTCATCCAGTTTTACCCAATGGAATGGTTACATCTTACCCAACTATAATACAATATCAAAACCAAGAAACAGACATTGGTACAATGTGTGCATAGAGTCCTATGCCATTTTGTCACACGTGACCACAACCAAAATACAGAACTATTCCATCACCACAAAGACCTCTCTCATGTGTCACCTCTTTATTCACATTAGCTTTTAAAGGAACAGTAGTGCTTTTAGATCTCTTACAGAACAATGCCAACGGTTTAACCAAAATACCACTTCTACCTTATTTCAGTGATTTCTTTCTTTCCCTTCTCTTTTTTTTTCTTTCATTTTGTAAATGTCACCATTCTTAGTGAACCTGGTCCACCTGCATTTCTGGCTCCAGATCTATTCCTAACTCACTGCCTTGGATTTTCATTGCCTTATTTCTAAAACGAGGAGTCAGAGCAGACAATCTCCCAGGTCCTCTGCTCCTCAGAAACCTACACTTGACTCACTGGTATTCAATGGTTCTTTAACCATCTCGAACAAAGGACACAACAGAACCAGAACTCCATTCCGTCTCAAACTTAAAAAGCTGATAAAAACACAACAAAATGATCTGGCTTTTATGAAGCTGCAATCCATATGTGCTGTGCTTCGGTGGTGATCCTTTGCCGATTTCTCTCTGCCACCGGAGCAGCTGCAGGAATTCAAGCGCCCTGGGCAGATTGCATAACAGGTATTAGGAGACATCCCTGATTATCCCTGACAGGCAGGCTGGGAACTTTTCTGGGAAAATTCAAAGGCTGGACATGAGCTCCTTGATCTGCAGGAGTCATTAGCAGTCAAAGAATAATGCTGGGTACTCTCAGGCACACAAAACCCCTACCACTTTGGCCCTGATCTCCATGACCGCAGCAGATTTTTGGAAAGTGTGAGATTAAATTCATTTCCTAGTTCCAATGAAGATATAAAACAGAGTGTTAGAAAGTGAACTGTCAGTAAAAATGAGATGGGAAACTGGAGATAGTAAGAGGGATCCACCCTGGATGAATCAGCCCTCTAAAAGTAAAGGAGGAAAAATCATAAGCATTCAGGTAATATCAAAACACAAAATGAAGCTGGACAAGTTCCATCCACGCAAAGAAGAAGGCATGCAAAACACTGCTTCTAGACCGAGACTTAGCCTGAAGTGACTTGATTAAATTCAAATAGAGTGCAATGGATTCGATGGCTGTGATTGTTTTACCACTGCGCTAACCTTCTGGATCAAAGCTCTCCAAGTTTCATCTGGCTGCAGAGTTATGGCAGGGGGTGTCAGAATCTGGAAACGTGATCTGGGGGGAAGGGAAGACCAGTGTGACATCCATCTTTTAAACCTGTTAGCTTGGTTTTGATGTTTTGTTTTTTGACGTTGAGTCTATTCTATTACTTCAAAGGTGTCCAAGATCTTTAGTGGCAAGGATGTGAGAACACAGGAGCAAAACCAGTTTTCAAGTGCATGTGAATTACCCAAACCACTCTTCTCCAATTCTCATAAAATATCTTTATATCAATTATTTCAAAAGGCTTCCCACTCTCTGGGTCACAAACCCTGGCTGCATACATAGGAGGTCTAAAGCAGGTGCTCTGACCTCAACTGTGTAACCTGAGTCAGAAGTGGGTGGTCAATAAAGACAAGGGAAGTGATTTGATGAAGCCACCTTTTTATGGTTTATGGATGCAAACGATTCTGATAGTTTGGATTAACAAAGCCCCTGTGATGAATTCACAGTGAAGTGGAGGTCAGTGTTGCTCTTTAAAAGTTGTCATTTTTATCGGTGGTAAACTTGCTTCTCCTTAGCACCTGTGCCTCTTAAATTGGCAGAAAAGGAGTTTTTGAAAATCAACAATTCAGATGATGTGTTGACTTATGGATACGTTTTTAAAGTTTTTATTAGTGTCTAGCACCCCATGTGTGTACTGCAGCCCTGTGTTGTAATGTGCAATTCACAGCTCATGAGAGCTGCACACACAGCCCTTTAATTCTCTGAGCTTCCACAGACCCTCTGCGGTTTCTATAGCAAGACAGACAGTGCTGGGTGGAGACCCCAAGAAATCTATAAACAGCCCCACCACTGTGAAAGGCAGAGGGTAAGAGCCTCCTTTCTTGCTACCCACTGCTGCCTTTTTTCTCCTCTTCAGGCTTAAAATGATGGAGGTGGCAAAGAGCCAAGGAAGAGATGATCTGTATCCTCAAAGAGATAAAAGAGAAACATCCTATGATATTGTTTATATGCAGAATCTAAAAAAGAAATGATACAAACAAGCTTTGGAATTTATTAGCTGGCTCAACAAAGAAATATATTGGAAATCCCCTCATCTTTGTTGCTTAATCTGAAAAATGAAGTTAGCGTTGTTGTGAGAATAAATAAAATCACATACAAAAAAAAATAGGATCAGAAATCAAGACCCTCTTAAATCCCCAAACCTTCACAACTCAAGTCTACCATGGTACCTTTAAATATTTTGATCCACACTTGTTATTTTTAAAAGAAATGACTAGAAAAATGGTGAATGCTGCTAACTGCTTCTAGTTGAAGGGCTTTCCCTGAGAAGTATCCGTCCAGGCTTCTTTCAAAAGAGACAGGGTCATGCTAATCATCCCAAGAGGTCTCCTTAAATTCTAAGAAGGCCACAAAAGTATTGTTAGGTAAACATGTAATGAGCATTTAGCACAGCTAACTTGGTTATAAATACATCAAACTTATGCTTCGAGTTGTATATTATAGTGTATGCATACTTTATTCACTATTCATTTCCTTTGATTAGTCATTATGTTCAGGGTTCATGTTTATATTAATACATCTCTACATATGGTCGTCAGACCGCACTTAGAGGACGAAAAAAAATCCCAATTCTTACAATTGATAATGGAGGTTTTCAGTTTATGGCATCTTGGCTTCTCGAGTTTATTGCTAGTCAAAACACATTTAACGCTGAAGTTTTGCTACAATAAAATCTCTTTTGCAGGAACCCTCTTATTGTTTCCATTTTTGAAATTTTAGGGAAATCTGGAGCTGTGTGTTTGATATAATGCTGAAGCCAAGCTTGCAAAAGGACTAGAAATTCAGTATTTAAACACCTCTAGGCGATATGCAAGATGGACATTCTGTAATTAAATTCCATTCCACAGCAAAGAGACTAACAGTATGCTACTGGGTGTTCTCAGTTCTTAACGATGCAGCCTTTTGGAGGGTGGCAGTTAATATGGATCTTAAAAAGAACGATTTATTACTGCAAAGTGAGCTTAATTTCAGGAATATATCTTCGAATAAAAAATTAAGAAAACACTTGTGTAAATCAAGAAAATAAAGCCGCTTCTATATTTAGGTGTTCAGAAATGGTAACTAAATCCTTTGTAAATAAAGCCAGTTCATTCTATTCACTGGCAGAGAAGGGTAGCTTTCAGAAACACTTCTAGAGCCAATTTTGAGATTGTTCAGAAGGAGATATATTCCAAGCAACAGATCTGTCACCTTTGGAGAAAAGGGAATATATTTGAGCTCTGTTCTTGGAACCATGCCAGTCTTGAGTATAAAGTTATGTTTAATATGCCAGAACATATATGTATGTAAATGAATATTCTACCTCAAAGTATTCATCTTTACCTAACCTGTTTACTGTGTACTTATTCTGTTTTTAGAGCTTATAAAACTCTTTTTAGAGCTGAATGTTAAAGAATTGTCTGTAGTATCACGAGAAAATCAGGCCCAGTCACTGCAATTTTTTTTATTTTTTAAAACATCTTTTTGATATGCCATAAAATTCACCCATTTAAAATGTAGTTTCATGGCTTCAGCATAGTCACAGAATTGGGAAACCATAACCACAATCTAAGTTTAGAACATTTTTGCCACCCCCCAAAGAAACCCCATATCCGTTAACAACCCCAGACCTGCCACCAACCCAACTCACCCCAGCCCTAGGCAACCACCAATCTACTTTCTGTCTCCTTAGATTTGCTTTACTCTGGACACTTTATATAAAGACAATCATAAAATATGTGGCCTTTTGTGACTGGCTTCTTTCACTTAGCATAATGTTTTCAAGGATCATGTCTATTGTAGCATGTGTCAGTACTTCATTCTTTATTAGAGACAAATAATATTCCACATATGCCCATTTTATTTATCCATTCATCAGTTAACGGACATCTGGGCTGTTTTCACGTTATGGCTATTATGAATTATGCTGCTATGAATGTTCAACACTTCACAGTTTTGAATCCAGGATGCTACTTTACAATGTGATCACTCAAATGATTCACAAAATTTGGATCTAAATGATTTTCACCTGTTCTCAAACATCAAGTTTGCATTTACAAGGATAAAGATTCACTCTCATCAAGAGCTGTGGGCCTTAAGTCATTTTAAAAAGAAGCCTAAAAAATGTTTTGATGCTTCATTGTAGAGAAAGCCTTGAGTGAACTGACCATTATATGGCTATAAACATTTCAATATTTTAGTTAAATACATCAGTCACATTCTTCTAGTCATAATTCATATAATAAAGTAAGGGTTGAAAAAGACTTTCCAGTAATTGTTCACCCTCATTGCCCTAAAGATATTCTCTTGCTTCCCTAATTTAGGTCATAATTTACTAAAGAATTTCTTTCTTTTTCCAAGATTTTAATCTATACCATTGGTGACCTTAAACATTTTGATATAAACTTTTCTCAAAGGACATTTCTGGTTAGACTATCGGTACTACAGCCAAAATATACAAACACATATAACACACATGGACAAACACATTTAAAAGCTACCAAAAATGCTTGTGTCCCTGAGAAATTTTTACGATTTGAAAATCTAAGAATGGTGGCTCAGAAAAAAAATGGCAAAATATGTCACACTTTAATCCGGTAGACCTTGATTTGTGTGGCTTTAAAAGTTACAAATAGTGTTTCGTACTCTTTACAGAAAGATAGAGCTGAACACAGTAAGCTTCTTCAAGGCCAGGGGCTCAGTCTTGTTAAAAACTCATTTTCCGGGGAAAAAGACTAAGAAAGTCCTGCCTATGGCCACAGGAAACCTTGGGAGAGAAGCAGACAAAATTTGGTATTTCTAGTTCCTTTGGGTCCTAAGAGACCAGAAAAGCTAAGACAGAAAGATGCCATGTGACTTTGGCCAAAGAAACAATACAATTTCAATCCTCTATTATTTCAGACTCTTACTATTCTGGGAAACCAGTGTTTACTTTCAGTGCCCCCTAGACCTGAGGTTGTGATATGCTGGCAACGGAGCGTGTACTTGTCAGCTATATTCACTGATACAGCTCTGTGTTTTAAATTTCGTTTTGTTATTTTTTACCCCAAACTGCTAAGATCGCCAGAAGACTCTAGACTCCTAGTTTACTCTCCACATAAAAAATAGTTTATTTCACATATAACTTGATTTCCTCTCCCATGAGGAGATTAATTTCCCACTAGGGCATGAGAACTAAAAAATTCAGGGTCATAGATCATTCCCTAGTGATACAGACTATTTCAGACTGGTAGAAGTTCATCTACCTACCTGTTAACACAAAGAAATATATAATTTTTTTGGCTAAATAATTTTTCAGGAAAGAAAAACATGTTAAGATTAAATTCTACTTACAGAGATGTGCAGGTCCTTTCACTGTAATTCTCACACTTCGACTTCCCAAAGGAACAGCAATTACATTTTCTTCCCCTAAGAAAGAACACAAGACAAATGTAATAAGACTTGTGCACTAAAGGGCCATCAAAATAAGCAACTCAAAACTGGGAGCGTCTGTAAAGTGTTCTTAACTAGATTTCATTTCCATCTTCAGTCAAGAAATCTTTGGAAAGCAGCTACTGTGTATAAGGCATATTAATACTAATCACATAATTTCATTTAAATACATTTTTTAAAAACATTAAAGAAAAGTTTAAATAAATGCACTGGTCTACTTGAGTGAGTCCACAAACTAGGGCCCTCAGGTCATACCCATTCATCTGAGGCTGCTTTTGCCCTACAAAGGCAGAGGTGAGTATTTGTAACAAAGACAATATGGCTCACAAAGCCTAATATATTTACTATCTGGTCCTGCACCAAAAAATTTTGATAATACCTGGCCTAGACAATTACCTAGTGGAAATCCTGGTCCCTGTAGACTTTTTTTTCATGCCGTTACACATTTTGAAATTAATTTTCATTGCCACATAATAATCTAAGGGCATATGAAATTCTATGCCCCAGTCCCCTATTTGATCATTAAGTGTATTATTAAATGATATTAGTACATTATCAACAATATGAATCACTGCAAGCAGATGCTGTGTTTTGTTTGTTTAACTTACAGAGAACAATTTGTTTTGAGAGCCTCTGGGGTGAAATTGTTGGATCAAAGGATGTCACTATGTTTGTTGACTTGTTCATAAGTTTTATTAAATAAAAATACCTATTTATTATTGAAAATTAGAAAATGCAAAAAAGCATACCAGACAAAATGAAACTATTTCCAGAGATCATCACTTCTAACACTTTGAGAAATATCCTTTCTGGATTTTCTGTTTGTTTTTAACATACATACATAAAAAAAAAAGCAATGAACACTATTTAAATATCCACCATTTGAGGAGGGGTTAAATAAACAATGGTATATCCATACTAAGGAATACTCTACAACTGATAAAAGTAATGATAAGAAGCCACATTTTTTTTTTTACATCTTTATTGGAGTATAATTGCTTTACAACAGTGTGTTAGTTTCTGCTTTATAACAGAGTGAATCAGCTATACATATACATATATCCCCATATCTCCTCCCTCTAGCATCTCCCTCCCATCCTCCCTATCCCACCCCTCTAGGTGGTCGCAAAGCACCGAGCTGATCTCCCTGTGCTATGTGGCTGCTTCCCACTAGCTATTTTACATTTGGTAGTGTATATATGTCCATGCCACCCTCTCACTTCAAACCAGCTTACCCTTCCCCCTCCCCATGTCCTCAAGTCCATTCTCTGCATCTGCATCTTTATTCCTGTCTTGCCCCTAGGTTCTTCAGAACCATTTTTTTTTTTTTTTTAGCTTCCATATATATGTGCTAGCATACAGTATTTGTTTTTCTCTTTCTGACTTACTTCACTCTGTATGACAGACTCTAGGTCCATCCACCTCACTACAAATAACTCAATTTTGTTTCTTTTTATGGCTGAGTAATATTCCATTGTATATATGTGCCACATCTTCTTTATCCATTCATCTGTCGATGGACACTTAGGTTGCTTCCATGTCCTGGCTATTGTAAACAGAGCTGCAGTGAACATTGTGGTGCATGACTCTTTTTGAATTATGGTTTTCTCAGGGTGTATGCCTAGTAGTGGGATTGCTGGGTCATGTGGTAGTTCTATTTTTAGTTTTTTAAGGAACCTCAATACTGTTCTCCATAGTGGCTGTATCAATTTACATTCCTACCAACAGTGCAAGAGGGTTCCCTTTTCTCCACACCCGCTCCAGCATTTATTGTTTGCAGATTTTTTTGATGATGGCCATTCTGACTGGTGGAAGTCACATTACTTGATGTGGAAAGACTGCCAACATATATATTGATTAATGAAAAAAGCAAGTTAAAAAACAATTATATGGACAATGATTTCTTGAATATGACTTCAAAAGCATAGGCAACAAATGAAAAAAATAAATAAATTGGACTACATCAAAATTAAGCTTTTGCATATCAAAGGGTACTATCAATACAGTGAAAAGGCAACACATGGAATGGGAGAAAATATTTGTAAATCACATATCAGATATGTTCTGGTTAATATCCAGAACATATAAAGAATTCCTACAACTCAAAAACAATGACAACAAAAAGGAACCCAATTTAAAAATGGGCAAAGGACTTGAATAGACTTTTTTCCAAAGAGGATATACAAATGCCAATAAGTACACAAAAACATGCTCTACATCACTAATTAGGGAAATGCAAATCAAAACCACAAGGAGATACCACTTCACACTCATTAGGCTGGCCATTATTTAAAAAATAAGATAAAATAACAAGTGTTGGTCAGGATGTGAAGAAATTGGAACCCTTGTGAACAGCTGACGGAAATACAAAATAATGGTTCAACCACCATGGAAAACAGTTCCTCAAAATATTAAATATAAAAGTACAATATGATTCAGCAATTCCACCTCTGGGTATACCCAAAAGAACTGAAAGCAGGGAGTCAGACAGATATTTGTACACCCATATTCACAGCAGCTTTATTCACAACAGCCAAAGGTGGAAGCAACCCAAGCGTCCATCCACAGATGAGTGGAAATCTATCACGTGGTAAATATACACAAGGGAATATTATTCAGCCTTAAAAAGTAAGGCAATTCTGACACATGCTATGTAACATAGATGAACCACAAAGACATTATGCTAAGTGAAATAAGTCACAAAAGGATAAATACTGTATGATTCCATTTATATGAGGTATGTCAAGTTCATAGAGACAGAAAGTAGAATGGTCTTTGCCAGGGGATGGGGTAAGACAGATTACCACAACCTATCTCCAGAACTTTTTTCATTTTGCAAAACTGAAAGCCTGAGCCCACTAAACAATAAGTGTCGGAGGGGGCGGCAGCTGAGACGACAGCGGTGGCAGCAGCGACGGTGGCTCTGGAGGCCGCAGTCCCAGTCCTGGCTTCTGTCCTAGCCCCACCATGGTGACACTTGCTGAGCTGCTGGTGCTCCGGGCCGCCCTCCTGGCCACGGCCTCGGGCTACTTCGTCGGCATCGATGCGCATGCCAAGGAGTGCTTCTTCGAGCGGGTCACCTCGGGCACCAAGATGGGCCTCATCTTCGAGGTGGCAGAGGGCGGCTTCCTGGACGTCGTCGTGGAGATTACAGGGCCTGATAATAAAGGAATTTATAAAGGAGACCGGGAGTCCAGTGGGAAATACACATTTGCTGCTCACATGGATGGAACGCATAAGTTTTGTTTTAGCAATAGGATATCCACCATGACTCCAAAGATAGTGATGTTCACCACTGATATTGGGGAGGCCCCCAAACAACAAGACATGGAAAGAGAAGCTCACCAGAACAAGCTAGAAGAAATGATTAATGAGCTCACAGTGGCGATGACAGCTGTAAAGCATGAACAGGAATACATGGAAGTTTGGGACAGAATACACAGAGCAGTCAATGACAACACAAACAGCAGAGTGGTCCTTTGGCCCTTCTTTGAAGCTCTTGTTCTAGTTGCCATGACACTGGGACAGATCTACTATCTGAAGAGATTTTTTGAAGTCCGGAGGGTTGTTTAAAAAGCCTTTTGCTGATGATCCCAAACTCATAATTCACTGTTTACCAAACGTCTTGGTCATAATAATGTCATTAGTTTCTATGTTTTTATTTTCTAAACTGTACATTCACAGCTTCTGTTTCTTTGTGATTAACAGATATTGGGGGAAAACACTTCTTTAGGAAAGTTATAGTGAAATTTGACATGTGATTGGCATGATTTCATATTTGAATTCTTCCTCCATTATATACAGGTCCTTCCAGAACTCAAACACTGTAAGTGGAATATAGGTGCATAGTCCTTATTATATCTTCTTTCCTTTTTTTTTTTTTTTAATAAATTTATTTATTTTATTTAATTTATTTATTTTTTGGCTGTGTTGGGTCTTCGTTGCTGCACGTGGGCTTTCTCTAGTTGCAGTGAGCAGGGGCTACTCTTTGTTGTGGTGAGCAGGCTTGTCACTGCGATGGGTTCTCTCATTGCAGAGCACGGGCTCAAGCGCACGGGCTCAGTAGTTGTGGCATGAGGGCTCAGTAGTTGCGGCTCGTGGGCTCTAGAGCGCAGGCTCAGTAGTTGTGGCGCACGGGCTTAGTTGCTCCGTGGCATGTGGGATCTTCCCGGACCAGGGCTCGAACCCATGTCCCCTGCATTGGCAGGTGGATTCTTAACCTCTGTGCCACCAGGGAAGCCCTCCTTTTGTTTTCATAATAAAATGCAGTTTGTTCAACATAGTACTTTACTGATAGCACTTTACTAAAATGACTGCATTCTTGGGATCCCTTATCCTGCAGTTCAAGTCATTAAAGATTCATTTTGTTGAGTCCTTATGAGAAACAACAATCTGAACCTTGACATTTTCTGTCCAGCCTAATGGCAGAGCTCTGTGACTTAGAGGATGCTACCAGGTTGGTACTTTTATACTTTGTCTATGTTGTTTTTGCTTTAAAGATAAGACTTAAACCAACAAACTTTTTCCCCTTTAAAGTTTTACTTTGAACCTTAGAACTCAATCACCTCCACTTAAAATTGTTGACACAAGCAGCTAATAACCATTTTTTGGTTTCTGCCTAACCTTGTAAGAAGTTTCTATTAAAGCCAATTCTCTGGGTGTTGCAGTGAACGGTGGTTCTTTTTCTTTCTATGCTGGCTCATCCACTTTCTATACTCTTGGCACGGAGGAGGTATGCATTCACATAATTGGAAAAATCTAGATTTCTGATGCCAAAGGGTTAAAAGCCTCTTGGATTTCTTTGCAGTGATATACAGCCACTATTTTATTTTTGATCAAGGCATTTTGGCCACTGTTTAATTAGCGTACTGAACATTACTGTCAGTACTAGGGTGTTTGTTTCTGTTTTTTTGGGTCTTTCTTTTTTGGCACATGTGAATTTTGTTTTGTATAAAACAAAATGACTCTCTCTTGGCTTCTGATGATGGGTTTAAAATTAAAGGAGCATCTAGTTTTGGTGTGGGGATGATCCAGGATTATGTTGTGACTGATGTATATTAGCTACTTGTACATTATTTTTGGATCTTTGCAAGGGGAAAACTACAAGTAATGAGTTTTATATAATTAATTTAAATTTGTTACAGGTTTTCATGTTCAGGATAAACAATTTTTCAACCTTGGGTGAAAATACTTGCAACAGTTTAAGGTGACTGTGTTTTACCTTAGGACAACTGTTGCATGCCAATTTGTGTGCATGTGTGTGTGAAAACACTTCAAAATTGAGTTAGAAGATGTAAATTTAAAATTGGTTGTCTATCTAATCTGCCCCAGGTCCAGTAAATAAACAATACTTAAAAAAAAAAGTCTCCATTCTCTTTCACCAAACCACTGACAGTGGTTACCTCTGAGGAAAGAAAAGAGTTCTAGGAGTGCGTGAAGGGAAACATAGTTCTACACATTTTGAGTTTTCTATAATGAAAATGTACTGATGAGTTACTTTTAAAATACCATTTTAAAAAGCTAAAAACACAATTTACAAAAGAAAAAGAGAAAAAAAAGAAAATAAAGAACCAGGGCCCAAATGTTTTGCTGGATGAGTTTTGCAAAACCTTAAGCAAACAAGTAAGTTGCAGATATAGGAAGAATGAATGTTTCCCAGTAGTGATACACAGCTAAAATAACTCAGGTACCCAAACCAAACACAGAGATCACATAAATAAATATGTGAACTAAATCTTAATTATGACTGTGCATGTAAAAATAATAAATAACACAAATAAATTCCAGAACTCTATCATAAGAATGATACATCATGACTAAATAGAGCATATTATAAAAATGAATGACTGAGTCAACATTAGGAAAATTATTAATATAATTGATTATATTAACAGATCAAATGAGTTAAACATTATGATCATTTTAATGAATAAAAAAGGTAGCTAACACTAATAAGAACCTGCTATATAAAAAAATAAATAAAATTCTAAAATTCAAAAAAAAAAAAAGTAGCTAACAAAATTCAACATGCATTACAATGATTCCTTTCAAAGCCAGAGATAGAAAAAAACACCCTCAATTTAATAAAGAATCAGAAGCCATGAGCAGACTTAATGGTGAAACATTAGAATTATTTCCACCATAATCAAGAACAAAACAAAGATTATCATCATCATTTTTTCCCCACATTCTTATCCTTGTCAATGTAATTAGAAAATAAATAACTTAGAAGAATATATATTGGAAATAAAAAAATTAAAAAACCTTATTTGTAAATGATATAACTACTTTAAAATTCAAGAAGAAAAAAACTACTGTAGACCAATATCCCTAATGAATATATTGTAGATGCAGCAAGTCTCAATAAAATACTGGCAAACCAAATTCAGCAGCACTTTAAAATGATCATACACCTTGATTAAGTGGGCTTTACCCCTGGGGTGCAAGGATGGTTCGACATATACAAATCAACAAATATGATACATCACATTAATAGAATAAAAGAAAAAAATCATATTATCATCTCAACAGACACAGAGAAAGCATTTGACAAAATTCAATCATGATTAAAAACTCTTAACAAATTAGGCATAGAAGGAACATATCTCAAAATAACAAAGGGCATATATATTTGTTATATATGACAAGTCCACAGCTAACATCATACTCAATGTGTTTTTTATGTTTTTTCTGTATTTTCCAAATTTTATACAATAAAAAATGCACTGATTTTTTTCTATAATGTTATTTTTTTAATTATTCAGGAAATTTTCCAGTGGCTTCAGATTTTAAGATGATATCTACAGTAACAGAGGGTGACAAGGATCTCCCAAGTAGAGTCAGAATGACTACAGTTCTTAGTAAGCTGAGGCTGACCAAAATGCTAAGGCCAGTAACCAAACACATGTACTTCACTGTGTCATTATTTAAGGTAGAAGAGTCAATAATATTATGTTGATGAACAACACAGAGTACAGACAACTTTTTAACTTTTTATTTGCTTCTGACTTCTGTCAAGAAATACCTCTATTTAAAAATGATAAAAATAAAGAAACCATAAAATAAACTTTAAATAGGCCCATAGATGTGAAGTCTTCATTGTTCTCTCTTCTGTACTTTCAAAGTTCTCTGTAATGAAAAGGGCCTGGAAGCAATGATTCCCCAGGAATAATAAGTATCGCCTATATCTTGGGCTCTAAATACCATTCCCCACTGAAAAGAACCAAGGCTCCATGAAAATACAGGCAATTCTAGGTCTGGAGAAGGAAAAAAATTCAAAGAGAGCCTAAAACACCTTGTTGTTTTAGAACGCAAGGCAGTGTTTAAAATCCAACGTAATTATGTCAAAAGGAGTCACCTTGAACTGCCCCCATTGGCCACATTTTGGACTATATGAGGCCCCAAATGAATACTGTCTATAATATTATAAAACACTGAATAAATAAAAATCCCTGAATACAGAGTGAGAAATGAAAAAAATGACTGGGGAGCTTCTTTACAGAAGAATGTCTGCAAGTAAATGTAGAGGTAATGATAGAATTAGAAAATTACCATTTGCAACCAAACCCCAGTGTAAGTACTATTTCAAGCCAGGAGCAACAATAGATGCTAAACCTATCATGTGAAAAATTGTTGCAAAACAGAATATTCAACACCTTAAGATAACACCCTGCAGGTTTCTTACAAGGAAACATGGATCTACGTAACAGTGATCTGTATGTCCCCACCTTAGACAAGTGATCAAACATAGCATTACTAATATTGGGAAGGCTGACATCACACAGATGTTCAATCCAGTTCTAATCAAGCCCTGGACCTCACGGCTCAGTTTATAGGAAATACTTGAGGGAGATCAACAAATTAAATGGTAATCAGACAAACCCAGAATATGGGAAATGCTATAAGACAACTGGGATGAACGCTTTAAAAAGTCAATATTATGAAAAAATAAATGGTCTAAATAAAAGAGACATCTATGTAACAAAAAATTGTTTTGAAAATAATAAATTAGAAAGCTTTCTTGAGCTGAAGAAATCCTGTTTGGGTAGATCAACCGGGCTAAGCACTCTTTTAGAAAATCTTTGTGAACTAGGCTATAGTGTCTTTGAGAAGCATTTATCCTGTGTAAGTGTGTGCATGTATGTGTGTATGTGTGTGTGTGTGTGTACATGCGTGTGTGTTCCAACTACCATCCATTGACAATTACACACTTAAGTGAAACCTCTTAGACTAGAACCCCCGGCACTTTATTTTAGCCAGATGGTTCAAACTCGGGGGAAATGTGTGTAGAGAGCAATGAACCCCCAGTCGCCTACAGTACTAACTCGTGGAGAAATGCACATTGCAGGGCAGCTGGGCAAGGCTAAGATGGAGCAACCTGTAAGAGTCCCCACATAAGGCTTTAATGTCATTAGGACGTCCCTGGTGGTCCAGTGGTTAAGACTCTGTGCTTCCAATGCAGGGGGAGCGCGTTCAGTCCCTCGTTGGGAAACTAAGATCCCACATGCTGCAGTGTAGCCAAAAAAAAAAAAAAAAAAAGTAGGGAAAGGATTCAACGTCCTTAGATTATGGAAAAGTAATCTATGCTGTACAGTTTTAAATGCCTTCTCCTCCTAAACTGCAATTCCCTTTTGTTTCTGTAACTCTCCTACAGAACAGTTTGATACATCTGACGTCCCTGTGGTACTTTTACAGGGCAGTGCCTCCCAGGATCACCTGGGGAACTTATTAAAACACAGATTCCTGCTCCTCCCACAGAAATCCTGACCCAGAAGTTTAGGGTGGGGCCCAAGAATGTGCCCATCCAGCAGCCTCCATATGTTTCCAATAGCACTGACCCAGGGTGAGGGAAAACTCCAGGTCTTTAGGACAGGAAGCAGGGATGGTTCCGTAGTCACAAACTTTTCAGCATTTCTTTACCGTTCTGCAGGAAATGGCACAATTCTAGGTCTGACCAGAAATAAAGTGAGAACCCTTGTGAGGTAGACAATTTTAAGGCGGGAGGGGTCAGCTGTACCAAATGTTCTACTGATGAGGGCTTAAAGTGCTGATGGATGAAGCAGTAAAAAGCTTGTTAATGGGCTTTGTAAAGGCAGTTTCAACTGGGTAGTAAGCACAGGAGGCTGTGGTTTGAGGAATAAATGATGACAAAAAAGTAGAAACAGGAAATGTAAACAGTTTTTCCAAAACTTGTCAATAAAGGTAGGTGAAAGATTAGGGTGGTAGCTGGAGATATGGAGTTTAAAAGATGTATATATACACACACATACTAATATACGTATACATATAAACACACACACATATTTTGTAAATTATACTTCTATTTAAGATGGAAGACATCTGGTCACATTTAACCCTGATGGGAAAAGGAGACAAGAGAGGATAAAGAAGAGAGAGGGGATGATGGGTGGGATGGGATCCCTGAGGAAGTAGAGGGGGCTGGAATCCAGGACACAGATGGAGGGATTAATTAGCCTTGGAAAGGAAGACAGACACTTGTGCCTCTGTAATGGGAGGGAGCAAAGAATGGATGGGTGCAGCTGCAGGGCGAGATCTCTTCTGATGGTTTCTGTTTTATTGAGGTTTTTTTTTTTTTTTCTTACAATATTCTTTGGCGTTTAGCATAGAATCAGTTTTTGTAAATGGTCCATAAATGCTTGAAAAGACATTACATTCCGTCAAAATTCAATGCTCAGTAATACCTGTTAATGTAATATTACTAATTCTGCTGTGCAGCTCCTACTGACTGAAGTGTGTTCAAGTCTTTCATAGAAGTTTTATTTGCTTCAATTTCTTCTTACAGACCTATAGGGCTTTGTTTTCTTTATACATTTTGATGTAGTGGTATTCACAAATTTTTAAGACTGTTTTTTGATTATTGGTGGATATAAAATACTCCTCTTTGATTTTTTTTTTTTTTTTGCCTGAGATTCTACTAGTTCTGATATAAATACTGCTATCATGCTTTCCTTGTCTCCCCTGTTACAATGGGACACTTTTAAGCCCCAGACAAATGGCCTCCAGGTTAATTCCCTCAGTCTGGAGCTAGACCCAGATCTCATAGGAGCAAGCTGCTTCTTGTGTTTCAGGACAGGTTAAGTATAGACCACTTAAAACCTCTTCTCACAAGTTTGCATATGAGGCCACCAATCAGGTCTGATTCTGAGGCTGCTTTAAAATATTATACTTTCTAATGGTGTAGAATCTAATGGTTGAGAACATACCAGATGGAGGAAGGCTTCTTCTCTACCCTATCCTACAATGTTCATAACATCAAGTCCACGTCTGGGAATACCCAGATTTTGGTGGTGGTGTTGGGAACTGGTTCCTGGGGAACACTTTCATTATTTGGAACTATTTCAAAATTTTTTCATTGAAATTTGGGGTAAGAGATCCTTGATACTGCTACTCACTGTGCCATCTTCCAGGGCTTCTTCTTATCACAATTTAAATGTCATTTGCATTATTTTTACTCTACAAACTACTGGGAGAGGCAATATGGAATCGTGGTTAAGATCATAGACGCTGGAGCCAGACAATGTGGGTTGGAATACCAGCTCCGCCACTTACAATGGCTGTATGACTTTGGGCAAGTTCCTACCTTCCCTGTGTCTCAGTTACATCTGTAGAATGAGGATAATAAGAATACTTGTTTCAAGGGGTTGTTGAGAGGATTTAATAACATAATACACGCAAAGGGCTTAGAAGAACTTCACCACCAGTAGGACTGGGTAAGCAAAAGTTATTAAAATCACGCTGAGCACATACTATGCCCCCAGGCACAATCCTAGGTAACCTGAGATAAATGCCTCCTTTGTTCTAGTAAAAACCCATTCCTACAATTAAGAAAACTGAAGTTTTGCAAGTTTAAGTGACTTGCCCAAGATCACAGACTTCCTAATTAGTAGGGCTGGGGTCAGAACCAAAAACTGCACTCAACTTTTCTACTGTTGAGACCAAGTTATAATTGTATAAACCCAAACTCTCCCATCACAAGTATATTCTTTACAGACTTTGATTTTATGGGTTTCACTTATTTGATTTTGCAATCACTGGGTTGACCCAAGGATTTACGAAGTTTGCTCCCACTAACTTCCCTCCCACACATAAACGCTCAAGTCCAGCTGTTGTTCCATCATATTTTTTCTATGCCTCATTTCCTGTCGCAGAATCACACTTTTGCTAAGTAGCAAGATGTACAGGAAATAAATTGTCTACACAATATTAACTAATCAATAAACATCAGTTTCAGCCCAGAAGGACTGTAATTTATACCAGATCGCTTATTTTCACTATAAAGTCAAACTAGAACTACACCAACCTAAATACACACATTCCGTGGTAACACAAGAAAAGAGATGGACTCTTTTATTACTCTCACTTCAACAACCTCATTCCCACTTTTCCATTCCTGGTTTTTATTTTTTTGATTTTTTAAATCTGGTTGGGTATTTTGCCGAACAAAACTTTCGGTCAAGCATATTTCCTGTTACTTTCTTGACCCTGAATTTATCTTCTTCAGCTTTTTTAGGCTCAAACACACACACACACACACACCCTCCAATCTCCTTTCCATTCCCAAAAAACAAAGGAGTTATTTTTTAAAAAAGGAAGACAAGTACCTGAATAAATGCTAATGCTAATACTAATAATAACCCTATGGAAAAAATGGAAAAATAATACTTATTTTCCTTTAAAGAGAGATAATGGGTGTGAAAGCATTCATTTTGTAAACTGAAAAACATATAAATACAAAAATGGTGTTTATTAATGCTCTTACACACCCATCACCACTTGGCATCATTTAACCTAAAATGACATTGTGTAGAACAGGGGCTGACAACTTTCCAAATTAGGGTAGCCAAGTTTGATTCGAGTCTATCGGTCCCTCTGTGAGTGTGGTGGGGGACTGAGGGGGGCGAAAGAAGGGAAAGCCAGTGTGTGGCTACACAGATTCTGAAGCTGGAGGACTGTCCACATACTGCCTTTTGACACAGAGGTGGGAAAAATGAGACGTGCCATGGAACGAAGATGGGCAAAGTAAAAATCAGAAATTAACAACCATCTTTTCAAAAGTAGAGAAGGGACACGGCAGGGATTTGACTTGGTGAGAGCAACCGGCTGCACGCTGAAAACCGATTCCCATACCTACACCCGCCCTGCGATGACATCCCTACTCCTGCCCTGAGCTGCTCATGTGCTACATCATGGATGTCTCTTATTGCTGAATCTGCAAATGAGTGTCCTTAGCTATTAGCCCTGTTGTCTATGTAGAAACAACCTGGAGGTATATCTCTTTAAGGGCTTAAAATGCCTTTACCCCAAAAGAGCACGGTAACAGGCAGGGTGCCTAACAGTGTATGCTTTGGTGCTTGCTCATTTCCAGGACTAGCTTTGAATAACACGCGGTAGAGGGGGGCTATGTTACATATAGCATCTAACAACATCTTTCTGTCCAGATGTTCCCCGGCATCCTAGTGTAACAGTTCTTTTCTGCCCTTCATACTGCATCTAAGAAATCAAGAGCCTGGTGAGGACTAAATGGTCATTTGCCTTCTGACTCTGTAATGGGATGCAGAGGTTCAGAATATGTCACCCCAAAATATGCCACTTTGGCATACTGATTATTTTGAATTAAAGGTACTTGAGAAACAACCAGTGCAAGAAGGACACTCTTACCCTCCACTGGAGGAAAGCAGGAGATAAATCTCAGGGGAAGGTACCCTCCCTGTACCAGGGTGGTGGTGGTAGAAGGCATCCTTATCACCAAAGGATAATTTGGGGAATTTGGGGCCAAGAAGGCTGTGTAAACAAATATAAATATGTAAAATCTCCTGCGCTCTTTAAGAAGACAAGCCATCTCTGTGGAACCTTTTCATTAAAGCTTTGGAAAATTCTTCATATGAGATCCTAGGACTTACTTCTCTAACCTCCATTTAATCCCAAGATCTCTGTGTTTGAAAATAAGGAATAAATTACAAATATATTTAATAGACTTGCAGAAATAAAAGATGTTTTAGAAATCATCTATGCTAACAGTCTCAGGACGCAGATGAAAAAGCCAAAGTTCTTGTGATCTTGCCTAAGATCACAGATAGTGGCCAAGCAGAGGTTATTACCCTAGTCTTTGGCTTCCAGTCCAGTTCTGTTGCACAATATTATTTAGTCTCACTGAAAACATAATAGGAAGCAGAGTTATCTCCAGCAAAGAGCCTGTATTCATTCGTGCAACAGTTATTGAGCTCCTGTGACGTGCTCAGTACTATACAAGCACTATACAAGCATTTATTTCACCAATAAAATGGTGAAAATCATAGACATGGTGTCTGCTTTTGCAATGCCTGACTAGTAGGAGAGACCAATTAAACAAATAAATACAATTGTCCCTTGAACAACACGGGGGTTAAGGGCACTGAACCTCCACGCAGTTGAAAATCCGAGTATAATTTATAGTCGGCTCTCCGTATCCGTGTTTCCTCTGTATCCAAGGCTCCGCATCTGGGGATTCACCCAACTGAGAATCATATAGTACTGTAGTCTTTACTATTGAAAAAAATCCACATATAAGTGGATCTGCGCAGTTCAAACCCATGTTATTTAAGAGACAACTGTAAATGAAATAATTACTTCTTGCAATAAAGGCTAAGAAGGAAGTAGAAAAGAGAAGGGCTGACTTTAGGTAGATTGGTCAAAGAAAGCCTCTCTGAGGAGGTGACACTTGAGCTCAAGGTTGAAAAAGAGGTAGCCCAGTTAAGAGCTGGGAGAAGCATGTTCCAGGCTCAGGGATTGGTCGATGCAAAAGCCATGGAGGAAAAGGGCACGTGGCATTCTAAAATCATCCAGAAAGTCAGTACGACTGGAGACTAGTGAATGAGGGGCAAAATGGTACACATGACATAACATAAGAGCCAGATCCACAAGACTTTGAAAGTCATGGAAAGGGGTATGGATTTTATTATAAGTGTAAAAATAAAGGCAATTCACAAAAGAGGTATTAAGCTGGGGAGTTCCTGGTCAGTCTGGCTACTCTGTGAAAATCAGCCTCCATAACACCCTTTCTCAACAGCACCTGCATGTCATTTTCCTCTTGGTTTTTTTTCATGCAGAGGACATAGAAGAAGCATAAAAACATGGGAAAGAGCAAGGCAAGGGCGAAAGCCCAGGGCTCTAGATTTTCAGTCTTGGGATCTTCTTCCATGTCATGCTCTCTCTCGTGAATTAAATGGGGGAACATCCCATTAAAAAGAACAGGGTCTGGGACTTCCCTGGTGGCCCAGTGGTTAAGACTCTGCACTTCCATGCAGGCGGTGTGGGTTCGATCCCCGGTCGGGGAGCTAAGATCCCACAAGTTGTGCGGCGCGGCCAAGAAATTGTAAAAAAACATTAAAAAGTCAAAAATAAATAAAATGAACAGGGTCTTTGGTTTGAATATTCTTTCGCCACACACAGTTCTAGCATAAGAGTTTTATCCATCAGAATCTTGCCCAAGAAAGATGAATAAGGAGGCAGAAAAAAATGAAATAAGAAGGCAGGAGGAAGGGAAACCAATCTGTTTAGCATGTCAGCAAGCCGATACAGTCTTCTTTGTTACGGAATAAGTTAAATGTACAGATTATCTTTGGAAGTGACAGTCAAAGGAGAAATGAAGAGTGTATGAAGAGAAAACCTTGTGAGAATTGCCCTGTGAGGCAGCCCCACAGTCCGCCTAGCCCAGGATGCTATATCTGTCAGGAGTACCCAGGGATGCTTTGTAAGAAGGTGTGGTTATCTTCACAATGTCCAAAGTTAAGCGTAATGCTGGTGTTCCAGCTCAGCCTTAGGCAGCACTGTATCAGTAGGCTTAGTTGCCACCAGGGAAAAATGTACAAGTTGACCCTTGAACAACGCAGGGGTTAGGAGCGACAACCCGCTCTGGTCAAAAATCCGAGTATAGGGACTTCCCTGGCGGTCCACTGGTTAAGACTCCGTGCTCTCAATGCAGGGGACACAGGTTCAATTCCTGGTTGGGGGTACTAAGATCCTGCATGCCACACAGTGCGGCCAAAAAAAAAAAAAAAATACAATCTGAGTATAACTTACAGTTGGCCCTCCTTATACCCAGTTCCTCACATCCGTTCGCAGTTCCGAGTGGGTGGGTCCAACCCACCGCAGATCATTTAGTCGTGTAGTATTTACTGCTGAAGACAATCCAAAAGCGTGCAGTTCAAACCCGTGTTGTTCAAGGGTCAACTACATAAACAGCTCAGACCAGACAAGCTGAGCTTATTTATTTATTTGTCTCATGGGTGCGTGCCCTTGTGTGGACAAGACCAAAATAATAGGCAAACCTGGAAAAACAAGTGAGTCCCTAAGTACCAAATCAAGATGCTCCAAATAGCGGTGTTGCTGTTTTTAGAGCTTTCCCTCTTTAAAAAGTGAGTGGCGGGCTTCCCTGGTGGCGCAGTGGTTGAGAGTCTGCCTGCTAATGCAGGGGACGCGGGTTCGAGCCCTGGTCTGGGAAGATCCCACATGCCACGGAGCAACTAGGCCCGTGAGCCACAACTACTGAGCCTGCGCGTCTGGAGCCTGTGCTCCGCAACAAGAGAGGCCACGATAGTGAGAGGCCCGCGCACCGCGATGAAGAGTGGCCCCCGCTTGCCGCAACTAGAGAGAGCCCTCGCACAGAAACGAAGACCCAACACAGCCAAAAATAAATAAATAAATAAATTTTAAAAAACAAACCAAAAAAAAACCACAAATGAGTTTAAAAAAAAAAACTAAAAAAAACCAAAAAACAAAAACTGAGTGGCTTCCAGTTCCCTGTTCCAACAGCCAAAGTTATTGAAGCCAGTTGTTAGTTCAGTCTCTCTCCTTCTGCCTGTGAACAGGAAATATGCATGCTGTATGTGGATTAATTTCTGATATTTCTCATAGCAAAGCTTTTGGCTCCAGGCTCTTACACCTTGAATCTGCCTCCCTGCAGGATGGAAACGAGGGCCCCTGAGCAACCTTATGCTCTTTCTCCAGAGCAGGGCTGTGCCAATAGCGTCTCCCGGCCATGGCCTCCTTCAGTGTTAAGTCCCGGGGAAGATGGGAACGATTGCTTGGCAAGGTGAGGACGGAGGAGCCTGGTGGACCCCACAGGTCTGGTGATGCACACTTAGGGATTGACGTGGCTTCGTTTCCCACATTTCTTTCACACAAAGCACGATTGTAGGGAAGTGCTTCCATATGGCCCGTGGAAAACCCCAGCCAAAAACAGCTTCAGCTGGCCAGATTCAGAGCAGCAATAGACATGAAGGGGCCGTAAGGAAAAGCGAGGGTGAGAAGCACCGAGTTTTCATGCAGGCAGGCATCTTTGCTAACTTTAGCCTCAGCCCCAGCACAGGCATATAGAGTCTGAAGACTCGCCAGCAGCCGGTGGGATGCCCCCAGCTCTCACCGCATAGCTCTCCTCACTGCATTCAGGGATCTGTCTGTGAGCTCCAGCTGCCCTTCCTTTGCAGAAATTAATCAAAAATATTAGATTTGTAGGGGCCCTTCTCCTGGATTGTCCTGAATTGGCATCAGGGGTCTGAGACCCCTTCAAAAAAATCAGAATGGCAAATTTGGGGCTTATGGGGACACATGCATTTTTCTGGAGAGAAAATGCCTAATTATCAATAGATTCTCGAAAGGATCTATAATCCCAAAGCTGAAATTCAAGAGAGAGAGAGAGGATATGAAGTACCTTATCAAGAGTGAGGAACGATGCAGTCAAGCAGGTAAGCCCCTTTCAGCCAGCACAGCCCCCATCCCATCCCCTCCCACCCCAGGGCCTCCTCCACATACTTCTCCAAAAAGACTGGTTTCTTGACCCAATTTCACTCAGCTTCTACTCTGGTTCAATTAGAATTTTCTCAATTTCTAATCTCTCTCAGACCCTGACAAGATGACATCTTTTCTGATGAGATTTCCACACTTTTTAAAGCCAACAGTAACTGTAGGCACTTCCCCAAGACCTGAGCTGGTGATGATTTTCCCCCATTAGTCCTCTCATCCCAAAGCTGTCCTAGTTAACTCTTCACAGCCCTGCCTGGCTCTTCTCTGTCTTCCTCTGGATCTTATTCTTTCCTCTATCTTTGGTTTCTCCTACAATTCACTGTGTTTTGACACCTTTGACAAGACTTTACTCCACACCCATCAGTAGCTCTCTCAAAAACAATGTCCCGGTGGACCAAGTGTTGATTTCGAAATCTGTTTACATTTAATGTTATGTTAGAGGTGTGACATCCTTTGGTACCCATATAAGCAATATTTCTAATAAAAATATTGCTAGCATTTACTGAGCTCTCTCTACATGCCAGACACTATTTGGAATGCTTGGCATGACTGACTTATTTAATCCTGACAATAACTCCACAAAGGCGGTACAACCGCTGTTCCCAGTTTAAAATGAGAAAGTCAAGATACACAGAAAAGTTCAAAAACTTGCTCTGTTTACAGAGCTAGTAAACAACAGGCCCAGGATTTAAACCCAGGCAGTCTGGCCCCAGACTCCAATTTCTTAACCATATTCCTTAACTTCTCTATTCCTTAGTTTTCTCACCTGTAAAATGGGTTGGACAATGTCAAAACCACAGTGTAAGGGGGCTGGTGGAATTAAATGTTATGCCTGAAGAGACTGTTGGGAATTATAAAGCATTAGATCAATATTACTAATAACAGAATGGATGGAATGTGATATACTTGGTTTCCCAGCTCCTTAGAAGCCAGTGTGTCATATGCCACAGTTCTGGTCAGCAAGGCAAAACTCCCTGGGGAAGACTTCCCTTCCTGACTAAAGGGCACAGTATTAAAAGAATGCCTTTTGCACCACTTTCTTCTTTATCATCTGCTGTGCGGATGTGTTGTCTGAGTATTTAATAGTGACTTAGCAACCCCAGATGAAAGCCATGCTCTAAGCTGATGAAGGAGAGATAGGAGCCTGGTTCCTCATAAACATAGTAAACCAGCCTCCCCAAACTTGACTGCCAGCTCCAGACTTCTTGTTAGAAGAGATATGTAAACTCCTGTATCTATAAGTTGGGTCTTCTGTGAATTGCCATAGAATCCATCTCTCACTGGTACCCCACTACTCAAAGCCAGCTCCTTCAGGAAGCCCATGGATCTCATGGTTTCCAATCTCACCTAGGCCCCCTTGCAGCTACTCCTCTACTTCATTACTGTCTTTTTTTTTTTTTTTTTTGGCTGCGCTGCGTGGCGTGTGGGATCTTAGTTCACCGGCCAGGGATTGAACCCGGACCCCAGCAGTGAGAGCAAGGAGTCTCGCTGGGAATTCCCCTCCTCACTGTCTTTGATAAGTTATCCTCCTTTCCTTGATGGGAGCACTCTCGAGTCCCTGATAGCCCTCACTCTTTTCTTTTTTTATTGAAATATAGTTGATTTACAATACTGTGTTAGTTTCAGGTATACAGCATCTTGATTCAGTATTTTTGCAGGTTATATTCCATTACAGGTTATTACAAGATATTGGGTATAATTCCCTGTGCTATACAGCATATCCTTGTTGCTTATCTATTTTATATATAGTAGTTTGTATCTGTTAACCCCAAACTCCTAATTTGTACCCCCCCCTTGGTAACCACAGGTTTGTTTTCTACATCTGTGAATTTGTTTTATTTGTTTTATTTATTTTTTATATTTTTTATTTATATTTTAGGGAGCCTGAAATCTTTTTATAATTCCTTGGCACCATAGTATTAGCTCACAAAACACCCACTCGTGCTTATTGTCTGCAACAGACAATTTATATGATAGCATTTCTTGCAATGAAAGAATATTAAACCTGTTTCTCAAGTCACTAAGCACCCTCCTGCTACAACTATTCCCAAAGCTTGCACAGATATTTTGTTGTACTTAAAATTTTGTTTTTTCTACTGTTAATCCCTTTGCCAGTGTTTTATCCTAAAGAGGAAGGAAGTGATGTAGAGATCATAGCTTCCAATGAAGAAAAGGATGGCTGGAGGGTAGGGTCATCTGCCTCATTTTCTTTATCCTTCAGCCAGTGTTAACTATGTGTCAGACACTTTTTCATATATAGTCCAATTTGATCCTCACAATGACCCTAAGAGCTGAGCATAATTATTATCCCCATTTGTGAATCTGTTTTAGAGCCCTCACTCTTAAGCAGCTGACTCTGCCTCCTAATGAACACAGTTAAAAAAAAAAAAAGACAAAACACTGTATTGCAACACAGTTAATTTCTCAAGGGTGCCTGTAGTTATCCAGTTCTTGACATGGTGTGGGTGTGTACCCCTCCTTTATTCCTGGGAAAATCCTTCCCTTGATACATTCTCTCACCTTCCGTTCACTCCTAAACCCACTGCATTCAGGCTTTGGTTTCAGCCAGAAGTTCATTGAAACCACTCTTGCTAAGGTCACAAATTTGGCTTCAAATTGCCAAAGAGAAATTTTTGGACCTTAATTCCAGCTTACCTCAAAACAGCATTTAACATGGCCGACTATTACCTCCTTTTTGGAATTACTTATTCCTTCAGCTTCCATACTGCTTTGGCTAAGTTCTGAGTTTACCTACTCTTTTCATTATCTTTTCACTTGAATTCCCTTAAACTTTTTCCCTGGCTAAATTGTCATGACTTCCTGATATATTCTATATACTCTCTTTGGAGGGACTCAGCTAATTTATAGCTAAAGACCACCAAGATGGGGATTTTGCCACTAGCAAAATGGGCTATCATGTTTCAGATCAACTCTACCACTCCAAAGACAATCAACATCTGTTTGAAGGTATCAGATAGGTACCAAGGCATTGAATACTTAAGGGGCCAAATTTCAGGAAAGAAGAAAAACCCAAGGAGGTGAACGTTTATCTTTGATATGCATCTCCTCTCCATGCATTCCTTACCCTGATGAACAGCAAATAAATCCACCCAGCTGTTCAAGCTGGAAAATCTGCAACATCCTACCTTTCTTTCCTCTCTTACAGTCTTCATTCAAAGAATTATCAAACTCCACTGACTCTCCTAAATCTCTCTCCCATCTGTTCCTTCCTCTGCCTCTCCCACCACACTACTCCCGACCAAGGCCTCATTATTTCAAACACCCTGGAGTACTTAAAAATAGCATCCTGCTTAGACTCCTTGCTTCCCGCTCACCTCCACATGCAGCCAGAATTATTTCATTAAAACACAAATCTAACCATGCCACTCCACTGCCTAAATGGCTTCAATGACTCCATTTAACCTGAAATGTGAAGCACAATGATGAAGGCCTTTATGGTTGCCTTCTGTCTTATCCCCCACCCTAACCAATGTGCAATCCTAGTAGTTCCTCAACAAAGTCCAGGCTTCCCTCTAGGGTCACCCCATGAACTTTGTGTTTCCGCTGCCTGGAAAATCCTCCTCACCTTCCACCCCTCCTGTAAGGTTCTCCCCATTTTGGAAGAATAAGTAAAATCCCTATTTCATAAGTTACATCCAAATAAACACGAAGAAATAAAAGAGTTTAAAGTAGGAACACACAGGGACTTCCCTGGTGGTGCAGTGGTTAAGAATCCACCTACCAATGCCGGGAACACGGGTCCGATCCCTGGTCCAGGAAGAACCCACGTGCAGCGGAGCAACTAAGCCCGTGTGCCACAACTACTGAGCCTGCGCTCTAGAGCCCGCGAGCCACAACTACTGGAGCCCACACACCTAGAGTCCGTGCTCCTCAACAAGAGAAGCCACCACAATGAGAAGCCCGCGCACCATAACGAAGAGTAGCCCCCGCTCGCCACAACTAGAGAAAGCCCGCGCGCAGCAACAAAGACCCAACACAGCCAAAAATAAATAAATAAATAAATTTATAAATTTATAAAAAATAATATAAAGTAGGAACACATAAAAAAAGCACTGGCAGAATGTGCACATGTATAATTTTTTCCCTTTAAGACAAGGGTCAGCAAACTACAGCCTGAGGGTCAAATTCAGCCTGCAGGCTAGGTTTTGTAAATAAAGTTTTATTGGAACACAGCTGTGCCCATTGGTTCACGGGTTGTCTGTGGCTGCTTTTGCCTGGTAACAGCACAGTGTTGAGTAGTTGAGACAGAAACCATATGGGCTGAAAAGCCCTAAAATATTTACTCTCTGGCCCTTTACAGAAAAAGTTGACTGACCCCCAAATTTTGAAAAAAAAATTTTAAGCAGATATTATTGAACTTAAAAGATGGAAAAGTCTGAATATGTAGAACTTAGAAACTACTGATTCTACAAACACAAACAATATTTAAAGTCAAATGACAAACAGAGAACATTAGAAATAGGTACAACAGACAAATAGTATATATTCATGATACAAGTGAGGAAAAGATCACCATCCAAATAGGAAAAAGAGTAAATGACTTCAGCAGCTAATTGAAACATGAAGAAGTATAAATGGGCAAAAAATGCATGATGATATTTTCTACCTTGTTAGCAATCGGAGGGGGGCAAAAAAAATAATGACTCATAGTTTACCTTAAAAAATCAGCAAATTAAAAAAAAAGTTATACTCTGTATTGGCATATGTTCAAAGAAACAGGTAGTCTTAGAAGAGGTAATTGGAATAGGGACTTCCCTGGCGGTCCAGTGGCTAAGACTTTGCCTTCCAATGCAGGAGGTGTGGGTTCAATCCCTGGTGAGGGAGCTAAGATCTCACATGCCTCCTGCCCAAAAGACCAAAACATAAAACAGAAGCAATACTGTAACAAAGTCAATGAAGACTTTAAAAATGGTCCATAGAAAAAAACAATCTTTAAAAAAAAAAAAAAGAGGTAATGGGAATAAAAATTTGATATACTACACTTTTTTGGAAGAAATTTGTCTTTTAGAACACGGGTCAAAAGTTCTTTCCAACGAAAAAGCTTAGCATTAGGAAAATGTTATTCTAGTATCAGACGGTCTAAAGCACATGTTTTATGGTAACACTGTATCGGGTTTAAAACCTACTTTTTTCAGGAGAAACCTGTGACTTTGATTGTCCCCGCACCAGCCTGCAGGTGGCGCCGTCACCAGCACAGACGCCACAGTTGTCTTCCTTGGCGTTGCTCCCCAGTTGCCGGTCGCAGCCCACTGCCTGCAGACAGAAGCACGGCGGTCAGGAGCGGGTAGAGATACGGGGATGTGAGACCTTCTGTATGTCAGAAACCTTATTTATGGTGTTATCCTTCTTAAATGTACGAGTTGGCTCTCCTTTATGAGAATATAGTTTTTAAAAGATATAATAATATATAAAGCTTGACAGTACCCTGTCGTTTATATGATTCTTCTCCAAAGCCCAAAGAATTAAAAAAGACTTGAGACTGCCCCTTGACACTCCCACTCTTAGTGTTTTATTTATAATTTTATTCAGATATTTTATGTACATAAAATGAATGGAACATTACAGATATTTCCTCTCTCCTCTTTCCCCACCCCTTCCCTCTCTATCCCTACCCTAGTCCTATTCTCTCATTTCTTCCCCCAAATGACCACTATTCTGAAGTTGATGTATATCCTTCTGGTCCATAGTTTTATTTTAATTTTTTTTTGTTTTTAATCTCAATCTATACCTGTATAATAATACTGATGATATATCCACCTCTCTCTATATTCTGTATTTGTATCTTTGCATTTCCTTCTGTTTATCATTATCTATACGTATACCTATCTCTACCTGTATGTCATTATATATATGTGTGTGTTTGTATATATACAATCTTTATAAAAACTTTTATAAACAATTTTTAAAATATAAGAAAGGAATTAATGAGAGAGCTATCTCATAGAATATGCTTATACTGATATCCTTCGGTCTTTTGTGAATTACTGCTTTTGTGAGTTGTGTGTGTGTATTTGCTAGACTGTGAGCTTCCTTGTATGAGAAAAAGGGCTATGTCTTATATTTCTTTTTTTTTTATTTTACAAATATGTCTTTTACATGATGTGCGCCCAATAATATTAACTGATGAGCTGGCTTATCTCTACCTCTGCATACACATTCAACTTTATTTGTACTTATATGCCTGGTGTGTAAGTGCAGAGACCTTAGAGGCAAACAGCCCACTTACAAAACCTGCCCTGTCCTACCACCCCTTTCAAGCTGCAGGGTGTTGAACAATTCAAACTCTAGGAGACTCATTTTCCTCAAGAGTAAAATAGGGACAATAATACATACTCCACGTAGGGTCTACTAAGAATGAAATGAGAAAATGTATGTGAAACTCTTAGTACAGTGATTAGACTACTCAAAGGGCTCAACAAAAGAGAGCCCCTTTAACCTCTCTCTGTTTTTCATTTTGTTTTGACTGCTGGGTTGAGCCCCTATGCTTCGGTTTGGAGAACTGCTGGATCAGATTTTGTATCCAAGGTGTTGAAGAGAATATAAAACAGGACGAAGCTGGAACCACATCTATAGACTATTCTTTCCAAAATGTTGGTGCTGAAGGGAAGGAAAAAGATCAAATGAAAGTTTCAGGGAGAGGTAGGAAAAGTTCCAAGGAAGTTTAAGGAAAAGCCTATGATTAGAGATATTTTCAAATTCACAAAGGGCTGTCATGAAGAAAGGGTTTACATTTGTTCTGTGTATTTTCAAACGGTGAAAGCTACAGGTTTAGGCATAATTTAGTTCAATATGAGAAAGTTTTTAAAGTCAGGGTTATCCAACAATAAATATTCAACCATGGGCTAGGTAGGAGACTTTTTGGCAGGAAAATTGGAGAGGGGATTAAATTATTTGATGAGCAGCTGAATCCTTTGAGACCCTTCAATCCTGATTATATGATTTTTATAAAGATAATAGTAAAATATTAATAATAATAGTTGATTTTTATTGAATGCTTACCACGTACCTGGCATTATGCCAAGTATGTTATACACATTACTTCATTTAATCTTCATAGCAACCTTTTGATACCTTCTATCTCTATTTTACAAATAAGGCATCTGAGTGTCACGGAGGTTATATGACTTTCCTACATTACACAACTAGTGTATTGTTTTAAAACCTGTTTTAAAACCCAGTTCATCTGACAGCAGAATCCTAACACTATGCTATACCTTCCTCACCTTTAGTATCAGCAGATGGACAACAATGAACCCAGTTACATAGGCCATTATGTTAATATTTACAAGTACATGTGGAATAACTTAAGAGTGATTGAGTTTGGAAACACACTTGCGTGGTTGAGATTCAATCAGTGAGTAACTTGTGTTCATGCAACTTTCTCAAAGGGTAGTAATTCTACCATCAAATTATAGAAACACTGTTCCTAGGCCAAGCTCTGTCCTCACACATCTGTGTCCCTGAGCACTTTGCATTTCATGAGAATGAGAATCACCCTTTATCTGGTCATCCAGGAAGGGTGTGGGTTTAGGAGCTAGGATGGGCTTGTTTTGAAGAGTGTTTAGAGCCTTGCAAAACCCTGGGCAATCGAATACCCCCCTGAGCACTGACATTTATTTCATAATTTTTAAAGCTACAGTTCATCCAAATATTACAGCCAAAAATAAGCATGTGAAAACATCACAGAAAAATAATATCTGAAAAGAAGGTCTGGTTGCCTTGTGATTCATAGGGTATAAGCCAGAACTGCCCTTGAAATTGAGGGACTACTGAATTTTGGCTCTCACTTCACATCATAATGAACACTGAGCAACTTTCTAAGAATTGCCTCAACTATTTTCAACTTCTGTGACTTTTCCTGAAGTCAAGATCTCTAGTGGTAACGATTTAAAACCATTAATCGATAAACATAGCAATAAAATTTATTAACATCCATATACAACCAATTTCTATAGAGCCAGGCACTACAGAGTATAAATTAGTAATATAAGATTCATATTCTACAGTGTAGTTAATGAGACAAGTTATACAAGATAGGGGATAATATAAACAAAAATTTAAGATATATGAGCAGTGCTTTGGGGAATAAATACACATATATAAATCATCACTTCAGCTAAGGATTATTTCATAGTTCTGGCATATGATTTCTTAATCAGCTCATAGAAGTCAGTGTTTAAATAAGGGTCATTACTCCATATGAAGCAAAACATGAATTTTTCAGCTCAGTCAAATATAATCCTTCAAGAAGCAAAGAATTTTTTGAGTCAACTTCTGCTTGAGAGCTCTGAAAATTTGATTCTACCTTACAAAAAATTCAAACATTCCTGCCTGAAAAATCAGAGGCTATGGAGCTATGGTAGTCATTAGGAATATTCAGAAATATTTAGCTTCTCCAGCCCATGGAGGACTGCACTTCCCCACCCCCTTAGAAATTAAGTGTGGTCATTGACTGTCTTTGGCCAAAGAAATATGAGTCTAAGTGTCTGTGTCACTTCTGTAAGAAGCTTCAAGGGTCAGTGTGTGAGTCACACATTCCCCTTCTCATTGCTGTAGTTATTATGCAAAACGTGTTCCAATAAAGCCTCCCTCAGTCTGGGTCTCTGAGACGTTCAAGGGCAAAGACTCCTGCTGACCCACGTTGGCCAAGGAGCATGAGCTAAAAGTCACCTTTAATTGTTTTAAGCCACAGAGCTTTAGGGGTTGTTGGTTACTGAAGGAAAAACCTAGCCTGTATTATACTGGAGCACTATTTAACTATTAATGGATAGAGCAGGGTCATTAACATCAAAGGGTTGTTTGAAACTGGCCATTTCACATTAAAATCCAGATTTCTGGCTCCTGTTGACAAATGAAAACTCTGACATGTTTATACACGGTTGCCCCCTTGAGCATATTAATGAGCAGATATGTATTCTCCAGCTCATGACAGCCCTCATCACTCACTATGACTAGACTTGAGCAGTTTTCTTCCAGAGTGGAGGGTAGATATTTGAGTTTCAGCCTCTATACTAAACTGTCTAAGCATCACTCACCTATCGTTCTGACTGCTCTCTACTAGAATCACATCTTACTTCCAGCTAGAAAATTTGGCTATATTTGTAGCAATACAAAACGTACAAATATCATCAGTATAGCGCCATGGTTAAGAAAACAGATTTTGGAATTCGGTTTCCTGGGTTCAAATTCCAGCTCTACCATTTTCTAGCTGTGCCGTCTGGGCAAATGACTTAGCCTCTTCAAATTCCAGTTTCCTTACAGACAGAGTGGGGATAATGACTATCCCAGCTTCATAGTGTATGATGAGCTAACACAGTAAAGTGCTTAGACAATGCCTGACATCTTCTAAGCACCCAGTAAGCGTTAGATGCTATTCTTTTTACTAGAAATACAAAGTGATTTCTTCATTTACACAGTCGTCAAGGAATTCAATAAACGTGAATGATAAATCAGACTTGTTCTGCAGATCTGGTTCCAACCAGGTCCTGTTTCTGATAAAAATCAGACCTCCAAAGCAGAAGCAAATTTCATTCAGTGAGTATAGTTGTCTCATGCTGTCTGCTGTGCTCAGACTAATGGGAGGTTCTTCCCAGGAGCACGGTGACAGGGTCATGTAAATGAGCAAACTGTAAACACACTTGCAAAAATTATTTGTAGTCTCTGTCAAGTGAACATCAGGGCTCAGTTCACTGATCCTAAGGCAATCAGAGAGAATCACACAGTTTACTTTCTCCCATCCTAATGGCTGTGGACAGCCACGGCCACATTGTATGGGAAAGGGAATTTATGTGAACATTGTCCGTGAAAGGAAAGATACTGAATTCAACTTAGAAGCGTCTGAGTCACTTTTGAAGAAGGGCATGCAATTCTTTTGACCTGAATAGCCTTTGCCAGAAGATCACTCAGTTTTCAGCAAGGTATCACCTATGACTGCCCAAAGAATCCACTTACTCATTAGACTCACAGAAACATGATAGGAAGCACACATTTTAAAGGAACTAATTCAGCATTGAAAACCAACTTTATCCTGCAATCGCCTTCAAACCTTGGAAACTACTGGAGCAAACTATGCACTTTAGACAAATAAGAGGGAGCTCTGGTCAGTGCCCACGAGGAGAAACCAGGGAAAGGGAACCAGTGTAGCCTACAGGGCTCCTGTGTGACAGCTGTTCTGTTGGGCTCCTGAAATGTTGTTCACGAAAGAACGAATTTATTTTTTTTGAGTGTTTTTGAACTTTAATGTTTTTTAAATGTATCACACAAACTAGTTGTACTTATTTTCATGCTGCCTTATAAATTAAAAAAATCACTATAAAGCCATCTATTTAACATTTGTCCTTAACAGCAAAATCAACTCTTTCTTTTTTTTTTTTTTTTTTTTTGCTCAATACATTTTTTTTTTCAATTGGGGTATAGTTGCTTTACAATGTTGGGTTAGTTTCTACTATACAGCGAAGTGAAGTAGAGTTCCCTGTGCTATACAGTACGTTCTCATTAGTTATTTATTTTATACATATTAGTGTATATATGTCAATCCCAGTCTCCCAATTCATCCCACCCCCATTTCCCCCCTTGGTGTCCATATATTTGTTCTCTACGTCTGTGTCTCTATTTCTGCCTTGCAAACAGGTTCATCTGTACCATTTTTCTAGATTCCACATATATGCCTTAATATACGATATTTGTTTTTCTCTTTCTGACTTACTTCACTCTGTATGACAGTCTCTAGGTCCATCCACATCTCTACAAATGACCCAATTTTGTTCCTGTTTATGGCTGCATAATATTCCATTGTATATATGTACCACATCTTATTTATCCATTCGTCTGTCAGTGGGCCTTTAGGTTGCTTCCATGATCTGGTTATTGTAAATAGTGCTGCAATGAACATTGGGGTGCATGTGCCTTTTTGAATTATGGTTTTCTCTGGGTATTTGCCCAGTAATGGGATTGCTGGGTCATATGGTAATTCTACTTTTAGTTTTTTAAGGAACCTCCATACTGTTCTCCATAGTGGCTGTATCAATTTATATTCCCACCAACAGTGCAAGAGAGTTCCCTTTTCTCCACACCCGCTCCAGCATTTATTGTTTGTAGATTATTTGATGATGGCCTTTCTGACTGGGGTGAGGTGATACCTCACTGTAGTTTTGATTTGCATTTCTCTAATAATTAGTGATGTTGAGCATCTTTTCATGTGCCTCTTGGCCATCTGTATGTCTTCTTTGGAGAAATGTCTATTTAGGTCTTCTGCCCATTTTTTGATGGGGTTGTTTGTTTTTCTGATATGAGCTGCATAAGCTCTTTGTATTATTTTGGAGATTAATCCTTTGTCAGTTGCTTTGTTTGCAAATATTTTCTCCCAGTCTGAGGGTTGTCTTTTCATCTTGTTTATGGTTTCCTTTGCTGTGCAAAAGATTTTAAGTTTCATTAGGTCCCATTTGTTTATTTTTGTTTTTATTTCCATTACTCTAGGAGGTGGACCAAAAAAGATCTTGCTGTGATTTATGTCAAAGAGTGTTCTTCCTATGTTTTCTTCTAAGTTTTACAGTGTCCAGTCCTACATTTAGGCCTTTAATCCATTTTGAGTTTATTTTTGTGTATGGTGTTAGGGAGCGTTCTAATTTCACTCTTTTACATGTAGCTGTCCAGTTTACTCATCACCACTTATTGAAGAGACTGTCTTTTCTGCATTGTATATTCTTGCCTCCTTTGTCATAGATTAGTTGACCATATGTGGGGGGGTTTATCTCTGGGCTTTCTACCCTGTTCCATTGATCTATATTTCTGTTTTTGTGCCAGTACCATACTGTCTTGATTACTGTAGCTTTGTAGTATAGTCTGAAGTCAGGGAGCCTGATTCTTCCAGCTCCATTTTTTTTTTTTTTTCCTCAAGACTGCTTTGGCTGTTCAGGGTCTTTTCTGTCTCCATACAAATTTTAAGATTTTTTGTTCTAGTTCTGTGAAAAATGCCATTGGTAATTTGATAGGGATTGCATTGAACCTGTAGATTGCTTTGGGTAGTAGAGTCATTTTCACAATATTGATTCTTCCAATCCAAGAACATGGTATATCTTTCCATCTGTTTGTGTCATCTTTGATTTCTTTCATTAGTGTCTTATAGTTTTCTGAGTACAGGTCTTTTGCCTCCTTAGATAGGTTTATTCCCAGGTATTTTATTCTTTTTGTTGCAATGGTGAATGGGATTATTTCCTTACTTTCTCTTTCATATTTTTCATCATTAGTGTATAGGAATGCAAGAGACTTCTGTGCATTAATTTTGTATCCTGCAACATTACCAAATTCATTGATTAGCTCTAGTAGTTTTCTGGTGGCAACTTTAGGATTTTCTATGTATAGTATCATGTCATCTGCAAACAGTGACTGTTTTACTTCTTCTTTTCCAATTTGTATTCCTTTTATTTCTTTTTCTTCTGTGATTGCTGTGGCTAGGACTTCCAAAACTATGTTGAATGAGAGTGGCTAGAGTGGACCTCCTTGTCTTGTCCCTGATCTTAGAGGAAATGGTTTCAGTTTTTCACCATTAAGAATGATGTTTTGCTGTGGGTTTGTTGTATATGGCCTTTATTATGTCGAGGTAGGTTCCCTCTATGCCCACTTTCTGGAGAGTTTTTATCATAAATGGCTGTTGAATTTTGTCAAAAGCTTTTTCTGCATCTACTGAGATGATCGTTTGGTTTTTATTCTTCAGTTTGTTAATATGGTGTATCACATTGATTGATTTGTGTATATTGAAGAATCCTTGCATCCCTGGGATAAATTCCACTTGATCATGGTGTATGATCCTTTTAATGTGTTGTTGGATTCTAGTTTGCTAGTATTTTGTTGAGGATTTTTGTGTCTATATTTATCATAACTTTGTTTAATGGTTTACAGGCTACACGTGAGTTTTCAGCATGATTCAAAATTACTTTCTTTCCAGTGGTACCTTTAGTTCATGTCTGCCTCTCTTGTCCTCAGACCCTTCCTGCTGCATTGAGAGCCTTAAAGGAAAGGCCGCAAGACAGTGTCTCAATGATGAGGTGGGTTTACATGTTCAGCAAAACTGGGCAATATTAGACCATCAACAGTTTGGTAATGAGGATGATGAACTGTACTCTACGGGTAACTTTTCATCCTTTCAGATTATCCTTCTTATTTGAGAATACTTTTTATTTTTGCAGGCAATTCTGTAATTATCAATGTAACAGGTTCTTGAGCCTTCCACACCTCATAAGATAAAGAGTCAATATCCATACCATTTCTTTTTTTTTAACTTTTTATTTTATATTGGAGTATAGTTGATTAATGAAAGAACAAATTTAAAATAGGGCCTATAAGGAGAGTAACATCTCCTTTATACAGACTGAGGAGACCAAGGCTCAGAGACAGTAAGCAGTCATAGGAAACTAATACATCCTGCACCAAGCAGTGTTCACTCCAACCATGTCACTGAGACTGCTTAAGCTGAGGTCACCAATGATCTCTGTTTGGTCCAAATGAAGCAGGCATATTTCAATTCTTTTCCCTCTTGACTTCTCTGAAGTATTTGGCACTGCGAACTTCCTTCTTAAACACTCACTCACCCATATCTTGTTTTTTCCCAGTTTTCTATTACACAGAAGATTGTTTTGTGTAGTCTCCATCATGTGCACCTCTTCCAATGCTTGCCCCGGAAATGATGGTGCCTGAACTCTGTCCTTGGGAATCTGCCCTTCTCATTCAGTCCCTAAGGACATACATTAGCTTTAACCATGGGACGACCCCCAGATCTATATTCCCCATCTAGAACTCTCTCCTAAGCTCTAGATTCATGTATCAACTTGGATATCCACGGGTACATCAGGCTCATCATCTTTTCCCCACACACTTGGTCCTCACTCAGTATTTTCTGTCTTGGTGAAGGGCCTCATCATCTACTTAGTTATTATGTCAGAAATCCAGACATCATTCTCAACTTCTCTCTCTCTCTTCCCACATCCAATCAAACATCCAGCCCTAAAAGATCTGTTTCTTTAATCTGTAGAATTTGTCTCTCCTTCTCAGTCACCCTACGTCCACCTTACTTTAAGCTCTTATTATCCCAACTTGACCTATTATTATCTGCTCCAACCCTGTCTTCCCCAAATAATCTGCCACATTGCCACTTGAGTGATCTTTCTAAAAACAATCCCAACTCAGCTATTTCTTATAAAATTCTTCAGTGGCTCCTCTCCTCTTATAACTTTCAGAATAAGTTCATGATTGGTTTCCACATACATCTGTTGCCTCAATTTCAAGCGTTATCCCACAAGTATTTTTCACCTCAGCTCTACAGAATGAGTCAAAGATGCTTAAACACACCTACTATCACATCTCTTCACTAGCGCTATTCCTTCTGCTTGTGATTCTCTTCCTCATCTTGGTATATGTAACTTCTACTCAACTTTTCAAAACCTCAGTGTCAAAACATTACCTTGATCACATTGCTCTTCTTTAGCCCAGATTAAAATTGTTTGTTAATAACAATTATTTTTCATTATAAAAGCAATACACACTCATTGTCAAAAACTTGGAAAACAAAAAAGCATAATTCTACTGACAAATAATAGCTATTATTATCATTTAGTGGAAGAGCTCAAAAGTTAACTGGTGGTTACAAAGGGAAACCATTGACAGCATATGAGATAGAAAAATGAAGTAGTAAACTCTGACCTTAGGGAAGATTAAGCAAGAGCAAACATCAAATAAGATGGTTTAAGAGTAGGAAAGAAAGGAAGAGAGATTGGTTAGGCTACCAAGGGAGACTGACTAGTTTAGTCTTGGGGTAGAAAAGTGAAAGTGAGAGAGGAAAGAAGAGTAAAATGTGAGAGATTTGATAGAGGTACCAGGATAGAGGACATGCAAGCAAATACACTCGGTGACTACAATATGAATTCAGGAAGGTAACACTGAGAATTGTGGTGTCATAAGGAGAAATGAATAGAAATAGCAGTTAGAATAACTAGTGGATCTGGGAAGAACAATACTAGTTCATTTGAGAAGGTGGGGGCGGGACTGGAGGAATTCCGATGGTGTATTGGAGGAATTTGTGGAATCTCCCAGAATGGATATCAAGCTTGAACTAGAAAATTCAGGATTGGAGGCTGAGAGAGAAATGAAAGAAAGACCAAGAGTTATGAAAAGCCTCTGCATTTGCAAGTAGACAAGACTCATTTATTCAACCAGTTTTTAAGTGAGGACCTATTGATGGGGCCAGACATTGTCAGGGTACTGGGGTATGGTAGTGAGTCTAAATGTAGCAATTAAAAAGACAGAGAATGTCACAGTAGATCAAAAAACAGGATCCAACTATCTGTTGTCTGAAGAAACCCACTTTAAATATAAAAGCATCTATAAATTAAAAGTAAAGGGATGGAGAAAGACACAGTATGCTAACATTAATAAAAATAAAGCAGGGGTAGGTATATTAATTTCAGACAGAGCAGACTTCAGAGCAAGGGGAGTTATCAAGGGCATTTATGTAATGATAAAGGTGTCAATACTCCAAGACAACATAACAATTCTTAATGTGTATATGCCTAACAATGGAATGCCAAAATACACGAGGCAAAAACCCACAGAACTGCAAGGAAAAGTAGATGAATCCACTATTATAGTTGGAGACTTCAACACCCCTCTATCAGAAATGGATAGATCCAGCAGGTGGAAAAAATTGAAGAAGAACTAAATAAATGGAGAGATATTCCTTTTTTGTGGATAGGAAGATTCAATATTATCAAGATGTTAGCTCTTTCCAACTTGATTCCAGAAAGTTATTTTGTGGATATTAATAAACTGATTCTAAAGTTTACATAAAGAGGGAAAAGACCCAGAACAGTCAACACAATACTGAAGGAGAAGAACAGTGTCAGAGGACTAACACTACCCAACTTCAAGGCTTACGAATAAAGCCAAAGTAATCAAGATGATATGGTATTGGAAAAAGAATAGACAAATAGATCAATGGAACGGAATAGAGAGCACAGAAATCAACTGACATGAATACAATCAAATGATCTTTGGCAAAGGAGCAAAGGCAATACAATGGGAAAAAAAGATAGTCTCTTCAATGAATGGTGCTAGAACAAGTGCACATCCACATGCAAAAAAATGAATCGAGACACAGACTTACATCCTTCACAAAAACTAACTCAAAATGGATCATAGACCTAAATGTAAAAACAAAACTATAAAACTCCTAGAAGGTAACCTAGAAGAAAACCTAGGTGACCTTGGCTATGGTGATGACTTTTTAGATATAACACCAAAAGCATGATCACTAGAAGAAATTACTGATAAGCTGGACTTCATTAAAATCAAAAGCCTCAGGACTTCCCTGGTGGTCCAGTGGTTAAGACTTCGCCTTCTAATGCAGGGGGTGCGGGTTCGATCCCCATGGGTTCGGGGAGCTAAGACCTCACACGCCTCACAGCCAAAAAACCCAAACATGAAACAGAAGTAATATTGTAACAAATTCAATAAAGACTTTAAAAATGGTCCACATCAAAAAAAAAATCTTAAAAAACTAAATGAAAATGAAATAAAATAAAAAGCCCCTGGTCTGTAAAAGACACTGTCAAGAGAACAAGAAGACAAGTCACACTGGGAGAAAATATTTGCAAAACACACATCTGATAAAGGACGGTTATCCAACATATATAAATAACTCTAAACAATAAGAAAATAAGCAACCCAATCAAAAAATGGGCAAAAGACCTGAACAGACACCACATCAAAGAAGATATATAGGTGATAAATAAGCATGTGAAAAGATGCTCAACATTACATGTCATTAGGGATTGCAAATTAAAACAACAATATGATACCCCTACACACCTATTAAAATGACCAAAATCTGGAACAATGACACTACCAAATGCTGGAGGTGATGTGGAACAACAGTAACTCTTACTCATTGCTGGTAGGAGTGCAAAATGCAGTCACTTTGGAAGACAGTTTGAGACTCTCTTACAAAAATAAACATACTCTTACCATGATACAGCAATCACACTCCTTGGTATTTACCCAAATGTATTGAAAAGTTGCGTCCATACAAAAACCTGCACATGATGTTTATAGCAGCTTTATTCATAATTGCCGAAACTTGGAAGCAACCAAGATGTCTTTCAGTAGGTGAATGAATAAATAAAATGTGGCACATCCTGACAATGGAATATTATTCAGCAGTAAAAAGAAATGAGCTAGCAAGTGATAAAAAGACATAGAGAAAATTTAGATGCATATTACTAAGTGAAAGAAGCCAATCTGAAAAGCCTACACTGTATGATTCCAACTATATGACATTTTGGAAAAGACAAAACTATGGAGGAAGTTAAAAGATCAGTGGTTACCAGGGGTTAAGAGTGGGAGGGATGAGTAGGCAGAGCACAGCGGATTTTTAGGGGAGTGAAAATACTCTGTATGATACCACAATGACAGATACATGTCATTATACTTTTGTCCAAACCCATGGAATATCCAACTCCAAGAGTGGACCCTAATGGAAACTGTGGACTTTGGGTGACTATGATGCGTCAATGTAGGTTCATCAATTGTAATAAAGGTACCACTCTGGTGGGGGAGTGTTGAAAATGGTGGAGGCTCTGCATGTGTGCGGGCAGGGGGTATATGGGAAACATCAGTACCTTCCACTCAATTTTGCTCTGAACCTAAAAAATTTTATGTCCTTTTTTAAAAAGGTGGGGAAGGGGAGAGAAGAGTTCAGGAAGATCCTGGAAAGGTAAGCAAGGATCCTGGATGTCATCATCAATGCAATGACAAGCCATTTAGGGATTTTGGTGAGAGGAGTGAAAAACTCTGATTTAGGCTTTAAGACAACCACTTTGGCTACGGTGTGGAGAATGAATCAAATGGGGACAGTGTTGGAAGCTGGGAGATCAGGACAGGAGGCTATTGTAGTTTAGGTCAGAGCTAATGCGGGGCTTAGACTAGGAAGGAAATCAGTGGAGATAGAAATGGTGGATTCAAAAGAGGCTTTGGAGGTAGAACTGACAGGACTTGACAATGGATTAGATGTGTGGATTGAAAGAGAAGAATCAAGAATGACTCCAGGGTTTTATGGTGAGCAACTGGGGGCCGTTTTCTAGATGAAAAGATGTAGGAAGGAGAAACTAGTCTGAGGAACAAGACCACGGTTCGTCTAAGCGTATGAAGTCAGAGATGCCTGGCAGTGTCTGACACTTAGTAGATAGTTAGGTTCATTTGCTATTGTTACTACCATTTTTGTTATGAACATAATAGGGTAGATGGAATACTAGGCATTCATTATGTTTACAATTTTTCTTTTCCAGTGATCAAAGGAATGGGGTGGAATCCTAACCTTTCCCTACTATCCCCATACTGTCTCAGCAACCTGTCATATCCCCTGAATCCTCAGACCCATTACAAGCCGTGGGGGATTATACCTCAGACACACTCACTGCAGCTCTCCAAAGTCCACTCTGAAAAGTCTGCTGGAACACATTCATGCTAATTAATTAATATATGTCATTGCTCCCAAAGACCCAAAACAATGAATTAGTTTTAATAAGAAAGGTCAGAGAACCTATCAGTATTATCCTTCCAAAGCAATGATTCTCAAAGTGGGGTCCCTGGGCCAGGAACATCAGCATCTCCTGGGAACTTGTTAGAAATGCACATTTTCAGGCCCTACCCCAGACCGACTGGATCAGACACTCTGGCATTGGGGCCCAGAACACTGTGTTTTAACAAGTCCTTCATGTGATTCCGATGCACTTTCATGTTGGAGAACCACTGATCTAGAAAAACCACAAGTCATATATTGCAATCTTTTGATTCTACAGGGGCAAAATTTATACTATTTTAAATAAGTAAAACATAAGCTACAAGTGAGTAATACTCCCTAAAAAATTTTTACATTAAAATGATCAAAGACAATATTTCATCTGCGTGAACAAAAGTGCAGAAGAAAAAGATTATTGACAGTGGTCGTGGCACATCCTTGAACCAGGGGTACAGGAAGTAGGTGTGGCTTACCTGACAGATGCCGCTGATACACATGTCCAAGGAGTCAGCATTGCAACGAGTTCCATCCAAGACCTTGGGTGCCAGCTCCACTACCAAGTTCTGTCCCTGTGCGTGACACTTGAGCGCACAGGGGGCAGCAGGATCATTGTACTCTGGAAGCCACTCATAATAACGCCCCTGATACTGGACATCATTGTAGGCTGAACACTGCTGGGCTCTGAAGTCCTCCGCATCCGGAGGGCAGTCCTGGGGGCAGAGAAAAAGGGCCACATGCACATCACCCAGTGAGATGGGCCAGCAGAAGGCTGAACAAGTGTACCCGAGTCCCATGAGAGCAGACCCCAATTGCTTCTCTCCCAGAAGTCACTTCATTCCTTCACTTTTTTTTTTTTTTTTTCCTTCAAAACAGAATCTGTAGTGTGGAATTCTACTGGTACCTCTGTGATAAAGGAGGGGATCACCTCATTTATTCTGATTATTTTTCCACCCAGGTTGTTTTCTCCAGTTAATTAAAACTTACCATACTTAAATGCCAAATTTTGCTCTATTTTAACCATACTGAATATAAATTTTCAAATGCATTACACAACCTCCTTCTTTTTGAGACAAGGGAAAATGGAATGTTTTTGATTTTTCCAGGTGACCTAAGGTCTTCATAGGAAATATTAATTATCTTCCATGCCTTTAGGAGCCATTTCAACTAAAGGATTGTTATTAACTGGCCCCAAACTGCTGTGCTCTGTGGGGACTTGGGTTTGTTTCATTGCTTTTGTCATTGTTATTTAGTTCATCACACTTCCTCTCTTGTTTTCAGACCCCCAGCCATCCCTCTTTACTGGTACCCAGTGCCTGCCTTCAATGGGCTCTAGAATGGAAAGAGATAATGTAGCTTTTTCAAATTCTGTCTACAACAAAAGCAAATAAATCCCAAGTTAATACCCCAAGGAGCTCTCATAATAATAGGACAAAGTGTTTGTATAAGTCTTGATGACTCAAGGGTCTTTTTATTTAATTACTAATCAATTTCATCAGATATTTACAAGCAAGATGCTAGATGATAAAAATGTTACTTTACTCTTCAAAACTGAGCACACTGTGATGACCTAGAGGGGTGGGATAGGGGGTGGGGTGGGAGGGAGGCTTAGGAGGGAAGGGATATATGTATACATATAGCTGAGTCACTTTGTCCTACAGCAGAAACTAACACAACATTTTAAAGCAAATATACTCCAATTAAAAAAACAACAACAACAAGAGGAAGGAGTCCTTGTAACTTAGGCATAGAGAATAAAAATTGAGAAGCAACTCCAAAAAGCTGTAATGGCCATTCAGCAGTACCTAATAATGACTTCAAAGCTAGTTAAATCCAAACTAGAAAGTGATGAACAAGAAATAATGCCTACTCAATAGGGGGCTGCAAATAGACACAGGGGTAAAGTACTTTTGAAACTTTAGATAAGGGAGCTTGTTATTTTTACAAGTTTCCCCAGAAGGACAAATCAACCACAAAGTACAATAATGTTAGCTTAAAATTATTAGAAGACACTTGTTTTAGATTATATTATACTAATAATTGTTTTTCATTTATTTTTCCAAATAAGCCAATTAATTCTAAAAACTCAGCAACAAAGCAAAACAATAAGACAATTCAGCGTAAAGGTTATTTAAAATAGTCAGGGCTTCCCTGGTGGCACAGTGGTTAAGAATTCAGCTGCCATTGCAGGAGACACAGGTTCGAGTCCTGGTCCAGGAAGATCCCACATGCCGCGGAGCAGCTAAGCTCGTGTGCCACATCTACTGAGCCTGTGCTCTAGAGCCCACAAGCCACAACTACTGAAGCCCACGAGCCTAGAGCCTGTGCTCTGCAACAAGAGAAGCCATGACAATGAGAAGCCCGCGAACCACAATGAAGAGTAGCCCCCACTCGCCGCAACTAGAGAAAGCCCGCACGCAGCAATGAAGACCCAACACAGCCAAAAATAAAAACAAATAAATAAATAAATTTATTTTAAAAATAAGAAAATAAAATATTCAGTATGCAACTCTACACACAGTTCTATTAAAATTTATAGAGCATTTTTTGCTATAAACATATCAAATACATTTATAAAATACAAAGATTCACTCAATATTAAAGACATTGTTTACATTTGAGTATGCAAAAATATAGATATAAATATATATATCACCTGATGAATTTCCAGAGACTTAAGCTGAGTGAAAAATGTCAATCCCCCAAACTTACTCACATGATTACATCTATACAATGTTCTTGAAGTGATAAAATTATAGAAATGAAGAACAGATTAGTGGTTGCCAAGGACTAAGGATGGGGTGAAGCTGGAGGAAAGTGGGTGTGGCTATAAAAGGAAATGAGAGATTCTTGTGGTGATGGAGTTATTCTTTATCTTGCCTGTATCAATATCAATATCCTGGTCCTGATACTGTACTATAGTTTTGCAAAATCTTACCATTGTGGGAAACTGGGTAAAGGCAACATGGAACGTCTATGTATTATTTCTTACAACTGTATGTATATCTACAATTATCTCAAATAAAATGTTCAATTAAAAAAAACAAAAACAAAACAAAACAAAACAAAAAAAAGTTGAGCACAAACTTCCCAATTAATGGGAATGAATTCATTGTATACAAACTTCCCAATTAAAGAAAATAGATACAGAAAGGCAATATATTATTTTTTTCTTATTGCAAAAGAAATAAATGTTCATTGTAAAAACTTTGGGAATAGTTTCTATTCAAAAAAAGAATAAATAACAAAGATTCTTATACATAAATCTTTGCACAAATTTTTGATTATTTCCCAAGGACAAATTTCTGGAAATGAAATTTCTGAGAAAAAGAGTGTGTTTCATGAGCTTTTCAAAATATTACCACATTGCCCTCCAGGAAGGTCATATTATTATCATCAGGCCATATAAGTTCCCTTTTCTCAGTACCTCCTCTCAGTTTGGATATTATAATTTTCTAAAATTTTTTCCAATCATAAGTGTTTCATAGAATTTCAACATTTTAATTTGCATTTCCTTCTTATTATTTAGGTTTAATATCTTTTCATGTATATTTGCTTTTTGTATTAATTCTTCAAAAATTTCTTGTTTTCTGTCCTTCATTTATCTATTGGAATGTTTGTGTTTTTATTATTTTTAACAGATAAAGCTATTAAATTTCATAGTGAAGTTATCGACTCTTTGTCATTTGTATTAGAAATATTTTCCCCATTTAATCTTGTTTTTGGTGCTTTGTGAAGTCAAGAAGTTTTGAATTTTTATGTAGTCAGCTCTATTCATATTTCCTTTTAAGGTTTCTTTCTTTACTAATGAGATATGCTTTTCCCTCCCTGCCCTGAAAACAGATAAATACTTAAATGTATTTTTCTAGTTCCTTCATAGTTTAGCAATTATGTTTAACTCTTTATTACATTTGGAATGTATTTTGATCTATGGGGTGAGGTAGAAATCTAACTTTATTTTTCTGCAAATAGTTATTAACAAATTATCAGCCAGAATTTTAAAATATAATTTCTTCTATTTATCCCCTTTTTACTACTTGATTTTTGTATTTTACTGTGTTTATGCTTTGGGCCTTGATAAAGTGCCTAAAATCCTTTTTGGAAGTAGGTAGGGAATAAGTAAAATATAATTAGTAGACTTTCCCTGAAATTAGTTGTATTACTTTGCTGTGAATCATTCCAAAATCTTCTATTACATCCACATTTTTCTTTGTTTTCACAAAATTAACCCTTAACCTAGGTCACACCTATGGAAGAAAGTATCAAACTGCAGAAGATTAAAACTGGATGACATTTCTGTCTTGGAATGAGGACGTCTTCCATCTAGCCATAGAGAAGATCATCAGTGACAAAATTATATCACCTCCTCTTTCCTCAGTCAGGGTCAATTTCTTCTGTATCTGACTCTTTGAAACCCAGAGAGTATAAGAGAGCGGGGTAAAAACAACTTCCCTTGCATTAGGCTCACTTAGCATCTTAAGCACACTTGAGGAAATAAAAGTGCTAGCTGTCTGACTCTTGAATGTCTTAAACCCCTCAAACCAAAGAAGTTTCACAAAATCAACTATGGTTAATTAACAGAAGCCAGCCTAAACTGAGCCCTCGCTGAAAGGGTGGCCAGGTTTGTATGTGTGACCTAGCCTCCTTGGCCACAGCTGATTATCAGAGGCAAACATCTGGTCCACACCAGGTCAATATTTCCCAGGAATTCAGAATTGCAACAAAAGAGCTGGAGCTGAAAACTCACATCAGTCTGGGCTGGTCTAGCCATTTCTTTTATGTGATGCATGTTGAAGCAAAGTGAGCCAGTTCCCACAGCAAAGAGCAACGAATTAGACATGAAAGGTCAGATAATAAAACATGGGTTTCAGCTGAAGGAGTAAGTAACCTGGGCTTCACTTTCTGATTCCCGGGTCCAGGCCCTCAAGATGTGCTTATTCCTAAATTCCGCTAAATATCCACTCATCCATCCTGTGAATCCCATTTTGCTTGAGCTAATTTGAGTGGGTTTCTGTTCCTTACACATGATGATCCCTGATCAAGACAGCCGTATATCTAGCCCATGCTTTCTAGTTTACCAGGAAATATCACTGACATTCTCTCTTCACTACCACCCTTTGAGCGGGGTAGGTCAGGATTATCATTACCCTCGTTTGTATAAATGGAGAAAACTGTGATACAAAAAGTCTTCAGTCGCTAGCCCAAAGGCATACAACTAGAGTATGACAGAGCCAAGACTGATTCCCAAAGAAACAAGCATTCCATTATATGATACTGCTTTCTAGTAATCTTGGGGGACATTGACTACCTACATTAAATGCTTTCATTTACATGGCATTCTTCCACTGTCAACACTAAGTCTGTCTAGTCTGGTTCAGATGGGTTGCATGCCCTGGCTCAAGACAATCTAGGGATTCCTGTGTCTAAAGTTTAGTTGACATTTAGGAAGCTTGGATACCAAACATCCATCTGCTTTCCTTTCCCTGAGAAGCATTTCTTCATATTAGTCAAGTTCAAGACAACACTTATTTATTAAATATACTTTATGGGTTTTGCCTAGGTGACATGCTGTAAGGAACACAAAAGAAGAATATAATCCATCAGTTACCTAGCGAGCTTGTTATCTTATTGGAGATGTAGCATCTATGTGCATGGAATACATTGAAACCGTGGGTTATTTATTACCGGTATTTGTAGACTTACAGTAGGACTTTGCAATGAAGGAAATAAAATTGTTATCCAAGAGTTAAATTTAAAAGTGAATAAATGGAGCTAATAAGGAAAGAGTAAATCTAATAAGGAAACAATAGATCCTAGATCAGGAAGACTTGACTCAGTCAGGAGTGGGTAGCCAGCCTGGGAGGCATAGAAAAGAAGAAGGAGGAGGAGAGGGATTAGGAGGAAGAAGAGGAGGAGAAGGGGAAGAGATAGGGGGAGGGGAAGATGGAGAGGGAGGGGAAAAGGGAGTAAAGCACAGCAGATAACAACCAGCACCCATTCAAGGACCATTCTGAAGACAGGGGTCTCCTTTCCTCCCTAAAACCATGAGAATACATAAACCTGTATGGACAACTTAGGGAGAGAAGCCAAGACAGGAGGATTATCTAAGAAGCTGAGTATTTTTAGGCAAGAGAGACAGACCATTACCTAAGAGATGATTTATATAATAGGAGTGGACCAAGCTTTAATTTGGGTTAGATATTTAATTTTCCTCCTAGATAAGCAGTGAGTAGGGACTCAGGAGAAACACGATTTCTGTAGAAGCAAATTTGAACATTTTATCTTCATATCCATGTTATAGTATGAGTTAAATTTCGTGATCCTCTTATATAACAAATGCCAAATTTTCTAGCATAAAAATGAATTATTGTAGGTGGCTACTATCAGCTAGAATAAGCAAATGATGCATCATGAATAAGTAACATTTCAGAAGGGATCTGAAGGACGATGTGATGTGAATAGAACAAGATATGAGAAACGATATAAGGAAAAAAGAAACAGCAAAAATAAATTCAGTATCTATGAGGCACAGCCTTGTCCAGCCAGGGTGAAACTTGTGAGTTGAATAAGATGTAAATCTCACCATCTTTTGGAGGTCCTGAAATGCAAGTAAGGGGAATTAAAAGCAATAGGGATCCACAGAGGGGAGCAATATTAAAAAGGGACAGAATAGGTAGCATTTTAGGAGGGCCAGTATGGTAGCAGGATGGACTGGAGTTCTGCAGATAGATATGAGAGGAAGTGGCCCTAGCCCAGAGTAGAAGAAATGGCAATGGAAAAAAAAAAAAAAATCTCTAAGAGAAAACTGTCAGAAATTAGCCATTCATGGGATCCAGAGTATAAAAGATCTTTCAAGGGTCACATCAAATGTCACCTCTTCTGGAAATTTGTCAGGGAGCCCAGGGACCCCACTGTGCAGAATTAACCATGCCTCCCTCTGTGCCCATATAAAAAATGTGTTCATGCTACAAAAATAGTCTTACCAAATTATGATACACTTATTTTTTAAAATATGTTCCCTTTGCTTTCTTCTAGCTTTACCTTTAATTTCATATACCCTGGTATAAAAACATACAAGTAGTGAGTGAATTCAGGCATTAGACCTCCTTGCTGACATGCATGACTGCCCTTGGAACTTCTCCACTTGCTCTATATACCCCTGATAAGGATAATTCTTTCCTGAGGCCTCTGGGGCCCAGCCCTGGCTGGAAGAGCCCATGCTGAGTGTTGATCAGAGGGTCATGTCTGAAGATGGCGGTTACCTGGAGCCCCAGTACTGCACATAGGCATGTTCTGTTCCCCTAATCTCCCCGGTCCTTCAGCCCAAAGCCCCATCTCCCCTGACAGAATGAATGCAGGGAGAGCCGCTGAACCAATGCCTGATTTCTCAGGGAGGGAAGTGTGGTCCTCGTTTCCTGGTCATGCCTCCCACTCTGCCACATGAAGCACGGGTTCCTGCATACCACAAGTGGAATTTCTTTGTCTATGAGCTCTGAATGCACGTCCCTAACACATCCAGACTCCATAACAAAAGAACTTTCAATCGTTCCTTGAATGCCTGGAACCTGCTTTTTTCCCAGGTTCCCTGTCTTCCGCTTTTTTTTCCCGGTCTTCCGCTGACGTGGGCAGAGGTCAGAAATGTAGCTGTCAGGGTCGTCAAGCCAGATCCTCCCCGGTGTTGGGGATCCCTCCTGGGCTGCTGGAGCGGAAGGCCCAGGGGCATGGAGGACATCATTTCAGTTGCCTCTGCCTTCAGCTCCCTCGTGCCCTCCTCTGACCTTTGTCCCTGGCCAGCTGTGAATATTCAGAAGGCCCCTCCTACTGTTCTTGGGGTTGAAGTTTCTATAATGGTATCGGAAACTGTAATGTTCCTCCAATTACCTCTGCAATTCATGTGCTCCTGAGCTGTTAGAAGTGGCCTTGCTGCTGTCTGGGTGTCATGTCATTATCTGACAAAGCTCGAGACCTCTTCACACTTCTTTCCAAGAAGCATGATGGTGTAGCAGAGTGATCAAGAGCACACACTTCCAAGGAGCCTGGAACCTGACTGCCTGGGATTAAATTCAGCTCTGTGACCCTGTGCAGGTTACCTAAATTTCCTTCTCTGTAAAAGTGGAGACAAAAATAACACCTACTTTGTAGGGATTATGAGGATTAAATTTATTTATTCATGAAAAGGCACTCAGAACAATGCCTAGCATTTAAGAAGTACTTAATAACTCTGAGCTATTATTGTTGCTATTAATATCATTACTGATCTTGGTTAGGGGTTAGAAAGCTGATACACATGTGACAGACTCCATGGTCCAGCCCGGAGGCTGAGAGCCTGAGCCTTCAAATAATCACATGGAAGAACAGAAGAATTAGCAACCTCGGGAATAGGATTGAATGTCAGGTCTCTGGTGCTCACCGGCGGTGACTTCTGCTTCTCTGTAAAGCACACTTCACCTCCCTATGTGGCCATTGATGGTGACATCCCTTGGATGGGAATGGGAGATCTTGCACTCCCATCAGATGGGACGCTCAGGTCCCCAGAAGTATAGGTGTGAGCATCTTTGAATCACGAAGCAAGTTTCCCTCAAAAGAGTGCCTGACCTGGGAATCACTAAAGGCAGCTTCCTTCGAAAGAGTGGGTGATGAGCCCCATCCCCAGGGAAAGGGGAGCCACTGACTAGTGAACGAGCATGGCCCATCTTCAGTGAGGCCATTGGAAGGCAGGGAGAAGCAACAGCAGGGCTCACAACTCAGTTCTCTCTCCACTTGAGATAGGCTGCAGAATAGTTCCCTCTCCTGCTCTCTGGACTCCTTGGGGTGATAAGAGAGATGAAGATTTCAAGAGTCTAAATCCCTAACTAATAAAGCAGGAAGCATCTCCAGTAATTATATGTAAAAAAAGAAAAAACAAGATGTGACCATATTCATACACTGAGTTCACTGTGGTTACATCCACTTACGGCGCTTGACGCCCTTGAAACGTTTCTATGTTATATTCCACGGAATATACCCGTATAATCACTCCTGGAAAGGAACAGACTTCTTACAGATCATGGACACTGCAGCTGGGACTGCCTTTATCCACATCTGGTCTACAGTAGGGCTTGAGTATCACGGCTGCAGACACTTGGCGCGTGGAGATGGAGGGGTGCCCTGAACACTACAGATGTGAAAGACCTGCCACAGGGCTCCCTTATTTCCCTGTAAGGAATTTGTTGGAAACTCTGCACTTGCAATGGCAAGCATAGAAATTAATGTCATTTTCTTATGAAATCTCTCTACGGACTCTCTTAGGATTCCAACTCTGAGAAATAGAAAAGGGTGAAATTTACACTGCTGTCCTCCCCCACTAGCTCCCACCTCCTAAGCATCTATTTCTCACCAGCCTGGAGGTTTTAAAGGTTTCTGCAGACTCCTCTGAGGGACCATCAATTAGAGACCATGTGTACTCCCAAGACCCTCGGAGCCTCAGGGGCATGAGATCTTCACTCAAGCTCACCAAAGTTCTAACCACTGCAACTAATATGCACCAATTTTAGTAGATTACATTCTTTCTCTACATTGCATGGCACAACACTCCTAGACCCTTATATAACACTTGTGTTGAAAAGAGCTGCCTTTTTGAAACTAGCTAGAGCAGAGTCTCACACACACACACACACACACACACACACACACACACACACACAGAGAGAGAGAGAGAAACAGAGGGAGAGAAACCCTAGAATGAAATCTCAGAATGGAACTAGCTAGAGCAGTCTCTCTCTCTCTCTCTCTCTCACACACACACACACACACACACACACACACGAGAGAGAGAGAGAGAGAGAGAGACAGAGAGAGAGACAGAGAGACAGAGAGAGAGAGAGAGAGAAACCCTAGAATGAAGTCTCAGAATGTAATATCTTGATCTGGACATTTAAAATGAATTCTCCTAGATAGCTTCACAGAGTATTCCTTGATAGCATACTGTTGTGAAATTTATTCTGGAATGACTGCAAGGAATTTGCCAGACCAATTTGTCTGAGAAGCCGAGCTGTCCCACTGTGTTAATCAGAATAATGCACCCTCCACAAAGATGGTCACCACCTAATCCCTAGGACCTGCGAATAGGTTACCTTACATGGCAAAAGGGGCTTTGCCCAAAGCATCCTTTGACTAAGGTTAAGGACCCTGAGAGGGGGAGATTATCCTGGATTATCCAGGTGGGCGAACCTTGCTCAGCTGTGATCACAGGCAGATGTGACTACATAAAAATGGACAGAGAGATGCAGTGTTGCTGGCTTTGAAGTTGGAAAAAGGGGCCACAAGCCAAGGAATGTGGGCAGCCTCTAGAAACTGGAAAAGACAAAGAAATGGATTCTTCCCTAGAGACTCCAGAAGGAATGCAGCCCTGCCAACGCCTTAATTTTAGCCCAGTGAGACCCGTATCAGAATTCTGACCTCCAAAACTGTAAGATAATAAAAAATTTGTATTGCTGTAAGCCAAGTTTGTGGTAATGTGTTGCAGCAGCAATTAAAAAATAAAATGTACCCAGGCAAAAGGTAGTAGATGGAAACATCTTGTGTGTAAAACCCTGAGGCTGCTAATACATCAACGTGCTGGTGTAAGAATGAATGCTAGGGGACTTCCCTGGCGGTCCAGTGGTTAAGACTCCGCACTTCCAATGCTGGGGGCATGGGTTCAATCCCTGGTCGGTGAACTAAGATCCCACATGCTGTGCGGTGAGGCCAAAAATAAATAAACAAAATTAATTAATTTAATTAAAAAAAAAAAAAAGAACGAATGCTAGACTCTGCTTGTACCTAAATGCCAGCCTGTGTCTGTGCTCGGTCAACCTCTCTCCCTCCTTCATCCCCACCTGGATTCCAGCTCATTTAATTGTGCACCCACGCGCATGTGTATCTCTCGATTCCTCAAGTCCATCCTGTCACAGGACATGTGAAACCTATTTGCCTTGTCTCCCAAAATCCCTCCTAGGACATAGTGGACACAAATCTGGCTACCTCAGGGCTGGGTGATATTGGATTTTGAGTGCCCTATAAATAAGCACGATTTTTCCCACCAAAGTTTGAGAGAGAAACATTTCTGCTTCGCCACTGATTAAAATAGACTGAAAACGTGCCTTGAGCTCCACAGACAAAAGGTCCTGCTAACATTGCCTATTCTCCACTCCCCAAGTCTAGAGCTTGAGGCTGTCCAACGAGGAAAAGTTTGGGTCCATAGAACAGAAATGCTTACCCAGGACTGCTGTCTCACACTGGCCCAGGACAGAGAAGGAACAGAGATGGGCAGTCCCTCCAGTAAGTGAAACATTTAAAATAAATGACATAGCTAATTGAGAAAAATTGATTTTTTAATAAAAAACCTAAATCTCACTTAGATCTTCAGATTTTCAGAATTTCCTTTGAATTCCTGTCATCTTGATTCAGGTATACATCACAAACAACCGAAATGTTTTACGTGGAAAATAGGATTGGTGCTTTCTGACATTTTATCTTGCATTGCACGTTTGTATATTTGAATTTTAGTTTTTGTTTGTGTTGATCACTGTAGAATGAGAGCAAGGTTTACAAACCCTTCCTCAGGTGTGGTTTTCTTGAGTCACCTACAGTACTCCTTAACACATTTTGCAGGGAGCGGGACAGGTGTTTTGGAGCAGGAGAAACAGCACTAGACAAGTTCAAGTCTGTACGCTTCCTATGCGGCCTTTGGAAAATAATTTCACCTCCCTCGGCCCCAGTCCCCTCATGTGAAATAAAGAAATAACCACACCTCATATGACAACATCTCGGAGACAGTTGTGAGGGTCAGGTGAAATCCTACACATAGAGCATTTTGAACTTTGAAGGCATTTACAAGTATTATGTATTGTTTCTATGAATTCAGAAATTATTAAATGCTTACCAAATTAGATCATACATGTGAAGTGGCCTAAAAAGGTAGTATAAATGGCAGGTATGAGATATACAAAACCTGTTGTCAATTAAATGAATATTCAAATTTTCCACAATGAGTACCAAGAGGCCATTAGCTTACGGTACATAATAACTTCAAACATGAACATATTTTATGGGATTATATATTTTTATTACATACAGAACTTACATGATTGCTGCATGTCTTGTATCGAATATTCTGCCCTTCACAATTCCTGAGGAAAAAAAAGAAAATAAGGATTTCATGGAAGTTGCAAGCAGGAAAAAAAAAAACAAGTGAAAACGAGGCACACGTAAAACTTTTATTAGTGCCCATTACCTCAAAGATTCAAAGTTTAGATTCTAAGAAATAACTTTCAAGGATCAGGAGGCCAGAAAGTCTCATGGAAGTGTCACATTAAATACAGTGAATTCTTTAGTTGAATTAATGCAATAATATTACTTAAGCACAGTTTTTACCCCAGGGTCTATATAACCACTGAAATTAATGTATACTGTGTGTATGTGTAATGTGTGCATATATGTTTTCTTTTTCTATGAAAAAGAAGGTAAAGCTACAGGCAGAAGTATTTGTGTAGCACGTCCCTGTAGGGGAATTTCTCTTCCTCCCTCACTGAGGTCACCAAGTTAGCTGGGCCCTCTATAACCTCCCTCTCTAATCAGTACAATGGTCTCTGTCAGAAATTTGCCTGAGGCAATGCTTATATTTTACTTCAGCCACCAGCCTTATTAAACAAATGTTACAAAATAGTGTTGGGGTGGATTTCTTAGGACACCGATCCTCTAGGATCTGAAGTCATATACGCATGTATGTATATGCTTGAGAATCCTCCAGGGATGACCACACACTATCCTTCCCTCCAACCTCTTGCTTTGGGACCCAGCCACTCATCTTCCAGGCAAGCTTTCCTTTTGGATGTTTGGAATTCCATCTGGCAGGTCCTTTCCTCAGTGCAGTGCTTGCTGCTCTGTATTTTACATTAACTCCTTAAAGATAATTCATCTGTGAATGGGATCTTTCCCAGTTTTTCCATGGAGTTATGTTTTTACCCTTTATGTGTCCCTGGTCAATTCAATGGCAAATTTGGAGCAAGAAAAGCTAAACACAGGCTTAACTCGCCATCTTGAATTAAAAGTCAAGTGTTAATTTGTTTTAGAATAGTTAGTCCTGGAAGAAGAGAACTTTTTTTTTTTGGCTGTGTTGGGTCTTCATTGCTGCTTGCGGGCTTTCTCTAGTTGTGGCGAGTGGGGGCTACTCTTTGTTGAGGTGCACGGCCTTCTCATTGCGTTGGCTTCTCTCGTTGCAGAGCATGGGCTCTAGGCGCGAAGGCTTCAGCAGTTGTGGTGCTCGGGCTCAGTAGTTGTGGCTCGCGGGCTCTAGAGCGCAGGCTCAGTAGTTGTGGCGCACGGGCTTAGTTGCTCCGCGGCATGTGAGATCTTCCCAGACCAGGGCTCAAACCTGTGTCCCCTGCATTGGCAGGCTGATTCTTAACCACTGTGCCACCAGGGAAGTCCCTGGAAGAAAAGAACTTTTAAAAAGTGGATCCAAAGAGATCCTTTTTTGCTGGTGTGATTTAAATATGAGCCTATATGAAATGGCTGAACAAGTTTATTTCAGCAGTATATAACTCACTGCACATACCTTCTGACGATTTTATTTTTTATCAATTACAAAAAGAGTAAGTGAAGACAACTAATGTGCCAAGAAGTATAAAGGAGGAAAACCAAGCATTAAAAATCCCATCATTGGGACTTCCCTGGTGGTCCAGTGGTTAAGAATCCGTCTTGCAATGCAAAGGACACCAGTTTGATCCCTGGTCGGGGACCTGAGACCCCACATGCCTCTGGTCAACTAAGCCCGAGTGCCGCAACTACTGAGCCTGCTTGCTCTGGAGCCCATGCAACCGTGGCAACTAATGAGCCTGCACGCCACAACTAGAGAGAAGGCCACGCACCACCACAAAGAGCCCATAAGCCGCAACAAAAGATGCCGCATGCCACAACTAAGACCCAACGCAGCCAATCAATCAATAAATAAATATTTTAAAAATCCCATCCTCAAGACCTTTACCCTTAATAATCTGGCATTTCATCTTCCAGAGTTTCTGCCCTGATTTATTTACAGTTGTGAAATCATACAGCCCATTCAACTTCGTATTCATTTTAATCTAATATCATAGCCTTTTCCCATTTTATTAATAATTCCTTGGAAAAAAATTGTTTAATGACTACATAATAGTCCATAATACAGACATTACTTTTTTTGTAGTTTTGAATTTGAATTTTTTTAATTGTGGTAAAATACACGTAACATAAAATTTACCATCCTAACCATTTTTAAGTATACTCTTCAGGATTGTAAGTATATTCACATTGTTCTACAGACATTACCTTTTGTGGGTATTTGTGCTGCCTCCTCTTTTTCCCTACTTTTAAAATTTACATACATTAAAATTCACTTTTTGGGGGTGCACAATTTCATGCGTTTTCACAAAGCCATACAACGGTGTAAGCACTACCACAATCAACATGTGGAACAGCTCCATCACCCCATAAATGCCCTCAGGTTGCTCCCTTGTAGTCAACTTCTTTCCATCCTCAGCCTCTGGCAACCACTGATTTGTTTTCTGCCCCATTAATTTTGCCTTTTCCAGAATGCCATGTAAACGGAATCATACAGTGTATAGTTTTTTGAGACTGACTCCTTTCACTTAACATAATACATATGAAATCCACCCATGCTGTTGCATGTATCCATAGTTTGCTCCTTTTTAATTGCTGAATAGTATTCCACTGTGTGTATGTACAACAGTTTATTTACCCATTCACCAACTGGATATTTGGGTTGTTTCCAGCTTTTAGCAATTATGAACTAGAATGTTGTAAACATTCTACATTCATACAGGTTTTGTAAACATTTGTAAACAGGTTTGTAAACATTCATACAGGTTTTGTGTGAACATAACTTTTCATTTCTCTTGGGCAAATACTATGAGGTAGGATTGCTGAGTCTGCTTACTTTATATGATAATCCTTTGCTAAACATCTTTATGCTTTCATTTTTGTTCACATTTAGGATACATATCTAGAAATGGATAACAAATGTCATTCCTTTTATCTTGTGATTTCTTCATGTATGCGTTTTTAACTCTTGGTTGGCTAAGTATTATTTGATTGGTTGTTTTTTCAAGAAGGGTAAATGTCTCCCATATTATTACTAAACTTTGTATTTCACATAGGAAAGGCAATGAAGCAAGATATATTACTTTTTTCATGTTCCTTTTTCCTCAAAACTGTAGACACGTTTCATTGACCTTTGACATTTAGACTCACAGAAGAGAAGTCTGATTTTTATTCTTTTGTACATGTGTTTTATTTTCCTGCCTGGAAGCATATAGTGTTTTGTTTTGTTACTATTTGAAGTAAAAATTATAGTCAGGGTGTACCTAGTTGTGTGTTTATTTTCATTGATTTTGACTAAAAATGGTTGGTCTTTTTGACTAGAATACTCAAGGTCTTTACTTGCAGTGCTGCGTATTACTCTCAGATTATAATTTTGATTACTGCTCTTGTTCCAAGAATATCTGTAATTCTTAAGTTAGAATTCCCTTTCTCTGCTCTTATTATTTCCTTATTGATCTATGATTTTCTCTAATATACATCTCATTTGTTTGACCTTCTCTTATACTTCCAAGAAATCTCCTACAGATATCCCTCCACATGATTGATTTTCTTTTTCCTGTAGTGATTATTTTGTGTTTTATTGTCTGGTATGCTTTTTTTTTTTTCGGCCACGCCACGCAGCTTGTGGGATCTCAGTTCCCTGACCAGGGACTGAACCTGCGCCATGGCAGTGAAAGTGAAAGCCCAGAATCCTAACCACTAGGCCACCAAGGAACTCCACTGATACACTTTTTGATACTGCTTTTTCTTTCTTTGCAATCCTTCTTTTTAAATTTATTTATTTATTTATTTTTGGCTGTGTTGGGTCTTCGTTTCTGTGCAAGGGCTTTCTCCAGCTGTGGCGAGCGGGGGCCACTCTTCATCGCGGTGCGCGGGCCTCTCACTATCGCGGCCTCTCTTGTTGCGGAGCACGGGCTCCAGATGCGCAGGCTCAGTAGTTGTGGCGCACTGGCTTAGTTGCTCTGCGGCATGTGGATCTTCCCGGACCAGGGCTCGAACCCGTGTCCCCTGCACTGGCAGGCAGATTCTTAACCGCTGCGCCACCAGGGAAGCCCTTTGCAATCCTTCTTAAACTCACCCTTCTCCATCCACATCTCATACCATCCTCACCTTATTTTCTGCTCCAATTGCATCATGTACCTCAGTCTCTTCATATCTGTTTTCTGGGAGGTGCAGTCCCTAATGGGATTTATGAAGTATACAGGAGAAAGGCATTTTGGAGTGAAAAGAACAGCACTACGGCTGCCTCCAAAAGCATTACCTAAATGATACTTAAATTTCTGAACTGGAATACAGACAAAGTGTCCAATTAGTTGCCTCCTTTTAATATAGTTCTCTTGACTTGTAGTTTAGAACACCTTCCTAGATTATTGCAACAGTTTGACCCAGTCTTAGTATTTCCTAACACTGTATATTTCCATCTTTGTGACTCATCAGAGGTATAGGACTTTGAAATTTATTAAACTCTCAGCCAGGCTACATTAAATTTTAAACATTCCAGAAGCACCAAACTGGGAGTCTGGCAGGAAAAATTTATTAGGGTGGAGAAGTCTCTCTCTTGGTCAAAAGGATATGACTCCATTCTCCTGGGAAACAACAGCTATGCCAGTGGACAAGGTCATTTACTTACATGACTTATTTCATTGTGCTTATTATGTGTGGATAAAAGAAGAAAATAAATTACAGAAAAATGAAAGGGTAATTTGAAGTACTCTGCTTTTTTTGGAAAAGCCCCAATTGAGGAAAGCAGCTAATAGATTAGGGAAGTGATAACCAAAATCTTCTTGTATTATGCTGACTTATAACCCTAAAAAGCTTTTGATTCCAATTTCATGGGGGCAGGTAAATTACAAAAAACATGGCTTAAGAGAGTATTTGAATTGATCTAAATACTGGAATACAAAAACTGTGGAAACTTACAAAGAATGACATTTTCTTTAAAAGTGTATTAGAACTTCAGAAATAATTTTTCAAATGCATTTTTAGTAATTGTTTAATTTTAGTTATTTAAATGTAAAACAAAACCAATTTTGAAAAATTTAACACTAAGAGAAAAGAACGTATTTGCTGATGACAGCTTGTGTCTCAGGCCTGCCGTGTAGACCATATGGTCGTGGTCTACACCCCACTGCCATCTGCTATGTCCTAAGTGTGAGGCACTAACTTGCATCTTGAGTGTTGGACCTGAAAATCTAAACCTAAAATGTAAGTATATCTTTACTAAAAATGCCACTACAACTGCAGCAAAGTGATATGAAAAAAGGAGCATTTCATTTCATGAATTCTCAAAATATAAAGTACCATTTTGGACTCATTCCTTCTCCAATGACTTCTTATGGTGAACCTACTCTGCACTAGGATGTGGATATAAAGATGCAGTAGGATTATCTCTCAATTCCCTTAATAAGTCAGCAGTAAGGTTTTTATTTAACCCAACCATCTGGTGGACATTTTTCATATTCTACTTCATTTTGTCCAACCTAACACACACTGAACCCACTGACTGGCCTCTACTGATGTGGAATGCTTTGGTTACAATTTAGTGTGAAAATGAATGGCCACTTTATGAAACAGGCATAAAATGAAATGCAAGTTATTTTAAAGTTAAGGACACTGGAGTCCTAATTCCCCAAGCAGGAACCTGCCAGCTTATTCTGGAAATAATTCCTTTGGCTCAAAGCAACTGAGCTGCAGAAATATTACTTCCAAGTTTTTAATTCCATTCTAATTATTATTTGCAAGAGCTAATGGTTATTGGAAGTATATGAAAATTCAAGAACATCATTTCACAATTATGTATTTTCTATCCATTACAACATTCATAACACCCTGAAATTGAAGATTTTTGAAGCCATAAATTTATGAATATATAAAAAACATATGTTGATTCCACATGAGGATACATTAAAAACATTAATAAAATTTCCCTGGAGTTTATAGCAGTATAATTTATTGCATTCATTTGCTGATGTACTGACTCAAATACTAGTGTCTTAAAAATTAAGAAGCATGTGTTTTGAAGCATAGAAATATATTAATTTTTTAAAATAGCAGTTAACTTAAACCTGTCTTTCCCATGGTTGGCACTTGACTAGAATATCAAATTGCAAATTTCTGCGAGAGAAAGAGACATTCTGGCTGGCGTATGGTTTACAGTGCAAAAGAACTGAGGTGTGTATTTAAATGTAATCAAATTCTGAAATAACTTTATCCACAAAGAAATAAAATGAGCAAAATAGCCACACTCACCCCCTTTCCTAAATCGTAAATTTAAAGGGGCACACTGATAAAAAGAGAAGGCATTGAAAGGCCTCCTAAAGCTTTGGGAGAGCTTTTTGTCTGGTTTTTATGTAACCACCTCCACATACCTCTTCCAAGAAAAATCGACCACAAAAGCTCAATATTTATGAAGAATTTAATGAGTCTCTAAAGCTGTTCAAGGATAAGGAGACCTGATAAGCTTTCCAAGGGAAGTAGGTTTCCTTCTTAAAAATCACAGAGTACTTCCAAAATTACAGTGCAACGTCTCAATATGGGAGTGGGTATGTAAGGTTTGGGGCTGCCTAAAAGGTGGGGAGCAGGAAAGACAGAATTATTAACAACCCTACTGCCTTTCCTTTGAAGTAATCTAATTTAATTTTTATGCAGAGAAATAACGTTACTGTCCCTGTTTCTTATCAGAATCATGGAAAGAGTGGGTGCACCACAGGCCTGGCCTTATGCCAGGAACCAAGCTGGAGAACAAATACTGCCTCACCGTACGCTTTTCTTAATGTACATACCTCAGAACACACTATTCTCTCATTTAATTTTTTTCTTATATTTGGTTTAAGATCTTCCCTAGCTTCAGATATGTATTCAAACTAGATGAGCTCAGAGAGCAAGCAAAAATTTGGAGATTCCCAGGCCTAAAGGTAAATTTTAAAATATAGGTTAAGATGTGTACATAAATAGACTAAAGAATACTGCGTAAGTCCTAAAAAATGAAAAAGTCAAGAAAGTACTACTTCAGGAATGGTGACGCGAAACACAGTAGCGATATTTAGGATAGAGCTGTTTTGGGGGTTCCTACAATTATTTTATTATGAAATGTTTTAAGTCCAAGAAAAGGTCAGGAGAATGAGGCAAATGCATGTACACACCACTGAGAGTCATCATTTCTTGAAAGTTTTCTTCAGATTTATTTTTAAGACATGTGTCATTACAAATATGGTGGGAGCCCCCTGCCAAACCTCCTCAATCTTATTCCCCTGCCTCCCTCCCTTTGGTTAGAGGTAACTAAGTAAATGGTATCATAATTTACATAACCTTTCACAGCTTGATTTTTTTTTTTGTCCCAACACTGTTTTTGAAAATATCCATGTTGACAGACGCATCTCTAATTCATTCATTTTTATGGCTCTAGAGTAATCCAATTTATAAATATAGCTCAATTTATCAATTCTTTCTATTTTTTATTGATCAATTTTCCTAAAAGTCTATGAAGATTTAGGTTGGTTCTTCAATGAGCAATCTTATACAATCACCTAGGGTACATTTGCACACGTTTCTCTGGGATATATACCCTAGTCAGACTGTTCTGTTGTGGGCATTTACAGCTTCACTAGTACCAGATAATGACAAACTGCCCTTTAAAGCGGGAATACTAATTTTCACCCCCATTAGTAGCGCAGAAAAGTTCTTGTTTTTACACATCTAGGGCAATATTTGGCATTTTTAAACTTTAGAAAGTTTCCCAGTCTGAAGAAGATGAAATATCTCACTTTGCATTTTTTGCATTTTTTTTTTTGTTAATGAGGTTAATATTTTCATTGTTTTTTGACTATGCAGGTTCCCCTTCTGTGAATTTCCTGTTCATATCCTTTTCCCATTCTTCTACTAGTTTGCTTTGCTTTTGTTTTATTGTATTTAAATATCTCAGACACTAATCCCTTATTGGTTATATTCATTATCAAGATTTTCTCCCATTCTATGCTCTTCTTTTGGTTTATAGTATATATTTTTACAATACAAAGCCTGCTTAAACTTATAAATATTTTCCTTCCTAACTTATGCTCTTTTGTCTTAGTTAAGGAATAATTCACTACCCAGAGATCATACAGATATTCTCCTATATATTCTTCTTCTAAATGTTTTCAAGATTTGCTTTTCATAAGTAGATTTTAATCCACCTGGAATTTATTCTTTAATAGATTGACATTTTCTAATATTTTTCCTTTGGATATTAATAATCATATTTGAACCTCATGTATTGAATATTCATCTTTTCTCCACCATTTTTTAAATTGCGGTATAATTGGCATATAACATTAGATTAGTTTCAGGTGTAATTACACAAATTTTTCTTACACAAATTTTTCATGACATCTTGAAATCCTACATATGCATGTTTCTGTTTCTGGGCTCTTGATTTTGCTACATTGGCCTATTTGTGCCCATCCTACTACTATAGTTGAATTTTTTTTTTAATGTTAGTGTTTGGGCAAGTCTTTTGTTCTCCTTCAAAATTGTTTTTATTATCTTTGCACTTCCATATGACTCTTGAAATTACATTTAATTTAAATATAATTTAGGAGAAACTGGCATTTTTATGATATTGAGGCTTCCTAATATGAACATATTATATATCTCCATTTATTTAGGTGAGCTTTTAAATATTTCATAAAGGCCTTGTATATCTTTTACTGAATTTATTACAAGGTACCTTATATTTTTTAAGTAGCAAAAACGGTGTCCTTTTGAAATTTGCTTTCTTATTAGTCTTTCCTACTGTGTAAGAATATAGTTGTTATTTGTGCACTAACTTTGTTTCCAGTAATCTTAAAGAATTCTTTCATTAGTCCTATTATTTTATGTGTAGATACTCTTGGATATTCTGTCTAGACAATCAGGTAGTCTATGAATAATGAGAGTTTTGTTTCTTCCTTTCTAATCGTTATACTTTGTATTTCTTTTTCTTGCCTTATTATACTGACTAGGACCTCATGTACAATAATGAATATAAACAATGACAGTAGCCATTCTTATCTCATATCTAATGTTAAAGAAAATGCAGTAACATTCTATAGACTAAGAGAGTACATCTCTATTCCTAGTGTGAGAAGATTTCTCATTTCAATTATGAATGTGTTCATTTTATCAAATGCCACTTTTGCATCGATTTAGATAACTGTATGACTTTTCTCTCTTAAATATTCCATGCTGTGCCTGCTGGTGCTTATTCATTGCAAATACTTCCATGTGTATTATCTATTTTAGATTGCAAGCTTATCATAAGCAGGGCTCTATTGATAGGGATAGGAATCCTATACAGCCTGGCTTGCTGACCTGTCTCTCCATATCTTTTTACTACTGCAGTAACCTCAGGCTGTCAAGGGTAACAAGACTACTTTTCATATTAATTTCTCACCTCAAGGCTTCCACAATCAAATGGGATATAAACATCCAACTCAATATATACAACCTATGTAGATCAATATGCATGCACCTCAAATTCTTGGGAGAGTAGGTCCATTGTTCCAAAGTGGAAATTTTTTTTCATTTAATGTTGAGACCAAGATATTTAAATTCCCTATGTTGGTGTATGGCTTTTATTTTTTTCCAGTTCATCTGTTTAGTAAGTATATAGACCTCAACAGTCCTGTCTTTAAATTAGGGCTGGAATTCCTATACTGTGCCTCATATACACACAAGACTTGATCTCCTGTGACTGTGAAGGAATTAAAACTCAAAAGCCTGAGTTCTAGAAACCAGTAAATCCCATCTCCATCCCCAGAGTAGGCACAAAATCAGTTATGCACTTACTGGTCTGGCCCTCAGTTTCCTCTCTGTCTTTTGGCTCTGTAGATATCATTTAATTTCTTGTATGTTCAACTTTACTGTTTTTTTATTAAGACAATTTTTTTAGAACAGTTTTAAGTTCACAGCAAAATTGAGGGAAAAGCACTGATATTTCCCATATATCACCTGCCCTCACACATGCATAGCTTCCCCCATTATCAACATTCCCCACCAGAGTGGTGCCTTTGCTACAACTGGTGAACCTACATTGACACATCCTAATCACCCCAAGTTCATAGTTTACATTAGGGTCCATGCTTGGAGTTGGATATTCCATGGGTTTGAACAAATGTATGACATGTGTCCATCATTATGGTATCATACAGAGTATTTTCACTGCCCTAAATATCCTCTGTATTCCATCTACTCATTACCCCCACCCCCAACCCTTAACCCCTGGCAACCACTGATCTTTTTACTGTCTTCATAGTTTTGCCTTTTCAAGAATGTCATATAGTTGGAATCATATAGTATGCAGCCTTTTCAGATTGGCTTCTTTCACTTAGTAATATGCATTTAAATTTTCTCCATGTCTTTTTATGGCTTGATAGACCATGTCTTTTTAGTGTTGAATAACATTCTATTGTCTGGATGTACATTTTATTTATCCATTCACCTTACCGAAGGACATCCTGGTTGCTTACAAGTTTGGCAATTATGAATAAAGTTGCTATAAACATCTGTGTGCAGGTCTTTGTGTGGACATAAGTTTTTAACTACCTTGGGCAAACACCAAGGAGCATGAACACTCACTCATATTGTAAGAGTATGTTTAGTTTTGTAAGAAACCGTCTTACTGTTTTCCAAAGTAGCTGTACCATTTTGCATTCCCATTAGCAATGTATGAGAGTTCCTGTTATTCCACACCCTCACCAGCATTTGCTGTGGTCAGTGTTCCAGATTTTGACCATTCCAATGGGTGTATAGTGGTCTCTCATTATTTTAATTTGCAGTTACCCGATGACAGATGATGTGGAGCATCTTTCCATGTGCTTATTTGCCATCTACATATCTTCTTTGGTGAGGTGTCCGTTAAGGTCTTTGCCCAATTTTTTAATTGGGTTGTTTGTTTTCTTATTGTTGAGTTTTACAAGTTCTTTGTATATTTTGGATAACAGTCCTTTATCAAATATGTCTTTTGCAAATATTTTCCCCCAGTCTATGGCTTGTCTTTTCATTCTCTTGACATTATCTTTTGCAGAATAGAAGTTTTTAATTTTAATGAAGTTGGCTTATCAATTATTTTATTCATGGATCATGCCTTTGGTGTTGCATCTAAAAAGTCACTGTCATACCTAAGGTCATCTAAGGTTTTCTCCTAGGTTATCTTCTAGGAGTTTTACTGTTTTGTGTTTTGCATTTAGTTTTTTATATATTTTGAGTTAGTGTAAGGTTTGTGTCCACATTCAGTTTTTTGCATATGGATGTCCAGTAGTTTTAGCACCATTTGTTGAAGAGACTATCTTTGGCTCCATTGTATTGCCTTTGCTCCTTTGTCAAAGATCAGTTGACTACATTTATGGAGGTCTATTTCTGGGCTCTCTATTCTGTTTCATTGATCCATTTGTCTATCCTTTCAAGAATAATACACTGTCTTGATTACTGTACCTTTATAGTAAGTCTTGAAGTTGAGTAGTTTTAGTCCTCTGACTATTCTCCTTCAATATTGCATGGACTATGCTGGGTCTTTTGCCCCTCCACATAAACTTTAGAATCAGTTTGCTGTTATCCACAAAATATTATGCTGGGATTTTGACCGAGATTGCATTGGATCTAAAGATCAAGTTGGGAGAAACTGACATCTTGACCATATTTAGCCTTCCTATCCATGAAAATGGAATATCTCTCCATTCAACTTTACCTAAAAAAGATTTATGTCCTATTTTACCTGGCCTTTCTAGGTGTTTTTTTAAATAAATTAAATACTTTATTTTAAAATAATTGTAAATCACATTGATTCGTAAGATAATGAAAAGAAATCCTATGACCCTGTTTCCCCAAATGGTAACATCTTGCAAAACTATGTTACAGTAACACAACCGGGATATTTACATTAAAACAGTCAGAACACAGAACACTTCTATTAACCCAAAGATCCCTCAAGTTGCCTCTTATAGTCATACCTTCTTTCCAACCACCCCCAACTCTTTTTTAATATCAGGCAATTACTGACCTGTTCTCCATTTCTATAATTTTTGCCATTTTAATAATATTATATAAATGGTATCATATGGTACATAACCTTTGGAGAATGGCTTTTTGTACCTCAGCATAATTCTCAGAGATTCATCCAGGTCATTGCCTGTATCAATGGTTCATTTCTTTTTACTGCTGTGTAGTAGTCCATGGTATGGATATACCAAAGTTTGTTTAACTAGTCACCCACTAAAGGGCATCTGGGTTGTTTCCATTTTTTGGATATTATGAGTAAAGCTGCTAAAAACATTCAGGTTTTCATGGGAAAACAAGTCTTCATTTCTCTGGGATAAATGCCCAGGAGTACAACTGCTGGGTTGTATGGTAGTTACGTGTTTATTTTTTTAAGAAACTGCCTGTGGCTGTACTATTTTACATTCTCACCACCAGTGTATGAGTGATCCAGTTTCTCTGCATTCTTGCCAGAATTTCATGTTGTCACTTAAAAAAAAAAAAAAGGTATTCTGATAGGTATGTAATAAATAATGTCTGATTGTGGCTTTAATTTGCATTTCCCTAACAGCTAGTGATAATAAGCACATTTTCATGTACTTATTTGACATCTGTGTATCCTCTTTGGTGAAATATCTGTTCAGGTCTTTTGTTCATTTTCTAATTGGATTGGTTTTTTTTAATTGTTAATTTTTTAAAGTCCTTAATATAGATCCTAGTCCTTTATCAGATATGTGGTTTGCAAATATTTTCTCCCACTGATCTAGGTGCCATTACCACCAATACCACAGTTGTGATTACTGTAGCTGTATAAGTCTTGATATCAGGTAGACTGATTCCTTCTACTCTATTTTTTTTCAGAATTGTTTTAGGTATTATGTGGCTTAGCCTTTCCATATAAATTTTAGAATAATCTTGTTTAATCTACATAAAAAAACTTGCTAGAATTTTGAGTGAAATAAACCTATAAATCAATTTGAGCCCAGCTTTCTTCCCCACTTGGTTCCTAGAATATTGGAATCAGAGGATCTTTGTCTGAGAAATCAGAGCAGCCCAAAATAAAATACCTAAAAACATCATCAGGCAATGAGATAGACCAGCCACATCTCCTTAAAATTAAGCTGGCAACTCTTTTCCTTAAACATGAACAACAACAACAACAAAACAAAACAAAACAAAATAAGGATCACCAGAAATCTTCGGAAGGTCTCTAACATGAAATATAGTGACAAAAACAAAACAGAAAACAGTAATTTGGAAAGAATTGAGACTATGCAGGGAGAAGAAAACTCCCCCCAACCCTGCCCCACAGAAATCTTTTTATATGCTCAGAGATAAAAGAGAAGATACTGCATCTGAGAATCAGGGACAGACTGCTTTTTAAAAAAAAAATAATTCAAGGAACAAAAAATATATAAGAAGAGAATAGAGAAAGAGGAAAAAAGAGAGAGATAAAATACTTAGAGAATTGCAAAATAAGTTTAGGCAAATCTCCCAGAAAGTAGGGCAAATGGGAAAAGAGAGGAAAACAGTAAGTCTAATATCTGAATAATATATACATAAACATCTTTTAAAAAATAATCAACAAAAATTAAAACTTTAAAAAAAATCTTCATCAAAAGTCTATATTCTCCAACATAGCTTTCAATATTCTTCATAAAATTACGTATCCTTACCTATCCCACAGACCGATACTGTAGTCAAGCAGGCTTTTTTAATCAGTCTTGGGATTTATTAATTCATTCATCTATTTATTTATGGAATAAAATATACTAAATTTCCTCTACACATCAGTAGTAATGTTGGACACAGAATAAAGAGAAGAAAGACACCATCTATGCCACCTAAATGTTTTTTCAATTGTGGAAATAGAAAAATAAAAAAACAACACAATGAAATAAACACTCTGATAAAAGTATGTTCACAAGATCCTATAGAAACACAGAAGAACTGCAGCTAACCTAGTAAATGGTAGAAACTGCCAACAAATGCTTTAAGGAAGAAATGGAGATTCAAAGGACTTTCCAAGGTCAACTATGTGTTGTTAACAACCAAAAGGAGAAAAAGCATGCTTTAGGCAGAAATAAGAGCATTGGCAAAAGATGTGAAGTGATAGGTGAGAACACATTCACTTATTTACTCATTCAATTAACAATGTGTGGGTCCTAATCATATGTTAGATGTTAGACCTTAGAGTGGTGAAGTAAATGTCCCTTCCCTAAAAGGAGTATAAAAATAAGAAGCACAAAAGAGGAACATCAAATTTAGACCAAGATGTCAAGACAGGTTTCCTAAACGAGGATGACCTTGAAGAATAAGTAAGAATTAACCAGATATCACACTAAAAAAAGACACAAAAGTTTATGTGATAAGATGCAGATGATTAAGACAATAGGTGCACAAAGAAGGGCCAGGTTTAAAATGAAGGAAAGAAGGTAAGGTAACAAATACACCACAGCAGCATTTTGAAACATCATTAGAAAATAAATCAGAGAAAAATTCAAGTGGCAAGGATCTTGAAAAGCACTCTTAAACACACAGGAAAATAAACAACAGATGAAAGTGACTAGAGTAAAAGTAGAAGACAAACAAATAACAAGTGTTCATGAAGAAGAGGACAGAACAAAGAGGCAAGAACCAACAGTAAATGATACAATAGAAGAAAATTTTTTCTACAATAAAGAAAGATCTAAATCTGTACAACAAAAGTGGCCACCATGTGCCAAGGAAAAATCAATGAAAAGAGACTGATAGCTAGATGCAACATTGTAAAACTCCTGAGGGAAAAATACAGCCTTCTATAGGTAGCCAGGCAGAACAAATAGGGTATCTAGCAAAGAAGACAAAAAAATCAAGCCAGCTTGAGAGGTCTGTGAGCAACACTGTATACCAAACTTTATGGAAAAAGAACTTCTGAGTCTTGAGAGGGAAAATTTGTGTCTCGGGAATTTTATACCCAAATAAGCCATTCACTGTGTATGTGTGAAGTCAAGAGAAAGACATTTTCAGATGTATTATATAAGGACTCATAAAGTATAAGACCCACAACTTTTTCCTGAAATTAAGAAGGCTATAAAGTCCTGCTGCTTGAAGTGTGGTCCATGGACAAGCAGCATTGACATTACCTGGGGATTCGTTAGAAATGAAAGATCCTGGATCCCACTCCAGACCTACTGAATCAAAGTTTATATTTTAACAAGATCCCTAGGTGATTCATATGTGCATTAAAATTCCAGAAGCACAGCTCAAAACGTATCCCTGCCAACAAAGTGATGATTCAGAATTAAGAACTGAAAATACTGACAATGAACACTGAAATAATGTATGCACACAAACACAATTAAGTTTCAACGATAGTTTGAAATATGATTATGAAAGAAAAGATATAAAGGGAATAAATGGTGCCAAGAAACTGAGTATAAGATCCCAGATTATAATAACAAAGCCCCAAAGAGTAGGAATGAAGAAGAAAAGTATAAAATACGGATCGGCTTACAAATAGAAATCAAAAGAAACTAGCATTTTATTATTGGCATTGACAGTTATAAAGCAATTATTAAAGTATGGCTTTCAAACATCTTAAATTTAATCATCAGTAATATAAAAACAGGATATATATATATATATTTCCAAATTACCAGAGGTAAAATTTCAGCAAAAAAAAAAAAAAAAAGCATAAAAGAAAAGAGAGAATGAAAGATTTTAAATAGTGATGGTTAGCCAAGCACATATATTGAACTCTTTCTCCCTTACAAATGCCTAGTGAAATGATCAACAAAGTATATTAATAGGTCAACAACTCTCCATCATAGCTGGAAATTCATACAGGCTATACACAAGCCAGAAACTTCAACATGCATGCGAACAAGACTAAATTAAAGGATGGTATACAAATATATTATTCACTACACACAAAAGAGAAGGCTGCCTTTGAAGTAAGTGGAACAGATCCACAGGAGAACCCACCAATACTCACTAAATCAAATTGACAGATGATGTAGCCAGAACTCCTGGCAATCAATGCCGTGGGAGTGGCCAGTATAAGACAAAAATGTAGATGCATATAAGATCCAACTGGATAGGGGGCCATGTGAAACACTCAGTGCCTGTATGGGCTGGGGTACTCTGGAAGGGTTAAGGGAAGTGTAGGTACTGCAGAGACTATCTCCAAATAAAGGAAAGCCACAAAAATTCATTAGCAGAAAGGCAATGTTCCTTCCCACAAATGCCTTCCACTGCAGCTTCTATTCATTCTCCATATTGATACAAAGCTGCAATAGATTTAAAGCAATGATTCTTACCCAAACGGAAGAAAGGCATTTTTCCCATGGAGAGTGAGAACTGAATTAACAAAGGACTTGATAAAACCCTAATTCTAATCTAGATCCCTGATATTTGGAGATAAACACACACACACACACACACACACACACATATATATATACACATACATACACTTAAGTATACATATAAACATATTAGTAGATTTTTTAAAAATTGCTCTTATTTCTTTAATAATGATCCTATAGGATCATTTTCCTTCGAATTATCTCAGTTTTTGTTTGTCTCAAAACATCTTTATTTCACCTTCACACTCGAAGGATATTTTTGCTAGATAGAGGATTCCATTGTAATAGTTATTTTCTTTCAAGATGTTAGGTAATTTCATTATCTTCTAATGAGAAGTTAGCAGTCAACATTATCTTTGCTCCTTTGATGGTAATGTGTCTTTTCTCTCTGGCTTCTTTTAAGATTTTACCATAATGTGTTTATGCATATTTATTCTGTTTAGGGTGTGCAGAGTTTCTTGAATTTGTGGCTTGATATCTTTATAGCAATAACTTTTGGAAATTTGGGGAAATTCTTGGTTACTATCGCTTCAAATAGTACTTCTACCCTACTCTCTATCTCTCTTTTCCTTTTAGGACTCCAATTATACATGGTTTAGACCTTTTCATCTTGTTCCATATATCCCTTATTCTATGTTCTGTGTTTTCCCCCCACCCTATAATTTAGCCTGGATATTTCTACAAACCTATCCTCTCTTCTACTGTTTCTAACCTGCTATTATGGCCATCTATTTAGTACATAATTTTAGTTATCACTTGCTTCTATTCTCAAATTCCCATATGATTCAATTTTATGGATTCCAGTTCTCTGGTGAAATCCTGTATTCTGTCATCTATTCTCGTAAATATTTATTACAGGGTTTTTGTTTTGTTTTTTTAACACACAGGTCCAATAACTCTAGTACCTGTTTCTATCATCTCTTTTTCCTCTTGCTCTTGTATCATGGTAAGATTGGCAATGTTTTATTGAATCACTGGCATGATCTATAAAAACTTGTATAATCTTTGGTTGGTGTCATCTTCCTCCAGGGTGTCTTTTTTAAAGCTTCTTGGAGGCAGTTGGAATAACAACAAATTTTATTACTCAAATTAGGGTTGAGCTAATTTAAGACTAGGTTTCAGTCTTTGTAATATCTAGTCTATTTAGGATTGGTTTTCCCTTTCTCCTAGGGTATAGTCCTTCATGGATACAAACTGATCACCTGAGATGTTTACCAGGGCTTTGAACTCAAATTTTTATGTCCCAGGACTATGAAACTGCCAATAAATCTGCTTAATTTCTCAGCCTCTTAGCAGCTGCTTTCTGCTTGGCTTTTCTGCCTCTTACTGCTTAAAAATTGGTGAATACTAGGATTAAAAATATGGCTCAGATAAAGTGATTTTTCTGCATGTCGCTTACTTGCAGGGATCTTGCAGTCTCAAGTTCTAAGTACATGATTATGTTTTACTCCTCAATTTCTGATTCCCAATTACCCATCATTAGATTGTTAATATCTGTAATAGTTTTTATCACATCCAAAGTATGGTCCAAAGTGAAGTGAGACAAATAAGGGCAAAAAAGTAAATTTTTATAAAGCTACATAAATTCAATTTAAAGGCAGGTCTTTCGATCTAAGATTATGTCCTACTTCTTAATGTTAAAATGAAAAGATTCTGATTGTAATTCTTTCCTGAAAAGTCTGTGATGGTAGACCATAGGTGAGTTTTTTGTTTGTTTGTTTTTGTTTTTGTCTTTATTTGACCAAATAAAAAACTGACAACCTATATTAGTTCCAAATATGCTTTTTTTGAACAATTTACTAGTATTTGAAATCCAAAAGTGTGAGAATCAGATTCTTTACCTTCTTCTTCAACATTGCCCATTCTGCTTTCTCCCCTATCTATTGTCTTTTAGGCATAAAAGCTGCTTTTCATTTCCTGCTCCAGCACCTTTACATATGCTGGCCTCATTATCTGGATTTTATGTCCCATAACCCTCCACCCTTCATATAATTAACTTCCTCTCAGCAGTTGGGTCTCAGCATAGACCCTCGGCACAGAGGACTTCCCTGGATAGGTGTTATCTACCCCCTTGACACAAATTTTAATTACATATAATTTGATTACATACTTGTTTATTGTTTGTCCCCCTAGATTATAAGAACCATGAGGACAGGCTCTGTGTTAGTTTAACTCACAGTTGTTAAACTCCTTACCCACACCAAGGCATAAAAAGCATCTTGGAGCTGGAGACTTAGCTAGTATAAGGATTTCTGAAGATTTCTTTGAGAAATCTATGCTATGATCCTACCCCTCACTCTGCTCCAACAGAAAGAGAAGGGATGAGGGCTTCAATCTGCTAACCCCCAATTGAGAGGAAGAAATTTTAGGGACACCAGCTGATACACGCCTCTTGCAGTTGGTTGGTGTCTAATCCACACCTGAGACAGTTAAGAGCTGAGAGCTCAGCTGCAGTGGGCTGTGTAAGCAGAGAAGGTGTGGCTGCATTGGCTCCTAGAACTGGGGAGTTTGTTTAGCAAAGTTCACAGGAGGGTTTCCAGTGAACCAGACGTGGGCCGCATGCGAGAGCCAGCATGGGGTTGTCCTAGGAACGAACATACCAAGACAGCCGCTGAGGGGGTGAGTAGACATAAACAGGAAGAAGCTGGGAGTATGCCTCGGTGTCCAAGATTAGGAAAGAGCAATGTTACCATGTCAGAGGATTGCGAATACCACATGGTAAGCGAATTGCAGGCAAGGATCCCAAGGGACTGGGGGGAAGGAGGAGACACTGTCTCAGAAAAATCCATCAAAGTGCTCACAATAGATGAAGCTGGCTTTAAACACCTACTAAACCAGAGAACATCAATACCTGGTCACTAAAGTCAAGGCAGAACTCCCCTCCTCCTTCTCCTCTCCTCTTGCCCAAATCTCCTTTTTTGAGTAAGTACAGAGAAGGTAGAAGAGGCTGAGCAGTAGTCCTTCCTACCCCGAAGACTTTCCAGCAGCAGCCGACGCCGGTTAGGAAACAGAAGACACAAATGCACACACACATTGAGATAGATCACTTGGCAAAGTCATATTCTAGGCAAAATCAAAGTAATTTTTTAAATTAATAAAATAACAGACATGGAAGCATTTTGGTTGTATGACAACAAGATGAAAGTGGCCATTCATGGTCCTTAACATTGATATATTCCTCTAAATCTTTTTAACAGATACAAGTTCATACCATCTTTTTTTTAATTTTGCCTTTATCTCTTTCGCCAGTGGATAAGTAGAATTTATGGAATTTTTGCTGTTTAAGTGATGCTTGATGCTGAATAAGGACCATTTATACCGGTGATTCAAACAGAACCTTGACTGAGCTCAAAATTTTGAGCTTAAGTAGTCTCATCCCTTCTATTACTCCTAATAATTACCTTGTCATTTATCACAGGATATGGATTTTTATATTTTGAGGGCAGGGCATGAGGGATGGATGTCAAGGAATCATAAAATGCTCTAATATGAGGGGTTTGGCTTTTATATTTAGTTGGCGACTGGGGAGGTACATACCATAAAGAAAAGACAAACACAAATAAACCTCACTCTTTTCCCACCTGAACCCTACCATTCATTGCAAATTATTCAGATCCCTCAGAGTTGGATTGAGATGCCAAAATCTCACCTTCCCATGCCAGTCTCCATGCTGGAAACCTCTCCCTCAAATGACTGACCAGCAGTGGGTAAGAACTTGCTCCCTGCCTGAGAAGACCCTCCCTGACCCTTGCCCACAGGAGCACAGGCCCCCTATTACAAGCCTCACCAGGATAAATACATCCCGGTACAACGTAACATCCATATGGTATGACACACTTAGAGGGCATTTATTTCCTCACCAAGGTAACAACACAGAAGAAGCAGCTATACCACTCTGTCATTGTGAGATTAATCCCCGGACTCAGTTCTGCAACCATTTACTTAGGGTTCCAAGCTCTGAGTCACAACTTGCCCTAAGATAATGACACCAACACTAACTCCAGGAGCCTTCCCATGCTTTCCTGGAGTGCACTCAGAGTTCTCCTTCTCAAAGGCCATGTCTGCAGTCTCACATCTGCCCTGCTCTGTGCTGTCTCAAGGAAATGAGAATGTACGTGGTCACTGTTTAACAGGCCATAAAACAGCGACCTTGATGGAATCCAGAGCATTTCTGCTCTATACCTTACACATTCAGGGAACGTCCATTCCCTCTTTCACCGGACAACATCCCCAAACTGAAGTTGGCTGCCATGATCTTGGAGTCTTCTTTTGTCCAGAACCAGCATATCCAGTTCCATCCACTTGGGGTTCTGTCTTACCTGAGAGCTCAGGTAAAAATCCTTGGCTAGGATTGACACTACCCCGTGAAGAATTACCTCAAATTGTCTCAAGAGCAATGATAACTGTGGGTTTCTTACAATGTATGTTTATTTTTTAAGAAGCTGATCTTACATTTTAACAAATGTTGCTTAACATAAACATTTCTAAGATAGGAGCACAGACCTTGCATTACCTTCTTAATCAATGGGTTGGTTGCTCAGAGAAAGTGAACCGAAAGTGATTAAAATGGCAACAACTCAAGGGTGGAACACAGAAGACTTGACCTCTTACCCCAAGTCTCAACAACTCTGGGCCAGTGACTTATCATGCCAGCCTCCCCTCCCTTAAAGCCCAAAGTGTGTAGTGCCCCAGCTGCTGCGAGCTGGGAGTCTCATGTGGAGGGGTATGGCCACACTCATGAAAATGTGGCCATTACTATTTAAATATGGTAACTTGAGGTAACTTAAATATGGTAAGTTGGTAACTTACACCACCATCATGGTACCTTCCAAAGCCAAGAAGCCCAGTTTTCTTCCCAACCTTACCCATCCAAAGGCGCTGACACCCCACAGAGAAGAACAGGAAAAGCCACCACTTACCTGCCAGTCAAACATCTCCGCAGAGAATAGGACGCTCCTCCCCCACAAGTCCGGGAGCAGTCACTCCAGTCACCCCAAGCATCCCAGTTGCTATCTTTGTCTTCATCTGAACGAGTGTTTCTTGAAGTCTGTAAAGTGAAAAAACGCAATAAATTATAGAAAAAATGCTAGAAATATCCCAAAAGCTTTCCCAGTTTTTCCAGAGTCTTACTCTAAGCTGTTCACAAAGACTAAAGTTGCCTAAAAATGCATTGTTTTGGAATGGCTACATTAAAACACACACACACACAAGATAGTTTTATATGGAAACTCGTGACACATGAGTACCTTTCCACCTTACGAAGGTTTTATCCAGATGGCTTCCAAGCTCAGTTTTAAATTTGGAATTTTATCATTCCAAAATTTAAATAAATTGGCTAAATATAAATAATATTTATTATTATTATTTTGTGTTTATAACTTACATAGCAGGGTCCCAGCTTGTACCTAAGAAATTCTCTCCATTGTCTGTCATATAGACTGGTGCTTACTCCAAAGAAACCTTTTTGCATGAGGATTTGTGGAACCTCCTGAGAGAGGCTTCACCCCAAGAAAACAAAGCAGATAAAGCTTCAGGGTCCAATAAAATAGAGAAAGTTCAATTATCAATGCTGTTTGGATTAATTTGTCTTCTGGACTTGCCACCATTGACTTATATCAAGATACTCTAAAGAAAAGAGAACAGGGGGAGTTAAAATTTTTTAAATATATAGATAGATATAGATATGAAAAGAAATGATGTACAAAACATTACAAAGAGGCCTAAAGTAGACTCGAATAAATGAAGAAACACATAGTCCTAAATAGCTGGACTCAATACTGTAAAATGTTAATTCTTTCCAAATTAATCTATAAATTTATAACTCCAATCAAAATCCCAAAGGGGATTTTTTTAGACCCTAACAAAATGATTCTAAAGTTCATCTGGTGGAGTAAATGTCTACAAGAGCCAAGAAAAAACTGTACAAGAAGGGAAGTTAGAGGGAAATTGCCTCAATTCAAACAGTATAGAATTGGCATAGCAATAAGCATTAAGATCCATTAAGGTTAGAAAAAGAAGAGTCCAGAAACAGACCCAAGTATAAGGACATAACATAGAACCACAAGTCGGTGTGATGAATGGTTTAAAAGAAAATAATAGATAACTTCTTCACAAAAGACACCAAAATGAATTCAGATATATTCCAGAAATTAATATTTTAAATGCTAAACCCATAAAATACTAAAAAAGCTATAGATTAAAAGTCATACAGGCTTGATGTAGCAAAGAGTGTCCTAGATGTGTCAACAAAGGTAGAAACCCCAAAGCAAAAGACTGATAGATTGAATTACATTAAAATAAAAACACACATAGCATTTTCTCTCTCTTCACCTATAGATAAAGGAATAAGTATATGAACATCCACACAAAAATGCCGTAGTAAAAGAAAACACACCAAATTGCCTCTAAGGATGGAGGGAGCAGGACTCGGCATGCACGCTGTTGGGGAAGGACACAAGAGGAATGCCAACGGAACGTTTTGTTCCCCTCCCAGTCCTCCCCCAAAAGATCTGAAGCAACTGTGACAAAACATTCAACTCGATGAAGCCAGGTGGTGCTATAATAGATGTTAGTTTTATCTGAACTTTTATGGATTTTGAAGTTTCTTTTAAAACATACTTTGAGGGGGCTTCCCTGGTGGTGCAGTGGTTAAGAATCCGCCAGCCAATGCAGGGGACACGGGTTCGAGCCCTGGTCCGGGAAGATCCCACATGCCACGGAGCAACTAAGCCCATGCACCACAACTACTGAGCCTGCATGCCACAATTACTGAAGCCCAGGTGCCTAGAGCCCGTGCTCCACAACAAATAGAAGCTACCACAATGAGAAGACTGTGCACTGCAACAAAGAGTAGCCCCCGCTCACCGCAACTAGAGAAAGCCCGCGCACAGCAACAAAGACCCAACGCAGCCAAAAACAAAAACAAAAACAAAAAAAACCACTTTGAGGGTAAAAGGCAATCATTAGAGAAGAATGTAAGCCTATATCATATTTAATACAGGTAAATGTGTACATGCCTAGGGAAATGAGTAAGAGGTTAATTAAAATGTTAGCAGTGGCTACTTCCAGGTGCTAGGAAATTTAAAATTCTTTTGTTCTTTTGTCTCTGAATTTTAAGTTGTTTTTTTTTAAGCCAATACTTCAATATTTTAATTGAAAACAAGCAAGGAAACAAACAAAACCACATCCTGTTGACATACAGAAAAGCTCAAGTCAGACAGGACTTAATAGGTGAGTTCTAAGTTGGAAACCAGGAGAGTTTATGAAGGAAACCCTGACATACTAATAAACCGAAGCATGGGACTCAGCTAGATATTGCACAGATTTCCTTAAGCCCTTAGGCCAAGTTACCTCATCCAACCAAAAAAAAAAAAAATTAAATTAAGAGAGGGATCTGTAGAAAGGACCTTCAAATGTGAAATGAATAAATAATGACTGGAAGCAAGGAGGAGATTTTCCAATAATTTTCACCCACATCTCACCGGTCACTGGGTTTCCTGGCTTCTTATCAAGCTACCTATTTATAGCACAGTAAGCAGCCCTACTAGAGGCAATATTTCAGCAACAGTCAAGGGAAAGGAAAGAATAAATACCTGGCAACTGATCAAGTCTGTCATCGGGAATAAGGGCTAATTAAACCCATACTATTTACTGTTCTAATTAGACCACTGTTCAGTTCGATTTTCTACACTAAACGTCACCAAACAGAACTGTGTCCTGTCTATAATTTAATATAAAATAAAGTTTTAATTCATAAAAAATACAATAAGCAGTTTAATACACTCATCTGGGCTTTTAGGTTGGTGAGTCCAAATCATTTAGGTAAACGTTTAAAATAAACACAGCTGAAATTGATTTTTCATTTTGTCACTCGATATACTGATAGGCTGAATGTGAAAAGTTGAAAACCATCATCATATATATTTTAAAATGAAAGTTGAGAGTTCTTTGAAATATTGTTTTCATTTGTTTTTATTCCCACTATCCCATCTGTTCAGTTTATAGTTAGAGTCAGGTTTCTTTCCATAACTTCTCCACCTTTACTTACAAAAAAAAAAAAAAGAATCTTGATTCTAAAATAACCAAAATAGGCAAGTTATAAATGCAGGCATTTGGTTTCTTTGGTTGAATCAGTAAGATATTTTTCCCCTAAGAAAACAGAGAGAAACTGACATCTCAAGAGGGATCCTTGAGTTTTTCTCCTCTCCTTGGCCATGAAGATGGTCAGATTTTGCTTTGAAACCCCACTGCTATTTCCTACCAGCCAGTCCTCCTGCCCTTCTCATCATTCTTCGTTTTCCAAAGAGTAGCAAAAATATCCCCAATTTCTACCCAGTTCTCATCTCTTCCCTTTGATGCCAGCAGCATGATGATAACACAAACGTTCAGAAAAAAAAAAATCTCATTGGAGCTGAGCAAAGAGTCCCCAGGGTCAGTTCTGAACATTTATATTTGTATATTCTTCTTTATAGTGACACAGAACCTGCTTCCCTGGAACTTACATCCTCTAGAGCAGTGGACACTGAGTCTCCATCCTCTTCTACAGAAGAAACCTTTTCAAGCTTTCTTCAATTGTCCCGGCTCTCTCACGAATATCTCCTCTCCCTGCGCACTCTGCAGTCTGCGCATTTTTTATTTTAAAATGTAGCATCCGGAACATAACAATGTATCTGAGAATAATAGACTACATAGTGTCCCTATTACCCAGGTTTCTTTTGATGAAATCTAAGTTTCCATCTCTCTTTCTTCCCTCCTCTCCTCTTCCTCCCTTCTTCCCTTCCTTCCTTCCTTCCTCCTTTCCTACCTTTTTAGTCACACCATTTATTGGATCTCATGATGGAGGCAGTATCACATAATGGTTAAAAGTTGTGTGACTCTGGATAAGTTTCTTAACCTTTCTAAAACTCATCTATAAAATGGAGATGATATTTTTACTCCAACAGGATTTAAACAAAATGCCATCTATAGAATGAATCACACAGCATCTCAGTAAATGTCTCAATAAGCATAAGGTATCTTTCTTCAAAATAATGTCTTTTTCCAAACAATGACAGGAGAGCCAGCTCTCTTCCATTTTTACTTAGGCAAGGCTTAACATTAATCACTACTGAATTTCCTCTTGTTGGTTTTGGCCCAGAATACCAGCCTGCTGAGATCTGTTTGCACCCTGATCCTGTCACCCCATCTACAAGCCACTTTGCTCAGCTTTGCAGCTTCCATGCTCCACCCAAGTCCCTGATAAACATGCTGGACACAGCTCCCTAATGTTACAGAATTCCATATGCACATTTCTGCTTTTTTAAAATAGTAAGTTGACCCTAATGCCAAGTAAGCAGCCAACTAATCAGACTTGGAATCGGTGAACACAGTTTAATGTTACAATAAAAATATGAAACAAAAACCAATCACCATCACCAAGTGTTAGGAGGCAGAAAGAGTGGTGGGGTGGGAAGAAACCAGCCATTAGGAGGAACTGGATCAGGGACCGTAGGGTGGGGTCTAATATTCTTGGGCTGCATGGTGGTGGTGAGTCTCCTGAGAGAAGAGGTATTGTATTTAGCAGCCCCACTTCGGCCAGCCCCAGCTCTGAAATCTAGTGACAATAAAATATGATTGACTGATATCAGCCCCATGTTTGACCTGATGGTCACCCTGCAGAGGCAACTTCTATGTTTGTAAGTTGGGTACCACTAATTCCCAATTCCTCCTTTTCAGACATCCTCATGAGCTGTCTTAAGTAATTATTTAAACTCCAAGTTATTAATATTTTATAAGGTAAGTTGTTATCTGAACCCTATCTATAGACTTCTTCCCCCAAGTCTGAGTCAACCGACATCCTATCACTCAGTGACCCCGTTCTGGGCCAGACTCTGAAGTGGGCATGGAGAAAGAACTGAAGAATCTGGCCCCGCACAAAGCAGCGACCATGTATGTACACAGTGAGCACCCTTGCCAATATGTTTCCTACATTCTTTCTAACCTTCTCAACAAACCCTTGAGGTGGATATTACCAATCCCCGTTTTATAGCTGAACAACTGGAGCTTCCAGAACGACGTGTCCAAGGTGTGGGGGAGCCCGGGCAGAACCCCTTCCTGTCTGACCCAGACAAGGCCTGCCTTTTGCTCATGGATGCTCCTCCCCTGCCCTTGTGGACCAGGAATCCAGTCAAGTGCAGCAGCCAACCTATCATCACTCGTAGCTAGCATTTCACATCTTGGATCGAATACAGCTGCTGCTGTGATTCACTTGACCACAACATTCTTTTGATATCTCAATGAAGTCGTTTTACTTTTTTTTCCCTCTCTATATTGCAAGCAGAACTACACTTCTGTTTTTCAAAAAATATTTGATTTTATCTAAGTTATTCCACGAGGAATACGCGTTCTTGACCGACATTCACAGACTGGGATGCATTTGTTAGTTTTCTCACACAAACGTACACCAACGGCTTGCAGAGTTCAAGGCTCGGGGAAGATGAGCCTGGATCAGGCCCTCAAGACAGTGAGTAGCAGGTGAGAGAGGCTGAAGGGTTGGGCAGAATCAGCCCTCAGTCACTGAGAGCAACAGACACAAGGACACAGAGCAAGGAGGTGCTGAAACAGAAGCAATTTCTACCTCGGTTAGGAATGGCGGGGCACATACTTTCCAGGGAACACACTAATTCTGCTGGAAGCACCTGGCAGAGCCTCACAGGTCCCCATCAGCTTCTCTCATGTAACGGGATTGCAAGTGCATTCTTAGTTCTGATTCTTCTTTATTTTCTAATTGTAATGGAATTACAAAACTTTCCTATTTTCTTCCTTTTGCTCAGCTATATTTCCCAGTTTTATACGATGAACATGTATACTTTATGCAATAAAACACCAAATAAAAGTTCTTTTTATAAGGGGTGGGGGGAACACTAAAGAGGAACCTTATGAAAATATATCCAAAGAGGTAAAATGCACTTTGTGCTGTTTGGTTAAAACTATCAGGCTTAAAGATCTCTTAGGAAGTCATATTTTCCTAAGTAAAGTTCTAGCTAGGGAGTAATCTGGATGAAAAATTCAGAGAAGATATTGTTTACTCATTATATAATAGGACTGGTAGAAGCCAAAAATATTGTAGGAATAAGTGTGCTCACATTCTCATAAAGACTCGAGGACTTCTTGCCTTCTTGGATCCCCATGCATAAATTAAATCATAAAATATTTCCCTGACAGCTCTTAAATCTGTGACTTATAATGAACAGCACAGCTCTACCAGTCTTGCAAAAACGTTAGCAATTAAACACAGATTTCACATATAAGGTCACTTATCGGAAATGCTATATTAACAGGTCCATATTAAAAACAACTCAAAATAAAATAGGTTCCACTGGGATGTTACTTCCCAGACATCAAATAAAGGTTTATTCCAGCATTACCACAAAGGTTATTTAAGGAAATGACAAACAACCCAGATTTTAACAGTAAATACATTCTTTCAGGTCAATACTACCTTAAGATCTTTAACAACATATTTTTTAAAATATGAATTAGGTAAATGACATAAAATGTCCCTGAAGCTGTCACAGAGACTCAACAACTCAGTGCAGCCAGAATACCTAAAACACTAACATAGCTAAAGCTATGTGCTAGGTATACACCTCTGTCTTCTTGGTCCATTCTATCCTCTACTGGAAGGTACATATATCCACACGTCATTACCCTGATGGTCAATGACCACTTGCAAGGATTTGGTCTACCCTTTCCTAACCAATGTGTTACCTATTATTTTACCACCTTCTTAAAGCCCTTCACTGATTCCTCAGGACACATGTTCTGTACGTCCAGGCTCTCCATGACCTGCTCTGTCTCATCCTCCAGCTCTATTCCCTGCAGCTCAGGCTCACACTGCATCCCATATTCCAAGCACACGATATTTCTCATTATTCCCCAAACACAAACACGTTTGCTAAGTCCTGCTTCCTTTGGCAAACCCCAAAACAACACCAAGACCCTCCTCTTGGAGCAGCTCTATTTGCAGGTGACCAGTGAGTGAAGACACAGAACTAGCAAGCCCTGCTTCCCTGAGGCTGAGGTCAGTATAGTCCAGGATTGCTTCTGAGAAAGCATCCTGCTCCCTGGATTTTTCCTGCCAGCCCCACTACATAGGAGGCTGGTCCCAATTCTGGGATTCCTCACCTCCTTGAGTCTCCTCCCCTAGTTAGCCAGGCATAGACTGACCTGGTTATGTACTCCTGGTTAATGCACTCCAGTCACCCTGGCTCTCAGATTCCTGGATTAGAGATTGATTCCGCCTATTGTTCTAGTAAAAGAAAAAAAATCTCCCACAAATGTTATGAAGAGGTTCCAAATCATGGCAACCAAGGCTTCTCCACATCAAGATGAAGGAACACCAACTAAACACTCCAGACTTCTGAGAGTGAGACAGGCCTTCTGTATACAGCAATCCAGTCCATCATATTAGGTCAGAGAACTAGGTCCCAGAGGGAAAGAGGGCAGATTCAGATGGGGATAATTTGAGAAGCATTTTAAAAACACACTTTGCTGTACAGCAGAAATTAACACAACATTGTAAATCAACTATACCTCAATTTTAAAAATACCGACACACACTCTTTACTAAGATGAGAACACGGTACAGGGAAACTGCAGGGCTGGTGCAACACACCGGGGCTGGTACCAGGCAGACCCTGTGAATCAGACAATTCACATTATCTGCCTGGGCCTTGTCTGCAAGATGCGGCGAGGGCAGGCAGAGGCTGTAGGTAAAGGGTTGGTTGACAGAAGCTAAGGCCTTTGGTCAAGAATTACAGCCCACAGCAGCCTCACCAAGTGGGAGCTGGGGAAACAAATACACTTCTCTCCTCCCTCTCTCCAATCCCCTGCAGTGCTCACCATTGGCCAAACCCGACCAGGAGCCAGAGGGCAAAGGGAGACCATTGATGCAGTCCATACAGGTCAGCCCCCCGGGTGGGGCCAGCACAGGGTGGGGAGCGATGGAGAGTGGATCTGGAGAACAAAGGGAAGCTTTCCGACGCAGCAATTTATTGACTTGCTGGAATATTTTTGAGCAGAGGACTGACTTCGGCAAACTATATTTTGGAAAAATTACTCTGGCAGGAGTGTGGGGAAAGATTGAGGGAGGAGAGTGCAGAGCTGGAAGGCCACTGTATAGGACAGGCAAGAAACAAGAGCCCAGGCTAGACACTGCCAGTGTCTAGAAGAGGAGGACATAGACTTGAGGGGTTTTGTTGTTGTTGTTTATTTGTTCAATTTTTTTTATTGAGACATAATTGACACGTTAACATTACATTAGTTTCAGGTGTACAACGTAATGATTCGTTATTTGCACACGTTGAGAAATGATCACCATAAGTCTAGTTAACATCCATCACCATACATAGTTACAATTTTTTTTTTCTTGTGAGGAAAACTTTTAGACCTACTCTTTCAGACATGAGGTTTTAAGGAGCTAGAACCAATAGGACCTGGGTGCTGACCAGATGCAGGGAGAAAGGAGGCGCTAGGATGACTCTTGGGCTTCCAGATTAAGTGACTTGTGGGAGATGTTCATCTCAGCCTCACAACCATCCTCAGCGCCACCCTTGAGGTGAGATGCTCAGTGCCCTTGGGTACAGAATGCGAGCAGTGCCTAAATTACAGCTAAGATAAAGGGAGCATACTGGTGGTCCCAGGAGGAATCTGGCCTGTGGGTCTGATTCATCTAACTATAATTGTATGGTTTACCAAAAAAAGGAATTATTTGTTAATGTTTAAAGATATGGAGATTTCACATAAAAATCTAGATTTCTGTCTTCTCAGGAAAAGGAAAGAGGAAATCAATATAGGCGCCACATCCCAACATGGTAATAACTCAAACTAAGGGTGGCCACACAGTTTTGAAGGGGCATATGCCCTCCAGTTTGTACAGTCTCCATCCAGCCACTATGAGGACTCACAGTATCTGCCTGACCCCCGGGGGGTCCAACTGGGAGCTTGCTGGTGATGAATGACTGTTGGTTTGAAGGTAATCAAGAGACATGTGTATTTGTACTGATGTCAGATTCTTCAGTCTTGCTACAGAACATCATGTTCTAGAGAGTAAGAAACATACACACAAATAATAAAAATAAAGCAAAACAGGATGCTTTGTTGTCTTCACTGGACACTGAGTTCAGCCATCTGCACACAGAAGCAGAGTTTAAGAAGTTATTCCATGGTGCTCAGTGTCTAAACTCTACTCCCTTTGTACCCCTGGGCTTTGTCTCTGGGGTATTTCAGATATAAAATATTAGTGTATTTAATAAGCTCAAATAAAAATTCCCGAAGCATTGACAAATCATATTCTAGAACACGCCTGTGCTATCTACTAACACACAGATCGTCACTGTCCCCAGGGAGCCCATCCCAGGAATTACACAGATCACCTCTGTACAGCACCCCCCCCCCACAATCCTATATTAAGGATGAGAACATCTAGGTTACTTTTTTTCCATTAGTGCAATGTTCCTGGCTACTAGACAAGTTAGAAAACAACCACAGCCTCCAATTGTAGCAAGAGGCATAAATAAAAGTGACCTAATACAATTGGGTTTAGTTTAGTTTTGTTTTGACTGTATTTTTTTGTTAAAAAGAAATTCCTAAATACAAAGCTACTTTACATGAAGACAGACTTAATAGGATATTATCAATGATACTTTGGTAAGTCATCATGAAGCACGTACAGCACAACATCAGGTAAGACTGAATAGAAAGGAGAAGCAAATGTTGCCAAATATAAAAGTCTGATGGAGAGTAATGGTAGGCTGGGTAATATGGACCAACCATTCCACTAAGAACAACTAGAAAAGCAAAAATATCCTCCATAAATGAAATAAAGACGTTTTCAGACAAACAAAAATAGAGAGAATTCACCATAGGCAGACCAGTCCTAAAGGAAATACTAAAAGGTGTTTTTAGGGTTAAAGGAAGCTTGGAGATACGGAAAGAAATGAAGAGCAAAAAATAAAATGGTAAAGAAGAATGTGGGTAATTCTAAATAAAGAGCAACTATATAAAACAGCAATTATCGTGGCTTGTGGAGTTTAAAATATTTATATGGCATTAATATATCTGACAACAATGGCATATGAATCAGAAGAGTGATAAATGACATTAAAGTACCCTAAGATCCTTGTATCACCTAGGAAGAGAATAAAAGGACCAATTAATATTTGACTTTGATAAGTCAAGAATACATGTTTTGCTAAAAATAGAATTACCATATGATCCAGCAATCCCACTCCCGGGCATATACCCAGACAAACTTACAATTCAAAAAGATACATGCACCCCTATATTCATAGCAGCAGTCTTCACAAGAGCCAAAACATGGAAACAATCTAAATGTCCATCGACAGATGAATCAATAAAGACGATGTGGTACATATATACAATGGAATACTACTCAGCCATAAAAAAGAATGAAATAATGCCATTTGCAGCAACATGGATTGACCTAGAGATTATCATACTAAGTGAAGTAAATCAGAAAGAGAAAGACAAATACCATATGATATCACCTACATGTGGAATCTAAAATATGGCACAAATGAACCTATCTATGAAACAGAAACAGACTCAGACATGGAGAACAGACTTGTGGTTGCCAGTGGTTAGGGGGAAGAGAAGGATTGGGAGTTTGGGATTAGTAGATGCAAACTATTACATATAGGATGGATAAAAAACAAGGTCCTACTGTATATACAGGGAACTATATTCAATATCCTGTGATAAACCATAATGGAAAAGAATATAAAAATAAGAATGTCTATTTGTGTATAACTGAGTGACTTTGCTGTACTGCAGAGATTGGCATAGCATTGTAAATCAACTATACTTCAATTAAAAAAATTTTTAAAAAAAGAATACATATTTTGATCTCTAGTGTTACCACTAAAAGAATAGAAAAGAGTGTACACTTCCAAATGAATAGGTGGGAAAATATACAATAAGGACACATATTCAATCAATCCAACAGAAAGCAAAAGTGAAGAGGAAAAAATAACATAGAAATGATGGATAAATTTTAAAAGCACATAGTAAAATGAAAGATTTAAATGCAAATATAACAATAATTGCATTAAACCCAAATAGAATAAATTCACTAACTAAAAGACAAAGATTATCAGGATGGATTTTGAAAATTCAATTATATTCTGTTTAAAAGAGACATTCCTTAAATATAAAGACCACAAAGATTGAAAATAAAAAATTGAAAAAAATGATACCATAAGACTACTAACCAAAATAAATCTAGTTTAGTTGCACTAAAGTAGACTTAAAGATGAAGAGACAAATAGAGATGCTTTATGATGTTGGAAGTTTGAATTCACCAGGATGGAACAAAAATTCTAAAAGTGGATGTACCTTATAACATCACCTCAAAATATATAAAGCAAAAACTGACAGAACTATAAGAAGAAAGAGAAAATTCCACAATCATGGTGGGAAGTTTTAACACGTTAACTTACCAAAGAGATGAAAAATCAGTAAGCATATAGGGTATTGAAACAATTCAATTACAAATAAAATGAATACGCATGTATAGAAACCTATAACCAACCACTACAGACTATATACTCTTTGTATTTATAAAACGTTTGTAAAAATTGATCATAAGGTGGGCCATATAGTGAATCTTAAGAGTTCGAAGGATTGAAATCATACATTTTCTTTGCCCACAAATCAAATAAACTAAACGTCAATAAAAAACTAAAAAATTTCTAACTAATCAGAAATTAAGAGATATTCTTTTCTTATGATTTTTAAAGAGCTTTATTGACATATAATTATATATCATAAAATTCATCTAAAGTGCACAGTTCAATGGTTTTTAGTATATAGAGTTATGCAGCCAAATCATTTGTTGAAAAGAATATTCTTTAATTGTTTTGACACCCTTATCAAAAATCAGTTGACCATAAATATGAGGGCTTATTTCTGAGCTCTCAATTCTACTCCATTGATCTATATGTTCATCCTCATGCCACCATCACACTGTTTTCATTACTATAGCTTTGCAGTAAGGTTTGAAATCCGGAAATGAGTCCTCCAACTTTGTTCTGCCATTTCAAGATTGTTTTGATATTCTAGGTCCCTTGTATTTCCATATGAATTTTAGGATCAGCTTGTCAATTTCTGCAAAAAACCCAGCTGGGCTTTTTTAATTGAGTTATAATTAACATACAATATTAATTTAGTTTCAGGTATACAACATAGTGATTCAATATTTTTATACATTATGAAATGATCACTGCAATAAGACCAGTTACCACCCATCACTATACAAAGGTGTTAAAATATTATTGATTATATTCCCTATGTGTACATTATATCCCCATGACTTATTTATCTCATAGCTGGAAGCTTGTACCTCTTAATCCCCTTCACCTATTTCATCAATCTCTCCCCCTCTCCCCTCTGGCAACCACCAGTTCATTCTCTGTATCTATGACACTGTCTTTGTTTTGTTTGTTCATTTGTTTTGTTTTATAGCATCCACATATAAGTGAAATCATATAGTATTTATCTTTCTCTGTCTGACTTATTTCACTTAGCATAAAGCCCTCCAGGCCCATCCATGTTGTCACAATGGCAAGATTTCATTCTTTTTATGGCTGAATAATATTCCATTGTATATATATACCACATCTTCTTTATCCAGTCATCTATTGATAGACACTTAGGTTGCTTCCATATCTTAGCTATTGTAGACAGCAGTGCAATGAACATGGGAGTACTTATATCTTTTCAAATTAGTATTTTCATATTCTTTGAATAAATATTTAGAAGTGGAATTGCCGGATTGTATGGTAGTTATATTTTTAGTTTTTTTGAGGACCTCCATGCTGTTTTTCATAATTTGCTGCACCAATTTACATTCCCACCAACAGTGCACAGGGTTCCCTTCTTCTCCACATTCTCACCAACACTTGTTGTCTCTTGTCTTTTTGATAATAGCCATTCTGACAGGTGTGTGGTGATTATCTCATGATAGTTTTCATTTCCCTGATGATTAGTGATGTTGCGCATCTTTTCATGTACCTGTTGACCATCTGTATGTCTTCTTTAGAAAAATGTCTATTCAAGTCCTCCGCCCATTTTTTTTAACATCTTTATTGGAGTATAACTGTTTTACAATGTTGTGTTAGTCTCTGCCATATAACAAAGTGAATCAGCTATATGTATACATATATCCCCATATCCCCTCCCTCTTGCATCTCCCTTCCACCCTCCCTATCCCACCCCTCTAGGTGGACACAGAGCACTGAGCTGATCTCCCCATGCAATGCAGTTGCTTCCCACTAGCTATCTATTTTACATTTGGTAGTGTATATATGTCAATGCTACTCTCTCACTTTGTCCCAGCTTCCCCTTCCCTTTCCCCATGTCCTCAAGTCCATTCTCTACGTCTGCATCTTTATTCCTTTCCTGCACCTAGGTTCATCAGAACCTTTTTTTTTTTTTTTTAGATTCCATATATATGTGTTAGCATACGGTATTTGTTTTTCTCTTTCTGACTTACTTCACTCTGTATGAGACTCTAGGTCCATCCACCTCACTACAAATAACTCAATTTCATTTCTTTTATGGCTGAGTAATATTCCATTGTATATATGTGCCACATCTTCTTTATCCATTCATCTGTCAATGGACACTTAGGTTGCTTCCATGTCCTGGCTATTGTAAATAGTGCTGCAATGAACACTGTGGTACATGACTCTTTTTGAATTATGGTTTTCTCAGGGTATATGTCCAGTAGTGGGATTGCTGGGTCATATGGTAGCTCTATTTTTAGTTTTTTAAGGCAATTCCATACTGTTCTCCATAGTGGCTGTATCAATTTACATTCCCACCAACAGTGTTAAGAGGGTTCCCTTTTCTCCACACCCTCTCCAGCATTTATTGTCTGTAGATTTTTTGATGATGGCCCTCTGCCCATTTTTAATCGGGTTGTTTGTTTTTTAATATTGAGTTGTATGAATTCTTTATATATTTTGGATATATTATCAGATATATGATCTGCAAATATCTTCTCCAGTTCAATAGGTTGCCATTAATAGAGTTTCTTTTAAATAACCCACAAGTCAAAAAAGAAAGCATCATGAAAGTTAGAAAATATTCTTAACAAATGAAGGTGAATATATTGCATATCAAAGCTTAGAGAAAGCAGTTAAAGCTGTGCTTAGAAAGAAATTTGTAGTTTTACATATACACATACTTGAAAAGAAGAAAGGTGAAAAAAATCAATGATCTCAGTTATTTCAAGACATTAGAAAAATGGCAGCAAACAAAACCCAAAGAAAGTAGAGGAGGAAAATAATGAAAATAAAAACAACAATTATGAAATAGAAAACAAAAATATAAAAAGGAAGATCAACAAATCTAAAAATGGGTTCATTATGAAAACAAGTGGCTAAATTCTTTGGCAAGACTACTGAAGAAAAAAAGAGCGAGAAAATCAATTCCAAGAATGAAATGTGGAACATCACTACAGATTCTGCAAGCACTGAAACGCTAAGAGGATGAAAGCCAATATCTTTATGGTAATGTAGTTCAGACTTTAGATTCAGGCCCAGCTCCCCAGCCTTGAGGCAGGGCAAACTCTGCACAGTATAATTTACCCTCCAGTGGGCCCCAGAGGATAAGGCAAGGCTGGGACTTCACTTGAAAACCCCCCTTGGCTGTGCTCTTTCCCTTTCCCCTTCCCTATCTTGCTTCTCCCACTCCCTAACTGGATTCCACTGAAGATGCTTCCTGAATAAATCACTTGGATGTGAATCCTCATCTCAGCTCTGCCTCTCAGAACTCAAGCCAAGTAACTTCTAAGACTCTACACACATAAAATACTGATAAAAAAGTACTGTGACCCAAACATGACAAAATACTAGCATTAGTTAATTCTGGGTGGTGGATATATATGAATCTGTTATACTAGTCTCTGCATTTTTCTTTTTCTTTACATATTTTTTTCCAATTAAAACAAAAAGTAAGCACTCCTGGGAGGATATGGAGAGGGAGAATTTCTGAGGCATTCAAGTAGTGACAGCAAGTCATTTGCAGGGGAAAAGTCTGTCTTCTCTACAATAACATTTAATGACATAAGACAGGGAAGCAATCCCTAAATATTACAAAAAAAGAAAGAAAAGGAAGGAAGGAAGGAAGAAAGGAAGGGGGAAGGGAGGGAAGGAGGGAGGGAGCAAGGAAGGGAGGGAGGGAAGGAGGAAGGGAGGGAGGGAGGGAGGGAGGATGGAAGGAAGGAAGGAAGGGAGGGAGGGAGGAAGGGAGGGAGGGAGAAAGAAAAAAAGAACCATCTAAGAATATTGTATTACACTCGTCCAAAACCTATTCAAGAATAAAGGCACTTTACCAAAATTTAAACCTTTTGTGCATCAAAGGATACTATTAACAGAATGAAAAGGGAATCCAAGAAAGGCAGGAAATATTTACAAATCATATATCATATAAGGGATTAATATCCAGAATGCATAAAAATAAGTCAACGACCAAAAAAGAAACACCTCAATTAAAATTGGGCAAAGGACATGAATAGACATTTCTCCAAAGAAGATATACAGATGTCCAATAAGCACGTGAACAGATGCTCAACATCACTAACCGTTAGGAAAATGGAAATGAAAACCCACAATGTGATAACACTTCACACCCACTAGGTTGACTATTATTAAAAACAAAAACAAACAAACATAAAAAAACAAGTGTTGAGGAAAATGTAGAGAAATTGGAACACTTATGCTTTGCTGATGAAAATGTAAAATGGTGCAGCCCCTGTGGAAAACAGTCTGGTGGTTCCTAAAAAAAAAATTTAAATAGAATTACCATATGATCCAGCAATTCCATTTTGGGGTATATATCCGAAAGAACTGAAAGCAGGGACTCAGACAATTGTTCACCCATGTTCACAGCAGCATTATTCAAAATAGCCAAGAGGTGGAAACAACCCAAATGTCCATCGACAGATGAATGGATAAACAAAATGTAATACATACATACAATGGAATATGATTCAGGTTTAAAAAAGAATGAAATTCTCATACATGCTACAACATGGATGAAACCTGAAGCCCATTATACTAGTGAAATAAGTCAGACAAAAAAAGGACAAATACTGCCTGATTCCACTTACATTAGATACTTAGAGTACTCTAATTCATAGAGACAGAAAGTAGAATGGTAGTTGCCAAGGGCTGGGGGAGGGGAAATGGAGAATTATTCTTTAATGGGTACAGAGTTTCAGTGTGGAAAGATAAAAAACTTCTGGAGATGAATAGTGGTGATGTTTGCACAACAATATGAATGTACTTAATGCCTCTGAACTGTATACTTAAAAATGGTTAAGATGATACATTGTATGTCATGTGTATTTTACCACAATAAAATAGAAAGAATAAAGGCAACACTAACATTTTCAAATGTAGGAAATAACATTCAGGAAATGGAGCCTTTCTTTAAAAAAACAGATGAAGAACTCTAGCCAACCAAGAGATGATTCAAAATTTTAAAAACAGAATTACAGAAGTCACATAAAAGGAGTGAAGGTGTGTATTTAATCGATTCAAATACTGAACCATGAATAAACAACAGAAAATTAAGGTTGTAGAACAGAATATGTATTATATTAAATTAGTATGCATATGATAAAAATTGGGAGGTGAAAGAAGGAAAGTTGCAAGGAAGTCAAGAAATAGTGACTAAAATTTAAACATGAAATTTGAAAACATAATAACTCCAACTTCCAAATGTTTTTCATAATCTTTTGTCATATTCTAAGAGATATCTTTGAGGAAATAATTTATCATTATTCTGTGAAGGAACATTCAACCCAAGTTTGGCAAGTCCTTCAGTTTCACTTCATTTCCTTATTATCTATTAAATTCACAAAAATTAAATATTTTAAATATAAAATGGCATGCATCACGTGATGGCATTGTTATCGAATTATGTCAATTTATTTATTCTATTCAAAATCCTATTCATACATGTGTGTGAAAATGTCTAGAAATGCTCTTTACCAAATATGAACACTAGTTATTTCTAGAAAGTGGAATATAGGGTGATTTTTAGTTTTCTTTGTAGTTTTCTGTACTGCTAGATTTTTTAAATAACAAAATACAATTTTTTTAATGTTAATTATTCTGATAAATAAATAAATCCAACCTGCATCCAAAGAAGTCATTCCACTGTGGCTTCAAAACCCAAGGCAATTGAGGGTCTCTCTGGTTAATGCTTGCCAAGAAGCCTGCATTGGTGTCTGGCATTCCTGTGAGCAATATTTATGGAAACTGTCTCAGGGCATCTCAAGGCTGAGTGAACAAGGCCCGCAGTCAGAGGCTATGGATTATTAACTTCCAGCCTTAGACATCTCAACAAATGTTCTAGAAGTGAGACAGGCTGGGACCTGGGACCTGGGACACTTTGCTGCAGTGCTGCAGTGCTTGTACCTGGACAAACATCTCCTAGAGCAACAAAATACCAAGAAACTATAAGGGACTAAAAATAACTGCGTGCATGCACAGTTGGGGCAAATTATGGACAACAGGATACAAAAAGACCAAAAAAAACCAACCGGCACTTCTGAAGAGCTGGGAGCAAAAACAGGGTGTCACCAGCAAAAGCAGAGTGCTGTGCATGCCCCCTGCACTCACCACCAAAGGGGTGGGCAAAACACCTAAGCCACCCCTCCAGCCCGACCCCTGGACACACCCCTACCCTCACGCCATATAAGGAATCAGCTCACCCCCCCCCCCCACATCAGGAAGCAAGCAAGGGAAACTGTTACTTGTTTTTGCTCCCTCCTGTGGCCGCAGGAGCCCCAATTAAGCCTTGCCAGAATACCTTGTCTGGCCTCTTATCAATTTCTATTGATTGGGGAAGGCCAAGAACCCTGGTCGGTAACAGAAGGATATTTCTCAGTTGGGCACTTTTATCCCCCAGGGGCATTTGGCAATGGAGACATTTTTTGGTTGTCGCAACTAGGGCAAGGGGGTTGCTACTAGCATCTAATGCATAGAGGCCAGGGATGCTGCTAGACATCCTACATGGCATAGGACAGCCCGCCACAACAAAGAATTATCTGACCCAAAACGTCAACAGTGGCGAGGTTGAGAAACCCATTTGAGAAGGATGCAAGTCCATACAACCCAGATTCTTTACTCTCATAACGACTCACACTGGTTAAAGTGGGGGAAAAAAAACACCTATTTTCTAAACCAGCTTAACAACCAAGCATCATTAAAATCCTCAAACTTCAGCTAGTCTTAACAATGCAAAATGCTTTACTTTCACTCCCCACATTGGAACAAAATAATACCCTGCATATGTATAATGCTTCTTACCATTTTAAAGCAGGTTCATGAAGATTACTTTATATATTTTCTTGCCGTACATTAAGAACCGCAAACTAGTCTTAAGGAGCTCCTAATTTCAACATACCTCAAACCATATTCAAAGCATTCATATTTGAAAATCCACAGTAGACTTTTCTTTCCAAGGAAAAAATAAGCATAGACTTTCACGTTTAATGATATCAAGTATTTAAAAAATTCTTTTTTGACTTTTCTCAGTGATTTACTTCCATCCATGGTTAGCCATTTCACATAGAAAAACACAGGTTTTGTGCCAACAACTCATCAAGAATATTGCCCAGACCACATTTTAGGGGCATAGGCTTGAAACAAACTCCCACAAGAAATATTATTTGACAGTTACAAAAGTAAGTAATAAAAGAAGCCAGCATGTTGTTTTTATCTCATGCCTCTCCTTCTGGGATTGGCTGGTGGTCTGCATGTCCTGAGCCACCTGTGGTCACCCCAGGTAAAGAGAGAAAACTGAGACATTCTGCATATCTGAGATTGGTGGCCCTGTAACTGGAAGAGATGACAGCAAACTCCTAATTCCTTCACTAAAAATGGTAGGAGAGTCTCCCTAGTTGGATAACAATGGCCTTGTATAGGTCACTGCTAAATGGTTGAGGTTTGGATCCACTGAATTTTCATGAACATTAACCAGAGTTTGGGCAGGTTTAGCAAAGTTAAAATTTTTTCACCCACTCAACAACATTCACCAAGTCCAATTTAGTCACTGCCCTCAAGAAGATTCATCTAGTTGGAAGATAAAACACATACACGTACACACACACACACATATATGGATTTATAATACAATCTTACATTAAAGCAATCATTTATTTGATTTGATCGTGTAGTTAATTAACTTTAAAAATATCTGATGGGAATTTTTAATAATAGAACTTAAACTTTCAGAATCACCAGAGACAATGAACTCAAGGAAAATATGATCTGTAGAGCAAAGTACCAAAAATAAAGAAACACATCCCAGATTTTGGCTGTACCCAAAACTATGAGCATGATAAAGAAATAAACCAAAAGTAACAGAAATGAGAGTAAGTATAAACAAAACAGGGCATTTTCTTTTCAGCATTTTTATTTCTTTATATTCTATGTCATTGATTCCGTTTTCTACAATTTCAATTTTGTTCTTTGTTGCTTCTAATGCTATCGAAATCCTGCTGTTGCATCATCTGTTTACACTCTTTCCTTAACTTTTAAGCCCTTTTTTCATCTCATTTTGTGTTTTCATACACTCAATGTTTTCTTCAATTTTATCAATAGCCAAAGCAAATGTTAAACTATTTGTTTCCTGCAATAAATTACCTTCTAAGTATTCCTACTTTAGAATACAGTTTTGTGTTATGATGCAGAATCTTTTCACATTTCTCATGTTATTATTATTGATTTTTACTCATTGTACAAGGAAAAATCTATTCTCGGCTGGTGTTGCCTCAGAAAGTTCTGGGGCAGATTCTTGTTGGATGGACAGATTCTCACTTCTTACCTGGACACTACGGGCAAATTTCTTACACCTAGGCTTAGGTGATACATGAGAAGTAGGTAGTAAATCAAGACTAAAAGTGATCCCAAAGAAAGAATATCACCTCTGCATCACATTAGTTACAGTTACCAAGATATGGAAGCAGCCTAAGTGTTCATCAACAGATGAATGGATAAAGAAGAACGATAAAGAAGATGTCATATATATATATAAAATGGAACACATTTATATATATATATAATGGAACACTACTCAGCCATATAAAAGAATGAAATTTTGCCATTTGCAGCAAGGTGGATGGACTTGGACGGCATTATGCTAAGTGCAATAAGTCAGACAGAGAAAGACAAATCCTGTATGATATCACATATGCAGAATCTAAAAAATACAACAAACTAGTGAATATAACAAAAAAGAAGCAGACCCACAGATATAGAGAACAAGTGGTGATTACTAGTGAGGGGGAGGGGCAATATAGGGGTGGGGAGTGGGAGGCACAAAGTATTGGGTGTAAGATAGGCTTAAGGATGTATTCTATTACACAGGGAATAGTGCCAATATTTTTTAATAACTGTAAATGGAAAGTAACCTTTAAAATTGTAGAATTTTTTAAAATTAAAAACCTTTAAATGTAAAAAAAAAAAAAAAAGATGCTGCATCAAAGAATGCAATCTCCATATGTAGTTTCCTGTTCATACCAGTCTCCACACCATATCAAGTGAACCTCCTGGTACAGCTGCTCACCTTCTTAGAAAGGACACAAACATGTCGGGGAAAATCTACATCAGAGAAAGGTACAAATACCCACAGGTTTATGTTTGGTGTGGCTCCTTTTGTGCTTGATTTACCTGGACCAGGAGCTTCCGAATATTAACTCACAACAGCCAACAAGGTTCCAAGAGGAATCATATCTGTCTCCCTGTTATTTGAGACTTTATTTCAAGGCCACTTTAAATTTGATTCTGCTTCTAACCTGCTGGATGACCCCCAACACTTGGTTAAGTCAATATATTAGTTTTTCCCTCTTTCCCATAATAATATAAAATGCCAAAATTTTAATGATCTTGAGGTTACATTCATCAATGACTCAAAGCTACAATCCAACCTCACCTAGTTAACTTAGTCCTTCAGTTCTCAGCTCACTTGTCACTTCCTCAGAGGAACCTTACCTGACTTCAGTCTGTAATTATAGAGCAAACCATGTGATTATCTGATTAATGTCTGTCTCATCAACTAGACTGTAAGCTCCATAAAATTTGGTATTTGATCTGGTTTCATCTGCCAGTGTATCTCCAGAACTTAGCATGGTACCTGACATACAAGAGGCACTTAATGAGAGTATTTACTAAATGAAGGCGTGAATTAATAATTTAGTTAATAAACAAACAAGTGCATAAAATTTCAATCATAAATGTATTTGGATAAAAAGTCATGTTTTGAGACAATAAATCAGGGAATTAAAATTTCTCCAATACAGAAAAATTTCTCTATGAAACATTTTGAAAGAGAAGTGGGCCAGAGCCCTGACTGGTGAATTTATCTCTTTTGTTTATTGTCTGACATTTGTCCTTCTCTAAAATAGCTGTTGATTCTGGTCACAACACTAAGCTATGCCACAGAATCCACAAGGGAGAAAGAAACATATCCTACCCATGTTCTCACCAAGAATGGGCTCAGACTGGCTCGTTACTTTATTGCCAGTGTTAATCCTCTTTTCATGACTAAGCAGGAGCTTAAGGAAAGCTAATTCAGTTTTCTGTGGAGCTGGGTTGAGTTAGCAGATATGTTCGTTGTAATTGATTAAGAAACAAAACCCTCAGGCTTGTAATAGCTGATACCTCGTTCTGGTTCAGCTTAAATCCATAATCCATTGGCTTCAAAATATGTGTGGAAATATGGGGATTTGGAAGGCCATGAAAGAGGAGGAACCAATTAACATACAAACATCCAAACCGAAGCTTCCAGAAGTCTGGTTTTACACTAAACGAGTCTTCAACATCTTTCTCAAGGATACAATGAAGGAACACAAATGAATATCGATAATTTAACGTGGAATCACAAAGTGTTAGAGCTGGAAAGGGACCCTCAGGCTTATTACTTTTACATATGGTAAAACAAAGGCCCAAGTGGAAAAGCTACACAGTCAATCCAGTGACAGAGGGCTTGGATGAGAATTCGGTTATTTCCTCTTGCAACCCAGGACGCTTGCTCACTAAGCACAAAGCTCACTCTCATGAATTGCTGCTCTACCGCCATCTTCCCATCTTTTACCTTCTCCACTCTTCATCCTAAACATCTAAGCCAGATGTGTCCCTTTAAAGCATCATTTCACATGTCACACCCACTCACTGCTCAAACTATTTAGTACCCACTACCCACATTTTTGGTTCTACTACCCACAGGACAAAATCCAAAGTCTACAGCTTGTCCATCATGACCCTCCCCTTCTGCCTTCCACCGGCATCCCCATATTACCTCCCTCTATGCTTCCACATGTAACAGCCACTACAGTTCAACTGTTCTGGTCATCACTGATCATCACGCTGGCTATGCATACATTTGCTGATGCCATTCTCCCTATGGTGACACGTCGATGGCTGCCCAGAATCTCTGTCAGTGAACTCTTGGGGCCTCAGCTGCAGGAGTATGTTACCAAAGAGCCTTCAACCTTCGGTCTTTTCAGAAATTGACTCAGTTACAGAAAAGCATCTCTCTTAGGGCCATGCCCCTATCCAGGGGCAGTCCACATCCAATGACTAATCAAAGAATTGATATAAAGTCCTGGCCATCTCGGTCCAACTTGGGGCAACTCTAAAAGCTTTCCTTGCTCCAGAGTTCCTGGAGGTGGGTAGAAGCTGTGTTTGGGTCTGCATTACAGCTGAACTTCTCCCTCTGCACATCCTGCCTCCTTCCCTCTCTTCCATGGGTGTCAATCCCAAGGGAACTCCCAAATACACATCTTGCATCCTAAACTCCGCTCAGCGTCTGCTCCCCAGGAAACCCGACACACAGCATCTCATCTCCAAAAATGCCTTCCTCCATTCTCTTTCAAGAATGGAGGCCACTCCTCTTCAGAAATTCTATAGCACATATAGATCATTTCACTTATTTTACATTAATATGAACCATGGCACACTGTTAATTATATCCTAGGCACTTGAAGTTGAAAGCATCCACTATGTTTTACACCTGTTTGTATCCCTAAGAACTAGCACCATGGCACGTACACAGCGAGTGATCAACTCACGATGACAATGTCAGTGATAATGAAGATGTAACAAATCTTGAGTGGACAATCCATTTCAACTCATGTGTCATTCTCCTTCCCCTACTTGACAAAATTCCCAGAGAGCAGAGTACTGCTATCCCCCTAGGCCTCTTATGGCAGGCATTGAATAAATGTCCAGCACAACTCTGATGCAGTACTCCCTTTAAAATGAAGGAGAATAAGTTTGCTTTTGTATTCTCAGACATGAGAAGGGAGGTTAGGGAAGGAGGAGACATGTTTTGCTTAAGGGGAATGACATATGAGGAATGTCATACAAGGTCTTTCTTCCAGGCCTAGAACACTCCAGAAGATGCTGAGCAGACACTTGCTGAGAGCTGCCGCTCTGGTGCCAGGGAGTCTGGGTCTGCCAGATCTGATGACCGCCCCACCGCAAGCTGCCTTCATCCATCTAGAATGACCCATAGTCTGAAATAGGAGCCTCTTCTCCATCTTTGAAACAGCCAAGCAAAACTATTCCTTTTGTCTCCTTCTCCTGGAGAACAATGGATGTTTGGGAGCCATGGGTTTGCTTTAATTAAAACAAAACTGGATCATGGTAACTCTTACGAAGTAGACAAAAAATAAACGAAAACCCATTATGAGCCATTAGAGCCGAGGCTTGAATTTTGGGACATATGAGCATGTTCTGAAAAGGAAAGAGAAATCTCCTATCCTCCAGGAGAAATCTTAAAAGCTAACCTCGGAGAAAGTCCTCCAGCCAAGGTCACTGCCACTACTGCTCTGAAAATGGGAGAGGCACAGCATCCAGCCTTCTCTTACACGCGTGGACAGATCTGGCCGGGTACCTGACAGGAAATCTAACACGTGGGAAATGGAAAAAGTTACTGAAACCACTTCTCCTGCTGGGGCAGAAACAGTCTAAAGTGGGGACAAAACTACTGCCTTGAAGTGCCAAATAATGAAATGTTGTTTCAATGCTCTTTCCAAGTGAGGAAAGAGGACGTGAAAGATGAACAGCAGGGGAAAGCAAAACAGGAACAGGATGCAAGTGGAGAATCAGGGAAGCAGAAAACCTCAGGAATGGCCAGAACTGGCTCTTAGCTGATAGGGATTTCAGAGGCTTGCAGCAAGAGGGCAGCCCAATACTTCCTTATAGAACTTAATTTCCAGATTACACCTAGACCACATTATGTGGGCAGCGTCCTTTGAAAGCCAATCTAGACTGTCACTCCTGTGAGCTTTGGACATTTTCTTGGTGTCCAAACACAGATAAACTATGAGACAGTTCCAGTCCTTTTATTTTCCCCCAGAAAAATCCACAACAAAGCTTTGTCTTACTGAAAATTATTTATTCCATTGCATGTTAAGTAAGAAAAATTCCTGTTTTACTTCACTTTTTTAAAAAATGAGAAACTACTTTAAACCTGAAGTGTACTGTTTTCACCTAAGGCTAGCTTCATCGTGTAACCACCACTGTAAATATCATCCACATTACACAATGCCCTTCATAAAATGACCCTGGTTTACTAGATAATAGTTAGGAGCATGGGCTTAAAAGTGAAGTAGACCTTGGTTGATGTACTGTCACACAAGAGCTGGTGGTTGTGGCCCAGTTAGTTATCCTATCTCAATCTAAACTTGCCCATGGGTATAAATAATACAGGACTTGTGTCAGACACTAAGATTGACCCCCAATATCCATGTCCTCCTTCTTTTTTGCTAACAGAATCCCAACTGGTCAATCATAATTCAATGTGATTAAGCCTGTTCCCACTTTCCCAGCCTCCCTTGCATTCTGGGTGGCATGTGACCCAGTTCTTATCAATGACAGGTAAGGGGACATCTGCTCTGGGTGTTCTGGGCAAACACTGCTTTCTTGATTAATGGGACATCAGTGGTCCCATCCCTCTTCTCCCCCTTCTTTCCTCTTTGGAGCTCAGTGTGGTATCTGAAGCTGCAATAACCATCTTGCAACGATAAGAGGAACAGCCAACACACTGAGTACAGAGAACAGAAGAAAGAGAGCCTACATTTTTTATTGTGGCACTGAGCTACTGTACCAGTCCTATTTGTTTAAACAACTATCGGTGTGGTGTTATGTTCCTTGCAATTGAAAACCCTCATAACTGATAAAGGTTGTTGTGAAGATTAAAGAAAATACTCTATGAAAGTCTCTTGGTAAAGCATCTGTTACATCTTAGATTTGTCTGGCTTCAAAGCCTGCCCACTGCCATGAAAATTACATTTATCCTTAACATATATTGCCCAGTTACACTAGATATATAGTGTCACTCTATGTACTTTTTGTTTCATTTATTAATGCAAATAATTTCATATAAGAAGCAAACACTCTCTTTTGACATTACACAAATGCCTTCTCTAGAAAGGCATATATAGGAAATAACAAGCACTAAAATCTTGCTGACAAACCACTGATTGAAAATTAATGCTCAGAGACAACATTTACTTGAGTGTCCATGAGAGACACATATGGGATATCTAATGGAGGTGGAAAGAATTCTACCTTACACAGAGTGGGAATGGAGAAAATCATGGAATCTGAAGTATTCCAAAGTATATAAATTTGAACAAAATATTTTTGGTGTCCTTGGCAAATATTAAATCATGAATGTGGTTTAATCTTTATATGGCAGTGCTCTGCTTTTCTAGGATGATTAGAATGAACTGTGCTACATAAATGAACTTTCCACATGAAAAAAGTTGTTTACCCCTTTTGGTATTATTTGAATTAAAGAAATCTTTTCTTGTTAAATCCATTATTATTATAAACAGTAATTATTACACTAGATTGAAATACAACACTTTTAGTAACCTCATCCAATCTCCTCACACAACTATTATAAAGTTGGGTGTTATATTTTCAGGTCAGTGTTAGTTAGACTCTAGTAACGCATATCTACCTTTTAATTAGTTTCCCTTCCCCTCAATCATGACAGACAGAGAGATTAGATAGTTGTAAACATTAAACTCATTACACAAGTAGATGCTTTTGTGCAGGGAAAAAAATGAATATATCACTCAAAAGGCAAAGGAAAGCACAATTTTTAATAAATATACTAAAATCAAAAGAGGTAAATGTTAGATTCCTGTTTTCACTCATGTAAATTCAAGGCAAATGGACACAATGGTAGAAGAGATAAAAATGGAATGATGAGGTAACAAAGTCTTACCAAAAGGAAGATGATATACATAAAGTTAGATGTAAGGACAGTTGCAATACCATAGGAGAGTTAAAAACTAAGTACAAGAAGCAACAAACAGAAGAGATAATTCATAAATAAAAATCCCATAAGGAGTAGAAAAATTTTAAAGCATTTCCCAGAATGCTGATGAAAAGGATAAGGAAATTCAAACAACGAGAGAGAAAATAATACATGTGGAGATCAAAGAACAATGTTCTAACACGTAACTTGTGTTTTTAATTGTATAGAGAGAAAATTTTCTGAGCTTAAGTCAGATTGCCACACCAAGGTTGCAGAGGTTCATTTTAGGCAAAATCATTGAAAAGCACCACTCACATAAACACATCCAGGCCAGTTGTCTGAAGTACAAAGACTTAGAACTAATCCTACAAGCTTCTAGACAGGAGAAACATACATGATTACAAACTAAGAAAAATCCTACTGGCCAAGAATTACTTTATTATTTTTATCTGTTATTCTACTTTGTTATTCCAAATTTTGTGTTATTCCTCATTTCTTTTTTGCTAAGGCTAACCAGAGGTTTATTCATTTTATTGCTGTTTTTTTCCAAATAACCATGTTTAAATTTAGCCTTTCAAATGTTTTTAACTATTCTAATTAACAAAATTCTGCTTTCACTTACATTAAATTTTTCTTCTGAATTCCTTAGGTATATTTTGCTTTTCTAATGTCAGGAGTTGAATGTTTGTTTAGTTCCTTTCTATTCATTCTTTCTTACGAAGTTTCCTCTAATTACAGCTTAGGCTGTATGTTTTAACATAACACATTATTTTTATTTTTCATTTTCATTATTTTCCAGATAACCTACAACCATGGATTTTATTTCATCTTTGATCAAGTAATTATTGGCTTAGGAAAGAGGCTTATTTCATTTTGCATATGACTGGACTTAATTTCTACTTTTTGTTACATATTTCTAGTTTTATTGCATTGTGATAAAAAATGTAGTATATACTCTAATATGGGACATTTACTGACTTTTCTTTGTGAGCTAGTATATTGTATTTTTGAACTGACCCCTGGGGTTTTTTTAAAAAGAAGACATGCTTTCTGTTTGGAAAGCATAGGGCTCAATATACATCTATTAGATTAACTATGTTGAATATATTTCAATTTATATCACCTTGCTGATTTCACCTTTCACTTTCAATAGTTTTCGAGTTGATTTTCTCAAATGTTTAGATTGATCATAATTTCTTCAAATAATTATAGTTTTGTCTCTTCCTTTATAGTCTTTATACCACTTATTTTTCTTTTCTTGTTGCATTGGCTAGGTATTTTCATTTAATACTTAGTATTTTTACATGATTCTTTTACGCCTTCCGTATTTCAATAAGATGTTTTAACACTAATAGGATGCTGGTTGACAATATTCACTAACATATTTTCCTTACAGTACTAGTGAGCTGAAAAAAATTTTATTGGTATTCCATATTGAATACATCACATCCCTTTATGACAACTTTTGAGACAATTCCTCAGTCTGTTAATGACTAAATTTTTCATCTGATAATGACTGAAATTTAAACTATTTTTTCATTCCTAGAAAAACTACACTTGGTCATGATGTAGAAAAAAACCAAAAAACCAAAAAACCCTCCTGGATTTCATTGATTAATATTTTATTTATTTTAGCCTTTGGTTCATGAGATTAAAGTATAATTTCCTTCTCTGTGCTATCTTTGATATTTCAATATTATACTAGTCTTTTAGAACGTTTTCTATCTCTTTCTACACCCTAGAATAGTTTATATTACATAGGAAATACATGTTCCCTTCAATGGTTGTTAGAATTCATATAGAAAAATATGTTGATGACTTTAATAGATAACTGGCCGCTTTTTCAACTTTTCCAATGGATATTGGTCTATTTATATTTTCTATTTTTTATTTTAGGAGTTTGAGTTTTAAGATTATCCATTGTATTCAATTTTTCAATTTTGTTATAAAATTATACATAGTAACTGCTCATAATTTATAATCCTTTTTGTATCTGTGATTCTGTTTCTGATATTTATTTGTGTCTTCTTTATTTCTTAATCAGACTTGTCAAAAGTCAGTGTATTTTACTGGTTTTCTCAAAGGAAGAGTTTTTAGCTGTATGATGAAGTATATTGTTTTGTGAATGTTACTCTTCTATTTCAACGTTTTTGCTCTTTACTTTCTTTGTGTTACTTTGAAATCCTTTTATGTGTTTGAGTTGAACATGTGTTCATTTATTTATTTTTTTTAATAGATCTTTATTGGAGTATAATTGCTTCACAATATTGTGTTAGTTTCTGTTGTACAACAAAGTGCATCAGCCATATGCATACATATATCCCCATATCCCCTCCCTCTCGAGCCTCCCTCCCACCCTCCCTATCCCACGTCTCTAGGTCATTGCAAAGCACCAAGCCGATCTCCCTGTGCTATGCTGCTGCTTCCCACTAGCTAACTATTTTATATTTGGTAGTGTATATATGTCGATGTTACTATCACTTCGCCCCAGTTTCCCCCTCTCCCGCCTTGTCCTCAAGTCCATTCTCTATGTCTACGTCTTTATTCCTGCCCTGCCACTAGGTCCATCAGTACCTTTTTTTTTTAAGATTCCATATATATGTGTTAGCATACAGTATTTGTTTTTCTCTTTGAAAAAGGAACCCTCCTGCACTGTTGGTGGGAATGTAAATTTCTTTTTTTTTAATTTAATTTTATTAATTTTTTTATACAGCAGGTCCTTATTAGTCATCAATTTTATACACATCAGTGTATACATGTCAATCCCAATCGCCCAATTCATCACACCACCACCACCACCCCCCCGCCGTTTTCCCCCCTTTGTGTTCATTTATTTTTATTTTAAATCTTCCCTGCTTTTTAAGCCAAAACATTTCTCTCAGTACTGTTTTCACATGGGGGTTAATTTTTTAAATATAATTATCTGACCATTAGATATTCTACATCTTCCATGGTGCAGCTAATCATTGGGAGGACCTCAATGCCAGGATTGATAGAAAATCCAATGTAATCCCAGCAGGATTGCTAAAGAATAGAAGGACTGCTTTCCCCTATTATGGATACTAGATTATTATGCAAGATGGTATGTTAGATAAACCTGAGGGAAATTTTTGCCAATATTGCTAATTTGTGCCTTAGCAATATAAAGTTTAGTCAATTTTGCATCTTCCTGTCCTAAGAATGCCTACTGCAGATCAAGTCAAAAGGGAATATTTCTCCCTTGTTCTCACAATATGCATAGCTTCCCCAAATCTCTTCTGCCAAGTAATTAGATCAAAGTAAGAGGGACTGAGGCACTTGCAAACTTTATTGGTAACCTCTTTCTAGGCAAAGACTCTTTCAAATTCTACTGTATGCCTTAAAGGTGAGGCTTCCTTCTGTCACCAGCAGATTATGAATAACCCAAACCCGGTTTCATTTACTAAGAGTCCTTTGGTAGCTGGTTTGACAAACACTGCTCAGTAGCAAACAAACAAACATTTAGGTTATTGACATGCAAAAAAATATACATATGTTTTAGTTTATGAAAAATCTCTCATTGACCCCAAAAATGTCCTTATAAATCTTATAAGAAGACTCTTAATGGGAGAAGCTTCTGGAACATAATCATTCATATGAATCTGGTAAGCAGATTAAGGAAGTCCAACATTGAAATGCTTCTTTTTCAAAGTCAAATATCCTGATCTTTGTGGACTAAAAGCTACTTTTTTATAAAATCAGTAGCTTTTTCCACCTTATAGTAAGGAATATGTTTTTGCTCCTGAGAAACACTGTTAGTTTATTATCTTATGGACCCTGTGAATTGTGTAACTGATTGGGTTTATCCCTCCAAGTTGGCTGCTAGAAAGTTCAGAATTATCAATAAATATGTACCCCCTCCTCTCCTGTAGTAAGTATGTAGACCTGTGTGGTGTGCATTTTTATTTTAGTCTTATTTCTGGCTATAACATATTTATTTTAGTCTTATTCTTGGCTATAACATATGCCTTTATCCTTGTCTTTTCTTTGTCACCTACTTCTGGTTTATTTCATATCAGATTTTCTATCTCTTTACGGGCTTCCTTGTTTAAAATTAGATATAATTTAAAAAAAAATAAAAACCCTTATTCTGCAACATTTGCATAGTGAGGCTGCCTGATACAGTTTTACTCCCCACTAGATATATATAATTACAGGTGAAGCTCAGAAAATAGCATACTCAGATCCGAAAACCAGTATGGGGCGTACAGGCTCCCCACTTTCTGGAGACATTCAAAGAGAAGCTGGACGACCTCATAACAGAGATGTAATATCAAACATGACATGTTTTGCCCTCCCTACCAGCAGAGGAGAAGTTAGAGAAAAGATACTTCTACCATCTGCAGCCATCATTCCCTAGATGAGAATGGGGCAGGCTGCCCCTGATGCTTTCTGGGGTCTGAAAAGGAGACTCCTTTCTCCTCCGCTCCAACAGTGATTTGTGCTTGCATGGTTTGGAGGAGAAATGTTCTAACTCCTTTGTGCCTTGGTGTGTTCATATCTATAAACCATGAGACTATTTGCTGAACATCTCTTCCTCCCAGAAATAGCTACACCTGTACCTGAGCTGGCAGGTATACATGAGCAGAGGCAACTTGTCACAAAACAGGCACACAGGTGTTGTGATGCTGAACAGTTAGAGCAGTTTGGTCAAGGAACTACTATATGAACATCTCCATGGCCGGGGAACCTGGACTCCCATCCCCGGCTTTCCTAGCTCTGCCCTTGTTATGCCCATAATAACTTACTGACAGCTTGAGGATGAAAAATAATTTAATTAACAGAATGGTTTTTTTTTAGGCTATGATTCTTGCCAATGCCATTAATTATGGAATAATGTCTACAAATCCAAATTAACATAATAGGTGACTCAATAAAATCCTTACAATTGCTATAATCACTCAGATCACAAAAACTCAAAAGAGAATTCTTTTTTTTTCCTGCAAACTGCAAAATATATGTGGAAAACTTTTTCCCCTTTAAAGAACTCACCCAGGTGCACCATAAGTTGTTGCCATGAAAATTACTATCTGGACTTAATATCTTTATGAGTTCATAGTCTGTATTTTATAGTCAAACAGTTTCAAGCTGTAAAGCATTATTATAAAACAAAAAATATTAACAATTTTTGTTTCAGAGACTCACTATTCCCTTTATGCTAGGAGGCTCACCACACTTCCCTCCGGTCTGAATACCAACCTTTCATTAAATGTCCGCCTGCAATGTCTATTCCTCATATACCATTCCAGATGTCTATACAGTGGGAAGGGGTCCCTGGGCCGTCTTGTGGTTGATGTCCGAGTTACTTTCCTGCTTTTACTGGGCACTAAGCCAAATAAATGATCTAAAGCATTCAAAATAGACGTCAAAATTAATAAATTTTACTCATATGAAATTCAGGATCATGCACCCTGTATTATGAAGTATGAATGCTGTCAACAAACTAGAGGAGATTTTTAAATAAAGTCATCCCCCTGTAAATTTAATCAACACCATTTTCTCCAGACAGTGAGATAGCTTCCATCAGACAAAGCATAGCGAGTATGGCACAATCATTTGAAAGATATGCACTAAAATGTAGCATATTGCCAAGCAAGTTATTTTCCAAACCTCTAGACCCACGAACTTTCTCTGGTGAGTTAAAATGACATTGAATTCCACTCATATGTGCGCAACCCACAAAAATGCCAAAGGACAATGAACTTAGCACCAGCCCCAGAATTCCAATCACATTTAGAAGCTGTGACTCACAGTTTCTCTCCATCAAGGTCAGTACCTAACATGTAGACACCCACCTAAGTCCCTCACCCCCAGGAAGAGAACGTTCCTCTCTGCTTCTTTGCTTTCCATCAACACCTCTACCATAGCATCACATTAGGATTACTTTTGACCATTTGTCTCCCCTGCTGGGCTATGAGCTAGCCGAAAACAGAAACTGTCTTGTTAGTCATTTTATCACCGACAGCTGCTGTAGAGTAGGTGCTCAACTTGTTGGATTGAATAAAAGATCCAGTTCATTTTTGTTTAAGAGGGTTTAAGGAGACATTTTACATTACCTTCCCCATTTCAGTCTTGTGATTACACCCAGACAGTAAATTTAATGAAATGCTGAAAATGGAAATAATGTGGCAGGTCATAATAAATGCCAGCTCAGGAATTCCTTAAAAGTGTGTTTCCCCAGTACAATGCAGTATTGTGCTCTTTCCAAGGGCCATAATTTAGCCAACCCATTTTGACAGATTCTAATGAACCAAATGTCATGTATGACAATATCCATTACCTGTGCTCACTGCAGTCTGACAGCAATCACATTCAGAGAAACACTGTATCCTAAGCTGGCTATTTCTAAAGAAACATACCCCTTTAACAAACACAAAGAAAGATAAACAGGAATGTGTGATGTTCTGATGAAAATCCAACCCGATCTAAGAAACAGAAAGATAATCTAGCACAAATGAGGAAAATTCAACAAATTCTGTGAAATGTCAATGGAATAAAAATAACGGCTTTATGGAATATAACGAACTGGTTAAAACAGAGCTGAACATTGTTTATATAGCTTCGAATACAGTTCTACAGTATTTCTTGTAATTCACACTTATTATCAAGTGTAAAAGCAATAGCCCTGGTATATATTATTGCCAATTATTCAAACAGGATAGAATTTTCTTGGAAAATCCATTTTTAAGGAAGAACGTTGATCCCAACCTGTTCCTTTAAATCCCAGTTTTACTCATATGTTTTGATCTGACAAAGGAAACATCTGTTAAATGGATAAAATATACAGAGATGACTCATTTATCTGACACCATTAGGGAAATGAGTAATTTTCCAGGTAAAGAAGGATGCCCTCCAGAGTATCATTTTTAGCTTAACTCTTTTTAAATGGAAAGCATACATTAAAGCCTTTAAATTAGGGACCTAGAAAATAATTTTATACCTTCTTGGTACTCAGCATTATTTCAGGGAATATGCATTACTATAAAAGCAATGGGTCAGTTTGTGTGATTCTAACTGCTCCCGACCACTAAGATTTTGAGCCCTCAAGGCTGGTTGTGAAACTGAGCTATGATTTTTCAAACCCCAATCTCCATCCCAGCTTCTGACCCCCTTCTCCCTTCTTTCCCCTTTGCCACACAGAGTGACCTAGGCACCATTCTGAGGAGGATGCTCCAGCCTCAGTCCTTAGTTCACCATTCTAGGCTTCGGATGGCATTTCAGATTCAACTCTGCTGGCTTTATTCCTGGAGTTCCCACTTGGACAATGCATTGGTTTGGAACTTCCTAGGTGGCCAGTTCTCCTGGCCTTATCCCTAGCACCTTCTCTGGGTAATCAGTACCTGCAAGTGACCCAACACATTCGAAACTGTTCCATGTCATTTTTATTTTCCTCTTACTGTATGTATTTTATTTAAATTTTTTATTTATATTTTTATTGCATATATATAATATACAATATTTATGTTATATATTTATAGTGTGTGTGTGTGTGTGTATATATATATATATATATATATATAAAACAAAATTTACTATTTTAACCATTTTAAAGTGTACAGTTTTGTGGCATTAGGTGCATTCACAATGTTGTGCAATCATTACCTCTATCTATTTCCAGAACTTTTTCATCATCCAAACAGAAGCTCTATATCCATTAAACAACAACTCCCCATTCCTCTCTCTGCCCAGCCCCTGGGAACTTCTATTCTACTTTCTGTCTCTATGAATTTGCCTGTTCTAGGTATCTCATGTAAATGGAATTATACAATATTTATCCTTTTATGTCTGGATTATCTCAGCAAAATGTTTTCAAGATTCAACCATATTGCAACACATATCAGAATTTCATTTTATTTTAACAGAAAAGTAAACAGAAATATAAAAATGAGATAAACCAAAGAGCTTCTTCCCCATAAAACAAGAAGAAAACTTCCTCTTTTGCAATGGCACTGGAGAAAAATGAGGAAATAAAATCTTACAAACTTACGGAATGGAGGCAAAACCATGGGAAACTTTAGGATAACAAGATAATGGGAATGTTGTAGTCAGCTTCCCGCAGTGTCCTTCCCTCTTCAAACTCCTTGCGTTCCTGGCTCTTTCTTCTCTACCTAACCTCCATCCGTGGTGTTCCTCAGGCCTCAGGCCTGGGTTCCTATCCCCTACTCTACCCTCATCTGTTCCTGTATCTTTTTTTTTTTTTAATTTAATTTATTTTTTATACAGCAGGTTCTTATTAGTTATCTATTTTATACATATTAGTGTATATATGTCAATCCCAATCTCCCAATTCATCCCACCACTACCACTCCCCCCACATGTGATTTTTAAACGTCAGATTTTTAATGTCAGTTTTTAGATGTTATCCATCTCTTAAAGAAAAAAAAAATTAAGACCTACAGGTCAGATACCACACCACTAGGTTACCTGCTCTGTGACAATTCTGTCCCTCTGAAATTAATGCAAAAACCATAGACCTGGGCGGTCTTTTTCAAACTGAGATCCATAGAAGTCCAGTATTTTTGAATTTTCTATGCTGAGTTTCCATTGCAGACATAATCTAAAAAATTAATCTAAGCATGTTGAGGCTCATCTGAGGGTGGGGACACATTATAGCCAAAGGATGTCCCTGTTCCCTTTTGTATTTACGTTGATGATTGTGTTCAAGTCGATGGATCACCCAAAGTGACTGGGTTTTCCTTTCAAGGAAATCTTTCTCAAACCAGGGTGCAAGTTCTCAGGTTTTGAGTGTTACTGCAAGGGAACATTTCTAGGGGGTTCTCTTCCTTTGTCAAACATGTCCAACCTCAATTTTTTATACCTTTTTAATCACAAAATTATTCTATTAAATGATTTAACATGAGCAACTTTAATGAGTAATGCAAATTACTGTTTCAAACTAACACTTTATTGATTAGTGTTCGTATTGATAGACAGGTATCCATGTTCACATTACAGTATGCATTTCACCCAAATGTAGAGGGAAGGGAATCAATGTGTGTGTGTTTGTGTAGGTGAAATTGAACACCTAAACATATGCATCCCCCAAGGCTGAATCCTGCAGACTCCTCTGCTCTGAAAAGTGAAAAAAGGAAAAGGTTTCCACAGGAAAATAAAGTTTCTCCGTAGAAGACAAAAGTAAAGGTGAGGTCTTCTGTCTCATTAGTGAAGTTCTTCAAAGAAAAACAAGAAGGGCAATGACCCACCAGACACAGAAGAAGGTGGTCGCTTATTAAATAAGTGTGAGTCTTGGACATCCATTCCCCAATCCTTTCCATTTATTAAAATTGCCCCCAACCTTCAAAGTATCCCAGTATTGTTAGCCACTCCCCCTGAGTGGTCCTTCATCACTATTTAAAAAGAATATTTATCATGTTTTAACGATCAAAGTATTATACTGTTATTTGCAGAAAACCTGGAAAATATATTTAAAAGAAAATATGAAACATCCATAATTCTACAATCCAAAGATAACCACTGTTAACAGCTTGGGGTATTTCTTGATGTTTTTCTTTCTGTCCACATATGAACAAAATTGGAGACTTGTATGATTTTGTGACCTAATCTTTCAACTTATGGACATAATATTAATGCGTCCTATGTTATTTTGAAAGTGTATATGTAATAAAAATTTTGTAATATTCCATCTTAGAAATCCCATAATTTGCTCAACCATTTCCTTATGGTTTAATATTTAGATTGGTCCTGGTTTTCACATATTATAAACAATGATGAGATCAATGTACTTTTGCATAAACCTTTTTTTTAAACTTAAAATATTCCCTCGATTCATTCTTAGAAAAGACATTAGCTGGGTCTAAAAGTAAACATATTTTTGAGGCTCCTAATAAAGGTTTCAAAACTGCTTACCAAAGCGTTGCACTTATTATTATTCAATAGCATCACATAAGCCTAATCTTTCCCATCATAATCACCAGCACTGGGTTTTCATACTTTTTTAAGTAAAGCTGGGGGGTGATGCTATTTGGTCATTGCTTGGATTTACATTTTATTGATTATAAGGGAAGTTGAATCTTTCCATATGACTTAACGGGTCTTTTGCTTTCCTTTTAGAAGAATAAATTATTTTCCTTAACCATCTATTTTCCTTACAAAGTATTTTATACAATAAGTATTTTAACATAATTTGTATTATATATTTTCCTTTAACTTTTCATTTGAATGATTTTCAATAAATATACATTTTAAGCCTTCTAAGTAGTCAAAGTCATCAATACACTTCATTTTCCATTATGAGTTTCTCCATCAGAAATTTGAGAAACATCTATTTTTACAGTCTTATTATATTTTTATGGTTTAATTTTTATTTAACTCTCCAGTCCATATGGAATTTATTTTGGCATATGGAAAGGACTTTTAACTTCCTCTAAATAGTTAACCAATTGTTCTAATACCACTTGTTGACTATATTAAATGTTTACATTTACTTAAAGTATTTGAGGCTATATGTTTACTCCTCAATATAGATTATAGTTAATTATGATTTTTGAGATAGTATTCTCTTTTTTGTTATTTCCTACAAAGTGTGTAATTACACTTCTCATTTCCTCTTTGATCAATCATTGCTTTAGGAGAATATTTTTAAATTTCTAAGTGTTTATAGTTTTTTGGCTTAAAACATCTTTTCTTAATGTTTATTTGGATTACTTAGACTCAGAGAACATGGGCTATATTGATCTCCATATCTTCATTTTTTCTATATCTGCATTTCCTAAATTCTGAAATGCTGCTTCCCACTTTTTGTTTGAAATCAGAATGCAATACAATCAACATAGATATTAGTGATATTTTTGGATTTTTTTCACAAAAGCTTTTAGTAAATCAAACATGTCTTATAGCATATATTTAATGTCTTCTTCTCTTCCACCTGATCTCTTCTGTCATTTGTGAGTACATAGGTTAGCTCTCTGAGATGTGTATAACATAGCTACAATCTCCTTCTCATCGATTTTATTTCCCTGTCCTTTTCCTCTGTTACTAAATTTCTGAAATTTGTTTTCACTGATTCAATTTTCTGCTGAATCCAGAATGCTTAATACCTCCTGCATCTTGATTTCCTTTGAAACTATGCTTTTCCTCTTTTTTAGTCTTTGTTCACCTCAGCCTGCTCTGCCGCCTGATGGTCTAAGCGAGTTTCAGAGACGTAATGACTGAAAAACAAACCAGTCAGTGTGCTGTATTTCTTAGGTTTCTTGTTGCAAATCTATTTTGGAGGGAGGCAGTATCTAAGAGTGTTAAGAGAATTGGAGGTTCCCTTCCTCTCAAACTGAAGAACATTTTTTCGGTTCTGTGACATCCCTTGCTTATACTTTTTTAAAGAGAGTAATCCATCTAGAATTAGATTAAAACCGAGCAGGAGTTAAACGAGGGTATGTTGTGGTGGGGGGGGGGAGGTGTCTCTCAGAGACCTGTAGGGAAAGACACCTTATTCACCCCAATCCTTTACTAAGGAATCTCTGAGTCGGAGTCACCAGCAGGTGCACGTGGGGCAAAATGACCGAGGGGTCCCAACACCACTAAATGCTCATGAGCATTAGAGTATGCCAGGTATTTAATGATATTGATGATCAGATGAATTCTGGTGTTTGTTTGTTTGTTTTTGGCCTCACATCGCAGCATATGGGATCTTAGTTCCCTGACCAGGGATCAAACCCACGCCCCCTGCCAGAGTCTTAACCACTGGATCGCCAGGGAATTCCTGAATTCTGGTCATTCAAAACAAGATTTCCTGCACTGTGTGGCAAGAGGGAGGCTTAAGAGAGAGATGCAGAGCATCGCTACAAGATCACACATGGCAGACCAAAATGAAACTTCACGGCAACCTCTGATAGCTCTGCCAAATGGGTCAGCTTTGCTAACTTAAGAAGTACTTATGCTCCTAAATAAATTGCAACATTTATATATATATCGATGTATCTATATCAATATATATAACTAAACTGTATAGAAAAAAGACTTCCTATACTCTTCATCTGAACCTGGGAAAGAACAAAAGGATTTTTGCATTTATTTTTTAGGCTTCTTATTCTAATATTCTGCAATAAAATTTGGCAAGTTTAATGAAGTATTTTTTAACTTAAAAACTGTGACTATTTTGTCTTAAAACTAAGAGAAAATAAGCTTTTAAAATATTTCCGCTAAGAATTTACCCCAAGTTCATGGCGTTAATAAATCCACGTCTTAAAATGGGTTGAATTTGGGATACTTGTGTTCTAAGAGCACTATCCTGTAATGGGGCAGGAAATTAAGCTGCTCCAAGTTAGGACACAAAATAGACTCAACTTGTAAAATATGTTAATGGTACCACAGTTTCACTTGCAATTGCAGGGCATACTTAGTGTTTTTAAAATATTTTAGTGCTGAACACAGTCATACAGAATGCAATTCTTATCTTTGTAAATGCTGGAACTCCAAAATACCTTTTGTCACCAACCTCTAAATCAATACTTCTCAAACATGTTCTGGTTTCAGAATGTGTGAAACATCATGGGATGCTTTTACAAAGCCCCATGGAATACTAATAAATTAAACTTTAGTTTATTGTACATATAATTTTGGACTAATGAAAACTATTTTATGTCATATTTTAGTCTGGCAAAGAGGTCAGGAGCCAAACACTAAAGAACCATCTATAGAATAAACATCTAATTGCAAAATATTTTTCTAATCAAGTTCTTTCTTGTGAATTTGATATTTTTAAATTTGCATTATTTAATTTTAGGTATGCAACCTAGTATGGGAAAAAATGAACTCTTCCCTTGAGAAAGACTAGGTTTGATGAGGTCATTAATTTTTCCAAGCTGCAACTTCCTTATTAATAATATGAAATGATACTAGCCACCTCACAGGAATGCTGTTTCATTTTGTTGTTGTGTAATTGTTACCCTTTTACTTTTTATTATGGAAATTTTCAAATATACATAAAGGCAGAATAGTAAAATGAACCCCAAGGATCCCTCATTCTGCCCCACAATCAGCAACCCAAGGTCAATTCTAATCCATCCACCACCCACCTACTCCCCATTATCTTGAAGCAAATGCAAAATATCATGTCATTTTATCAGTAAACATTGTCATGTACCTCTACAAAAGACACTCTTTTTAAACATAATCACAATGCTGTTTTCACATCTTAAAATTTAGCAATTGACAATAAAATATTAATTTTCCAATTTTCTTATGTCACAAATGGTATTGTCATTTGGGGTTTCTTGTTTGTTTAAATCAGGATCCAAATAAGGTCCACATATTGCAACTGGTTGATATATCTTCTACATCTCCTTTCATCTTTTTGGTTCCCGTCTAGTCTTTTTTTTTTTTTTTTTCTTTAACAATGTATTTGTCGAAGAAACTGTGTTGTTTGTCCTGTAAAGTTTCCTCCTGTCTGGATTCTGGTGTTGCAGACCCATGGATGAGTTTAACGTTTCTCTGTACCTGTTTCTCTGTTACTTCTTATAAATGGGCAGTTGGATCTAGAGCCTTGATTTTTTGTTGTTGTTGTTGTAGCCGCGGGTGCGGCTTGCTGGATTTAGTTCCCCGACCGACCTGGGATGGAACCTGGGCCCCTCAGTGAAAGCGCCATGCTCTAACCACTGGACTGCCAGGGAATCCCCTAGAGCCTTTATTTTTTAGGGAGGTGGTGGGAAGCACAGATGGTACTGTGCTCTTCCAGCATGTGACGCATCACGTTTGGTTGTCTCTCTTCTTGTGATATTCACAGCTGTTGATATTCAATGCCTAGAACCATCAAATTCATTAGGGGTTGCCCAGTGATGACAGACTCATTCTGTCACCCCGTCTTTATTTACTAGCAGGAGTATTTCTGTTAAGACAAAATCTCCTCCTCTACTATTTGGTCACAGTCATATAGAGAAGGCAGGATAAATGTTTGGGGTTTTTTCTCCCCTTATTGGTTTCCAGTGTCATGAGTTGATACCCTAACACCTGCCAACATTGACTAATACATTCTAGTGTCATTGTTGACTTAGGAATTTAAATATAGTTGATATATATATATCCTTTGCAGTTTTTATTCTTACTGATGCTCAGATTGTCCCAATTTATGCTCGTAAGCGTCTCTACAAGTTGGCTGAGGCCTTTCGATCGGACTATTAGTCTGGACAGCTTCCTTACTACCTGGTAATTACATGATGTCCCAGGTTAATTTTGCTTATTTCCACCCCCCATAGACCTGGGATAAGCCATTTTTCCATGGAGTTCTGGTTCCTTTTAAGTAGAAAATGGTATTTAGAGACCATAATCTGGACATTAGGTAAGTTGCTAGTAAGTTGGCCATTTGGTCACCATTTTTAGGACTTTTCAGTGAATGGAGCGTGAAAATATGTTCCATTTTGTTTTTGTTTAAGATGAAACACCTTAGGAGTTTTTACAGATACTTACAGTTCAATTTTAGGACTATAGGGTTTTTACTTAATTTCTTCTCTCTTATATTTGTATCCCCTCGCTCCTTCACTGAGAATCTGGGTTCTCAAGAATGCCAGAAATATAAATTAGATTATCCATCTGTATTGTTCATTTGCTTTATCCCACATTACCCCCATAGAAGTCTCAGAATAGCATTGCCAATGCTACCATCAACAATGTGATCCCTACAAAAAGTTTTGTGATTTTATTTTTAGTTCCTTTTGGCGTTGGATATACCCACTTACAGTCAAATCAATATGTCTTAAAGTTACTTGGAATAATTCTTCTCTATGTGGTTACTGCCCTCAGCTGAAAACACAGATTTTTTCAGTTGCGTTATTTTTTTTTTCTTTTTTAGGGATCGTACTTTTTAAATCTAATTTTGTTTTAGAGTTTTGTAAATTATTTGCTTGATTCCAAATTCAAATGTATACAGAGAAGCTTAGCTTCTATCCCTCGCCCCTATACCTTATTCTCTCCCACTTTTTTTTTTCAACTCTTCACAAATTTCATCCCAACTTGTACAGGGGCCACGCTAATCCTTCCCATATTGTCAGTTTTAGTATATGTGCTGCACAGAGCACACACAGAGGATTTTTTTTTTTTTTGAGGAGTAACTGTAGTTATAACTCACATGTAATATCTGATACAGTTCCTGTATACAGAGGCTGCTTAATAAAGGCAGCTATAATCTTAGTTTTATTTGAACTAGAAAAAGCTTCCTCTTCCCTAGCTTTCGAGATTGGAATTGCAGGAGTTATTTTGGATGCAATACTACTTCACATCATTACATCCCACACCCAGCACAAGGTCTGGCATGCTGCAGAGATTCAATCAACATTTATTGAGGGAATGAATGAATGACTGTTCCTTATCCTACTGCTGCTACCAGCACAGATGTCAAATATGAAACGCCTAAGTTCACAGCATTATAATCTTTCATGGGAAAGGTGTGTTGAGGATTAGGTTTTTATAGAGAGCATAGTTGTATTTAATGTATATATTTAATATATCATAGCTCTATTCAATACACATGTATTTTCATGTAGCGGAAACCTAATTCAAAGGCAAATTTTTGAGTCAAAAATCTTGCCTTTTTCTAATGAGACAGGAAAAATTTCTCAACCATTTTAAACTTGGCAGAATTAAAAACTTGTCAGTGTTACATCCCGGAGGGAAGAGGTTAAGAGAAGGATGCACTCAAAGGGACTAGGAGTTCTGTCCTTGTTGGTGGTCTGCCACATGGAAAAAGTTGAGAATTGAAAGCAGAGCAGCCAGTGTCCAAAAACAGAGAACAATCTGATTCTCCAACCAAGCCTTGGGCTAACAGTGTTTGGAAGAAAGAACATATTTCCCCACAGCTGCAGGTAGAAAGTAAAAAATAGAAAGGAATATACACACACATGCACACAAGAAAGAAATCAGGATAGACTCTTTGCTATAATCAAGGATGAATAACATTTTTGAAGCATTTATTCCATTCCTTAAAGAAAACTCAGCAATAAAGGTATAGTTAGAATTTCTCCAAGTCTTGTCACTGCTGGAAGTCGGCCTTCTATCCACTCGGTGTCCATGGGAGACACAGAGAACTTACACAGGCTTGCTCTAGAATTGCTCTTATTCTAGTAGAAGAGATAAGACATCCACATAAATAATTACAAACCCAGATGAAGCCTTGGGGCCCTAAGTAAGAATGAGCTGCTCCTCTCCAAAGAACAGAAAGAAAGCGCTTCACCCTGAGGAACTTCTCTCAAAGCTACCTGGAGGAGATGCTGTCTAAGCCGGGCACTGCAGGAAACACAGACATTCAGTGAGGAGCTTGGCCGGCCAAGGGCCTGGCACAGGCAAAGGCTGGAAAGGACCTGAAGTCCATTTTGGCCAGAGCACTGGGCACACAAAAAGAAATGGGGGATACGGGACCAAGCTATGTAGGGACTTGAATGCCAGTCAGGAATGAGCTATTTCAGAGAAGTAAACCAATGGGACCCACTTAAGGTTTTTGACAAGGGACGGAACCTTCAACAAGCAAACGTTCATTGTGCGTCTACCACGTGCCAGGCCATGAAGTAAGATCTGAGCCTGTGGTGATGAAAAGACACAGTCCCTACCCCGAAGAGGCTCAGAGCCCAGTGGAGAGTCAGAGGAGGAAATAATCCCTGTGCTGGGAGCAGAAGAGGGGGAATTAATGTCAGAACCTCGAAGGAGAGGTTAAAGTCCTCTTTAAGGACTTGGTAACATCCTTAATGAGTTAGATCCAGTTCTGGAAAGAGGGGTGTCTGTTATGTTATGTACTTTAATTTCCACATAACTCAAATGTATTCCTGAAAGCAGCCACATATTACGAACTTTTAGAAGTGGAAACCTGTCCAAAACGACTGTGCATTTGTGCATGTGCAGAATGACGAATGTAATTGAAACGGTTTCTGGGAAGAGGCAATATTAAAAGCCATCCGTCACTGTCCTGGGCTATCACTGCCAACCCTGGGGACGTGGGGCTCATCGAAAGTGCTCCAAACCTCAGATCCTGGATCATGTTTTCTTGAAATAGTTCATGATGCAGCATCTCCACGGGATTTGCTGTTTGGATAAATAAGTCGCCCAGAACAGCACTAGAAATTCAAACTGACCAGGCGCACTCTCTCTTTACACCCACTCCTCTCTCCTCACTCCCTCCTGCCACCCAGGAAGGTTAGTGATAGCCTGCTTGAGAGGCAGAAAATGCTACAAGAAAAAAGCTCCCAGGATGCTAAAGAAAGGAAGCAAGCAAGCAGACCTAATCTCACCTGGGTGGGCAGGAAAGGTGAGGATGCTATCAGGGGACTTCCTTGAGGAAGTAATAGTTGAGCTGAAGGATGAACAAGGGTTCAACAGAGATGCCAGGTGAGGGGAGGGAGCGGGGTGATAAGAAGCAGAGAAGGATGTTCCAAGCAACTGGGACAATTTGTGCAAAGACGGCAGATGGAGAAGACCCAAGTGAATGGACACATGAAAGCTTCATTAATAAAACCAGACCTGGAAATTCACTGGAAGGCAATGCCAAGAGAATGTCCAAATGGGACATCCCTAACACCTACACCCTTGTCCCCCACTTGCCCTTGGAATGTCCCACCAAGCACCGTAGCCAGCAGCACCTCGACCTCAGGGCCACTGATCTCCATTGGTAACTCCAGCCCAAGAGTGCACAGAAAAGTCCGGCCTGGAAAGTTGGGTGATCAACTGTTCCAGTTTGCCTGGATTATCTCAGTCCCAAGAAAACTAGGACAGTTGGCCACCTACGAAAGTTGACATGAGGCTCATATTACAAGAATCATAAAAGGTAAGATAGAGAATAACACTATAGACACTTTCAAGGTACTTCTCCAACCGGCCTCAGGCATCCACGTGCCAGAACCATTTCTGAAGAATGCCTTCACTACCCAAAGACCACACCCAAGAAAACACAGTGCAGACTGATGAAGCTTCAAACATGAGCAGACAAAAGCATCCATGGAATGACCCAAACCTCACAGAGCCTTAGCCCATCAGGAACCTCTTTGCAAGCATGCCTGTAGTTTTGTGATGTAGGCCAGAATTGGCCCAACAGAAAGAAACATTTCCAAACTCGAAATAAGCCAATCAAAACATAATGCTTAAAATCCCTCATGATAGGGAAAAAATTCCATTATTGCCTCGACATCTAGCCCTTCCAACTTCAGCTTGGAGAAAATCAGCAAAGTCCTTTCTTGCCTGACATGGCTCTCCTCTCGGCCGGCCAGCAAATCAACTCACCTTTGTTTTGTAGCTCTCTCAATCTCTGTCGTCCTTGACAAGAGAAAGAAATAACATGCTTCCAGTGAGTCTTCCACCTGCCATTTACTCCCCACCCTCATAGCAAGCCTGCAAGGCGAGCTTCCTGGCCCTAGCCCAGCATTGGCCCAAGATAGCAAGACACCAATAAAACCCACTCCCTTTGCTATGCCTGAAGAAGAGAGACCACAACAGAATGCAAGCCCTGGCATTCATTTAAGAGAAACACGCATTTCGGAGCAGAGCAGAGAGGGGGGGCCCACTTGCTTTCTTTCATCCAAGGATTGAGGGTGACACAGTAGAATGACTGGAAGTGACCTAGTCTCAAAGTGCTTGAAGACCCAGAACATCTCTGGGCAGGGACTGGCCAGATCTCAGAGAGAAGAGAAGTCTGGGCACAGCCAGCAAGGGCCCTGTCTCTCAGCAATCCTGACTGCAGTGAGGGACGTGTAGGGGATACTGCATCTGGGACCGTTTTGAACTTCACCAGCTTGTATCTACCATTTAACCCACCTGATGAAAGTGATTTGAAAAATGACACGGTATCCCAAAAATGAGTCAAGGGAGACAGTGTTAGAAGAGGAGAATGTTTGCATGTTTCAGAGGCTGGAACTGACTCTCCATTTAACAGACCTAATTCTTTTATGCTTGAGAGCGAGCTGATGTGTGAAACGCTCGATGATAATGAAATTCAGACTCCACGTGTGCCAAAGCCAATCAGAACAGCACGTACGGTTGCGTGCGCAGTGTTCGTGTATTTGCAGCGCGCCTGAACTAGGAATCGAGGACAAGTCATTCCAATCAGTGTGTTCCTGTCTTCTCCTAACAGACCATGAGCTCGCCTCCTCATTAGATCGCTAAATCTTTGGAATATCGAAGGAGTGTAACTACATTTGACCAACATTACTCACTAACAAAGGAATGAACTATTCAAATTCAAATGGCTCGCTGCTTAAAAACATTTTACACATAGGCCAGAAACAACACAGAAAACTCTCCTATGTGGAGAATATGTGATCTAGATCCCCAAAGACAATGACAATACCCTATATGTCCGAGGGCTAAGGCCATTTCCCTTCACTAGAAACTTCAAAAGTTGGTATATACTTCCCAAGTTAAAAACTATTACATAAATAACTTGGAAACATCAAGTGATATTTCTGAGGCCTGCCAACAGTTTAACCACAATGAAGCTCCCGGCCAAGATATTCATGAAAAGTTCGGAAGAAGTTACTTTGAGAAAGATGGACTCACAGCAAACAGATTTCTTGTCCTTAGAAAGAATGCATAAATCAATAATTAAATAAGGAAGAGGAAAATTTGGTTTGTCATAATCGTTGAAGAAAAAAAGACATTTAAAAGAAGTTTAGAAAGAAGACTACACAAAGCCTTCATTATTAATATATTATTGTTACGACTCGTATTAAAAATTCATTTAAACATTGCTCTCATACTTTTCCTTCCCGCAGATTAGATGTAAAAATGTCTTAACTGAGCTTCAGGGCAAAGAACAGGCACTTGGCTTTGCTACTGCCTGGCTGTGTGATCCTGGGTAAGACACTGTTCCTCTCTGGGGCTCAGACTCCTCACCTGAAAAAACAGAGTCCCTAAACTTCCTTCCAACTCTGTCATGCTACAATTCCAGATGCCTGTCAGGGCTGGGCCGCACATCCAGCCCTCTACCTCCCTGGTGATGGAAACAGTAAAGAAAATACAAATTGGAGAGGCGTTTTGAAACGAGAAATCACACAAGTAAGCAGTCAACGGCATCCAGGGGAGGAAAGCAAAGAATCAACTATGACTCCATTGATGACGTCGTAAGGCCTTAGGATTCTGACAAACACAGAATTTTACAAACATAGCATTTTACAGATGTAGAATGATTTGCACCAAACCCTGGATTTGACTTCAGGAAAGGAAGTGAAATTCTTGAAAAGGATGCCCGTCTAAGGTGAGGGGGGGTGTGGAAGTAGGAGATACTGGAAGTCAGATTTTTAAGAGCTAAAAGGAGGAGGAGGAAGCAGCAGGAGACAATAAGAATTTGGAAATCAAGGTCGCTGAAAGCAACGGTAGATCAGAGTATAGCTAACAGCAATGTTAACTTGAAAAAACATCTTGAATCCACTTAAACGTGGGCAGAAAGAGACAAAACAAATGCCAGATCAGCCAGGGGCTCCTTACCTGGAGTTACAGGGGAGACAGAAGGTAACAGGGGAGAAAGGATGATGGGTATAGACAGTATAAAAGGACCTCTGCGACATGAAATCAAGGTCGTTCTCTTCCAAATCTCCGCAAGCTTATGTTAGAATTTACCCTAGGTTAGTTTTAGGAAAGTCAGAACCTACCACTAAATGAACACCCAGCCTTATCCCACATGCCTGGAATTCAAGTTAATGCTTTGGGTGTTTTTTGTTTTTGTTTTTGCTTTTGTTTTTCAGCCTTTTGGTGCTTTGTAGCCTAAGGTGGCAAGGTAGACATTACATCAACACGTGCACACGAAAAGACAATCCTTGGACCACAGGAAAATGCACACGGGCATGAATTTCTAAGTGTGCTTAACCCCCTTTATCCCACCACAGCTGCCCACAAGGAGGAAGCACATTATAGCCAATCCACAAAATCTGGGAAGATGTACCTTCCACATTTCCCTGCACCTAACAAACGCTAAAAAAATAAGACACAAAAAGAAAAGAATATTTGTGCAAAACAAAGAGTTCCCCTAACATTTAAAAAAAAAAAAAAGAAAAGAAAAGAAATGACTTTCAACGGAGAAACACGAATCGTGGGACAGACTTTTAAGTCAGTCCCATGACAACTCATGAAGCCCCACGTCTAAAGCTTCAGTGAGCTGAAGGGCAGGATGGGAAGACTCGCCATCCTCTTTCCCAGAAAGAGACTCAGGCAGACACTGAGCAGCTCTCAGTTCTGCCTCATCAGCGATGGGAGAAAGAACAAACTGCAGAATTCAAGACTCCACTTCCTAGAACCGGCCAACACTCAGCTGCTTGCCTGTGAACAGGTCCTCTGGGGGACAAAACTCTAAAACCACCATGAGGAATGACCAAAGAATCTACCCCAAAGGCTGGCTGCCTCACAAGGCTTTCCACCACAAGCTCCTTAGCAAGTCATCCCAAACTAACACATTTTAACTACCTTGTACCACGGATGCAACCGAATGTCAGAACGCTTTCATTCCAAGGATCTGCTCACTACATGGGAAGTCGGTGCCATTTTCATCTCCGCTACCATGTTTCACCCAGAACTTGAAAACATTGTCATTCCTACTGTGAAAATAATTCTCCCTATAAATGCTATCAGAATGGTTAATTCCAAATTCCCGAAGGAGTTAAGAATGAGCTGATGATGAAGCAACCCATGAATATGAAATCATTCCCTTGGATCTACTAATGTCTCCAAAGCCCTATTCACCATAACAGTGGAACCGGGATTTTTGGGAAAAGAGATAATTTTCTAGGTGATTCTTCTGAGAGAAGCAACTGGATGTATCTCAGAGTCGGGGAGCCTGAGGTGTGGAGTGTAAGTTTTAGTTTTTTTCACATAACCATCCGGGTGTCCTTGAGTAAGTCATTTGCATATTCAGAGGCTCTGTTTTCTTGACTTGTAAAATGAGGCATTTGAGCCAAAGTCTCCACCAGTTGTAAAATTCTATGATTCTCTAAGTAACAGTTTACTGCATTGCTGGCAAGCCTGCCTCGATAATCAGAATGATCCAATTAACACTCTGCAATGCAGAATAATCATTTTGTAGTTTCGAAAAATAGACTGTTTTTGGGGGAAGGATTTTGGATCATGAAATACGGTCGCTTTGTTTTTCAAGACAAATGAGGCATCTGTGGTCCAAAGATGTTGGATAACTTTGTTAAATTGCAAGCCAATTAGTGGCAGAAGCAATACAAAGGCTGTCTGACTAGTCCTGTGTGCACTAAACCGCACGGCTACCCAGTTGGCTTCAGAACGGCTTACTTCACTAGAAGCCACCTCAGTCCCCTGTATAATCCACAGCGTGCCTTTTATGTGACTCATTAAACACAGCCTATATCACAGCTGTGCTTTACTGGCCTCAGGGTTATTAGTTTTCCAGACACCTAATCCAGGAGACATTTGAAGAGTGACCTGAAGGTCTTCATGAAAATACACCGGAATAAAATACTTTTAAAAGTCCTACAGGCTATATAAAAAAATAAAATTCAAAAAAAAAAACCAATTTACTGTATAACACAGGGAACAATATTCAATATTTTGTAATAACGTATAGTGGAAAATAACCTGAAAAAAATAATAAGATATATACACCTGAATCACTTTACTGTACACCTAAAACTAACACAATATTGTAAATCAACTATACTTCAATAAAAATGTTCTTAAATTAAAAAAAAAAAAAAAAAGTTCTACAGGGGTCGTCGAAGAGAGCAAACACACCATCTGCTTGCTTCCCATTTTATCAAATGAGTATTCGATAGGTAGGAAGTTCCTAGTGAACCCAGTTTTGACCCAACAACTTCAGTAACCAGACAGCAGCGCCCGCGGCATAAGCACTTTTGTCACTCTGATTTCAGGCCGTTGGGACAGCAGGACAGTGCCTTTGGCACATACTCGCAAACTCCACAGGTAGGTGTACTTAAGCGACATGACAGCACAGACACTGACTGCCCTGGGTGGCCACTCACACAGACCTATACCTATTTCTGACCATGAAATGCCAGCACCTGCTGGGATGGAACAAAGGCTACTCTGGAAAACCGCCTCCACCACACTCCCGGTATGGAATCTTTGGAGGGGCTGCCCTGAAAACCTTTGAGGGACAACCTGGGAACTTCTGTGCAAGAACAATGCTGCATGCCACCCAATATGCTGCGATCTGTTCCAATATGAGACAGTTCGTTCCAAAGAGCGCAACAGACAGACATTAAACCCTAAATTATGTTGGATCCAGCAACTTGGTTGAACCCTTCAGACATCATGATGTGTGAAAGAAGCCAAACACAAATGAGTGTGTGCTGTATGATTCCATTTATATAAAAAATAAAAGTAAAAACCAAAACGTATCTATAAGAGTGATAGAAGTCAGGATGGTGGTTACTTCTTGGGTGAGGGATATTGACCAGAAGGGGCCCAAGGAGCTTCCTAGGGGGCTGGGAATGTTTAATTGCTGGATCTGGGTGGTGGCTACAGAGGTGTAAAGTTATTTAAAAACTTACCAAGTTCTACACTTCAGATATGGGGGTACTTTACTATATGCTTGTTATACCTTAATAAAAAATTGAACATATTGTGTGAGGTCCTTTGATATTAATGGAGAATATGCTTCTTCCTTTTCTTTAGCATAAGAATATCTGAGATTCTCTGAATTGAGTCTTTGCAAATAATACTACTAGCAATAACAATAGCTAGATTAAGGGCTTATATGCTCCAGAACCTGTGCAGGGAGACATATGAATTATCTCCTTTAATCCTTAAAACATTTCCGTGAGGTTGACACCATCATATATTTCACAGATGACAAAACTGAGGCACAGAGAAGTGAAGTAACTTGTCGGAAGTCACACAGCAAATAAAACATCAGAAACGGAGTTCAAATCCAAAGCAGTCTGACTCCTGAGTCTATGTTCTTAGATGTTCTTCACATTTTATGGTATGTTACAGGATAGGGGGAGTTTTCAAACTGAGTTATATTTGATCTAACTTCTCCCCTGAGCCTAAGAAGCTCCTTGATTTGACAGTGCAGTCTGCACACTCAGCATTAAGAGAAAAGAGAATCAAGGCTTGGGCTGATGGGTTAACAGTCTCTAGATGATTACATTCTTGAGATTCATTCAACAGATACACCTAGTTTGGTACAAAGGCCTATTTTCTTTGCCTTTAGTAGCAGAGGGTAGGTGCTATTATTGGCTTGTTATAGTTTGACCTTGTTCCTTTCCCTTAAAAGAAATACACAGTGGGGGCCAACACAGAATGTTTTCATATGCTATTCACTGGGGCTCTCTGGAACACTGTGTCCGAGGACAAAATTTCCACGGCGTGCCACACACTTTTAACATCTGCTTTAGGCCTTTTGGAAAGACTAAAGGGGCTTACTTTCCTCTTTTGCTAGCTTTTATATTGCTATTATATTAAATATCATTTATCTGCAGAACCTGGAGAAGGCATCAACCACTCTTTAATTAAAAAACACGGAGCTCGTGATTTTCCAGACACTCTCTTCTATCCTTCACTGCCTCCTCAGTTAGTTTCTCTGAAGCTCTCATATGAAAACCTGTTAGAGCATTAATTTCTTGATTAAAAGGAGCCATAAACCATAGGCCCTCTAAAAATCCATCAGGGAGAAGGTCAAAAGGCAATGTGATGGTTTAGGCCCTCTTAGCAACCAGGCTCAAATGTCTGTCCAAAGGACTAACTGGGGTCTATAACATGAATATCGAATCATCTTCCACCCCACCCCTGCTCCCTGTAATAACGATTTGTGGACTCGCTATTCAGGGAACTTAAATGATCGATGTTGACAATTTTGATTAAAAAAAAAAAAACTGGTCTCATCCCACCCCTGCCCCTGACTACCTGGATAGCATCCTGCTCACAGCTGGGTGCACTGGTTCACAGCCTGCCCCTCACCCCAATCCCAGCTGCAGAGCTCAATGTACCAAGCACAGGTCACTCAGTAGACACTGAGGATCAAAATCAAGGGTGCCTCCCCCTGAGCTGGGATACAGAACACCCTGCAATAGATGTCTCTACCCGCCCTCCATGCGCCATCGTTCATCAACCAGTTACGCTGCCGGAGACTTTAATCCTCCTCCCAGCCTCATCTGCACTCTGCCCACCTCCAAGCCAGCCCCAGAGCCGCGTACCACTCCCTGCTGTCACATCTTACATCTACCCATGCTGGCAGACTGACCTTCCCAGAGCCGCTCCTTCCGAGCAATATCTTTCACCCCCTAACTAGGCCCTGCGCAACTCAAGCCAGAACTCACCAGCCTTGACCACACAGATCAGGATAGCACAGCGGACCTCGGTCCCTGGGCCATCTTCCTCCACCCCGTCATGTCCCGTGAGAAGACATTCTTGCCCCATTCCTCACCCACACCTGGCCCCTTAGGTGCCAAGGTCTACCAGATCTTTCAACGTCACTCATCATCCTAAATCCTAGCCCAGTTTGCACCACTGCCTCAGAAGTTCAGGCCCTATCAGCTAGAAACCTCTGCCTTTGGCAAAATTGACATTCTCTGTTTCAAACGAGTTGTGAGTGATTTCAAAGACATATGTCATCTTCCGTGCTGTTAGGGCATCAATGTGAATTGAGAATGGAGGGTCACAGTCGCGAGTGTGCGGTTTCTCCATCTCAGCCAAGCACGGCCTCACTCTCCAGTCGGGTTTCGTGCAGTGATTTAAACACACACGCCTGTGCACACACACGCGCCCTCACACAGAGGCATGCATATGTTTTCCCTTTCTGGAAAATGGGCTTTGAAAAGAAAAGTTTTGGTGCTGGTAAAAGAAATAAAGTAAGAGCTAAGAGGGCAAAGAAAGTAAAGCTTAATCAGAAAACAGAACTTTTGGATAACTTCAGAATTACATGATGAATTTGGCAGTAGCTGAAATGAACGAATTTACATATTTATATTAATATGGAAATATTTCTGATGAAAAATAAGAGAATGTGTCACTCAAGGCAATGCCCCAACCAGGGTGAGAACCACACACTGTGCAGGAAGCTACATGCAAGCGTGAACAGCCCAGAGTCTTAGGGTCCTTCCTGGTGTAATGGGTCTATTATATAAGTGGTGACAAGGAGGAAATATAATTATTTTGAAGTTATTTTTGAGAAACTGTTTCCTGCCCATTGGCAAATGGCAAAGCCAAAAATAGGCTCTTTAATGAAGTTCTTACCTGGTCGTCATAGCGGTACGTGAGGAACTGCTCCCCTGTTGTATCTTCCAGAAAACTTCCCTGAGGGGAGAGTGCAAACTCAGGAAGGAAATAGGCCCCAGGAGACTTCTCTGCTGTGGTCTGAAAGGCAAGATCACTTGGTTACAAATAAGGCCCCAGTAAGGACTCCCAACAGGCAGTCTCTGAAAAGGGTGAGTCCAAGAGAATCCACCCACCAAAAGGCTGTACCAAGAAAAGGGAAGTGCCTATTTACAATAGCCTAGACGTGGAAACAACCTAAATGTCCCTCGACAGACGAATGGATAAAGAAGATGTGGTACATATACACAATGGAATATTACTCAGCCATAAAAAAGAATGAAATAATGCCATTTGCAGCAACAATGGCATTAGACCTAGAGATTATCATACTAAGTGAACTAAGTCAAACAGAGAAAGACAAATACCATATGATATCACTTATACGTGGAATCTAAAATACAACACAAATGAACCTATCTGTGAAACAGAAACAGACTCAAAAGACATAGAGAACAGACTTGTGGTTGCCAAGGGGGACGGGAGTAGGGGAAGGATGGATTGGGAGTTTGGGATTAGCAGATGCAAACTAGTATATATAGGATGGATAAACAACAAGGTCCTACCGTATAGCATAGAGAACTGTATTCAATATCCTGTGATACACCATAATGGAAAAGAATATAAAAAAGAATGTATATATATGTGTATATATACACATATCTGTATATACGTATATACAGATATGTGTATATATACACATATCTGTATATACGTATATACAGATATGTGTATATATACACATATATATCTGTATATATATATATGTATAACTGAGTCACTTTGCTGCACAGCAGAAATTAACACAACATTGTAAATCAACTATACTTCAATAAAATTTTTTTTAAAAAAGGGAAGTGCCCTCTCTTGGCAAAGGCCATGTGAGACACACCAGGTATCTGTGTTGAGGGGCTGTTAGACCAGGATAGCACCCTGGGCCACCTCAAATCAGCTCACACAGTATTTACTCCCTGACACCTGTTCCTTCCTCTGGCCCACAACCTTCCAGCAATGCAGCCACGGTGAGGTTAACTTGCTTAAGTTCTGTTGTTACAAATCCATTGTTTCTAGGATGTACTTTCTTTCTCTTTCCTTTTCTTTCTTTCTTTCTGTTTTTGATTGTTTGGTGAAAGAGTGAGAAACAAACTTATTTTTTCCATACTGTAACAGAAGTGCATGTTCCTTCCAGAAACTTTAGAAAATTTAGATGAGTGCAAAATAAAAAAAAACTGCCCATAAATACTCCAACCTATAATAACCACTTTTAATTGTTTTGATGTATTTCCTTTGAGACTTTTTTCTCATAATGCTTTGTATGTTTATATTAAAAAATCCAAGATTAAATAAACATGGATTTTGCAGAAAGACTCCATTGGATTCAAGGAAAGCTCATGCCCTGGCATCTGAATCGGTAGACGTAAGCGCCATTTATTGGGGTCAAGGGGAGACAGAAAGGACATCATCTGTTGGAGAATATGGCTTGGACACAATGGCCCAATGGACTTGCTACCAACACTTGCCACGCCCCCATCCAAGGGATGTTGGAGCATGCAGAGGGCTTATTCGGATCACTGCCTTGACTGGTTCAAGGAGGAACGAGATAAAGGAGACGGAACCCCCAGTGCTTAGCCCCACATGATCAAAAACACGGGTCCATGACTCTGCCCCCAACAGGGTACCTCACTCCCCCTGCTCCAGAAGGAGTGAGCAAGAAACAGAGTGAGAGGCCACGGGTGTAACTCCGAGGAAATCATTTTCTGCAAATAGGAGGAGTGGGGAATAAAAGTACCCCTCTAACACCTCTGCTCCACCGGGGGTCACAATTCCAAACTGCAGCAGGAACTGCGGTTAAAGCAAAAACAGCCATTTGAACGCTACACGTTAAAAAAAAGAAATCAAGACGTGATAGCTTTGTTAAGGCACTTCGAACAGATAAGTCTGTGTTTTGGTGAGCCCTACCCTGTTCAAAGAATTTCAAGATTTTCTCATTAAATTTCATTCACATGAGGGGCTCAGCAACAAGCAAGAGACAGGAATCTTCCCAGAGCCCTGCAGCCCCAGATCTCCTTTGCCCTCCTTCTGAATGGCCTGCTTGAGGCCCAGTGACTCCTACCTGAGTGCGGGAAATTGGAAAAACGCCTGTGGATGTTCTATCTGCTACACTGTGAAGCCACCCTTGACACGTGTCTGTCACCCCACTGTTCAGACCACCACCGGGTGCTCTGTGGAGGTTTTCTCTGTTATGTCACCTTCCTGTGGGGAGGCTCTGCTCTAAAAGTTAGCATGGTCACCCTGAGGTCCACAGCAAAGCCACGGTGTCAAGAGCCTGGAAAGGAGGTCTGATCAGGCCCAGGCAAGGGCACAGAATACGTCTGTCAGACCTGGCCGGCCAGCTCTCTGATAAGTGCTGGAGATTGTTCCTAAGTGACCTTGGGAGGAAAAGGAAGGGGAGCTAATGCCACAGCCTCCGCAGACAACCGGACTCTCACACGCTTTAGCAGTGTTCTATGGGGCTCTGCATGAAATATCAGAAAAAGCAAAAAGTCTTCCTGGTAGTAAAGCTTTCCAGCCCTCAGTATTCATTAGTGTGGGAAAAAAACAGCAGACACTTATGACTTTATTATAACTATAGCTGATTACCTTCCACTTTGTGAGCCACTGTTCCAAACTTTACATTGTATTTATCAGGGTTTAAAAAGGTGAGGCGGGAATAAAAACTTCCACGTGAAAATAAGAGGTGAATTTGATAGTCAAATGTATGTCTCTGTATGTTTCCTAGGAAGTTTGAGTATGTGTAAAAGTATCGCTCTTCTCACCAAGGATAAAAACACATCTAGGTAAACCTCAGGGCCAAATTTTATATAACTGCTGGTAAAGAATGGATTCTATCTTAACGTAATTCATAGACACTGATTACCAAAATGCTTAGCGAAATATCGATAAAAGTTAGTTGTTGTTGTTGTTTGCCTCTATTGGCTTCAGAGATGGTAGAATCATAGTTTTAAAGGCCTGAAGAGGCCTTAGAAGTCATCCAGGTCAAACTCCTTTCTTTAGAAATGAGTAAACTAAGGCTCTGAAAGTGAAGAGACTTGCCAAACACCACAGAGCAGGAGCCAGGGCTGGAACATGTTACTGGCCATGTGCAAAGACACAGTTAGATCGTTTTACCAAACAGTGGGGGCTGGGAGCAGCCTAGGATCAACACCTGAAATCAGCTCCCTGAATACACAGGGCCTCCCAGTATGATGCTTATCTTCAGTTGACCATACATTCAACACATATTTATTGAGCACCTACTACATGCCTGAAACTGTTCTAAGTGCTATGAATACAATGACGTACAAGGAAGATAAGGTCCCTCTTTTCATGAAGGTTATACTCTAGTGGGAAGAGATACATAATAAAATAAGCAAACAAATTCATAAACAAGAAAATTAAAGCTCTAAGTGCTATAAAGGAAATAAACAGGGGGATATGAGAATAAGGTTGGGAGAGGGTTGTTTAACTTTAGATAAGAAAATGAGGAAGGCGTACCTGAGAAGACAAGGTTTAAGCTAATACCTAACAGGTAAGAAGGAACCAGTCACTCAAAGAGCCAAGGATGAACATTCATGATGAAAAGAAAGCAAGTACAAAAGCCCTAAGGTGGGAAGCAGGTCAGTGGGACTGCAGATCACAAAGGAAGTCAGTGCGGCTGGATCCAGTGTGAACAAGGAAGAGAGTGCATGAAATGGAAATAAGAGAAAGGAGGAGCTGGGACATTCAAAGCCTTACAGGTCATGGCAAGGAGTTGAAGAACTATAGATTTCAGTTAACACTGACTGCTTTGTGGAGGATAGGTTAGGAGGATGCAAGATGGAATCATATAGATCAATTAGAAGGCCGCTGCACTAATCCAGTTGAGAAGGGATGATTCCTTTGACTGGGAGGACGGCCGTGGTGAAGGGGAGAGGTAGATAGACTAGAAGTTACTGACAGGTGAGAAAAAGCAAGGAATCAAGGATGACTTCCAGGTTTGGGCTTGAGCAACAGGCTACAAAAGATTCAGTATGAGGGACTTCCGTGGCGGTCCACTGGGTGAGACTCTGCGCGCCCAATGCAGGGGGCCCAGGTTCGATCCCTGGTCGGGGAACTAGATCCCACTTGCATGCTGCAACTAAGAGTCCACATGCCACAACTAAAAGTCTGCATGCCGCAACTAAAGATCCCGCATGCTGCAACAAAGATCCCGCATGCCGCAACAAAGACCCAGCGCAGCTTAAATAAATAAATAAATAAGAGATGTAAGTAGTAAGAAGAAAAGTTCTTTAAGGAAAAAAAAAAAGATTCAATGGGTGGGTTGCCCTGAGGCAGGAAGGGTTCTGCTGGGGAGGGGCAGAGAGTTTGGGTCTGTTTGGGTCACATGAAGTCTGAGATGTGTATGAGACATCCATCCACGTGGAAAGCTTGAGCTGGCTGTTCAATATGCAAGTCTGGAGCTCATAACGGAGGTCTAAGGCTAAAGACAGAAATTTGGAAGACATCGTTTTCATTTCCTACACATATATATTTACAGCATCATAATGGAAAGGACCCTCCCTAAAGAATGAGTTTGGCGGACAAGAGGGCTTTGTCTGGAGCCCTCAATAATTTTAATAACTGAGGACTTCCCTGGTGGCACAGTGGTTAAGAATCCTCCTGCCAGTGCAGGGGACACGGGTTTGATCCCTGGTCCGGGAAGATCCCACGTGCCGCGGAGCACCTAAGCCCGTGCACCACAACTACTGAGGCTGCGTGCCACAACTACTGAAGCCCGCGTGCCACAACTACTGAAGCCCGCGTGCCTAGAGCCCATGCTCCACAACAAGAGAAGCCACCACAATGAGAAGCCTGCGCACTGCAACAAAGAGTAGCCCCCCTCGCCGCAACTAGAGAAAGTCTGTGCACAGCAACAAAGACCCAACACAGCCAAAATAAATAAATAAAATTAAAAATTAAAAAAATAAGTCTAATATCTGAAAGTGAGTAGAAGAGGAGGAGCAAGCAAGAGACTAAAAATGATAATCAATTAGAGTAGAATGAAGGAAAAAAAAGACAAATATTGGGTCATGGAAGGATTCAGCATCAGAGTGACCAACAGTCTTGAATGCTGCTAAGAGACTGAGATGAGGCCAGAGACATGTCCATTGGATCTGGCAGCAAGGAGGTCACTGTTGACCTTGACAAGAGTAGTTACGGTGATGCGGCAGGGACAACCGTCATGGTTTTGAGAGGTGAATGGGAGAAGAGGAAGTAGAGACCGTGATGAGAGACTCAGAAAGGGGCCATAGCTGGAGGGAAATGTGGAATCACAGGTAGAATTTTTAAAGATAGGAGACACTGGAGCAGGTTTGTTTGCTTACAGGAATCATCCAGTAGCAAGAGAGAGAATGGAGAAGACAGAAGAGGTAACTACAGGTGCAAAACCCCTGAGAAGGAAGAGGAATAGGATCCAAATTGATTGCGGGGGCTCTGGCTTTTGTCCAGATGAGGGGCCCTTGTCCCACATAGGCCTTCATCAGGCCATGCTTCCTAGCAGACTTAGAGCCTCCATCTCCCCTGCGCCTACTCCTTGGATACCCTTCTGCGAGGTCCCAGGGACTCCTGGTCCCACGATCATCCATTTGTCTCTATCACCCTCTCCGACCACCCCTCACCCACCCCAGCCCCATTCAGCTTTCTCACCTCTGAGCTGGCTCTCTTTCCTGGGCTCTGCTGCAGCTGCAGCCGCCCTACTGCTGAAAGAAAGTGCAGCCACATTTCTTACCAAATTGCTGCCTTCTGTGGCGAGGGGGGACTGTCCTAAGCCTCTGTAAACAGAGTATTTGTCTGTTGTGCTTCTTTTATTTTATTTTTTTAAATTCTCTTCGAACTACCAGAATTTTTTTTCTTTTATGGCTTTGTTGCTGCACTCGGGCTTTCACTAGTTGCGGCGAGCGGGGGCTACTCTTCGTTGCGGTGCGCGGGCTTCTCATTGTGGGGCTTCTCTTGTTGCAGAGCATGGGCTCTAAGCACACGGGCTTCAGTAGCTGTGGCACGTGGGCTCAGTAGTTGTGGTTCACGGGCTTAGTTGCTCCACGGCATGTGGGATCTTCCCGGACCAGGGATCAAACCCTTGTCCCCTGCATGGGCAGGCAGATTCTTAACCACTGCGCCACCATGGAAGTCCCCAAGAGTATTTTGTCTGTTGTGCTTCTATACTATCAACAGCAACTACAAACATTTCATAAGCTCCAATGAGCTTTTTTTTTGCTCTGCTTAACGACTGGGTAAAATGATGTACGTTTGCCCTACATTTTGTTCATTGTATTCCTATCCCAGGCTTCTGTCTCTCCCCCAAGGCATCTCAGGGCAGCATTTTGGAGGAAGTTCCACAGGGCTGAGGGCTGTCTCCATCATGTCTGCGTTCCCCAGGGGAGATGCCTGGTGTAAGGTCATGAGAGTGAAAGACTGCTGGCCTGCACTACCTGAGCTATGCACTAGGGGGCCTTCTTCCTCACCAACCCCCATTCTCCTGTGGGAGTTAAACGCTGCTAATCCCTGGGCTAGCCCAGATTCTCTCCAGGCTCACATCACACTCCGTGTTACTGATAAACTGATTTTACATTCACCTCTTTTTATCAAAATCCTTACTCCTGAGTCAATTTTTCAATCATTTGGGAGTCGAGGCTACAGCCTGGTGCCATCCAAGTCCTTTCCCTCTATAGTGGCGAGGGTGCACCACCATGCCTGTTTGAAGAGCCGTCCTGTAGCAGCCCATGATCATGAAAGCTCAGTGCTGGGAGGGAACGTCTCAGTCATTTAATCCAGCCTGTCCACCTCAGTAATCCTGCCAGATGCCCTGCAGCCTCTGCTTGAATACCTTTAGTGACGGGGAGCTCACTCTCTTACAAGGCAAAAGGGGTCTGTCAGAATCTAGGAAGTTCAGAGATACCAACCTAGTCTGAAGTGGCCCATTGCTCCCCAAGTGTGGAATGAGGTACCTTTCCTCTGTCATCCTCCCCCACGTCCTTCCCCTGCCTTTCCCTCTCCCTAGAGGGAACTGAATTCTAGAATCTGAACAGAGTGGGATTTGGGAAGGGACAAATATTTGAGTCACAGAGCTATATAACTGGAAGAAGTTTTAGAGACAGTCTAATCCCAACCCCTACCTTGGAGCAGGAATTTCTCCTGCAGCATCTTCCACAGTCATGCACATAGACTCAATAGAGGCCCTTTGAAGAGAAAGCTGGGAAGGAAGGAAACTCAAGTTTATTGAGCATCTACTGTGAGCTAGGATTTGTGAACACTGCCTCTATCTGTCCTCATCGCTACGCTGTGAGCTATGTGTCACCAGCCTCTTTTCACACAGGAAGAAACCAAGACACAGGACATCAGGACATTTAACTAGGGACACACAAAGTCCCAGCTGCTGAGCAAATGTTCACCCCCATCCCAGTCCCCCAGCTCCCTCAGTGGAAAACAGTCTTGGAAAAACTGGACCTTCCTTGAAGGAGAAATGGCTAAGTTGACTCATGGCTTCAGAAAGCAAGCACCCCGGGCAGCAAAGAACACGCGCTGACATTCTCACCACCTGGGGGTTGACTTCCTAAATGTCAGGGAGACTCGGTGTCAGGCGGTTCCTCACAGGACAGGGTGACCAAAGAGTTCAGGCCCCTTCAGCAGCAAGAGTTGACGGCAGGGTTGGGGGAGGGAGATCGGACCAGGAAGTGTGCAATCTTCCCAGGGCGCAGATCCAGGGCCAAGGAGAGCAACTGCCAAAATGCATCATCCCACCAGCCACTGTCCACAGCTGCCGAATCGCTGTCCACACCTGCCGAGTCACCGGGGACAGGGTCAGAAGGAATCCAGATGGCCCCTCCAGGGACCTGAGGATGCAGCTGATCCACCTCCCCCTCCAGCTGAAGGCTTTGACTTTGGCAGGAGGAAGTAAGTATGGGATGGGGGTTCAAGGACAGGATTTCAGCATCCTAGCCCCCATCTACACCCTGGAAAGGATAGAGAATGTCTATCAAGACTTGGCTGATGGCATGGAAGGAGAAACAAGTGGAGGAGAAGTGGGTGTTCCTATATACAGAACAGAACCCAATACTCCTCGAAGGTTGAGCAGTCACCATTAAAAAGAATACAATGGGATTCTCATTGAATTTCAACAAGCCAGTTTAAACCCTTCTCCCAGCCTTGTCTGAGCGCTACAGGTGGACGTTCGTCTCTCTCCAGAGCATGAACACAGCCAAACACCACACCACTGACCTCTACAGAACTGTGGTCAGTAAAGATCACTAAGTTCTCTTTCCTACCTGCCACTGTTAAGCCATATCTGTATTCGGGACCGAGAGCCGGACTGTACCATCCCCGGTCATTCACGCCCTCTTTAGATCTGGGCCATCCTTTCAGCCTGTCAAGGCTCTTTTTGGATCCTGACTCCATCTACCAATTTTTGCATCGCTCTCTCCCCGCTTCCCATCAGCCCAAATTTGAGCAGCTCTCTCTCCATCTGTCTCCTTGTTACTGCCACAAACACTGAGCTGGAACAAGGCTGAGAACTGGGCACTTTACCAGGCCAAGAGAAGCCTGTCTCCAGGCTGACAGTGACTTTACTCACTTAGGGTCTTCTCATTTCATATATCCCCAACTTGGCCACTGGGGATTCAAGAAATACCTTGTCCGATTCTGCCGTGACACAGACAACACGTGGAAGTAAGACACTAGATGGAAGAACTGAGATTCCAACGGATCTTCCTAGGTCGGGACAAAAGCTAAAGGCTAAGAAGGGACAACACTGAGTCACTATTGCAGAACAATTCCCCATGACAACAGGGCTTCAGAGGACGGTGACGGTCACTGCCAGGAATACGAATGCATAAGAAGTCAATCTCAATTAATGGCAACCAAGATCTGCAGCAGAGAGTTTAGCACCAGGATGGGAGGCGCGGACCACTCCTACCGGTGGAAGGTCCTTTTAAATGATAATATTTGGTGAGTCTGAAAGTGTGTGTTCCAGGTGGAACAGGAGAATCCCCAGGCTCTGGGGACAGTCTGCCAGGAATACATTCTCTGGAGGGTCTCTGGGGGTTGTTGCTCCCGGCCTGGATTACACATGAGACTTTACAATTTGTACCCTCCAAAGTCCATGAGGGAATAATCAAGTTAACCAATATTATTTAAATTCAGCATACCAAACGCATTTTTGTTCCAAGAAGCAGGATGTGCATTTTGTTTCCTGAACCTGAAACAAAGACTCAAAAAGAGACCTTCAGGATCATTTTGGTTTTTCAAGTAGGATGTTGTCATTCCAAGATGTTTCAAAGTCCTGGGGGTCCCCAAACTTCCTGATTAAATATAAAATGTATTTACTTTGCCAAGGCTGAAAGGGTGGGCTGAAAGAAAATGAGTTTTCACATTTTTTTTCTGAGTCTTTAAAAAAAGTTAATGCTAGGAATTTAAGATTCATCCTTTCTATTTACCATCAACTAATGAATACGTTCTCTTGATCTTGTTGGGTTGAAAGGCCTAACGTTTGAATGAACATCTGAGTGTGAGTACATCTCAGCCAAAATACCATGTCGTTTCAAACTTCAGCTTCACTCTGAGTCACATTTTCAGAACAACTATGAGCAGAAGACCCTTCTGCATCCCTCTTAGTGCTGGAAGGCGGGTGATGCCTTGTGGGTGTGCATATTCAGAACAAGCTGTTCCATGGAGAAGGTCTTTCCTTGAATTTAAATTTATCGTATTAAGACTCTCTTTAGCAAACTGGAATGTGGATCTTATAAATGTCATTCATAGCACTACTCTTCCATCTGCCACTAAACACAAATTCTCTCTCTCTCTTTCTCTCTCCTTCCCTCCCCTTCCCCTACACACAGACACACACACACACACACACACACACACACACACACACATCTTTAATCAGCCCTGGCAAGCAGGGCCAAAAGCAATCAGTGAAAAGATCTTGCTGGAACAGATTTCACCTTTCAGTTTCCTGAAAGGAGAAAACCTGAAAATGAAATCACAATACTTCTTTATATATCTGAACCGTCTTTAGCCCTCAGCACCAGGCTTTGTGCATAGGAGACATTCAATACTTAATTTTCTTTCCTAGAAAAACTGACATAGGGTGCCCTTTCCACCCCCACAGAGCCCTGCATGACTGATGCCTGATTTTCTCTCTGCCACAGAAAGACCAGAATGCTCTGGCTGAAGCACATGCTGGCATTTCACAAGGGGTTATTTAAAAACTTGACCATTACTCTGAATGGGGAGAGGAAAGCAAGCCTGCCCCTGCCAATATACACAATATAGATCCTCTTTCCCAGGAGCCCACCCCTCCCACAAAACTTTATTGAAGAGTCCATTTTTCAAGGACTTGAAGGAAGCTGACCCCTTGGAAAGAGACTCAATGAGCAAAATGTCACGTGGAAATAACTCTAAAACACTTCAGGGGGAAACATTGAAAACTGTATTCCATGAACAGGGCTCCACTGGTAAAGAAAAAAGTTAGACGGATGGTCATCGCAAATCTTAATCAATTGTAAACTCCCTACCCACTCTTCCCTTCTCCCAATCCCTCCCCTCCTCCTGGTCCAGTCACACCGGTAAGGGGTCATGCCCTTCCCCCTAAAAGCCAGTCGGCAGAGCAGGGAATGATCATTTATTTGAGAAACGTGAGCAACTGTTGTTGCTGAGAAGTGCCGTATGTGGGAACGACCCGGAAGAAGTGCCGTGGAGAAGTGAGGTGTTTCCCGGGGGAATCTCTGTAATTCCCTCCCAGGCGTCACTTCCACTCCAACAGGGATTCAGGGTTGAGGGAGAGACAGTCTCGTGGGGCCCAGTCTGGGCAGTGGAATCTGCGCTTTGATCCCAAAGCGAAATACATCTTTTCCCACAGCCTCTTCACCACGGACGCTCATGATTACCTCTCTGGCAGAGACAAGACATCTTTGCTTTTAAAATAGAGTACAGGGACTTCCCTGGTGGTGCAGTGGTTAAGAATCTTCCTGCCAATGCAGGGGATACGGGTTCGAGCCCTGGTCTGGGAAGATCCCACATACCACGGAGCAACTAGGCCCGTGCGCCACAACTACTGAGCCTGCGCTCTAGAGCCCGTGAGCCACAACTACTGAGCCCACGTGCTACAACTACTGAAGCCTATGCACCCTAGACCCCGTGCTCCGCAACAAGAGAAGCCACCACAATGAGAAGCCCACGCACCGCAATGAAGAGTAGCCCCCGCTCGCCCCAACTAGAGAAAGCCCGCGTGCAGCAATGAAGACCCACTGCAGCCAAAAACAAATAAATAAATTGATTTATTTCTAAAAATAAATAAATAATTAAAAATCAATAGAGTACAAATCAGTATTGTACTTTACCCAGGTGGCGGAGGGAGGGACTCCCCAATGCATCAAATGTTCAGGTACTTCTTAAGAGTATGCCCAGGGTCTATTCAGTCACCCGGTCAACAAACTGTTTATTAAGCACCTACTAGGCACCAAGGCCGTTTTTGACATGGAGAATTCATCAGTCAACGAAACAGACAAAAATCACTTTTCTCAAGGAGCTTATATTCTAATTCGGGGAAACAGAAAATGAACATAATATATAAGTAAGTTACATAATGTGATATAGGAAAAAGAGGTTGGAAGTGCTGGGGGCTTGGGGTATAAACGGCACTTTTAAATAGAGCGGTCAGGGGAAGCCAAGGTAGGTCAGGGTTCCTTAGGGAATCACGTTTTATTTTCTGGTTTTCTAAACAGACAAGTTGGAGCCTGCCCTTTTCCTTGGAGGCTTCAAAGTGTCGAGTCTCTCTAGGAACCTGGCTGGGACCTGCCAGGCTCTGGAGTCATCTGCTTCTACCTACAGCAGCGGCGTGACCCTCTGCTCCTTGGCCCCAACTGCCTGTGTGCTTCTCCACCACCGTGCCCTGCAGCCAGCCCAGGCCCCAGCACTTCACCCGGGCTGTTCCAACGTCTCCTGCTCCCGCTGAGCCACAGCCCACCCCGCCCAGGCCCTAATAGTACAAGCACGGGCATAAGTATGCAGAAAACACCATTACTGGACAACAGATTGATTACATGGGCATGGTGTCTGTCGCCAACGTCAGGGGCCATGACTAAGCATGAGGCAAATCTGCGTATATCCCAATACACGAGCTTATACAAACTCAGTAGTGAAAGAAAAAGAAAGAAAGGAGGGGAGGGAGGGAGGGAGGCAGGAAGGAAGGAAGGAAGAGGGGGGAAGGAGGGCAGAGGAAGGAAGGAAGGAAGGAAGAAAAGGAGGGAGGGAGGGCAGAAGGAAGGAAGGGAGAAAGGAAGGAAGAGGGAGAGAGAGAGAGGGAAGGAGTGGGGGAAGGGAGGGCAGAAGGAAGGAAGGAAGGAAGAAGGAAAGAAATAAAGGAGGAAAGAGAGAAAAGAAAAGAAGCATTACCAGCTCTTCCCGATTTGCCAAGGAGACACCACCCAGCCTGACACAGTCCAGAACCATGTCGGGGACATAGTCATGTTTATTCAAAGTCTTTCTCACCCTCACGGCTTGCTTTCTTTCAGGAAACAGCTTGTCTGTGTGGCTGAAATCCTACAGGCTTTCAAAATGTAGGCTTCCAAGAGAAGAGAAAGACAGAAATGTGCTGTTTGCACATATTCCGAAAAACATTTATATTCAGCCTAAGCCGGTTTGTTTTTCTAAGCTTAGCAGGGCAGGAAGTCTTCAGTGCTAACGCATCAGCAGAGCTGCCAAGTTTGCTGTTTGGATGCTCCTGCCTTTCAGAATTCTTAAACAAGCAAGGCGATAGGAAGATAGTGATTTACAGTCAGGATGTCTTTGCTCCATGTGTATAAAATGGCATCACTCTAATTTCCATAAACTACCAAAAAATTCTGGAGGTTTAGCATAAAATGTTAAGGACTTCTTGAAAACAAAAGGTGATGCTTTTATAAAATTAAGATGCTAACATTAACCCCTACAATTCAACGGTACCAAAGCCATACTGGAGGCATAAATCAGAAGAAATTGTTACAAACAGACTGTCTTCTGTTTAAAAACAAAAAAAAGGAGAAATGCAAACTACAGTGTTTGATCCAAGCAAAGTGTTGGGTGTAATACAGGTTTAGGGATTTAAGTTGGTATATTTTTAAGGTATAATTTTAATTTCTTACTGATATATGGAATGACACGTAATTTTTTTGCATGCTTTAAACACAATCACATCATCCCGTATTTGTTTGACATGAAAATGTCACTTAGTTTTAAATCCTGAATAAACATAGGATTAGTTTTACAAACGGTACCGGATACATGGAAAGTCACATTCATAAGCCAGACAAACTTGGAGACACTGGACACCTGCTATAATTGGTGATGGATGCTCAAGTTTAGAAAGGGGGCCAGATTTGTGGTGGGAAGCCCGGGGGTCCAGCCCACCTCCACAAGAAACTCCGTGGCTCCCAGCATGTTTCTTCACGTCTCCAGGTCTTACCACATCGTTAAACGGGGGAGACCGGGCTAAATGAGCTCCAGAACACCCCAGGGCAGGAGGAAAACTGGGCTAGAAGATGAAGGGGCAGGGCTTTTGTTTCTTTACTGTATTTTTTATATTACTAAATTAATAGTGTTGGTATGAATTTAGAAAAAGTCTCCTGAGCAGAAAAACACCCAGTAGTCAAAAAGTAAAACTCTGGTAGCCTTTGTAATGAGGGTCATCGTATTCTCTTAAACCAAAAGCAGTCCCAGGAGAGACATGCAGAATGATCCCCTCGCTAACTAAAAGGGCCCCCCCAGAGACAGCTGCCCATGAAGGCCAGGGTTAAAAAAAAAAACACAGAATAACTTCAGGATAAAAGAGTCAATGTGGAGGGCTTCCCTGGTGGCGCAGTGGTTGGGAGTCTGCCTGCCAATGCAGGGGACACGGGTTCGAGCCCTGGTCTGGGGGGATCCCACATGCCGCGGAGCGGCTGGGCCCGTGGGCCACAATTGCTGAGCCTGCGCGTCTGGAGCCTGTGCTCCGCAACAAGAGGGGCCGCGATGGTGAGGGGCCCGCGCACCGCGATGAAGAGTGGTCCCCACTTGCCGCAACTGGAGGGGGCCCTCGCGCAGAGGCGAAGACTCAACACAGTCATAAATAAATAAATAAATAAATAAATAAAAGAACGTGAATTTCTAAAAAAAAAAAAAAAAAGAGTCAATGTGGAAAACTTTAACCATTGCCTTCCCCCCAACAACCAGCATGGAGAGGGAGAGGGGGGCTCTGAGAGAGGTAGCAAGTGTATTTCGGTAAGGTGTATTCGTGCTCGCAAAGACTCACTTGTTAAAATGGAGCTAAAAACCTTATACCTCCCAAAATTGCTGTGACCATTTAATAAAATAATGCATATGGTTGTGTAATTGTAATTACTTAATTTGTAAGAAGCTATACACATGTATGCTACTATGATTGTTGTTATCACAAAGTTCCAAAAACAGTGGATATATGTATATGTATGGCTGGTTCATTTTGCTATACAGCAGAAACTAACACAACATTGTAAATCAACTATACTCCAATTTTAAAAAAATAACTAAAAAAAAAAGAAGTATGGGGGACTTCCCCGGCGGTCCAGTGGTTAAGCCTCCGCGTTTCCATTGCAGGGGGCACGGGTTCAATCCCTGGTCGGAAACTAAAATCCTGCATGCTGCACGGCCAAAAAAAAAACCCAAAGGAAATTCTGAAAGACAAGTATTAAATGGTGACATATTACAAAAAAAAAAAGTATGAAATCCATTGATGAATATCCAAATTTCTTAGCTTAACTTTCAATCTTAATCTAATTTGCACAATATCTGTTACAATCCCACTGTATTTCAAATGTACTTCTTAAACTTTTTCTAATAAAAGCGAATTTTCTTTGACCAAAAAAACAGAAAAACAAAGTTCCAAAAGCAAGTTTTTAATATTAGTAGTAATACAATCATGTACTGAGTATCTCCTCTCTGTGGGTGCTGTGCCGGTCATCAGAGACTGAACGAGAGACAGTCCGTGCTCTCAGGGAGCTCACTGTCTAGGGTTGGGTGTGGACTGAGAAAGAAATCAGTAAACAGGCCCTTCAAAGCCATGTGATGAGGGCCATTGAGGAGAGGGAAGGACAGGATGCTACAGGAGCACGTGAGAGGGACACGCTCGAGGCGGGGAGGGTGGAGTCAGGGTCACAGAAGGCATCACAGAGACAACAGCCAAGCTGTGATAGAAAGAACACGTAGGCACTCCCCAGGAAAACAGAGAGAAGGATGGAGGAACAGAACCTTCTAGAACAACATGGGTGTAATGAACAACAAAGGCAAGCTGGATGAATAGCCTGCATATCTGGAGCGTGGCATGGGAGGGAAGAGGAGAGAAGTCGGAGAAGCAGACAGGAAAACAGAGAGAAGGATGGAGGAACAGAACCTTCTAGAACAACATGGGTGTAATGAACAACAAAGGCAAGCTGGATGAACAGCCTGCATATCTGGAGCGTGGCATGGGAGGGAAGAGGAGAGAAGTCGGAGAAGCAGACATAGGCTGGATCTCAAAGGGGGTCTGGTGGGGCAGATCACAAAGCCAGTGTTTATCCCTAGAAAGCACCAGAGGGATATTAAGTAAAGAAGTGAAACTATTATTACGGAGAACGAACTGGAGGGGGAGTGAGACAGAAGTCGGGGAGGCTAGTTAGGCTCCTCTATTATTCCAGGAGAGAGATGACAGCGGCAATGAGGATAGAGAGAGGAAAATGAGCCATAACAAAATAATGTATCTCAGAACTCAAGTTAAGAAAACAATTATGCCAGCATATTTGAAATACTGGGAGAAATTTTAAAGTTTTAGAAAAAATTCTAAATAATCAAAATTGACTCTAAAAAACAAAAACAGAAAAATCTCAATGGTCCTTCAACTATTAAAGAAATAGAATCAGTATTTAATATTCTTCTCATGAAGAAAACGACAGGTTCAGATGGTTTTAAGGTGAGCTCTACAAAACGTTCGAAGTGTAAATAATTCCAATCTTTAAATAAACTCTTCCAAAGAACAGAAAAAAAGGAACACCCCATAATTCATTTTTACGAGATTATGACCTTGATAACAAAACCAGACAAGAGCAATACGAGAAAGAAATTACATATCAATCTCACTCTTGAAATGAAGGCAAAATTCCTAAATAAGATATAAGCAAAATAAATCTAACATCGTATAAAAAGAAACCATCAACAGTAGAATGGATCAATAAATTGTAGTCTGTTTATACCCTAGAACACAATAGAGGAGTGAAAATGAATGATCTCAGCTTCACACATCGACAGAGATGACATTTTAAACCATAACACTGAGCAGAATAGACACAGTATGATTTCATTCATATAAAATTCAGAAAAGGCTAACACCACATAATACGTTATTTGGGGATACATACTCAAATGACTAAAACAAAATCCACCTTTTGTGGGCTTCCCTGGTGGCGCAGTGGTTAAGAATCTGCCTGCCATTGCAGGAGACACGGGTTCGAGCCCTGGTCTGGGAAGATCCCACATGCTATGGAGCAACTAAGCCCGTGTGCAACAAATACTGAGCCTATGCTCTAGAGCCCGTGAGCCACAACTACTGAGCCTGCGTGCCACAACTACTGAAGCCCGTGCGCCTAGAGCCCGTGCTCCACAACAAGAGAAGCGACCGGTGAGAAGTCCGCGCACCACAACGAAGAGTAGCCCCCGCTCACTGCAACTAGAGAAAGCCCACGCACAGCAACAAAGACCCAATGCAGCCAAAAATAAATAAATAAAATAAATAAATTTAAGGAAAAAAGATTTTTTAAAAATTCACCTTTTGCTGTGGTGGTGTCTGAGCAGAGAGGAGGATGCAGTAAGGAAGGGACACACAAGAGGCTGCAGTGGTATTGATAACATCCTGTTTCATAAGCTCCATGCCTGGGCCACCTCATGTGTGGCTGTGCAGGTTGGGCACCACACCCTGCATGTGGCCATCTTCCTATAAGCATCGTGTTACATAAAGTACTTTGTGTGTGTGTGCAAAATAATCATCATAATAAAATAATGTTATAAAACTTAAAATATATATGTATGCAAAATAATTAGAATCAAATAATTTATATAATAGTAATATAATAAAATAAGTTTTAAGTCAGACCTGTAAGCATGTTTATTTTTAACACTAGATAAATATAGCCTTTTATATCAATGGGAAAGTGGTAGATTAGCCGATAAATTCTTTGGGACAACAGGTAAATTAGGAGGAAAAGGAAAAAGGAAAAACACTCAGTTTCCCTCCTCAATCAATGCATCAAAATCAATTCCATATGGATAAAAAAATGTAAATGTTAAAATATATATGCATGTGTGTGTGTATATATATATATATACATATATATATATATATACACACACACACACATATTTATGTGTATGTGTGTCTGAATGTGTGTGTATACATACATTCTAGAATATATATATTCTAGAAAGTGGTGGAATTTTGTAGAATCAAGAATTGTGAAAGAAAAGTCTGATATCATTCTGATTGTTTTCCCATTGTAAGTTACTTTACCTTTCATCTGGAATTTTTGAACAAATTTATAACAGCCAACAAAGTATTTGTGGTGACACAACAGCTAGACTTAATCACAGTGATCACTCTGAAACATACAGAAATATTGAAATATTCTGTTGCGCATCAGGAACTAACATAGTGCTATAGGTCAATTATACTTAAAAAACAAAGAAACAAACAAACTCATAGAAAAAGAGATCAGATTTGTGGTCACCAGAGGCGGAGGGTGGGGAGCGGGGGAATTGGATGGAGACAGTCAAAACTTCCAGCTATAAGACAAATAAGTACTAGGGATGTAATGTACAACATGATAAATACAAGTAACACTGCTGTACATTACATATGAAAGTTAAGAGAGTAAATCCTAAGAGTTCTCATCACAAGGAAAAAAAAATTTTTCTATTTCTTTAATGTTGTATCTATAGGAGATGATGGGTGTTCACTAAACCTATTGTGGTCATAATTTCATTATACATGTAAGTCAAATCATTATGCCATACACCTTAAACTTATACAGTGCTGTATGTCAATTATATCTCAATAAAACTGGAAGAAAACATAAAATTTAATAATCCAAAAAGAAAAAATAAAATAAAGTTATTTGTTTAAGAAGTCTAGGGAATTCCCTAGTGGCCCAGTGATTAGAACTCTGCACTTTCATGGCTGAGGGCCCAGGTTCAGTCCCTGGTCGGGGAACTAAGATCCTGCAAGCCGTGTATCAGGGCCCAAAAAAAAAAAAAAAGTCTAACTTCTGGCTTCCTAAAACAGTCTCTACTGACTGTGTTCTCTTCATGTGTGTGGGCCACACTTTCCTGTTTCTTTGTGTGTCAAATTTTTGTTGAAAACTGGACATTTTAAATAATATAATGTAGCAACTGTAAAAAATATTTTAACCTTCACCCTTAGAAGTCAGAAATTTCACCAGAATATGTATATGTCTCTGTTTGTGTCTTTTTTCATTGGTCCTGACTGTAGCCCAGTGAGCCCTTTCAGACTCAAGTCTGTCTCCATTCAAGGAAATTTTCTACCAGTAGTTGCTTCATTGTTGTCCCTTCTCCATCCATTGCTTTTTTCTCCTTCTGCTGTTTCTATTGTTTGAATACCAGGTCTCCTAAATCTGTTCGCCAAGTCCCTTAGCTTTTCCCTCATGATTTACACTGTGTGGGTTTCCACTGTTGTAGATGGTATTTCCTCCACGTGGATGTCCTTCAGCTCATTCACTGAATTATTTACTTTGAAAATCTCGTTTGTTTTTAGTTGAGGAAAGCCATTTGGGGCTGTAGTGGAATCTCCTTACATTCTCTTAGTTGGTGGTTTTTCCAGTTTCTTTCTGTCTCCTCCAGAGCAGTTCTATTTCTATACAAGAGAAACACTCTATATAAGAGTTCTGTGTAAGAGGTGTCTGATCTGAGTGGGCTGCTTGCTATTTCTCTTTCTGGCTGCTGAGCCCCCTTAGATGTGCTGCTTTTCTACTCTTTTGTGTATACACATTGGTGCTCAAATATGCTAGAACCAAGTGGCTACCATCCCGCCATGGCAGGGAGGAAGCACAATCAATGCCCCTGAGGGACCTTAGAGACCCAGCTGGCTAGATAGCAGTCTCCTATCAAGGCACAAAGAGAAAACCTCTCTTGGGACTTCCCTGGCAGTCCAGTGGTTAAGACTTCGCCTTCCAATGCAGGGGGTGCAGGTTCGATCCCTGGTCGGGAAGCCAAGATCCCACATGCCTCGTGGCCAAAAAAACCAAAACATAACACAAGCAATACTGTAACTAATTCAATAAAGACTTTAAAAATGGTCTACATCGAAAAAAATCTTAAAAATTCAATAAAGACTTTAAAAATAGTCTACATCGAAAAAATTCTTAAAAAAAAAAAAAAAAGAGAGAGAGAGAGAGAGAGAGAGAGAGAAAACCTCTCTCTTCCCAAGTCCTATTCTCTTCCCAGAGGGAGAAAAGTTCTGAGCCACCTTTCAGCATTCATTAGGGGCTGGGAAAGCCTGAATCCTCTCTCCAGACCAGCCTGCTTGCCAGCCCCAGAACGTATCTATCCTTTGCCAAAGGGGCAGCTGGCTTTAGATGGCCGTAGGATTATGCGACCCTGAATTATTCTGATATAGCATTCTGATATACAGAATGAAATATATTTATATACATATCAGATCTTGATGTGGTGAAAATCTTTAGAAGTATAACATACTTCTAAAGGCAGAAACCATACAAATATTTATAGAGCTAATATTAAAACTGAAATTGAAAAGCGAGTAATCAAACAGGAAAATACTTTAAACACACATAACAAAAGATTCTTAAAAGATTCTTAACTTCTACATATAAAAATAGCTCTTACAAATCAGTAAGGAGATGAGGAAGAGATTAATTTTAAAAATGGGCAAAAGACACGAATAGGAAACTTACAAAAGAAGAAATGAAAACAGCCAATAAACTTATGATATCACTAGCAATAAGAAAGACAGGTAAAACACTTATCAGATTGGCAAAGATTTTAAAAAATACACTACCCACTGCTGGCAGGGATCAGGTTTGAAACACATTTTAGCAAGTTGGACTTTCAAATGTTTAAATTCAAATGAAGAACAAGTGACAATCTTAACTTTAAAAATGTACACAAAAATTGCTACACCCCAAATAAAATCTCAGAACAAATACATGTTTAAAAGTTTAAATGGCTAAAACTACAATACAAATAGAACACTGGGGATATGAAGAAGCACTCTCACACTTAGCACATTCATTCATTCATTCAGTAGTTTTGAGCACCAGCTCTGTGCCAGGCCATAGCAGAAGCACTAAGGACACAGTGGTAAAGGAGACAGATGCAGTCCTGCCCTCAAGGAGTTTAAATTCTTAATAAATAAAGAAAGAAATAAAGTTTAATTCATAATAAAGAAATTATTATGAGAGCATTTCAGACAAATTTCGCTAATTTTAAAACAGGCAAATTATATGCTTACTTAACCTCCCCACCTAAAAACTAATTTTGAGAGATATGTTGAAACATTACTCAAAACACATTTAAATCATAAGTAGCTTATCAGTACAGTAAGGGGAAGAGGGACAGAGCTTCACCTGCTCCAGCCTTTGTAAAGATTCAACTCCACATTGGTTATCTTCTTGCAAGGAGAAGAGAACAGAGGAAATTAGCTGGTTGTGGTCTAAGTAAGGGAGGAAAGACGGGGCAAGGTATGCTGATCCCATCTCTTCCCTAGAGGTCCTTTAGGGCTGCACTGTCCAACAAAGTAGCCATCAGGCAACATGGCTATTGAGCATTTGAAGTGTGAGTAGTCTGAACTGAGATGGGCTATAAGTGTAAAATAAACTCCTGATTTCAAAAATTCTGTATTTAAAAAGCAAGGTAAAGTATTTCATTAAGAATCTGTATGAATCTGAAAAAGAATATATATATATACACATATATATACATCTATATACATCTATATACATATATACATATATACATACCTATATACATCTATATACATATATGTATACACACACACACATATATATGGCTGAATCACTTTGTTGTACACCTGAAACTAACACAACATAGTAAATTAACTATACTTCAATTTTAAAAAGAATTTTTATATTGATTGTATGTTGAAAGGATAATATTTGGGTTTTTTAGGTTAAATGAAATATAATATGTTACTAGAATTAATTTTTTTAGTGTGGCTACTAGAAAATTCAAAGTTACATATGTGTCTTGCGTTACATTTCTATTGAACAATGGCAGTATATAGGATTTTGGAGTAGTTCTTACTTCCCTGAAAGTTCTGAGAAGAAACCCCACTGATCTAAAACAGGTGGGTGTTTCCAATACTCCTTACTCACCAGGATGCAGTCTTGGGTTCAAGACTAAACAGATGATCCCTAAACGGGCTGCAGAGAGGAATAATCAAGACCTCGAGGCATTGCAGAAACTCCATGCCTAAGAAGGAGGTCCCATCCACACATCAATTATTGGCTCTGATGAGAATGGCCACCAACCTCAAACCAGCATGAAAGGCTTAACTGCAAGAATGCATTTTAAAAGGCCCACGTTCCAGTGCCAAAATGAAGTTGAGCAACTAAATTCAGCTTAATTCTTGAACAAGAAACCATAAGACAGCACAAACATTCTAGCCACGATGTTGCCTGCCACCTAAGACATGAAACGTCTTCCATTTTCAGCAGCTGCCATTCAAACATAATTCAGTGTGACTACATCTAAGTCTTATATTTCATGGATGGCTGACCATTACTACAGATCTGTTTGTCCTCTCCCATAGTGAGTCAATGCCAACAGTAAATAATGGACTAATGTCACTGGTTGTGTTTAGGAGTAAGTGAAATGAAAATGAATCACAAACCTTCCTTATGGAAAAGCAGTTGTGTTCTGATGAAAGTGTCTTTAAGTGTTTAGAAGGAAAAATGGTGTAGCGGCTCAAAGGCTTGCCTGCATCTACTCAGGGGTTTCTGACAGGTTGTAAAAGAGAGGCGTCTGCTACTTGGCTTAGGGCAGAAACCCAGGCTGTGGAGACCTTGGCTTAGGCCAGACCAGGAGGAAAGCGGAGGGAGGACGAGCTAGCTGCCAGGAAGAAGCTGGAAAGAGCTCACCATGGGTTTCTACACGTCCATGGGGAAGTCGCTCGCAGGGAGAGACGGTTTCATCTTCCTGGGGCCTCGCTCTACCTTTGCTGTCCTCAGTAAAAAGACAAGAGAAGGAAGAAACAGCCACATTATTTAACAGTTATTATGTGCCAGGCACGTATTAGATGCTAGGCATAGTTCATCTAAATTAATCTCACATCAACCCTGCAAGGCAGTTAATATCACCCTTCTTTTTTAAATAAGGGGGAAAAATTGAGGTTCTTGAGGTAAAGAGAGCTGTCTAGTGTCATGGTTAGTGAGTGGCAGAACCTGTTGGAAAACTCATTTATTTCCTCCTCACAGAGACGTACAGGATACAAAATCATTTTCTTGGGCAAAAAATATATGAGGCTAAACACCTAGAAGAAAATATAAGAGGGTATCTGTGTGGCATCAAGGTCAGAACGGATTTCTTTTAAAAAGACACACAAAAAGGCAAACTATAAATGATAAGATGAATAAACAGCCAAGTATTTATTCATTCAATAAATACTTCTGAACATCTGCCATCTGCCATAGACTGCTCTAGGCACTCGGGATCCATCATCGAACAAAAGAGACCAAAACTTCTGCCAATGAAGGATCGGTATCAAGCATATATAAATGATGTCTACAAATAAGTGAGAAGACGACAAAAAAGAAACTCATGGGCAAAAGGTATGAACAAGCAATTTACAGAAGTGGAAACCCACATGCCAGTGAACATGAAAAAATTGCGTATTTCACTAGCAATCAGGAAAATACAAATTATAACATCAAAGAGATACCCTTTCATAAATATGAAACTGGCAAAAACGAAAAAGCCTGACAGTGTCGAGTACTGGAGATGACATGGTAAAACAAGTTCCTAGATTGTTGGTTAGACTATAAATTGGTACCATGACCTTAGATAATAATTTGTGCAATAGCTAGTAAAGTTGAAGATGGCGTATCATTTCACTCAGCAATTCCTTTCCTAGGCACAGACCCTAAAGAAATTAACATATAAAAACAACATGTAATAGAATTGTCCATAAAAACAAAATTGGAAACACCTTAATTATTGACAGATGTGCAACAGGAGGATGAAAAAACACATTCTGATGTCTTCATACAATGGAATACTACAAAGCAGCAAAAATAAATGAATTAAAGCTACATTTAACTACATGGATGAATCTCACTAACATAATATTGAGCAAAAAAACCAAGTTCAGAGTATTCACAGTATTCCATTTACATAAAGCTTTAAAAGTATAAAACAATACTACATATTTTGTTTAGGAATATGTAGTAAAATTATAAAGAAAAGGAAGGGAATTATAAACTCTAAATTCAGAATAGTTACTACACCTGGGGACAAAAGGAAAGGAAAAGAGGAAAATGTACCTATTTCTTTGTATTGATAATGTTTTATTTCTTAAACTGGGAGAAGGTACATGAGTATGCACTGTATTACTAGTTAATCCTTTCTAATTCTTAGTTATTACATAAAAAATTTAGCAAACTAAGCATAAATCTCAAAAAAAATAGAACTTCCTTATGAGAAATCAGCAAGGATTCCCAAAATATAAATTAATGCTGTTCTTTATAAGTTGTAAACAGCTAATCTTTGCTTTGGATTTCAAATCCACCAGGAAGCCCTAACTTGGAATATCAGCACAAAGTGTGCAGCCAGGGACATAAAGCACTGTTCTGTGAAGGAGACGTCTTAACTGTTTTTCCTAAAAGCAGAATGAAAAAACAAAAACAAAAAAGCTAGATTAAATGGTGTCAGGTTGTCAAAGGCTAAGCCAGGCCTTGGAGACGTCTCAGGGCAAAAGCTGTCCCATACAAGAGGCCCAGGTTTTGAAAACATGGTGCAAGTGTGGAAAAGGCTCAGAATGGTCAGGGGAATGAAGCACTCCTGAATTTGGAGAGTGAGGGTATGGGAGAAGCACAGGGTTCATTACTGGATGAATTCAGGGCATGGCTGGATCAGGGACCCAGCAAGGCTACGTCAGGAACCGTTCTGTGCTTCTCACGCTATTTACTTGTCTCCCAAACTCGGTATGAACTTCTTCCAAGGCAGAGAGCAGGTCCTCAAATGAGTCCTCACAGTGTCCAGGGATCTGTGCTAGACTGTGAGGGGCCCAAAGGTAAAGCAGACATAGACCTCAAGGAGTGAGGGAGAAGAGTCAAAGGTGAATCCAACAGAGGAGAAGGGCGTGTACAGAAAAAACTCAGTTGCAACGTCAAACAGGATAAGGGAGAGATGAATGGTGGTGAGAGGATTGGGAAAGACTTTGCAAACATCTTGAATCTTGAGAGAGATTGAATCTAGAGAGCTAGGATTAAGAACAGAGGGGTGGGACTTCTCTGGTGGTGCGGTCCAGTAGTGAAGACTCTGCACTTCCAACACAGAGGGCACGGGTTCGATCCCTGGTCAGGGAACTAAGATCTCACATGCCGTGCAGTGCGGCCAAAAAATAAATTTAAAAAAATTTTTTTAATAAAAAAAAGAACAGAGGGGCAAGTGGAGAAAGGCTTGAGAGGAGGGGAGAACAAGTAGAGGAAAGCAAGAGGCAGCAGTTCTGTTTGACAAGAGTGTGGATACACGACCAACCACACTATTTGGAGGAACCAGTAAGCCACATACAAGGGCAGAGTAAGAACTCAGCAATACCTATCTCAATCATAAACAGAAGTTCTGACCAAGTACAGTCGGCCCTCCACATCAACAGGTTCCACATCTGCGGATAGAAAATATTCAGGAAAAATTTTTCCAAAACGTTCCAAAGCAAAACTTGAATTTGCCACGCACCAGCAACTACTTCCATAGCATTTATATTGTATTGACAGCTATTTCCATAGCATTTACATTGTATTAAGTAGTATAAGTAATCTTGAGATGATTTAAAGTATACAGAGGATGTGCCTACGTTACATGTAAATACTTGAGCATCCTTGGATTTTGGTATCTGCAGGGGCTTCTGGAACCAATCCCCCACAGATACTGAAGGATTATGTACCTACTTCCTTTCATTCTTCCCACTAATGCCAGTTTCATCTTGACTCAAAAGAATGACCAGTTTTATTAAGCAATATCTTAATCTGAATTTGTGGCCAAAGTTCAAATATTTCCAAGTGAATTCCCTTATACTTCTATACCTCTGATAAAGATTGGGCAACCTTACAAGGCCTGCTTGGGATGTCTTCCTCTACCAGTATATAACGAAGGCAGTTTGGTCCAAATGACAATAGGTTGGGTAATGAGTCAGTGAGAAAAGTGGATGGGAAGCAAATCAGAATAGATTCACATTTCTTTACAAGTTATAAACAACACATTTTTGTAACTGGAGAAATAAACATAGCTCACTTCTAAGAAAGCAAACATTTGCAGGAAAGTCATTAGATGACATCTGCTCTCTGATGGAAAATTTAAGGAAAACAGCATGATCCAGACCAAGCCAAGGGAAAGACCAATTAGTATTATTTAGACTACATCACTATCATGCTTCCTTGTACAATAAACAATCACTGAATCTCTCTACTCTTTAACTCCAATATTCTCCAACTAGATACCAAATGCTTCCTTCTTCCAACACACCAGTCTGTAATCTATTCAGTACTCAGTGCCAACAGCAAGGATGAACATTTTTGGTAGGCTCCTTTGGCTGACCTAACATATACTGGGAAGAAGGGTAAAAAGGGATGGAAGAGAAGACTGAAAAAGTGAGAAAAGAAGTAAAATGAGTAAAGGAAGATGTGTCTAAAGTAGTGACAGGTAGAGGGACACAGCCACTAGCCACTGGCACTGCTACCATACATTGTCTGAGAAAGACATCAAGTGAATGAGAGAGGCAAGTTTATCTTAGCTCTGACCCTCACCTGTTCTGAGACCTTGGTTAGGTCTGTTTTGGGCTCCATGATCTTTGAGGCTCTGTTTATCCTATCCCTGAGTTTTCAAACACAACTGGCCTACCACATACGATGCCATAGAGGATGCAGAGAAGCCTGCTACAATGACTCCACCCCCAGAGCCCCAGGGTCAAGATGTCAGCATTCAGATAACTGAGGTAACCAAGTCACCCTACCCAGAAACTGTCCCAAATGGCCAAAGGAAAACAGAACAGGGGAATATCAATAGTTTTAAATAATCGTTTTGAAATGATGCCAACCATATGATAAAAATTTTAAGGATATTTTTGGTGTTAGATCAAGTATTGGCAGGACCCAACAAAGAATAACTCACTAAGGACAGATTTTTAAATATCCGTTCTTAAGAAAGTGGTACATGGGATTGTTATGGGAGTATGTTAATGAAATTGTACAAAAATTTCTAGATGTGGAAGGTTGACAGCTGGAGACCATGACAAAGCACAGGGAAGCCAGAACAGCTTCACTTGAAGTCTCTCTCTTACCAGGGACCAACAGCGGTCAAAGGTAGCTGGCAGAGGGGCCATACCAAAATGAGCCTGTAAATAGGACTATGGCCCCAGCTCCCACAATTAGTCCTTTAGGATGCTGGGTGAATGAAGTTGCGATTTAAAAAAAACTATATGATCAAGAGTGATATTTTAAAGTATTTAACAATTGCTAAGGCCCAGGTACCAACCAATAAAACAGATGGCAGCCGTAACTATTGATCGGCCAGGTAGGTAGGTATGGCTGGTAGGTACTTGCTTAACTAATCCCAGATCCATTCCTGACAGTCTTAAAGATAGATTTCTACGGTACGCAAGCAAACAATCAGGGAACCTATGGTAGCCATTAGCGCTGTTCACTAAATGTTTCCAGTTCTCCTCTTGGGTTCATGGTAGGAGTGCATGTTCCCAACCCTTTGAAGTTAGGTGTGGCCATGTCACTTGCTTTGGCTAACAAAGCAACAAATGGCTAACAAAATGTGAGTGTCACTTCTATACAGAAGTTTTAAAGAACCAGTGCTCAACTTGCCACATTTTCTATTTTCCTCTGAAATGGCAACCAGCAATGTTTCAGATAGCAACAGCACTGAGGAGAAATGTGACAGATATACAAATGAGTGAGAAAAAGCCCTCTGTGCATCATGCCACTGAGATTTTTTTTTGAAGGTTACTGCAGCATGATCTAGCCTATCCTGACTGATGCATCACTAGTTTTGGGAATAATGCAAAAGGCGATAGGGCCATTGCAAACACTCATTCAAGGACAAGTGAACAGATTAAAACCAACTTGGAGGGAATTCCCTAGCAGCACAGTGGTTAAGAATCCACCTGCCAATGCAGGGGACACGGGTTTGATCCCTGGTCCAGGAAGATCCCACAAGCCACGGAGCAACTAAGCCCATGCGCCACAACTACTGAGCCTGCACTCTAGAGCCCACGTGCCTAGAGCCCATGCTCCACAACAGGAGAAGCCACTGCAATGAGAAGCCCACACACCACAACAAAGAGTAGCCCTCACTCACCACAGCTAGAGAAAGCCCGTATGCAGCAACAAAGACCCAATGTAGCCAATAATAAATAAATAAATAAAACCAACTTGGAAACTACAAGCATCTGCAGCATTAAAAAAATAATAACAGAACATGCAAGAGATAATTTTTTAGAAACAAAGTTTGTTTTTTGGAAACAAAGTTTTACTCTAGTTTTACTCTGCTCTCTAAATTTTAGATAGCATTTGCTGTGAACACTTAAGGAAATTAAAGTGAACATGAACTTTGAGAAACAAGATATAAAAGATGAGTTGATAACTCAACAGTTGTAAATGAAAAGGGAGCTGGCATAAGAAAACAACGTAAGGAAATAATCTTAATGCATTAGAAGGAGTAAAGAGCAGAAATTACAGAAAATTAACTGCATGCAGTTTTTTAGCATAGTAAGATGAGAGATCAATAAAAGTGAAGAAAGAGCAAGGGAAACTAATCTAAACAACACAGAAAATACTATGAAAATAAAATTAACAGAGCATCAAGGATCTATGGTATAATAACAAAAGATATAAAATTTATGTTATCAGAGTACAAAAAGGAGAAGAAAAATAGTATAGGGCTGAAAAATATATTTGAAGAAATAATGGTTAAAATTTGGGGAAAAGCACAAAACCAAAGATTCAAGAACCTGACTCCTTAAACAGAATAACACCAAAGAAATACACAAGACATACCATAATCAAACATCTGAAATCTAAAGACAAATAATCTAAAAATAAACTAGAGAGAAACAATGTATTACCTTTAGGGGAACAACAATTCAAACAATAGTGGACTGCTTATCTGAAACCACAGAGGCCAGAAGGAAGTAGCAGACATTTCAAGTGCTGAAATAAAAGAACATTTGAACCAGAATTCTATACCCAGCAAAAATACCCTTCAGGAATAAAGGGGAAATACAGACATTTTCAGATGAAGGAAAACAGAATTTGTCACCAGAATACCTACCCTTAAAGAAAGGATAAAAGAAGTGCTCTAAAAAGAAGGTAGAGGCAGAGTCAAGATGGCAGACTAGGAGGAAGTGGAATTCGCGTCTCCGCACAACTAGGGCACCTACCAGGCACTGGTGGGGGACCACAGACACCTAAGGGGACAGGAGGAACCCCCAGCGACCGGGTAGGATGTGGGGCGTGGAGGGGAGTGAGGGAGGAGGAGAAGTGGCGGGATGGGACTGGCGCCCCTGAGGGGCGTCTGGGGGAGGTGAAGGGATCCCATGCCAGAAGGGAGAAATTGGGGGGACCACTGGGAGGCCAGAGGATCAAAAGGGAGCGTGGCCAGGTTTCCCCTGCCCACTTGGGCCCCCCGGGAGCCTGCTGAGATCCCAGGCCTGATCCTCTGCCCACAAAGGCCCCTCCAGCTGTGTGGGTCCTGAGGGAGTGGCAGGGAGGGAAGGGGGAGCAAAAGTAAAGGCCGGACCTCCGGGACTGGCTCCCCTGAGGGGCAGCTGGGGCGGGGAGGAGTTCCTACACCCAGCAGACCCACCCACCATTAGGGGTCCAGCAGGGACAGGGGAGACCCTGGGGGAGACCCGGAGGGGGTGCATGGAGGAATGAAAAGGAACACGGCCAGTGCTTTCCCTGTCCACTTAGGCACCGGGTAGCCTGTTGGTCTCCAGGGCCTAATCCTCTGCCCTCGGAGCTTCCCTCCTGCTGTGCAGAGCCCAAGTCCCGCCCCTACACCCCCAGCCCAGGGCCCTACCTTTACACTTGGAGACTCGTTCTGAGACCCCCTCCAACCCACTGGGCCTAAACCCCACCCACACACCCTCACCCAGGGCCTTACCTCCAAACTCCGGAACTCCACACTCCAGAGCTCCCCCTTTGGACATGCTGCCTCTCCCCTTCCAGGCAGGTCCTAAGCAGAGGCCCCGCCCCATGCTTGAATATTGCCCCGCCTAGGTCCTGCCCCCAAGGCCTTTTCTGGCTGGAGGGTCCTGAGCCTAGGCCCCGCCCCACACTCAAAGGTCACTCCCCCACCCCCACCCCCACCTAGGTCCTGCCCCACCCTAAACCCCGCCCCGGGCTAAGTTCCACCCCCGCCTAAACTCGGCCCCCCATAGCCAAGGCTTTTTTTCTTTCTTTTTTCCTCTTTTAGATTGGGGTTCTGCTTTAACTTCTTGTTGACTCACTGTTGATTCATTTATTTATATTTTCATTTTTCCTAATATATTTTTTCATTCAAATTTTATTTTGTTTTTGATTCTTTGTTATTGTACTGCTCCTTTTTTTCTTTTTCTTTCTTTTTTTTTTTTTTTGGCACGCCACGCAGCTTGCAGGATCTTGGTTCCCAGGCCAGAGGTTAGGCCCGAGCTCCTGTGGTGGGAGCTCCAAGTCCAAACCGCTGGACTAACAGAGAATCTCAGACCCCAGGGAATGTTAACTGGAGTGAGGCCTCCGAGAGGTCTTCATGTCGGCACCAAGACCTGGTTCTATCCAACTGCCTGCAAATTCCAGTGCTGGACGCCTCAGGCCAAACAACTAGAAAGACAGGAATACAGCCCAACCCATAAAAAAAAAAAATAAATGAAATGACAAAAAAAATGTTACAGACAAAGGAGCAAGGTAAAAACCTACAGGACCAAATAAATGAAGACGAAATAGGCAACCTACCTGAAAAGAATTCAGAGTAATGATAGTAAAGATGATCCAAAATCTCAGAAACAGAATGGAGAAAATACAAGAAAAGTTTAACAAGGATCTGGAAGAACTAAAGAGCAAACAAACAGTGATGAACCACACAATAACTGAAATTAAAAATACTCTAGAAGGAATCAATAGCAGAATAACTGAGGCAGAAGAACGGATAAGTGAGCTGGAAGATAAAATGGTGGAAATAACTGCCAGGAAGCAGAATAAAGAAAAAAGAATGAAAGGAATTGAGGACAGTCTCAGAGACCTCTGGGACAACCTTAAATGCACCAACATTCGAATTATAGGGGTCCCAGAAGAAGAAGAGAAAAAGAAAGAGTCTGAGAAAATAATTGAAGAGATTATAGTCGAAAACTTCCCTAACATGGGAAAGGAAATTGTCAATCAAGTCCAGGAAGTGCAGAGAGTCCCATACAGGATAAACCCAAAGAGAAACATGCCAAGACACATACTAATCAAACTATCAAAAATTAAATACAAAGAAAAAATCTTAAAAGCCGCAAGGGAAAAGCAACAAATAACATACAAGGGAATCCCCATAAGGTTAACAGCTGATCTTTCAGCAGAAACTCCGCAAGCCAGAAGGGAGTGGCAGGACATATTTAAAGTGATGAAAGGGAAAAACCTACAACCAAGATTACTCTACCTGGCAAGGATCTGATTCAGATTCGATGGAGAAATCAAAAGCTTTACAGACAAGCAAAAGCTATGAGAATTCAGCACCACCAAACCAGCTTTACAACAAATGCTAAAGGAACTTCTCTAAGCAGGAAACACAAGAGAAGAAAAAGACCCACAAAAACAAACCCAAATCAATTAAGAAAATGGTAGTAGGAACATACATATAGATAATCACTTTGAATCTAAATGGATTAAATGCTCCAACCAAAAGACACAGAGTGGCTGAATGGATGAAAAAACAACATCCTTATATACACTGTCTACAAGAAACTCACTTCAGACCTAGGGACACATATAGACTGAGAGTGAGGAGATGGAAAAAGATATTCCATGCAAATGGAAATCACAAGACAGCTGGAATAGCAATACTCATATCAGATAAAATAGACTTTAAAATAAAGACGGTTACAAGAGATAAGGAAGGACACTACATACTGATCAAGGGATCAATCCAAAAAGAAAACATAATAATTATAAATATTTACGCACCTCAATACATAAGGCAAATGCTAACAGCATTTACTGTGAGCAAATGGAGAAATTGACAGTAACACAATAATACTGGGGGACTTTAACACCCCACTTACCCCAATAGACAGATCATCCAGACAGAAAATAAATAAGGAAACACAAGCTTTAAATGACAGAGTAGACCAGATAGACTGAATTGATAGACTTAATTGACATTCCTCCCAAAAACGGAAGAATACACTTTCTTCTCAAGTGCACATGGAACGTTCTCCAGAATAGATCACATCTTGGGTCACAAATCAAGCCTTGGAAAATTTAAGAAAACTGAAATCATATCAAGCATCTTTTCCAACCACAACGTTATGAGATTAGAAATCAATTACAGGAAAAAAAAACACAGTAAAAAACACAAATACATGGAGGCTAAACAGTGTGCTGCTAAATAACCAAGAGATCACTGAAGGAATCAAAGAGGAAATCAAAAAATACCTAGAAACAAATGACAACGAAAACACAACAATCCAAAACCTATGGGACAGCAAAAGCAGTTCTAAGAGGGAAGTTCATAGCAATTCAAGCTCACCTCAAGAAACAAGAAAAATCTCAAATAAACAATCTAACCTTTCACCTAAAGCAACTAGAAAAAGGAGAACAAAGAAAACCCAAAGTTAGTAGAAGGAAGGAAATCATAAAGATCAGAGCAGAAATAAATGAAATAGAAACAAAGAAAACAATAGCAAAGATCAATAAAACTAAAAGCTGATTCTTTGAGAAGATAAACAAAATTGATAAACCTTTAGCCAGACTTACCAAGAAAAAAAGGGAGAGGACTCAAATCAATAAAATCAGAAATAAAAAAGGAGAGATTACAACTGACACCAGAGAAATGCAAATTATCATAAGAGACTACTACAGCAACTATATGCCAATAAAATGGACAACCTGGAAGAAATGCACAAATTCTTGGACAGGTACAACCTTCCGAGATTGAACCAGGAAGAATTAGAAAATATAAACAGACCAAACACAGGTAATGAAATTGAAACTGTAATTAAAAATCTTCCAACAAACAAAAGTCCAGGACCAGATGGCTTCACAGGTGAATTCTATCAAACATTTAGAGAAGAGCTAACACCCATTCCTCTCAAACTCTTCCAAAAAACTGCAGAGGGAGGAACACTCCCAAACTCATTCTACGAGGCCACCATCACCCTGATACCAAAACCAGACAAAGACATCACAAAAAAAGAAAATTATAGACCAATGTCACTGATGAATATAGACGTAAAAATCCTCAACAAAATACTAGCAAACAGAATCCAACAACATATTAACAGGATCATACACGATGATCAAGTGGGATTTACCCCAGGGATGCAAGGATTCTTCAGTATATGCAAAACAATCAATGTGATACACCATATTAACAAGTTAAAGAATAAAAACCATATGATCATCTCAATAGATGCAGAAAAAGCTTTTGACAAAATTCAACACCCATTTATGATAAAAACTCTCCAGAAAGTGGGCATAGAGGGAACCTACCTCAGCATAATAAAAGCCATATACGACAAACCCACAGCAAACATCATTCGCAATGGTGAAAAACTGAAAGCATTTCCTCTAAGATCAGGAACAAGACAAGGATGTCCACTCTCACCACCATTATTCAACATAGTTCTGAAAGTCCTAGCCATGGCAATCACAGAAGAAAAAGAAATAAAAGAAATACAAATTGGAAAAGAAGAAGTAAAACGGTCACTGCAGATGACATGACACTATACATAAAGAATCCTAAAGATGCCAACAGAAAACTGCTAGAACTAATCAATGAATTTGGTAAGGTTGCAGGATACAAAATTAATGCACAAAAATCTCTTGCATTCCTATACACTAACAACAAAAGATCAGAAAGAGAATCTAAGGAAACAATCCCATTAACCATCGCAACAAAAAGAATAAAATACCTGGGAATAAACCTACCTAAGGAGGCAAAAGACCTGTACTCAGAAAACTATAAAACACTGATGTAAGAAATCAGAGACAACATAAACAGAGAGATATACCATGCTCCTGGATTGGAAGAGTCAATACTGTGAAAATGACTATACTACACAAAGCAATCTACAAGTTCAATGTGATCGCTAACAAATTACCAATGGCATTTTTCACAGAACTAGAACAAAAAATTTTACAATTTGTATGGAAATACAAAAGACCCCGAATAGCCAAAGCAATCTTAAGAAAGAAAAACGGAGCTGAAGGAATCAGGTTCCCTGCCTTCAGACTATACTTCACAGCTACAGTAATCAAGACAGTATGGTACTGGCACAAAAACAGAAGTATAGATCAATGGAACAGGATAGAAAGCCCAGAGATAAACCCACGCACATATGGTCACCTTATCTTTGACAAAGGAGGCAAGAATATACAATGGAGAAAAGACAGCCTCTTCAATAATTGTTGCTAGGCAAACTGGACAGCTACATGTAAAAGAATGAAATTAGAACACTTCCTAACACCATACAGAAAAATAAACTCAAAATGGATTAAAGATCTAAATGTAAGGCCAGACACTATCAAACTCTCAGAGGAAAACATAGGCAGAACACTCTATGACATAAATCACAGCAAGATCCTTTTTGACCCACCTCCTAGAGTAAGGGAAATAAAAACAAAAATAAACAAATGGGACCTAATGAAACTTAAAAGCTTTTGCACAGCAAAGGAAACCATAAACAAGATGAAAAGACAACCCTCAGAATGGGAGAAAATATTTGCAAATGAGGAAACTGACAAAGGATTAATCTCCAAAATATACAAGTAGCTCATGCAGCTCAGTATCAAAAAAACAAACAACCCAATCCAAAAATGGACAGAAGACCTAAATAAACACTTCTCCAAAGAAGACATACAGATGGCAAACAAATACATGAGAAGATGCTCAACATGTCTAATCATTAGAGAAATGCAAATCAAAACCACAGTGAGGTATCACCTCACACCAGTCAGAATGGCCATTATCAAAAAATCTACAAACAATAAATGCTGGAGATGGTGTGGAGAAAAGGGAACCCTCCTGCACTGTTGGTGGGAATGTAAATTGATATAGCCACTATGGAGAACAGTATGGAGGTTCCTTAAAAAACTAAAAATAGAACTACCATACGACCCAGCAATCCCACTACTGGGCACATACCCTGAGAAAACCATAATTCAAAAAGAGACATGTACCACAGTGTTCAATGCAGCACTGTTTACCATAGCCAGGACATGGAAGCAACCTAAATGTCCATCAACAGATGAATGGATAAAGAAGATGTGGCACATATATACAATGGAATATTACTCAGCCATATAAAGGAACGAAACTGAGTTATTTATAGTGAGGTGGATGGACTTAGAATCTGTCATACAGAGTGAAGTAAGTCAGAAAAAGAAAAACAAATACTGTATGCTAATGCATATATATGGAATTTTAAAAAGCAGTACTGATGAACCTAGTGGCAGCGAGGAATAAAGATGCAGACTTACAATATTATGACATAGTATGAGTGTGTTTCATGTTTGGTAATTGCAATCATTGGTGCTTTTGTTGTGGTCATCCATTTACAATGCTTGGTGTCAGTTTATTTATCTCTTGTAAAAATAAAATACAGTGTGTGTGTGTGAAAAAAAAAAGATGCAGACTTAGAGAATGGACTTGAGGGCACAGGGGGGAAAGGGGAAGCTGGGATGAAGTGAGAGAGTAGCACGGACATATATACACTACCAAATGTAAAATAGATAGCTAGTGGGAAGCTGCTGCATAGCACAGGGAGATCAGCTTGGTGCTTTGTGATGACCTAGAGGGGTGGGATGGGGAGGGTGGGAGGGAGGCTCAAGAGGGAAGGGATATGGGGATATATGTATACATATAGCTGATACACTTTGTTGTACAGCAGAAACTAATGCAACATTGTAAAGCATTTATACTCCAATAAAGATGTGAAAAAAAAAAAAGGTAAGTGATAACAGAAGGAAACTTGGAACTTCAATAAGGAAGAAAGCACAGTATAATGGGTGAAAATAGGGTAAAGATAATAGAATATCCTTCTCTTCATGAGCTTTTTAAAAATATATGTTTGAAAGTTGAAACAAAAATTATATCATCTGATGTGGTGCTCAATGTATGAAGAGAACATATTTAAGGCAATTACCACATTAAAAACAGGCAAAGGTAAAACCTAAATGGAGGTAAAGTTTCTACACTTCACTCAAAGTGTCTGTGATAAGATAACACAACCACGAGAGGGTGGGGGAAAGAGAGATTCAAAACCTCTATAGATAAACCAACATGTAATTCTAAAAAAAATGTTCAAGAAACCCACAGGAAGGCAATAAAAAGGAAACAGAGGAATAAGAGACAGAGAAAACAAACAATAAAATAGCAGGCTAAAACCCTACAAATATAACATATAGTTATAACATCAATAACATGTAATTATATAGCATATAATTTAAATATAGCAATAGTTACTTCCAGTGCAAATGGTTGAAATACACCATATACCAGATAGAGACTGGCAGAATGGATTAAAAAAAAAGATACACAACTCAATAATACGCTCTCTATAAGAAATCACTCCAGGTATAATTACATAGACAGGTTGAAAGTAAAAGATATTAAAGTAAAAGAAAAATATATTATGCTAATAGCATATTTAATAGTAATTTCTTAAAAGGATTGGCTACATTAAAGCAGATAAAGTAAACTTCAGAGCATAGAAAATTCCCAGGGACATAGAGGAACATTCCACCAAAAAAAATAGGAATACTAAATGTGTATGCACCAAACAACAGAGCTCCAAAATACTTAAAGCAAAAACTGATATAACTGAAAGGAAATATAGATAAATTCACACTTATAGTTGGAGATATCAATACCACTCTCTCAGCAATTGATTGATAACTAGATAGAAAATCAGCAAAGCTATAAAAGAATTAAACAATATTGTCAGCCAACAAAATCTATTTGACATTTAAAGAACACTCTACCCAACAATAACAGAGTACACATTCTTTTCAAGTGCCCAAGGAACATTCACTAAAATAGACCATATTTTTGGACATAAAACAAACCTCAACAAATTTAAAAGAATTGGAATCATACATTGTGTTCTCTGACCATAGTGGAATCAAACTAGAAATCAGTAACAAAAAGGTAACAGGGGCTTCCCTGGTGGCGCAGCGGTTGAGAGTCCACCTGCCAATGCAGGGGACACGGGTTCGAGCCCTGGTCTGGGAAGATCCCACATGCCGCGGAGCGACTGGGCCCGTGAGCCACAATTACTGAGCCTGCGCATCTGGAGCCTGTGCTCCGCAACAAGAGAGGCCGCGATAGTGAGAGGCCCGCCCACCGCGATGAAGAGTGGCCCCCGCTCGCCGCAACTGGAGAAAGCCCTCGCACAGAAACGAAGACCCAACACAGCCAAAAATAAATAAATAAATATATTAAAAAAAAAAAAAAAGGTAACAGGAAATTCTCCAAATAGAAACTAAATAACATATTTCTAAGTAATTCATGGGTCAGAGAGAACTGCTCAAAGGAAACAAAAAAATTCAAAGAAATGAATTAAATTAAAACAAATCAAATTTTGTGGAATACGGCAAAACAAGTTACAGAAAGAAAAATTTATAGCACTAAATGCTTACATTAGAAAAAAGGAAAGATCTCAAATTGATGATCTAATTCCACCCCAAGAAAATAGAAAACAAAGAGGAAAAATAAAAAACAAAGCAACCAGAAGAAAGAAAATAACGAAGGGCAGAAATCACTGAAACAGAAAACAGAAAAACAGTAGAGGAAATCAATGAAAAGTAAAACCTGATAATTTGAAAAGATCAACAAAATGTGTCAACAACAAAAAAAAAATTGACAGAGAAAAAAAGCAAGACTGACGAACAATAAAGAGAGATGATACAAACTACCAATATCAGGAATGAAACAGGATATCATTATAGATCCTGCAGTCATTAAAGGATAACTAGGGAATACAACAAACCACTCTACATGCATAAATTCAGCAATTTAGATGAAATAGGCCAATTCCTTGAAAAACAGAAACTACCAAAATTCACCCAACATAAAAAAGATAATCTAAATAGTGCTATAATTATTAAGGAAATTGAGTTCATAGCTTAAAGCCTGTCAAATAAGAAAGCTCCAGGATCACACGGTTTCTTTCACTGGAGAATTCTACCACACGTTTAAAGAATTAACACCAATTCTACACAATCTGTTCCAGAAAACAGAAGAGGAGCAAACACCCTGCAACTCATTTTATGAACACAGTATTACCTGGAAGTCAAAATCAGACAAAGACAGTACAAAAAAAGAAAACTGCAGGTGAATAACTCTCATGAATTTAGATGCAAAAATTCTCAAAACAAAATATTAACAAAATAAAATTCAGCAATATAAAAAAGAATGATACATCATGACTAAGTGTGGTTTATTCTAGGAATGCAAAGCTGTTTTATTATTTGAAAGTCAATCAGTAGAATATACCAAATCAAGAGGTTAAAGAAGTCACAAGATCTTATCAACTGACAAAGAAAAAGGCATCCGACAAAATTAAACACTTATTCATGATAAAAATTCTTAGCAAACCAGGAACAGAGAAGAACTTCCTCAACTTAATAAAGAACAATGATCTACAGGCAATGTCATACTTAATGATGAAAGGCTAAATGTTTTCTCCCAGAGATCAGGAATAAGGTGGGATGCCCACTCTCACCACTCTTATTCATAGAACTGGAAGTGATAGCCAGCACAATAAGGTAAGAAAAGAAAACAAAGGCATACAGATTGAAAAGAAATAAACTGTCCTTATTTATAGATGACATGACTGTCTGTTTAATCACCTTCCTATTCACCTTATTCATGAGGGAGGGAGTCCCACCCTATGGTTATAGGAATGGCCAAATACACAACACATGACTGGACAGATGAGACAGACAACAGTCTGTTAATCACGTATACTCACAGCCCAAGGGAAGAGCATACCACACGCCATACAGGGCCCCATAGCAGTTTCACTCAGGACAGAGTAAACAAGCAGGGACAAGGGAGGCAGGCTTTGTAGTATCAAGAGAGTGAGGTGGCCTCTGGTTCTCTCAGGAGGATGTGGTTGGCTTGTTTGAACAATTCCACAGGCTGCAGGGAACTGAAACTCACGACTCAGTTATAACTAGGAACTCTGCCTGGCCCCCTACGTAAGGAAGGTTGTTTGTCTAGGAGACCATATCCATGGGAGCAGAGTGGGGAGGGGAACTGGCAGATATGCATTCAAGACCATCCTGGGTTCGCCAGATATCAAGGCAGCACGTAATACTGGGCCTTAATTTTAGGCCTTACACCACACTGTCTGCATAGAAAATCCCAAGGAATCTACCAAAAACCTAGAACTAATATGTAAGTTTAGAATGGTTGCAGCATACAAAAGCAGCACACAAAATTCAACTGTATTTCTGTGTTTTAGCAAATAACATGTGGATAATGAAACGAAAAACCCCAAACCATTTATAACCACTCCAAAAAATATGAAATATTTAGGTACACATATAAAAAGACATGTTCAGAATTTTACAAAACACTTATGAAAGAAGCCAAAATAGATCTAAATAATAAAGAAACAGACCATGTTCATGGGTTGGAAGACTCAACACAGTAAAGATGTTAATCCTCCCCAAACCAATCAATAGGTTTAACACAATTCCTATCAAAATTCCAGCAAGATTTTTTGTATATATAGACGAGCTTATTCAAAAGTTTATATGAAAAAGCAAAAGAATAGCTAAAATAATTTTGATAAAGGAAGAGTAAAGTGAGAGGAATAATTGTACTCAATTTTAATACTTACTATATAGCTACAGTAATAAAGATACCATGGTGCTGGAGGAGGGGTAAACACATAGATCAATGTGAACAAAATAAAAAGTCTGGAAATAGACCCACAGAAATACTCCCAGTTGATTTTTGACAAAGAAGCAAAAGTAATTCAGTGGGACTTCCCTGGTGGCACAGTGGTTAAGAATCCTCCTGCCAATGTAGGGGACATGGGTTCGAGCCCTGGTCCGGGAAGATCCCACATGCCACAGGGCAACTAAACCCATACGCCACAACTACTGAGCCTGTGCTCTAGAGCCTGAGAGCCACAACTACTGAGCCCGTGTGCCACAACTACTGAAGCCCGTGCGCCTAGAGCCCATGCTCTGCAACAAGAGAAGCCACCGCAATGAGAAGTCCCCCACCGCAACGAAGCGTAGCCCTTGCTCGCCGCAACTAAAGAAAGCCTGCGCGCAGCAACGAAGACCCAATGCAGCCAAAAATAAATACATAAATAAATAAAATTTTTTAAAAAAGTAATTCAGTGGAAGAAGGACAGTCTTGCTCTAATGCTGAAACAATTGGACATCTACAGGAAAAACTGAGTCTTGACCTTAACCTTACACCTTATACAAAAATTAATTCAAAATGGATCACAAACTTAACTGTAAAACTATAAAACATTTAGAAGAAAACAAAGCAGAAAATCTTCAGGACCTAGCAAAGAGTTCTTAGCCATAACACCAAACACCATCATCCACAAATGAAAAAAATGATAAGTTGGACTTTATCAAAATTTAAAACTTTTGTTCTGCAAAAGATGCTAATAAGAGGATAAAAAATCAAGCTATAGACCAGGAGAAAATATTCATGAACCACATACCCCATAAAAGGAATTCTAACATACCAAAGAAGTGAAAACTCCTTTATATATACTCACTATCAACGAAAAAAGAATCTATGAATTATAAATATTGAACACACATTAGGGCTCCATTTGCACTATTACTGCCAACTCTAGTCTCATATTAGTTTTCGTTAAGATCACTTTCTTTCTTGACCTCATCAGGGATTGTCAGTCGATGGATTCATTCACTGAATCTCAGAATTATGTGCTAATCCCACAGTCTTATATTACACAACAAAGCTCTGAGCTCATTGAGTACTTCCACATGACAGTCAAAAAAAAGATACCCGTGTCCTGTGTGCCATGTGTCTTTTGAAAGACAAGCTTCCCTTGGTAATTGCTGAAGTGGAAAGAACTCAACATCTATCTGTGCTGGCCAAGGAAGAACCTTGGGAGCCAAGGCCTCCTTGATACACCTTGTGTCCTGGGGTGGGCATCAAAGAAGATCAACAGACAACATAGGAACAAATCAGCAGTGAGGCCAAAACGGACAGAGACACGTGGCCTGTCACAGTCAAGGGATTCACCAAAGACCCACTGAGGAAAGACTGACGGTTATATCAGCATATCATCTGTACTGCTCTGTCTGTGTACACATAAGTGTATGTGCCTATCTATTACTTTTATCAGTTAGCTATATAATGAAGTGTGGCTGGTTCATTCCCTAGCATGGGTTGGGCTATTCCCCTTCCCCCCCGCCACACACACAAATCTTTGAGTTGTCTTTGTAAGTGTTCGGTTTCTCCTAAATGTCCATCGACAGAGGAATAGATACAGAAGATGCGGTACATATATACAATGGAATATTACTCAGCCATAAAAAGGAATGAAATAGTGCCATTTGCAGAGATGTGGATGGACTTAGAGATTGTCATACAGAGTGCAGTATGTCAGACAGAGAAAAACAAATATCACATAATATCACTTATATGTGGAATCTAGAAAAATGGTAGAGATGAACTTATTTGCAAAGCAGAAATAGACACACAGACGTAGAGAACAAACGTACGGTTACCAAGGGGGTAAGGGTGGCGGGGTGGGATGAACTGGGAGATTGGGACTGACATACATACACTACTATGTATAAAATAGGTAACTAATGAGAACCTGCTGTATAGCACAGGGAACTCTACTCAGTGCTCTGTGGTGACCTAAATGGGAAGGAAATCCAAAAAAGAGGGGATATATGTATATGTATAGCTGATTCACTTTGCTGTACAGCAGAAACTAACACAACATTGTAAAGCAACTATACTCCAATAAAAATTAATTTAAAAAACAAAAAAATAAAAAATTTTAAAAAGCAGAAAAAAAGTGTCTGGTTGCTAAGTACCTCACTAAGGATCCACCAGGCATCAGCCAGATGTATACTGGGCACCACCGAGGTAAACAGTCTCCCACATCAGGGACTGAACAGAGCCCGCCAGAGCACGGCCGCCTGCCACTCCACGCATTCCTTCCCCACTCCATGCACCAAATGTTTTCCTGGCTCTGACAATGGAAGCTGCTAATGCATCCCAGAAAGTGTTTACAGAGTGTGCAGCACAAGGGTTCCACCCCCAAAGCCGTGAACAATGATGCCTGCCACATGCTGGACCTCCCAAGGATGGGAAGGAGGGCTTATAGGTCAGTTCAGAGCCGCTGGGCTACCTCTGAGATGCAACGCCATTAAGCCTGTCCTGAGCAGTGAGGCAAAAGGCCTGGCCGGGGTCCTGGGAGGGCCTGCTTTCATCAGAGGGCCATCGGGGGAGGGAGTAATAGGTGCTGGTGTCCTACCAACCACTGCTCCATGGAAAGGAGGCTCTGCAGTCTCAGTGTGAAGTGTTTGCCCTGAAAGGAATTTCATTTGAACAGCCACAGGGCTTTGGACCTGCTTCACTCTGCCCATCCCAGAAATTCCCCCCTCTCTTCTCTCTCAACCTCAGCGAAGGGCGACTACAATTATTGCCAACAAATGAGCTACCCTTCCTCCAGAAAGACAGTCATGCCCCTCACGTACAGGCTGGCTCTTTTCCACCGCTGGCTTCAACCTTCCATCCCAGCAAAGGGGCAGGTCATCCTCCAGCCTCACGGAGAACCAAACCAAGCAGGAAGAGGGTCTTCACAGGCCCTGCCTTCACCCCCGCAGAGGATTTGGACCGTGCTTTCTCCTTGCCAAACTCACCTGGAGTCTTGTCCCCCAGATTCCACTGAGCACCACCAAGTTTTGCTTATAATTTTATCCCCCTCCCTTTCTGGTGCCTTATTTGGGGACTTTAATATATATGGGTCTCTCTTTTCATAAATTATAGACTCATCTCTTATTCACTTTATAACTAGCTTAAAAGGTATCTCTAAATGAGCCACACCAACCCTCAGAATTCCCTGCTCTGATAACCAAGGTGGCCATTTCTATCTGGATTTAAGGGTGACAGAGTTTAAAATGTCTGGACTGCTACTAAACTGACAACAATTTTGAGTGATATCAAATGCTGGTGAGTATGTAGAGAGAAGGGCACTCTCCCGGGCTACTAGTGGGAGTGTGAACTGGCACAACTTGGTAATAAAGAAAAATATATGTGTATAAAAATGTTGAAGATTTCATTATTGATCCTATTGGAAAAACTAAAAAACATCCCAGAGGCAAGATCAGAAAATGGGGAAGCTTAGTTCAATCTTACCCAACACCTGGACCTATTATTCCTCTTAAGGAGAGAACCATCTCTGTTTACAGAAACCGGCTAGACAAGAAGTTGCTAAGTTCCTGAAGACAAAGATCAGTAATAGCCAAGGGGAAAAAAAAAAAAAGAGATAGACTGTTCCCCCCTAGAACTAAAGAGGAATTAGTGTGGGGAGTGAGTAGACAGAAAGGAACAATGAAGAAAGAGAGAGGGGATACGAGAACAACATTCCTTAATACAGAAAATAAAATGTATTGTCCAGTATCCATGGAAATTCAGAAAAATGTCAAACTGTTAAATATCCTTGTAACATTCATAAAATTGAGCATTTAAAAACAAAACTTTCTGCATACTCTCAAGAAAAATAAATCAGAAATTAAAGCAAAATAATTTTTAAAAGTTTGAAAAATTACAAAATACTCCCCTTTGCTGTCCTACCAAATTTTTAACTTTTGATTGCATAGAAGGTTTCTAGGAAAATGTTAATTACCAAAATTGATTAAAGAAGCGGGAAAAACCTGAATAATCCAATAATCATATAAAAAGTTTTTAAAAGTTGTCAAAGAATTACTTGCCCCAAAATGTTCTGGGCCCCATTTATTTTTACTATCAAGGTAAAATTTTACTATTTATTTTACTTTCAAACCTTCAAAGAATAGCTTATCCCTGTGCTAAACTGATCCAGAAAAGAGAAAAAGATGGAAAATGTTTCAAGCCATTTTATAAAGTTAACAAAAATTTTTATATTAAAAACCTGGAAAATACAGTACCAACCAACATTACTTATGAATACAGATGTAGTACTTTTCAACAAAATATTTGCAAGCCAAATCCAGCTGAATATTAAAAAGACAGTATATCATGGCCAAGCACAGTTAATGCCGGGAACACAAGGATGATTCAATATTAGGAAACTTATTAATATGATTCATCATGTTAGCAGGTCATACAAGTAAAAGAATATGATAATCTAGATAGCTCTGAAGAAACTTAGTAACCAAGCATGTTGGAAATTGCAGCTTTAAACGGACACTACTGGCAGTAGTTGGTTCCGTGGGGGAACACAGCACCCCAGGAAAGCAGAGCTACACTAGGTGATGGCCAATCAGAACTTGGAAGCTGTGCTAGGAGCCTCATTTATCAACCCCCTCCCTCCAGCCAAATATCAGAGGAGGAAAATCAGCACACACAAAAGTCGATGGAGAATGGGGTCTATTAACTAGGGCAGTGTTTTTTTCAAACTGTAAATATAGCCCATGAGTAGGTGATGAAATTACTTGGGTCTTAACCAGTCATTTTGTCATAGAATCAACTGGAATGGAGTGGATATAAAAACAGGTATCACAGTGAACCACTCATGGAAAGAATTAGCATTGTTTCTTGAAACTTTTGTTCCAAAAATATGAATGCATAGATATGTACATGCATTGAGTCATGATGTAAAATGCACTTCCTCCTGTGGGTTTTTTCAGTCAAAAAGCTGAAGTAACACTGAACTAGGGGATTGAGAGGAATCTATTTCTAGACTTCTACTTGCAACAGACTAAGATTTAAGGCTAGAGTTAAAGTTATGAGTAAGATGGGAAGGAAGGTATCATAGCCTCCCTATCCAAGAGGAACACCTATCTCATGAAGTAAAGCTGGCTTCACATCACGAGGTGAGACTTGGCTACAATTCCTCATTAGTGCCGACTCTTCCCAAATCAGTAATGTTAGTTTGTGATGGTGGTGTGAGTGTAGCAACTAAACTATGCTCTCTGGAGCTACACTGCCTCAATGAAAAACCTGGCTTTGCCAGATTAGATTAGATTAATTATTTCAAAAGTATTCACTCCTACCCCTCACCCCACAGATACATATGATCTCTAGGGGAGGAACATACTTGCCCACCCCAATAATTTTGTGAGGGTTCTTTGAGGGGAGGCTTATAATTTAGTCAGTTTTTTTTTTAATTTTTTAATTAATTTTTATTGGAGTACAGTTGCTTTACAATGTTGTGTTACTTTCTGCTGTATAGCAAAATGAACCAGTTATACGTATACACATATCCCCTCTTTTTTAGATTTCCTTCCCATTTAGGTCACCACAGAGCACTGAGTAGAGTTCCCTGTGCTATACAGTAGGTTCTCATTAGTTATCTATTTTATATGTAGCAGTGTGTATGTGTCAATCCCAGTCTCCCAATTCATCCCACCCCCCTTCCCCCTTTGGTATCCATAAGTTTGTTCTCTACATCTGTATCTCTATTTCTGCTTTGCAAATAAGTTCATCTGTACCATTTTTCTAGATTCCACATACAAGTGATATTATATGATATTTGTTTTTTTCTTTCTGACTTACTTCACTCTGTATGACACTCTCTAAGGTCTATCCACAGCTCTGCAAATGGCACTATTTTGTTCCTTTTTATGGCTAGTAATATTCCATTGTATATATGTACCACATCTTATTTATCCAGCCCACCCCAATAATTTTGGACTTGGCCATACAACCTGCTCTGTCCCTACCTCTGACTGTGTCTTCAGCTATGTGAGTTGCTTCAGCCAGTGGGGTTTTACAGAAATGACACAAGCAGACTGCATAAGAAAGACCCTTGTGCCTTTGAACTTGCTCTCATGTGTCTCTTTTATCACCATGAGAAGAACATGCTCTGCTCAGCCTGCTTGTCTAAGAAGAAGGATGAGAGACCCATGGAGCAGAGCCCCATTAAAAAGAGGATCCCTATCAGAACAGAACCCTCACAAGATCAATGCATACAAATTTTTAAAAATAGAAACAAATATAAGCAAAATGCAATCAATGAACATGTATCTCTAGATAAATTACTCCAAAAAGATCACAAATAAATTATAAACAACCTGATCTTGCTTTTAAAAAGTTCAGGAAGAAATACAAGAATTTAAAGAAAACATTTTAAGACAACAGAAAAAGTGAGCTTAGGAAAAAAATGGCAAAAATTGTAAAAACATTACAGATTTGAGGACCACATTAAAAAACCTTTCCTGAAACACATGCACACATCCCTATGAAGATTAAAAATTATTTACATTATGTCCAGATGAAAATATGGACTTCGGAATAAGGAAGAAATCATGTACGCATCATGGCAGACAAAGTGAGGCACATACAAGGGTTAAAAATCAGATTGGCCAGAGTTCTCTTCAGTAATACTCTGTAACAAAAAATACAGAATCAATATTGACAAAGACCTGAAGAAAAAGAGTGGGAAAAGTTTTCTTTGATTATATTGTTGAATTTTTTCCTGTTCTTTTTAAGAAATATTAACGTATGTTAGATCTCCTTTGTTACCATTTTTCTATAATCACGTGTATGTTTGTTTTCTACTTCATCTTATAGGAGACCCACTCTGTCTAGCATGTCCCCAGTTGCTTATTCCATTGCATGCGCTCTATTTCTGTTGTTTGTAATGGGATCGGCTGTTTGCAGAAAAACAGCAGGAGGAGGACATGAGGTATGAGACGGGGTGAACTAGACTAGTACACAGCTTCGATTCTGTTGTCGGGCTCTTTCTCTTACTAAAGATGTGATTTCCTTTTCTCTAGAGCTACACCTTCCTTTTATTTTCAACATCCAACAGTCAGGGAGGTTCTCGAGAAACCCCCTTACTCCACAGCATTTTGGTCAGAAAAGTGCTGATTTCTTCCTCCCTACGTTATCCCACTCCACCTTCCATGGTCTCTCCCTGTAGGAGGTTATGCTGTACACCTAGATGATAAAAATTCTGTGTCAGCAATTTTCCTCTTCAACTCTATGTCCCTTGCCATTTTTGGTGTCAAACCAGGCCTCTTTGGGGACAATACCCACTTATGTTTGTGTCCCATCAAGGCCCCCAATTTCACGCTTCTTACCAAAAGTTTACTAGATAGGCACAATTTGTGACAGTCATCATTAGGGAAACCTCTGTCCTGCTCAGAACGCAAGGAGACACATGTCAGCCTGCAGGGTCTTCTCTCACTCAGGTCTAGATTTCACAGTACTCAGAAAACAGTACTTCAAAGTTCGTGTTTACAAACAGGTACCATCTCCTTGTTTTACTGGAGATAAACTTCGTTCTTTTTGTTGCTGTTTGTTTGTTTTATATAGTTTTGAGGGAAGGAACTTGTTACACCTCCGTTATGCCATTGCCATTGAAAACAACAGGATTTTTGTTCTTGGAACTTGCCCAAATAACTTTAAAGACATTCTGGACTGGTCAAAACTATAATATTGAAGAGAAAACTCATGCCTTAGTAGATACTAAACACATTATAAAACTATAAGAACTTTAAAAGTATGATATTAGCACAGGAAGCAACTGACAGAAATTTTAATGTTTAAAAAGAAATATAAGACTAGAAGAAAACATAGATTACACCTATTTTCTCTCAGTATGAGGTTATTTCTAAGCATGATGCAAAGGCAAAGAATTCTTAAATTGAGACTCCTAGAGTAGGAGACTTGAAAATTTTAAATGTCAGTTTATCAAAAACATAAATAAAATTAAAATATTAATGACAAAATGGAGAAATTATTTGCAGCATATTAAAGACAAAAGACCCATATTCTTTACGTATAAAAAGCCACATACAAATTAATGAGAAATTCTCAGTAGAAAAATAGGCAAAAATATAAAGATAAAATCTTTTATTCTATTTCTAATGTCTCAAGGAGACCATACACAAAAGCAGTAATACAAATGGCCCAAAAGTATTTTTAAGAATCTCTCACTACTAAGATTTCCTTAAATCTTATATTGCCAACTATTGCAAAGAGTACACATTGATAGACGCTTTCTGAAAGGCAACTTGATAGTATAAATCAAAGGTCTTAAAACTGCACATAGCTTTTGACCCCAAGATTATGCTTCAATAAATACACTTTCCTAGAAATGTATTCAAAGGAAATAATCACAAATGTGAGCAAAGATGGATCTGCAAACATATTTTCATAGCAGCATTATTTGCAACAGCAAAAAACTGATGAACTTAAATGTTCAGCAGTAAAAGAATTAGTTAATAAAATATAGCACACCAAATGATGCAATACCGTGAAGACATTAAATATTATTATATTATAATAAATATAAAAATATTTAATGACATGTAGAAATATTCCTCATGTTGTTAAATCTTTACAAAGTTATAATCAAAATACAGTGAAACCACTTTTTAAAAGATACACATATATGTTAATATTCTAAGAAGAATATTGGAAATGTACGCAACAAAATCCTAACAACTGTTAGAATGAAAGGTGGTTTTCTTCATCTTTGTCCTTTCCTGTGTTTTCCACATTTTTTTATAATGAATATGTTTACGTTTTTAAATCAGGGGGAAAATGGAAATTTCAAAAGAGAAAGTGAAGAGAATTTAAAGAGTCCTTTAATACTATAAATGAGTTTTTATTAATAAAATAGAGTAATTCTTTCTTTTAAACATTTTTTTTCAAAATAACATGCTATTATATTTGTAAATGAAGGCTTGGAGAACAGATGAATTTCTGAGCATTTGACCACAATAATTTATAGCATACATTAGCTGGAGCTGTTCAGTGCTGACAAATTCCAGAAAGTAATTGCATAAAATACTTGGAGAGGAAATTGCTTTATGCTTCCATGCTATTTATGGAAATTAGCATCTTTGTAAAAATAAACTGAGAGCAATCACAATCATAAACCTTGAAATGTGGTTTCCAAAAGATGTTAGCTCTGCTGCTTTAGGATCCATTAGCAATGCAGAGGGGAAACAGTGGCTACTTTTTTTTTTCTCTGTTATGAAATAACTGCATACAATTGGTTTTTTCCTCCTGGATCTTTAACCCCTCCCTTTCTCCTGGCTGCCTCCCTTTGCAGTGCATATATACTGAAGTGTTCACTTTGCTCAGAAGAAACTTCCTAATGATCCTGTTTCCTTCTCAAAGAGTATTACATATTTCCTTTTTTTTTTTAACATCTTTATTGGAGTATAACTGCTTTACAATGGTGTGTTAGTTTCTGCTGTATAACAAAGTGAATCAGCTATACATATACATACATCCCCATATCCCCTCCCTCTTGCGTCTCCCTCCTGCCCTCCCTATCCCACCCCTCTAGGTGGTCACAAAGCACTGAGCTGATCTCCCTGTGCTATGCAGCTTCTTCCCACTAGCTATCTACTTTACATTTGGTAGTGCATATATGTCAATGCTACTCTCTCACTTCGTCCCAGGTTACCCTTCCCCTTCCCTGTGTCCTCAAGTCCATTCTCTATGTCTGTGTCTTTATTCCTGTACTGCCCCTAGGTTCTTCAGAACCATTTTTTTTTTTTAGATTCCATGTATATGTTAGCATACGGTACATGTTTTTCTCTTTCTGACTTACTTCACTCCGTATGATACACCCTAGGTCCACTCACCTCACTACAAATAACTCAATTTCGTTTCTTTTTATGGCTGAGTAATATTCCATTGTATATATGTACCACATCTTCTTTATCCATTCATCTGTCGATGGACACTTAGGTTGCTTCCATGTCCTGGCTATTGTAAATAGAGCTGCAATGAACATTGTGGTCCATGACTCTTTTTGAATTATGGTTTTCTCTGGGTATATGCCCAGTAGTGGGATTGCTGGGTTGTATGGTAGTTCTATTTTTAGTTTTTTAAGGAACCTCCATACTGTTCTCCATAGTGGCTGTATCAATTTACATTCTCACCAACAGTACGAGAGGCTTCCCTTTTCTCCACACCCTCTCCAGCATTGTTTGTACATTTTGTGATGATGGCCATTCTGACAGGTGTGAGGTGATACCTCACTGTGGTTTTGATTTGCATTTTTCTAATGATTAGTGATGTTGAGCATCCTTTCATGTGTTTGTTTGCCATCTGTATATCTTCTTTGGAGAAATGTCTATTTAGGTCTTCTGCCCATTTTTGGATTGGGTTGTTTTTCTGATACTGAGCTGCATAAGCTACTTGTATATTTTGGAGATTAATCCTTTGTCAGTCGCTTTGTTTGCAAATATTTTCTCCCATTCTGAGGGTTGTCTTCTCGTCGTTTATGGTTTCCTTTGCTGTGCAAAAGCTTTTAAGTTTCATTAGGTCCAATTTGTTTATTTTTGGTTTTATTTCTGTTTCTTTAGGAGGTGATCTTGCTGTGATTTATGTCATAGAGTGTTCTGCCTGTTTTCCTCTAAGAGTTTTATAGTGTTTGGCCTTACATTTAAGTCTCTAATCCATTTTGAGTTTATTTTTGTGTATGGTGTTAGGGAGTGTTCTAATTTCATTCTTTTACATGTAACTGTCCAGTTTTCCCAGCACAACTTACTAAAGAGGCTTATTCAGTTCCTCACATTTTGCAATCCACAGCTTCCCCTGAAACTACTCTCTCAAACACAACTGACAATTTCACAAGATCAGGGTGAATTTTCACCTTCGTGTGTCCCTAAAACTAGCTCAGAACCTAAAGGAATCTTCAATTCTTCCCTCTTTCTCTCTCAGTCCCACATAATCACTTGTCAAGTTCTATCCCTTCAGGTTCTAAAATGGTGCCCATAATCACATCCTCTTGTTGAGGACTACTCCCCCCCTCCCCATGGCCCCATGCTCTCTTGTGAACTGAGCTGAAGTTCTCATCATTCCCAACCTGCACTGGTGCCAGCGGCACCCCAAGTATCTTTCACTCAAGTGTGTTCCCAGTGGTCCAATGGAGTCTTACTGGTGTCTCCCATCACCTCCCGGTCAACACCCACAGGACTCCATGCTGCCCACTGAATCAAGTCCTCTTTATCATTTATTTATTTAGTGTGCTCGGCAAGGTCCTCCCCAGTGTAACCACAAACTATCTTTGTTCATCCTTATTTCATACCCCATGCTGTCAATTACCCTACTCTTCAAACATACAGTGTCAGTGGAAACAAAGAGGACAAAACAGATTGAAGAGACATTTCTTTCTTTTTTTTTTTAAAGTCTTTATTGAATTTGTTACAATTTTCTTCTGTTTTATGTTTTGGTTTTTTGGCCACAAGGCATGTGGGATCTTAGCTCCCTGACCAGGGATCGAACCCGCATCCCCTGCATTGGAAGGTGAAGTCTTAACCACTGGACCACCAGGGAAGTCCCTAAGAGACATTTCTGAGATGGAACAAATGGAAGTTAGTGGCCGGATGGGTACAGGGCAGGGGCAACAGAGTAGAAGGCATCTACAGTGGCCCCAGGATTCTGGGTCAAATGCCTAGAAGATGGAGAATCCAGGCACTGAGACAGAGCTGGGTGGGTGGTGAGGATTTCCATTTAGGAAATATTGTGTCTGAGGCCCGCAAGGAATATCCTGGTGGAGGTAAGTAGCAGCTCACGGATATATTGATCTGCAGCTCATGGAAGAGGCTGACAGAAACCTCTCAGAGATACTGGGTGTCTTCCATTTTAGTGAGGTTACCAAGAAGAAAGAAGGGAAGGAAGGAAGGAAAGAAGGAAGGAAGGAAGGAAGGAAGGGAGGGAGAGAGAGAGAAAGAAAGAAAAAGAGAGAGAGAGGGAGGGTGGAAGGAAGGCAGGAAGGCCAAAACTAAGCTATCAAAATTGCGTTTTATTTTCAATGTTTACATTTAACAGTTAATGTAAAATAATAGACAGTTTTTTATCTTTTCAATGTATATATAATCTTATTTGAAGAGAACATCAACAGCCTAAATGTGAAAGCCTGAATCATTATGAGACCTGGGTCCTCCGGTGATAACCCCAGGCAGGAGCTTCTGGAGAGAGAAGCAGCAGAGTGATTGAGGCTGCCTGGGGAGAGCACGTGGAGAGAGAAAGAAGGGCAGAACTCTGGAATTAAGCAGCTTTTAAAGAGAGCCAGAGACGAGCCAAAAAAAGAGCCTGAGATGGAAAGGTCAGAGAGGTAGAAGAGAAACAGGCGTGCAGGTGTCACAGACGACAAACAAGGAAAGAGCTCCCCTTCATTCTCCCACTGGATTCTCACCAGCTCTATGCAATGACTCTGTAACTATCCGATAACTCTGGCAACTTGGTAATAAGGGGGAGTCTGCCTCCAGGACAGGCTTAGGTCTTTCTGCTCGGACTCCACCTTTGTTGGCAGCACAGTTTGGAATACGCAACCAAGACCACTGTAGAGGATGCAGTCACACAGGAAGTCCCTTTATAACATAAAACCCAGAGTGCTGGAAAATTCTACCCAAAATAAAACAGGGGGAAGAGGAAGAAGGCCACAATGTCTACCAAGTGTGTAGCAAAGCATATTCCACTAAAAAAAAATTATTTTAAGGCAATATTCAAATAAGTGATTAAAAATGTGAGTATACAAAGTTCACTACAGATGGCTGATAACAAACAGAAGTGAACAAACCATCCTGGAAACAACCCAACTGTCCAGTAATGAAATAATGCGTTTAAACAAATTACAGTATTGTGGTATATCCAAAAGTGCAATGAACACAGCCATTGCAAACAAAAATGCAGTTATATATGCAGAAAGATGTTCATGACATAATGACTAAAAAAAATGATGCATAAGACAGTATGTTTAGCATGATTCCATTTATCTAAACATATACATATATTTATATCATATTTATGTATAAAAAAAGTCTGGGAATGAAAATGTTAATAATTTTTTTTTTTTTGTCTTTTTTTTTTTTTTTTTTTTTTTATTTATGGCTGCACTGGGTCTTCGTTTCTGTGTGAGGGCTTTCTCTTGTTGCGGCAAGTGGGGGCCACTCTTCATCGCGGCGCGCAGGCCTCTCACTATCGCGGCCTCTCCCGTTGCGGAGCACAGGCTCCAGACGCACAGGCTCAGTAATTGTGGCTCACGGGCCTAGTTGCTCCGCGGCATGTGGGATCTTCCCAGACCAGGGCTCGAACCCGTGTCCCCTGCATTGGCAGGCAGATTCTCAACCACTGTGCCACCAGGGAAGCCCTGTTAATAATTATTATCTGGGCAGTCGTATTAAGGCAATTTTTTGAATTCTGATTTTCCTTTCATTTATCTATGTCTTCTATTTTTCTACAATTTTTTAAATAAATTTATTTTATTTTTATTTATTTTTGGCTGCGTTGGGTCTTTGTTGCTGCGTGTGGGCTTTCTCTAGTTGCAGCAAGTGGGGGCTACTCTTTATTGCAGTGCAGGGCTTCTCATTGCGGTGGCTTCTCTTGTTGCAGAGCACGGGCTCCAGGCGCACAGGCTTCAGTAGTTGTGGCACACGGGCTCAGTAGTTGTGGCTCATGGGCTCTAGAGTGCAGGCTCAGTAGCAGTGACGCACGGGCTTAGTTGCTCTGCGGCATGTGGGATCTTCCCAGACCAGGGCTCGAACCCGTGTCCCCTACATTGGCAGGTGGATTCTTAACCACTGTGCCACCAGGGAAGCTCCCAATTTTTCTACAATTTAAACGTTTTATTTGCATAATTTATCTGCTAGCGGTCAGGGCCTCTAGACACAGATTGCCAAGTGATAACAATGAGCTCAATCAATTGATTGTTATTCTCTTAAACGTCTTCCCTGCATAGGGAACAGCAGGAAAAGTGTCACAGAACTCGCCTGGAGAGTTCTGTGGAAGGATGATCAGAAGATATGGCAACCATGCATATGAGAACAAAGAGAGAAACAGATGAAAAGGATGCAAAAACAAAAGGTCCTACCACAAGTTAATTGATATCATAAGAAGCTATCGTAAAGGGTGAATCCAAGTGTTTATGGATCTCTAACCAAGGCTCATGGAGGACCCGATTCAGTCAAGAGGGAACTGACACAGGCCACCGTCTCAGACTGAATCTGCCACCTCCTTCTCCTGGGTCAGAAGAGTGGTTTGGAGGAGGCAGGGGATTTCTGTAACTCACAACAACCACCCAAGTGTGGATTCTGACTTCTGATTTAAAGGAGCTGGGAGTGAAAGCCAATGTTGGAATTAATGTTGGTGGCGTCACAGGGGGAGAACTGCCACCAAGACCAGAGCCAACACCAGGACATGAACTACTAATACTGGAGCTTCCACCATGGTGACAGCCACGGAGACAAAAATACCACCAAGACCAGAACCACCAAAATATCCAGAATCACTAAGACCAGAACCACCCCCAACCCCAGGACTGATGAAAACCATAAGGATTAAGATCAGAAACAGTGACAAGACCAAAAACAATGCCAGAGAGAACCTCTGAGACCAGAACCACCTAACGTAACAATATTTAAAACATCAGACCAGAACCACTGAAATCAGAGACCAGAACTACCACCAAGACTAGCATGGCCCTAGGACTAGAACCAACATGTCTAATTTTAGTATCAAGATACTGACCCTTCCCAATGCCAAAACATTGGAATTTAGGGGGCAAAGCTCATGATAAAGAGGAGCAAAGTACACACATTCTAAAGAGGGCTACCAACGTAAGGTGACCTCTCCCTTAGAGCTCCCTAAGAAGGGATACCAGCTACCACCTCACTCCTTCCCCTCTAAGAAGGAGGAGTGAGATGTATTGAAGAAAAAAAAGAATCACTCAGTGAGATTGGGGATGCCTGCAAGGAGAGACTGGCGATCCACTCTCCAGATGGGCATGAGCTTAGACTGGATCCACTGATCCGTCCTAGCAGAGCAAGGACCAGAGAACTGAAGGGAGTTGGCAGGACAGAGAGAGGAGCCAGCGCTGGAGCATCCCATACCCCCACCAACTGCACAGCAAGGATGCAACCACTTCCTGTGGATTAAGTGGACAACACCAGAGGAACCGGGTTTAAACCATCCTGCCAGCACCCCACCCAACAGGGTTGCCTGGAGGCAAGAAGATCCCAGCAGCATGAGGCAAGCCGGAGCTGGACCTCCTGCTTCAGCAAAGGCAGGTCCTGCAGAGCCCTCTGAAGAACTTACATGTGCTACCCAGAGGGCAGAGAGTCAACGAGAGCTAGAGAGACGGTGACAATTACCAGAGAGAGGCATCCAGTTAAATCAAGAGCTGTTTGGGGCTTCCCTGGTGGCGCAGTGGTTGAGAATCCGCCTGCCAATGCAGGGGACACGGGTTCGAGCCCTGGTCTGGGAAGATCCCACATGCCGCGGAGCAACTACGCCCGTGAGCCACAACTACTGAGCCTGCGCGTCTGGAGCCTGTGCTCCGCAACAAGAGAGGCCGCGATAGTGAGAGGCCCGCGCACCGCGATGAAGAGTGGCCCCCGCTCGCCGCAACTAGAGAAAGCCCTCGCACAGAAATGAAGACCCAACACAGCCAAAATAAATAAATAAATGAATAAATTTATTAAAAAAACAAAAACAAAAAAGAGCTGTTTGCCCTTCTCCCCATCCCCTCTCCTTGCTCCCAACCCCAGGAAAGCTGGACCGAGAATAACTAAAAGGAAAAAAGAGCCCCACACCAGTCCTTAGCACTGGTTGAGGTGAGAAGAGAATGGACCACAGTACGACCCCACTTCAGGTACCTGGAGCCACGCCTCAAGGCTAGACTAGACAGAAGGGAGATGAGATTTAAATCAAGCAGGGAATCAAAATTTTAAATTGGACTGGACTTTTAATAAATGAAAGTGAATCTGCCCAAGATTGCATGGAGGCATGGAAATGGAATGGATTTGGCAAAGCATGGCTGGAGCCCATGATTTGCTCCATATTTATATCCCCCTGAGTTGAGACTTCTCAATGAAGAAGTCTGGAAGAGAGAGTTGGAACAGTAGCACCTGTCTTCTCAGGGAAGATCAGGGTCCCTAAGGAGCAGGCCCAGAGCAACAGGAAGCTTCCAGGGCCAGGGTGTAACCGGAAGATGGGAGGCCTTTCCAGCTGCCTGAGTGAGGGAAACAGTGAGCTCCTCCAGAAACAGTCAAGAACGAGTTAGAAAAACACAAGACTGCTGACCTCATGGCTTGCTCTGCAATCTATCACAATTATTTGTGGCCAGTGAATATAAAGGTTTCAGTTTTAGCTGATTTAATAAAGAAAATCTAGTTTTTATTAAATGAGTTGGCACATTCCTTGCTCCTTGCAGCTCAGCCTCACACGGCTATTAACTCTCCACCAGCCTCCTGGTGGCAGCACTTATAAGGAAGGGGAGAGACCAAAGAAGACCCCAAGGGCCCCCCAAACACCCAAATCCCAAGATACCTCAGAGGAGCAGCTTTGACTCAAACTCAGGCTGACCCTAGGGAGATAACCAAGTGTCCAACCCTTGGGCGCCCCAAACTGACTTAGCCTTCACTAGAACATTCTCCAGGCCCCGTGATGGGACCAGCCACATCCCCAGCAGAAATCACAGGCATCTTGCTTGTTTCAAAGGGTTAATACAGCAACAGCACTTACTTAGTACACTTACTACATGCCAGACAGTTTTCATTTTGTCACTTTTTTCCTCTTCACAATGGATTAACTCCTCCAGAAAATTCTATGAGGTAGACACCCCCTCTCTACAAATGTGGACACTGAGATGCAGAGATGTTTGTATAGCAGGCCTTGAAGTGGTGGAGCTGGGATTCCAACAGCTAATGCTGTGGATGATGAAGACCGCTGGCCTGAAATCTCCGTTTACAGCCTTCTGTGCACACTGCCCCATACATGGAAACAACACTGCAGCGGCACAAAGATATGGAAAAATCCAAAAGAGGTCCGTGCGTGATTCAAGCTGGGCAAACACTGCCCTTGGCCAAAGGTCAACAGACTGCCTCAAAACACATTTAAATTTTATAGGGTGGAAGAAGGCAGAATGAAACTCTGTGCCTTGAAGCCTCAGCCTCATTTGACCAGGAACAAATCTCTGGAGCTCTCACAGCCTGTTTCAGATCTGCTGATGGGACGGAAAAGCAAGTCTCCATCCTTTTGCCCCAACACTACACCTCGCTGATCACAGAAATCCTAAAGTTACCCTGAAAATATTAACATTTGTTCTAATAAAAGCTATCTATTGAAATGTGAATATGGGGTAGCACCAATAAAATGAATAATGGGGGAGAAGATGTACCTCACTAACCAGCTCTGCATGAGTCACCAAAATCATGGGACACTGGAGCTGAAGGAGGCCTTAGAAACACTAAGTACAAGAGTGAAATGAGAAGCAGAGAAGTCTGATTAATCTATCCCAGGGTGTATCTCTTTATATATGTGTGTATGCTCATCTAATAGACGTTAGAGACCTTATTACGTGCTAGGCCGTTTGCCAGCCCTGGGAGTACAGAGGCCACCAAGCCACGTAATGAGAAGTTACATGTGCAAGGAGGGGTTGCCTTGCTTTAATTCACACAAGATACCGTATGGACCAGCATGTTCTAATTCACACAAGGTACGGTATGGGCTAGCAGCATACCTCAGGACACAATACTAAGATGCGCCCTGCACCTTTAGATCTGGGGGTACAAACTGCTTGGCTGAATCTAGTCTACAAATATATATGTCTGGCTTTCAATGTTTTAACAACTGAGAGATAGCATAGGAAGTCTGGATAACCAGCTGTCTTGCAAAATAGTACGATCCAGCAATCCTGAGTTTGCATTCTCACTTGGCACTGATCAGCTGGAGTTGAGTAGAGGTTGCTCTTAATAGGTGGAGCATGTACCATCAACTTTGCCACAGTCGCCGCCATTCCCTATTGTCTCTCAGGCAACGCTAGCTCCATTCGTTTGAGTCTGTCCAGTGGGTAAATGAGGATGCGATGCTTGAGCTGGGTCCCCCTGGGGCTGGTGGGAAAGACAGGATGCTAAAGAAAAGACTGCAGCGCAGGCACACTGGCGGCCTCTTCTTGGTCTTCTCAAGCCCGCAGGAGCTGGGTCCATCGCTGGCACAACTGGTGGCGCAGCGCCTGGCGCGGGGCCAAGGCCGATTGGCGTTCGGTCTGTCCGGCGGCAGCCTCGAATCGATGCGCGCCCACGAGCTGCCCGCTGCTGCTGCCTCCACCAGGCCTGCCGGCCTTGCGCGCTGGACGCTGGGCTTCTCCGACATGCCCTTGGAGCACTGCGAGAGCACTGACGGCCTCCAGCGGCCCCACCTGCTCTCCACACTGCCCAGCCCCGCCAACCAGGTGATCACCATTAACCCCGCGCTGCCTGTGGAGGCGGCTGAGGACTCGGCCAAGAAGATGAGACAGGCCTTCCAAGGGGATTCCATTCTGCTTTTCGACCTGCTGATTCTGGGTGTGGGTCCCGATGGCCACACCTGCTCACTCTTCCCAGGCCACTCCCCCCGGAAGGAGCGGGAGAATTTGGTGGCCCCCCCCCATCGGCGACTCCCCAGAAGCCTCACACTTCCCCTGTTGAAGGCAGCTCCAAGTGTCGTCTTTGTGGCGACTACAGCAGGCAAGGCAGACATTCTGAAGCGCGTTTTGGACGACAAGAAGGAAAACCCGCTCCCCGCAGCCCTGGTCCAGCCCCGAGCTGGGAAATTCTGCTGGTTCCTGGACGAGGCAGCAGCCTGACTCCTGACCGTGAGTGCCCTTCGGGAAGCATTCCACGTTGTAACGGTTGTAACCCGGCGCCCGAGAGATGCTACAGCTGGGACCATGCGCAGCCCGAGAAGGCGGGACCATCCGGGGCTGGGACCCACCGCCAGCCCACTCCAGGCTTCATTTTAGAAAAGCCCTGTGGTGCCACTGGAAGCCGATAGGGTGCGGCCACCAGACCTGCCCAGGGGCTCAAACCCATGGGCCCGTGGCTCCGGGTGACAATTATTAAAAAGAGCATTTGAAGAAAGCAAGAGAGAGAGAGAGGTAGGGAGGAAGGGAGAGAGAGAGGGAGGGAGGAAGGTGGGGGGGGAGGGAGGGAGGGAGGAAGGGAGAGAGGGAGGGAGGAAGGGAGAGAGGAGGGAGAGAAGGAGGAAGGGAGAGAGGAGGGAGGGAGGAAGGGAGAGAGAGAGGGAGGGAGGGAGGACTGCAAAACAGTGTGATATGTGTTGATAGACGTAAACACAATACTTATTTAGTGGCTGAGCTAATGCCACAACCTGGCCTCTGCCCATTCATTGTGTCCTGGCCTGTAGCAGCCAAGTCTCTACAGTGCACAGACAGACAGCCGTTCCAGACTGAAAGAGACAGGATCCATCACAGCCCCAAGTTATCACTCATACACAGCATCCACAGTGGTATCAAGGCGCAGCGGCATTAGGACTCGGAGAGGACCCAAGGGATTGGATTATGCTTACAGCTAAGTCAACCAGAAATACCACTTGCTGGAGGTAAGAAACAATTAGATTCCCTTTGGTATAAGATTAACATTAATCATACCACATCTTAGGTGATCTAGAATGAAACTCCTAAGTAAACAGAAGGATGCCTACCATTCCTCTTCCCCTCCCTATTACCTGCAGGAGGGCAGAGTGCATGAAGACCATCCATATCAGCAGCCACCAGGGGCTCTTCCAGGAAGCCATGGGGTCCGGTCTCCTGGGGGTCTCACTTGCAGCCTAAAAAAGAGGAAAGATTTGTTTTCCAATCAGCTCTGGACCCAGTGGCAGCACTCATGACTTAACAGACCAACCAAAGGGAGGAACCCTGAGCCCCACACAATGTCTTGGAAAGATTTGTGTTGGTCCAGGATGGAGCTACCTATTACAGGGTACAGGCTGTCTCGGGCTCTCTTTAGGAGGAGTCCACATCAAAGTCAGGAGGGCAGCTAGACCAGCCTCCAGTGTGCAACCCATACCTCCAGCCCTCCAGAAGCTGAGCCATCTCTGCACCAGCCACTTCCCAGCCCATTTGTCAGCAGCAGGGTGTGGCTATTGGCATCCGACTCAGGAAGCCCGCATGGAGCCAAGGGTTAGGGCACCTGCCAGCTTCCGCTGCTTCAGGCAAAAATGAGTCTAAGCCCAACTAAGCCAGCCCAGAGAGGGGAAGGGACCTGCCTAAGGTCACACAGCAAGATGGTGACTTTTCTAGGACTGGATTGCAGGTCTTCTGATGGTTCAAGGCTTTCCCCACCAGAAGACACCGTTCATCCTCGGAGCCTCAGCCCTGCAACCAGAGAGGCCTGAGAGCTGAGTTAAGGGAGGTTCGGAGGGCACAGCCTCAGAGCCATACTAGCACAATCTCCTAAAAGCAGGTGAGGGCAAACCAGCAGAGGCCCTCTGAGACCAGGAGGGCAGCGGGGGCTTTCTTCAGAGTTCTCCTGACAGTTGGCAGGGAAATCAGAACGAGGCGAGCCTGGAAAAGCCGAAAAGCCGAGGTCACCCTCGCCTCTCGCGGGCGCCTTGGCGGAGCCGGTGTCCGGGGGCGGGTCGGTGGCTTCTCTCCATCTGGAGAAAGCATTAAGGGCCTGGCCTAATGCGATCCGCAAATGTGCTGCTGTTTCCGACCTGAGGCGGCGACTCTGGGCCGAAGGGAGGCGGCCAGTGCGGGGCCCTAGGACCGTGCGCCCCCCTCGCTCGCTCGCTCTCTCTCTCGCTCGCAGCAGCCGTCCCGGCGCGTACTCCTCCGACTACCCGCCGCCTCGCAGTTCCCGGCCCCCCGCCGCCGCCGCGTCCCAGTCCCGCACGTCCACTTGCTACAGCGGGCGCGTCACTCAGCCCCTGGCGCTCTAGGCGCTCGCAACCCACTTGCCAACCGGCCGGACCTTCCGACGCCCAAGACCACTAGGTGCTGTCAGCCCGTTTTCTACCTAGAAAGCCCCAAATCTGAAAACCCCCAACCCGGTGGAGTTCCCCGCAGTCAAGCGCCCCTGAATGTCTCTCCCCCAAACCACCTGGACCCCACGGAGTTTGCCCGGCCCGAGGTCTCCGAGCCTTGCTGAGCGCCCCGGTCCTGAAGCTCCCGGGAACCGAGCAGTGCACCCTCCCGCTCGGCGCCCCGCAACCCCGCTCAGAGGCCACTGCCCCGTCTTGCTCCCCCGGAGAGAGCCTTCCCACCCCCGGGCGCCGAGCTCCTAGCACCCACCTGGCGCCGCAGAAGCGTCTGGGACGTGCAGCCCGGGCCGCGCGGGCTCGGCGCGCGCGGAGGAGAGGCGGACAGAAGCGGCCCAGTCAACACCTCGTGCGGAATCCGGGACCGGGACCTTCCCCGACGCTGGCCTCCAGCCCGCGGCGCCGCAGTCGCCGCCGCCGCCGAGAAGTTAAATGGGGCTGGGACGGGGCCGCCCCGCCTCTCCCGCCCCCTCCGGGCGTGCGGAGCAAGGCGCTGGCGGGGGCCCAGAGGCGGAGGGCGCGCGCCGCCACCTGCACCGCCCGGCAAGTGCACGGCGCGCACGGGCGCCCGCCCGCCCACGCGCCGGCCCCGCGTCTTCCGCCCGTGCAGGGGACGCCGGGGGCGCGAACGGAGCGCGTGAGGGGCCGGGCCAGGCCGCTCGGAGCGCGCGGGGCCGCGGCGACGGCGAGACTCGGCTGGAACGCTCCGCCGCCCGCTTCCTGGAAGCCACTCCTCGCCTTGGGCCGGCCGCCAGGCGTGATGCCAAGAGCCGGGATTGCCGACGCCGCCACCGCCGACGCCGGCAGGCGCTCAGGGGAAAGGGGCCGCTGCGCCGCGAGCCAGCCGGGGCGCCCCGCCTCAGCCGGAGCCGGGAGCGGGGATGCCATCGCCCCCCCCGCCACCCCCCGCACTTTCCCGAGCTTCCACCCGCCCCGCCAGGGCCCGGACGCCGACTCTGCTAAATCAGGCCCAGCGGCCACACGGAGGCTTGCCCGGAACCGCTGGCTCGTGCCTGCGAGCCTCCGGCGCTCCCGGCCAGGCATGACCAAAGTCGGAGACCAGTGGCCCCACCCGGCCTGCGCCGCCTCCGCTTCCGGAGGCGCCCAGCGCAGACCCCGTGCAGGGGCCGGTGGACTCACCACCCGGACTCCTGGCTGCCAGGGACCACCAGCGACCGACCAGTAGGGGTGCCTAGTAAGCGGGTACCTGGTGCCACTTCCTATGAGCCAAGCTTGGGTAACAGAGCTGCTCAGCTGCCCAAACCATGGGGTGTCCGGGCCTGGGATTTGGGGTGGAGGTGTCAGGCACCGGGAGTGGGGTGAATTTCCTCGTGGACTTGTGGAAGTGAAGTAAGGTGGAACGCTTGTCCCTGGCCTTGGCCTAATCTCAGAGGTATAAATCCAAGGGCCCGGGATTGCTTGGAAAGTCTCACTATGCCCCCGGCTAAGTCCTACCACAGTCATCATTTCCTTGGGTGCCTAGTGTGTGCCAGCCACGTGCCAAGCTCTTTATGTGCAACTCATCTTCATAAGGGCCCTGTGGTAACAGTAGCATTATACCCATTTCATTGATGGGAAAGCTGAGGCCCAGGGGCTAACATAACTTGTACACAGTGAGTTGCAAAGTCAGGGTTGGAGCCCATATCTCTTCTCTCTAAGGCCTCCGTTTGTTCATCTCTGAAGTTGCTCTCTTGCCTGTTCTGTGTTTGGTACATTACAGGTGGTGTTAGAGCTTTACGGAGAGGAGCTGGCCCTGCCCGCCTACCTCCCCTATCTTGCCTTCCTTAACTCGGTGACTTCCTCTGGCCAAGAGGAGGATCTCCAGGACGGTCCACGTAAAATGGCTGGAATCTTGCGAGAAGTTAGCAGAGGACATTCAGTATGAAGGAGGCAGAGGAGCAGGCGGCCGTGGGGAGACTAGTCATGGGGGGGGGGGGGGGACTGGGCTAAACCAGAAAGAATGCACCCATGTACAGTCGATTCTCCTTATTCACCGTATCAGTTATGTTCTTCTAAAGTAAAGGGAACTTTATAGTGAATTTGGGAATACCAGACCATTGTTCCTGGGGAGAATACAGGGTTAGATTCCTGCCAGCCTCTGGTCACTATATTCTCGTGAACCAATGAATACATATGTGTGTTTCTCCTTAAAGACGTCTTACTTAATATATATTGATTCATTAACACTGAACCCACAACGCGTGCCTGAATGAAGTTTATGTAACACGGGTATCTTATCTAACACAAGGATTTTCTCCACAGGGCACATCACAGCCTTCTTCTGCTTAGGGGCACTAGACAGCACTTCAGCACTGCTCTGGAGGGCCATTTTAAACAGCAGAATCACCAAGAAAAAAGACCAAAATGTGAAAAGTGGCACTGAATAGGCCCTCAAAGGGTACTTGTTTACAGTATGAGAGCTGAAACAAGAAGGCAGAGCATGGCCTTGATGGAGCTTAGCTGGGAAAATGCATATCAGGCAACTCAAAATGTTCACCCCTCATCAGAGGACCATGAAAGTGCTGCCAGCATTGATTTGGGGGCTGCAAATAAATTTTAGCAAGTAGGCAAGTTCACAAATATGGAATCTGCAAATAATGAGGATTGACTTTGTGCTTCTCCTATCAGGGTAGGGTAGAGGAATAATGATGCTAACATTTCCAAACACTTACAATGCACCAGGTACCGTTCCAGGTACTTTGCTTGTATTAACTCAGTCATCACATCAGCCTATGGGGTAGGTATAACTTTTATTCCACTTTACAAATGAGGAGACTGATGTAGAAAGATTTAAACACTGCACGTTCTTAGCAACTAGACTATACCGCTTCTCACGTCACTCACATTCCCAAATGGAGTCCATTGCAGAAATTACATGCATATTCAAGATGAAATGGAGAATTCAAAGAGACATTATGCTTGTGCAGTGGCAGCCCTGCACTTCCTGTGACTCAGGAAGGCCCTGAGAAGGCCTCTGGAGCGGGGGCTGGTGGGGGTGTTAGAAACATCTGAGCTGCTCTGCTCTAAAGTATTAGTGGCTCCTGTCTCATTTTCCCTTGGGCACTTTTGATTCTGGAGCCTCTAGGGAGTGCCCACATCAAGTAGGGAGACCAGGGCTGAGGCTTGCTCTCCCACAAGTGCCGTTGAGTATCAGGCCAGCCCCCTCAAGGAACAGTTGGTCGGGAGTGAAAAGCAGAAGGGAAAACATCACCAGTTCCCTGATGGAAGTTCTGCCTTCCTGTTCACCCTAGCAGGTCTTGCAGTCAGTCCTACGTGTGTGGCTAAGGCACTGTGAGTTAGGATCACAAATTCCTCTGCTCCTCCTCTATGTGTGGGCTGGACCTCACACGTGCAGTCCTCAGATTCACCATCTAACTACCCCAGAGGGCTCTCCATCACCCTGCCCAAGTGTAGACGCAGAGCCATCCCTCAGTCATTTGCACCCACTCTCCCCTCTTCCCTGAAGCCTGCCCAAATATTTAAACAGACATTGCCAAAGGCATGGAGGTGGGGGAAGATTGGGGAGTGGGAAGAACAGAAGAGAATGAACCCCCAAAAAGCCAAATCTGATCAGGCCACTGGGTGTGACTGCCCAACCGATCTATCTCTGATGGGGGATGGGGCTCAGATCCTTCCCTGCCCAGCTCCTGGACTACCTCCCCCAGTGAGAACCCCACCGCCTGGGGACAAAGGCAGTGCATTTCAATCCTGAGAGGTCTAAGAAACCAAGTTCTGTTTCCTCCCTAAAATCCATCTTCTTGAGTTCCCGGTTTCCCTTATCTGTCTCAGAGTTTCCTACCCTTACTCCCTGCATTGCCTACTGACTGCAACCAGACAAGCACAACAATGCAACATTTGTATGAGAGAGAGACAGAACCAGGGAAGTTCCTACTAGTGAACTTCTGATGCTTCTGTTGGGGTATGTGTGTATTTTACCCTAAGAGAGAGGTGACATCCCTTCAGGGCTTGGGCCTGAATTTGTTCTTGATACAGAATTACTCTTTCTGGTTGCAGAACTCATGAGATGGACTTGGAAAGCACACTCAAGAAGACTGTGTCGGAGGCTTGGAGAAAAGGAGCCCTTGGAGGCAAATCCTATAGAAGTTAGAGCTGACTGAAGTAGGAACGAAGAATGCATCAGGGGAAACGTCAGGTGAGCATGGTGTCTTAGGGGTGTGAGATTGCCGGGGGAGTGCTCTCACAGGAAAGATCTGTAAGGGAGCAAGGGATGCAGGATAGGGAAGGGCGGAGAGCAGAGTGAGCCCATGCCCCAGGGAAGGTCTAGCCCTCTCCCGATCCTCAGGGATCCTGGAGCCAAAGCTACACCATAGAGTTGCCCTGTCTCCAGGCAACAGGACTGGGTTGTTGTACGCACGTGACAGTCATTGCTTCCACTGGAGCTGGATGGCAGGGGAACCTCCTAAGCAGCTCTCATAAGCCAAAGGCAATGCTCCAGAGCAGGTCTCAGGTATAAGCCCTGGGCTGCCACACTCACGTAAGCTGGGAGATGGCTGTACCTGTCAATAACGAGGGTCTGGACAGGGCTCCGGCACCAACAGCATCTACCACAACTGGCTTCTCAGGTGTGCCCCGCCCCACATGGGAAACAGGCTCAGCCAGTGGTGATAGTTTTCTGCCTGTCCAGAGTACTTCTTTGGAACAAAAATTTGCTTTATAAAACGTGTTCAAGGCTTCTGTCTCATAAGCAAAAAAAAAAAAAAAAACCCCTGGGAGGAGGTGCGACAGGAGTGGTTCTACTTGGTGAGGGGCTCTGTGTGCTTTGGCACACTCCCCTTCCTGGTTTTTCCTCTCATCCTGCACCCAGATCCCCAAGGAGCTGGGGATCAGATCATGCCAGATCCGTGATTTCACGCCTTCTTAGAGGTGCCAGATCCATCATTTCAAGTCAGGAGTCTTAGGAATTAGGACTGCTGCAGCACTGGAGGTCTGAGCCAGTCAAAATCTCTGTCAGGAGGGTGAGGTGGTGTTAGACAGGCCCTTTCTAGAAAGTTCCAAATCTTTGGGATTGGTCAAGGGAAAGCTATAGTCCCCCAAAGTGCTGCAAAGGAATAGAGTTGGGATTTGGTGACCCTTCTCAGGGCCAGAAAGCTCTCCAGGCCCCAGACCCAAGGCTGATTTTCACATGGTCTCCAGGGCTAGGAAGGTGCTGACCTCAGTTTTATGTGCATCTCATACTCTGATAAACCTGTACATATACGCAGACATATATGTGCACATAGACTCTACCATGGAACATGAGCAAACCATAGGTACTCTAGGAAGAGTGGATTTACTAGTGCCTTTGAATTCATCTCCTTTACCCTTGACAAGAACCTTATCTTCTTCTCTTAGAGGCACAAGGCCAGTGTAGAGAACACTGGAGCTGTGGTCAGGAAATGTGCTACCTGTCCAGGCTTGGCCACACATTGGGGGACTCCAGGTAAGTCACTTCACCTCTCTGAGCATCACTTTTCTCCATTATTTTGTGAAATATAAAAATTAGAAAGTTCTAAGAGGTCCTTCCACTTTAACTTCTGAGATTGTTTCTATACTTTGCTTGTATAACATAGAAACATCTTCTTAATCTAGAACCCAGCTCTGGAAGTCTCTCCTCATTTCCCCACAACCAGAACAAAAAAGGCCTCTGAGCATCCAACTGACATCAGATTTAAGTATATTGCATATAAGCAAATACTTATGTCTCATTTGAGACTATTGATTCTTTGCGCATAGTTCTCACATGTTTGTCATCTAGTTTTCAAGGGTAAATTAGAGGCTATAATTAGAAAGGGACAGAATACCTCCAGAGAAAAGGGATACTAACAGCATAAAGGTGCTACAGAAAAACTGTAAAAGGCACAAAAGAAATAAAAGACACCATAAGTCTGGTACAGTTTTGTTCATCTTGGTGGGGCCTGAGAGTATCACAGTATCATTGTACAGGGCTATGTTCATGCTCATGAATCCAGGTTATCTATGAATTCACTTGTTCCTTAGATTCTGTTGATGGATGTATGGAAGTACAGGCTACATTTTAGAAAAATATTCACTCACCAAAGGGTTAAATTGTAAGAAAAGGAAAACAAAAGCAGTCACCATATATTCCTTTAACGATTCACCCTTAGCTTCCTGAAAAATTCACACCTAGCACATCATCTCTGACAACTCTAGGAGTCCAAGGTTTTATTCCAGAATTGATTAATTTGAGCAAAAATAACAGAGTGCAAAGTACTCTGTACACTTTTTTGTTTAAAAATGTGATATTGGTTTTCTTACAAGTCGTCAAGAAGAGTTGTGCACAAAAGCATTTTCTCCCATGCTGCATGGCGTGTCACTCACCCTGCACCACAAAATGAGACCCGCTTGTTTAGTCTGCTTCCCTACGTGTCCCTTACTCTGTCAGATTGGCAATATTTGGGTTGGAAACACCACAAAGAAATACTTGAAAAGTCTTTTTTCAAATATAAGTTCAATAAAAACATTTCTATGTATTAAGTTTTGCAAAACACACTTAACTTTGAGAGAGTTTGGATAGCCAATTAAGCATTTTTATCCCTTCTTTACCAAGACTCAGGCAAAAAATGTTCTATGGATGAGTGTGAAGAACCAAATTCCTTCAGATGCCACCATCTATGTCCAGTCAGCTTTAGGCTTAGAGAACAATTCAGTTCAATGCAGCAAAATACAATATATATTAATTGACAATCTATTTTTGCCAGGTTATGTTCTAGGTCCTGGGAATACAATGGTGTGGTAAGATACAGCCCTGCCTGAAGGAGCAAATGAGATACTGTTTTCCACAATGGCTGCACCAACTTACATTCCCACCAACACTGTAGGAGGGTTCCTTTTTCTCTACACCCTCTCCAGCATTTGTTATTTGTAGACTTTTTAATGATGGCCATTCTGACCAGTGTGAGGTGGTATCTCATAGTAGGGTTCAGTGGCTCCGGCCTGAAGGATGTTTTCTCAGCTCTGTTCTTTTGCTCTTTCATTGTGAACTTCCGCCTGAAAGACACACCCACCCCTGAATCCTCCAAGGCAAGCTTGACATTCAATCCGAGCCTGGGTCTCTGGTTTACCATCAAAGCAAGAGAGGGACTTATTCAGCCTTTCCGATGAAATTGCTAAATGCTATTTCATTAAATATGTGCCAGAGCAGTGTATTTTTATTGTTGTTTTTAAAAACCAAGAAAGAAACCAAAAAAACTCCATGAAACAAGTATCCCCAAATTCATGTATGGTGTCAGGAAGATTGAGAACAAAATGGCTAGTGTTCTGCAAAGCATAAATAAAGAAAATGGAAAAGAATTTTTCCTTTCAAAAAAAAAACCCTGATATTGACATGAAATGTCAGGTCAGGTAGAGACTTCTGATCCAAGATGATTTGAACTCAAATGTTTCACTCATCCTACCCATTCCCCACTGAAATCACTAAATGGATATTATATAAAATTCTATATGAATGCTGGAAACTGAGGAAGGGAATTATCCCCATAACTGAAACTCAGCGGGTTGATGAGATACACTAGTAGCCATTGCTCTGGCGACAATGGCCCTCGTGATGAAGGAACAGAGCTGTGCGCTGTGAATGTCCTCCGTTCACCCTGCCAGGAAGCTAAGGAGACCATGGGTATCTTGTGGGAGACTCAGCATCACCTGATTCTTTACCATGTCTGGCCTGGGACCTCACAGGAATGGTCCCTCTGTAGGTGTATCTCCCTGTGTGGTACCCTCCTGGCTGCCTCTTGCTAGCCTCCTCCTGGCTCTGTAAACCAGAGACTGTGGTTTTTAGAATGATCAGTTTAAGGTATGCAAGATGTGTCACCTTTCTGGTGAAGGTTCTGGGGAGCACTAACCCCTCCATCTTTGGAATCTCAAGAGTCACAAGAGCCTTTGAAGAACGGTCATTTTCTGAGCTGCATCCAGATACACTGGGAGAGCCAAGAGGCAGAGGCAGTATAGCTGAGAGCAAGGCAGCCCCGCGTCCTCTCATTGTGGGCTCTCAGCTATTACCATTCCTGTGGCTTCACACTGACAGTTATAAATATGTACGTATAGATCGAATAAATATATGTAGACTAAAGTGGGATAAAATGGTAAGATAATAAACCTCACTGAGATGAAAAGTATAGTAAGTGTTGGTGTTCAAGGGGAACCAAGAAACGGAACTCCTCTGTCCAAACCTTGAACCAATGGAGCAGTAATAACAAAGTGTAGGAAGACCACACATCGCCTTTATTCCTGAGCTTTCCGTGTGCTCTCCACTGATGAGCAGCTCCCGAGAAGGGGAGGGGAGGGGCTGAGCTACATTTGCTCAGTTCTTCTTTCTAAACTCGTCAGTCAGAATAAGCTCCCCCTGGACCCAGGGCTCATGAGCTAGAGGGTGTAAAGAGGGAAAGAAAGTCACACGAAAAGAGCTGCGTCTATATGGAGGAGGCATCCCAAGTGGAGACGTGTCCACCACACATACCCCAGCACTCTTTGGATTTTTCTTCCATTTATATCTTGGGCTTAGTCATTAAGCCTATGGTCAACTGGAGGAAGACATTTCCCATCTTCATGAGGCTACTTCTGCCTTACCAACTACTACATTTTTGGGTGTCCTCATTGACAGGGTGGATTTTGCCCCTAGAAAGCTCTGAAATGAGTTGAAACTGTATAATAACTAAATGAACACCATTGGATTAGTTTCCTAGGGCTGTTGTAACAAATGACTACAACTGGGTGACTTAAAGCAACAGAAACTAGTTCTCTCACCGTTCTGGAGCCCAGACGTCCAAAATAAACGTGTCAGCAAGTCCGTGCTCCACATGAAGGCTCTAGGGGAGAATCCTTCCTCGCCTCTTCCTTGGCTTCTGGGAGCATCACTCCAATCTTTCTCTGCTTTTCCCATGGAAGCTTCCCCATGCTTTCCCCATGGCCTTCTCCCCTGTGTCTGGCTCTGTGACAAATCCTCCTCTCCTTTCTTTTATAAAGGCACCAGTCATTGGATTTAGGGCCCACCCTAATCCAGGATGATCTCATCTTAACACCCCATCTGCAAAGACCTGATTTCCAAATTCACATTTTCAGGTACTGTAGGTTATGACTGGGACATGTCTTTTTGGAGGCCATTAATCAATCCACTCCAACCACCAATACTAAAGTTTACTATGTATTCTATTTCCCACCTGAAATTATGTCCAACGATGTTGTCCAACATAGCTTATCAGAGGTTCTACAACTGAGACCAAACAACATTAAGATACTCTAAGAACAACATACTAATATAAATATAGACATATACAGAATATATAAAGAATTCTCACAAGTTAATAATAAGCAATTTAAAATAGTCAAAAGATGGAGTTCCCTGGTGGTCTAGTGGTTAAGACTCCACGCTTCCACTGCAGGGTGTGTGGGTTGGATCCCTGGTCGGGGAACTAAGATCCCACATGCTGCGTGGTGCGGCCAAAAAATATATAAATAAATAAATTAAATTAAATGGTCAAAAGATTTGAAGAGACGCTTCACAGAAGAAGAGACACACATGCCCAATAAGCATATGAGAAGGTGCTCAACGTCATTAGTTATCATCAGGGACTGGCCCATGGGAGGCACCAAGGGGGCTTAGACTTACAGTGCTGTACACTAAATAAGAGATCTTCTAGTTGCCAGGGTAGCTACATTCCCAGAGACATTAACAAAGGTGGGGCCTTGGACTAAGACATTGACCACCTAATTTGTAGCAAATGGGTTCCAGTTACCACTACTGAAAAAGAAACAGTGGATGCACATCCCTGGTCCAATCAACTGTGGCCAGTGGATAGGGTCACAATGTTCAGGGTGGCCGATAGGTCCCTCCACAGTGGGTGAAGTAGAAGTTATATGTGGGGCAGACACGCTAAAAGATCAATCTGACAGGTACAGAAATAGCATGGCCTTTAGAGTTGAGCTCTGTGATACTCATTCAGCAGCAAGTCACTTGCCTTCTCTAAGTCTCAATTTCTTCACCTGAAAATAGGAACATTGCAACTTGCCTTAGTGTTTTTAATGAAGATTAAACTAGAAAATGCACGTAAAGCAAATGACACAGCTGGCCCAGGAAGGTGGTCTTTCTTCCACCTCCATGGAGGTGAACATAACCGATTCTTCCTGCTCGTGGGGTGGGAAATGAAAGTGGCTCCTGAGAGGAACATTTTAAGCCTGAATTACTCCAAGTCCAAAGGAATATCCCCAAGAACCCTTGGTCCCAGGACAATCCCAGGAACTGGAACAAGTTTTCCTAAAGGAGCCATAACGTCCACTTTGATTCTTAGCCCCCTCCCCACGGTTTACCTCTGAGGCAGAGAAGAACCTTTATGTCAATGGAACTTGGCTTGAGTTGGGGGCCTCTTCCAGGCAGATAATTCCCCATGCACCTTTCTACTGGACACACTTCATTAGGACTTGCCCTCGAATACTCCCTTGATTCTATGTTCTGACATCTCTCTAATGCTCCTATTTCGGCCCTCTAGACTTGGCCTTGAGGTTAGTATTTGATCTCCTTCGCTGATCTCTTGTTATTTCTTAGACTTGGCTTTTTATTCCCCCTTCCTGCTCTTTGTACTTTTACTTACACTGAGTAGGATCACATTTCCCTTGTCAGCCCATTGAGACCAACCCTTGGTGCCGCCCAAAGGCCAGATCTCAAGCTGGCCTTGCTCAGTACCCCCAAGGAGAGATTTGAACAAAACCCAGTTATCCACTGGGACCTAGACCAGGCACATGGCCAGCCGTGATCTCATAAGGACAGACACCAGGTGAGTCTCCTGGGACTCACTCCACTTGCCTCTATAGCAAAACAAGAGATGAGGAGTAGGCAGAAGTGAGGATGGGATCCCAGCTTGAAGCTAAGCAGTGTCCATGCTAAGGGTCAAATACACCTGGCAATACCTATTGAATTGAAAGATGTGCCTCTCAGGGGTCCATTAGTTTGAGGGATGGAGAAATCTCAGAAGAACATATCCTCAAGGAAGAGGAAGCCACATAAATAAACTTGATCCATTTAAGAATATCTAGTACTTATTTATATTTAGAACTGTAGTAGATTAGTGTCCCTGCTTCCTCACCTTTGCCCACAGGTCTGGAGGTTGGCTAGGGTAACTCAGTTCTGGTCCACGTCTCTCTCCGGTAGGCTAGCTTGGGCATGTTCTCCTGGTGAAGATGCAGGTGCAAGAGCACAGGTGGGAAGGCTGAGCGCTGTTTCAAGTTTCCGTTTGTATCCAGCCTGCTACGATCGCACAGGCCAAACAAGTCACAAGCTGGACCCCAAGTCAGAGTGGGCACAGGAGGAGTTTGCAGCTGTGCATGACTGTGCTTAAAAATCAATTCAACATTAAGAATAATCAAGGCCTTTTTGCCAACACAGTGTGTCATGTTTATTGGGCTATTCACAAGTCAGCTAAAACACCATGAAGGGAAAAGACCGGATGCCATCAGTAATGTCAGGAAACAAAATATTTAGCAGTTCTTAGTTTCAAGTGTCGCATTCCATCACAGCTTGAGGAATATGGGCAATTCACTAACAAAACTGCAATGGGTGCCCTTTATTTTTAGCAACAAGAAGCACATACATTTATTTAACCAATGACTTTTAGGATAGTCAGCAAAAAAAGAAAATGGTATTTTCATGTAGCTAAGACAGGAAAATCATTTATACAAATTAAATGGATACAAAATACATTATAAAGAGAACACACATACAAAAGTCATTAAGCTGGTCAAAGAGCAAGAATGCCACAGAACACCACACTGAGAGAACACTGGTGTGAATTCATTTCCGTTATGAAAGTACGTCCAAAGTTTGGGTTACACATTTACTGAGGTAAAGGCACAATCACTTCCACGTAATTAATGGGGAAGAATCCAGATTGCCCATGGAGCACTCCTTCATACCAGTTTTCATCTATCTGATTGGTTAATGTAATGATATCCCCTTCTTTAAATCCTAGTTCTCCTTGGTTTTCTGGCTCAAACTCATAGAGACCACGACAGCAGGGCTGGTCCATGGGAACGTGAGAACCTGTCGGCATCACATGGAGACAAAAAGCACAAGTTAACATGACAAATCACCCAGGGAGCATTGCAAAGGTGGAGAGTTGCAGAGACCACGACAGCAGGCCCCCGCCTTCCTTCCCAGGACAAGGCCGGCTCAACCCACCTCACAAGTGCTGTACTTGTGGCCTCTGCCCTCCTCAGCTCTCCCAGCTGCCCTAGATGACCTCCTGGGCCCACGGCTTTTCTCATCAGTTCTCCCAGCCAGAGAATTCAGGCCCAGCCCCTGTCCTTGAAGCAGCTACTCAGCTCTGCCTGGAGCCCAAGGGAGGTGCAGAATTACAAGGCCCAACCCCTGCCCTCAGGGAGCTCATAGTTTCTTTCTGGAGACTGGAAAACACATGGGAAACATTTAAAAAATAAAGATGAGGTACTGTATCACCTATAGCTCAGAGAAGAAGGAAGCAGGAAAGGCCTGGGTGGTCAGGGACATTTTCCTAGAGCTGGTGACCAGGAGCTGGAACATGGCAGGGTGTGAGACTGGAGAGGGATGAGGAGAATCTCTACAGACTAGACTGCAGTCTTGGGATTGTTGTACTAAGCCAGAAGTTCTCAGAATAACATTTTTTAAATAATTGTTTTTTAATTTCAAAACTAAAACTAAACATGGTAAAAAGAGAGAAAAGACATGCAAAATTGAGAAAAGTTAGCTGTAAACCACTAATGAAGAGGTAACCAATGTTAACATTATGGCATAGAAGCTTCCAGATATCTTTATGAATATGTTTGTGTATGTATTTACATATAGCTGTTTTCATAAAAGAATTCCTATATATATTACTGTGAACATCTTTCCAGGTTACTTTTAATTACTGACCAGTTGTCAACTGTTATCAGTATAACATAATTTCTTTAACCGATCTCCTATTATAGGATATTTAAAGGTCTTCCTTTTCTTCCCTTTCCTCCCATCCTTCCCTCCTTCCTTCTTTCCTTTCTTTCTTCCTTCCTTTCTCTCTCTTCCCTTCTCCATTCCTTCCTTTTCATTTTCCTGTTTGTTTTCTCTTGGCTTTTATTGATAACTCTTTGAAAAATATCCTAATGTATGTGTATTTACAAATATGTACATTTAATTCCTGAGGGTAAACGTCTAGAAGGAAATTGGCTGTTCATAGACATAAATTTTTCCAAGACTTTCAAAATTTACTATCAATGTATTTTTTCTATGATTTTTTTTGTCTTAAAAGTACTAGGAGCCCCTAATATATTATACACTTTTATACTATAAATATTAACCTTATATCTGTCATGTTTGATACAAGCAGTATTCCCAGCTTATTATCTGTTTCTTTTTTTTCTTATATTTTGTTTTTGGAGTGTGCACTGGGGATGGGGCAGGGATGGGGGTTTCTCTTTTGTTTTGGCATACATGCAGAAATTTTACACAACATAAGCAGTCAAACTGATGAAACTTTTCATTCATGATTTCCCTTCTACAATTATATATGAATATTCAACTAAATTTATCCGAGTAATTTTTTTAAATTAATTTTTAATGTGAAAATGTTTTCTTTCAACCCGTTTGGATTTTTGCAAATAAAGGTATTATTTGCTTTTAATAATGTTTAAGCAGTTATCGCAACACGATTTACTAAATAACCCATTCTTCTCCACTGATTTCAAATACTACTTTTATCTTTATCAATATCATACATTTAATTATCATGTGCACTTGGATCTATTTTAGGATCTTCTACTTTGCTCCACTGATCCGTTTCAGTAACCGTACCACACTACTTTAAATATTGTAGCTTTGAAGTAAAGGTTACTAATTAGTAAAGCAAGTTCCTCATTATTACTCTTCTACAGGCATACGTTGGAGATATTGCAGGTTTGGTTCCAGACCACCACAATAAAGCAAACATCTCAATAAAGCAAGTCACCCAAATTTTTTGGTTTCCCAGTGCATACAAAAGTTATGTTTACACTAAACTGTAGTCTGTTAAGTGTGCAGTAGCATTTTGTCTAAAAAAACAATGTGTATACCTTAATTTAAAAATACTTTATTGCTAAAAAATGCTAACCATCACCCGAGCCTTCAGCGAGTCCGAATCTTTTTGCTGGTGGAGGGTCCTGCCTCGATGTTGCTGGCTGCTGACTGGTCAGGGTGGGGGCTGCTGAAGGCTGGGAGGCTGTGACAACTTCTTAAAATAAGACAACAGTGAAGTTTGCTGCATCGGTTGACTCTGCCTTTCACAAATGTTTTCTCTGTAGCAGGCAACGCTATTGGATAGCATTTTACCCACAGTAGAACTTCTGTCAAAATTGGAGTCAATCCTCTCAAGCCCTGCTGCTGCTTTATCAACTAAGTTTATGTAATATTCTAAATCCTTTGTTGTCATTTCAACAATCTTCACAGCATCTTCATCAGGAGTAGATTCCATCTCAAGAAACCAGAAACCACTTTCTTTGCTCATCCATAAGAAGCAACTCCTCATCTGTTCAAGTTTTATCATGAGATTGCAGCAATTCAGTCACATCTTCAGGCTCCACTTCTAATTCTAGTCTTCTTGTTATTTCCACCACATCTGCAATTACTTCCTCCTCTGAAGTCTTGAACCCCTCAAAGTCATCCGTGAGAGATGGAATCAACTTCTTCTGATAATGTTGATATTTTGACCTCTTCCCATGAATCATGAATGTTCTTAATGGCATCTAGAATGGTGAATCCCTCCCAGGTTTCAATTTACTTTGCCCAGATCCATCAGAGGAATCACTATCTGTGGCGGCTATAGTCTTACAAAATGTATTCTTAAATAATAAACTTGAAAGTCTAAATTACGCCTTGATCGATGAGCTGCAGAATGGATGTTGTGTTAGCAGGCATGAAAACAACACTGATCTCATTGTACATCTCCATTAGAGCTCTTGGGTGACTGGGTGCATTGTCAATGAACAGTAATATTTTGAAAGGAATCATTTATTCTGAGCAGTGGGTCTCAACAGTGGGCTTAAAATATTCAGTCAACCATGTTGTAAACAGATGTGCTGTCATCCAGGCTTTGCTGTTCCATTTCTAGAGCACAGGCAGAGTAGATTTAGTATAATTCTGAAGGGATTTAAGATTTTTAGAATGGTAAGTGAGCTCTGGCTTCAACTGAAAGTCAGCAGCAGCATTAGCCCCTACCAGTAGAGTCAACCTGTCCTTTGAAGCCAGGCATTGACTTCTCCTCTCTAGCTATGAAAGTCCTAGATGGCACCTTCCGATAGAAGGCCATTTCATCTACATTGAAGATCTGCTGTTTAGTGTAACCACCTTCATTAATGATCTTAGCTTGATCTTCTGGATAACCTGCTGCAGCTTCTACATCAGCACTTGCTGCTTCCCCTTGCACTTTTACATCACGGAGGCGGCTTCTTTCCTTAAACCTCATGAACAACTGCTAGCTTCAGACTTTTCTTCTGCAGCCTCCTCACCTCAGCCTTCATAGAATTGAAAAGAGTTAGGACCTTGCTCTGGATTAGGCTTTGGCTTAAGGGAATGTTGTGGCTGGTTTGATCTTCTATCCAGATCACTGAAACTTTCTCCATATCAGCAATAAAGCTGTTTCACTTTCTTATCATTTGTGTGTTCACTGGAGTAGCACTTTTAATTTCCTTCAAGAACTTTTCCTTTGCATTCACATCTTGGCTACTGTTTGGTGCAAGAGGCCTAGATTTTCACCTATTCTGGCTTTCGACATGCCTTCCTCACTAAGCTTAAGCATTTCTAGCTTTTGATTTAAAGTGAGACGTGCGACCCTTCCTTTCACTTGAACACTCAGAGGCGATTGTAGGGTTATTAATTGGCCTAACTTCAATATTGTTGTGTCTTGGGGAATAGGGAGGCTGAGGAGAGGGAGAAGGATGGGGGAATGGCAGGTTGGTGGAGCAGTCAGAGCACAGACGTTTTTCAAGTTCATCACCTTATATGGGCACAATTTGTGTCCCCCCCCAAAAGAATTACAATAATAACATCAAAGATCACACATCACACATCACCACAAAAAATACAATAATAATGAAAAAGTTTGAATTATTGTGAGAATCACCCAAATGTAACACAGAGACACAAAGTGAGCAAACACTATTGGAAAAATGGTGTCCATAGACTTGCTCGATACAGGGTTGCCACAAACCTTCAATTTGTAAAGAATGCAATATCTGCAAAGCGCAATAAAACAAGGTATGCCTGTATTTAAAAATTTCCTATTCCCACAAAATCATTCAACCAGGTAAATTTTAGTAGCAATGTATTGAGTTACCCTCATCTTGACTTTAACTGGATCATATTTTTGGAGTAATAATAAGATTAATGTTACAAGATTATTTTTAAATGAATGACCATTGCATGCCTTGAGGAAACCACACTTGTTTATGTGTTGTACATTTATCCTACGTCTAGACTGGGTTTGTTACTATTTTAGATTTTTACCTCTGTATTTTAAAATGAAATTACTTCCTTTTTATATTCTGGTCATGTTTTGGTATAAGAGCATTTATAAAATAAATTCTTTTCTCTATTCTCTAAAATATTCAAACTTGAAGACTTGATTTTAAAATGCCCCTAATTATCTAGGCCTATGGATATCTGAAGACAGAAGGCTTTCTAGGATAGCTTATGATAGTGGCTTAGTGTGTCTAGGAAGGACATATGGTCACCCCAGTCCAGTTCCCTACAGATCCTAAAGGGGACATGTGGCCTCAGTGGTTCCCATGGTTCCATGCAGAGGAGCCAAAGGTGAGAGCATGGGCAGGAGCTGAGGGGCTGCCCTGGCCAAGTGAGGTGATGCCCCTCGCAGAGGGGGTGGAGGGCAAGGACCACCGGTGAGTTCAGAGGGAGACCTGATTGTCCCAGTCAAGATGGAGGTGGAAGGAGGCTGAACCCCACCCCAGGAAAACCACACACTCCATCCACATGAGGCCACCACATGGACAGAGGCCACCACCAGTGGATGGAACAGGCCATCCAGAAAGAGACCAGGGAAGCCTGCACACCACAAGACACCTTGTTCCTCTTTACATCACCCGAGCAGAGTGAGGTCTGCAAAGCAGGGAAGGCAGCACCCCAGAGCCAGACCAGGCCAGTTTCACAGGTTTTGGCCTTTAAGAAGAGGGCTTAATCCTTTCCCATGATTGAAATATCTGCACGTGTGACCTCTGCCATCCTATGTTTTCCATTTCCATTTCCTTTTTCTATTATTATGAAGCATTCTTATTTCTCTCCCTGTCCAGACTTCACCTGAGAGTTGAAACAAGTTCTACTAGAGATTGTGTTCCTTCCTCACCAAGTCTTTTCCATCCAAGTAAAGAGAGAAGATAGATTTGGGTTGGTCAAATGAGGAGCCCCTTTGTCCTGGGGAGGGGCCGGGAGGTGGCAGCAAATTCACCGTGCAGCACCCCTTTCTCTGGGGGCAGTCCTCCCTCCGTGCCACCCCACTGCTAAACTTCTGCGCACGCTGTCCGCCCCACGTGGGAGTGAGAGCCAACCCCCTGCTGGCATAAGGAGCGTTTCCCACCTACTGCCTTCCTGCTGCAGTGGTTCTCAACCTGGCAGCACATTAAAACACCCACTGCCCAGGCTGACCCCAGACCAATTAAATCAGTAGCTCTGGCAATGGGACCCAGACAAGGGGGAATTTTAAAAATTTCTCAGGTGTTTCCAATTTCCAAAGGAGGTTGCAAACCACCAGACTCATGGCCCTCTTTCCCTCCATTTCCTTTGACCAGAGCCTGGGAGTGTCAAGGAGCTCGTGGGGAAAGGGAAGAACGTGGTGGCGGGTTGGCGGGGGGGAGGTTCTTCTTCCTCTGCAGGTGGAAAACTCCTTCCCAGGTGGTGATTCCAGGTAGGTCAGCATTTTAAAATCTGGGTCCCCTGCACTATTATCTCTAGAATCTACCTGACGTTTCTAGCATGTAGATGGCTCCTTCCATGACAGACGCCCCCATCCCACCCCAAGTCTGTATATTCCTCTTGTCATAATGATGGTAATTGGGAAGTAGAAGGATTTAAATAGGGGGCCCAGTTCATGATCTTGAATATGAACAGAATAACCTTCAATGATCTCAAAACATTAGGGAATCGTGCGTTTCCAAGCAGAACTTTCCGTTTTCCTTTGGAAATACAGCTCCTATCTGGGTGGGCAGCGGGGCTGGGAGCTGGGCACTGAAACCCTGCGGCAATTCAAGCCTCTGAGTCAAAGTCAATTTTATTAATGAATAACTGTTTCCATGTGGTCTATTAAAATGATTAGTATTCTTTTATCATTTCTCCCACTGTCAGTTTTTAACAGAGATGGAGTCAGGTGCCAAAGCACATGGTGGTCTTGGGAAGCATTTCCTTGAATACAGAATGTCAATGCTAGAAGGGTCTTTGGTGGTCTTCAGTGAACCCTCCTCTTTTTGAAGAAGAGGTCACAGCTGCCTGGCCCCAGAGCTAATGGCAAAGGCAGAAAGAGACACCAGGGCTCCAGACCCCAGCCCATGACCTACCCTCCTGATGTCACCTCCTATGTGATCTATGCCACTGCTAAGGGTTGCCAAGAAATTTCACAGGCTATCACACTGACTACAGGGCTAATTGTGTGTGTGTGTGTATATATACATATATATATATTTTTCCCCTCCCATTTACTTTGTAAGCTACCTGCAATGACTAAAATAAATACTAAATGGCAGGCATGCACTTATCCCAACCACCACCTATGTGTGCATACGTGTGCACCCCCTGCACACATGCACTGAACAGATCGGGGGTAAGACACATCACTCACTTCTCACTTCATTTATTCCAGGCGAGGGACCATTGCCACACTGCCCACTTTGATTTCCTAAGAGCTGGGAAGTGACCAAGCACTCACATCACACTCCATCAGCATATGAACCCAAAACATGGCATCTCCCCCGAGACCCCTGAGTGGAGAGCCCCTGGGCAGGAGTTCCCTGACTCAGGTAATAAGACACGAGCACTGGGCTCCCCCCACCATCTCTGCGCTGTGTCCCCTCCACCCACTGAACACGGTTCTCAACAGTGTAGGCACCAGGCAGATCCATACCCACCAGAGCCTGGTCTGGCTGTCCTGAACTACACCCGCAGCAGGACAATATTCTGCAATATCGTCCAATGCATTTGTCACGCTGGGTTGTTTTTGCCGTCTGGGGCCCTCAACCCAAGTAGCCGTGGCTGCCCTTACTTTAGGCAGAAGGTGGAACCTGCACACGAGCAATCAATGTTTCGCTGGTAAATTCCAAAATAATGCCATTTCAGTTGTGAAATGGTCTGAACGCCAAGGCTTTCAGGCTTTCATGCCAGAGCCAGGTAGGCTTTTATGAGATTTGAGAAGCGGGGCGGGGTGGGGAGACTTCTGCTTCCAAGGAAGCAGAGCTTGAAGAACTCCAGAGCATAGAGGCTTGTATTACAAGCTGTGGGGAGGGAGGGGCTGTTTCCTGCCACCCAGAGAAGAGATAGGAGCTCCTTCTGGAGTGAGGGAGGAGGCCTGGTGAGAGAAGAGGGCAGGGAAGAAGGCTGAACTGCTCCCTGGATTCCACCCTGGGTGGGGGGGTCTTAGGCCCACTTCCCACTGGAACCGTGGGGGAATGCAGGCCCCCAAAGTGCTCTAGACTTGGGGGCACTGAGCACAGTGGAAATGGTGGGTGGTATAATTAAACAGAGAGGGCTTCTGAGGGGGCCACCCTTGGCTCCTCACGAACTGTGAACACATGTTAAGTCCCGGCAGGAAGTGAGGAAGTGCTGCAGGGGCAGCTGGACCAGAGATGGCCTGGGGGTGGGTACACAGGCTCCGAATGCAGAGATCCAGCAACCCAAAGGCAGAGACTCAGGCCCCGGACCCGGGCCTGGACCTGGAGTGACAAGTTATCTCAGCTGTGGAAGCAGTTAAGACCCCAACACGCTTCCCCACTTGCCCCTGTGATGTTCCCTAAACTCCCCCTGCACCCAGGCAACATCTCGGGGTAGAGAAGGAGGTAGGAGAGAACCCTGGAGGAAAACCAATAGTCCTTGCGGGAAATTTCAACCGAATGACTAGGTTTAAATCCTGAATTGACAAAGCAATAAATGGACAGTCTGCACTTTCTATTGGAAGAGACTGCGTTACCTTGAAATGGCAAGATTACGTTTTTTTCCACCATTAGAAGAAATGGAAAAAAGATTAAATTTTTTTTTTTTTTTTTTTTGGCCAACAGTAGAAATGGAAAAAAGATTAAGTTGTTTCCGCCATCAGTCTAAACGGAGGCTCGTAAGCAAGTTCAGTTAAAAAGAAATAAAGTTTGTGCCCACTTGCGTGATGGTGTGTGAATTTTCCCTCTCCACAAGAGACAAGTCAGTGTCACCACGGATGGAACCCAAAAGTGCAGGCAGAAAAGGGGACATGTCCCCAGTGAGACCTTTTCAAACTGGACTAGGCACAAATGTGGGCGAGCTGCCTGAGTGGAAGCCGCACCTCTGCCCAGATCTTCCCGTAATAAAGGAGGGGTCCTACCCAGCACCCCATCTTTGTTGAACACCCACTCCCCTTTCCCCTGGCGTCTTGCTCCACCACCTCCATCTCTATGCTTTCTCGTGCTTGGTAGTTGGCACCTGAAACTGCTGAGAATCTGTGCACGTGAACTCCTGGCAGCCGAAACCCCAACCCAGTCTTCCTTGTTAAGGCACTAAAACAAAGATTATTTTAACAGCGAAAAGGGAGTGTCCCTGTTAAATATTTATTATTCAAGCTCTGTTCCACCCCATTTGGGGGAAAAAAAAAAAAAGGGAGACCCTACCACAAGAATTGTAAGGTGGCCGGTCAGTCAGTACTACATCGGCAACACACAATAGGTCAGGAAACCCTAAAAGAAATTTCACTTCCCTCTTGGCAATAATGTGGACCGGTTTCTAACAATATTGGGCCCCCTCTTGTTTTAACAGCAGGAAAATTCTTTGGATGCCCTTCCCCCAACCCCGCCTTTTGTTTCCCAAACTCCCTGCTGCCAAGGGCTACTCACGTGTACAGAATTGCTGGGCACACTTTATTCTGGTAGTGATAGCCCCACAGTGAATTAATTCTGCAGTCCCAGTCAGCTATAGGGATGAAATACTAACCCTCCGTTTTTCAGTGAACACCATGTGCCAGGACAATATTCTAAGTGCCTGTTAGCAGATTTAATTCTCAGAGAAACCCTTTGATGAGGTACCATTATTTCCCCCAATTTGATGGATGGAAAAACCTAGGTTTAAAGCAATTAAGCAGCAGGGCTGAGATCTGACCTCCATCTAGGTCCAGAGTCTGTGTCCTTGATCGCCACTGCATGCATCCACTCTGAAAATTGTTGGCTGGTGAGTTTATGCCCACTCAGTTTCTGAGCCAACCCCAGCCAAGGGGATGGTCCATCACCTAGGTTGGAAAGAGCCTGTGGGTCCTCAGCTGGGCAGGCTCTGGGAGTTCCCGTGCCTTGGGATGCTCTTTATTTATTTATTTTTTTGAGAAAAATATTGTTTTAAATCTTTTTTAATGAGGTCTAATATATACAGATAAGTGCACATATCATAAGTGTATAGTTTAATGAATTTTCACAAACTGAAACATCTGTGCAGCTAGCATCAAGATCAAGAAATAAAACTTTAGTAGCATCTTAGAGCTCAGTCATGGTCTTTCCTCCAATCAGTACTTCCCCAAAGATAATCACTAGCCTGACTCCTAATGCTATACATTAGTTATGTCTGTTTTTTGAGTTTTATGTTAATGGAATCATACAGTATGCACTCTTTGGTGTCTCGTTTGTTTCACTCAACGTTATGTCTGTGTGGAGTGTGACTAAGTTCTTCATCTTGTTTAATTTTGTGTGTGTGTATCTTTTTGATGTACATAACAACATAGTTCAGTATTAGATCCATATAATCTATAAATAAAGACAACGTTTTTGGGGGATGTGTGAGGAATGCTCTTTAGGAGAAACCTCCACCTAAATCCTTCTCTGATCCTGGAAGGCCTGCCCACGTCCCAGCTCGCCCTGCCAATCACTTGAGGGATGTCCTTCAGGTACTTATTCTCTGTGCTGCTTCAAAGTGAGCAACTCAGGCTTCAATCAAAAAATAATAATAATAATAACCAAACAAAAACAGGTGTCTACTCCAGGTGGTGGACGAGACACTAGAGTGGAGGTGGCATCAGATAAGGCTGGCGTTTCCGCAGCCCGGCCGTCTCCTGTGCTCCCTCCCTCTGTCTCTGCCACATGCCAGAACCTGGGAGCCTGTTCTCCAAGGCTGTGTTTCTCATCCTGACTTTGAAGGAGATAAAGGTGGAGGTAGGAGTGGTCAGTGGGGCAGGGGACATCCTTCTCTCCGTAGCGCTAAAAATCACAGCTCTTTTGCTGTACTTGAACTTGGCTAATTTCCAGATCACCAAAGGAGCCCACTGTACTCTCTTCTTCTCTGCTGGCCCTAACTTTGTGGATTTCATTACCTGGAAGCATTTGGTCAGAGCATCTCAACTGAAAGGCAAGCTACAACCCCCACTCCTATTTTTTGGGTTGGGGTGGGGAAGGGGCTGGAGAGAGAAGGAAAATTCACACAACTGCTGTCCGCATGAGTGCCTATCAGCGTACAAGGTATGGAGTCTACGGAAGCTACTGACCTGAGGAGGGCTCTTTGTCTTTTAGTAAATGCCCCAGACGGCTGTGCCTTTTGAGTTTTTGTTCCTGCTTTTTATAGTTTTTCTCTTGCCTCCCTTGTAGTCAGGCTGCGACCTGTCACTTTTTCCTGCCGACAGTGGGCCTTCCGAAAGCAGTCCCCCAGGCCTTTCTAATCTGCTGCTTCCAGTCTGCTGTAGGCTGGGAAATCAGATAACCAATTATGTAACATTAACAGCTGCTGTGTCGTGGGCTCTTGCTCTGTAGCAAGTACCGCGCGTGCCCAGCACCTCTTATTTACGTGATCTAATTTAATCCTTAGAATAACCCTATGCAGTTGGGGTGATACTTCCTGTTCTTTTGATGACAGAATTTTGACCCAGAGGTGACAGCCGGGATTTGGCCCTTCCTCTGACACCAAAGCCCACTTAACAGTAAGGCAGGTGGCACCTATCTTGGCTGGGTGAGCTTGTTTTCTGCTCACTTCCTGGTCTCAAGTCTGGAATGCAGAGGTATTTCCATGACTTCTGCGACCCAGGGGCAGCTAAGGAACAGAGAGGAAGGTACCTGAGAACAGGTGGAATCGGCAGTCACCCTGAGACTTACTATACCTGTACCATCTAACTAGAAAGTTCATCTCTTAACGTGTTGGGGAAAAAACACTGACTTGGAACTTTCGAGTCTATTTCTGGTTCACACTCATTCTCAAACACCGAGTGTGCACTCTGGGCCAGGCACCACGCCCACATATTAGACACCATCTCTCTTGAATTAGAACGAGCATATCTGGTTCAAGTTCCCTTCAAAAGGTGTCATTTTTTTTTTTTTTCCGATCTAAAATCTCAAGCTCTTGTAGCAAAAATTTTTTTGAAGCTAACACTTTTCCTTGAGCTGACCCAGACAAAGCATTGGTATATAACTCTGATAAATACCACAAAACCCATTTTGTTCAACATCTGTAAGTACTATTTTTGTCCATTTGGTAAGGACATATGGGACAGAAACTTCAGATCCCTGGGTTCTAGCTCTGGGTTAGGTCACCTCTGGGCCCTGATTTCCTTACCTGAAAATTTTAAGTATTCATCTATGGTTAATGCTATGGACTGAATGCTTGTGTCCCCCCAATATTCAGATGTTGAAGTCCTAATCCCCAAAGTGGTGGTATTTGGAGGTGGGGACTTTGGGAGGTGACAAGGTCATGAGGGTGGAGCCCTCATGAATGGGGTTAGTGCCACCCTGTGTACAGACACAACGAGAAGACAGCCATCTGCAAACCAGGAAGAGGGCCCTCACCGGACACCGAATCTGCTGGCACCTTGATCTTGAACTTCCCAGACTTCAGAACTGTGAGAAATAAATGTTTGTTGTTTTAAGCCCCTCAGTCTAGTATTCATTATAGCAGCTCAAGCTAAGACAGTTAAGTAGTAAACTAGTAAGTAAAGTCTAGTAAAAGTCTATGAACTACCTTTCTAGAAATAAGAACTCTGTATTTATCCATAGGAGATGTGATTTATTAAAATGACTTGTCAATGGAACTCAAGCTTAATCATTACAATCTATAAAAATAAGCATGTGTAATTTGTTTTTACCTTAATACCAATCCTCCACCACTTACACAGGTTATATGAGATGGGTTTAACTAGTAAAGTTTGTGCCCACCCCCCTTACAAAGCTTTCCCTTGTGTACGGAGATGACTTTTGCAGATTTCTCAGAAGCCACGGCCCATTTATTTAACAAAGTTTCCTGGGAGGTGACTCCTCAACTACAGCCAGGTCCAGTGCTTGTGGGTTGCCTTTGCCACTCTGAACTAAGGAAAAAGGGAAGACAAATGACAGCCTTAATCAGAGGTGGCTTCCTGGCTGCTGGCATGGGGATCAGCTTGCAGATGGTGTTTTGCTTGGCCTGCTCCTTGCTTTGTACAGTGTGGATTAGTTGACAATATTTTAAAAATAAGGAGATTACACATAAATATATGATTTCTGGCTTCTCTTGGAAAATCATAAAGGCTGGCTATCCTAGGTCCACATTCTCAGGCAACAAGCAGCTGCTATTTGGACAGGGAAAGTGTTCTCTAGGTGGCTACAGACTCCTCTGCCTGTGGTGCTCCTGACTTGGAGGTCTGTTGTCAGACATCTTTCACTGGCCTGGCACTGTTTTCTTACACTTTCCTTCATCTCTCATTCCCATGATCTGGCATTAGGGTTTGCACCTGAGGCCACACCCACTCGACAAGTCCAGGAGGTATCACAAACAAGTCCAGGATTCAAACGAAAAGTCCTCTGGAATTGTGTTGCATGGCTGCCCTGTTTGTAATCCCTGGAAACTGACTTCTGCTGGCTATTTTTTAAAACGTAAGTACCTATATTACTATTTAGATAACGGTATTTTAAACTTTAGCTTAAAGACCAAGCACACCATTGTAGAATATATACTAAGATTTTAAAATATGCATTTGAGACAATATAACCATTTCAGCCAAGAAGTATTAAAATTCCTACAACTAAGTTAGAAATTACGTCCTACAGGCTTTTCAAAAACTCTTTTTACAGACTATTTAGAAGAGTTACAGGAAACCATTCCCTGCAACGAGAAAACCTTTCTCTCTAAAGGTTCCTTGAGATGAAAAATAAAACAAGGACTCTTCCTCTTTCCCACGTCAATGGCTACTGATCAACAATAATAATCACAGTTCACATTTTAATTTTTAATAATATTTTTTAAAATACAGAAAATGTAAAAATGTTCAATCTGCACTTTTCAAATTTTTAAGAATGCTGAGTACTCAGAAAAGATAAATATTGCAGCCACAGAATTTAGAGCTGGCAAAGAAACTTGGAATGTATTAAGTCCAATCACTTCATTTAGGGACAAGTAGAAATCAGTCCAGAGATGTTAAGAAACTCTTCCCAAAGTCACACAGCGAATAAGTGCCAGAGTCTGAATTCCAACATGGGACTCCTGTTTTTTGCTTATTTCTCTTTGTCTATAACTCTGACTCTGAACCACTACTGATAATATACAGAAATGGATATTGGGGGAGGGCTGGTGGCAGGGGGAAAAAAAAAAACAAGAAAAAAGTGGGAAGAACAGAAGACAAAAAGTGAAAAATAACCTGCTGACTGAGCAATCACCATTGACACTGCTGTGTGAAATTTTAATTTCCTCTTTGGAAATTTAGGTTAAAAATACATCTATTGGGCTTCCCTGGTGGCGCAGTGGTTAAGAATCCGCCTGCCAATGCAGGGGAGACAGGTTCGTGCCCCGGTCCGGGAAGATCCCACATGCTGCGGAGCAACTAAGCCCGTGAGCCACAATCACTGAGCCTGCGCGTCTGGAGCCTGTGCTCCGCAACAAGAGAGGCCGCGACAGTGAGAGGCCCGCGCACCGCGATGAAGAATGGCCCCCGCTCGCCGCAACTGGAGAAAGCCCTCGCACAGAAACGAAGACCCAACACAGCCATAAATAAATAAATTTAAAAAAAAAAAAAAAAAAAAAACATCTATTTCTATTTGCAGAGTGCTCGTCTTCTTTAAGTTTCACACTTCACTTTTGAATAAATGTTTATTTTCTAATGTAATCCTAGAGATTTCACTCTGATGAGGGGAACGACTTAGGCTCTAAACATTATATCCAAGCCCCCCTTAGAAGTGTGAAGGAATTTATAAAAGTCTCTTTGTACCTACAGGGAGTTAGAATGTCTTAATATAAGCCATTTGAGAGATTTATTTTGCCTCGCTCTGAAATGCCTGTAGCACACATTTGGAAACCACATTTGTTCACTCATCTCAGCCTTCCACATTCTTAACGTCCATCTCAGTTTGGTCCATATTAACCCTCAGTTGTGATTATATAAAGTGGTGCCCTCTTTAAGAACAGCAGTGAAAACGAAAACCTTCACAAAGAAATGAGTTGATTAAAAAAATGTAAAAGATACTCTGTCTTCTAGTCTTTACATTTAGAATTCAGCAAGTGATAACTTACCCTGGGTAGGGAAGATACTTGAGCATAGGTCACAAGCTCCTATACTATTTTCCTCAAAACCAAGGGTTTTCTGGGAACGACCCAGGCACGCATTTTAGCACGAAGACTTTTCTTGGCCTCCCTTTCTCTTTGGGGACACAGAGGCAGCACACGCTGCTGAGGCGTCATGACCCCACACTCAGGGGCTTGGACAGGCGGTGGTTTCCCCTAGCCAGGGCCTAAACTTGGATTTTGTCTGCAATCCATCATTTCAAGATGTGATTTCCACCACCCCCCGCCCCTTCTCCATTTCTGGCTCACTTTATTCATTCTCCTAAGTACCTAGAAATGATATTATCAAAGATTCCATCTCAGTCCCACAATGGATTCTGCCTAATTGATCTATGTCCTTTCGTCTCCCTTTTTTTTTTTTCTTTAGAAAGAAGAAATGATGAAGAAAATGTTCTTGGAATTCATTTCTGGCAGAGTCCTGTGAGCTTTGCTTTAAATTGTTAGTGAAATGCTTGACATTTTCCCTTCACTTTATAAACATTATGTGCAAATCATTCAGAATCCTAATGGAAGGTAGTTTCCCATTAATGCAGGCTATAAAAATGCCATTTTCTTCTGAAACTGTGCCTTAGAAACAAACAGTACAAGATCTCTTCACACTTGCAAATTCTCCCCACAAATCAATGAAGCCCGATGCTGGAAATGGGGACGAAAGCTACCACCAAGGGAACTTTCTAGAGGCAGCCTAGAAAAGGCAGAGGCATGTCATGGAGTTTGCCGCAATGGAGAATCCAGTTGTGGACACTGAGCCTTCTTAAAAGCCATCTTTGGCACATCTGTGATCTCTGGCTGACCATCACCCTTCTAACAACTTAATCTGCCTAGGGACTGAGCTACTGGCCAAGAAGGAGGGGACGTAAGCACTGACACACACAGTCTGGATGAGGAAGCCAAGGAACTCACTGTCCTATCAGTGTTTTCTTCTTCCAAGTCAGATGCATACAACAGACTCCCTTTGCAACCACTTGCTGGCCCGATTCCCTCTGATCAAGAATCTTGGAAAGAAATCATTCCCGATGCTCTTGAACATTCACTAACATTCCCCAGTACTCTTTCTTAAAGATATAAAATAAAAAATCTATAAGGTGAAGAGCCCAGCTCTGCTACTTACAGGCTCTGTGACCTCAGGAAAATCTCACTTAACCTCTCTGAGCCTCCACTTACTCATCTGTAAAATGGGCATAATAATGGTACTAGAAATGTGTCTGAAGTACTTAATACATGACCTGACCCCTAGTAAGGACTCAATACGTGTAACTGCTATATTGTTAAATTATTATTTATTACTGCTTTATTTTTTATCACTTCCTTGCAATATTGTTATGAGGATGCAATGAGTTATGTGTATAAAGCATCAAATAATAATACCTGGCTAATTTTTGGTACTCAAATGTTATGTCCTTATGCCCTTAAATGTTACTTTAATTAAAATACTTTTTCATTTTTATTTTATGCCAGTCTGCAAGGTCAAGTTTAGTATAGGTAGATGAAAACACCTTCATCAAAGGAAAACTGAGTTCTCTCTCATAGCAAATGAGAGCATGGTATCTTGGGAGCTTGACTGGAGGCCTCATCTCCAAGAACTACCCCCCTGTTTGGATGCAGGCTATAAGGGCAGAGAAGGTGGGGTAGGGATTAAGTCCTGGGGTCCTGGGGTCTGCCGATTCTGCTTCATTCAGATATAATACAGGGAGGGAGGTGGGCTGGAGTTGGACTCCTTTTCAAAGTTTTTAGTTAGTTTGTTTATATTCAGCTTCTTTCTAAACAGAAATTTTGAAATGGATTACAATGACATATGTATTCAGAATAGAGGTTTTACAAACCAGAAATAGAAAAGTAAAGCCATAAAAAGTAGGGAAACAACATATTTTCATCCAAACACGAGAACCTGTGAGTAAAGGTGGGGGTGGGGGGACTATTAAAAATGATACTAGAGCAACAGACATACACTGGGACTGTCCCAAGCAAACTAGGATGCATGGTCACCCTCGACAAAGGGGAGGAGGAGCACATGCACTAGCTGAGGTCATTTTAATGACTGCTGTGCTTGAACTTCACATCTGGCATTGAGCTTCCTGGGGGCAGGGAGAATAGAGAATATAATGGGGTACACAATTTTCTTTAAAGAAGGAAGTACACCTATTCTTCAAAAGCCATCAATTTTCTCATCATGAAATACATTTCTGTTTATTCAAATATTCTTACTGAAATACAATTTAGAGAATATCTTGAAAACAGGAAAATATTGCCCATAATCCTATCATTTAGCCTGGTCTACATGCAGATATTGATTTACAAAGTTGTAATCATAGAACACTTATAACTCTGTGTCTTTCTTTTCAACTTCATATCAAACCATAAACATTTTTATGCTGCTACTTAATTTCCATGTTAGTAAGTTTGAATAGCTGCATACTACCCCATTTGATATACCATTGCCTACTTAACCATTATCCTACTATTGACAAATATATATAAATAAATATTGGTCATTAGGCTGTTCCCACTTATAACTTTTTCTTCCTCTATATAGTGCTGTAATAGATAGAGGAATATGCTTTTGCTTAAATTATTTCTTTAGGATACATTTCCAGGAATGAAGCCACTGTGAGTATATAAACATTTTTCTTAATTTTGATAGATACTGCTAAGTTGATTTCCCAATGAGTCACCCCAGGGGTTGGCAGACTATGGCCTTCGGGCCAAGTGATGTTTTAATGGAACACAGCCATGCGCATCCATTTTCATATTGTCTATGGCTGCTTTCACACCAGAACAGAGTTGAGTAGTTGCAACAGAGACCATATAGCCCACGAAGTGTAAACTATTGGGTCGGCCAAAAAGTTCGTTCGTGTTTTGCGTAAGAAAACCCGAACGAACTTTTTGGCCAGTCCAATATTTAAGACCTGTCCCAGTACAAAAAGAGCTTGCCAACCCTTAGATTATCCTAATGTACGTTCCCATACTGCCTGTACATGGTACCACATTCTAACAGAAATGAATTATGTGGGGTCAGACATTTTCTTCCACAACATATTTGTAGTAGACGTTCGTGCTAGAAACTGCAAGCTGGCCATCAAAACCCTCTCTTTCCTTCTTCACAGTAATATAATGTTAGGATGTGGCTCTCCAGCTAACCTCCCCCCCAACCTTTGCAGCTAGTTGTGGTCCTGTGACTAAGCTCTCCCCAGTGGGATGGGAGTGGAAGTGATGTGAACCACCTTTGGCTCATTTCCCTAAGAGGAAATCTCTAGCCCTGGACTTCCATTCTTAATTTCTATCTTGTTTGAACCATTGCTCTCTTGAGTTTCTGTATGACAGTAACTACTGTTACCCTAACTACCATGCAAAAACTGGTACCAGAAGTGGGGTATTGTCATGATAAAAGCTAAAATTAGTGGCTCTGACTCAGTGGCCAGGTAGTGATGAAGAAGGAACAGATATAATCGGCGTGAAAGCTGGTGACCCTTGTTAGGATGTGGAAAAACATATGGTAAAACTTTTGCCTATGATAACTTTCAAAGCATACCACATACCAGGAGCTCTAAAGGAAGGAACTGGAGAAAACAGAATGTTAGTGGATGTTACCTCCCATCCTTGGTACATCTAGCAAATTATTATAAGAAAGAGAAGAATTGCCCAGTTTGCAAGCAAAGATAAAAGAGAAGAGAGAAAAATCAGACGTTGGGTCCCAGCACATTAGAAAAGCTTCTGTACCCCAAGGAACAGAAGATAAGCAGGTTGTGCTCCAAATCATTCTCAGAGACTTCTCTCAACCCAGTGAAGGCACCTAGTTCCACAGCAAAGATTAATCTAAAGGTATTGCCTTCTCACTCAAGTCTGCTGTTTCAGATGGCCTCAAGGTAGCCTCAATAAGTTAAGAAAGGTGAGACAAGAAAGGAAAGAAGTAAGGCAGTCTTAAGAGCTATATCTAAGAAAGAAACTTGGATGTGATTACCGGCAGATGGAACTGCCTGGGAGATACAGATCAGAAGCTATTCCGTTTTTGGAGGCATTGAATTGTGAAAGGAAGTGCGGATCTAACCTGAAAACATCTGCATCTATTGAAACTTGAAGAACCCTCAAGGCCCCTAAGCAGCAGTAAGCACAATTCTCACAGGAGGCAGGTTTCCAAAGGCCACTTCAGATGTGAAGTGAAGACATGGAAGCCATGAAAGACTTCTGAGAAGGCAAATCTAGGGACCTACAGGATAAAGGACAGGAGCGATCCCTCCTGCCACCTTCCAAGGGAGCAGAACCAGGGTCTAATCTTCTTTCACTGGCACAGTCCTTGCCATTCCTGTCCGGCAGAATTCCATCATTTTTATAGACTAGTGCCTGCTTTGTATTTCCCGATGTAACTAGGTATGGCTGCCCAGCTAGAGACTGCACTTCCCAACTTGCTTGGCCACGACCTGTGGTCATTGGATCTGAGTTCTCATCCCTGGAATGTGAGTGTGTCATTCCTGCCTCACTGGTTTAAGAGGAAATGTCTAGCCTTGCCTTCTGTTCTTTCTCCCCTTCCTTCTGGCTGGAGTGGCAACAACTAGGACAACTTGGAAGCCACAGGATGATGAAGATGGCAGAGCTACCATCAGCTGTGTCTCCTGAGTGACTCCACGGACGAGAACCACCCATCCTCTTGGAATATCCTCCCCGGATTGTTGCATGAGTGAGAAAATCTTACTTTGTTGAGCGTTCGTTGCACTTTGGGTGTCTCTTCTTTTTTAAACAGAAACTAGTGTTACCCTAATACAATACAAAAGAACTTCCCAGAGAACTGTACCTGAGTATCCTCTTGATAATATTTTAATGAAATCAATTTTATTCAAATAACTTTAAATAAAACTTTACATCAAAATGTAAATTGGGGCTTCCCTGGTGGTGCAGTGGTTGAGAATCTGCCTGCTAATGCAGGGGACACGGGTTCGAGCCCTGGTCTGGGAAGATCCCACATGCCACGGAGCAGCTGGGCCCGTGAGCCACAACTACTGAGCCTGCGCGTCTGGAGCCTGTGCCCCGCGACGGGAGGGGCCGCGATAGTGAAAGGCCCGCGCACCGCGATGAAGAGTGGCCCCCACTTGCCTCAACTAGAGAAAGCCCTCGCATGAACCGAAGACCCAACACAGCCAAAAATAAAATAAAATAAATAAATAAAGTAGCTATAAAAAAGAAAAGTGCTTTAAAAAAAAAAAATGTAAATTGAAAAGCAGTACTACATGCTATAAAGAGACTGTAACGGTGAGCATAATTATGATGAAAAATGGACAATTTTATTAAATTCAAGGTAGGTACTTTTGCCTGCAAAAGACTTTTAGCCTGAGGTCTATCTTCTCTGTTAAAACTGGACATAAAAATATTCCAGCACAAAGCTGTAGCTTTATCTCCTTGAAATCAGAATGACTAAAAGAGAATTGAAAAGAGTAATTTTCTCATGATGTGATTCAAGGTTCTCTAGCTCTATATCCATTTAGCACCTAAAGCCATCTTGGGTAACAAACAGCAGCCATCTTGGGTAACTGAATGACTTGAAGTTTGCATTAATCCAGCAGATTGAGTGCAAGATCGCAGCCTTCCTTTCATGTACCGAATCACTAACGATTATAAAATAGGTATGTCTTTAATTCCAAACAATGAATGAACAAGAATGAACACTGTTGGTAGACCATAAATTATGAGGAATATAAGGAATATCTGAAAGATGGAAAGCAGCAGATGGAGGAAATGAAGCTCAAAATGGTTCCCAAAGAGAGATGCAACAAAAGTGGATTTGGAGGATGCCCAAAACTCAGAGTAAGCGGTTTTGGGAGCTGGATGACTGGTTGGCATTCTGGGAAAAGAGCAGCTTGGTAAGTCCTCCCATCCTGGCTTTGTACCAAGTACCTGGGAGCCCAGGCGTCTGCCTCCAGGAAGGAGTATTGAGTGCAGGGACCTGAAACAGTGCCATGAGGAATGCAACCAGCCAGACAACTAGAAACCAGTGCACCTTACCCAGCGGAGCATCCCTAATCCCTCAAAACCATGGAAAATAGGCAGCAGTGATAGCACCATAGGCAAACTAACATGGAATCTCAAATTAACAGTTGTGCACAGAACCAAGAATCATTGTTTATCCATTAATGCTTGGCAAAAATTGAAGTCTAATGACACGGTATGGGGAAGCATGTATTGCTCCATTCATGGTAGTGTACCCACCTTAGCAGGTAATTTGGCAATATCTACAATCACTTAAATGCATTCACTCTAACTCAGTAATTTCATTTCCAAGAAAGACTTGCCCATCAGCATGTGGAGGCAGATAAAGGACATTCTTTTTAGCAAATAACTGGAAACAACCTTAATGTCCATTAATGGGGAAATGGTATATATAATGGAAAACTATGAAGCCATTAAAAAATAGTGAGATAACATATATACAATGAAATATTAGTCAGCCATGAAGAAGAATGAAATAATGTCATTTGCAGCAACATGGATGGACCTAGAGATTGTCATACTGAGTGAAGTAAGTCAGACAAAGACAAATATCATATGATATCACTTATATGTGGAACCTAAAAAAAATAGTACAAATGAACTTTTTACAGAATAGAAATAGAGTCACAGATGTAGAAAACAAACTTATGGTTACCAGGGGGAAGAAGGCGGGGGAGGGATAAAATGGGAGATTGGGATTGACATATACACACTACTATATATAAAACAGATAACTAACAAGGACCTACTGTATAGCACAGGGAACTCTACTCAATACTCTGTAATGACCTATACGGGAAAAGAATCTAAAAAACAGTGAATGTATATATATGTAGAACTGATTCACTCTGCTATACACCTGAAACTAACACAACATTGTAAATCAACTATACTCCAATAAAAATTTTTTAAAAATAGTGGGATAGATCTATATGCATGACATGGAAATAACTCCAAGAAATAGCGATACATTTATAAAAGCTAACCACAGAACAATACATCTAGTATGATCTTGTATTTAAAAAACAGCAAAAAATCTAAAACAGTGTGTATATCATGTATCTATCTATGCACATAAACAGATATGACAGTGTTCATACCAAATTTTTAACAATGGCTACTTTTAGAGAGGGGCCTGGGATGGAGTGGGTGATCATAGGAAACTAGAGCATGATTTATACCACTTGAATTTTATTTTTCTCAGTTTGACCGTTTTATTTAGGAATATATTTGTTCCATTTGTCTAATTAAAAAATAATGATGCAGCACTTAAGGCAGTGCCTACTATATAGCAGGTGCTCAACATATGCTAATTCAAACTTTTTTAAAATTAGTAAAATATTTGGGAAGTGTTAAAAATGTAAATATAAAGGATAATGTAGCATGATGTTTCTATGGCCAAGGTTTGACACATTAGAAGGCAATAAGTAAAGTGATGGAATTCTTCCTTGATATAAGTACTCAAAACAAGGAAGTAGAAAAAGGGGCATTACTAGGGGGAAAAGGGAATTCACCAAATAACCTAAGAGAGATATCCGAGGTCTCAAGGTAATCACACAGAATACAGCAATAAGCAGTAAGCAAACGCTTCCAGCAGAGCCGTAAGGAAGGGCACACAGCACCCACAGAATGGTCATCTCACCTGTTGTCTTTGCTGAAGAGGTGGTGGATACCCCATTGAGCTCACTAGGACTCCTTTTTATGGGCCGTGGCTTGTATTCTCGTTTGGGGATGTTGGATGCAGCCGATATTCTGTAATACAGATTTGAAGGTCAGTCAGACAGCTGATGAAGAAAGCAAAGCCTCCAAGCCTACGTTTGCTCTGCTGTGATAAGCCTACAAATTTAGGTCCTAGGTGATGGTCGTGAAGGGGGTGATTTTTACACGTTGATTCGTGAGTAGCCCAAAGTGATAGCTTTGATATCCCGAATGTGGTTTTTCAACTATATGCAGATATACCTCGTTTTATTGCACTTCGCAGATATTGCGTTTTTTATAAATTGAAGGTGTGTGGCAATCCTGTGTACTATAGGTGCCATTCTTCCAACAGCATTTGCTCACTTTGTATCTCTGTCACATTTTGGTAATTCTCGAAATATTTCAAACTTTTTCTTTATTATTATATTTGTTGTGGTGATCTGTGATCAGTGATCTATGATGTTACTCTTGTAATTATTATGGGCCCCACAAACTGCGCCATGTAAGATGGCAATCTTAACTGATAAATGTGTGTGTTCTGACTGCTGCAGCACCACCTCCAGCTGTTCCCCCATCTCTCTCTCTCTCTCCTCAGGCCTCCCTATTCCCTAAGACACAGTAAAATAGAAATTAGGCCAATTAATAACCCTATAATGGCCTCTAAGTCTTCAAGTGAAAGGTTCTTATATTGCTCACTTTAAATCAAAAGCTAGAAATGATTACGCTGAGTGAGGAAGGGATGTCCAAAGCCAAGATAGGCCAAAAGCTAGGCTTCTTGCACCAAACAGCCAAGTTGTGAATGCAAAGGAAACGTTCTTGAAGGAAATTAAAAGTGCTACTCCAATGAACACACAAATGGTAAGAAGGTGAAACAGCCTTATTGCTGATATGGAGAAAGTTGTAGTGATCTGGGTAGAAGATCAAACCAGCTACAACATTCCCTTAAGCCAAAGCCTAATCCAGAGCAAGGCCTTAACTCTCTTCAATTCAGCAAAGTCTGAGAGAGGTGAGGAAGCTGCAGAAGAAAAGTTTGAAGCTAGAAGCTGTTGGTTCAGGAGGTTTAAGGAAAGAAGTTGCCTCCATAACATAAAAGTGCAAGTGCTAATGTAGAAGCTGCAGCAAGTTATCTAGAAGATCAAGCTAAGATCATTAATGAAGGTGGTTACACTAAACAAGCGATTTTCAGTGTAGATGAAACAGCCTTCTATTGGAAGATGCCATCTAGGACTTTCATAGCTACAGAGGAGAAGTCAATGTCTGGTTTCAAAGCTTCAAAGGACAGGCTGACTCTCTTGTTAGAGGCTAATGCAGCTGGTGACTTTCAGTTGAAGCCAATACCCATTTACCATCCTGAAAATCCTAGGGCCCTTAAGAATTACGCTGAATCTACTCTGCCTTTGCTCCAGAAATGGAACAGCAAAGCCTGGATGATAACACATCTGTTCACAGCATGGCTGACTGAATATTTTAAGGCCACTGCTGAGACCTACTGCTCAGAAAAAAAGAGTCCTTTCAAAATATTTCTGCTCATTGACAATGCACCTGGTCATCCAAGAGCTCTGATGGAGATGTACAATGAGATCAGTGTTGTTTCATGCCTGCTAACACAACATCCATTCTGCAGCCCATGGATCAAGGAGTGGTGTCGACTTTCAAATCTTATTCTCGAAGAAATACATTTTGTAAGGCTCTAGTTGCCATAGATAGTGGTTCCTCTTATGGATCTGGGCAAAGTAAGTTGAAAGCCTTTTGGAAAGGATTCATCAGTCTAAATGCCATTAAGAACATTTATGTTTATGGGAAGAGGTCAGAATATCTACATTATCAGGAGTTTGGAAGAAGAATTCCAACCCTCATGTATGAGTTTGAGGGATTGAAGACATCAGTGCAGGAAGTAACTGCAGATGTGGTGGAAATAGCAAGAGAACTGGAATTAGAAGTGCAGCCTGAAGATGTGACTGAATTACTGCAATCTCATGATTAAACTTTAACAGATGAGGAGTTGCTTCTTATGGATGAGCAAAGAAAGTGGTTTCTTGAGATGGAATCTACTCCTGGTGAAGATGTTGTGAAGATTGTTGGAATAGCAACAAAGGATTTAGAATACTATAAAACTTAGTTGATAAAGCAGCAGCAGGGTTTGAGAGGATTGACTCCAACTTTGAAAGAAGTTCTACTGTGGATACAATGCTATCCAACAGCACTGCACGTTACAGAGAAATCATTCGTGAAAGGCAGAGTCAACCGATGCAGCAAACTTCACTGTTGTCTTATTTTAAGAAGTTGCCACAGCCTCCCAGCCTTCAGCAGCCCCCACCCTGACCAGTCAGCAGCCAGCAACATCGAGGCAGGACCCTCCACCAGCAAAAAGATTCGGACTCACTGAAGGCTCGGGTGATGGTTAGCATTTTTTAGCAATAAAGTATTTTTAAATTAGGGTATATACATTGTTGTTTTCTTTTAGACACAGTGCTATTGCACACTTACCAGACTACAGTTTAGTGTAAACATAACTTTTGTATGCACTGGGAAACCAAAAACTCTGTGTGACTCACTTTATTGCAATATTTGCTTTACTGTGGTAGTCTGGAACCAAATTCCCAATCTCTCCTAGGTATGCCTATATTTGTAAAGTATTTGTCTCTCATAAAGTCTCTGAGGCATCCAACAAGTACCAGGGATGAACTGGGCACTCAACAATGTTTCCTCCTCGTTTTCCTCATATAAAGATAGAATTAAGAAACGATGCTCAGGGGCTTCCCTGGTGGTGCAGTGGTTGAGAATCTGCCTGCCAATGCAGGGGACACGGGTTCGAGCCCTGGTCTGGGAAGATCCCACATGCCGCGGAGCAACTGGGCCCGTGAGCCACAACTACTGAGCCTGCGCGTCTGGAGCCTGTGCTCCGCAGCAAGAGAGGCCGCGATAGTGAGAGGCCCGCGCACTGTGATGAAGAGTGGCCCCCGCTTGCCGCAACTAGAGAAAGCCCTCGCACAGAAACGAAGACCCAACACAGCCATAAATAAATAAATAAATAAATTTAAAATGCATTTAAAAAAATTAAAAAAAAAAAAAAGAAACGATGCTCATGTGAGCAGTAGATGAACTACCTGCCTACAAAAGTGGAGAGTTCAGAGACTGTACCCACCTTTTGTCTTCCCTCTATAATTACTGCATTGATTTAAGCAAAAATCCCTCCAAATTTATTCATTATAATCATCCTGTGTAAAACAATTTTCTGTTATCAAACCTGGTCAAAAATTAGGGTAGTTTTTTAACCCAGTATTTTAATTAATAGGTTTGCCATGCACACTACATATATCACTAATTTTCAGAAAAGTAGAGAATGCGTTTATCAGCAAAGTCACAGGGAACCCAGTAATGTTTCTTTGACCATTCAGAGGGTATTTTTGACTCTTTCAATATCTCTCAGAGTCAATGTTATGAACATGGGCTGGTATTTGTGCTGGTGAAGTAAAAACACATCTTTTTCGAGACATTTACATACTATCTGAATATCATCTCACTCCTCTCCACATCCCTAGATGTTGGGGAGGGAGTATATGCCATCCCACCCTCAGCTAAACTCTCATCAAGTCAGCAGTGAAGCCAAGACAGCTCTGTAAGGGCTGAATTCGAAGGCAAGTGAGCAACTTTGGTTGCCCTAAACACAGGTCATGAGTAAGGGCTTGAGTGAAAAGAAAAAGGAGAAAAGCTGCCAGATCCCTTTTCCCAGTTCTGTCCTATTGGCCAAAGCCATGTATTTATTATCTCAGTGCTATCCCACACCCAACCATGAAAGCCAGCTAAAGAAAATTCAAAACAGAACGGGGCAGTGGGAAGGGGGAGATGGAGAGACTGATTTCGATTGATTTTAACTCTGCAGCCCTAGGCTTGTAATGAACGTGAAGGCTCTTACCGCATCTGTAGCTTGCTCTGTAGCTCCTGCAGAATCTCTGTGGACTGTCTGTGATAGTCTAAAGCTGCCTCTATAAACACGGCCAACTGGCTGACTTGTTCTACCTGCAGCAGAAGTGGAAAATTACTCCATGGAGGCCAGCGCCTGTGTAATGTTCAGAAAGAGAAGAGACCAGCAACAAAGACCCAGCTTTGCAGGGAAGCGCCCTGTTTACCTGGGCTCTGGTCTATTTCATTTCATTTCATTGCGAAGTAATGATCACACAGGTCATGGTATAGAGCTATAAATGCTGGAAAAACATGTTTAAATTTATTTGTGATTATGAAGTTGATTTAACTCAATTAAAAAAAAGTCTACTTTTCCAATTAGATGATCTTCTCAGGAGATGTTTATGCTATAAAATTCATGGATCTGAAAACGGAGAGATAAAGCTTTTCCAATTACAACTGAAGCCAAGGTTTAGTAAATGAACTGCTTCCTTAGCGAAGTGTCTCTATGGGCACTTTCTAGCTAAGTCACATCAAGAAACTAAGTAAGTTAAGCTGTTCTCGGATAAGAAGGGAAGCCAGGAAGCAGGGCACGCACCAGGCCAAGACTTGCCAGCCCCCTTTATGTTTTTGTTGCCCCCTATATGTTTTTGTTGCTATCAGCACAAAATCATTTCCCTGAAAAAAACAGCCCGAAGGAATGAACTAGAAAGACTCTGGCAGCTCTCTTTCCCATGAAGCAAGACATTCATGAAATTAGTGACAAAAATTACAGTGGACGTAAAAAAATAAAATGAAAAAGTTATGTTACATAAAAAAGCCTGGAAGGCCTGGGGATGCATAATTTGAGGAAGAGCCATCTCCAGTAGGGCACTGGAGCTCCCTTCCCTGCTTCCCTACGTGTTTGAGGGGCTGCTACAGAAAAGAATGATTCATTAAGCTGATTTCCACAAGCCTCAGAGGCAGGACCACTGGGTTGAGGTGATGGGACGGGGAGGGGGTGGGAGGCAGCGTGAATCCCATGAACTCCAGAACCAGACAAAGGCACAAATCAAAATCAATCCCCCTCTTTCCTAAGCTTCCCCATAGTCCATGCATCATCTCCTTACTTCATTTGCTAATCAGCTTAGGGGAAAGTCTGCCTGTTTATTCACCCTTACACCCTCACCCTGCAAAACCAATCATGGACTCCTTTGCCTTCAAAGATCCAAGCTATTTTCATTTGCTATTACTGACTGTGCTTTAGCTGTCTATACTTTCATTTTCCTTGCCCATGTACACCATTTTAAACACGGGTTCATGTTCATGTAAGATATACATGGACTTCCACTTGGGCCATACTGTGATCAGCGTCTGCACCATGAAATCCCACCGTATTACATTTACTTTACCACACTCTGTGGCTGGAAGAGCAACAAGCCTAGCCTTAAATTTCCAAAAACTCAATAAACAAAACAAAGACAGCCTGGCCCCTACAAAATCCTAAGGATTTCTTAAGTTTCACCTCTTTGGCTTCTACACATACTTTTAAATAAGTCCAGCACCACAGCCTAACAGGATCACAGTAGAATCTGCTATGGATTCCTTATAGTGTAAGAGCTGTGTGCTGGTTAAAATCTGCACCACACTTCTCTATCTTTAGTAAAGTTAATTCATATATTAATACCCACTTTGAAATATGCTTGACATCTTATAATTTTTAAGGGAACAGTGAAAGGTAGTTGAATGAATATTCCTTGAAACACACGTGGTGTTGGGAGGGGGGATCACCAGCTATCATCTCTGATGTGGCTAAAATACTAGATTATGTATTCCAGAGAGGCATTTGGATTCATTGGATGGCTGACTTTGGGAAGGAAATGGATCTTGGGGTCCCTTAATACCTGGAAGACAACAGCAGTGCTGTACAGCGCCTGCACACAGTAGGTGCTCAATGCAACTGCTGAAGAGGTGGTTATGAAGCTATAAGTCTCTTGTTGACAGTGAAGCCATGTGGTGCCCCAAGTGGATTATCTGCCTTTCCCTGCCAGAAAAATGGAAGCTTCCAGCTGTCCCCGGGCCATGAGCAGTGAGTTGCATGCTGGTGGCCTCTGCTTCCCAAACCCCAGTGAGAATTCAATACCTGAACTGGCAGAATCAAGGTTGCAATAAACCCAGGCCTGGCAAGAGTCAAAACCTGTCCAGAAGGTAAAACATTTCTTCCACTGGCCACACCACTCAATTTGGCAAATTCACCTATTGAAGCAGGAGATGTCACCTGGGATGAGAAGAAAAACTTAATTCCACTGCCACCTGAGACCTGTGCTGCCACTTGGCTGGTGCCGTCTTGAGAGTAAAGTGTGACCTCACACCCCAGAAGGGTTCCCATGACACACACAGTGGAACAGAATTACCAGAGAATTAGCTCCGGTCTCTGAAAGTAAAGTGCACTTGCTGTTACAGATGAGGTCACACCCAGCTCAGACGCCTCAAGTGAGAAACTCATGATGCAAACAGACTTCCCTATGGGGCAGCTAGAGGTGAAGGAGGCAGAGGCCAGACAAAGGCGGTGCTGGCTGACAAACGGGCGGGGTGAGGACTGTGACACTACCTGGGAGGTACATGGAACCATGAAACCAGAAGGAGCTTTTGGTGGACAGAAAAGTGGCCCCCAAAGACATCCAAGTCCTATTTCTCCAAATCTGTGAATATATTACTAGGTGGCAAGAGGGGCTTTGCGGATGTGATTTATGTAAAGGATCTGGGATTAGGAGATTACCTGCATCATCTGGGTGGGCCCAAAATAATTCCAGGGTGCTTTAAGAGGAAGGCAGGAGGGTTAGAGTAAGAAAAGGAGATGCGTCAGTGGAAGCAGAAGCAGAGTGAGAGATTTGAAGGTGCTTCACTGCTGGCTTTGAAGTGGAGGAAGAGGCTGTGAACCAAGGGATGCAGGTGGCCTCTAGAAGTTGGAAAAGACAAAGAAATGGGTTCTTCCCTACAGCCTCCAGGAGGAATTCAGCCCTGCAAATACCTTGATTTTAGGACTTCCAACCTCCAGTCTTTAAGATAATAGATTTGTGTTGTTTTAAGCCACAGATCTGTGATGATTCAGCAGCAATAGGACACTGCCATTTCAGAGCTGCTTTGGCCTATTCTCAAATGAAGCAAAATCTAACAATGGGACTAGCTCTGGTCAGGGACCCCTGTTTATGGGGGATGGGAGTTGTTACCTTGAGACTCATAGGAACCAAACTCATGGGGCTAATGAACCCACTGAGGCTGTTGGAAGTACCTTAGCGCTGGGGATGGGGGCAGAGACTAAGAGCGGGAGAAGTTCCCAGGAGCTGTGGAAAGTGTCCAGGGACACTTGGGTGGGATCTGAGCCACTGGGGGAGCCTGTGGACCAACAGCCATTGAGGGGGCTTGTGGAACTTTGGCTGTACCAAAGGAAGAATGGCTCAAAGGACTGCATAGTAAAGGCCCTCTAAGATCAACTCTCTGCAACAGGGATATGGAAATTGGGGTGGCAGAGAAGGCGCAGGGCTGTGAAATCTCCTCAGACCCTCCAACAATCAGTTACCAAGGGACTGGTCGGCAGCCAGGTAATGGGCACAGAGGCACACTCTGAAGACCACGGCGAGAACAGAGAGAACTTGACGTGAATAGGTAATGCCCCGCCCAGATCCTTGGAATACACAGTACACACAGCATGCATGAATGCACAAATGTGCATCTCCTGGGACCTGGCAAGCTGTCTCCTTTCACAAGTGAAATGACATACTTCCAATGCAGGCCACCTTCGATGTGAACTGTGATAATCCAACTGATTTCTGGCTCTGTCATATCAAAGACTCCACTCTTTCTGGATTCCTCAGAGAAGCTGGAGGAAAATTTCTCAGGAATTTTGCAGTCTGGTCATAAACAGATGCCTTTTCCAATAAGGCAAAGGCATTTATTTAGAGTTTCTGAGAAAGTTTGAGTCAGGCCATTAAATTCGTATTAAATTAATAACATGGATAATAATCCTCTACACTCTTATTCTCCACTTTATACTTCTAAAGAATTTCTTGCATGCAGGGGTTCATTTGCCTGACACTGTAAAGGTGAAAGTGACTTTCTAGGGGCATATAGCTGAACAGAGGCAAAACCACAACCAGAGGGCTTCCCTGGTGGCACAGTGGTTGAGAATCTGCCTGCCAATGCAGGGGACACGGGTTCGAGCCCTGGTCTGGGAAGATCCCACATGCCACGGAGCAGCTAGGCCCGTGAGCCACAACTACTGAGCCTGCGCATCTGGAGCCTGTGCTCCTCAACAAGAGAGGCCGCGATAGTGAGAGGCCCGTGCACCGCGATGAAGAGTGGCCCCCGCTTGCCACAACTAGAGAAAGCCCTCGCACAGAAATGAAGACCCAACACAGCATAAATAAATAAATAAATAAATAAATAAAAATTAAAAAAAAAAAAAACCCACAACCAGATATCAGGTCTTCCACTCTTTGTCGGGAGTGCTTTCTTTCTACTAGTCCAATACTTCCTAAATGCCTTATTTGATACATTACAAGTCCCTTGATATGTCAATAATAAAATAATAATAATAATAGTGATGTGGAAGAGTTCGATTGTCAAATAAGTTTGAGAAACTGCCTTGTGTATCCTCTTTTAGGAATCTCTTGGAGATTAATTTTTCATATATTCATGTAAAGACTCTGAAAAGTCTTGTGATAAAGCAAACCTGTTTCGTTTTGGTTAACCCAGGCTTTCCCAAACTTATTTGACCATAAAGACATTATTCATGCAACACACACTACATCCCATGGAATGAATTTTGGGGAACACCACTCTAGACCAATGGAAAGAACCCAGGAATCTGGAATCTAGTAATTCCACTTGTTCTGGGAGCCCATGGACAGAGGGAGGGTCCCCAGGCTGGGGATTTGTATCAGGAGAGCTTAGAGAATACTGCAGGTGCCTAGCCTCATCGGACTGAAATGGCATCTTCTGTGTGATATTTCTGGCCCCTGCCAATGTCAAAGACCTACATTCCATTATGTTGTGTCGTGAGGAATAAACTTCTCTGCAAAGACAGAAGAGGAGAGCGTTAACAGGCCTAGGAGCGATTTAGCATTCCCAAGAAATGGCGGTGGAGACTGGGAATCAACTGCTGAATATCCTGTACCCCCACCTCAGAGCTAACTGTGGGGGACACAGGGGTCCCTCTCCTAGGGGAGGGCTGCTCTGGGTGCCTCATCCCAGCCTGGCACAGCAGAAAGAACCAGCCCTAGACCTGCCCCTCTGGGGTCCTGGGAAATCTCATGGACCAAAACACCTCCTGGCTTGCATCTGCGTGTAGAATAGGAAGCTACTCAGCTCCAGACAAGAGGTGAAGTGATGCTCAAGGGCTCCAATCCAGCACTTACTGACAAGACCCCCAAGGACGACAGCATGGCGCCAAAGGACACTCTTCTCTTTGATTACCCCATTCCCAACTCTGCCAAAAATAGGTAGAAAAACAGATGCCACTTTCCCTTAGGAACGAATGTTGGAGTGAACAACTCAGGGCCTTCTCACCACCCCTTCCTTCTTTCCATATGATAGGAGGAAGAGTGATTCATCTGACTGATGAGATTAGGGGACCCTGACACCCAGGGCGACTGGACCCTGTGCTGGAAAGGCAAGAGGGGCCTGGGGTCTGTATTCTTGAAGAAAGTGGGTTTGTGAAGCAGCTTTTCTGCTCTGCCCACCTCACTCTCCCTGAAGGTGGCTCTAAGGTCTAGACGAGGTCTGGGGTAAGTAGTTGGAGGCCCGTGTGGACCCAGGCCCAAGGTGCCCACTCGATTTTCCAGACAGTCCTGTCCTCTAGGCAGGAGGCTGGTTTGTCACCCTTGTTTGGCTGCCCTATTTGTCTCTCAGTTGGGAGAATGCAGATGTGAGGACAGATGAGCAACCACGTCCTGGAAACCTCCAGAAAATCCTAGGAAGAGTTGCATGATCTGCATTTGGAGACCCGGGAAAGACCAAGCCTGTTAGTTCCGGTTGGAGTTCTCCTCACATCAGACAGATCTTTGGCAGACAGATTTTGTAGGCAGTATCTGGTGAAGCTTTTATCGTGTCTTAGGCAGGGCTATAGGACATGAGGGCTGGAGAAGATACCGCCTGTTCCCTGGAGAGTGAGACTTTGGGGTTTGCATTGTTAGTGCCAGACAGAGATGGGCAGGTGGCCCCAGAGCTCCAGACACGCCACCTCAGATGGTCTCCCTTCCTTCACGCTACTCTGCTTTCACTTTCTCTTTGGAGGGAACACTTGCAAGCCCTTTCCCCAGCCCAGCTTCACTCCTCCCCCTGTGGATGAGATAGAGGAATGTTCTTTCATTAGTAGGATGGGTTCTCTGCTCTGCATGGCCAGAGGCCGTGGGTCTCAGCCTGTGTCTGGGTGGGAGAGTCAGGCTGGCTCTGCATCGGGGAGGCTTTTGCCAATGAGGGTGCAATGAGCAGACAGTGCAATCGGGACGTGGGTTGGCCATGCCATCCCCTCCAACACAGGTGACCAGGAGGCCTGTATCTTACAAGCATTGGGTATTCTCATCAGTTAAAAGGGCTTCCCCTTGATTCCAATCTGGTTTTTGTGTCAATTCCTCAATCAGTCAGAACCCAAAAGCATGATCAGTTCTGATGGATACCCCAAACCTGTAACCCACAATAAGATAATCATGTCCCACTTGTGTTTGGAGAAAGTGCCAGGGCCTCTGCTGCCTGCCACCATGTCCCTGAGGCCACGTGTTTGACAGAGTCTGTCCTCAAGAAGCAGGCATATACCTGGTCTCTAGCAGGTACCAGGTCAGGCGGAATGTCCAATCCATTGGGCAAAGGCGGGGCCTGCAGACCCACTGCGTTTAATCTGGGAATTAGACAGATCCCAGCCATCTTTAGTTCCTGGAAGAAACCCAGCCATCACCAGCCATCCTGAAGCACAGCTCTTCATTCCGAGCTTCCTCACCATGAAAAGAAGCAGACATGGATACAGAAGTATGAGTGACGAAGGATGGACATGAGGTTGGTGACCCAGAGGGAGCAGGAAGTCAGGGTTCTGCGAGCTGCAGAGCCACTGGGCCTGGGCTCGTTGCTGGAGAAGGGCCAAGGACAGGTCTGAGGGTTCAAAGCATGCCTCATCCCACCATGTGTTGCTTCTTTGTCTTTCCCCCAGTAAGTCACACCCACTATTTATCCCGAAGCACCAGGCAGTTTCAGTATTAGCATGTCAGGTCCAAGGGGAACTGGAGAACATTTTCTAGACCTTGCCTCATCAACAGGACTGCCAGACCACCTGGATATGGCCAGACACTGTCATGGGAAAAGACAAGGTTGTCCCTTTCTAGGTCTACTTGCTGTTACCCCAAGAAGACAAAGAAGGCAGTCTTCTGGAGCTTCCACGATAACTTGTGAGTCTCCTCAACTATAAACCTGGGAGAGGCAAAGGTAAGAGCAGCCTCCCTATCATAAGTCACTCAGTAAATGGTAGCTTTCGTCACTGTCATCATCATCTCACCACCATCAGTCTCCTTAGCACTGCCATTATCTTGAGAATCAGCAACCATAGCACGCAGGGTAAACATTACAGTTAAAAATGGCACTAGGAAAGGTGGGAAGAGAAAGAGGTGGAGCCTATTTCCAAGGCAGCCTTTGAAAGTCCCCCACCGTTTCATTATTCTGATCTCCTCCCATCTCAATGGCCAGTTTCAATGGCTGCCAGTGAAGACGTGGACCCAGGCCCTAAAATGAGGGAGCAGCCCATGCGCCTCAGAGCTGAATGAAGGCACCCCCCCACCCACCCCAGGAAACTTTAGAAGAAACACTGCAATTCATGCCTCTGCAGGGCCAACACCAGGACCTCCGTGGGGCTTGAGTTATAAGCTAGCTCTTACTTCTCCCAGGGTGGGGTGGGCAGGGGTTAACTCATTTGTGACAAGCAGAACACTGTCAACAAATGGACAAATGACTGAGTTCTTATAAGGAAGGAGTCATTTCTGATTTTGACTGATACTGAAGGGAAACTGAGGTCTCTTGGGTCAACTGCCAAGACCACAGCAACTGAGACAGGCCTCCCTAATGGAGTACTTTGCAATAGCTCATCACAGATCATGAATAAAGGTCATGAATAAAGCGCATGGGTCAGACAGCACGTCTGACACATGAGATTCAACCTCAGAGTTTAAATCTACCTCTAAAGGACCCAGGACTGGAAGGGCAACGTTTGCTGCAGGCTGATAAGGAATACATGCATCTGATACCTCACACTTCAAAAAATCAAATATGGCAATCCAAGACAAAACCAAACCAAATGGCCTATTGCTAGGGGATAATTTCAAGGAAATTTCTATTTTTAAGGGAAAGAAAACAACAAAGAAAAACAGGGAAAACTGTTATACCTCTTCCTATTTCTCATAAGATGTAAAAGAAAAAAACCTGATAAGATATTTAAAGGAGAAGCATAATAGAATGCACTTTTTGGTACTGAGGTTTAATGGACATGGGGATTTCACATTGTTTCCTCCAGGGTTAATGTCTTGTCAACAGTGGACATAATTCCCCCACAACACCATGGCAGATAAAAGGTGCTCAGTACATTTGGTTTGACTTGACTTGAAAGATGCAAGACCTCAATGTACCTTTTAATCAATTATTAGAAGTAGAACGCAGTGTTGCAGAAAAATAAACCCTCTGACTTGTTCCAACAGGTTTGAAAGTCCAACAAATAGGTCCAAAGCTAATGCTGGGCTGAGGTGGCTCGTGGCATCACAGAAGCTGGACTTAGGGGGGAAACTCCGAACGGGGCAGGTGGCCAAGGGCTCTTCCCATCAGGCAGTAAAAAATGCCAAATGACTTCTCACTGCCAAGGCAAAGAAGGGTGGCCTTCAGCCTTCACGGTGCCCACTTGGGGGTTACCATCCTCTTTAGTTCCATTTAATCTAACTTTACTTGGACAAATAAAATAAGAGCTGGTGGCAGGAGTCACGGTACAATAGGATGTTAGCATTTCTGAGGGGTGTGTGTCAAGACCTTCACAATCCCCAGGTTCACAAGCACCACTATGGTACAGCTGAAAAGCTTAGGTCATGCCTTTATATCCCAAAGGTTCACTATGACAAGTAAAGGCATCAGAGAGCTGGGTGATGAGTGAGGCTCTCCCACTAGCCAAGAGAGCTGCTCCTCCTCAAACATCTGTCTCACTGAGCGCTCTTCACAGTCTTAGCAAAACTGCAAATTACCACATGACTTGGGCTTTCCACTCTCCCGCAAAACCACCAATGCTACGGCCTCAAATACAAAGGCTGGTCTACGACGCACTTCACCTAAGAAAACCCCACCTCCCCAGGGCCAACCTGAGCACATCTCTGAAGCAATTCCAGGATCAACAGGACTTCTCCAGATCTGAGATTTGAGTCAGGACTTGCTGGATATCTGAAGCTATTTCTTAGGCAGGAGATAATGGTTATGGAAAATTCCAGAAACTTTGTAACAACTAAGGCTCCAGAGCTTCTCAACATGCTGACCCTAGTCATACAGTCAATGTTTTCATTCACATTAAAGTCTCCTGTTTGGTTTAAATACTTACATCATTTTCTAAAAAATTAAACATGCTTCTTTCAGCCAACTCCTTTGACTCTTCAAATTTTTCTACTGCTTGTCTGACTTCTTCATCTGGTATCTTACCTACTCGCTTCTTTTTATAATCGTAATCCAGGCGGCGGCCTTCCAGTTTTTTCAGGTGGTGCTAAGAGACAAAGGGGTCCTTCAGAGAACTGTTATGCTCAAACACAGCACAAAGAAATATTCAGCATTTCTGTGAAAATAGTCATTGCTTTTTCTTGGCATAAATTCTAGGGGGCAGGATCCCACCCTACACTTCTTTTGCACGCACTCAGCGTCTATTAGAGGCTCCCTTCACTGCCGGTCTACGAGGGATATTTGTGGAATGAATGAATGGGTAGACGGATGGATGGATGGATGGATGGAAGACAGAATGAATGAGTGTCTATATGGAACATAAGGATGCAGTCTCAGTATGCAGATTAATTTTCCAAGGTTCTCTATAGGACCCCTCACTTAGGCTCCATTAATGTCCAGAAAATTTCCAACCAAATTAACTATACCCAAAAAAAGTATGTTTCTTTTGGTACTATTGTCAACTCCTCACTAAGAAGTAGATTATAAAAACACAAATTTCTAGTATCCTCTAGAATACTTATGCATCTTCCATAAAGTTCCCAAACAATTACAGAACAAGTTGAATAAATGCCCTTGATGAATGTGATACAGAGGACAGATGCTCACAGGCAACCTCTGAAATGATGGAATTTCTTTTTAAAAATATGATCTCTTTAACAAAGTACAACAATTATAAATATTAGAGGTGTCCATTCGTGGAATGCAGTGCCTTGTGTGGTAGTAAGTTCCCCATCACAGTTTGTGTTCAAGTAGAGGGATCCCATGTCAGAAATACTATAGAAGGGATAACCGCACAGGGCAAGGGAGTTTATAACCATAACCCCTGGAAAACAGATATTTGATATTGAAAGTGTATGTGAAAACAGATTGTCCCACTGAAGCATGTGGGTAACTTGACTATTCTTTTTAGTGGGAAGCACTGGTTCTAACCTCCATAATGATTGGGTGAAAAGAGTATATGGGACAAAAAGTCAGAATCATCTCCCTTCTGACATGTTCTTCTGACTCTGGGCAAGTCTCTGAACCCCTCTGTGTCTCCACATATGTGGCTGTAAACGGGCACAACCAGGCTTAGTCTGGCTACTTATGGGTGACGAAACATTTATAGAAGCACTTTGAGTCCACAAGACCTTTTACAGATATGTCAGTCATGTGTTAAATGAACAGGCTCTCCACTCCAGATGTCCAAGATACATAGAGCACAGTTGAGACTATGAAAAGCCTTCTGAATATTAGACTCTTAATTCTTGATCATCTATAGGATTTAAGTTTAAATTTATACAGTTTCTCTATCAAACCAGAGTTGAAGAACAAGAGACACCATTTAGGAAATTATTTTTTTGCATAGGGAGAAACATTTAAGGATATGTGCATTTTGTACATTTCTCCCGCTCACCGCTCAGGATCCACATTTGTGTCCATTACTAGCTACCCTACTGAACCAGGTCCAGTGGAAGAGCAATGTCGTCCAGTGGACTTTCTGTACAGCTTTCTTCAAGGTCAGCAGCACAAGAAGAAATGGCATATTATGCATTTCAGCAAAGGAGGTATTTGGTTCTAAGGTTCTGCATTTGGGAAAGATGTTTTGGCATCCCCACAACACAGAATGTCTCTTCTCTAGAATCATCTGTTCAATAATAATTTGTGAGCACAAAGGCTGCGCTAGTCATGCAAAAGTGAACAAAACATGCCTCCTTACTCCAAAGCACTTGCTGCCAAACAACAGAAAAAGAGAAGCAGTGATGTTCACAGCACAGGGAGCACAGGAGCACCTGGTTAAGCCGGGGAGAGAACAAGAGCTTCCCAAAGGACCGACCATCTGAGCTGAGATCTGCAACGTGAGATGACTTAGCCAGGAGAAGGTGGAAAAGGAGAAAGACAAAGAATAAAAAGAGAGCACAAAGCAAAACATCCCTTGGGGACTGTAAGTAATTCATTGAGGCCGGGCAGAGAGTTCAAGTGGGAAGGGGTGAGCGATCAACCCATAGAGAGAAGGAGAGGCCAGGAATTAGGCACTACGGTGCTGGATCTTTACCTCCAAAGTCAGTGGGCAGCTACTGGGGGCTTGTACCTTCGGAAGACTCTGGCTGTGGTGTGGAGAGTGGACTGGAGGGGCCGAGATGGGAAGCCGGGATTCAAGGGCTGCTGTGCTGATGTGTTTAAACGTTAACCTGAAGAAGCCGATAGAGAGAAAGGGGAAGAAGGGAGATTCTGGAGAGAGGATGCCGGATGTGGCAAAGGCCCTGAGGAGATGAGGATAATGGACTCCGGGCCCCAGTGGAGGACTGGCCTGAGGGGAAGAGGGCAATGGGAGTAAGGAGCTGAGGAGGGTGCTGGCGGGGGCTGGGTGGGGGGCCGGGTAGCAGAATGTCCTGGGAGTTCCTGAACGGTTGCTTTCATTTTTCTTTCAACCTTCCCGAATTCCCCTCCATAGCCTTTGCTTTTGGTGTAAATTCTAAATGCCTATACGGGCATCCAGGACTTTCCATCAGGAAGCTCCGGAACAGGGCCCAAGTATTTGCATTTCTAACATGTGAAGCTGATGCTGCTCAGGGACCACACCATGAGAATCTGGGCCTGAAGAAAGGAAAAGGGGACATCCCCCAGGCTTGGATGACTTCCAAGCTGGCCCAGGCTGCATTCAGATCACGCCTCAAGGCACCACCAGGAAGGTCTTCTGGGCAGCTTCTCAAGGGGGTGCCCGAAGAAGGTCTCGATGCAGCCTGTCCCTCCAGAGTAGAAGTCCCTGGCAGGGTAGAAGTCTCAAGACTGTTTCTGCGTATCTGCAAAAGCACCACCAAGCAAGTGGCATGTGATTACCTACAGGTCCCTGAAAGCTCCCGTGTATGCTCCGGAGGGCCATTTTTAACATTTTCCAGATACAAAACGTTGATTCCTAGGTACTGATTTCCTTAAGAAGTAATGGAAGATAACGATCACTAGTGCAACGTATCGAAAGACGCAGCTAGGGAGTGTTCTAATTTCATGTAGCTGTCCAGTAATAGCCAGGACATGGAAGCAACCTAAGTGTCCATCGACAGATGAATGGATACAGAAGATGTGGCACCTATAGACAATGGAATATTACTCAGCCATAGAAAGAAATGAAATTGAGTTATTTGTAGTGAGATGGATGGACCTAGAGTCTGTCAAACAGAGTGAAGGAAGTCAGAAAGAGAAAAACAAATACCATATGCTAACACATATATATGGAATCTGAAAAAAAACATGGTTCTGAAGAACCTAGGGGCAGGACAGGAATAAAGACGTAGACATAGAGCATGGACTTGAGGACACAGGGAGGGGGAAGGGTAAGCTGGGACGAAGTGAAAGAGTGGCATGGACTTATAAATACTACCAAATGTAAAATAGATAGCTAGTGGGAAGCAGCCGCATAGCACAGGGAGATCAGCTTGGTGCTTTGTGACCACCTAGAGGGGTGTGGGATAGGGAGGGTGGGAGGGAGATGCTAGAGGGAGGAGATATGGGGATATATGTATATGTATAGCTGATTCACTTTGTTATACAGCAGAAACTAACACATCCTTGTAAAGCAATTATAATCCAATAAAGATGTTAAAAAAAAAAGATGCAGCTACTATGGTATGATTTTGATAATCAAAAATCCAATACACGGAATTCGCTGGCAGTCCAGTGGTTAGGACTCTGTGCTTTCACTGCCGATGGTCCAGGTTCAATCCCTGGTCAGGGAATTAAGATCCCACAAGCCGTGGGGTGTGGCAAAAAAAAAAAAAGGTATTAAAAAATAAATAAAGATTGCTTTTTAAAAAATCCAGTACAAAGTTATGCAGTCATTTTGTCATGTGAGAAATGACGGTAGAAATATGTATCTTGAGCTTGGCTCCTAGCTGGCTTCAATAAGGTACAAAATAAAGGGCTAATTGATCCTGGGACTCTTTCCCAATGAGCCAGGTAAACATAACTGAGTTATTTTTTTACCACCCACAATAAGATGATGCTTTCACTGAGTCGCTATAGAAATGCTCTAATGATTTTAAATAGTATAAACATCATACTAAATAGCAACAGGCAGATTTATAGCCTAGAAAACTTACCCCAATCTCTTTTAAATCTTTGTCTTGTAGTAACTGAAGTGGATCAATAAAAGTTTGCTTTACATTAATATCAAGAGAGTCTTTCACCTCAGCCATTAGCTTCATGGATTCGCCAACTTCTATCAGTGCATTGCCTTCAATAGAAAATACAAATAAAAAAGGTTTTTTAGCAGACCTAACTCTAAGTTAACAGTGATATTTATTTAATTTTTTCCCAAAAGTTTGTGATGATCAATGGTGTGTAACAAGGTCCTCAACTCTGGGGCCTTTGGATCTTGACCCAGAGAAAAGAAAATGTAAAAACGAGAACGTCTTTCTAAATATTTTCCACATTTTCCTCACTACTTCTGCACTTTCTCCACCGCATAGAATAAAACTCTGAGGCTCAGACAGACGGAGGCACTTACCGTATCAGCCACTAGATGGGGTTAAAGCTTCTTTTTTTAAACTGGTAGTTTTGTGAACTGGCACCAAGGGTTCCTTAGAGGCGCAAGAACAAAATCCGTCTTTGTAAACAATAAAAGGATTCATTCATCAGGGGTTAAATATTAACCAATAAAGATTACAATAGAAATAAATGAATAAAACCTCATCTCAGCTTCCAGCTGCTAGGTCTTCTTGAGGCCACTCCTTGTATTCTTGAGATGGTTCTAAGTTTCCCTACCCTTTCTGATGTCAAAGAAAGTCTGGCAGTGTCACACAGGACAGCCTTTCAGCAGGGTGGGAAGGGTCTGCTCTTGCAGTGAGGTCCAGGCCAGCCATGCCAGACTTGGGCAGCGATGGGCGGCTTTAGCTGGATTAAATCCTGGTATTCGGCACCAGCTAACCTGCAGTAATTTGCAAGCAGGCATCCTGGTAGCTGAGCACTATGAGGGTTGCAGGTTTTCTAGAAGACATCTCTGGGAAATGCCACACTAAACTGAACTCTTTTTCCTGTAGTTGGGGTTTTCCAAATCAATCTCATAAAATGTTAGAGCTTGGGGTCTCTCAACTCCCAAGCTTGAAGAAGACCTGAAATCCCAGCCCAAGAATTTGCATTTCTAGCTAATTCTGACCTTCAAGTTGTTTCACCTACGAGTAATAGGCATGTACAGTTTATTCATCTGTAAAACAGGGATAGCAATATCACCTCACCTCACTTTTTATTTTTTTTAAGAAATAGCCTAGATAGTGTATGTTATAGGACCTTGCAAAATGTAAGTGGAAACCATTACTCCAAACCACAGCTGACCGAGACTCTGTTTTGGCGCATGGGTAGCTTTGTTCCTCCTGGGAGGCTATGTCTCCTTAACTAACTCCCCAGAGTCTGGTTCTAACTCATTCTGAGATGGAGATGAGAACGTCCTTTCCTGGCCTGGGGACTCTTTCCTGCCCAGCTGGTCAGAAATGGAGGATATGGCTTCTGACCCCACTGCTCACTCTGACACCAGTGCCCACACCCCAGAATGTCAGTTAATTTAGCTTTGACGAAAACATTTCCAAATATGTTTCTTAGAAGGTGCCAAAGGTGACATTCTGAATATTAGCTGTCACCTCCATGGGTTTGATATCCCATCTCCTTGCTCAGGATTCCAATTCCACGAGGACGTGGGACTCAGCCTCCACCGGTGGAGGTCTCTGCACTTGAGGAAGTTTCTGTGTGGCCCCAAGAAGAAATCATCCGACAGCACAGTCTTTTCCTCAGAACAGCAAGCAACCCCTCTGTTCCTAATGCCCTCCTGATGTCAGCTCTCTCTTGCTGGACACCTAGGAAGCTACCAAATTGTCTGCCCTTCAAATCCCCTGTCCTGTCACCTGACCAGACGCACTGCAGGACTGTCCATGGATGTTAGGGCCTGCTTGGCTGTGTCTTCTGTTCCCTCCACTGGTCAGCCTTCAGGACAAGGAATAGGCCATCTTGGCCCCATTCACCCAGGGAATAAAATAAAATTCAAATTATACTGCTCTGAAGGATACTGTTACCCTCTGTGACTAACTAGTGTTTTAACATATGGGATTTTTTTTTTTTAAGTTTTCAAAAGACTTTCCCCCCACTTTCCTAGATGAATGACTATGGCCTAATACCGGAATCCTCAATTTCCATATCTTGCTTTGCTACCACTACATGAGTAGCAAACGTGCCAAATTCTCCCGGAAGATTTAACATATCAAGTTCGATTCACACCCAATATAATTTATCAATTTAAAGTAATCTCAATCAAAATTTAATAAGTTTTTTGGGGATTCCCTGAGGGTCCAGTAGTTAGGACTCAGCGCTTTCACTACCAAGGGCCTGGGTTCAATCCCTGGTCGGGGAACTAAGATCCTACAAGCCACGTGGTGTGGGGAAAAAAAAAAAAAATTAATAAGTTTCTTCTTTTTTAGTACAGGGGACTTAAAATGACTCTAAGTTTCATCTGGAAAAATAAAACAGATGAGTATGTCCATGAAATTTTTATAACATCTAGGGGAAATTTTAGTTAAATATATTAAAATATATTTTAAAATGACAATATTTAAAACAACATGACACTTGATCAAAACAGGGTACAGATCAAGAAAACAGAAGAGAAAGACCAGAAACAAACTTAAAATATATAAAATTTTATAACAAAAAAGTTATAGAAAATCAGCAGAGAAAGGTTGAACTTTTCAATAAAGTGTTAGGGCAACTAGCTATGTATTTGTGAGAACACAAAATTAAAACCCTATTGCACAGTACTCATCCATTAAATTCAGGAGCTTGGGAATTTAAAGGTAAGAAAAGAAAACATATGCATGAAAATAAAGTATAAACAAACATTTACACAGCTTATTAGTGAAGCGGGGAGGAGCGGAAAATTTTTTCTAAACATGATACCAAAGCCATAAACCATAAAAGACCAATGAGCCCCACTAAATAAAAAGCAAAAATCTTGTTCCATTAAAATAACCTTCACCTACAACATCAGAAGGTATACGCCTACCTGGGGCAAAACTTCATCAACATATGAGACAGACAAAAAGTAAGTATCCTGACCACTGAAAAAGCTCATAAACCAGTAAGAAAAAAAAAAAAAAAAAGAACACCTTAATAGAAAAATAGGCAAAGGACATAAATATACAATTCACAAAGATGATGACAAATGTGAAAAAAAAAATCTACCTCACACATAATCCAAAAAATAAAGTTAAAACAGCGCCCAGATATCAGTTTTATTTGCTATGAATCAAATTATCAGTGAGTTAAAAGGAAACTAAAAAGATAATTCCCAGAGTTAGTACCTGTGCTGAGAAACACACTCTCATACCTTCCTGGCAGGAGTGTCAAAATGGTATAACCTTTCTGGAGGGTCATTTGGGACTATGCTTCAAAAACCTGAAAAATAGGGCATACAATTGACTCAGCAACTTCACTACCAGGAATTTCATCTAAGAACATAATCTTGGATATTTCCAAAGCTTTATCCATGAAAGTGGCTATCGTAAATGCTATGTAATTTTTTTTTTCACATAAAGAAGAAAAATCTAAATATCCTAAATAGGACTGATTGAACAAACTGTGGATGCATGGAATATTATGCAGCCTTTAAAAACAATACGGTAGAAGACTGTCTTATGACATGGACCATGCTATAGCCAGTGGGAATAAGCAGATTACAAAAGGGAATTAGGGTATGTATACTATAACCCCATTTTAATTTTTTTAAAGGTGTGTGTGAATATATATAAGAATAAACAAAAGGTATAAAGGATATACAGCAAAGTGTGTAATTGGGCCCATCACTGGGTAGGTAACTATGGGTGATGCTGGCATTTTCCTTTATTTTACTTGCCTATGTTTTCTAAACTTCCTGCGATAAACATGTATTACTTTTCTTTTAATTTTTATTTATTTATTTATTTTTTGGCTGCGCCACTCGGCATGCGGGACCTTAGTTCCCAAACCAGGGATCGAACCCGCGCCCCCTGCATTGGAAGCAGCAGGGTCTTAACCACTGGACCACCAAGGAATTCCCGAACATGTATTGCTTTGATAATATGAAAAAAATAACAAGCGTTGTTAAAATGAAGGTTTTGTGCATAACCTAAAATCGACAAAGGATGCGTTCTCAGCTCTCCCGGGTGATGTGGGAATACTCACCAAAAGTGGAGCCTTCCCCGAGCTCCTTCCCGTATTTCAGCATGCAGTCGCCCAGCAAGCCTTCCGTCTGTGGGTACCCCGTGGTTTTCACCTGTCCTCGGATCTTCGACACAGTGTTCAGCATTCCTAGCTTAGCTCTGTATGCTTAAAAACATTATCATTTGTAATTCCTTAAAATGGCATGGTGGAGTGACAGGTACATAGCATGTAACAAATGGGGCTGGAGAAATCAAGATTGCCCTAGACAAAACGTCAGAGCCCTGAGACAGGAAGGTAACTTACGTGACCAAGTTACTCACATGGTTTTCTAGATTCTTAACCAGGGTGGGGGCTAAGGGCACTGTTGCACAAACATGATGAAAAATAGAAATTATGGCACACACTGTTGACTCCCAAATAATAGTAACCGGGGCTCTCATTACCCCACCCACAGCTTACTCACTGAGTCAGACGCTGACACCTGGGCAGACAAATTTTCCTGGGGACCAATTGCAAACTAAGAACAGAATTGCTGAGATGGATGTTTCAAACCAACTGGTGGTTAACAGCCCCCCACCCCCAAGAGTGTATCCAGACTGATGATATGTAACTTCATGGTACAGGGCCACTGAGCTGCACACTCCTGTCTAGGAAGCCTAACCAATAGGAGACAGATGCCCCCATGGGGAACCAGAGTCTGTGTTGATGGTCCCTCAGGTGCAGCTCCACTCCTGGACCCAAGGGAAATGATAGGTGGCCACTAAGTCCTTTCTCTGACTTAGGCCATGAGTGTTTACTAATCCCAGCTCTGTGTGACACACCATGCTAATTACTGGGACTCCAGAGAGACCTAAGACAGCCTCTGACCTCAAGGAGCTCACACTCTAGTTCCTGGAAGGCAGAAAATACAAGATGTAATTATGCAAATAAAGTCTGATGTGGTGTACAGAAAGGAAAATATAACAATATGCTGAATAAAGTTGGAAAGATGCCCCCCCAAGAGTGCAGAAGTAGTGTAAGATGCAGAAGGGGGAAGGCTTATTATGGTTTATAACCAACAGATAAAGAGTAAGCTGCTTTGACCAAAGAAGGAATTAATACAGGACAAATCAGGAAATACCTAGGGGGAAATGTGACTATGAACTGAACACCAAGCTAAGGATTTGGGAATTTATTCTGTAGGCTAGGTGGTGTTTGAGATAATTTTAGGTTGTAAAGGGGTAAATTTTTATTGTCTTTCATTTTAACAATTACATATTTATTTTAAAGTATTCTAGACTAGTGCTTCTCAAACTTTAATGTGCATGCAAAGCACCCAAGGATCCTGTTAAAATGTAGAGTCCGATGCAGTCAGTCTGGGATGAGCCCAAGTTTCTGCATTTCCCACAGTCTCTCAGGGGATGCCGGTCCTCCTGGGCCATGGACCACACTTCGAGTAGCAAAGCTTTAGACACTCACGGTGCCAGTCTTTTTGAATCTTGCCCACCTCATCCTCGAAGCACTTATCCTCCTGGTGCCCAGGCACACAGGCTTCACTCTCCTGCCACACAGACACATACACACACACACACACACACACACACACACACACACACTCTGCTCCTCTTCCCCACTGTCCGGGCGGGATGTGGGATGCAGCAGTCCTGTGACTGAGGGCCGCTAAATGGAATGAGAGGCTGCTAGACCTCCCTTCCTCTTCTCCAGGAATAACCAGAGGTGTCTGGCCAAGTGGACACTTTCATTGTTGGCCAATACCTCCCTACCCCATTCCAGTGTCAGCTCATTGAGGGCAGGTTCCCTTCCAACTCAACCGTATATCCCAGGACCCAGGAAAGCCCCTTGCCTAGAGGGAGCATGTGCTAAATATGTGTTGACTGATTCATCAGGAAAAGGGACTTGTGTGGTTCAATCACTGACGAGGTCCAGGAAGAGATATATAATTATGCTTTTTAAAACTATAATCAGCTGTACAGTTTTAAAGAATTCTATACCTGCCATCCTGCCTGGACATAATATTTTATTCAATGTATGTTTTTAAATTTATTTTCTAGATTTTCAGATGGTTGGATGTGTGCTGATTCCTACAGCCGAGGGAATCACGATAATTATATGCAAATAATAAATTCATACAAAGTAAAGGCAGATTTGGAGAGCCACAGAATTCAAAGCTTGGACGCCCTCTATTGGTTTCTGTAGTTTAGAACTTAGGAAAACTTCATCAAGGGATGCTGCTTCAATACCTAGGAGTGAAAGACCTCCTGTCCAGAAGCTGCGGTAACACTGGATCTTCTCATGTTTCTCATGTTTATCGTACCTCACTTCATCAGCATTTAAGCAATGAAGTGAAAGCCATTTCAAAGTCACAGGCACCGTTAGAACAGGATGGCAGAAATTTTTTTAAAAAAAGAGGAAACAGCTGAATAAGAAAACATGGACAAAATATTTAGTGGGTTTCCGAAGCATCTCATAAAAAATGTCTTTGCTTAGCAGTGTCTTGCTGCTAAGACCAAGACTCCACCCAAATAACGTCACCATAGTTCACAGAAGTGTCTGCTCTGTTTGTCATCAGCTAGGATTCACTGCAACTACCTTTAGTCACTCAACTTAAAAAAACTGAATTTCATTATTCGGACACAGAGGACATTGTTTCTAGATCATGTCAACCATACACTCAGTAAGCCTGGGTTATTAGAATCTGTGACAGCGAATGAACAATTGAATATTTCAAGACATTTTCTAACTTTACCTGGATTCGGCTGAAGATATTCTGTGGCTTTTGAAAGAATTTCTGCAACAGCTTTATTGGTAATGTCTATTTTCTTAAAATAAAAGAAACACATGAAGATATTGGTAAATGACAAACAATGAATTCTACAGGAAAACAAACAGAGAAATAAATTTGATCAATTTAATATTTATAACGCCATTATAATGATTTTAATCCAAATGGACATTTTCAACATTTCTGGAAGAGGTAATATTTTCTTAACTTTTTGATTCTGGGACATCCTTCCAATAATTGCTCCTCCCAATGATGGTGGAGAACACTAACTTCTTATTCAACATTAAAATGGATATTAATGTAATATTTAGGAAACTTGGACAAGTTATTATGCGCCACTAGATTATTGGTTGTGCTTGAAGGTCTCTCAAAACCAAGACTAGACATTTCTGAGCCAAATTTTCCTTACTTGCTGGGTGAACTTGAATTTCTGTACTTGTATAAGGATGTCATAATAAGGATTCATATGAGAAACTACCTCAGTAAGCCAACAACAAAAGAATCATCATCACTAGTATCAATATTATCACTGAAATACATATTCTTCTGTTCTGTGGGCAGAAGATGCTAACAACAAAGGTTTCCCTGCCAGGTTAAGACTGAATCTTTCCTTCCTCAAAACCATTCCTGGATACTCTGGCTGTTGGTTAACCAGAAAACGAATGTGAGAATATACAATAAAAGTTAACTATGCACATTTCAATAGCTTTACTTTATACCATCAATAGCCCAAAAGAAAATGTTTTAAAGGAAAAGGAGATCCCGCTCATAAGAGCAGCAATTAAAAAATAAGCAATAACGAGGAAGAAATATTATGAGAAATGTACAATACATACTTGAAAAGCCACATTCCTAGATGGGAAAATTCAGTTTTGGAAAGATGTGAATCCTCCCCCAATTAACATGTAAAAGTAATTCAAAGCCTATCACACTTTCAATTTTTTCTTTTTTTTGTTAAAACTTGGCAAATTAATAATAAAGTTAGATTCATACATCACACTACCTACAGGGTTAAAAATATGGACCTAAAAACAAACTGTAAAAGTACTAAACTATGCAGGAGAATATTTTGAAATACTGGGGTGGAAAGGATATTCCAGGTATCACCGAAATCCAAGCATCAAAGATGAAAAGACCACAATTCTGACTCCATAAAATTTCAAATGGAACGGTGAATAGACACAATACACGAAGTTTGATAAAAGTGGTGAACAGAAACTAAAATGCAAAAAAATAAAGGGTTAGTATCTATTATACTCCGTACTCCCATTAAGAAAAAAAAGCAACCCGACTAGAAAGAAGGCAATCCACAAAAGAGGAGAAATATAAGTTGCTTATAAACATTTGACAAAATATTCAGGAAAATTATAAATTAAAAGGAGATACTTTCCACTCACCAGATTGACCCCCCCAAAAATCTTTTTTAATTGACTAGACCCCATATAAGGTATTATACAGGTGTGGAGTAATGGGCCCTTTCATATACAATAGGAGTGCTAAATGATACGATCTTTTTGAGATCAAGGTGAAGTACCTATTAATGTACCATCTATCATACTTCCAGGGGCTTAGCATCTAGAAACATACCAGTAAACTGCAGGGAGGTAAAAAGATGTTTCTTAGACCATTTTACATAGTCATAAAAACTGAAAACAACTTAAATTACAATCAATAGGAGATTGACTTGATAAATTGTGAAACATCCAAATAAGGAATACTCTTTAATCACAGGGGGAAAATACACAGAAGATCTATATGTACTGGGAAGACGTCCACTGTGCGTTGCTAAGGAAAAAAGCAAGCTGGGAGTGATTTCTAATACAAAAAACCTCATTTTTGTCATTTAAAAATCTATGGGGGCTTCCCTGGTGGCGCAGTGGTTGAGAATCTGCCTGCTAATGCAGGGGACACGGGTTCAAGCCCTGGTCTGGGAAGATCCCACATGCCGCGGAGCAACTAGGCCCGTGAGCCACAACTACTGAGCCTGCGCGTCTGGAGCCTGTGCTCCGCAACAAGAGAGGCTGCGACAGTGAGAGGCCCGCGCACCGCGATTAAGAGTGGCCCCCGCTTGCCGCAACTAGAGAAAGCCCTTGCACAGAAACGAAGACCCAACGCAGCCAAAAATAAATAAATTAATTAATTAATTTTTTAAAAAAGTGAATAAAAATCTATGATCTGTTCAGGGTCAGAAGCTTTCGATGAAGCACTCTCATCCAACCTGAAATTGTATTTGTTCCCCTTAGCTGAATGCTTAAATTTGGGGACCCAGGAAGGTTTAAAAAGACAGTACAGAAATGAAGAAATGAATCAAACCCATATTACTGATACACGTGTGCTAGCTGTGTGTGTGGGAATGCGCCTGTGTGTATGTGTACTTGACCTGGTAACGAGTTTTGTACACTTTGAACTCTCTTCAGTATGTTCAATTGTTTATGAAGATCTTTGAAATGTTTAAGAAAATTTAATAACTTAATGTTTATATTTTATTAGAGTTACAAGAAATGTAAGTGCATAGGAAAATCCTGTTTTAGATTTGATGTTAAGTTTGAGGGACTCCTATGCACTGCATTTGTATTGCAGGAATTTGCATTAAGGGAATTTGCTTAATTATGTAACTAGTTGGTGACAAATGTATAAGGATTTCATCTGTTCAGCTTATGATTTAATGGAAACTAAAATGAAGATTAACTAAAAATGATCATCATTTTTATACTGAAATTACTAAATTTATAAATAAAATCCATATGTGCAGTTTAAGGCTTAAGAAGACTAGGTTTTTTATCGTATAATATCGCTTATATGTGGAATCGAGAAAAATGGTACAGATGAACTTATTTGCAAAGCAGAAATAAGAGTCACAGATGTAGAGAACAAACTTATGGTTACCAAGGGGGGAAGGGAGGGTGGGATGAACTGGGAGATTGGGACTGACATATATACACTACTATGTATAAAACAGATAACTAATGAGAACCTGCTGTATAGCACAGGGAACTCTACTCAGTGCTCTGTGGTGACCTAAATGGGAAGGAAATCCAAAAAAGAGGGGATATATGTATACATATGACTGATTCACTTTGCTGTACAGCAGAAACTAACACAACATTGTAAAGCAACTATACTCCAATAAAAATTAATTTTAAAAAAAGAAAAAGAAAAAAACTAGGTTTTAGATTTATAACTTTATATATATTCAGTATTAATTAAAACACAACGTAGAGTGGTCATTCCATGTATACAACCCTCTTTGGACATGAAAAGCCACCAGGTATCTAGGAGTCACCTCTGAGGGGTGAGGATGAGAGGAGGTAGAGGCAGGAATACTTTCTACTTAGACTCTTCTATTTCTTTTGGGAAAAAAATGCCAAGAAACAAATGGCCTAAAACTCACAGGCCTTGATGTACACCTACTGGTGGTGCTTCCAGGACAGCCCAGGAATCAATGCAAGGAATAAACCCTTTACAAATTAAAGAGGATGCCACTAAACGCGTTGGCAAAAATAGGCAATCAAGTTGAACACTGAAAAAAATAACTCACGTAGTTTAAAAACAAAAAAATTAAAAACAAAACCTCCCTTCTAGAATAACTGGGGACATCGGGGGAGTGGGTGTGTGTGTTCAGGTTAAGAAAATGCAATGCAAATATCTCAGCAAACCATCAGGACAAACAGGGGAAAGCAGAGAGGTGAAAATTATTTTTGTAAAGTCTACCTGGTGTGAGGGCGTCTTTGTTGGTAGATTAAATCTGGAATTTCCATTTGTGTTGGTACCCTACCCCTGAGGTGCCCAAAGCCTGTGCCACTGACACTCCCAGACCTCAGCCCTTGAGTTAGAGAGCTGCTGGCAGCCCTGATTTCTGACACCTGTTTATAATAATCTCTCTCTCTTTTTTTAATTTAAAGAATCGGGAGATTGGGATTGACATATATACACTAATAGGTATAAAATGGATAACTAATAAGAACCTGCTGTATAAAAAAATAAATAAAATAAAATTCAAAAATTCAGAAAAAAAAAAAAAAGAATCCACATCTGTCATTATATCCTTCTTATTCCTTTTGTAGTTTAGTTGTGTTTTCCCTTTTCCCTCTCTTGCTCACACTTAGTAGAGGTGGTCTTTCAAAAAAAAAAAAAGAGTTCTTGGTTTTATTTATTGATTCTACCTTTTTGTTATTATTGTTTTATATTTTATTAATTTCTCATTTATCTGTATTGATTTCTTCCTTCCACCTAGAGTGATTTACTTTGCTGTTGTTTTCCTAGCTTTTTGGCTTGAATGACTTATTCACTCTCTTCCAACATTTATTTTCTATTAAATGCATTGAAGACTTAGCCATATATCACAGGTTTTGACATACAGAGTTCTCGTGACTAAGTGATCTTTAATTTTATTTTTCATTTCCTCTTGAGACAAGAATTATTTTTACATGTCCTTCCATTTCCAAACATCCAGAATTTGGCAACTATACCTTCCTTGTAATCCTTGTGTTCTATGATTTTACTTTGAGAAATTTGTAGAGTTCTTTTTCCCATAGCCCAATAAGTAATTGATTATTGAAAGTGTTTTAAAGAAATTTGAAATGAATTCTCAGTTTGAGGAATGCAGATATCTATATTATTTACAATCAAAGTTAATAGTCATATTTTATGAAAATTCTCTATGAGCCTAACTATTATTTAATTATCTGTTATTTTATGAGAAAGGTATGCAAAATCTTCTACTCTGATTTTTGTCAGTTCTCTATGCATTGACAGCTTTTACCTTACATATTCAGATGCCATGCTAAATGATTCATAATCATTCATAACTGTTATAATTTCCTGATAGATTACATGATACATCTTTCTATAATTTTTTAAAACCCTCTTTTTCCTTTTAGTGGCCTCATATTTTACCTAATTCACCTCTTCTAGAAAGTCCTTAAAACTTCTTGACCTATTAAATATTTCCATGCTTTTCACTGCTGCAATAAAACAGATAATAGATTTTCTTTTTGTATTTCTTCTGTCACTCATTCAGGTTTTGGGAGGGAAAGGAAGTAAACAAGAGGGGTCTCAGTCCAACAACGGAAACTAAAATTATTGAAATGTACTTTTAAACTTAACATCTCAACTGAATCATTTTATTAGTAATAAAGTTACACAAATATCTTTATTTATCAAGAGATTTTTAAAGTAATTTTAGGTATGCCAATGATGTTTAAATGTTCTACGATTTTCAATCTTCAGAAACTAACTTTTTCCAAAAGCAAAACAAAATAAGCTTTCTATCAAGGCCTTAACATTTCTAGAAAATTAATTGTGCTCACCCAGAAAATAAGAAGCTCCCTGGAGGACAGTGTGGCCAGGTCCAGGGTATCCTGAAGACAGTAACCCCTACACCCCCAAGGCACAGTCTGGGGCTGGACTTCCTTCCCCAGAATCTGCCGAAAGCTCTACTACCTGCTATAGCCTGTATCCTCCATGTTACACCTGAGGAAAGATGCTTTGCTTTCTCTCTGCCCTCTCTCACCTGGGGACTCTAATTATTAAAACTAGGCTATTTTTAAAGGTCCCAAAACAAAGGGGAAAGGACCTGAGGAAGCTGATAATTAGTGATGGTCCCACTTCTGCCTCCACCTAAACTACTTCACACAGTTGACCAGGAAGCTTGTTCAGGGACCAAGACTCCACAGTCTTCCTTTGTCATGTGTTACCAATCACGTCTGTAACGTGCTCATTGTATTTTTTAAATGCTTTCATACACGTTAATTTTTCTGCATAATTCTCAAAACATCCACACGAGGCAAGCAGAGCACACATTATCATCTTTGTGTCACCCGTCAGGAAAGTCTGAAACCAGCTTATCCAAGTTGATTGACATGGCTGGTTCCAGTGGATAAAAATTACTTGTTATGCAGCTGCTGCAACACGTGGGAACAGGGTCAGAGTCTTCCACACATTAAATCAATATTTATATATTCGAAGAGCCTCCTCCCAGTAATACGTTTCGACTCTCCAAGATATTAAATCACAATCACTTTGGCCTAAACTGTTTGCCAAGATGGACCATCTTTTGAGCATTCTGACTCTTGTCCACTAGAGGGAACCAGTTAGCCATATCCCATCTCCCAAGGTCCAGGGTCTTTATTTGGACCTTGAAGTATGAAAGAACTTCCTTTTGGACTCTATAATCCACACCTGAATTCAAACATCCTAGATCCCCACTCTAATATCCTTTACAGTATCAGTATATCTCATATCACAATGAAAGTCAAATTTATAAGATAATTTACATTAAAATGTTCTCTTACCCTTTCCATGTCAAGAAATTCATCATCTAGTTTCGTTCCTTCAACGCCACTTATTTTTTCACTAAACAGCTGTAGAAATAAACACAAGTAATTGTACTGTACAATCATTTGTTATCACGGTATTTGACCCAAATTATTACAAACAAAAACAAAAAAACTCAGGTTCAGCTTGTTGGATTTTTTTGAATTAAGTCCTTTAAGAAAATTGTTGGAAGGAGTAACCATACCTAAGAACATGGGAAGATACACATTCCTCACTCATTCAACAGATATTTATTATGCACTTACTATATGTAAAACACATGGTAGTTGCTCTAGTAGGAACATAAATAAGATTAATCCTGGTCATCCAGGAACCCACAGTTCAGCAAAAGAGTTCATATACCAACAGTCAACTAAAATACAAGGGAGAGGGCTTCCCTGGTGGCACAGTGGTTAAGAATCCACCTGCCAATGCAGGGGACACGGGTTCGAGCCCTGGTCTGGGAAGATCCCACACACTGTGGAGCAGCTAAGCCCGTGCACCACAGCTACTGAGCCTGCGCTCTAGAGCCCGCAAGCCACAACTACTGAACCCACACACCACAGTTACTGAAGCTCACGCGCCTAGAACCCGGGCTCCGCAACAAGAGAAGCCACCACAATTAGAAGCCCGCGCACCGCAATGAAGAGTAGCCCCTGCTCGCTGCAACTACAGAAAGACTGTGCGCAGCAACGAAGACCCAACACAGCCAAAAATAAATAAATAAATTTATAAAATACAAGGGAGAAACAGTAGGAATACAAAATAATAGTATAGAACACAAATTATTGTAAACATCTTAAGTGATAAGCATTTCAGTGATTCATAGAAAGGATTCTGCAAACCTACAGTGTAAAGGGTAAGGGTGGGGGTCATCCAGGACTTGTTTCCTAGAAGGCTTGGTATCTGAACTGGCTTTTTAAGGACAGGGGACATTTCAACAGGCAGGACTGAAGGAAGGCCTTCTGGTGTGAGGCAGTGTGAAAAAAGACCCAGAGGCAGCAATTTGTAGGGCAGTTTCTCAACCTTGGCACTCTGATATTCAGATGAGATCATTCTTTGCTGAGGAGACTGTCCTGTGCATTGTGGGATGTTTAACAGCATCCCTGGCCTCTACCTACTAGAAACCAGCAGCACACACAACTCCATTGTGAAAACCAACAAAGTCTCCGGACAGTTGAGAACTACTGGTATAGGACCAAGTGTGCTCAAGAAACAGCAAGAAATTTGGTTTAACTCTAATGAATGGTACTCAAAGGAGAATGAAGGAAAATAAAAGCTGAAAGGTAGGCAGAGGCCAGACCACATAGATTCTCAAATGCCAAGGTAAGGAATATGATTGAGAAGTCCCTAGAGTTTCTTCATCAAACAATGCAGTTGGAAAACCTTTTAGAAAACCAACTTTGGCTCCAGTATGGGTTGGATTAGAAAACAAGGAGACTGGATTAGCAGTAGAAAATATGTTAAGTCACTTTCTTTAGAAAAGTACACATCTACAGGATTTGTTTACACCTTTAAGATACTTATATGAATATAAAACTCAGTAGTAAAGGGAGGTGGGTACCACCAATTAATGGTAAAAAAAAAATCGTAGGTTGTTTTAAATGTTAAGTGTGGTTTTCTGCTACTACTTACACTACTACTGTCAGACACACAGTATTACTGTTTAATAGGAAGAATATACATGCAGACAGTATTTAACTTAAATTTGAGGTGTGAGAGGGAATTACTTGAAGAGAGATGAAAGATTACCAAAAAAAGGCTACAACTCCCCATCTTCCCTGTTTCTATGTCTTTGCCATCCCTCCTAGACAGAGCTGGAGTCTATTTCCACCCTAATGAATCGAGCTGGGCATGTGACTTGTTTTGACCCATAAAAACAAGCCTAGGCTCTACAAGATCTTGTGTGCTTTCACTCGTTCTCTTGAAACCCTGCTGCCACCATGTGAACAAGCCTGAGATAATTTGCTAGGTGGTGAGAGACAAGTGGCCCTAACACCTTCAGTCAGGACAACCAGTTAATTCCTCAAACCAGAGCTCTTTAGTTTGACCTGCAGCTGACTGCAGACACTGTGAAAGCCCAGCCGATACCAGCATAATCTGCTGACCCATGGAAGCATGGGTCATTTACATGGTCATTGTTCTAGACCACAAAATGTTGGAGCACTTTGTTACTCAATAGAAGCTGACAGATACACTAAGACAATAGTTTTTGTTTTCAGGCTCAGTATTGAAGTCAGAGAGGATTATTCTAATGCCTTGATACCAGGGGTAACCTTCAACAAGAACAATTGAGAATCCCATTGCCATACACCAAGCAGTGTTTGAAACAGATATCCATCAATTAAGTCTCCCAAATCTCTTTTTGTTCAGTAGTGAAATCATTTAAAATATTGGTTCTTAACTTTGGAGGTAATTTTCTGAAAATGTAATGAAAATTACACAACCACACCCCAGGAAAAACCCTCCACGTTCTGTTGCATGGTAAATTGCAAAAATGGCCATAATGCTTTGCAGTTCCTCCCATCAAGATATGGATTTTATTTCTCCACCCATGACTTGCTTTAGTCAATTGAATAGAATGTAAACAACCCTGTGTGAGTATTGACTTTGGACCTTATAGATACATTATAGCTATAAACAGACTTGGTAGATACTTCTGCTCACTCTCTGAGGTCCACTGTGACCATCTCCATGTGAATAAGCCTGAGCTTGCCTGCTAGAGAATAAAAGACCACTTGGAACACAGATAGCCGTCCCAGCTGAGCCATCCCAGAGCACCAAAACCACAGCTCACCTGACCACTGACCACCAAGAGGTCAGTGAGCCTGAGCCCAGCTAAGATCAGCCAGACCAACAGACCCACCCAGTAAATCCCAGCTCAAATTGCTGACCTACAGAGTTGTGAACTAAATAAATGGGTTTTGTTTTAAGTCACTATGTTCAGGGGTGGTTTGTTACACAGCAAAACTGACTGATACAATTACCTGCAATTTCAGAGGGCTACTGGAACCACAGAAGCCCATGCATATATCCTTGTTTTAAAATATCCCTTTGAAAATCCTTCTAGGATTGAGAGTTAGACCTGAAAACTACCCAGCCTGAATCAGTTCTCACTGGTTCAGGTTATACTTGTCCTATTTTTAGAAATCAGAGTGTCTAATAGAAGGAGTGTTCCCACTTTTAAGAACAGAAACTAATGAGATTAATATTTGTTTCTTATTTGGAAGGAGACACCAATATGGGATTTTTTTCAACAGGAGTCATGGTTAAGAGTCATGATCATTCCTCTGTTTTTCCTGAATTCCCCAGTGATGTTCAGCTGTTTTGAAAAGTAAGTATAAATAGACGCATGGTATTAGCTCTTTAGACCACTTGACGATATTTAATTCTTCATCATTCAAGAAATATTGTTGAGCATCTACTATGTGATAGGGAGACATAAAGATGAGAAAGACAGGGGTGATCACTACAGGGCTCCTGACCTCATTGCAGAGTTACAGAAACTGCAGTCCTATTTCTTTTAAGTGTTGGAAGCTATATATAAATACTGAAGCTTCTACTTCTGGTCAAAATGACTAGATAAACTCAACTATGATACATGGCCTATGCTCTCAATACATAGCAATAAAAGATTAAGTATCAAAAGAGAAAACCAAAAAGATAAGTAATGCTTAAAAAGAGAATAAAGTTTTTGTGCGGACAAGAAAAGGAACAGAAACACAATATGGTGAGCAGGGTTGAAGCCTCAGTCTTGCTGAGCTTCTTGTCCGCCACAGGCTCTGGCAGCCAGCAGTCTGGTTCCTTTTGGGTAAAAAGGGATCTAAAGTGTTCCATGAGACAAGAGCCTGGAATCAAGCTCTGCTCAAAGCCAGGGGATGGGAAGGAAAGGAGGCTGGAAAAAATATCCAGATGCAAACCGAGGTTAATATGTTTGGGAATCTGCAGGCTCATGGAGACTGGAGAGCAAAGAACCAATCAAGTTACCACCTCCACCCCCCATCAGCTCTGTGGCTAGACTGAGATATCCCCAATATCACCATAGAACAGAAACCATCATTCAGCATCTGGGCCTTAGGAAGCAAGGTGGAAGAACTCACAACCACTAGATAGAAGGGTGCACAGAGGGATTACAAGTGACAAAAAGACTCCCTCCCCAATTAAAAGTAAGCCTCTAAATCTAAATTCTAAGGCACATGAATCAATATAACACCAAGTAAGATAGCCAACAAAATCACAGATCACAACATGAATTTACTCCTGGTGAAAATACTTTTATGAAACAATCTGACAAAGACTTTATATGTTTACACATTACCAATATGATAAATGAAGGAATAACTTCTATTAATAAAGAGCAAGTAATTACACAAAAGGAGGGGATTCTTAAATAGCTCTACAAAATTAGAAATCTTGGAAATAAAAAAATAGATAGTCATGAAAATGAAAAATTCAAGAGATGATATAAACTCCAGACTGGGCATAATCAGAGAGAGAACTGGTAAACTGGAAAATATTACTAAGGAAACTTATCAAAGAACAAAAAATTTTAAAGGACAAAGAAGTTTTACTTTTTTAATATGAAATGTCAGTGAATATGGAGCATAAGTGAGAGGCTCCGAGATATACCTGATAGGCATTCCAGGAAAAATGACATCATATGAGAGAATCAATATTTTGATTTAATAGCTCTATTTTTCCTACAATTAAAGGAAAATATGAGTCTACAGTTTGAAAGTGCACTCAAGTGCTAAGCAAGATAAATATTAACTCATACCTAGACACATCAAGATCTCAAGAATAAAAATTTCTAAAACTACCACAGGGGGAAAAACAAACAAACAACCAAAGCAACAATAAAAATGACAGATTTCTCTTTGGCAAGAATAGATGTCAGGATACAATGGAGGTAAAGCTTCAAAGTGCTGAGAAGAAATAAGTGAAAATATAGAATTTTATGTCTCCCTAAACTGTTGTTTAATAAAGAGAACAAAATAAAGATATATACAGACTATCACAGTCACTAATAAAAGTAATGCTAAAATACTTCATCAAGGAAATAAAAATTGAACCAAAATGGAAAGTATGGATCACAAGAAACAATGGTGAGAACAGGAATTGAAAAACTCTGGTGGTAAATGTAACTATTGATTAAAAAACAAACAAGCAAAAGGTAAAATTAAATCCTTAAGCAATAATAACATAAGGAGCAGGAAGGGTGTTCGGTGGATATTTTGAACAGGCTAAGGTTTGTCTGTGTTCAGGAGGAGGTGGGAAATGGGCATAACTGTAACATTGTTATAACAATGTATGAGAAGTATCTGCTTTATATAATTAATGGTAACTATTAAAAGCACAGAACAATAATATACATATAATACTATGTGGGTTATAACATAGTATCCATACCAGCACATTTGGAAAATCAGTGTTTTCCAATCCAAAAGAAAACAAAAGGCAAAGGATATGGAGGGGAACATAGAAGATGACCAGTGGAAACTACAAAATAAGACAGTAATCAGAAGTCCAAATAAATTAGTAATCATTATCTACGTAAATCAATTCAATTCAACCCGTGAAAGGATAATTAATAGAGTAGATTTTTTAAATCCAGCTATATAGCGCTTTTAAGAGACACACCTAAGACACAACACACAGAAAGAGTGAAAATAGATAAATTATACATACTAGGAAAATACTAATCAAACTAAACCCAGTCAACAATAATATCAAACAAAAGAGACTTTAAGGCAAAGCATTAATAAGGATAGAGACTTAACCTGATAATAAAAGGAGCAATCCACCAAAATTCTGTTATAATATAATCCACCTAACAGCATAACTTCAGAAAAAAAAAAAAAAAAAAGTAAACAAAAACTGAAAGAAATAACTGAAACTAACATATCCACAATCATTACGGGGATTTTAACACAACTCTATCAGAAAAGTGACAGATTTAAAAAAAAAAAAAAACTTGGAAGGGATATATATGGTTTGAATGATCAAATTAATAACCCTAATCAAATATGCACAAATACATATATCCCTCCGGTAAATAAACAGACAATGTATAGTCTTTGCAAGTATAGATAGAACATTAGAAACACTGACCATTTACTAGGTCACAAATCAGTCAGTACCACACAGAACATATTTTTAACCATAATGCAATTAAATTAGAAATCTACAATATAAATAACTATGTAGGTATAAAATTTTAGAATTCAGTCCTAAATTACGATGAGTTTAAAAGGAAATCCTAAGAGGAATTAGCAAAATAATAATAATAGCAATAAAAATACTGTATGTCAAAACCTGTGAGATGCAGCAAAAGCAGTGTTTAGAAAGCAGTGTATTACCTTAAATTCATTTTTTTAAAAAACCACCTCAGTGTTTCAAACTGACACATATCATTCAATCTAATTCAACAAACATCTGAAAGTCTACCAACTAGGTCAATATGCTAGAGATAACAAAGATCAATCAATCTACATTCCAGCCACTTACAGGCCCATTGAGAAGCAAACGTAAATGGCCACAACACAATGAGATGCAGATAACAGAGATGCAGAATTTGCTGTTCAAACCCAGACGGAAGAAAGAAAATTAAATGGCTGAAAAGATGCCAAGAAATTTCCAGAAATGAGCCTAGAAGGATATATGGAGTGCACCAAGGAGACTAGAGAAGAAGTGGCATTTCTGGCAGAGAGAATAGCATAGGCAAAGGCATACCTTATTAAATATGTATATATATGGGCTTCCCTGGTGGTGTAGTCGTTAAGAATCTGCCTGCCAGTGCAGGGGACACGGGTTCGAGCCCTGGTCCGGGAAGATCCCACATGCCGCGGAGCAACTAAACCCATGCGCCACACTACTGAGCCTGCGCTCTAGAGCCCGTGAGCCACAAGTACTGAGCCCATGCGCCAGAACTACTGAAGCCCACGCACATAGAGCCCAGGCTCTGCAACGAGAAGACACTGCAATGAGAAGTCCGCACACCGCCAGAAGAGTAGCCCCCGCTCGCTGCAACTAGAGAAAGCCCACACACAGCAACGAAGACCCAAAGCAGCCAAAAATAAATTAATTAATTTTAAAATATACATATATATGAAGGCACTTAGGAAACAGCATAACAATACAATAAAGATAATGAACATGGAAATCTGACCCCAAATGAAAATGAACATACAAGCATATAGGCAGAGGTCAAATTATGAGGCTGAATTTAATCCTGTGGGCAATGGATTTTTAAGCAGGTGAGTGATATGACTGGGGCTGCATTTCAGGAATATTACTTGAATGGTCCATGGGAGAATGCACTGCAGGGGAACCAGAAGGTGGAAAAGGAGATCCACTGGGAGATAAGAAGGGACACACACAAGATGAAGAGGTAGACTGGGGAAGAGTGTCCAAATTTCACTCTAAAACTCTCCTATCTTCTTCAACTTTAAACACAAGTTGCCCTCACCTATTCAGCTTTTCCATGCCCAAACATTGCCTCTGACCTGGGCTTCCTAGATGGAAGTTGCGAATCTAAAATACACATAGCTAAGGGAACGTGTCTCGTGTGATCTTCCCCTGGTGAGAAAGAGGATTATGCTGCAAATTAGACCTATCCCAGGATTGCGTGTTGCTATAATCAGAGATAAATCTTCATTCACCATCTACTTCTTGGTAGGCTCCAATTTCGTCAATAACAGGAAAATAAAAACCATTTTCAAAGACTACAATCAAGCAGTGATGTAAAAGAAATTTATTTGGGGGACATGAAGCTTTTGCATTTGGCTTTTCATCTAGATGTGCTGGGGTTTTAGTGGTAAATGTTAACACAGTCTTGGCCTTATTCTTGTGCAAAAATCTGTTTTCAAAGAAACCTTGGCTTCTCTACCTTCTACCCTTTTATGAAGCAGAAAGTAAATAGCAAGAAAGCCAGAACCTAGGAGAAAATGTAAAAAAGCAAATTTTATACCTCAGGATTTTAGAATGTGCTCTAGAACAGTATTTTCCAATATGTGTGCCACAAAACACTAGCTGCACAGGACACGAACAAAGGTCAGACAAAAGAACAGCTCCTTCACCATATAAGTTTGGAAACATGGGGATAAACAAAATTAAGCAGATTTCTTTACTAAAACACTTTTCAGAGACTTTAAAATGTAAATGGGCATTGCAGATTTCCAAGGGGGTGCATATAAGATTTCCCACCCTTATGTGGTCATGGAAGATGTCTCATACGAGGAAAAATCTCAGTGGAGATTCTGAGAAGCCCTGAACAAAAAATTTCACCTTCTCTACTAGTCCTTTTTTTTTTTTTTTCTTTCAACCACTTAGTAGCTATGCTCTGCTCCTTTCAGCTTGGAAAATATGGCAATACTCAAGTATAAATAGAAATAATTAAGGAGACTTGTAAGTTGATAACATTAGGAGATGAGCACAAGGTATTTGTGAGCTCTCTGTACCAGTTTTGCAACTTTTCTGTAAGTCTAAAATTATTTCAAAATATAAAATTTTAAAAAATCTCTGAAGGCTTCAGAGAGCAACCAAGGCAATCAGGATCTGAGGGGCCAAAATCATGAAGAAGGGAAATGCACCGAGAAGAGCCATACATTCACAGCTGCTTTTCCCCTTTGGGGAAATTCCTGCCTTGCAACACACGAAGTAAAAAATCTGAACAGAAAGCATCAGCCTAGAACCTGCAGCAGTCTCACTGGGCTGGGGAGAGGAAAATTGAAGTGTGCTGTAACCTAGGAAACCAGGATAAAAGAGGCCAAAATTCCAGGAAAATAAGGAAACATAAAGAAGTAAACCCGACAGGCCCTGTGCAATTTCCTCTCAAGGCTTTTGATAATTCTTAAGCTGTATATGCACAAAGCAAGATGCTAAACTACCAATACAAAGAGGCTGCTAGAAGGCTAAAGATCTAAGAGGAGATTTCTGCATTATCACAGTGATCAAGAGACAAAATTAGAGTTCAGGATGCCCAATAACGAGGAACCTCAGTAAATGGGTTTTTGGTTCAAACCCTGAAGGCCTAAGGCCCAGGACTAACTGCAAGGTAGAAAGAGACATGCCCTCACAAAGCATGATACGTAAACTTGAATCATTACAATCCCTGTTTGCATCAAGATTCTTGACCTTTACCCTCATTATGTGCCAGAATAAAATTTCTCTCTGGAGGAAATCTTCACATATAGTATCTGCCATTAAAATAAAAAATCATCTAGTATGCCAGAAGACCAAACCAAACAACTGAAAATTAAGAAAAAATAAAATCCAATAGGCAATCCCAATACTGACATCAAAACTATCTTTAAGACAGCTATGATTAACAAACCCACAGCTAACATCATACTCAGTTGTCAAAAACAGAAAGCTATCCCTCTAAATTAGGAACAAGACAAGGATGCCCACTCTCCCCACTCTTATTCAACATGGTATTGGAAGGCGTAACCAGAGCAATTAGGCAAAGAAAAGAAATAAAAGGCATCCATACTGGAAAGGAAGAAGTAAAACTGTCACAATTTGCGGATGGCACAATTTTATATATAGAAAACTCTAAAGATTTCACTTAAAAACTATTAGAAATAATAAACACAGTAAAGTTGCAGGGTATATTATCAACATAAAAAAAACTGTTGCGTTTCTATATGCTAATCACAAGCCAACAGAAAAAGAAATTAAGAAAACAATCCCAGGGGACCTTCAAGATGGCGGAGGAGTAAGACGTGGAGATCACCTTCCTCCCCACAAATACATCAAAAATACATCTACATGTGGAACAACTCCTACAGAACACCTACTGAACACTGGCAGAAGACCTCAGACTTCCCAAAAGTCAAGAAAATCCCCATGTACCTTGGTAGGGCAAAAGAGAAAAGAAAAAACAGAGACAAAAGAATAGGGATGGGACCTGTACCTCTGGGAGGGAGCTGTGAAGGAGGAAAAGTTTCCACACACTAGGAAGCCCCTTCGCGGGCGGAGACGGCAGGTGGGCAGGGGGGAAGCTTTGGAGCCATGGAGGAGAGCGCAGCAAGAGGGGTGCAGAGGGCAAAGTGGAGAGATTCCCACACAGAGGATCAGTGCCAGCCAGCACTCACCAGCCTGAGAGGCTTGTCTGCTCACCTGCTGGGGCGGGTGGGGGCTGGGAGCTGAGGCTCCGGCTTCGGAGGTCAGACCCCAGGGAGAGGACTGGGGTGGGCTGCATGAAGACAGCCTGAGGGAGCTAGCGCACCACAGCTAGCGGGAGGGAGTCGGGGAAAAAGTCTGGACCTGCCGAAGAGGCAAGAGACCATTGTTTTGGGGTGCATGAGGAGAGGGGATTCCTTCCCCATCTGCCCACAGAAGGCAGAGCACTGCCTAAACGAGCTCCAGAGACGGGCGCAAGCCATGGCTATCAGCTTGGACCCAAGAGATGGGCATGAACCACTAACACTGCTGCTGCAGCCACCAAGAATCCTGTGTGCAAGCATGGGTCACTATCCACACTCCCCACCGGAAGCCTGTGCAGCTCGCCACTGCCAGGGTCCTGTGATCCAGGGACAACTTCCCTGGGAGAATACACAGGGTGCCTCAGGCCGTTGCAACGCCACAGCGGCCTCTACAGCCACAGGCTCACCGCGCATTCCAATTATGACTACTGTACTCGTCCCTCCCCACAGCCTGAGTGAGCCAGAGCCCCCTAATCAGCCGCTGCTTTAACCCCCTCTGGTCTGGGCAGGGAACAGATGCCTGAGGGCGACCTACACACAGAGGTGGGGCCAAATCCAAAGCTGAACCCTGGGAGCTGTGCGAACAAAGAAGAGAAAGGGAAATTTCTCCCAGCAGCCTCAGGAGCAGCGGATTAAATTCCCACAATCAACCTGATGTACCCTGCATCTGTGGAACACCTGAATAGACAATGAATAGTCCCAAAATTGAGGCAGTGAACTTTGGGAGCAACTGTAGACTTGGGGTTTGCTGTCTGTGACTGATTTGTTTCCAATATTTATGTTTATCTTAGTTTAGTTTTTAGCGCTTGTTATCATTGGTGGATTTGTTTACTGGTGGATTTGTTTGGGTGCTGTCTTTTTTATTTATTTATTATTTTTTATGTTAATTTTTTTTCTTTCTTTTTTTCTCCCTTTTCTTCTGAGCTGTGTGGCTGACAGGGTCCTGGTGCTCCGGCCAGGTGTCAGGCCTGAGCCTCTGAGGTGGGAGAGCTGAGTTCAGGACACTGGACCACCAGAGACCTCCCAGCCCCACGTAGTATCAATAGGCTAGAGCTCTTCCAGATATCTCTGTCTCAACACTAAGACCCAGCTCCACCCAACGGCCAGCAGGCTCCAGTGCTGGACGCCCCATGCCAAACAACTAGTAAGACAGGAACACAACCTCACCCATTAGCAAAGAGGCTTCCTAAAATCATACTAAGTTCACAGACACCCCAAAACACACCACCAGACGCAGCCCTGCCCACCAGAAAGACAAGATCTAGCCCCACCCACCAGAACACAGGCACCAGTCCCCTCCACCAGGAAGCCTACACAAACCACTGAACCAACTTCACTCACTGGGGGCAGACACCAAAAACAATGGGAACTATGAACCTGCAGCCTGCGAAGTGGAGACCCCAAACACAGTAAGTTAAGCAAAATGAGAAGACAGAGAAAGTCACAGCAGATGAAGGAGCAAGGTAAAAAGCCACCAGACCAAGCAAATGAAGAGGAAATAGGCAGTCCACCTGAAAAAGAATTCAGAGTAATGATAGTAAACATGATCCAAAATCTTGGAAATAGAATGGAGAAAACAGAAGAAACATTTAACAAGGACCTTATAGAACTATACAGGAAACAAACAATGATGAACAATACAATAAATGAAATTAAAAATTCTCTAGAAGGAATCAGTAGCAGAATAACTGAGGCACAAGAACAGATAAGTGACCTCGAAGATAAAATAGTGGAAATAACTACCTCAGAGCAGAATAAAAAAAAAAGAATGCAAAGAACTGAGGACAGTCTCAGAGACCTATGGGACAACATTAAACATACCAACATTTGAATTATAGGGGTCCCAGAAGAAGAAGAGAAAAAGAAGGGTCTGAGAAAATATTTGAAGAGACTACAGTTGAAAAGTTCCCTAACATGGGAAAGGAAATAGTCAATCAAGTCCAGGAAGCACAGAGAGTCCTGTACAGGATAAATCCAAGGAGAAACATGCCAAGACACATATTAATCAAACTATCAAAAATTAAATACAAAGAAAAAATATTAAAAGCAGCAAGGGAAAAGCAACAAATAACATACAAGGGAATCCCCATAAGGTTAACAGCTGATTTTGCAGCAGAAACTCTGCAAGCCAGAAGGGAGTGACAGGACATATTTAAAGTGATGAAAGGGAAAAAGCTACAACCAAGATTACTCTACCCAGCAAGGATCTCATTCAGATTCGACGGAGAAATTAAAACCTTAACAGACAAGCAAAAGTTAAGAGAATTCAGCACCACCAAACCAGCTTTACAACAAACACTAAAGGAACTTCTCTAGGCAGGAAACACAAGAGAAGGAAAAGACCTACAATAACAAACCCAAACAATTAAGAAAATGGGAATAGGAACATACATATCGATAATTACCTTAAATGTAAATGGATTAAATGCTCCAGCCAAAAGACACAGGCTTGCTGAATGGATACAAAAATAAGACTCATATATATGCTGTCTACAACAGACCCACTTCAGATCTAGGGACACATACAGACCTAGAGTCTGTCATACAGAGTGAAGTAAGTCAGAAAGAGAAAAACAAATACCGTATGCTAACACATATATATGGAATCTAAAAAAAAAAGAAAGAAAGAAAAAAATGGTTCTGATGAACCTAGAGGCAGGACAGATATTAAGGTGCAGACGTAGAGAATGGACTTGAGGACACGGGGAAGAGGGGGAAAGGGTAAGCTGGGACAAAGTGAGAGGTAGCATTGACATATATACACTACCAAATGTAAAATAGATAGCCAGTGGGAAGCAGCTGCATAGCACAGGGAGATCAGCTCAGAGCTTTTTGACCACCTAGAGGGGTGGGATAGGGAGGGTGGGAGGGAGACACAAGAGGGAGGGGATATGGGGATATATGTATACATATAGCTGATTCACTTTGTTATACATCAGAAACTAACACAACATTGTAAAGCAATTATACTCCCGTAAAGATGTTTAAAAAAATACAAAGAAAACAATCCCATTTACAATCACAACAAAAAGAAATAAAATACCTAGGAATAAATTTAACCAAGGAGGTGAAAGATCTGTACACTGAAAACTATAAGACTTGATGAAAGAAATTGAAGAAGACACAAATAAATAGAATGATATTCTGTACTCATGGATTGGAAGAATTAACGTTGTTAAAATGTCCATATTGCCTAAAGCAATCTACAGATTCAATGCAATCCCTATAAAAATCCCAAGGACATTTTTCACAGAAATAGAATGAAAATTTCTAAAATTTATATGGAACCACAAAAGACCCCAAATAGCCAAAGCAATCTTGAGGAAAAAGTACAAAGCTGGAGGTATCACATGCCCTGATTTTAAACTATATTACAAAGCCATAGTAATCAAAACAGCATGGTACTGGCAGAAAAAGAGATACATAGATCAGTGGAACAGAACTGAGAGCCCAGAAACAAACCCACACATATATAGACAACTAATATGAGACAAAGGAGCAAAGAGTATACAGTGGAGAAAAGATAATCATTTCCATAAATGGTGTTGGGAAAACTGGACAGCCACACAGACACACAAAAAAGAAACTAAACCACTATCTCACACCATACACAAAAATGAACTCAAAATGGATTAAAGACTTTAATGTAAGACCTGAAACCATGAAACTCCTAGAAGAAAACATAGGCAATACACTCTTTGACACTGGCCTTAGCAATATATTTCTAGGTATGACTCCTAAGGCAAGGGAAGCAAAAGCAAAAATAAACAAATGGCACTACATTAAACTAAAAAGTTTCTGCACAGCCAAGGAAACCATCAAGAAAATGCTTGACTTGAATAATCTAATTTACTTTTGTAGAAAATTGCAGCAAACATGACAGAATAAAGATTGTTTTCAAGTAAACATGCAACATTTACCAAAACGGACCATATGCTGAATCATAAAGCACGTCTCCAACAATTTCAAAGTCTAAAACCATTCAGAATATGTTCTCTGACCACAGTGATATTAATATGGAAATCAATACCTGAAAATTTTCCAAATATTTGGAAATTAAGCAACACACCTAAATAACCCGAATCAAAGATGAAATCATGATGGGTGTTAGAAAATATTTTTAAATAAATAATACCAAATATACAGATATATCTAAGTTTGTGGGAGGTAACTACAGGTGTTCTCAGAGAACAGTTCTTTAAGTTATCAGTTCTCAAACTCTTTGATTTCAGAATTCCCTTATATTTTTAAAAATAATTTAGGACCCCTACCACATGCCATACATCAAAAACAATCCCTCATTGATCTTAAAATAAACGTCAAAGGTAAAACTAAAGATTCTAAGCATTGACATAACCTTGGGATAAGATATCTCAACCAGTTCCCCAAATACTAACTATATATAAAGAAAAAGATTGATATGTCAAAATTCATTAAAAATAAGAGAAAACAGAGAGTGGAACATCAAGCCATAGAGTAGAAGATATTTTCAATACATTTATCTGACAAAAAAACACATTCAGATATTTAAAAGAATTCCTACATTAAAAGAAAAGCAACACGCTCAATATTTTTTAGAATAGGCAAAAGCCTTGTGGAGCCAACTTCACATAAAGGGGATATCCAAATAGATAAAATGCATGTGGAAATATTTTCACCTCATTATCATCACAGAAATACAAATTAAACCTCAGTGAGATGCCACTACATCTCTACCAGAACGGCTAAAATTATTTTAAAACAACAATATAAATGCTTCCAGCGATTAATGGAGCAACTGGAACACTCATACACTGTTGGTGGGAGTATACATTGGTACAACTACTTGGGAAAACAGTTTGGCAGAATCTACTAAAACTGAATATATAAATAGCCATACCCTAAGACTCAGTAATTCCGTTCCTAGGTAAACACCCAGCAGAAATTCTTCATATGCACACCAAAATTCATGTACAAGCAGCATTATTCGTAATAACCCAAAACTGGTAACAACTCAAAGGTCTATTAGTAGTAGAATGAAAACTACATCATGGCTATTTCTATAATGCAATACTGTACGGCAATTAAAAAAGATACACCTGCCACATGCAACAACATGGGTAGATTTCAGATATAACATTGAATGAAAGAAGCTCATGCTGTGTGATTCTAATTATATAAAGTTCAAAAATAAAAGTAAACATACTGTATTATTCCAGTCACATAAAATTTAAAAACAGGAAAAACTAACCCATGATGATAGAAGTAAATGTAGTGGTTACCTTTAATTTTGGGTTACCAGAGAGTCTTCCAGGGAGCTGGTCATGTTCTATATTGGGAACTGGTTTTGTGGATGTGTTCACGTTGTTAAAATACATCAAGCTATGTATGTATGACCTGTCAGTTCCCTGTATATATATTTTATTTCAATAAGAAAATGTTTAACTCACCCTCCCATGAGCCCTGCATTTAGTGTTGTCAATATTTGCATATATCATATTATCATGATTTATTTATCTACAAGGAAGCTTAACAAACAATGCTGGTCCACTTCTTCCTCCTTTGTCTGAATAGTAGAAATAAAGTTCATGTCTGATTATCCATGTCTGGAAGTCTCTGTTCAGTAGAATTGTGACTAAACCATACAAAATTAAATAATCTATATTCAAAAGAACAAAAAGCCTGGGGGTTATTAAATGGTGACTGTGTTCCCTGTACCCTAAATGTTACTTCAAGGTTAATCATTACAGCAGCAGGATGAAGAAATTAATTAATGTCAAGAAGAGAAATTAGATAGATAAATACACACAGAAAATTCTGCAGACATTGAATCAAGATGGTGGCTTGAATACACACATCTTCCTCTCCACTGTACCAAATACCTTTAAATAAACCTGAATATATATATATACATGTGTGTGTGTTATATATATATCAAGACAGAGAGAGAAAGAGAAGCGTATGACACATCCATAACAGTGCTGAAAAACAAAAAGGGTGCCAGCAGCAGATAGAAATGGTGAGAAATTCCTAGAAGACAGAAAGCAGATGGGATCAGAACTGAAGAAACAGACCAATAGAGACAAGGTAGAAAACTGCTCCCAAGATAAAAATTAATACAGAGAAATTCCAAATCTAAATAAAGTGAACATAGAAAGAACAGAGTGAGCCCCCAGGGACTCATCAGGAGACTTGATAAAATAACTATATAGAAAGCAACAAGGATCAATGGAAACCCTCCAGCCCCATCCCTGTTCCCACATCTATTTCCGAGGGCAGGTTCTGCAGTTACTCCATTTTAGTTCAAACCCCTGCCCTACTGCTGATTAGAGAAGTAACTGGGCAAATCACTGAAGCTCTCTGTGCCTCCAATCCCTTATCTGCAAAATGTAGAGATATAAGGGCTATTAGATATACATGGGTTATAACCCATATATTAGGGTTAATATATGGAAAGCATTTAGAACAGCATCTGACACTGTTAAGCCCCATTAAATATTAACCATTAATATTATCAACTGACCAACAAACAGCTAGGGTGTGTGTCCTGCACCCACACTCTATAGAGAGTGAACTACTCTAATCAGATGGGCCCCAGAGTGGGTGTGAAAATCTCAGAGAAGCCAGAGAACCTTCCAAACATCCCAACAACCTCCCTGTCTTGTCCCCCATGGCCACTCACCCTATTGTAAAACCCACCAGTCCCCACACCCACCCGTACACCCACTCCTTTCAGTAAGAAGGGAAGACTCTTAGGGAAACAAAAAACCTAAGCAAGCTACCTACCTACTGAGCCAGGCCCAGTCCTTCATTCTCATTGACTGACAACCAGGAATCACAGAAACTTGAGGAAAACTAGGAGCATGAGAGCAAACATCAAAGATGAAACTTTAAAATGATCCAAAGAAAATAGAGATAATCAAGTTATAGAGGGGAACTTCTAGAAGTTCTCATTAATGCTCACAGATACACTTGAGAAGATACTGTATGCATAAAACAAGAAAAAGCTACAATGAAAAAGGAGTCGTCAGAGGGGGAAAAAGCTTAATAAAAAAGTGTGAGCATTTCATGGACACAAGTGAAATATGAATTGCTTATTGAGAAGACAGAGTTGAGGAAATGTCCTAGAATCTACAGAAAAAAAAAAAATGAGAAGTAGAAAGAGGATTGACCCAACCCTCTCTTGGCCCAGACACCCACCTTCTGGATGCCCCACCACTGCATCAGGAAGACCTGCTGTCCTCAGGCCCAGCTTGGCCTTAGGCTTCCTGCAGGAGCTGATTCTGAATTGTGGATCCTCTCTGGGAAAAGGGGTTACAAGTAGAGTAAATATTTCCAGTCTGCACAGAGGCGGACCCCTCTCAGCTCTCACGCATGGAAATTGGAGGTTATTACTAACGGTGGGGACTAGTTGAATCTCTTCTACTTACTTTTTGCACACCCTAGCTTTTTCTGAAAAAAGGATACCTGTGATTTGGCCAAGGTAGCCTCCTGCAGTTTGCACTATATCGGGCAGAACTTCCTCCAAGTTGGTGGCATGTGGGTGAAGACTTCTCTAATTTTCAGCACTAATGCTGGCTTCCATCCATTTTTATATTCCTCTGGCCATTTTCAATTAGGGTTGATAGATGAGGTTAACATTTTCCCCCATAAACTTCTTTACGTTTCTTTAAAAGTTTGCCAACATGTACTCAAGTCAATAATTATTAGTTGCAGGCTTCTATGAATCTGACCTTTTAAAAAATTTGATTCTAACTGGTATTATCTGTTTGATCCTTTCACAGCAAAACGTAAAATTTTCTTTGTAGAAGACCCTGCATGGTTAAGGCAGAGTCTTTCAGGGAATGCAATTAATCATGAAAGTCACGCTTCCTCTGGGAAACTTTGTTCCCAGAACCCACTCGTGCATGCAGGCCAGAGAGGACAGTGTGGGAACCCAAGGATTCACTGGGATTTGGGAGGAGTTACTCTTTTCCTTTCTTCCATTGTGGGATTTGTTCTTTTGGGTACCCTTTTCATTGACCTAGGTAGGCAAAAGATCTGCTAAGTATCAAGTAACTCAAGTCAAGTTACAAAAGATCAGATGAGAGAATGAGAAAATGAGCTTTAAATTATAAGACCCAATTTAGCTAAGAAAATGTATTTCATTCTCCTTAAGCCATCCTACCCATCCTAGGAAAATTTCACCACCTTCAAAAGGAGGTAGGAAGTTGACACTGAGAATGTTTTATTCCTAATGCTCACCAATAAATACCAGTCTAAAGAGAGTTCTAACACAGATGATATACCTGAGTTTTTTAAATGAATAAGCAGGGACCCCTTGTTTTAAATAAAAAATTGTAGAACCAAGCCTTGACCTGTGATAGCTTTTTTCTTTTATATAGATGGTACTTTATAAAATTGAAAAAAAATGAAAAATACAAAATGTAAAATATTACCAAATCTTATTAAAATTTTGACTTAATTACAAAAATTGAGAAGCAATGGTTCCCCCTATTCCCTGTCACTTTACAAAAGTGACAATAGGTTATACATATTTATCTGCAACCACCCCCAGAGAAGAGACCTTTGCATTCTGACCTCTAGGCACCAAGCTAAATATAGTATTTGGGTGTTAATCTATTCCCTCCTCAGTACTTTGGAGACATTGCAAATTCATTGTTTAATGTTGCTAAGGAAAGTCTGAGAGATGAATTTTTGGTAACTTTCTTCGGACTCATTTATTTTTAGGAGTCTTCATCTTAGAAAAAAATTTACTATCTACTTTATAAAGTCAAGTGTTTTTTCCTCATTCGTTTTTCTTGGTCTACATGGAGCCCCTGTAAGTTGGACAATCAGGTCAACAGGTCTGTGAATTTTTTTGAAATCTATAGACAGAAGCAAAGGACCAGAGTCTTTTGGTTTAAGTTAATAGGAAGAAGAGAGAGAGAAGAAGAGAGATACTGCTGCTCTGAGAAGTAATTGCACCCCCAAACTCAGGGCAGATCAAGGGTCAGAAAACCCAGGGACCAGAAGTAGGGCCCTAGGTATTAAGGGGACCCTCCCCAAGAGGATCCTAAAAAGGAAGTTTAGTGCCACCAGAAATTTTTAAAGTACATTCATTGCACCAATCAAGCAAATGTTAACCAGAGAGGCCTGGAAGGAAATGAAGCACCTGTGAGGAAGTCAGCTCTGAATACCTACCAGGACCCAAGAGGAGTCACCTGCACAGTCACTGAACAAGTAGAAGCTTCCCTGCCCTGCTTTCCCCTCCTCCCACCCCACACTCCAAACCCCAAGGGCCAGCTGCTCTAAGGCAGGCGACTCAATGAGAGAAAAATGCAAGCACAAACTGTCCTCGATGGCAGTGGCCTGCCTGAGTCCTGCCCCAGCTGGGGAAGGGAGAAGATTAACTCCAGTCATCACTCGAGTTGTGATAATCACGTGGACCTGGAAATTCCAATGGCTGGATTGAGGCTGTGTTACATGATTTAAGGCAGTAGTCTTCAAACTTGGGAACTTGTGGAGATTGCACGTGGACAGTTTTAAGGAATTCAGTTTCCAGATTCTCAACCTCTGTATGTACTCTTTCCCACCACCGATTTGCCTGAGAAGGCTCCCGAATCTGTAACCCGCCTTCTGTCACTTTACAAAAGAAAAGCACGGCCCACATCTCACATTTCACTGGGTATTGGTCAGGGTGAGAAAACCTCTGGTGAATCTTCAACCTCGCCCACTCCCTGGAATCAACACTGACATGTGCTCAAGGCTTTCACCTTCCAAAATGTAACCTTCCCTTCTTTCCCCACATTCCCCTCTGGCGACCTACTCTAGTCCGTACTTCTCAGGACTGCCTTGTAAAGGAGCCATACACACAGACTGTCTCCATTTTCTTACTTTCCTTCACTTCTCAAGCCATGCTGGGCCAGCACTGTTAGCTGCCTACTCAATACAATCTCCGAGTCTTGCTAATAGTACCCAGATTTTGCTCAGATGGCAATGTGCCCGGTCCAGGCAAGATCACTCTTCCAGAAGTGGTAGTCCCATCCCTTGTTTTCCTAGCATTCCTCACAACTACTGTAGTCATGTGACTCATTATGGCCAATAAGACCCAAGTAGAAGTCGCCTGGGGGCTGGGGGATTTCTGGGAAGGGTCCCTCTGAAATGACCGTGATGTATAAGGCTGCACAGCCAACTTGAGACTGTAAGGAAAAGGCTTCAGGAACTGCAGAGATACATTAAGCTGTTGAACACACACTGACAGCCTCCTACCTCTGGACTTCGGGTTATGTGAGTAAAATAAGCCCAGATCTGTATGCAGCTACAGTTACTTGCAGCCAAACTCATTCCTAATTGATGTACCTTATAATTGATACACCTTAACTGGCTCCATTCAAACTGCTCTCACCAATGACCTTTTAATTTCTAAATCCCCAAAATAAAGCTTAGCTCTTCACTTACATGGGCTCTCTGGGCATGTTGACTCTATTGACCAACCTCTTTCTCAAAGTACCTCTTTTCTTGGCCTGTGGGGCCTAAGTCTCTTCCTCTTCCTCCCTGGACACTCCTTAATTACCTCTGTAATTTCTTTTTCTCATCCCACACACACTCCTCCCCTCCCCACTCCCAATTCTTCAGCCACTAAGTCCTATCCATCCTATACATTCCAAATATCTCTTGATTCCATTTCCTTCTCTCCATTTCCATTAACACACCCTCAGTTCAGGCCACCATCATCTCACCCCTGAACTACTCTAAGTGCCTCCCAGATGGGCTCCTCCAATCCCTCCTCCACACTGCTGCCAGGGAGGTATCCAAAATGTCAAACGAATAATGTCATTCCCCACACTGATGCAGCAGCTCCCTGTTGCCTTTAAAATAAAACACATACTTGGGGCTTCCCTGGTGGCACAGTGGCTAAGAATCCACCTGCCAATGCGGTGGATTCGAGCCCACGGGTTCGAGCCCTGGTCCGGGAAGATCCCACATGCCGCAGAGCAACTAAGCCCGTGCACCACAACTACTAAGCCTGTGCTCTAGAGGCCGCGAGCCACAACTACTGAGCCCATGTGCCACAACTACTGAAGCCCATGCACTTAAAGCCCGTGCTCCGCAACAAGAGAAGCCATCGCAATGAGAAGCCCGCGCACCGCAACGAAGATTAGCCCCTGTTCGCCACAACTAAAGAAAGCCTGCGAGCAGCAATGAAGACCCAACGCAGGCAAAAATAAGTTAATTAACTAATTTTTTTAAAAAAACCAACGCATACTCCTTAACACAGTGTACCACACCCTCTGTGATCTGGCTGCCTCATGGCTCTCCAGCCTCATTCTCTGCCACTCTTGATAAGCATTACACATGCCTCCATTCCTAAATTTTTAGTCCCTGCAAGCATCCTGTTCTTTCCAGCCTTGGTACATGCTATTCCCATTCCCTTGGAAGGCTTTTCCCATCTAGGTAACCCCTAATGATTGCTTCATGGCTCAGCTCAAGTGTCACTAGGATGTCCGGCCTGACCCTGAGACATAGTTGGGTGACTCTCCTGCAGGTCCCCTTAACACAGTAAGTGCTAACACAGCACTTATTATGCTGCACTGTCCACCAGCCTCCTGCAGTGTCCTGTGAGATCCTTGGGAAAAGGATCTTGTCCATCCTACTCAGGATGGCATCCCCAGCATTAGCACAGTGCATACCAAACAGTAGGCCTCCTGGCCAATAACTGCCCCCACAAAATGTACTGAAGGGTCACTGAAATAATCTGTGGACGCGTTAAGGATATTGTTTGAATTTCTATTGGTGACACTTTTCTCCAATAAAAGTCCAGTAAAATTTGGTCCTGAGTGATAGCAAGGAAATAATCATAATATCTCTAACCATGTGATCTCCTGGCCTGTGGTCTCCTGACCTTCAGTTAAGTTAAGAAGATTTAAAAAAAAATTCTCATCATACAGTTGCTATATGGCAATAATAGAAAAGAAAAGCATGATGATTAATTGAAGGAAAGCAAACCTGTTTAGTAACGTCAAGATAAGAAAAAAAAATTAGCAACTTATGATTTTGTCTGGGTCACTTTACAAGAGTTATGTGGAATATGATCTCAGAAAGTTAAAAAAAATCCTCCTTTAAAAATAAAACAGCTGAACAGAAAGTTACAAGTAAAAAGCATGAATCTATATAACTTCTCTTTGGAAATGGGAAGATATCTCTTTCATGAAAAAACAACATAGAATACAGTATTTAGACTTTTTTAAGCCAATAGATCAGCAACTTGTAAGTGTTGAAGCTTTTAGGAGAAAAGTCTGATTCACCCACCATGTTGCAAATAAAAACCTCCAGGGCCACAAAGGCTCAGCAGATCTCCCTAACTGTGCACACGATCCACTGTCACGTCCTCTCATGCTGACCTTACTCACTCCCCCATACTCCAACAAGAGCCAGACTTATGTGAAACTTCAAAACAGGTGGAGAAGAAATCACCTTATATAGTATAATCCCTTTCTGTAGCCGTCACATCCTTTGGCCTTAGCTGTTTGGTTAAATTTAACACTGCTGAACACCCAATATGAACTTCCCCATTCATTGGAAGGTTTTGGTGATTGCTGGGGTAGTTGTTGCTTTTGCCAACACATGGGCCTCAGGGAGGAGAAGCCTCGCTGATTTCACATTCAGTTGGTTTTGGAGATCGGAGGCCATTGAGAGATAAGGATAACAGCAAAACCAAAACAAAACAAAATAAACCCAAGTACTTGAGATCACACCAGATGCTTAAGTCAAGGTTGGGTCCGTATCTAGAGCTGAGGGCCAGATTTCATAAAAGCTCCCCAAGCCTGGCCACAAGGAACACAAAAAAACTGCTAACGTGAACTCATTCACAATTCAAAAATTAAGGTGAGAAAGCCTCAGTGCTGCTTGTAATGGCTTCGGTCCACCACTCCTGCCCCCTTCAATACGGTTCCCTCATATAAGAAAAGCTGGTCTCGGGCAGGTTCCTGGGAGATGCAACTCAGGACCTTCTCCGTTCTTCTCCAAAGAGCCTCCACTCTCCTCCTGGGCGCCCACCCTGCGCTTCCTTAACAAACCCTCCCACACAACCCTGCCCTTCCAAACTCTTCTCAGGATGTCTTAAAGTACCCACTTGTTTCCACAGTGTCATTTGAGCTCAAGGCTAAAGGACTAAAATCAAGTGAGACGTCATTGATACAGTAGCAAATAAATAGTAACAATACAATGTACAGTTGGTCTATTTTGAGATGCTGATAAGGGGAAAAGAAAAGGTAAAAGGAATGTTACATTATTTTCCTTCCCATGAAAACTTTCATGACCTTGCTCAACACTTCACAATGATACTTCCTTTCTGGGGTTTGTCTCTGAAAAATTGTGTGTAAATCTGTTTTTCATAACTCAAAACATATTTTTAATTCACTTTTGAAGCTTGTTTACTTAAAGGCATCATCAAAGAATCCTTTAGCAAAATGAAAGGGTCCTAATGATGTAAAGATCACCCTTATATCTATTTGTCATATAAATTCAACTTTGGGAATATCTGCTGTTCCCAAAATGTGGACCATCTCTATGGTTTAGGAAAAAAAGGTAACTATTTAGGCTTTTTAAAATTTTTTTTCTTTTTTGCCCTTTTATTTCTTTGTTTTTTAAATTGGGGTATAGTTGATTTACAACAACTAGCACAAACAGTTTTGTACAACACAGTGATTCAAATGTTTTATAAGATTATACTCCATTTAAAGTTATTATAAAATATTGGCTATATTCCCTGTGCTGTACAATATATCTTTGAAGCTTATTTATTTTATCCATAGTCATAATATTTTTTTCAATTGTACTTGCTCTTGCCCACACAGACTTTTTCCTATAGTCACACAGGAGGTTTTATTGGATACCTTAATCAGGAAAAGACCTTTCTGTGATCTCAAAGCAGATTTCAGAGCCTGCACATATTCTGTCCCTTCTTTGCCAAACTGAAATTATTGACTCAGAAAATTTAGTAATTTTGCTTTTTAAAAAGCAGCTTGGGGCTTCCCTGGTGGAGCAGTGGTTGAGAATCTGCCTGCCAATACAGGGGACACGGGTTCGAGCCCTGGTCTGGGAAGATCCCACATGTCGCGGAGCAACTAGGCCCGTGAGCCACAACTACTGAGCCTGCGCGTCTGGAGCCTGTGCTCCGCAATAAGAGAGGCCGCGATAGTGAGAGGCCCGCGCACCGCGATGAAGAGTGGCCCCCGCTTGCCACAACTAGAGAAAGCCCTCGCACGGAAACGAAGACCCAACACAGCCAAAAATAAATTAATTAATTAATTAAAAAAAAAAAAGCAGCTATAATGACAAAGCAAGGAAAGAAAATCAATGGATCAAACTCAATTTCAGAACCAAAATAAGGCAGCGACATTAGTGTGATCACAAAGCATATGCAATGCCTAAGGCAGGTCCAAGAAACTTGCAGAAATGAGGACAGCAAAGGCCGGCGTCTTCCTCCACCAGCCCTGCAGCAAAGGGACCAGAGGAGTGTGGACTGACTGCCCACATCACTTTTGTGGAAGACATCATTTGAGGAGATTGTCCCTAAAAACCAACACCTTGGGATCTGCACCTCCAACTTACAACACGGTTGTTGAAGGTGCATTCTACTACAGGGCAAATACAGTAAGTCCCCTACATACAAACCTTCAAGTTGCAAACTTTCAAAGATTCGAACGTGCGTCTGGTTCCAGCAAGGAACCAGAACCTGTACCAGCAACATCAGGCGTGAGTGAAATTGCAGCTTGCCCTCCATCTCCTATTGCTGACGATCCTTCAGCTCTACCATCTCCCACCTCCTCTCCCTCCTCCAGTCAGTAACTCTTCCTGCCTGTTCACTTGATGCCAGCCCCTGGATGCCAGCTGTTGTACTGTACTACTGTACTTTTCAAGGTACTGTGCTGTAAGAGTCAAAATGTTTTCTTTATTATTTGTGTGTGTTTGTTTTTTATGTATTATATTGTGTGAAAAGTATTCTAAACCTATTCCAGTACAGTACTATAGAGCCGATTGTATTAGTTGGGTACCTAGGCTAACTCTGTTGGACTTACAAACAGATTTGACTTATGAATATGTTCTTGGAACGGAACTCGTTCATATGTAGGGGACTTACTGTAAGTAACACCTGGGATGAAAGTTGCAAGCACCTAATCAGGTCAAAAGAAAAGCTTTTTATTAGGAGCTTCTGCAGACTCCTCTCACTTTGAAAATGTTAGGGGTCCTCCAACCTCCAAGGTCTGGTTTCAACTCTTCCCTCATCTCTTCTCACTTCCCTGCATTCTCTCCTGGGAAATTACATAACACTCTCAAAAGCTTCACTTACCATCAAGCACCCAAATTATTATCTTTAGCCCCAAATCACTGCCCTGAGTTGCAGATCCACACATCCAGCCGCTTCCTGAATGTCCCCATCCAAATGCCCTCTACTGAGCTCATCATGTCCCTCCTTCCCTCTGCACCTGCTCCTCCCTTGCCCACCTGTCCAGACAGCACCAACTTCCCAGGTGATAAGAGCAGAGGCTACAACAAAATCTCCCATGTTACGACTTCTGGCTTTGACCTCAAAAGTGCATATATATCCCAAACTAATTCAACTTGACTTCGGAAAATAATCAGACACAAAACAAAGAGCAGACACTGCCCCAAAGCCTCCTTCCCTAGTCAGCAACACTGGCCTCCACTAGCCTCAGCTTGGACACAGCCCCTGCTGAGGCCCTGGGACATCAGAGAGAGAGACCAGGGAGCTGACCAACACTCCGCACTGACCCAGAACTGGCAATAGAATGAGCATTACAGTTTTCGCATTATTTTAGGTTGTTCTAATCTGAACAGTTTGCTGCTCAGAATCTGTGTTGGTTATTTGTCTATTCACTCTCAGCCCCAGCGGCACCCTTCTGCATCTCCTCGGTCATGCCATGCCGAGGTTGGGTCTCTGCAATCTACATTTCTCAGGCTTGCAAGCCACTGGCTTCTAGTTATGTTTTGATGGTGGAACGAGGGAGGAGTGAAAAAAGGCTCTGTTCCTGCTTTCAGCATCCACCTAGCAGCAGCAAAAAATCTCCACCTCCTAGTCTTGGCACTTCTAGCAGCAGCTCTGGGGTGTCCCCTTGGGGATTCAAGGCACAGCTCTCACCACCCCCTCAGGGCACAGTCCCCCCCTCAACCCGTGGCAGTCTCTCCTCTGACCTCTTAGGTTTTGAGATCACAGTTCTTCCCTTTGTCCCCAGGACCTAGAGGTAGCAGCTGCAATTACTTCAGCATCCACTTGTGTTCTTTCAGCCTCCCAATCCCTGTATAGTCAGAAATCCCTCGTATTTGAAATACTTAGCATGATTTCTGTATCCTAAATGGGCTCTGAGTTATGATACAGAATTTCTTTTGTTGTGTGGCTTGTTTTCTTTTGTTATAGATTTTATATTTTGCTCACAAAATATCGCTTTCCCATGGCAGAAGTCTCTACCTTTGGTTACCATTTATTCTGCCAAGGAGACTGTTTTCCAGAGTGGAAATGGAAGACCACATATCAGGAAGAGGAAACTGAAACCTCAGAAAGAGGCCAGCCGGACCCGCAGATAATTCTGGGCCCGTGATCCATATAACTCAACTTTCAGATTCTCAATTCAACTTTATACCAAATATTTGAGAGGTTAAGAGAAACAGAGGCCTGTTTTAAATGTTTGGTTTTTCTCTCTATGGACACAAATACATTTTAAGATCTGATGAAAAAGAATACTGCTGACCCCTCTCCCTCCTTTGGCCCCTTCCCCACAAGCCACCATCCTATGGAGTCCTGTCCATTCTACCTCCAGCTGTAGGAGCCCCAGTCTAACTCACCAGCACCTGTCCCTGGGAAGACAGCAGCCTCCCACTTTTCCGGTACAGGATGCTGGGATAATTGCATGGAATTAATAATCAGCGTGGAAAATGACAAAGCTTACTTCCCCCACAGACAAATTAATAACAGGTGGATTACACTGTTGGGAGAGAATTCTCCCCAGGTCTCTTTTGTTTCTGCATATCTTGCAAGCAGAGGCTTTGCTCCTCCCTTTGTTCCAGACTATCTTTTCAAGGATGTTTGTATAGTGACCAGTCTTAGAAGATATGATGTTTCTCTCCGGGGAAAAGGACAGGTTTGTTTACTTTCCAGTAAAATAAAGAGGGTATCTCCCTTTGGAGCAAAGGTCAGGCAGACTTACTGCCCTTAATAAAAGGTTCAGGTTCCCTAGGCTCAGGGTTCCTCTCCTATAACACAATCTACTTCATGTACAGGAGTTATGACCAGCCCTCTTCACATCTGTCCTGGAGGAATTTGGACTTGGGAGCCCGCACAAGAAAATTCTGCTACTCTGGCTACTGCTGTTTTTTGTGAGTAATAAAGTCATTTGTCTCAGACCCAAAAACCTTGTATCTTTTGCAGCATTCATGAAACTGAACAGGCTAACTTGTTAGCTTGCAAGTAGGGGAAAATTTTAGAGCCTCTACAGCAGTGGTCCCCAACCTTTTTGGCATCAGGAACCGGTTTCGTGGAAGACAATTTTTCCACAAACAGGGGGGTGGAAGGGGACGGTTCAGGCTGTAATGTGAGCGATGGGGTGGGATGGTTCAGGTGGTAATGTGAGCGATGGGGAGCAATGGGGAGCAGCAGAGGAAGCTTCACTCGCTCGCCCGCCACTCACCTCCTGCTGTGCGGCCCGGTCCCTAACAGGCTGCGGACCAGTACCAGTCTGTGGCCCAGGAGTTGGGGACCCCTGCTCTATAGTTCTTAGTATACATTACTGAATGTGAAAACAAAAACTATCAAGCTTTAGAAGATGAAATAAAGAACAGCTTCATAATCTGGAATTGGGAAAGATGTCTGAAACAGAATACACAAAAGCATTTACCATAGAGGAAAAAAATAGATAAATTTGACTACATTAAAATGCAGAAATTCCATTCATCAACAGACACTATTAGGACAGTGAAGAAGATGTTCACAATAATAAATAATATTGACATACAACTGAAAAAGGTTTATATACAGAATGAATATATATCCTATAAATCAATAAGAAAAATACAGAAAATCCAATAGAAAAATTGGCAAAATAGTTGAGCAGACCCTTCACAAAAGAGGAAATCCAAATGGCCAGTAAACATATAAAAAGGCACTCAACCTCAAAATCAGGGAAATACAAATTAAAATGAAAACCATCATGGAAAGTCATTTTGGAAAACAGTTTGCCATTATTTAGTAATGTACACCATATGATCCAGCCATTCATATAGCAGCATTATCAGTAACAGCCAAAAAACTAAAAACAACCCAGAAGTCCACCAACAGGAGAATGGATAAATAAATTAGGTATTCTATACCACAATAAAAATGAATGAACTATAGCTACACAGAACAATGTGCATGGCTCTTAAAAAATAAATGTTGAGTTGAAAAGAAGTCAAACACAGAATAAAATATATAACATGACCTTGTTTTTATAAGTTAAAAAAACAGGTAAGGGAGTTCCCTGATGGCAGAGTGGTTAAGAATCCTCCTGCCAATGCAGGGGACACGGGTTTGAGCCCTGGTCCGGGAAGATCCCACATGCCGTGGAGCAACTAAGCCCATGCGCCACAACTACTGAGCCTGTGCTCTAGAGCCCGCGAGCCACAACTACTGAGCCCGTGTGCCACAACTACGGAAGCCTGCGCACCTAAAGCCTGTGCTCCGCAACAGGAGAAGCCACCGCAGTGAGAAGCCCGCGCACCGCAACGAAGAGTAGCCCCCACTCACCGCAATTAGAGAAAGCCGCGAGCAGCAATGAAGACCCAACACAGCCAAAAATAAATAATAAATAAATACATAAATTTACTTTAAAAAAAAAAACAGGTAAAAGTAATCCACTGTATTTAGGGATATTTAGGTTATACAGTTATAAATAGAAGCAACACGTGATTGCTACAAAAGGTAGGATAGTAATTACTTTTAGGGTGAGAGAGGAGTACATAACTCTGAAAAGCTCCATGGGGACAATGTTCTATTTCTTGTCCTTGATGGGATTACACTAGTGTTCAGTTTATAAATAAACCAACAATCTGTACACTTATGTTTTATACCCTTAAAAATTAGTAAACACAAACACAAAAAGACTGAGGAAACAATATCCACGTCATGAAATTGAACATCGCCAGTAAACCAGAAGCTCCCACATACCCCTTTCCAACACAACCTTCTCCTTTCCCTCATCGGTTGTCACTATCCTGAGTTTTACCCCCAAGTGTACATTATTAAATACTACGGTTTACCTCAGTCTGCTTTTGACTTTTACCTAAACGAAACCAATTGAACATTTGCATTTGAGTCTGAAAACTGTTCTTGATAAATCAACTAATTACTGTGATGCATATGCTGCTTTGAACATAATATCTTCGTAGTGAACTAAACATAGTTCAGTTGAAACAGATAACGTGCTAGAACTTTACAAGTGTGTGTGAAATCATGAGAACGCCAATTTAGATTAAGCAAAAGAACATGACATTAACTCAGTGGTGTTAATTTGAATTTGAATTTTACTGGGTTAGTAGTTTTATCTGCATTTAATTTGAAATAAGTTTGGAGTTTATACTTGTCTTAAAGCTCTAAGCATTAGTTTTAACACTTACTTTTACATTCATCCATATTTAAGTAACAATATAATAAAACTAGATTTAACTCAACACAAGGAGTCCCTTATAAAAAGGGGTCCTTAGTTCACACAGATTTGAGAAACCCTGCCTAGGAATTGGCTCCCATTCTTCCATCTCACCCTCCTGCCTGCACCCCAAGACAAAACCACAGCTTGCTACCTACAGCCAGGAACATTCAAGCAGAATGCTTTCCAAACCACCCATGTCATCTCTGTGAAGTATGTCAGGCACTCTGCCTGCAACCTTTGGAATTCATTCCGATTCCATTTGTCATACAGGTGATCAAAGCCAGGGACCAAAATCAGGCACCAGCAACTAAGCAAAGTGTGAAAACAGTTTATTTGGGCCAGGTGACAATTCTTTGAAATGCTAGTGACAATCATCCATAGCTCATACTTCGGCATTGCTACTGCTTAATTATGAACTCAAGCGCAGAAAGTCCTCACCCAGGACATTTGTTCCCTACTGCCGCTGTAAAAAATTACCAAAAACTTAGGGGCTTAAAACAACACAGATTTATTTCCTTACAGTCCCGGAGGTCAGAAGTCTAAAATTGGTATTTCAGGGCTACCATCAAGGTGCCGGCAGGGCTGGTTCCTTCTGGAGGCCCCAGGGGAGAATCCATGCCTTTGCCTTTTCTAGCTTCGGGAGGTCACCTTCGCCTGCATCCCTTGGCCCCTGACCCCTTCCTTGCGTCACTCCAATCTCTTACATCCACCTTCACTTTGCCTTCTCTTCTGTCCTGCCTCTGTCTTATTAAGGACCCTTGTGATTACATGAGACCCAACTAGGTAATCCAAGGTAATGCCCCCATCTCAAGATCCTTAACTTAATCACATCTGCAAAGTCCCTTTGTCATATAAGGTAACACTCACAGGTTCCAAGCCTTAGCACACGGACCTACCACACTCAGGTAGCAGAAGTCTGACCTACCACAGTTGTGAATAGGAGGAATGCACTTCTCCTTTGCTTAAAGTTCAAGGGTTCAAAAGAGGCACACAAACTCCTGACCTAAAAGCAATTTGTTTCTATGTGAATGAATCCTAAATTACTGTAGTATAAAAAGAAATATGGGGGGGCGGGGAGGGAGACGCAAGAGGGAGGGGATATGGGGATATATGTATACGTAGAGCTGATTCACTTTGTTGTTCAGCAGAAACTAACACAACATTGTAAAGTAATTATACTCCAATAAAGATATTTTTAAAAATTAAATATTAAATAAAGGGGAAAAATTTCATCCATTCATTAAAAACAATATTTATCAAGAAAAAAAAATGTGAAAGGCAGGAAAAATGTTGCCAGTTGCTCCTTTATCTAGTTAATGAGGATTCTCTAAAGTGTTCTCTGCAGAATAACACCTTACCTGGAGGGAGTTGGTGGGGAGAGATGGAGTGAGGTGACAGCCAGGCCAAGGGGGGAAACAAAGTGCTGATCACATTGTGACTCTGTGTGTGGGGGGGAAGGGTGGGTGTGTGTGAGAGAGAGAGAAAGACAGAAAGAGAGAGAGAGAGAGAAAGAGAAGGGGGATGGGCTGACGGAGGGAGGGAGGAAAGGAGGGGGAGGAAAGAAGAGAGGAGGAGGGGTGAAGGTCAGGGAGATGATGCTGGCATCTGACTACACTGTTGGTGCCTCTTGTTTGGCTTCCCTCACAGAGCAGGAAGACAGAGGAGCTTTCTAAGTCTCAGCTGCAGGAAAGCCTTACGTGAGCAGCTTCCACAGAACCAGGAACAGATCTTCTGACACCAGTAAGAAGGAGAGCTCCTGCTTCCACGCTGCAGCTACTGCTCAAAAGCAAACTCTTTGGAACATAAGTACCTCTACTTCTGACCCTAGGAGTAGTTTAGAAATGAAAATTATTGGGACCTCAGAGAAGACAAGGATTAGATTAATATTAAACACGTAGAATGGAAGCAACCTAAGTGTCCATCGACAGATGAATGGATAAAGAAGATGTGGCACATATATACAATGGAATATTGCTCAGCCATAAAAAGGAACGAAATTGAGTTATTTGTAGTGAGGTGGATGGACCTAGAGTCTGTCATACAGAGTGAAGGAAGTCAGAAAGAGAAAAACAAATACCATATGCTAACACATATATATGGAATCTAAAAAAAAAAAAAAAAAAATGGTTCTGAAGAACCTAGGGGCAGGACAGGAATAAAGGTGCAGACGTAGAGAATGGACTTGAGGACACGGGGAGGGGGAAGGATAAGCTGGGACGAAGTGAGAGAGCGGCGTGGACATATATACACTACGAAATGTAAAACAGATAGCTAGTGGAAAGCAGCTGCATAGCACAGGGAGATCAGCTCGGTGTTTTGTGACCACCTAGAGGGGTGGGATAGAGAGGGTGGGAGGGAGATGCAAGAGGATGCAGATATGGGGATATGTGTATATGTATAGCTGATTCACTTTGTTATACAGCAGAAACTAACACACCACTGTAAAGCAATTATACTCCAATAAAGATGTTAAATAAATAAATAAACATATGTAGAGTTAAGAAAATAGGAATATTAAACACATTTTATTCAAGGTTTTTTTTTTTTTAGTCAGCTAAACTATATATCTCTACTTCTTACAATATTATGTAGCTAATGTCAATGCACCTGGGTTCCAGAAAGGCTACCTCACCCACAGTCCCACCAAGATACTGGCAATAAGAGTTCCTGAAGAGTTTTTTTTAATCCCCATTAATGGACAGAAGTATGGATGGGTCAAGTTCCCTGAAGTGACAGGTGGCATTTATTCCCCTTGAGAGGACCTGTCAGAGCCATCCTAGACCTCTTCATGGGACGCAGGTCTGAAGACCCCTATACCACATGCTTTTCCACGGGAAACTCCCACCGCAGTGAGTCTGTCTTACTGACAATGTGCAGAACTGCATGCCAAGTGATTGTGCATCCAAGGGCCTGACTCCCTTAGGTCCAGCATTGGCCCAAGGGACAAACTCCCCTCTGACCCTGGACCCCTGCGAGCTTGCAGCTGTCCACACTAGGGCACCATGCCATACCCGCCCTGTAGGGTCGGGGTGCTAGGAGGAAATCCCAGGAGGGACGGGAAAGGTCAGGAGTGTGGCTTCTCGGGAGCCAACGTGAGTTGGGCAGGGGAAAGGAGTACTGGGGGAGCAAACTGGGACATTTCACTGGGACCCTGGAGACTAAGCAGCTGGTGGGGATGCTCACAGACCAAGAGAATAGGAGTCTCCAGACTTTGGGATTTTACGGGCAGTAAATACCAAAAATGGCAGTAGTAGTAATAATAACAATAAAATATAAAATATAATATTTATCATAAATTAGCTATCCAATCATAATTATATTATAAAATATTATAAAATATGTTACATTCAAATAAAATAACAGATATAAAATATAATAATGATATTATTATTAATTTTATTATTTTTACCATATAACAAAGTGTTTTCAAGTTTTCATTTTCTTAGAAAGGGCACTTCTTCTTTTTTATTGCTGTTTCATTTGAATAAGGACCTTTCAATACCAAAATTATAGGAAGAACATAATCTTGGAAATCAGGTAAATTCAGATTTGATAGAAACTCACATTGTTCTCTGATTTGTCCTTATACTTTTCTCACTTTGCTAAGGACCAGTGAACACTTCGAAGGAGGCCGAAAGTTCACACGTGGAGCTGGAGAGCCGGTGGGACTGGACACCAGGCACTCCTGCCAGCTCTGTTTCTACCTGTTCTCCTGCAGGTAGCTCTGCAGAGGAGGTGTCTTCTACAGGAGCAAGGCCTAAGGCCCAGACACTGCGGTGCCAGCGCCCACCAGCATCCCTTCCTTCAATCTGCTCTTCTGATTGGCCAGTTTTCTTTGGGGAAAGCCTAAATGCCATACTTCTGCCTGGTGGTAGACATGCTCTAAGTAGTCCTTCCCAGAGCCAGAGAAAGGATTAACTGATTGCTTCCCTCTTCACTTTGGCTGCCAGCAAGCCCAACAACAAATTTGAGGATCAACAATAGCAACTCCACGGACCTTCATACCTGTGTCCTTACATGTAAATAAATTCACGTAGACCTCCACAAGCCTTGACTTTACCACAGCGTATTTATATTTTCCCTTATCACGATTCATTATTCTTTTTTACACTTTATGTCTAAAATTTCTTGTAAACTGTTTCAAATCCTACGTGGTACAAGAGAATGTAAATAATATAAACCCCAAAAATGTTTAGGTTAAAATTATAAAAATTTGCTAAAGTAATTCACTGATGACTGAGGCAACCATGATGTCTTTTACATAATAACCCAAGTGCAAAGCAAAAATCACTTATGCCACCAGATGAGGCATTAGGGCCCAAACTGGCATAAGCAAAGCTAATTTTTTTTCCCTGAAAGATAAAATATAGTGAGCCATCAGCTTAATTTAAAATTCACACAGCTTCTAAACAATAAGAGGCACTTTTCTTTTCCATGAACAAAGACGTTTTATTCATATGTGAATAAAGCAAAGATTCTTTCTATTCTATCTACATGAAGCAATTCTGCATTTCTATACAAAATGAGCTATTTTGCACCAGGCAGAGCCATATTACAGAACCGTTGTGCACTCTGGATGAAGTTGTCTGATTGCACATGCATTAATAACAAAAAGCACTTTGTATTATCAAATAAGAAAAAAAAATCCTTAAGCCTTCCATGACACTCTCTTCTGTTTTTACTTCAACACAAACCCATACATTAATGCATTCACTTCTAACCTAGAACTGGGTGTGCTCCATAAGGATGGAGAAAGTGTGTGGGCCCAAAGTGAAAGGACCAAATAAAAGAAACGTGAACCTCCATACCAAGTATTTTGGAGCGGTTTTTGGTTGAATTTTTTCCAAGCATGTAATTTTTTTTTTTTTAATTTTATTTATTTATTTATTTATTTATTTATTTTTGGCTGTGTTGGGTCTTCGTTTCTGTGCGAGGGCTTTCTCCAGTTGCGGCAAGTGGGGGCCACTCTTCATCACGGTGCGCAGGCCTCTCACTATCGCGGCCTCTCCTGTTGTGGAGCACAAGCTCCAGACGCACAGGCTCAGCTACCGTGGCTCACGGGCCTAGTTGCTCCGCGGCATGTGGGATCTTCCCAGACCAGGGCTCGAACCCGTGTCCCCTGCATTGGCAGGCAGACTCTCAACCACTGCGCCACCAGGGAAGCCCCCAAGCATGTAATTTTAAATAGGTTTTGTGAAGTTCGGGGTGGGAGGCGGGGCCTGGGGAGGAATCTCCCCAAAGTGATTACAAACTCATTTAGACAGCAAAGGATAGTTTCTACTTATTTTAGGGTTAAATCCCTTAATTATTCATATTTCAGGATAATGAGGGAGGCATTATAAAAATAGCATATTTTTTAAAGAACTTTACTCTTTCTTCTCCAAAAGTTTAAACCATCTTCTTAAGAGTGTAAATATAGTTCTTAAATTTAACAGGAACCAACACTGACCAACCTGTTAAATTTAACAGGAACCAACATTTATCATACCAATAAAACTGGATTTGAAATATGAAGTCTTAACTTAAAAACAAAATTCTTCATTAATTACTCCCACTTTTGAGCAACAAATTACCGAGAAGTTCTGATCTCCTGGGCGAATAGCTGGTAAGAAGTGAGACAGCAGAAAATATAAACTAATTTAAAGCTAGACTCCATAGTGATCATTTGGAAGCAAAACATGAATATCATCATAACAGTCCTTGCCATCCCCCGGCCCTCTACAGTGTTCGTGGGAGGGATTTTACTCCAATAACAATATCCTTGGATTCTAATCTTAGTACATGCAGGGCATACCTCCCCATTGCTCACCTCCAAAGCAGGTCAACCTTTATTTTCCTGTCTTCTTCACCCAAGACAAGGCTTGAGCAAAATGGCCTGTTCCATAGACAATTCCACTGCCCTCATATTCTGTCCCACCCTTTCCTAAAAAAAATGTGTATTTCTTAAATGTGTGATTCTTTTAAAAAGCATACTAAAACGCTCAGTGTGTATTTAAAAACATTCATTCCATAAAGGCTCACAAAGTGCTTAATCCCCAGTAAGATGCTGGGAGACGTGACTTTCCAGTAGCCTGTCTCCTGCTCCTACCTTTGCCCCTCTGAAGTCCGTTCTCAACGGAGCAACCAGAATGATCCTGTTAAAATTTAAGTCCACCTTGCCCCTCCAATATTCCAGAACCCTGCAATGGCTCCTCTTTTCACTCAACGTAAAAGCCGAAGTCTTTGCAGCAAGGCCCCACAGAAACACCCTCTCATCCTCCCTGACCATCCTTCTTCTCCCCCTCGCTCATTCTGCTCCAGCCACTCTCCTCGCTGGTACTCAAACACCTCAGGCAGGCTTCTGCTCCAGGGCCTTTGCACAGGCTGTTCCCTCTGCCTAGCACACATTTCCAGCAGATACCTGCACAGCCAACTTCCTCGCCTCCAAGTCTTTGCTTAAATGTTACCTTCTCAATGAGATGTACACTGACCACCCTATTTAAAATTGCAGCTGCCCCATGCCCTACCTCTACTGCCCCAATCCATCTTCCTTTTGTTCTACATTTTCTTTCTCTCCAAAGTCCCTATCACTTTTGAACTTACCATGTAATATACTTACCGGTTTTGTACACAGATACACCCCAAACACCTAGAAAAGTGTCTGGTACCTAGTATGTACTCAATAAATATGTTTCAAATGAACAAATGAATACTTGAAAAGATCCGAGATGAATCACTAAAAAGAAATTCAAACCAATGAAAGATATCAGTAAAGGTTGTTAGTTAAAAATAAGTATGCACAAAAATAGATTTTCAAATTTCAATAATAGCCAGTCAGGAAAATTACATATTTTTAAGCAGGAGAATTATTTATATAAATAAAACCTATTGGGACTTCCCTGGTGGTCCAGTGGGTAAGACTCTGCGCTCCCAAAGCAGGGGGCCCAGGTTCGATCCCTGGTCAGGGAACTAGATCCCGCATGCATGCCGCAACTAAGAAGTCAGCATGCCACAACTAAAGATCCTGCGTGCTCCAACTAAGACCCGGTGCAGCCAAAATTAAATAAATTTAAAAAAAAATACTTATTATGGTAAACAAGTAAGAACAGAGCTGTGATGTTCCCCACCTGTCAGCCACTCCTAGAAGCCCTTGATCTCTGAAGGAGAAGGGGTTTGAAAAGCCACACATTAAAAACCGCACAGGAGAAAAGAGCCAATTCACACCAGCAACAAAAAACATTAAGTACTTCGAATACTTAAGAAGAATTTCTTAGATCTATATTGAAATAAAGCCTACAAAATACTTACTGAGGGACATAAAAGAATTCAAAAGTAAATGGCAAGATATGATAAATTCGTTAAGTGGGAGGATTCAAAATCCCAAACCAGCTGTTTTTCCACAGATAATTACATAACACAACCCCAACAGCAATGCTTACGTCAATATTTTGAGTAAACTGACAAAGAGATCCTAAAACCCGTCTTGAAAATAAAATGTAAAAAACAGAAAGTGCCCAAATCAATAGAAAGAGCAATGAACAAAATAGAAGGTTCAGAAATAGAACCAATATGTAGGATCTAGCTTTACAATACAGGTAGCATTTAAGCTCAGTAGGAAGAAGCCAAATTATTTAGTAAACTCACTAACCATATTGATGACAGTGAGGAAAATTTTTTAAATTGCTGTAACTATAACTTCAAAAACATTCCTGATGAACTCATAAATATTTTAAATATTTAAAAAATGAAATGATATAAATGAAGCCACCATAGGCAGGTGAATATTGGTGTAGTCTCAGTTAGAAGCCTTTCTAAACATGATTTCAAAATCAGAAACTATGATAAGAAAGACTAATAAAACTGACTACAATAAATAAATAAATAAATCCTGTTACATTAAAATAAAGAATTTCTTTTTGTCAAAAGACACCATCCAGTCATTAGAGAGTAAAAAGACAAGCCAGAGAGTAGGAAAATATATGTGCATAACATGTAACAGCAAAGAACCAGTACCCAGAATATATTTTAAAACTGCCACAAATAAATGAGAAAAAGAAAAATATTTTTAAATGGACACAGTACTTGAACAGGTATGTCACTAAAAAGGAAATTCAAGTGGCCAATGAATAAATTAAAATGTTCAACCTCTTGGTCTCCAAGGAAACATAAATTAAAACATCAATGAGTTATTACTACATATTTACCAGAGGGGCAAAAAATCTGAAAGTCTGACAATACCAAGTGCTGGCAAGGATGCAAACTATATAACGAAGTTCTTAGAAATCAATAAAACACAAACACATAAGATGTTAAGCTCTCTTCCTGAGTAGTATGGGAGACAGGTGTGCTGAGAACCAGGACCAACACAAAACTGAGAACCAGGACCAACACAAAACTGAATCCAGGAAGTAGGTGCAGTTAAGTGCAGCAGCCTCACCCTGTCTCCTACTGGGTGTTTCCTATCTACACTCACGTTCCATGAAATGTGGTAACTGTTACAGACCTCACTCACTCTAGGTACCAGAACTGCTGGAGCTCTGAGGCAGCCCCAAGGAAGGTGCCAAAGGTTTCTTTTGTGATTACCATGCCCTGTAAATGATCCACACCTTTGGTCTGCAATTCTGCTTTCCATTTCTGCACAGGTGAGGACAATGCATCCTCCTCGGAGAAGGTGATTCCTGAACACCAAATTAGACCCTCAGAGAGAAGGCTGTAATTTAGATACACAGTTGTCACAGTCTAAAACCATAGCCACATCTTCTGATGACTTTAAGTCATTCTCCAGATCAGAAGTTTACATTATTCCTAGAGAGAAATCTGATCTTTATTAAATCTGTCTGAATGTGAAATAACTGCAATTAACATTATTGATAAAATACCTATTTTCCTAATGAATCATCAGGTTTCCTTCCTCTCCTACAAACTGTCCAAAAGGAGGCTGGTAAGTCTTAAATGCAAGATAGGCTCTCATATGTCTAGAATAAGTAACTAAGATCTTGCAACCAAACAAGAAAATGAATAAATCGACCTTCAAATGTCTGTTCTCCTCGTGATATCAATAATCCCATTCTGAATTCCACCTTTACATTCCCATTAAGGACCATAATAAGCAAAGTGAATTTTTTAAAAAAATTTGCAAGTCAGGAGGAGACAAAAATATTGGAGCATAGGGCTTCCCTGGTAGCGCAGTGGTTAGGAATCCGCCTGCCAATGCAGGGCACACGGGTTCGTGCCCCGGTCCGGGAAGATCCCACATGCCGCGGAGCGGCTAGGCCCGTGAGTCACAACTACTGAGCCTGCGCGTCTGGAGCCTGTGCTCTACAATGGGAGAGGCCACGACAGTGAGAGGCCCGTGCACCGCGATGAAGAGTAGCCCCCGCTCGCCATAACTGGAGAAAGCCCTCGCACAGAAACTAAGACCCAACACAGCCAAAAATAAATAAATAAATAAATTAATTAAAAAAAAAATATTGGAGCATAAAGTACTTTTATGATGCACTTTACAAATCTAAAATTGGAATTTACCCTAAGATACAGCTTTCATAATTTGGGTTGTTTATACAGGCATACCTTGGAGATATTGTGAGTTCAGTTCAAGACCACCACAATAAAGTGATGATCACAATAAAGTCACACAATTTTTTTTTTTGTTTTCCAGCACATACAAAAGCTATGTTTACACTATACTGTAGTGTACTAAGTATGCAATAGCATTATGTCTAAAAAAACAATGTACATATCAATTTAAACATACTTTATTAACAAAAAATGTTAATCATCATCCAAGCCTTCAGCAAGTCATAATCTTTTTGCTGGTGGAGGGTTCTGCCTCAATGTTTATGGCTTCTGACTGGTCAGGGTGGTGGTTGCTGAAGGCTGGGAGGCTGTGACAACTTCTTAAAGCAAGACAACAGTGAAGTTGCCACATCAACTGACTCTTCCCTTCATGAACAATTTCTCTGTAGCAGGCAATGCTGTTTGGTAACATTTTATCCACAGTAGAACTTCTTTCAAAATTGGAGTCAATCCTCTCAAACCCTTCCACTGCTTTATCAACTAAATTTATTTCTAAATCTTTTGTTGTCATGTCAACAATCTTCACAGCATCGAAATCAGGAGTAGCTTCCATCTCAAGAAACCTTTTTTTTTTTCCTCATCCATAAGAAGCAACTCCTCATCCATTCAAGTTTTATCAGGAGATGTCAACAATTCAGTCCCATCTTCAGGCTCCAGTTCTAATTCTAGTTCTCTTGCTGTTTCCACCACATCTGCAGTTACTTCCTCCACTGAAGTCTTGAACCTCTCAAAGTCATTCATGAGGGATGGAATCCATTTCTTCCATACTCCTGTTAATGTTCTTATTTCTATCTCTTTCCATGAATCACAAATATTCTTAATGGCCTCTAGAATGATGAGTCCTTTCCAGAAGGTTTTCAAATGACTTTGACCAGATCCATCAGAGGAATCACCATCGATGGTAGCTATAGCCTTTCAAAATGTGTTTCTTAAATAATGAGACTCGAAAATCTAAATTACTCCTTGATCCATGAGCTACAGAATGGATGCTGTAATAGCAGGCATCAAAACAACATGGATCTTGTTGTACATCATCAGAGCTCTTGGGAGACCATGTACCTTGTCGATGAGCAGTACTATTTTGAAAAGAATCTTTTTTTTTAAGCAGTAGGTCTCAACAGTGGGCTTAAAATATTCAGTGGGCTTAAAATGTTGTAAACAGTGGGCTTAAAATGTTGTAAACAGATGTGCTGTCATCTAGGCTTTGTTGTTTCATTTATAACACAGAGTATATTTGGCATAATTCTTAAGGGCCCTAGGATTTCCAGAATGGTGAATGAGCACTGGCTTCAACTTAAAGTCACCAGCTGCATTAGCCCCTAACAAAGCCTGTCCTTTGAAGTTTGGAAGCCAGGCACTGACTTCTCCTCTCTAGCTATCAAAGTCCTAGATGGCATCTTCTTCCAACAGAAGGCTGTTTCATCTACATTTAAGATCTGTTGTTTAGTATAGCCACCTTCATTTATTATCTTAGCTAGATCTTCTGGGTAACTTGCTGTAGCTTCCACATCAGCACTTGCTGCTTCACCTTGCCCTTTTATGTTATGGAGGCCAGAGGAGAGGGAGAGAGATGGGTAACAGCAGGTCAGTAGAGAAGTCAGAACATACAAATTTATTGATTAAGTTCAGTCTTACATGGGCGCAGTTCGTGCCACCTCAAAACACTTGCAATAGTAACATTAAAGATCATTGATCGTAGGTCACCATAACAAATATAATAATAATTTAAAAGTCTGAAATATTGCCGGAATTACTAAAATGTGACACAGAGACACAGAGTGAACAAATGCTGTTGGAAAAATGGCACCAGTAGATTTGCTTGACACAGGGCTGCCACAAACCTTTAATTTGTAAAAACAAACAAACAAAAAACAGTATCTGCTAAGTGCAATAAAGCAAGGTATGCCTCTACTGTTAAGTTTCACAGAATGTAAAAACACAGGGTTTTTTTAGACAAATTTATTCAATTTACTTTCATAAAGTTGTTAACTGTGCCATAAACAGTGTTACAAGCTGATGGCTTTCAAAAAATTGAATAGTTCCTGCCTGTTTTTGATAAGCAAACAACAACTGTGGAACACTGAATAAAAATCAGGTGGAAACAACAAAAAAAGGTGAATGGATAAAGAAGATGTGGTACATATATACAATGGAATGTTACTCAGCTATTAAAAGGAATGCAGTTGGGTCATTTGTAGAGATGTGCATGGACCTAGACACTGTCATACAGAGTGAAGTAAGCCGGAAAGAGAAAAACAAATATCATATATTAACACATATATGTGGAATCTAGAAAAACGGTACAGATGAACCTATTTGCAAAGCAGAAAAGGTAGTATTTTCTACCCTTAAGGTCATGAACAGCATAAACCAGTCCCAAAAAAGCTGTAAATCTCAGGAACAGAGAGAGGTCAAAGAAAAATATTCCAAAATTTATGACTATAACTTTTACCAAAGGATCTTTCTTAGCCTTCTAGAAAGCAGAGCCTGAGGCAAGGATTAAAGTGCTGACAATTTATTCCAGAGGCACAAGCCCAGGACTGTGAAGGTGAGGAGAAAAAGGGAGTGAGGCAAGGAAAGATACTAAAGAGTGTGCAATAAAGCATGTGATCATGCTGACACTTTCAAAATAAGCCAGGAAGACAGCAGGTCACCTGGCAGGTGTGTTCACTTGGTACTTGGGACTTTCTCAGAAAGAGTTGCAAAAACAAACTGGACCTCAGAGTAGCCCATGTAAGGGAGGAAGAAAGGGAAATCCATCTGCCCAGCTCCCTCTATGGTCTCCCATTGGTTAAGGTTCACTACAGGGAGCCAACAACAGAACACTTCTGGGTTTCACCATCTAGGCCTTAGCGGCCACTCCACAGCCAGGCCCTATGCCCACTGTGTGGCGTTCCACCCAAGACCAAAAGTGGAGGGAGATTTGGCACTTGACAGGACTCGGCATGTGGGGCCCAAAGGACATGTCAGCCCAGGGCTTCACCTCTGAACTCCAGCCTGCCCTGAGAGCTCAGCAAGTGACAGCAACAGTGGCAGCTGTGTGCTCAGGGAGGAGAGGCTCAAAAGGAGGTGGCAGGGAGAGAATCTCATTAGATGCTCCAGGTTTGGGTTCAATATAGGACCTTTCAAGAAATAAAGCTCTGTCCAATTGCTTTAATGTACTCAGCAATCACTATCAGCAATTACTGCCTCATTCATTCATTCATTCATATGTACATAATGAGTGGCTGTCACAATCCAGTTCCCGTCTGTGCTAGGTCCCAGCAAATCAATAAGACAACTCCAATCCTCACAGAGATCCAAATCTACTCAAGGAAACACGCATCATTCACTAAACAAATATTTATTGAGTGCCTCGTTCGTGTGCTAGACACTCCTCTAGGCCTGGAGACTCAGTGATTAATAGTCAATAAAATGACCACAGAATGGTAAACAATGAGAACTGCACTAATTATAACCCTGAGTAAATGATTATAGTGTTTTAACTAGTCGTACTGCGACCCGAGTCAAGTATATGAAATCCCATCAGTATACAGGGGTTTAAGAGCAAACAAATAAACAACAATTATACAACACACCAGGGCTTGGGCACTAAATGGGGAGATCTGGATAAAATCCTGGAAAATGGAACCAGAATCCAGGAACCTAGCAAGTCCCTGACATTTTGCAAGATGTGTTATTTCAGGAAAAGGTGCCAGTCTGCTGAAAAAACTGACATATGAAATTAGACAAGATCCCACTGAAAGGAATGGGGTAGGGGAGTCCTGTTGACTGCTGGTGTGGCAGCCACTTGCTACCAGTGAGGGGCCCGCTGAACGGATGCCAGCTCAGACAGAATCACTCTGGAGGAAGGACCCACATTCTGAGTCCAGGTCCCAATCTCCAACCAATTACCTGGAGCTTGATCACATTTTGGTTCCCAATATTTTGTAGGAGACTGCAGGTGGCCACAGTCCCTTATTTGGGGTGTGGGATAAACAAATAAATCCCTGTGTTGAATATAATGATTGTAATAAGGTATAATGATAGTAATAACCTTTGCAGGCATTTTTATGTGCATATGTTTCATTTACTTTTTAAGCCTTATGAGAATCATACATATTGAACCTGTAACTATACTTTAAAATATTTAAGAGAAATTAATTAACAGACTGTATAAATGGTACTGTTTGTGGGATTTAATTGGTTAAATTTATAAATTAAGCACTATTCAAAGAGCAAGTGAAATGAGTGCTTTTCATTTTAACACAAATATTACTAGATTTACAAATAAATTTACAAGATTTCCAAGTTGTTTTTAAAAGCTTACAGTAGAATAGGTTTTTACATTTACAACTTTAATGAATTAGATGTTGGATAAAATACAGGCATACCTCAGCAATATTGCAGGTTCAGTTCCAGACCACTGCAATAAAGCGAATATCACAATAAAGCAAGTCACACAAATTTTTTGGCTTCCCAGTGCATACAGAAGTTATGTTTGCACTATACTGTAGTCTACTAAGTGTGCAATAGTATTGTCTAAAAAATAATACACATATCTTAATTTAAAAATGCAAAGCAAAAAAAACCCCACCCAATTGGTAACAATAGTTTCATGTGATGTACGATAGTAACATCACAGATCACCAAAACAAATATGATAATAATGAAAAAAATTGAAATATTGTTAAAATTATCAAAATATGACACAGAGACATGAAGTAAGCAAATGCTGTTGAAAAAATGGTTCCAACAGACTCCCTCAGGGCAGGGCTGCCACAAACCTTCAATTTTTAGAAAATGCAATGCCTACAAAGCACAATAAAATGAGGTATGCCTGTACTGGTAATCATAAATCTCTCCTTCTGAGCCCTCAGAAATCAAAAACCAAAGGGACAAGAAAGACACAATAGGCCAGGTAAGTACAAAATGCTATAAGAACACTGACAATGGAGCAACCAATTCAGGGGGGAGGGTGGTTGTGCAGAAAACAGAGGCAAAAATTCCTAAAGCCGCAGGTGATGTTTCAACAGAGTTCTGAGAGAAGGAAAGCAGCAGGTGGACAGGGGAGGGAGGCTGAAGGGAAGCATACATCAGCACAGAGGGGCATGGGCGTGGCCCACCGGGGTAAGCCAACAGGGCACGGCGTGGAACCTGCAAGTGGTTCTGAATGGCTAGAGCTGGGTCAGCAGACACAGGTACAGGAGGGGTGGGCCGGGCAGCAACTGGAACCAATAGAGGTTTATCCTGAGGGGCCTCTGAAGGATTTTTTTTTTTAACATCTTTATTGGAGTATAATTGTTTTACAATGGTGTGTTAGTTTCTGCTTTGTAACAAAGTGAGTCAGTTATACATATACATATGTCCCCATATCTCTTCCCTCTTGCGTCTCCCTCCCTCCCACCCTCCCTATCCCACCCCTCTAGGTGGTCACAAAGCACCGAGCTGATCTCCCTGTGCTATGTGGCTGCTTCCCACTAGCTATCTACTTTACATTTGGTAGTGGGCATGACATAATCAGATTTGTGTTTTAGGCAGATCCTTCTGGCAGGGTATGGAAGATGGCCTGGAGGGGGAGAAAAGGTGGGTGTATAAGCAATGTATGCCCTCAGTGTATAGTGATGGTGGGTACAGAGAAGAGTTAACAAGTCTTAAAGTATTCAGGAAGTAAAATCTACAGAATGTGGGCCCTGGAGAGATGTGGCTGTGGAGTGTGTGCCTAGCACAGTGCCAAGGAAGTAACTAAAGACAATCAATTGAACAACAAATTTGTTCAATGTGTTGAACAAATGGTGAATAGAATAACGGCAACAATATCAAAACGTGTCGTTTAGTGGAAGTTACTGGGTGTTGAGCCCTTTGCCAAGAGTTTTGCCTTTATTATCCAATTTCATCTTCACATCAATCCTTTAAGGCAGGTTATATTTATTGTCCTCATTTTGCAAATGAGGAAACCAAGACACAGGGACATTAAATTACTTTCCCAAGCTCACCCAGCTACTCGGGAGAGGAGGCAGGACTGAAACCTGCGTAATCAAGCTCCAGAACTCTTTGCCCAAAGGTGAAGGATGGTTTTACAGTTTCTAGCAATTGGAGTGATGAAAAGGTTTGGGTGGGGGAAAAAAAGTACAATTTTGGACAAAAATTTAAGATGTGTGTAGGGCTTCTAGATACAGATGTTTAGGAAAACTGTCAATAGCTCAAGAGAAATGTCAGGAAGCACAAACACAGATTTGGGAATTATCAGTAGGAGGTCCCATGGATCATGAGAGTGGATGGGATCACGGAATATGAACAGAGTGAAAGGAGAAAGAGGACCAGGTGATCACTGATCACTCCTAGTGATCACAGATTTTAAAGAGATGGAAAGAGAAAGAGAAGCCGGAAAATAAAATAGAGTGGTCAGAGAGGTAAGAGTTCCACCAGCAGAGTGGTGTGGCAGGAACCACAGTAGAAGGCAGAAGTAGAAGCCTTAGAGAAGGAGGGAGTCAAAATACACAATAAAGCAAAGCAGCCAAACAAGATAAAGACAGAAATGCCTGTCGGACTCTTTTAAGAAGACGTGGGTAACCTTCAATTAACTGACGCAATTCCAGAGAGAGAATGAGAGAAAGGCAGATTACACTGGGTGGAGGGGGATAACGCGATAAGGAAGTAGAGGCAAAGGGTAGAGATACGCTTTGTAAAAGTCTAGCGGTGAAGGAAAGAGGGAGATGGGAGAGGCTTGAGGGAGACAGAGCCATGGGAAGGATTTGCAGAAGAGGCAACGCTGATTAAGAGTCAGTAAAGGAGAGGCTGAAGATGAGGGGGAGAGGCTAGGATTGGTGCCGTGAGGTCTCAGGATCGCAGTGATTCTGGAAGAGCCACTACAAAGAGTGGAAGAGGAAGCCATTCGGGGACATGATAAATGATTAGTGACTTCTCCTGAAGCCAAAGCCATACATTTGTAACACCAACACAGTTATAAGATCTTCTCCAGCAGTTCCTGGCAGCCTCTGGTAGGAGAGAAGATAGATGTCAGATTGCTCCAGAAATATATGAAAGACGAGAGAGTGACGGGTTTGCAGGGGTCTGTGAGAAAGGGGCTGTGCCCTGCACGCGATCCGGGCAGCAGGAAAGGACGAGAAGCCATAAGGTATCCGAACGAGCTTCAGGAAAAGAGCAGGACCTGCCAGCACTGCTGAGCTACATCAGAAATAACAAGCTGAGTGGAACTTTCCTACTGACCTGGAATCACAGCTAAGGTCCAAACTGAAGACCAAAAACTCATAATATCCCACGTTCAAAGTGACCAACAAGCTTCCAACCGTGAACAAGCTTTCACTGCCCTGCACTTTCTTAGAGATGCCAACACTGGTCCTGCCCCCCACCCGCGCCAACTGCTCTCCCTCCCACCTGAACACTCCCCAAATCAATAGAAGGAGAGGACGCAGGAGAGGATGGTAGTAGCCGGCCTTGTGGGGAAAAGGGTCCTTCAGGGTGAGAGGGACATGCAACACCTAAGCCAGACGAGTTGGGTTCAAATCCCATATCTGCCTCTGGTAAGCTATGTGACCTAGGGCAATATATATCCACTCTGGTCCTCAGACTTCTCGTCTACAAAAGGGGGATAATAATACCTACTCCATATGGTTGGTACAGGGATTAAATCAGTTAAATTATTTAACATGCTTAGAATTGCACTATGTAAGTATTAGCTATTTTTCTTATTTCTTCCCCTTCTCATGGGAAACCAATGCGGGTGCTTTCCCTTCCCCAAAGCCAAGTCACGGGGTCTCCCATGGGGACCACTTGCAACATTTGGAGATGGCTTCAAAGAAGGAACACTGCTCTCCTTGGCCCTCAGAGGGTGGGAAAGAAGACTCTAGTTAGTTCCCCTGTCTCAACAAGAAGTTGCAAGGCAGGGAGCAGTAGGAGTCATGGGGCTTTCCAGGCAGCGTCGGGGGTAAGTAAGGAACACAGCACCAGGAGAAGAGGGTAGGATTCTATACCACTGACGGCACCAAAGGGAGAAGACCCAGCTCACTCTGGAGGAGGGGGTCCTCCGCAATCGAGGGGCTAGGGCAAAGCTGTTCACCCCAAGCAGAACCAGAGCAAGGCCAGGACCTCCCCGCAACACACACCACCTCCAGGTCGGAGACACAGAAGAACTCAGCCTCTGCAGCTGTCCCTCTTGCACCCAGCACCAGGGGAAGAAACCCCTAGAAGGAGGAGAGGGAAGAGATTCCTCAGAGCCTGAGCACAGCCCCTCCTGCACCCCAGCAGCCAGGATCCCACCTCCTCCAGCCACACCGCAGGGAACAGGTTAGGTCACAGTTCCAAAAACGGAGAGTGCTGTAAACACTGAGACTGGCAGGAAAGCTTTGGCTCTAATCAAGGTATCCTGAGGGTCATAATGCGCAGAAGGAAAGTAGAATTTGCTCCCGCACAGTGGAGAGCACGTATCGGCAAAAATAAAACCAGGTCCTATGTTTGTCAATAGCTGAGACCTCTCCTTAAATAAGACAAATATGAAAGACCTTCAGCCGGCAGGTTCTCCATGGCCACCGTCACCCCACCTGCTCCACTGACTAAGCGCATCACAAACCAGCCCCACAGGGCGGAGGCTGCCGTTCCACTTGATGCCCACAGCCTGGAATATCTGTGGTCAGCCTCGGGTCGTAGACCCACCCTAAACCTGGCCCATGTGTTCAGTATACAAGATTGGGCTTCTGCCTCACTTTCTCAATTATGCTCTGATTTCACTCTGGAAAAGTCCAGACCATTTGGCGGATGCCCTGACAACTACCCTAGCTTTCTCCAACCCTCTCTCCCCGAGGACTAAACTCTTTCCTTGTTGGAACCTCCCCTGATGGGAGTTTCCATTCCTCTCCTTAGAACCATGGCGGCACTTCCCCCTCTCCTGCCCCCTACCACCACTATTACACTCCTTGAGTACTGCCAAGGCCAAAGTCACCACAGCCCACCACAGTTACTGACCACAGCACTAACAGAGAATCTCACAACCTGGCCTGAGCCCCAGTCTCCAGGCCCACCCCTCCCAACCTGCCCACTCCAGCAGTTCTGGGCTATAACAGTCAAGACCACGTGGGTATGACTACAATGGGAGAGGGAGGGCACTTACAAATTGGAGAGTAGATGCAACAGGATCAGAGCAATAGTTGGTTTCAGAGCAGAAGGTGATAGGATGGAATTTAAGATTTCAAGGTGAAGCAGTGAGTGATGCCAGAGTCTCTAGTCTGGCTATGGGAATGGGTGGACACAGTGGGGGAAAGGAAGGCTGCCAGTGTGGAGAAGAGCCAAGAACTCATCCGCTTATCGGCTGACCCATCCAAAACAAAGCTGGTGTGTCACAGTGCCAAGGCTGGGAAGAGGATAATTTAATCTTGACTCAGAGGAGAAGGGACCATAAGGGTGTTCAAGTGCTTCTTTTTGTGTTCTTTTAACATTTTATTTTGGAAAATTTTGAACATATCACAAAAGTAGACAGAACACCATAATGAACCGCCAGTTAGCCATCACCCAGCTTCAACAATTGTTGAAAATTTTGCCCATCTTATTTCACTAGTACCCCCCTCCTGGTACACCCCCCGCCCCCCACTGTTGATTATTTTAAAGCAAATCCCAGACATCATATAATTTCATTTGCAAATAATTGAGTATGTATGTATCTCTAAGAAGTAAGTGCTCTTCATTTTTTTCAACATTACCAGAAATAATTTTCACACCTAAAAATACTTAACAATAATTCCTTAATACCATCTGACATCCTCTTGGTGATCATATTTCCTCAATAGACTTATGCCTCTTTACAGATGGTTTGTTTGAGATGGGAAGCAAATAAGGCCCACGTGTTCATCGGATTGATTTGTCTCTGTCTTAGTTTGGTTTCCCCCAGAAACAGGTTCCAAGGCAACGATTTAAGTGCAAACTGTTTATTTGGGAGGTGATAGCAGGAAAACTAGTGGAAGAATAGGAAAATGAGCCAGGGAAGGGAAGAAAGCCAACAAAGGGTACACACCACTGGGGACAAATGGAGAACGGTTCCTCTGGACAACTCTGGGAGACAGTGTGGGGCACCCCTGAGCATTACCCCAGCCCTGGGAGATGGGGAGGAAGCTTGGGTATTTATCCACCTTCCCCATCCATCACTGGCTGAGGGCTGCTTCCAGGGGCATTAACTCTCCAGGCCATAAATTCTCTGGCACTCTGCTCTGCTTGCCACGCGTAATCCTACAGACAGAATGAAAGCCCTTGGGCAGAGGGTCACCAGAGTTCCCAGCAGGGTATCAACTGTAGCTGCTCCAGTCCACTAAAAGTTTCTTTCATCTACATTTCCTTCTCTGTCTTGTTCTTTGCCCTTTATTTACTGAAGAAGTGTGTCATCTGTCCTTTAGAATTTCCGCATTGTAGATTTGGTGGATTACATTCCCATGGTGTTATTTAACATGTTCCGCTATCTTCAACATTTACTGTGAATTAAATAGTTAGAGACTGATCAGATCCCGATTCTATCTTTTAACAAGAATACCTATGGGTGACGCCATGACCTTCCAATTGCATCACATCAGGAAGTAAGGGTCTCTAACAACTAAAGGTTTGTCTAGCTTTAAACAAATTTTCCTCCTCTTTCATTGGTTGGCTATGTTCCTTAATTCAGCATATTCCCAAGCAGGCCAACTTCTTCCAAATGCTATGGAAGCTGAGCAAATATGAAGTAGACAAGTCAAGCTCTGTGTCATCCAAAGGCCTCGCTGGAAATTTTCAAGGAGGGTTTGCTTGTGCCTTAGAGCACACACCCGAAGACGTCATTTATTCTCCCACTCCTCAGAGTGCCTTTCAAATACCAACCTCCTTTTGAAACCAACTTCCATACCAAAACAGTGCAAGCACCACATGTATCTCTCTGACTTTGAATTCTGGATGTGTGAATCTGCTTACACTGTAAGCTTCAACAAATTCCAAAGCGGAGAGATGCTTAGACCCTCTCAATCTTACCTACACCATTTCATGAGAAAAGTCTGCCTTACTGCATTGTAATGCACATAGAATGCACGCTAAAGAAAGAGGCTAAGGCTCTTGAAGAAATGCTAAAATTAAATTCAGAGAATGATCTAGCCCAAAGGAATGTTTCATACAATACTGACAAGTTGAAAATCTTCAGTAATTGATGTTTGCTAAAGAACCTCATTGTAGTTTAATTATCCAAGGTCATTTCTACTTGCCTCCATCAACCGTTCTCCAGACCAGAGTCCATGTTGTCAATTCATTCATTCAAGAAACACTCACTGACCGTTGGAGCTCAGGAAGGGTGCCAGGCTCCGGTGGGAAAGAGTTTCTCTTTATCTCCTCTGTGATGCCAGTTCCTTCAATGTCATCCCAGACTCACAATATTCCAGCCTACACATCTTCTTAAAAAGGCACCAGGGACAGTGATCTGTTTTTACTCAAAACACTCTGACACCAAATGTGTAGCTTTTTCTTCCACCCAACAACCAATTCTTTAATTCTCCAATACCAACTGAGTGTCCTACAATTCAATTCTGACACTAATTACCTGGAGTTGGCATCAGACTCCACAGGTTTCAAGGCTCCATCCCACAAGACTGCCCTCACTTCAGATGCCAGACACAAGTATCGGGTCTCCAGGTTACCCACACATCTGTCCCACTTGGCTACAAAGTTGGGGATTCCCACAATCTCCTCCTTAGGTTTGAAAATTTGCTAGAAAAGCCAACAGAACTCAGGAGAGCATTTTACCATTAATAGTCTATTATAAAGATACAACTTAGGAACAGCCAAATGCAAGAGATGCACAGAGCAAGGAAGTGAAGCGGGGAGCAAAGAGCTCCCACGCCCTCTCCGGGCACACCACCTCCATGTGTTCACCAACTGGAAAGTTCTCTGAACCTCTTCTTTTAAGAGTCTTTACTGAGGTGTCATCAGGTAGGCATTATGGATTAAATCTTTGTCCATTGGTGGTTAACTCAATCCCCACTCCCTCTCCCTTCCCTGGAAGTCAGGGGGTAGGGCTAAAAGTTTCAACCCTCTATTCATGCCTTGCTCTTTCTGGTGACCAGCCCCCATCCTAAATCTATCTAGGAGCCCCGACTCAACAGTAATCTCATTAGCATATAAAAGACACTCATCACTTAGGAGGTGCCGAGGATTTGGGGAGCTGTGTGCCAGGAACCAGAGACAAAGGACCAGGTGTCAGAGCACCCTCTCCCTCTTCACTATGCGCATGGTGGATATTTCAAAACCTATAAATGACATTTTCTACCCACTGCATTTACCAGAAAAAAAACAAAACTCTTATCCCCAGGAGACCACCTGAGTGGCTTCCTCTCCACCTGGAGGCTGAGCCATTCTGATGACTCCCAGTGTCCTTCTGGCCTTTATCCATCAGTGACCAGCATCTAAGAGTCACCTGGAACAGTGCAGTGGGTAAACAGCAAAGCCTCTGCTAATCAAGGTCCTCAGAAAATAACAACAACAAACCATCACAAAGCATTCATTAATGGGGCACAGCAGGAGGGAGGCAGCCTAGACCCACGGAGAAGGGGAGGCCAAATATCCAAGCGTGGAGATGTCTTGAGGGTCCCAGCTTCGTCCTTCTCTCTTAAGTTAGTTCTCACACAAGGTCATCAGTCTCTTCCCAATGTCTTAGCTGACCTCTGTGGGCCAAACAATTCTGTTCCTGATGACCCCGTTCCCCCAGCCTGCCAAAAAATGCCCAGGCCCTGGAGATAGGTTCAGTTCCCTCTTATCTGTCCAGCTAGCTAGCCATCTCCTTTATCTCTAGATAATTCCCACTAGACTCCACTGACAACAGTTACAAACCTGTGCCACAGGCTGTTCTCTCTCAAATAGGTGTAATTCCCCTGCTTGATTTCACTTGGAAAGGGCACGCTGGTTCAGCCTCTTCATTTTAAATAGACGTGGAGGCCCATAGGGGTTAAGTGACTTTCCAAAGATCAACAAGCGGTGGCAGACTGAAATCTAAAACTGTTGTGCCCCAGGGTTACCGGACCATTCAATATGAAAGGAAGCTTGTGTTTGTAGTTATGGAAGAATAATGCAGTTTGCAAATACATAAAGTTGCCCCTAGGCTATCAAACACTGGCTAAGGACTGAGTAATAGAACAGCTACTACTACGGGGGCACTAGGGAGAGTCTTCATCCCAATCAAAGGAAGCAGTAAACATCCAGGAAAAGCAAACTGGATGAAAGTGGAAAAAGGGATGGAGAAATGGAGGTAATGGTAGTTGACCCTGGATAATGGAAATTAAGTGGTTTTAGACTTTTTCCCTTAGCTTTACTGTGATGCTTGAATTTTCTTCTCAAGTAGGTATTTATCATCATAATTAGGGAAAGTAGACCAATAAGCCTGATTCCTAGAGTCACACTCAGAAGCCAGCCTCATTTCCTGGGAGTCATACAAGATATAACACCTGCCTGGAGAATGCCATCAGAAGAAACAAAGCACTCCGTAAGCCATGAAACGTACCAGCTCTTTACAAGGCATCCCATCCACTAGCACAAGCCATGCTGGACTCTCAGGGCACCGCGTTCAACCCCGGTGCACGGCATTATAGCTTCAGAACTGGCCAGGATCTTTGTCAAAAAGTCAACTTCAGTCTTCTGGGTCAGGGGAGGCAGATAACTAACAGTGCCTAGATGCTCACTAAAGTCCCCATGAAAACTAAAAATAGCAATAGGTCTGGACAAGATAAGAGTGCATTTACCATATACCAAAATCAGAAGGATCTTCCACTGATGGGAAGGAATTCAGGTATATAGTCACTGACAAGTGAACATCAGCCCCCAAACCAGAAGTGGCTGCAGTGTGAAACTGAGTTCATCGTTCAGAGAACACACCCTTTCCATCACAGACATTGTAGACTTGTGTGCTTACCATACAGTTTTCTAGTAAGTAGCAATCCCATGACCTGCTCTAACAAATTCAGTATGTAGAACACCACAGTGTTCCCGCACATGGAAGTCAGGGTCTTGAGGAAAAGGTGCCTTTTTCTAACTCACAAAGAGCACCATATAGGCTAGCAGTGACCTCATCAATACCCTAACCCCACTGGCTGCTCCTCCACAAAACTCTAAGGGATTCAATCCAAAGCACATAACCAGCCTGACACTGTTGGGAACCCCTTTCTGAAGAAGTCGAGTCCCTATGTCTCATCAATAACTTTCTTGCCTCATCCGTCCTGAAGCAACAGCTTCTAGGGAGCAACCCAGCAAGGTGCAGAGATGACCAGACCAACTGCATTCCTGGGTGACCTTGGAAGAGTGCCTGCAGGCAGGTATACATTTTCATGCAATGAAAGTTTGATCAGAGGTGGCCTCAGACCCTGCAGGGCCAATGTCCATTTTATCACTTGTCAGAAAATGGACAGTGGGGGGAAAAGAAGCTATGTCAGCCAAAAACAGCTGCCCGAGATGTGTGACAGACCAGAACTGTCCCACTGGAGACACCGGCTCAGCCGCTGGCCTCAGTCGGTGAGGACAGGGAGGGCACTGTGAGTGAACAGTGTATCACATCCAGGAGCCAACACTAGGCTTATTCATGGGTAAGTAAATAGAAACACAACAGTCTGAGGCCTATGACCAGAATTTGAAGCATAGGAGAACAAAAATAGTTCCTCGAGGAATAAGAGCAAAGACCTTCTTGCACATAACTTTACTGCAGGGAAGAGTAAAAACTGCTTTGGGTCTGTGATAGGAAATGAGGGCACATTCCTCCAAAATAGGCCACGTACAAAATAGAAGAGGCAAATGTATCCAACAGAATGAACTGAGGAAGAAGAGACCACAGAGAAAATTAAAACATCATAGCCAAATTATAGGAAATTCGGGGCCGAGAGGAATGTGCTGAAAAACAGCATGAGGACACGATGAGACACAGCCCAAAGGTGGGACAGCTAGCCTGGTCATTTCAACAAACTGACGTCATGAGAGAAAAAAGAACAAAAAGAAAAAAATCAGAGGTGAAGGGAACTCTTCTAGATTATAAGAGATTTTAAAATGACCAAGCAATTCCACTCGTAGGTATATACCCAAAAGAACTGAAAAGGTACTCAAATATCTGTGCACAGTATTGTTGTGTCCTGAATGTTTGTGTCTCCCCAGCCCCAAAATCCATATGTTGAAGCACCAACTCCCAATGTGATGGTTATTTGGAGGTGGGGTCTTTGGGAGGTAATTACATTTAGGTAAGGAGGATGGATAAGGACTGGTATCCTTATAAGATGAAGAAGAGTCCAGAGCTCTCTCTTTCCCAAAGACATTTGGGAATAATTAGGGAAGCTTGCATATAGGCTGGGCATTGAATGATATAAAGAATCATTGTTAGGTGTGATAACGGTAGCATAGTTAAGGAGAAAAATGCCTTTATTTTTCAGATGTGCACACTGAAGTATTTGGGAACAAAATGTTATGATGTTTGTTAAAGTATTTCAGGAAAAAAGGAAGATGAAGCAAAGGTGGCAAAATGTTAACAATTGTGAGATGCAGGTGATGGGGTCGGGATATTAACTGTATTTTTCTCTTTAGTTTTCTATATGTTTAAATTTTTTCATAATAAAGGTAAAAAAAACTCCCAATCAAAATCCCAGCAAGTTATTTTGTAGATATTGACAAACTGATTCTAAAGTTTTATATGGAGAGGCAAAAGACCCAGAATAGCCAAGATTGATACTGAAGAACAAAGTTGGAGGACTGAGGTTATCAGACTGTAAGGCTTACTATAAAGCTACAGTTAAATAAGACAGCATGGTATTGGTGAAAGAATACACAAATAGATCAATGGAGCAGAACAGAGAGCTCACAAGTAGACTCCCATAAATACGGTCAACTGATCTTTGACAAAGGAGCAAAGGCAGTACAATGGAGCAAAGATAATCTCTTCAACAAATGGTGCTGGAACAACTGGAACGACCAAAGGACTATAAAATTTGGAATCATCTAGATCCGCTTTGCAAATTGGGGTAACTCCAATCTACCTGGCAGCAGCTTTGAGAAATTTCTGAAAAACATAAAGCAGGCAAGAATGCCTGAAGCAAGGACGGATGGATCCCTCACTCACTGGTCAGACCGGCACACACAATGGGATAAATAAAGGGCCACAGGGTGGAAGTCCCACAGATGCCCCGAAAAGAGCACTCGTGGTAGTTACTAATGAAGATGGTAGAGTGCCTTACCTAAACTTGGGAAGACACACAAAGAGGAAAGGAACCATTGGCAAAGCAATTAAAGAAAACCCTGCCAGAGATTTCCTCCAGTTACTTCATTATTTCCACAAATATTAAGTGCCTGTTACGTGAAACTGGGGCTGGGAACACAGCAGCAAACAAAACACACTTGGTGTCTAACGTCATGGTGGCTGTGCCATCCAATCCATACCCACTAGCTACATATGGCCATTTACATTTTAATTTTAATGAATTAAAGTTAAATAACATTTTAGAATTCTATCACAGTCGCATTAGCCACATTTCAAATGCTCAATAGCCATGTGTAGCTAGTGGCTATCAAATGCTCCCAGGAGCAGCCCTCAGCCAATGCCGGCAGGGCAGGTGGTAGATAAACGCCCCAGCCTCCTGCCTCTGGTTGGCATAACTCTGAGGTGGCTTCCACGCTGTCTCTGAGAGTTCCCCGGCAAGCCTGAGCCCCAGGTGCCCTCAGAGGTCACTAATTTGGTAGCACACCTTTCACTGGCTTCCTTCTCTCCCGTCTCTCTTCCCCACTCCCCAACTGGTTTTCCCGGCATCATCTCAAAACCAACAACAACCAAAAAGCTGCCTCCCCACAAATTCCTGTTTCGAAGTCTGCTTACGGGAACCTTCAAACCAAGGAAACAATATACACAGTCCAGCTGCACTACCCCCCACCCCCAAACACTCTAACCACCAGAATATACTACCTATACTGTAAGTGAAGCAGCAAGGGGGTTCCTTCAGTGTTGATCCCAAATGTGCTCATCTTTGAAGGATCCTGAAAATATGCACCCAGCCCTTAAACCATAAATTACTAAGTGCAGACCTTAATGTATGCAGTATGGAAACGTGTAGCATTGTGGAGGGGTTGAGGGGGAATTGAGAGACCTAAGTCATCACCCAAGCAGGCCTTCTGCTCCCCAGGGACCCAATAGTGGGTTCTCACACACGGACCTTATGAGGGTGAAGCTTGGCCAAATTCTGCTTTAAGGAGCAGAGTTTGATTTTCTGTCCCAGGCAGGAGGCCAGCGGAAAAACTTAACAGCTAGTGTTTATTGCATGTTTATTACGTGATGAGCCCTGTGCTAAGTACTTCAAATGCATTAGCTCATTTAATCCCCTGAGTCCACCATGTTGGAGCTGTTTTTCTCCCCATTGTACAGAAGAGGAAACTGAGGCTTACAGAAGGGAAGGGGCTTGCCTAAGATTACACCACTATTACACTGTTGCGCTGGGACTCCAACCAGGTCTCCCTGACTCTGAACCCAAACTCTTCACCAACAGGTAACACAACTCCCTTCTAAATGATTATTATAATAAAATCACCATTTATTGAACCGTATAATGTGCAAAGCACTTTAGATACGTAACTTCTTATCCTCACCACAACCCTCCAAGTTAGAATTGAGCCAGATACTATGTAAGCTTCATATATACATTAGCCCATGGTTCTGATGAACCTAGGGGCAGGACAGGAATAAAGACACAGAGGTAGAGAATGGACTTGAGGACACAGGGAAGGGGAAGGGTAACCTGGGACGAAGTGAGAGAGTGGCATGGACATATATACACTACCAAATGTAAAATAGATAGTTAGTGGGAAGCAGCCACATAGCAAAGAGAGATCAGCTCGATGCTTTGTGACCACCTCGAGCGGTGGGATAGGGAGAGTGGGAGGGAGGCGCAAGAGGGAGGGGCTATGGGGATATATGTATACATATAGCTGATTCACTTTGTTATACAGCAGAAACTAACACAACATTGTAAAGCAACTATACTCCAATAAAGGTGTTAGAAAAACAATAATAAATAAATACATTAGCCCTAGGAAGAGTTATCTCCATTTCACAGGTAAGAAGACTGAGGCACTAAGAAGCATTTCCCCAGGGACTTCCCTGCTGGCGCAGTGGTTAAGCATCCGCCTGCCAATGCAGGGGACATGGGTTCGAGCCCTGGTCCGGGAAGATCCTGCGTGCCACGGAGCGACTAAGCCTGTGTGCCACAACTACTGAGCCTGCGTTCTAGAGCCCGCAAGCCACAACTACTGAGCCCATGCGCCACAACTACTGAAGCCTGCACGCCTAGAGCCCATGCTCCGCAACAAGAGAAGCCACCACAGTGAGAAGCCCGCACACTGCATCAAAGAGTAGGCCCCACTCATTGCAACTAGAGAAAGCCCGCACACAGCAATGAAGACCCAATGCAGCCATAAATAAATAAATAAATAAACAAACTTAAAAAAAAGAAAAATACTCAGGTTTTTTTTTTAAAAAAAGAAGCATTTCCCCAGCAAGTGCCAGTGCAGAGAGCCAAGTCGGCTACGTTCTCCTTCCTACCTGGGTGGGGCTCCTGGATTCCATCATGCTCTTCATCTTACCTGCGGAGAGATCCAGCTTCCTCCTCTGCAAACCCTGCTTGGTCAATGCTTAGAGGTAACTACGACTGATCGAGATCGCCTACCTGCTCAGAGGAAACCCAGCAGCAGTCCTCCCAAGGCTCTGCCCCTTCCTTAACCTGCAAGTTGTCCCAGGTCCTGTCTTCTCAGAGTGATGTCACCCCATCCCATTAGCTTTCGGCTAAATGGCTTGGCCCTCACTCTCTGGTCCCATGCAATCTCCCCTGCCTCGTACCCACCTTTTCTCACTGCCCCAAATGCCCTCAAGAGATCTCAATAAACAAATCAATAGCCTTATCAAAGAAAGGACATATCATGGAGACTACAGGGCTTTTCGTCCTTGGAGAAGTAAATTAAATAAATCCAATAATATTTGTTCCTTAACAATCTACGCTGGTCTTCTGATATTACACTCCTTATTTTGATGATAAGCTTCCAAGAATTTTTCAATTATGGCTATTTCAGCTAATTTCCATTCCCAAAGAACCCCCATCTAAATCTACCACGGAGAATAGATACACCACATTTCTTTAAAATATGCATGTTTGGCAACTCAAAAGGGTACCATCTGGTTCACATAATTTCTGCATGAAGTTTCTGAAAAGCCTACACAACATATATGATCCACTCCTACTGCAATAGAAGCCAAAACATTCCACTGTTATTGTACAAATCGACTCAGGTTAACTGTGGCTGAAATTGGCCATGGACCTTGCAACGATCAACTCCCTTAGAACACAGCTCACCAATTAAAATATACATATTTAATCAAAGTCATGCTAGAGAGGAAAGATAAACATGAAAATGACATCACCCTCAAGAATCATTTTTGAGCCCTGGGAAAAGCAAGTAGAAAACTGGCAAGAAAAGCAAATTGGGACTCTTTCAAAATGAAGCAAAGGAGAAGGCAAAATAAAGTCGGAATAATGAAAACAAGAAGAGAATGATGATGGGAGTGGAGGGAACCCAGCGAGGGGACTAAGCACTGTTTCCTTGGTGAGGAATTACAATGCGGCACATGGCAAAATGCCTAACAACCTGTAAACAGAAAACACTATGTCCCCATCGGAGTAAACACATCAAGGCCATTCCTCACCAGCACTGTAAACTCTGGATAGAGGAGTTCGTTGGTGTGTGACAGACAGTGAGGCATTACCAGAAGTGACTTTGGGGTACGCAAGTCTCCTGAATTACAAAGTAAGAATGTATTCCAGAGCGAGGCCCTTCCCAGGTCACCAGGATGAATCAGAATTGTTAAATGATTGGAGATCCTCCAAAAAACACACAACCCAATTGCAGATGCAGACAAAACGTTTTTAGTGTTCTGTCCAGGGCTGCAGAAATGTTGCACACCAGCATACGTAAATTCCCTGGACTTACAGCTCAGAGCAGAGGTTGGCAAACATTTTCTGTAAAGGACCAGAGAGCAATATTACAGGCTTTGTGCTCTATGTTGTCTCTTGTCATAACTATTCAATTCTGCTTTATGCCATAGACAGCATGCACGAAAATGGGCTTGGGTGCGTGTTCCAATAAAACTTTATTTACGGACACTGAAATTTTAATCATATGTAATTATTGGGTGTCACAAAATAGAATTCTTTTGATTTTTTTCAGCCATTAAAAAAATGTAAAAATCATTCTTAGCTCACAGGTTGTGCAAAAAAAAAAATAGGTAATGGGCTATATTTGACCCACAGGCCAGTTTGCCAACTCCTGATTTAGAGCTTCTATTTAATAGAGGCTAAATAGGTGACATATGGTTCAAATGAATGATAAAGACACCTTGGATTTATTCGAAGATTGAAAATCATGAGGAAGAGACTGGAGGGTAGCACCGGATTTATCTCATGCAATGGTGACAAGTACTGTACTGCATTTGTCTTGGAATCACTCAAGGCCTGTCCTTGAGTCCTTACAAGACCACTTGCCAGCTGTATGACCTTGAGCAAGTTTTACTTAACCTTGCCAAGCCTAATTTCCTCCCTCATAAAAGGAGAAGTAAGACTAGCACCTTCTTTTTTTCCAATAATCATTTTTTTAATTGAGGTATAGTTAATTTACAATGCTGTGTTAGCTTCAGGTGTACAGCAAAGTGATTCAGATGTGTGTCTGTGTGTGTGTGTGTGTGTGTGTGTGTGTATTCTTTTTCAGATTCTTTTCCATTATAGGTTAGTACCTTCTTGGTAGAGGTATCAAGGAGATGAAATGAGATGCTCTAAAAATACTTTGCACAGTACCCAGCACTTCTACGAAATAGAGCTAAATAGCATTATGATTATACTCATGGAATGATTAGTTGATTGACTACAAAACATTTTTCCTGGATATGAAGATAACATTTCCTGGAAGTGAAGAAGTCCCGACTCCTAATTTATGAAAGTCAAAGCTCAAAACAAAGTAGATGCCAGAGGCAAACATCAAACTAATACAATAAAAGAATATTTGAATTTTGGTGCCACACCCCAATGATTCAGCTATTAAGAGTCTGGAAACCCGGGCTTCCCTGGTGGTGCAGTGGTTGAGAATCTGCCTGCCAATGCAGGGGACACGGGTTCGATCCCTGGTCTGGGAAGATTCCACATGCCGCGGAGCAGCTGGGCCTGTGAGCCACAACTACCAAGCCTGCACGTCTGGAGCCTGTGCTCCGCGACAAGAGAGGCCGCGATAGTGAGAGGCCCGCGCACCGCGATGAAGAGTGGCCCCCGCTTGCCACAACTAGAGAAGACCCTCGCACAGAAACGAAGACCCAACACAGCCATAAATAAATAAATAAATAAATAAATAAATAAATAAATAAATAAATAAAAATTAAAAGAAAAAAAAGAGTCTGGAAACCTCCAATTTCTATAAAAGTTGTAAGCTTGAATTCATGAGAAAAGAATGTAAGCATACACAGTCATTCAGTCACTCAACAAGCACTTCTATTCCAGGACAGCCTGCCTGCCTGGGTTGCAGAAGTGGTAGCCACTGACCAAGCCTGCCTCTGCTTCTGCTTCCCATCTCCATCCCTCACCCCATGACAGACAGTGGCCAGCTGTGGATGGTCAAATAGCTTCTATCTCCCGCTGCTCAACCCTGGCCCCAGTCAGCACCAAACAGACAGTTGCAGCGGCAGCAGGTGACAAGGAAGATGGTGGACGGCTGCCGGCCTGTGTGCTGGACTATGGTACAGGGTATTGCTATTAAGGAGTCAGCAAAAAAAAGGATGAGAAAGCTCAAAGGAGGGTGATGAAAGGTGTTGATGACCTAGACTTCTTCATTGCTGATGAAGCAACAGAAAAACCTTCATATGCAAAAAAGTGGCCAATCTGCCATGGCATTGTTGAAGAATGGGACTTGATGAAAAAGTTTATGGATCAAATGATCTTTAAATATTTAAGAGCAGAACATGAAGACCATTTTTTTTGACTGAACCTCCACTGAATACTCCAGAAAACAGGGAATATACTGCTGAAATAATGTTCTAGGCTCGTACATTTCTGCACAGGCCATTCTTGCCTTAGCTGCATCCTGGACCTCAAGACAAGGAGGAGAACAATCTGTTGATTGGTACGATAATAGACAGTAGAAACAGTGTCACCCATGCCACCCCTGTGACTGAAGGGTATGTGATTGGCAGCTGTGTTAAGCACATTCCAAACACAGGATGAAAAAGAACATAATTTATTCAGCAACTGCTGAGAGATGGAGAAGTAAGAATCCTTCAGAGCAATCCTTGGAAACTTTAAAGGAAACTTTAAACTTTAAACTATAGTTATGCCTGCCCAGATTTAGTGAAAGAATTTAACAAGTATGACACAGATGGAGCAAAGTGGATTAAACAGTATACTGGAATCAGTGCTATCTCAAAGAAAGAATTTTCCATTAGTGTTCGTTATTGAGAGATTCTTGGGACCTGAAATTTTTTCTCATCTAGAGTTTGCTAATCCAGGCTTTACTCAACCTATCTCAGAAGTTGTAGATAAAGTAATTCACAACTGTCCTACTGATGTCAGACGTCCTCTCTACAAGAATATTGTCCTCTCTGGAGGTTCAACCATGTTCCGGGACATCGGACATCACTTGCAAAGAGATTTGAAAAGAACTATAGATGCCAGGCTGAAATTAAGTGAGGAACTGAGTGGTGGTAGATTGTCACAAAAACCTATCAATGTACAAGTCATTACACCCAAAATGCAGTCACAGGCAATTTGGTTTGGAGGATCCATGCCGGCTTCCACACCTGAATTCTACCACGTATGCCACACCAGAAAGGATTATGAAGAAATTGGGCTTAGCATTTTTCATCACTATTCAGTGTTTGGAATCATGTAAAATTGACTTCGTAGTTATTGGGGTTAGGGAGATGAGGAAGAAATCATCTTTCTGATTGCCTTTTTTGCCTGGATGGCTGGTTTTGAGATTTTAAACTTGACTTGAAATAATAGGACCACACTCAATTACACAGGAATATTTTAGTAAGTTTATCAACATGGGAATGTAAAGGAGAGCCAAAATGATGAAATGTTTTTCTTCAGATTCAGTATTTGAATCGTATGTGTAACAAAAAGAAGCAGGTGTTCGTTCTTTCTGTGCCCTGATAGGTTCTATATTATTGAATTAGCCAAGATTTGATGGGATTTATCGGTACACTATAAATGTACCGATAAATATACATAACGCTTGAACTGAACATTTCTAAGTGTAAAATGCAAGAGCTTGCTTATATTTCATACTTTTTATCCTTTGAGGGAAAAAAGTCACGGGAAAACTAGTATTTGAGGGGAAAAGTGACCAAGTAAAGGACAAATTCACAAAGTAGCCTATGACACATGGCATAGACACACACACTCATGGGATTCCAGTTATTAGGAAGTGCCTCCATACCCTGTGCCCCCCAGTGGTTTTCCTTGCAAGTGCTTTTGGGACTAAGAAGCTATTATCTTGGATTAACTGATACTTGCTAGTGCTTTCTGTTTAACTCTCATTCTGTTTCTTGCTTTAAAGGAAAAGTAAAAACAAGACTGTTGGACCAGTATTGCAGTTCTGTAGTGTCATTTCCTATTAAAAAAATTAATCATTTGATTACCTAAATTGGTCATTTTTGAAGCCTAACACCATTCTAATAAAGGCACAAATTTCTTTTGAATACTTGTTTCAAGTTCTTTTTAAGTTAATAAATCTATTTTCTTCAAACCTCTGCAACAGTTCTTTAAAATCCAACAATTGTAGCAAACTGACTTTTTATGTGTTCTAAACAAATAATTGTTAACTTTTAATATGTCGAGTGCTTTCATTTTGATAACTGGATCTCCACTTGATATTTTCATTTGTATAACTCATTTGCAGTCTGAAAAGTTTTTTTTTAGTTCCAGTCTCTGACATATCATGGAAAGTTAATTTTCATTGCATTTGAAAATATCTGGATCATGAAGAAAAAGTGATGAAAATAAATTAAAACTAAATAACCTTTAAAATTTTTAATAAAAAAGTAGACTTCTGTGTGAGAAGCAGCTTGCAATGTCTGGTAGAAGGGCCTAAGAAGTAACCAAAATGATTTCAATACAACAAAAGTGACATTATTGATGTGTGTACACCCAGGGTTCAGGGAGCAGTGATGGGAAGCAATAGCTTTGGAGAAGAAGGAGGAAGAATAAAAGGAAGCTGGGTGAACTAGAGTTCTCCAGGCTCTGAAGATGGGGAAGAATTTTCCAGGCAGAAGTAACAGAACAGGCAAAGGACAGAATGAGCCCAAAGCTGCTGGAGAACGGAGGTTGAGCATTGCTAGAAAGAGCTGAAACCATCACACACCAACTTAAAGAACTGAGAGTCTACCCTACGCCTGTAGGGACTCCATGGCAAGGCCTGGAAGGGGAATGACAAAGTCAAATTTATACTAGTGGCAACCAGGTACGGTGTTCACTTAGGCAAGAGCCATAAGCCCCCGTGGAACAGGGTAACGTGGTGGCGATGGAGAGGAAGGGGTGAATGGGAGAAATATTTAGGAGGTAGAATCTACACAGGACTTACTGACTGCATGTTGAGGTTGGGAGGAATGAAGAAGAGAGGAGAAACTGAAATAAGAAGCCATAAAAAATAGCCAAGAAGCAAGAAATGATGGTAGATTCCAGGAGAGATGGGTGGCATGGTCTGCTGGTCTACAGTAATTGTCGGGGCAATGGATGTCAGCTTCAAAGCCAAGAACAGCCAGGGAACAGGGAGAGAAAAGCAAGGAAAACACGCACATCTTATGCACACTGTCAAGCATGTGCAAATAAGTTGGAGAGAGTGGCCAACAGCCAAAGCAGCAGGCAGCATACATTGCTGTATCAGACATTCACTGGATACGTCCTACATGTTCCTTAGGTAGTGCCTGGACACTTGGTACACACAATAAAATACATATAAACAGATTCAAATGTGATTTAATATTGCATTTTAACCAGCTATCTTTTTAAAGTAATTATGATGGCAAACAAAAATATTGTATACCTTTTCTCTTTATTCCACAGAGGAATTAGTTTATCAGACTCTGCATTAGTTAATTCATTCTTTTTTTTTTTAATGATTTCTACCTCCGTAGTGCTTAGGAATCATTTGGGTGGTGTATATATCTCACTATAGTTATTTTTTTTGTCTTTATTGAATTTTGTTACAATATTGCTTCTGTTTTATGTTTTGTTTTTTTGGCTGCGAGGCAGGTGGGATCTTAGCTCCCCAACCAGGGATTGAACCCGCACCCCCTGCATTGGAAGGCTAAGTCTTAACCAGGGAAGTCCCAGTTAATTCATTCTTGAGCAATCACGTTCATCACACAGGAAGGCACAACAAATGGAGGGGCCTTCATAATTGCTGAGGTCAAGCCCTCACTCTAAGATGAGAAAGCTCTGTGACCTTGAGGCCATCCCTTTACGTCTCTGGGCCTCCTCTCATTTGATAACACTTGTGAATGAGACTTCAGGCCAAACACTGGGACACAGGGAGGAATTAGGTCCAGACACTTTTCAAGGGCTGTTCATCTTTTCTCATTTGTTAAAATGATGAAAATAGCCACTTCTTGAGCAGGTGGTTGTGAAGATTACATACGCGTAAGTTCCTCCTTACAGTCTGTACAAACAAAAAATGTTCAATAAATGGAAACGCCCATGAAGAACCTCTAATATTGGTTTCATTATCGCCGTTTAGAGATGAAGAAACCAACGCCAAGGAGAGTGAAGTTACTCTCCCAGTCACACTTCTTGGCAAACGTGGGAAGCCTAGTTTTTGCAAACCCAGATGCTACTCTTCCCAGTACTCCCTGCTACCTCCCCTGATGGTGAGCCTCTGGCCCCCCCATTAGTCACCACAGCCAGCTGGTGAGGCTAGTAGCCCCCCCATTTTGGCACAACCACTGTTCAAATACAGGTCTCCAGTCTCTGCACTTCCCAGTTCCTTCCACCGACAGCCATAGAGGTTCAATTCCTGGAAGTTCAGCTTCAAGACATCGTGGAATGGAGTTGAATGAAAGGTACATTTAATATACCTGATTTAACAATGCCCACTCAGGCGGAAAAGAAAAAAAGACAAGAAAAGAGAAATTCCTTTATTTTCTCAGTTGCTCCTTACACCTGCTTCTACTCCTTCAAAATAAACCTGGGCCTCCATCCACTGTCCCCCAGGAAAGAAATCCACCGCTGTAAATCAGGAAAAATAAAAGTGAGTTATGGGCTTTGAGCTCCCAAGGGTCTAAGTCTTTGCTATTTATGGCCAAATTATGGAATTGTATAGGTTGTTTCGCTCTGAAATTTCTGCATTACATGCTGACTGTTAACACTACTCCTAGTCCTGGATGTCATCCCATCATATTGAGAACTCAACCCTTGAAGAGATATGACCACGAGGTTTAGACAACGATTCTGTCTTTTCTTGGAAAAAGCACTTGATTGAAGACATCAATTTGAATAGCAGGGATCCAGGATAAATAAAATTCAAGGACGTTGGTTAACTTTTGTTAAGCAGATTTTACGAGTTACATAAAATTTATCAAATTCTGTCTTAAGATACATAACTTTTACTTATGAGGTGCTAAGGCTCAATGAGAGCACCAGGGAAGAGCTCCCATCTGCCTTAGACTAGTCTAGAAACTACTTATTCTTGCATCCTCTTCTCAAAATAGTCCCAAATAGGTCACTATGAGCAAAGGGCTCGCTCCCCCTCATTTCTTGCCCATGTTCCCACAGTCGTGTGAAGCTGCTCACTCACTTCAAAGCCTGCCTTCTACTGCTCTGCCCACTCAGCACTGTTGAATTCGTATCATGACTAGACAGCTCTCTGCCCTCACACCTGATCATTCCACAGTTCCCACATTATGCCGGCCAAGCTCCTTCGAAGAGAGCCTAACACAACAGCACATGGGCAAATGCTCAACTCGGTTCCATCCAATCTGCCTTCCAACAAGGTTTCCAGGAACAGTCCCAGACGAAAAGCCAAGAGCTGTCTCTACGGAAACCATATTTATCTCCTTAGCAAGTACTGGCAACACCACAGGCGACCAGGAATCATCCTTCTACTATTCAAACCGGAGGAGATGTCAACCTGCCTATGAACCGTTTCAGCAATATGTGCTAGTCTAAGACGTTTAAAAAAGGTCGCCAACCATTTGGCAATGGACCTTGTTAATTCATCACACATGTTTCTTTTGGCCTGCAGAGGTTTTTTAAAATATAAATTAATTGCCAATATTTCAAAACTAGGAAACTTCATTTAAAACATCTGGATTTTGCACATTCCTCCCCCCAAATCAAGAGCATTCAGGCAAACAATAGGTTGGAGTTCAACAGAAGCAGGCCATCCAGGTTCCAATCCTGACAACTTGCTGAATGTTCATTCAACATTAGAGGATGGTTCCATGCAGTGTTCAAAAGGCTTAGGATTCCATAAGGGACAACCAGGACAAGAAATGACCAGACAGTCATACCTGCTAAGAAGGGATTTTATTTGGGTAACTCAAAGGACTTCTGCTTCAGGGAAGACGGAGTAGATATACTTTTCTCTATTCCTCCCACTAACTACAACCAAAATCCTGGGTATTATATATAACACAAACCCGAGAAGGCCCTGACAGGTGGAAAGAAGGAGGTACACTGAGTAGGCACCTCAGGGCCCAAGAAATGACACAGTGGTGAGCTTCCTGAGTTTTCTTTTTCCCTTATACATCCAAGACTTGGAGCTGAAACAGCAGCAACCTGTAAATACCAACAGATGCAGGAAAATAAATAAATAAGTAACCTCAATAAAGGCCTGCTCTCTCCAGCCAAAGGATCAGGCAAGGAGCAGTCTAGCAAGACAGAAATGTTTAGATAATACCCGCTGTACTCCAGCTCTACTCCAAACACCACAGAAAGAACTGTGACCCCTACCCCCATCCACACTAGCAAAGGATGAGTGGACTGGGGGAACTTGCACCTTTGCCAGGTTATAATGAGGTGACCCAATCCCCACCCCCAATTCTCTCTTCCCCTGGATGGTGTCAGAGAAAGTCAAGTAGGGAGCCAGTACTTTCATCCCCACCAGGTAGCAACAAGCTCCACCCTGCCCACACCTTCAATGTCAGTGGACAACATGTGGGGGAGCCTGGACCTCCACTCCCACAAGCAGTAGTAAGGCACCCTCTCACCCTCCTTCCTGGGGTGTATCAGAGGAGGCCTCATGGAGAATCAGGACTTCTACCACCACCCTTTGGTAATGAGGCCACCCCCTCCCATGGTGTAAGTTGAGGCCACATGGGAAACAGCTACAAGGCACTTCTACCTATCCCAGCCAGAGAGGTATCAGCACAAGCCTACTGAGGTGCCAGAACTCCCACTCCCACATAGCAATAAGGAGGCACGAACCCTGAATGTCAACAGTCTAAGTGAGAAACCTGGACATTTACTCCCACTTGGAAGTAACAAGGCAATGCCACCACCTTCCCTTGCCAAGGCAGTGGGAAAGAAAGCCAGTAAAAACAGACAATTTAATTAAGATCCAGAGTCTCACAAAATAATACCTAAAATGCCAGAGTTTCAATTTAAAAAATCCTACCATCATGAGAGTGTGGCCAAGATGGCAGAGTAGAAAGACCCTGAGCTCACCTCCTCACATGGGCACACCAAAATTACAACTATTTACAGAGCAACTATGGATGAGAATGACCTGAAGACTAGCAAAAAAGGTTTTCCACAACTAAAGATGTAAAGAAGGAGCCACAGTGAGACAGGTAGGAGGGGCAGAGACATAGTATAGTCAAGACTCACACCCCCAGCTAGGCAACCCACAAACAGGAGGATAATTATAATTGCAAAGGTTTTACCCTAGGGGTGAGGGGTCTGAGCCCCACATTGGGCTCCCCAGCCTGGGGGTCCTGCACTGGGAATACAAGCCCCAGAACAACTGGTTTGCATACAAGAGAGCCAGAGGGCTATAGGAAACAGACTCCACTCTTAAATGGCTCATGCAAAATTTCACATGTCCTGAGACCCAACGCAGAGGTAATAATTTGAAAGGAGCCTGGGTCAGACCCACTTTCTGACCTTGGAGAGTCTCCCAGAGAAGCAGGAGGCAACTAGGATTCCCTTTGGGGGCACAGATGCTAGCAAGCACCATGTTGGAGCCCTCCTTCTAGCCTAAGAGCACTGGGGCTTACCCACCCACCAGCCAGTTGATACCAGCCCCGGGACCCCCAGGACCCTCAGCCAGCCATGCCAGGACCTGGTCCCACACACCGGCAGGCCAGCAGCATCCGCATGAGGCAGGGCCTGGAAGCCAACCAGGCCAGGGGACAGTCCCACCTACAAGTGCACCCACAGTAGTCAGCCCTGTCTCAACAGAAGGGCCCACTCAGTCCACATAGAAGGCACTGCTAGAGCATATAGCTTTGGTGACCAGAAGGGAGTGTGCTACTGAGCCCCATAGGACATCTCCTACATAAGGCCATTTCTCTGGATCAGGAAAAATAACCAACCTACCTAATACGTAGAAATAAAAATAGTTAAGCAAAATAAGGTGACAGAGGAATATGTTCCAAATGAAGAAACAAGATAAAACTCCAGAAGAAGAACTAAGTGAAGTGAATATAAGCAATCTACTCAATAAAGAGTTCAAGGTAATGATCATAAAGATGCCCAGTGAAATTGGGAGGAGAATGGATGAACACAGTGAGAAGTTTAACAAAGAGTTGGAAAATATAGAGAAGAACTAAACAAAGCTGAAGAATACAACAACTGAAATAAAAAATATACTAGAAATAATCAACAGATGAAATGATACAAAGGAGTGGATCACCAAACTGGCAGACAGAATAGTGGAAATCACCCAAGCTGAAAAGAAAAAAAAAATTTTTTTTTTCCTGAGGATAGTTTAAGAGACCTCTGAGACAATATCAAGCATACTAACATTCACATTATAAGGGTCCCAAAGGAGAAGAGAGAGAGAAAGGGACAGACAACTTACTTGAAGAGATAATAGCTGAAAAACATCCCTAACCTGGGAAAGGAAACAGACATCCAGGTCCAGGAATCACAAAGAGTCCCAAACAAGATGAACCCAAAGAGATCCACAGCAAGACACATTATAATTAAAATGGAAAAAATTAAAGACAGAGAGAATCTTAAAAGCAGCAAGGAAAAGCAACAAGTTACATAAAAGGGAACTCCCATAACACTTGTCAGCTACTTTTCAGCAGAAACTTTGCAAGCCAGAAGGGAGTGGCATAATATATTTAAAGTGATGAAAGGAAAAAACCTAAAACCAAGAATACTCTACCTGGCAAGGCTATCACTCAGATTTGAAGGAGATATAGAGAGTTTTACAGACAAGTAAAAATAAAAGAGTTCAGCATCACTAAACTGGCTTTACAAGAAATGTTAAAGGGACTTCTCTAAGCAGAAAAGAAAAGGCCACAACTAGAAATATGAAAATTATGAAAGGAAATATGTCAATGGTAAAGGCAAATATACAATAAAGGTAGTAGATCAGCCACTTAAAAAGATAGAAGGTTAAAAGACAAAAGTAGTAAAATCATCTATATCCACAATAAGTAGGTAAAAGATGAACAAAAAGATGTAAATGTGAAGTCATAAACATTAAATGTGGGGCGAGGGGGAGTAAAAATGCAGGGTTGTTAGAACGCATTCAAACTTAAGAGATCACCAACTTAAAATAATCATGTATATACATATATATATATGTTGTTACATATAAACCTTGGGGTAACCACAAACCAAAAATCTGTAATAAAAACACAAAAAAGAGAAAGGAATCCAGACATAACAATAGAACAGTTATCAAATGATAAGGGAAAAAAGCAAACGAAGAAGAAAGGAATGCAAAAGAACCACAAAAAAACCCAGAAAACCATTAACAAAATGGCAGTAAGTACATACCTAATCAATGATTTCTTTAAATGTAAATGGACTAAATGCTCCAATCAAAAGATATAGAGTGGCTGAATGGATATAAAAATATAACCCATATATATATTGCCTACAAGACACTCACTTCAGATCTAGAGACACACACAGCCTGAAAGTGAAGTGATGGAAAAAGTTACTCCATGCAAATGGAAATAAAAAAGAAAGCTGAGGAAGAAATACTTGGACCAAAGTAGACTTTAAAACAAAGACTGTAACATGAGATAAAGAAGGACTTTACAGAATGATAAAGGAATCAATTCAACAAGAAGATATAACACTTGTGTGTGTGTGTGTGTGTGTGTGTGTGTGTGTGTGTGTATCCCCAACATAGAAACAACTAAATACATAAAGCAAATATTAACAAACAAAAAGGGAGAAATTGATAGTAACACAATAATGGTAGGGGACTTTAACAACCCACTTACATCAATGGACAGATCATCCAGACAGAAAGTCAATAAGGAAACACTGCTCTTAAATGACACATTAGACTAAATGAACTTAAATATATATAGAACATTCTATCCAAATACAGCATAATACACACTCTTTTCAAGTGCACATGAAATATTCTCCAGGACAGATCACATGCTAGGCCACAAAACAAGTCTTAATGAATTTAAGAAGACTGAAATCATACCAAGCATTTTTTCCAACCACTATGCAATAAGACTAAATCAACTATGAGGAAAAAACTGCAAAAACACAAGACATGGAGGCTAAACAATAGGCTACTAAACAACCAAAGGGTCACTGAAGAAATCAAAGAGAAAATGAAAAAACTACTTGGAGACCAATGAAAATGGAAACAAAATGATTCAAAATCTGTGGGATGCAGCAAAAGCAGTTCTAAGAGGGAAGTTTATAGTGATAAAATCCCACCTAAGGAAACAGGAAAAATCTCAAATAAACAACCTAACCTTGCACCTAAAGGAACTAGAAAAAGAACAAGCAAAATCCAAAGCTAGTAGAAGGAAAGAAATAATAAAGATTAGAGCAAAAATAAATGAAATAGAGGCTAATAAAATAGAAAAGATCAATGAAACTATGAGCTGGTTCTTTGAAAATATAAACAAAGTTAATAAACCTTTGGCCAGACTCATCAAGAATAAAAGAGAGAGGGCACAAATAAAATAATAAATGAAAAAGGAGAAATTACAACTAACACTGTATAACTACAAAGGATTATTAGAGATTACTACAAACAATTATATGCTAATAAAATGAACAGTCTAGAAGAAATGGAAAAACACAGACTCTCCCAGACAGAATCAGGAAGAAATAAAAAATACAAACAGACCAATCACCAGTAATCAAATTAATCAGTAATTTTAAAAACTCCCAACAACCAAAAGTTCAGGACCAAAATGCTTCACAGATGAATTCCACCAAGCATTTAAAGAAGAATTAACACCTAACCTTCTCAAACTATTCCAAAAAATGGAAGAGGAGGAACACTGCCAAACTCATTCTACAAGGTCACCATCACCCTGATACTTAAACCATAAAAAGACACTACAAAAGAAAGAAAATAACAGGCCAGTATACCTGATGAACATGGATGCAAAAATCCTCAACAAAATATTAGCAAACCAAATTCGACAATACACTAGAAGGATCATACACCATGATCAAGTGGGATTTATCCCAATGGTGCAAAAACGGTTCAATATCCACAAATCAACCAATGTGATATACCACATTATCAAACTGAAGAATAAAAATCATATGATCATCTCAATAAGGATTGAAAAAGCTCTTGACAGAATTCAACATCCATTTATGATAAAAATTCCCAACAAAATTTGTATAGAGGGAATGTACCTCAACATAATAAAGGCCACATATGACAAGCCCACAGCTAACATCACACTCAACAGTAAAAAGATGAAAGCATTTCCTCTAACATCAGGAAAAAGACGAGGATGCCTATTCTTGTCACTGTTATTCAACATATTATTGGAAGTCTTAGCAATTGCAGTCAGACAAATAAAAGAAATAAAAGGAATCCAAATTGGAAAGGAAGAAGTAAAACTGTCACTGTTTGCAAGTGACATATACTGGATATAGAAAATTGCCACCAAAAAGCTATAACAATGAATGAATTCAGTAAAGTTGCAGGATAAAAAATTAATATACAGAAATCTGTTGTGTTTCTATACACCATCAAAGAGCTATCAGAAAGAGAAATTAAGAAAACAACCCCATTTATAATTGCATCAAAAAGAATAAAATACTAGGAGTCAATCTAACCAAGGAGGTAAAAGACTTGTACTCAGAAAACTATAAGACGTTGATGAAAAAAATTAAAGATGACACAAACAAATGGAAAAAATATACTGTGCTTATGGATTGGAAGAATTAATATTATTAAAATATTACTCAAGACAATCTATAGATTCAACGTAAAAATACCCTATCAAAGTATCAATGGCATTTTTCACAGAACTAGAACAAACAATTCTAAAATAGGTATAGAAACACAAAAGACCCTGAATAGCCTAAACAATCTGCAGAAATAAGAACAAACCCGGAGGTATCACAATCCCTGATTTCAAACTATACTACAAGGCTACAATCATCAAAACAGTATGGCACTGGCACATAAGCAGACACATAGATCAAGGGAACAGAATAGAGCCCAGAAATAAACCCACACTTATATGGTCAATTAATCTACTACAAAGGAGTCAAGAATATACAAAGGGAAAAGACTGCCTCTTCAATAAAACACTAATTCAAAAAAATATATAAACTCCTATGTTCACTGCAGCAGTATTTCCAATATCCAATATATGGAAACAACCGAAGTGTTCATCAATAGATGAATGGATAAAGAAGATGTGGTATATATATATATATATATATATATATATATATATATATATATACATACATACATACATACACATACACACACACACACACACACAAGAATATTACTCAGCCATAAGAAAGAATGAAATCTCGCCATTTTCAACACCATGGATGGGCCTTAAGGGTATTGTGCTAAGTGAAATAAGCCACACAGAGAAAGTCAAATACCATCTGATTTCAGTTAAATGTGGAATCTAAAAAATGAAACAAATGGACAAACGTAACAAAACAGAAACAGACTCATACATACAGAGAACAAATGAGTGGTTGTCAGAAGGGAGAGGAATGAGGGCATGATGAAATAGGTGATGGAGATTAAGAGGTACAAACTTCCAGTTACAAAATAAATGAGTCTCAAGGATAAAATGTACAACATGAGGAACATAGTCAAGAAGATTGTAATACTTTGTATGGTAACAGATGGTAACTAGACTTATCATGGTGATCATTTTGTAAAACTTAGACATATCAAATCACTATGTTGTACACCTGGTACATGGTGTTGTAAGTCATTTATACTTCAATTTAAAAAAAAATCACCATCATGCCAAGAACCATGAAGCTCTCAAACTGAGTGAGAAAAGACAATCAACAGATGTTAACATCAAGATTACAGAACTATTAAAATCATCTGATAAAGATTTTAAAGGAGCCAAGAGGCAATTATAAACATGCTCAAAACTAATGAAAAAAATAGAAAGTCTCAGCAAAGAAAGAGAAGGTAAAAGAACTAAATAGAAATGAAAGAACTGAAAAATACAATAACCAAAATGAAAAAATTCAACCTGCAACTCAACCACAGAATTCAGGAGAGAGACAAAAGAATCAGTGAACTGGAAAGAATAACAACAGAAATTACGCCATCTTAACAACAGAGAGAAAATAAACTGGGAAAAAAAAAAAAAACAGAGCTCAGGAACATGTGGGACTATAACAAAATATCTAACATTCACATCATCAGAGTCCCAAAAGGTGAGAAGAAAGAGGGCAGGGATGAAAAGGCACTAGAAAAAACAATGACTGAAAACTTCCCCAGTTTGGCAAAACACATAAACCTACAGATTCAAGAAGCTAAATGAACCCCAAACAGCATAAGGCAAAAGAAGACCAAGACACCAAGACACATCATAGTCAAACTTCTAAAAACTAAAGACAAAGAAAGAATCTTGAAAGCACTGAGAGAGAAACAGCATCTAACCTATAAAAGAAAAACAATTCAAATGACAGCAGACTTTTCATCAGAAATTATGGAGTGACATAATATTCAAGTACTGAAAGAAAGTAATTGTCAACCCAGAATCCTATATTCAGAAATGAAGGTGAAATCAAGACATTCTCAGGTGAAGGAAAACTAAGAAAATTTGTCACCAGCAGACTTATCCTAAAAGAAGGGCTAAAGGAGGCTCTCTAAGCAAAAAGGAATGATAAAAGAAGAAACCTTGAAACATCGGAAAGGAAGAAAGAACACAGTAAGCAAAAATATGGGTGAACAGAATAGATTCCTCCTCTTTGAGTTTTCTAAATTATGTTTGATGGTTAAAGCTCAAATTATAACACTGTATGACATGTTTCTAAATGTGTATAGAGGAAATATTTAACCCTGTTATATTATAAAAGGGGGAAGATAATGGAACCTAAAGAAAACTAACTTTTCTACACTTCCCTGGAACTGGTAAAATGATGACACCAGTAGACTGCAGTAAGTTACATATATAGAATGTAATACCTAGAGCAGCAACCGACAATGCTATTCAAAGAGATACAGGTATCCCCCTACTTTTCAAAAGTTTGCTTTATGCCACTTTGCTTTTACAGAAGACCTACATTACTACCTGTTTTCACTAATTAAAAGAAATCTGAAGAGGATTTTTACTTTTACGAAAAAAGGAGAAATGCAAAAAAAGTGTTCAGCATTTGTTTTGCAGCAAGCTGTTATAGAGGCAGCACACACCCAGAGCAGCAAGAGTGGCACCACTAAGCTCAATCCCTGGGAACTATACTCAGCATCTCAATATCAAGCTGAGCTTTGAACTGTATCTGTCAGCATATGTAGTTTATCTCAATTTATTTTATGCATCTCTTAGCAACGTGTGTGCTAAGGTAATTGTGTCTCTACTTTACTCCATTTCGGCTTATGAAAGGTTTCATAGGAACACTCTACTTTGGATAGTGAGAGAAACCTGTACACTCAAAAATGTTATACATAAATCAAAATAGAATTCTAAAAAAATTCAAGTAACACACAAGAAGGCAAAGAAAAAAAGACAAGAAACAAAAAAACAAACGAACAAAAAGAGGTAGCCTTTAGCCCTAACATATAATTATGTTAAATGTAAATGGTCTAAAAACACAATTAAAAGACATATTGGTGGAGTGAATTACCATGACCCAACTATATGCTGTCCACAAGAAACTCACCTCAAGTAAAGCAATATATGCAGGTTAAAAGTAAAAGAATGAAAAAATACATATCATGCAAACATTAACCAAAAGAAAGCAGGATTAGCTATATTAATATCAGATAAAGTAGACTTCAGGGCACATAAAATTAGCAGAGACAGAGAGGGACATTAAATAATGATAATGAATTTAAAAGGGTAAATCTACCAAGTAGACATAGAAACCCTAAATGTGTATTTACCAAACACTTGAACTGCAAATTATGCAATATGAAAACTGACAGCAATGAAAGAACATATAGACAATAGATATAATTATAGATAATTATATTTGGAGACTTCTCTCAACAATTAAAAGAACTAGACAGAAAACCAATAAGGATATTGAATTCAACAACACTACCAACCAATAGGATTTAATCAATATTTACAGAATACTCCACCCAACAGCATATACACACTATTTTCATGTGCCTTCAGAACATATAACAAAATAGACCACATTTTGAGCCATAAAATAAAACTCACAAAATTTTTAAAAGTCAAAATCATATAGAATGTATTCTCTAATGACATTGGGATCAACCTAGAAATCAAAAACAGGGTTAAACAGGAAAAATTACAAACACTGTAAATAATCGTGGATCGAAGAAAAGTCTCAAGGGAAGTCAAAATGTACACTGAATGAATGAAAATTAAAATACAACATATCAAAATTAGTGAAACACAACTAAAGCAGTGTTGAGAGGAAAATATATAGCACTCACTGCATACATTAGAAAAGAGAAAAGGTTTCCAATCAATAGTCTGCTTCCTTCAAGAACCTATAAAAAGAACAAAATAAACCCAAGCAAGTAAAAGGAAGGAAATAAAAAATAAGAGCAGAAATCAATGAAATTGAAAATGGCAAAACATTGGGGAAAATGAAATAATGACCTGGTTCTTTGAAAAGATCAATATAACTGACAAACCTCTAGCAAGACTGACAAAGAAAAAGGGAGAAGGCATGAAATTACCAATATCAAAAGTAGGGCTTCCCTGGTGGGGCAGTGGTTGAGAGTCTGCCTGCCAATGCAGGGGACACGGGTTCGAGCCCTGGTCTGGGAAGATCCCACATGCCGCGGAGCAACTGGGCCCATGAGCCACAATTACTGAGCCTGCGTGTCTGGAGCCTGTGCTCCGCAACAAGAGAGGCTGCGATAGTGAGAGGCCCGCACACTGCGATGAAGAGTGGCCCCCGCTTGCCACAACTAGAGAAAGCCCTCACACAGAAACGAGGACCCAACACAGCCATAAATAAATAAATAAAATAAATTAAAAAAAAAAAGTCAAAGAGACCCTATACACATGTAATAAGGGAACTGATGATAATGATTAATAGGGGAATACTATGAATAACTCTCCACACATAAGTCTGATAACCTAAATGAAATGGACCAATTCCTTAAAAAACACAAACTAACAAAACTCCCAAGTGAGAAATCTCCAAGCCCAGATGTTTTCACTGGAAAATTCTACTAAATGTCTAAAAGAGAATTAACATCAATTTTACATAATCTCTTCCAGAAAACAGAAGAGTAAGCACTTTCCAATTCATTTTATTAAAGTAGTATTACCTGATACTAAAACTAGACAAACACAGTACAAAAAATAAAGACCAATATCCCAAAAATATAGAAACAAAAATCCATGGCAAAACATTAGCAAATAGAATTAATTCATCAATATATAAGAAGAAATATACACCATGATCAAGTGGGTTTTATTCTAAGGACACCCAACTGGTTCAATTTTCAAAAATCAATTAATGTAATCCACCATATTAACAGGCTAAAGAAGAAAAAAAATCACATAATCATATAAACTGACGTAGAAAAAGCCTTTGACAAAATTCAACACCTATTCATGATTTAAAAAACACTCAGAAATAATAGAATTAGAGAAGAACTTCCTCAACGTGTTAAAAAGCATCCACGAAAGATTTACAGCTAACATTACTCTTAATAGTGAAAGACTGAAAGCCTTTCCGTAAGGGTGGGGAACAAGGCAAGGATTCCACTGTCAATGCTCATTCAAAATAATGCCGGAAGTTCTAGCCAGTGAAATAAGGCCAAAAAAAAAGTAAATAAACGGCATATAAAATGGAAAGAAGGAACTAAAACTGTCCCTATTTACAGATGACATGATTGTTTACCAAAAAATTTCCAAGGAATATACCAAAAACCAAACCAAAACAAACAATCCCCCCACACAGAAAATCCCTCCCAGAACTAATAAATGAATTCAGCAAGGTCACAAGTGTAAATTTAATGAAGCATGTATAGGACTTCTACGCTAAAGACTCAACATAGAAGTCATGTCAATGCTCTCTAAACTGATACACAGTTTTAGTGCAATTCCTATAAAAATTCCAGAAATATTTTTTGTAGGTACAGATACGATTATTCTAAAATTTATATGGAAAGACAGAGGAACTAGAATAGCTAAAACAATTTTGAGAAAGAAGAATAATGTGGAAAGAATCAGTCTGATTTCAAGACATCATGTAGTGACAGTCAAGACTGGGTGCTATTAGCCAAGGGATAGATCAGTGGAATAGGATAGAGAAGGCATGAATAGATCCACACAAGTATGCCCAACTGATTTTGTCAAAGGTTCAAAAGCAATTCAATGGAGGAGGGATAACCTTTTCAACAAATGGTGCTGGGGTAAAAGAACACCCATAAACCAAAAAAAAAAAAAAAAAAAATGACCTTCAACCTAAGTCATACCCTATAAAAAATTAACTCAAAATGGACAACAGGCTTAAATGTAAAACACAAAACTATAGAACTTTTAGAAAAAAACATAGGAGAAAATCTTCAAGATCTTGGACTAGGCAGAGTTCTTAGATACCATAAACATGATCCATAAAAGGAGAAATTCTTAAACTGCATTTCATCAAAATTTTAAAGTTTTGCTCTGTGAAAGAAGGTGAAAAGACAATCTACAGACTGGGAGAAAATATTTGCAAACCATACATCCAACAAAGGAGTAGACTCTAGGATATTATAAAGAATTCTCACAAGTCAACAGTTAAAAAAAAATTCCAATTTAAAAATGGGCTAAAGATATGAACAGACATTTCACCTAAGAGGAGATACAGAAAGCAAATAAGTACATGAAAAGTTGTTAAACCATTAGCAATTAGTGAAATGCAAAGTAAAACACGACGTAACTCCATACATCTAATAGAATGGCTAGAATAAAAAATAGTGACAATAAATCCTAGAGAGGATGTGAAAAATTTGGAACCCTCATACATTACTGGTAGGAATAGAAAATGATAGTCACTCTAGAAAAGAGTGAAAGTTTCCTAAAATACTAAACACGTAACTACCATGTGATCCAACAACTGCACTCCTAAGCATTCAACCCAGAGAAATGCAAAGTTATGTTCACATAAAAACCTGTACATAAATATTTATAGCAGCTTTATTCCTAATAGCCAAACTGGAAACAATCCTGATGTCCTTGAACAGGTAAATGGTTAAACAAACTGATATCTGTAATAAAAAGGAGAAAACTACTGGACTTCCCTGGTGGCACAGTGGTTAAGAATCCACCTGCCAATGCAGGGGACACAGGTTCGAGCCCTGGTCTGGGAAGATCCCACAAGTTGCGGAGCAACTAAGCCCGTGTGCCACAACTACTGAGCCTGAGCTCTAGAGCCGGCGAGCCACAACTACTGAGCCCGCACGCCACAACTACTGAAGCCCTCGCGCCTAGAGCCCGTGCTCCGCAACAAGAGAAGCCACCGCAATGAGAAGCCTGTGCACCGCAACAAAGAGTAGCTCCCGCTCACCACAACTAGAGAAAGCCCACACGCAGCAATGACGACCCAACACAGCCAAAAATAAAAAATAATAAATACATAAATAAATTTATTTTTTAAAAAAAGGAGCAAGCTATTGATACCTACAACAACCTGGATGAACCTCTACAGTATTACGCTGAGATAAAAAATCCAAGCCAAAAGGTTACAGACTATATGGTTCCATTTATATAACACTTAAGAAATGACAAAATTATAGAAAGGAAAACAAATTAGTGGTTGTCAGGCATTAAAGAGGGGGTGGGGGCAGAAGAGGAGTGGGCAAGGCCATAAAAGGGCAACATTCATGATCCTTCTGGTGATGAATCTGTTCTGTATTGTGTAAATAAATGAGCTCAGCAAGGTCACAGGTGTAAATTTAACAAAGCATGAACAGGACATGTATGCTAAAAACTACAAAATCCTGATGAAATAAATCAAAGAGCAAAATACATGGAGAGATATACCATATCCATGCATTAGATAATGTAACTGTAAATATCCTGGTTGTGATAATGTACTATAGTTTTGCAAGATGGAAAAATCTGGGCAAAGGGCATAAGGTATCTGCATTCTTCCTCACAATTGCATGTGAATCTGCAACTATCTCAAAATAAAAAAGTTTAATTTAAAAATGCATGGGATTATAAAGGAAACCAATTGTACTGAACTCAGTCACCAAAATACCAAAATATTTATCATACAGTTTTTTAAAAGTTAAGCAGTGTGATAGAGAGGGCATATGCCTATTTGAATTGAGTGGTCAGGGAAGACTTCTCTGGCAAAGTGGCCTGTAATCTGTGCTATGATCTAAATGACAATAAGGAAACACTTTGCAAAGATCTAGAGGAAAGGCATGCAAGGCTGAGGAAACAGCTCTGGCAAAGGCCCAAAGAAAAGAAGACCTTAGCACATCAAAGGAACAAAGAGAGGCCAGTGTGGCTGAACAGCCGCAGGAGAGGGAAGGGAGAGGCCAAGTTATGTGAGGCTTCACAGGCCAGAGGAGGAAGTTGGGGTTTTATTCTAAAAGCAACTGGAAGCCACTGAAGCACTGAAGACTTGTAAGCTGTCTACATTACATTAACAGAATGACATAGTCTGAGATAAATTTTTAGAAGAGCATTCAGGTCACTGTGGGTAAATGGATTGTACCTGGTAGGAAGAAAGGTCTGGAAATTGGTGCGGAGGCTCTGGCAACCATGTGGGCAAGAGGTGATAGTCAGAACAAGGATAGTAGTAGCAGAGCCAGAAAGAGGTAAAGTGAATGAGGGATACATTTTTAAAGTAGAACCAAGAGGAAGTACTTTCTGATGAATTAGGGATAAGAGAAAGAAAAAAATCAAAGATGAATCTTGTTTTTGTCTTATTTTACTTGAGCAGTTGAGCAATTGACTGAAATAGAAACCACCAGCAGAAAAACATGTTGGGGTGGTGAAAATTAAGAGTTCAGGTTTGGACATCTTAAATTTGACAACCTTTTAAATATCCAAGAGGTGAGGTGATGTAGGCAGTTAGACTTATGAGTTTGTTATGGGTCTGTGTTCAGGAGGAGTGTCTGGGCTAGAAATATAATTTAGAGAGCAATCAACGTATAGATCATGTATAAATCCATGAGGCTGGACAAAACACCTTGAAAAGGGGGAGTTACTCCAATTCAGAGCCCTGAGGCACTCCAGGACTTAGTTTTCAAGGGGACGAGAAGGAGCCATTAAAGGAGATCTGAGGGAACAGCCACTGAAGCCAGAGGAAAACCACACAAGTGTAGAAGGAGTTGTAAGCAGAGAATGGTCCGCTGGGTCAAAGGCTGCTGAGAATCAGACGGGGAAGTGACCATCCAATTTGGCAACTTGGAGGTAGGTCACTCACCACCTAGGTAAGGTGGTCTCAGACAGATGGAGAGGAAAGTCAACTGGACTGGGTTGAGAAGAGAATGGGAAATGAGAAAGTAGAAACGGGGCAACAAAAAACTTTCTCAGTACATTTTGCTGGGAAGGGGAGAGAAGAAATAGGATGGAGGTAAAGCGGGATCTCGGACCAAGCAAGGATATTTTTCCTTTCTTTTTTATCAGATAGGCGATACTGTTTTATCAGATAGGCGATACTGTTAGGGGAACCACTGACTGAAACCGCCCGCCCTGGCCAGGTAACCACTTGCATGAGTTATCTTACAACAGGAGGTCCTGGTAAGGAACATGGAACTAACAAGCCACCACCAACTGGAAGAATTCAGGAAAGGTCAAAAGGAGAGAGGAGACAGCAGTCCATATGTCCTACCAACCTCCCAGAATCCTCCTCGCTGGAATCTATCTTGGCTGAGCGATGCGCTCACCACCAGGAAGGACCCTGAGTCAGAATGATTGGCCAGAGACAACCCGGAAACTAACCCCATCACAATAAAACCCGAGATTGCGAGCCACGTGGCAAAGCAGTCCTCCTGGGTTCTCTTACCCTCTGCTCTCCACCCGGGCGCCCCTTCCCAATAAAGTCTCCAGCTTTGTCAGCACGTGTGTCTCCTCGGACAATTCATTTCTGAGGGTTAGACAAGAGCCCACTCTCGGGCCCTGGAAGGGGTCGCCCTTCCTGCAACAGTACTAGAGAGCATTCCATATGCCGATGGAAATGATCCAGGAAAGAAGAAAATATAGTGCAGAAGAGAGATGCAACAGGAGCAAAATCCCTGAGAAAATGAGAGGAGACGGGGTTCAAAGCAGAGTGCAGAGACCAGCCAGGTGTACCCTGTCCTTGTTACACTGGGAGAAACAGAGGAGCACCCACGCATTAGCTGACAGGTCCCTCCAGACTTCTGAACTGTGGCCCATAAGGAAGAAAGAACACAGACGTGGATGAGGAGATATCACTCAGATATCAGGTTCATGAGTAGGGAGTACCCAAGTCATCCAGCCTGAAATAGCAGCAGCTTCTACCACTGATGGATGATTCGATCATGCAAAGCACTTGGTGACTTCCGTGTTTGAGAAAGCTTTAGCCAATGCCGGTGGGAAAGACACCATCATCCAATGAATTACAAAGTCAGAAGGAACAACACTGGGCTCAGGAAGGTCACTGCTGCTGGTGCTGTGGTAAAAACATGTGGGGATGACCCTGGGAATTGCAAGGGAAGAGCTCATCCGGAAGGCATCTCACAGAAGAACTCGAATAGTTAGAATTGCAACAATGCCTTCCCAATCATCCCCAGCGCTTCCTCCAGCCCCTTCCCCCCAACTCTACACTTTCCCAGGTTTCTAGTGAAAAAGAAAATCTAGCTGTCCACGTTTGGCTGATGTAGACTCTCCAGAATAAATTCACTTATTAATTAGCCAAATAAAGTCGTGTATCAGTTCTGTTTATCGGCAGTTTTATTTTCTGGGTAAAGCAGGCCAATGATAGCGTCCCCCAAATACACATGATACACCCCCACACACACTTAACGCTGGGAAATATAATTTATAGTCAGTTTGTTAGTAAAGTTGAAAAATGAATCTGAAAAGAATAGTACACACACACACACAAAAAAAATCCCTGCTTTTAAATGCATTTTTAATCAAATTCCAAGTGATAGCCTCAATTACAGTTACTTTAGAGAAGAGGCATCAGTGGTAAGAAATGCTTGGATTATACTGTGTTCTTCAGATATTAAAAAAATTAAAACTAATTTAGTTTGAGCATCTACTCTAGCACCCTGAGTTAAAAATATATGGATAACACAGATTTATGGATTAATTTATCAAGCAGTCTATGTGGAAAGGAGCAAGCATGTTTTAGCTTAATACATTTTCTGATGCATCTAAGTAAAAAAAATTAATCATTATGGATTTTGCAAAGTGCATTTTTCTTTCTCTCTAACGAGAAAGTGAAACAAGAGACATTCACTGCCTCCCTAGAGATTCTCATAATTTGCAAAGAATATCCTTCTCTGAAGCATTTACCCCTAAAGGGTCAGCCTGTGCATCTAGTCATTACAGGGAGAATGTCTTGGCCCCTTATGACCACTCATCATTTTCCTGATTAATGCATCAAAAGAGAAGGGGGGAAGGTTACAAAAAAACACTTTGTTAGGGCCTCCCCATTCCCTACTGTGTTCCTGGGTCACATGAAAGAGCACTGCTACATAAGGGCAAAAAGAAGTAAATTTAACATGAAGCCCACAGGTGTCATCACCATCTTGTGTCATCGCCAGTTGGCTAGTTTGGGGAGAGAAGAATAAGAAGAAAGAATAAAACTAGGCTTTCATGGGATGGGGAATAAGGCTCCTAGAAGTCCATAAAGGGAATAAATCTGGCTATTAGCATAGCGTCCAGGTCAGCGCAAGCACAGATGTGGCCTAAGCATCCTGCACCAACAATAAATGCTGTCAAGAAAATTATGATGAAATAAACATAATTAATACAAATCAATGAGTGGTGACATATCATTATTGTAAGTTATATTTTTATTGGTCAGGCACAATGCTTAACAAGAAACCACAATGCCGTCTCTAAGCTATTTGTATTTATCTCTAATAACTCAAGCTGCATCCCTACCAGTAGAAAAGTAAACCACTTGATTAAGAACCCTTTTCAGGGACTTCCCTCGTGGCGTAGTGGTTAAGAATCCACCTGCCAATGCAGGGGACACGGGTTCGAGCCCTGGTCCGGGAAGACCCCACATGCCGCGGAGCAATGAAGCCCGTGCACCACAACTACTGAGCCTGCGCTGTAGAGCCCGTGCGCCACAACTACTGAGCCCGTGTACCACAACTACTGAAGCTCGAGCACCTACAGCCCATGCTCCACAGGAAGAGAAGCCACCGCAATGAGAAGCCCGCGCACTGCAATGAAGAGTAGCCCCCGCTTGCCGCTAGAGAAAGCCCACGTGCAGCAACAAAGACCCAATGCAGCCAAAAATAAATAAACAAATAAATAAATAAAAATTTATTTTAAAAAAATACACCATTAAAAAAAAAAGAACCCTTTTCAAGAGAAAAAAGGTATTTAACTACGATCTTGGGACACTTGGGTTATAATTCCAAATGCTGAAGGAAAGGATTAATTAAATCTCGTTATTAACTCAACTTGTACTCTTCTCATTTTACTTGATTTCCTCCTCTTTCCTGTTAGTCTCCACATGTTGCCAAAATGATGCAGAATCCCTGGGGTTTACAATTCTTCGTTCTCTGTAAAGTAAGGGGATTTTTTTTTCCTGCAGAGATAGGTAAGGTATCAAGAAAGAAGGACAGGTAACCAGGAAGTTATAAGTTATTTTACCTTGCCTATCATTGAGAAAAATCATCTCAATTTGTCATGGTACTGGTACGCTTATTTGTAAAAGGTCCACTTTATAATCTTTGTCTTTCTCTGAAATACTTTAAGTGAATTACTTAACAATTTCAGAACTGGGATATATTATATAGATACATATATAGACAGATATGTATTTTCTTGAGATATAATTTATACCATACAATTCACAACTTAAAGTATACAATTCAATGGTTTTTAGTATATTCACAAAGTTGTGCAATCATCACCACAATCAATTTTAGAACAGACATGGCTTCTAAATCCTCTAATTCATTATACAGAGAGAAAACTGACATCCAGATGGGTTAAGTCACGTTCCCCAGGTCACAGAGCTAGTCAGCGGCAGAGCCAGTCCTGGATCCCTGGGAAGTATTAAGCCATTGACATCATCTGGACTCCCTTTCCCCTGCCTAGGAAAGTTCTTCATGAATTAAAAACTGCTGTTAAAATGTTGTCTGAGAAAAACATCTGGCATTTTTTTTTATTGTGCTCCCTCTTATTATATTAAGCCTGGTCTAATTTCTCCACCAAATCTGTCATATTGCAAGATTTCTTAGAAAGACCCCTAGAACAGATAAAAATGTATCTATTGGGCACTTTGACCACAAAATGAAGCCCAGAGAGAATCTGTGACGTCTTTCTTTTCAGATCAAGTCACAAAAGATTTCAGCTCACGCAAAAAAAGGCTAAATTAGACCCTCCGCTCATTTCTTTTTTAATGGGCTGATTATGGGTAGTTAAACTAAACGACCTCATCACTAGCATATTATTTCACCAATGCCAATAACTTCCTGGGATTTCAACCATTCACTCTGGTTAGTGGTCAGAAACCAATTTCAATCATCCAAGGGCTGTGTCTTGCTCGTCTCTGAGATTTGCTCCCATGAAGTCCATACCCAATAAAAGAATATTTTTTCAAAAGAGGTTAGTTCCTTGCCAGCGCTAAGGAAGCTAGCGTAGCAAGCCTAGCCAGCAAGTACGCTGACACTGCCCTGACCACAGCTGCACTCGCCTCCAGGCTGCCCACCCCTCAGTACTGAGCTCACAGCAGCACTTGCTGACTGTTCCCACCTTTAAATGCGCCCACCTCTCTAGGTTTCCATGACACTCCTCTCTCCTGGGTTGTACTAGTTCTCTCCTTCCTGTGCTCCTCCACCCCAAAAGTTTCACTTATTTAATAAATATTTATTGAGTGGTTACTGTTTATCAAGTCCTGGCCTAAACACTGTCACTAAATGTGGGTGCTCCCTTCAGTCTATGTGCAGCTCACTGTGCATTTTCTCACTTTCATTTGCACTTACATTTTTAAATCTCCATTTAGGCTGGAAATCCCCCCAAACTCTGTAGTTCCAATCTTGGCCTCACCCACTGGCTCCCAGGCCAATGACATCTGAATGTCTCACAAACCTCTCAAAGTGCCCAAACCCCGCAGTGAATCCACCATCGCCCTGGTCACCTAATAGGCCCCTCATCCAGGACTCCTTATCACCTCAATAGTATCACTGTCTGCCCAGTGGCCCCAGCTGGAAACTGGGCACCACCCAGTTTCTTCATGGAAGGGATGCAAGTGAGGAAACAGCACTGAGACTGACAGAAGAGAATCCTCCAATTCCAGCTGCATTTCAGGGACCAATTTGTGGAAGAAGCAGGATGAGACCTCATCAGAAATGTGAATTCTGAATGAAATCTGTAGAACAGATCCAGCAGTGCAGGTGTGGGATAGATTTTACAATGTGAGCTCTGCCATGGCTGGAAGAGACTAAAATCTTAGAATACAAATTTGCTTGCCAACAGACACATACACACACACACACCAATTCCATGCCACCCTTCGGGTTTTCCTGTTTCCTCCGCTTAGAACGCCTATCCTTTCCACCCACACCCCCTACCACAATTCCTCCTCATACTTAATTCACAAATGACGCGACTCTTCCTCCGGGAAGCTCTCCCTGATGCCCCTACTGTATTATCTGGCATCCCCTGTGCGTGGAGGTGTGTCTAACACTATTTGTTTACGTGTCTGTCTCAGTGTCTCCCCACCAGACTGGCGGCTCTTTGCGCCAGGAAGACGGTGGGGAGAGGAAGGACGGCTGTGTAGCGTCCCAGCCCGGCAGCCGGACGCAGTCGGGCGGGGCCCATTTCGAGGCGCGCGGTGGGAGCGCTGCGGGGCGCGCTGCGGGGCCCAGCCGAGCGCCAAGTACACAGCATCCCGGGATCCGCCGACGCCCGCGCGACCGCCCCCAAGCGGCAGGACGTGCCCCGGGGGCTCCCAACCAAAAGGCGGAGGACTTGAGGGAGGCCCGGCCGGCACCGCACTCTCTGTGGTCCACCTCCCGGCGCGGGTTCAGTAGAGGCACCAAGTGGAGCCTCCAGGCCTCGGGACGCCCACTCTCTCTCCTGCGCCCGACACCCCGCGGCCCGCCACCTCGTGCTCTCCTCCGCAGAACCTCTCAGAATTACAGTGGCTCGGGGTGGAGCTGGGGGCCGGGGGCTGGGAAGGAGGAGGCGCCAAGGAGCGGAGGAGAGAGCAGGCGGCCCCTCACTCCACCCCCGCGCCCGCCTAGGCGGGAAGAAATGGAGCCCTAAGAGAGGCCCCTAAGGGCGCCAGAGCCCCAAAGGCCCCGGAGCCTCGAAGGGCCCGCAGCTCCCTAGTCCCCCTCCCTCTCGCCTCTGTGCCTCCCTACCTGGCTGGCTTTGTGGAACTGTTTCTTCAGCCCCGCCACCGACATCTCGACGGCGCCCGGCCGGGGCTGGATGGTCTCTGGGCTCTGCCGGGCCACGCGGCCGCGACACGCTGGGGAAGCGGGCGCCGGGGCCGGTCCCCGCGCAGCTGGGCTCCGCCGGGCCAGCCTCCCACGGTCACGGCCACAGCCACAGCCGCTGTCACACTCGCACACACGCGCACACGCTGATGGCAACACTGCGTTCCAAAGCCCCTGCGCAGCCCATTGGCCAAGCCGCGGCGGTATGCAAATGAGGCCGCTGGGGCCGCCCACGCTACATTGTTGCGTGGAGACCCGGGGACGACTGGAGCTGCTGGGAAAATGGGCCTGGGAAGCTGGGCGTGGGATGTCCCGGGGTCCGGCGAGCAAAGCCACACAGGGCTGCTTGCTGGGCGTAGGACGGGATGCATCTGGCATTACGATTGCCCTGGATGGGGAGAGAGAGATCACCTTTCTATGCTTTGGGACTTGGTGCGAAACCTGCTTTTGCTCGTAGGCAATATCGCCTCCCTCAGGCGCATTTTCGGTAGGTTTCTGGTTTTTAAAAGGGACGCTCCGAAATACGCCTAAGTGGGGAGAAATGGAACGGGACAGAGGACCTGCAGTAGGAGGAATTAGTCTGTGGGCGGCTGGTCTGTCTCTTCTTAACCCCACTCGGTGCTCTGGGTACAAGCTGGTCCTCTAGGAGCCCAAGAGTTATTGGGTAATTTGTTAAATACCGCGCTCGCCTCCATAGAGCGCTGAGCCCACTGTCAACTGTATTAAGAGCAGCTATCTCCAAGGAGCCTTAAACAGCCTGCTCTGTATCCAGGGGAATTCACCCGAGGACGAACCCAGCTCCCTCGGTAACTCTTACCAGTTGTGTCAGTTACAGAGTGTCCTTTTTCAGAGAGACCAGAGCGCCCATGTGCGCGGAGATCCAGCCAGGGGTCTGGAGCATCCCACTGATCTTCGTGTCAGAGCTGCGCCCAACAGGTCAGCATAAGCGGAATCTGGCCTCCAAAAGTCCTTAGGGCTCCCAAAAGACCTAGAACCCACTCTTAGCAACGCTTAACACTGAAAGATACAACCCTCTTCCTCCTCCAGTCTTCACCTAAAAGAAAGAAGCTCCTCTCTCTGGACCCTCAACAGATCCCATCTGGGATGACCAAGAGCCCCGGTTTACACCTGTTCCCTGGCATCCACTCCTGGCATCCTGCATTTCTCCAGGATAAAAGTCACACGGGCTCTCCTGGGCCATTAGCTCCCAACTCCCTTATCCCTGACTTCATCCTAGTGAGGATTGGGCTGGTAACTACATCTCCCTGTGCCTCTGTTTCCTCACTTTCCCTTTAGAGGGTGCGAACAGGAGCATTCTTCCTCTGATATGGGAGAAAACAATGAACATAGTGAAGAAGAAAAAGGCGGCCATCCAGAGGGTTAATTAGTATGACTTGCATGAGTGCTGTGGACTTGACTGGCCTACATACAGCTGACACCAGCCACAGATAGGTAACTAGAAGGTATGAGGGTGGTAACAGCTAGGTCCGAATAGCGTAGCAAGATGACCTGTCCACACTACAGGCTGAACCCCACTCAACAGCAGGCCCTGCCCCAGGGGAACTGCTACTAAGGCAGGGGCGGCTGGGGGCCAGGCCATCTGGAAGGGGCTCACCTGCCTTCTTTCTGTGTCCAAGAGTAGTCTAAGTAGAACAGGTTTAAAGGGACTTCTCCCTAAACCAGTCTGACTCCGTGCCCTTTGGGAAAGGGGGTGAGTTTTTTTTAAACTTTTTGGCCTTTTTTCCTTGGTTGATAGCATATTGCAATTCAGTTAATTTTGGTAATTTATCTTTTCATTTCATCAAGTATAGAACTGTAAGCGTATTCTCATCATTTTTTTAATGTCAGAATCGTTCATGTATGTTTTTCCTTCATAAAAGTATTTGTGATTTTTCTTAATTTTTTCTGTGATAAGACTCAGAGGTTTGCCAATTTTGTTGGTCGTTTAAAACAGTTCTTGGGACTTTCCTGGCGGTTTAGTGGTTAAGACTCCGCCCTTCCACTGCAGGGGGCACGGGTTCCATCCCTGGTCAGGGAACTAAGATCCCGCATGCTGCACAGTGCAGCCAAAATAAATAAATAAATAATAATAAAAAAAAATTTTTTTAAGTTCTTGAGTTTATTCATCATTGCTATAGATTTTTTTTCTCTCATTAATTTCTATCTTTATTATACATTCCTTCCTTCTGTTTTGTTCAGGAGATTGAAGTTATTCACAATAGAAACTGATCCTAAGCTGGAAAAGAATATATTGGAGAAGGATTATCAGGCAGCCCAGAGGTTCAGGGGATGTAGGGAACCAGGTTTGGGGGGGGGGGGGGATGAGCAGGAACTAGGAATCTGAGTGGTCAGATCTCCAGCATGTCCAGGGGCAGCTTGTTGGGATGTGCTGCTTCCACCACATGTTCAGGCTGTGGCTACCAGAATGAAGGCTAAGCTGTTTCTGCTTCTTTCAGGCACTCACTCCAGATTCAAAGTTCCAGGGGGCAGCATCTGATGAGCTAAGTCTAGATGTTATGCCCCAGCTCTAGAGTCTAAGACCCACACCATGGTGGATTTCCCCAATATAGGAAGAAGCTTCAGATGCCAGGTAGCCAAAAAAAGTATCTACAAACAACAGCAACACGAATGCCCACGAATGTTTATCTGGGAACTCCTTAATCCTTTCAGTTGAATGTGTTTTATTTATTTTTATACTTTCTTGTTTTATAATCAACACATGTAAAACTATGAATTTTCCTCCTGAGTACAGCTTTGGTTTCACACTTTGTTTTCATTATGTAGTATAGTTCTTCTGATTGTGTTTTAAATAAATTTTTAATTGCAATTACAAAGAGGAAATAACTCTTTGATCCAAATGTTATTCAAGACAATTTTTAAAATCTTTTTAAGGTGGTTTGATTTCTCTTATTCATGATATATGAAATTTGAGACTTGTGGTACTATTGTCAAATAACATGTCTTGAAGGTTTTTTTTAACATAGTCTATTATGTTTCATTTTATAAATGTACCACAGAGGTTTGAAATATGTGTATTCTCAGTTTCTAGGCTACAGTTTTTCAGTTCATGGGTAACAGGAGCATGTGTTCTACCAAAGCTCCTAGCTCAGAGGGAGATTTCAAAGACGTGCTAGCTGGAGCCACATTGGCCAGTTCGTGGTTTGCCTTTTACATCACCATCACCCCTCCAGGACCCAAGGGCCCATAGCTCCTCAATCTGTTTAAGGAAGGAGTATACAAATGTCTTGGGCTATCTGACAGAGTTGTCTACATGGTATGAAACCAATGGGGGAGTCCTGAAGCACAAACAAGCATCACCCTAAACTGAAGGATCTTTGGGCACTTGGTGGTCTTCAAGGTAAAGGACAAGAGGGATGCTGTGGTTGTCTCTGGCACTCTGGACAGATGACCCATGTTCTGGAAGAGGCTTGGGTGTTCTCCTATGTTCCTTTCCTTGTAGTCCTTGGCTCTCCCCTCCATTTCCCCTTCCTTGGTCCACAGAGTACTATGCTAGTGTGCATTCACATCTGTCTGCCTTGTGGTCAGGCCAGCTTTTGAATCTAGTATTTGCAGCTCTTGTGTCTGGTCCTGTCATGAGTGTCACATTTCTCTGTGTGGGCAGAAGCAGAAGAGCCTTGGGCAGGGGACTGAGAGGGAGAGAAGCCTACTGATTAATGTCTCCGAATATTATCCCATCATGTATCTCATAAATCAAGTCTTCTGAGCTCATTGTTCAAATGCTCTGTGTCCTGATTTCTTCTACTTCACTTACCAGAGACTGAGAGAAGTAGTCTACAGTATCTTGTTACAATTATAATTATGTCTGTTGTGCCTTCATTTGAGAGTTTGCCTTTAAATATTTTAGGGCTGTCATATTTTGCCTGTGTTTGTGACTGCCATATCTTCCTTGTGGATTGGAATCTTATCCTTAAAAAATAACATATCTGTCCTACTTATGGATTTTTGCTTCTATTTTACTTTGTCACATGTAATTTTTTTGTATCCCTACGTTTTGTTTGTATGTGCTTCATATGTCCTAATTCGTCCTTTTCCTCCTGTCTCTTCTTTTTTCCAGCTTTATTGAGATTAATTAACATACATGTCATATTACATAAGTTTAAGGTGTACTGTGTGATTTGATACACATATATATATTGCAAAATGATCACTACAGTAAGGTTAGTTAACACCTCCATCACCTCATTTGTCTTTCTTTTTTCTTTTTCTTTTTTCTTTTTTTTTTGGTGACATGAGAACATTTAAGATCTACTCTCTCAGAAACTTTAAGTATACATCCTTTACTTTTGACCTTTCATTTTGTTTGACATGTGCTCTTATAAAGAGAATAAATTTTAATTTTGTTTGTGGGCCAAAATATGTTTTAAATGTATTTTCCTAGAGAGATTTAAAGCATTCATATTTATTATGAAAAGGATATATTTGGTCCTAGTTTTGTCATTTTATGGCATGTTATCTGGGGTTTTTTTACCCCTTCAAATAGCTCCTTCTATCACTAGTATCTATGTGCTTCAAAGGTTTTCTTTGCTTTTTCTTCCCCTTTACTTTTGTGAGTTATGTACCCAATTTTTACCCACTAGCGGTTATCATTGTTCTATAAAATATTTGAACTTATATTCTCTATCAACATCAATAATTAAACACTGTAGGGAAGCCATAGCATGATTAGAATGAGCAGTGGCCAGGGCGCATGGACTAGGGCCACCTCGTCACCTCCTTCAACTTAAACCAGATCATGCTCTAGCCCCAGCCAGCTGAAAAGCCTCCAGCAAAGACCAGAGTGGGTCCAGTTTCCTTTATCTGAAACAGAAAAAGAACCAGTTTGAGACTAGGATGCAGGGTGTTGGTTTTAAGCCAGGGAGGCAAAGATGGAGAGAAGACAAACAGAAATTTTGAGATAAAAGAATAGCGAAATTATTTTAAATTCAAAATAAAAGTTTTCACAAGTATATATTTTCCATGATACAATAACACCTAGAGTTTGAAACTATCAAAAAGTAAAAAGGAGGAAATTTTACCTTTGGAATCACCATTGAAACAACTGCTCTTAATATTTTGGCATATTTTTCTTTTACAGCCTTTTTCCTATGCAAAATTTAAACACAGCAGGGTCATGACTATGCGTACTACTTTATTTTCTTTATTCTCTTAATTACATGAGCATTTTCTATACTGTCTAGTCTTCACACACATTATTTTCATGACAACTTAATAACCAATTATGTAGACATGTCAAATTATATTTGATCATTTTCTATTACTACTCCTTTAAAGGATTTTTCCCCCAAATTTTTCATCACTTAAATAACACTACATTAAATATCTTTTTCCATATTAGGATTACTTTCTGTATTTAAGAATAGTTCCTTAGAATGGATTCCCAGATGTGAAATTAGTGCATCAAAGACTTGAACAGTTCTAAGTGCAAATTGCCATTTATGTAGCATAGTTATAATTGCTCCCACCCTCCATGGTCATTAGAGGAAAATCTTATAAAAAGGGAGGGGGTGTCAAAGAGACATGGATCTACATCTTCCATTTGCCTTGAATTCCATGACTTTAAGCCTGTGGCCTGATATAAGCTCCAGATTGCAGTTCTTGGCAGTCTTTGGAGAGCTGAGTTCAAATACTGATGTCTTAAATAATCCTAAAATGTTAGTTTAACCATGGCCTCTCAATTTCCAGCTTTACTCTTTTTTTTTTTTCTTGAAAAAAAGCTCTCACCCAGACTCCTTTCTGGGGAGGCACTCTGGGTTACTCATGCGTGAAAGGGTGGAGCTCTGGCCCATTATGTGGCATTTGTGCATTATGCCAAGTATTTAGATAGACCAGACCTAGACGCATTCCTTCCCTCAATTTAAAATCTCCACATACCTGGTTGCGCAGAAAGTTGCGAGCATGGCTATTATTTTGCGTTCCTTATAACTTCACAGACCTTTTATTTTGCACATCTGGGAAAGATGTGTGCCCATCGATGAGGTAACAGAGCAGACATGATGAATCCCAGATGCTGAACATGGCAATTTGCCTTGAACTTGCATGATCACAACTGGGAACAAATGTATAGATTTTCTTCACTTATTGTTTTACATGAAGCTGATGGAAAATCAATTGATGGGTTCCAGAAAAGGCCAGAGAAATCTTTCCATTTTAAAATGTAGAGGAAAAACACTGAAGTATTTTTGTGAGTTTAAAAATGAGGATTGGGTGAAGGGCTGCAATAAGCACACAGTGAAAGTAAATATAATTAACTGATGAATTAATGTCTTTCATAGTTATACACAATGCATGACTCCATTGTTCTGCACTCTAAAAATGTTCAGTTAGAATTCTGGATCATGGTGTAATGCTAATTAGAATTTGTTAATTGCATAGGTGCAGTTTTCATTTTCACATTTTACCCCGGAAGATTTACTTTTAAACAAATGCCAGGGATGTGGAATTAGTGAGTGGTGTCCTGATGGCTTTTGTAAACTACTGCTGCCACCTTGTGGTGCTACTGAGAAGTGGCAGAGGTAAACCTTTAGGAACCATAAGTTTATCAGACAGTGGTTAGTTGCATGCCATTTACTCATAATTTCAAAGTTTTTTAAGAGCACACTAGCACCTCTAGTCTTGTCACAGCAGCTCATCTTAATGGTGTTGAGTGCAAAATGTTGCTGCAGTTTGTAAGAATCTCAAGAAGACCTGTTCTGTCACTAAAACTTTAACCAGAGAGGTAGGAGGAGAAAAAATAGAGAATGATGGTCATGGTACTAAAGGAGGAATTTCAAGAAAGAGGAAGTGGCCAATAGAGCCAGTGGTTACTAAGCAGCCCCCTGCATCCCAATTCTATCATTATCTATCCCCTTTTCCTCAATTTATTTTTTCCTCTTTACTCTAGATATTTTAATAATACCTAATTTTCAATTTTTTATCCTCCAACTCCACTCCCAGAATGAATAAAAGCTCTATCACACTGTTCAATAGAACTTTCCATGATGATGGAAATGTTCTCTATCTGTGCTGTCCAATACTGAGAACCACTGGACAACTGCGGCTATCAATCACTTAAAAGGTGGCAACTGTGGCTCTCAATTTCTACTTTATTTGGTTTTAATTAATTAAAGCTTAAATAGCCACATGTGGCTAGTGGCTACTGTGTTGTGCAGAGCAGCTCTAGAAGGGTAAGAGATTATTCTACTCTATTTACTGCCGTGCTCCCAATACCAGAAGAGGACATGGAGGCCTAGAGCCACTCCATAAACATATTCATTTAGTGAATAAATGACAATGAAGAGGGCAGATGAAGACGCAAAGTAGTGTATTAGATTTAGCAAGAAGTTGTGTGTTTGGGGGGCGGGGGTGATTAGGGAGGAGCTGTGGTCAAAGTAGATGGAGTTGAAAAGCCAAGGAAATGTGAGAGGTTGCTGTTCGTGTTGCGTATTCAAGGTGATGTGAACAACGGTCCTGCCAATACTGACTCCCATGGAATGGCGAGAGTCAGCTCTGCAGCCAGCGGCTGGACTAAAGGCCAGGAATCCTGCCAGGATGGTCAGCAGAGGGAGGGACCACAAGAAACAGCGTTCTCCCATAGGCACATCTGGGTGGGCATCACAGCAGTGCTGCCATGGAGGACAGGGAATTCCCATCTGGCTGTGGCCTTGTCCTTGAACCTGCAAGTTCGCCAGCTCGTTAAGTGGACCATGAGGTTGATAACAATGACCTGACAGGTGTGGTAGGACTCAGGGAAGCTTTGTCAAATGCATGAGACAGTCTCATTAGTATCATTATTTACACATGGCTTATTCCTCTTCTGGTCACTGCTCAGAAGTTGCATAGAAGTCTGTGGGCCCTCACTGGCAGGAGGTTCTGGCCCTAGACCCCAGCAGTCCAAGCTTGCACGTATCCTCTACCCGTCTCTACTCCAGGCACCTACTGGGACTAATGCTCTAACCGCGTCCCCATTCCCCTTGGGGAAAATGTCAAATTCCTTTTATAACATGTGCCAAATGAAGCACTGAAGGACGTTAAGACATCGATTCTCAGGACTTAGAGGTAATAATTATGGAATTGTAGATCACTGAATCATTCTAAGAAAACCCCAAAAGACACAGACATTCAATTTTAAGAAAACAATGCTTGCTGGTCTACTAAAAAGTGTGCTTTTCTCCACCCATTTTCCTATAAGCCCCCATTTTTCAGGGGATAAGTCAATTCCCAGATTGAATTCATATCCTCTTTCCACTGCCCTTGTGAGAAGAAACTGTGGTTCCCTTTAAGTGTAGGATTTGGTGCATTTACAAATGTAGCAGAAATGTCCTTAGCATCTGGTATTTCAAGAATCTCCCACTTGTTCTGTATGTGCCTCTTGTAATCACACAAGGAAAGTTTACACAGTGTCTGTGTTGATTTGTATTAATATTTTTAAAGTCGGTTCATTGCTGTTATGATTACTGTCTATAGGGGGCAGCGAGGGACCTCAAAGTGAAACAGCAGAATTTTACGCATGGTCAAAGGTGAGATTCCACAGCTCTCTAAAGCAGTGCTTCTCAATCTTTAATGTCTACATGAATCCCCTGGGTATCTAGTTAGAATGCAGGCTCTGATTCCCCGGGTCTGCAGTAGGCCCCAAGGCCTAAGATTTTGCATATCTAACAAGCTCCCAGGTGATGCCAGTGCTACTGGTCCAGGGACCACACTTTGAGTAGCAAGGCTGTAAATGACAGTCTTATAGAGACCCCGGATGCAGTTTTCTTATTTAACACATGCTCATAAACAGCTCCTTGTGTTTAAGTGAACTGGATGGATGGAAAACAACTGAGTTACAGGTATGTCCTTCCCTTGGCCATGGGGGCAACATTTTCTCTCCTGTGGCTCAGCAACTCTGCTGGTAAACTTCAGAGGCTGGTATTATTTGTCATCACCTTGGCCCAAGTGGGTGTTGGATTCTGAAACTGATTTTGTCAGATTTTGTCCAAACAGTAGAATGTGCCCTCACCCCTGAAGCATGGAACCAGTGGCCTGCAACCACCTTCTGTGGCCCGGGCCATATCAGGCCCCTGGATGTGCAAAGGGAAAAAAGTCACAGTGTATATGGGACATGCCACTGTGCACTCTCATGGCAAGCCTGTGACATATGTACAGTTTCTCATTCAAAGCTCAGAGAGACAACCCGTCCCCAACAAGAGGTGACTGATCCATCTCTCAAACTCAGGCCTCGGAAGTCCACCCACTGGCCTGGAGAGAATCAGGACTTTAATGTGTATGAATACTCCTTGCTCTAAAGTACACTTCAGTAAAGTTCATTCAGTTAACACAAACGTATTGAGCACATGCTATGCACCTGGCCTTGTGCTGGGGGCTGGACCAGCAGAGATGAACCCATTTGTCCCGTAGGAGCAGACATTTGAAACTTTTGAGTAGGTTTCCAAGGAGAGTCTCATGCAGCCTTAGGAGAAGCTGGAGTCGAGTGAGCTGACCGGTGTCTGTCCCTACCACTGGCCCCTCAAGGTGCTTTTCCCTGACCAGGGCAGTCATATGGTATTACATAGAGGCTGGATTCCTTTGTGCCCTAACATGACCCTTATTTCTATAGTAAGCTGTGACTTTATTCTCCTCCCTACCAGACTCTGAACTGGAAAACACAGCTTAGTAAGCATGTATTGTATTGGTTAGCACCATTCCATTCCCGTGACTTTTCCTTACTCCTGACCGTTATGCACCCTCTGCCCACCCAGGCTGGGGAACAAGAGAGCTGATGCGGCTGAAGTGATGGAGGACCATGAGGGGTACTGACACACACGCTGCCACCCATCCTCTTCGTGGGCTGGAAGCTTACCTCAAGCAAGCTGCTGGAAGATGAAGCTTTGTCTGGCCCATCTCTGTACAGGCGCGCGTGCACACACACACACACACACACACACACACACACACACACTGACTAGTACAGAACCTAATGAACTCTGTCACCCCACAAAATTTGAGAAGTAAATGAGTGACTTAAGATCTCACCCGTGGGTTTGCAGATCATGAATGGATTGACGTTAAAGTTCATTAGTTTTAGGCAAAACCGACCAAAGCTATTAGAAATCAGGATCCTGATAACCTGTGGGAGGGGCAGTCAGGACTGAAAGGGGTCCCAGGGAGGCTTCTGGGGGCTGCTTATGTTCCATTTCTCAGACTGGGTGCAGGGTACATGAGAGGGCTCACTTTGCTAAAATACATTAAGCTGTGCTCGTAAAGTATGTGCACTCCTCTAGATGCACACACAAAAAAATACACAGAGTTCATAACTTTGAAAGATTTTCACTACATAGAACAGCCATTTTAAAAACAGGAATTAAATCATAATGCTTAAATCAATGACAATGAACAAATGCCCTGAATTTTCTCCTTTGCAGATCCATTGCTTCTTAAAAACAAAACAAATCACCAATTACCTAATCTTGGCCACCCCCATGCAATACATTTAAGGCTAGAAACTTCAAAAACAGCCCATCTCTTCTCTGTTTTCCATTCGGCTTTTGCTCTCCCCCCACTGATGCTTGTTGAACGACCTCACCTGATTTTTATATAGAAAATTGAGTCCATCTGGTGTTAGCTCCCTCCAGCCCCCTCCTGCCCACTTGAATGCGATCCTGGGAACCCACGTTTTCCTCCCCTGCTTCCCTCTGATGGTGAGGAAAAGGAGCCCCACCTCCTCTTCACCTCTCTGCAGCTCACTCCCCAGGAGTCTGGCCCTGACACACACCTCCAGGAGGGGGGCATCCCCTCCCCACAGGCAGCAAATGCTGGATGTTCCAGACTTGGCCCCAGCCCATTTGCAAGGTCTTCAGTTTCAGGAAAAGAACCTGAGCTGCTTCCCCACCCACCCCCCGAGGACATTGGTAGAATCATCCCCTGAGATCTGAGTTTACCTTTTATACAATCTTGACCCTTTGACTTTTGTCTTATATTTCCTGACTTCCAGACATATGCAGGGCCTAATTTTAAGTGGCTTTGGAAGTTTAGATGTTCAGGCTTTTGCAAATAATTTAATTTCAGGCCTGAAATGCTCAAGTTTCTCTGAAAACCTAGAACCTTTTAAACTCTTTAAACTGGGTGCTTCAGCTGTGCAGTCTGAGAGTTGGAGGCCCAGGCCTGGTCTTTCTGTCCTCCATAAAACCCAGATAAAGTGTCTAGCAGGGAAGTACCAGGTGCCACCCAATCTGGGTTTAACCTGCTGGAGGGCTCTGGAGAAGCCCAATTTGCCTAAAAGCTAAAATATCCATTCCCTTAATGATACATTTCCCCAAAATTCATAGTTGTATGATCTATTTTAGTTCACATATGATAAAGTAGTCTCTAGCCCCTACAGCATCCATGCATTCCCATGGGCACCCAACCTGGGGAGTGGAGTGTAAGCTTGCTTCCTCAACTGGACATCTTCTTCAGGACACAACCTGCACAACTGCCCATGGCACCCCTGTCCACTCTTTTGGAGATATTTTAGGTCAATTCTGATATCTTTCTGCTTCCTCTACTTTTGATCATTTCAGTAACTATTTTATAGCCACTCCTTCTAAGGATACTTCAACTTTATTTTCATGTTTATAGTACATATTTAACAAATGCCCAGAATTTATACCCAAGGTATCAGATTTATCTCTTTGAAGTGTCTTAGTTCTACTTTACTCTTTAAAAACAGGTTTTACAGAACTTGGTACACCATAGGGAATTATTAATCAAATTATATGACATACAGAAGGTTTATGCCAAATTAGTGAGGCCTGCCCAGATGGTTAGAATGAAGAGGCAAGAGATATAACATCAGTGTGCTCAGCTCCACTGCACTTTGTTTTTAAAGCTATATAAATAAATAAAAGGATTAGGCATCACAAAATACTAATTAATATATCCAACATATTTAAAATATATTTGTGGTTTTTCTCTCCTCCATTCTTTTCCTAGAGCCCATGCCTTGCAAGGCCAAGATAATTGAAAAGCATGCTCATAACATAACCCGAGTCTGGGAAGAAGGTAGACACTCTTTTTTTTTTAACATCTTTATTGGAGTATAATTGCTTTACAATGTTGTGTTAGTTTCTGCTGTATAACAACATGAATCAGCTATATGTATACATATATCCCCATATCTACTCCCTCTTGCCTCTTCCTCCCACCCCCCCATCCCACCCCTCTAGGTGGTCACAAAGCACCGAGCTGATCTCCCTGTGCTATGCGGCTGCTTCCCACTAGCTATCTATTTTACATTTGGTAGTGTATATAAGTCCATGCCACTCTCTCACTTCGTCCCAGCTTACCCTTCCACCTCCCCGTGTCCTCAAGTTCATTCTCTACATCTGTGTCTTTATTCCTGTCCTGACCCTAGGTTCTTCAGAACCTTTTTTTTTTTTTCAGATTCCATATATATATATGTGTTAGCATACGGTATTTGTTTTTCTCCTTCAAGGCAGACACTCTTCAGGATAATAAAATACAGGAGATATGCCAACAGCACAAGATATCTGACGTATTTTAGAGAATCCACCTGGAGACCAGATGACCATAATGGCCTTTTCCCATCCAACCAGCAGGATGTGAGACTCCCTCCACCCTGTCTCCAGCAATGGGCAAAAGAGAGAAATCCACTCCAAAGGACTAATCCACAGACTGACAATGCACACCAAAGGCCATGGCCAAAAGCAGCCATTTTAGGGAGAATAAGAGGAATAAAAGGACTGGGGATGGGGAGTAGAGGATGGCAAGGAAGAGTTCCAAAGGAAACTGTTTCTGCTCATGTGCTGAGTAGTTATTACAGACTGAGGTCAAGCATGGAAGATATACTGAGAAGACAAATAAACATGATTGTCCATAAAGGTCCCTTAAAACTCTATGGCCTACTGCTCCTAAATGGTACATGGGCATGAACTGGGTAGACGAATCCCTACCACCCCTTTTTACTCCAAACAGATTGATTCTATCACTAGAACATAAGTTAAGAATTGACTGAAGGAGGTTTTCAGCTAAACAAAGCAGACATAACACATGTTTATCTCCACCTCTTCCCAAAATCACACAGAAGGACACTAAAAGAATTAGAAAGAGAACAAGAGAAGAGATGACAGACTAGAGATGTCAACCAAATTTGGGGAAATTGAAAACAGTTGAATAAATGGTGCTGCCTTAGCTGAGCTCTGAGAACAAAAATCTGACTGCCTGCAGAGGAGATGAAACTGGTGAAAAACTGATTCCCAGTACAGAAGCCTGGAAAGTTTCAGAAATCAAGGCACAGGCACCTTCAAAGAGAAAGAATAGGGTGGGTTTGGCAGTGCAGGGTGGAAAGCAGAACTGGTTTAAACCTCTAAAAAGGAGGAGCTGGGCCCCCAGATTCCAAGCCCAGGCCACAAAGCCACGGGAATGACCCTGCCTCTCTTTGCAGAAAACAGGAAACCCATCCTCCAGAGAGGCTGGACCAGAGAAACACTGGGAGTGGAGAAGTAAAAGTGGGTGAGGCCCTCCTTCCCCCACCCCACCCCCACTCAGTTCTGAGAATGCTGGCTCTAGGAGGGCTGTCTCTAAGGGAAAACCATGGAACTGATAGATTAGTTGGTGTGTTTGACTGCATAAGAGGACTGTTAGAGTTCTTTTAGAATGTTTGGGGCTGAATCAATGATAAATAACTGCTATAAAACTAAGTGAACAAAAAATAAGGCAATTATTTAAAATGATATAATAAGGGAAATAAAATCATAATACAGGGACTTTCCTGGTGGTCCAGTGGGTAAGACTCTGTGCTCCCAATGCAGGGGGCCTGGGTTCAATCCCTGGCTGGGGAACTAGATCCCACACGCATGCTGCAACTAAGAAGCCCTCATGCTGCAGCTACAGAAGCCCACAGGCCACAACGAAGATCCCGAGTGCCACAACTAAGACCCGGCACAGCCAAAATAAATAGATAAATATTTTTTAAAAATCACAGTACTGGTATTATGATACCAGTACATGGTATAGCTGTGAACAATATTTGCATAATTATAATAATGACAATACAAAAGATTAATTTGACAAAAACTATATAAATTGGGAAGATGGGGAGGGGCATGTATGGTGGTTTAGGAAACATAATAGTATTTTAATAGTAGGAAGTCAATAGATGACTTCTAAAATTTAAAAAATCACAACTAGTAATATAAGCATGTTGTATAGAAATAACAAAGTTTAAAAAGAGAGAAAGAGAAGAAAAGGCTGAAAGATTTAAAAGCATGTATTCTGAGTGGTGGAGATGGGGAGCAAAAATTGAGGTACAGGAAGCCTGGGGTAAAGGACTGCTTCCTCTCCTGTAAGGCATGGACTATCATTTGACTTCTAAAATTATGTACACGTACTGCTTTAGTAAGAATTAAATTACATTTTTAAAAGGAATTTGTTGGACATTCTTTAGAATTAGGTGTGCGTGTGCTCTGGGTTGAGAGGGAATTAGACCACCTCTTTGCTCCCCTAATCACCAGCAGATGTGTGGATTTCTTCAGAGTCTGAGAGAGGGATTATAAGAGACCACAACATGGACAACAGCCTAGCAGCTGACCAGTGAGACTGATTTGCTTTACTGGCTGCTTCATTCTTCCCTCCAACCTAAAGGCCATAGATGTCTGGGATTATGGAACTGTGGTGCAGTGCCTGCTATGCCCATTTGAATTCCATAAAACTTAGTCAAGAGGTTCCTGCTTTGGCAGCTGAACAATGGTTTTCAGGGGTATAAGTATCCCCAGCACAAATGGTAATGTTGCTTGGAGGGGAAAAGAGATTTAAGTAGAAGCAACAATGATATCTGTGCTAGAGCTCGGAAGGGCACCCAATTTGGAATGGATGTGTCAGCTGAAGACTGGGATCACACCTTATTTTGCAACATAGAAGACACTTCCTATTCAGGCCTCCCAGAGGAGATGCTAGGGGAGGTGGCCTAGAAACTAGTGTGTACGCCTTCGTTGTGTGGTGCAATTAGAGGGACGGCAAATTCATGGAAAAAATGAAGCTGGTCTTCCACATGTGCTGGTGCAGTGACTAGGCAGGCTTCTGGGGGGCTTAATTAGTGTGTGCATGGTATAGTTTTTCATCCTTTAGTTTTAACCCATGTATGTCTTTATTTTAAAGTAGGTTTCTTGTAGATAGCATATAGTTGTTTTTTTTTAATTCAAGCTGACAATCTCTGACTTTTAATTGGAATGTTTAAACCATTACATTTAATGTAATCATTAATATGGTTGGGTTTATAGCTACCATCTTGCTATTTGTTTTCTATTTCTCCCATCTGTTCTTTGTTCCCCTTTTCCATTTTTCCTGTTTTCTTTTGTGTTAATTAGGTACTTTGGGGGATTCCATTTTGTTTCCACTATTGGCTTTAACTATAGCCCTTTGTTGTATTTTTTTAATAGTTGCTTTTGGGTTAAAATATTCACCTCTAACATGATAGTCTACCTATAAATAAAATTATACTATTTTACTTATTATACATATTATACATGAAGCTTAAAAGAGTGCACTTCTATTTCCCCCTCTTATCCTTTGTGCTATTTTTATCATACTTTTAAATTCTACATATGTTATAAATACCGCAATACATTATTATTGTATTTGCTTTAAATGGTCAATCATCTTTAAAACAAAATTTCAAATTAAAAAATGTATTTTATATTTACTCACATATTTACCATTTCTAGGGCTCTTCTTTCTTTTGTATAGATCTCAGTATCAATTTGGTGTCATTTTCCTTCTGCCTAAATAACTTCCTTTTTTTGCTCAGATCTACTGGCAATGAATATCTCAGCTTTTTTGTGTGGAAAAGTTTTTATTCCACTTTCATTTGAAAGATATTTTCAAAGATATTTTTGAAAGATATTTTCACTAGGTATAAAATTCTAGGTTTATAGTTTTCTTTCAGTGCTTTAAAGATGCCATTCCATTGTCTTCTGGCTTGCATCTCTTCTGACCAGTAGTCTACAATATTTCTCTTTGTTCATTTGTATGCACTGTTCCTTTAATTTCTAACTGTCTTGTGAATTTTTTTTCTCTGTATCCCTTATTTTCAGCAATTTGATTTTGATGTTCCTTACTGTGGTTTTCTCTGTTTGTTCTACTTGGGGTTTGCTGAGAGTATTAGTCAGCTTGGACTTCTATAACAAAATACTATAGACTGGATGGCTTCAACAACAGACATTTATTTCTCACAGTTCTAGAGACTGGGAAGTCCAAGATCAAGGTGCTGGCAGATTCGGTTCCTGGGGAGAGCCTTCTTCCTGGCTGCAAGAGGCTGCCATTCTCACATGGCAGAGAGGGAGAGAGCTCTGATCTCTCTTCCTCTTTGTATAATGGCACTAATCTCATCATGGGGACCCCCACCTTCATAACCTCAACTAAACTGAATTACCTCCCAAAGGCCCCACCTCCAAATGTCATCACATTGGGGGTTAAGGCTTCAGCATGTGAATCTGAGCGGGGTACACAAACATTCAATCAGTAACAATGAGCTTCTTGGATGTGTGAATTTATATTTTTAAACAAATTTGGAAAACTTTTGGCTACTTTTTCTTGAAAAATTTTTATTGCCTTCCCCTTTTCTGGAACTCCAATCACACATTCCTCGGGCTTTTTCTCAATCCAGCTCTACCTAATCAGCCTTCTAACTAGAGTGATTTATTTTTTTTCTTAGAATCATTTAGTGAGTTTCTACACTATTATTTGTCAATATAATGGTGATTTTTTTATTTTTGTTTCTTTTTAAAAAAATATTTTAATGATTTTTTCAGCTTTATTGAGACATAACTGACAAAATTGTAAGATTACTTAAAGCGTACTATGTGATGATTTTGATATACATATATATTGTGAAAGGATCCTCTCCATTGAGTTAATTAACACATCTATCCATCACCTCACACATTTACCTTTTTTTTTTTTTGATGAGAACATTTAGGTTCTATTTTCTTAGAAAATTTCATTTTTACAATACAGCGTTCTAACCTATAGTCATCGTGACATATATACATTAAATCCTCAAACCTTATTCATCTTATAACTGAAAGTTTATGCCCTTTTACCAACCTCTCTCTTTTCCTCCCAACCCTTGCAACCACTTTTCTGCTCTGTTTCCATGAGTTAAACTTTTTTCCCAGAGTCCACATACAAGTAATGCCATGCAGTATTTGTCTTTCTCTGTCTGACTAATTTCGCTCAGCATAATGCCCTCCAAGTTCATCCATGTTGTCACAAATGACAGGATTTCCTTCCTTTTTAAGGATAAATGATAGTTACATGTGTACACAGAAACACACACACACACAATATTAATTCTTCCAATCCATGAGCACAGAGTATCTTCCCAATTATTTGTCTTTTGAATTCTTTTGTCAATGTCTCACAATTCTCAGTGTAGAGAATTAATATTGTTTAAGTGTCCATACAACCCAAAGTACCCAAAATGTTCTACAGATTCAATGCAATCCCTATCAAAATCCCAATGACATTTTTCACAAAACTAGAAAAAACAATCCTGAAATTTGTAAGGACCCACAAAAGACCCCAAATAGCCAAAGCAATCTTTAGAAAGAAAAACAAAACTGGAGGCATCACACCTCCTAATTTCAAACTATATTACAAAGCTATAGTAATCAAAACCATATGGTATTGGCAAACAGACAAACAAAAAAGACACATAGCTCAATGGAACAGAATAGAGAGCCAGAAATAAACCCATACCTATATGGTCAATTAATTTATGACAAAAGAACCAAGAATATAGAATGGGGAAAGGATAGTCTCTTCAATAAACTGTTCTGGGAAAACTGGATATCCACATGCAAAAAAATGAAGCTGGACCTCTATCTTATACCATACACAAAAATCAACTCAAATGGATTTAAGACTTGAACATAAGACCTAAAACAATAAAACTCCTAGAAGAAAACAGGGGGTAAGCTCCTTGACATCAATCTAGACAACGATTTTTTTTTTTTTTGGACTTAACACCTAAAGCAAAGGCAACAAAATCAAAAATAAACAAGTGGGACTACAAACTAAAAAGCTTCTGCAGAGCAAAGGAAACCATCAACAACCTATAGAAGACAACCTATAGAATGGGAGAAAATATTTGCAAAGCACATATCCAATAAGAGATTAATATCCAAAATATACAAGGAACTAATACCATTCAATAGTAAAAACAAAAACAAATAACCCAATCAAAAAAATGGGCAGAGGAACTGAGTAGACACTTTTTCAAAGAAGACATTCAAACAACCAACAGATACATGAAATGCAAATCAAAACCACAATGAAATATCACCTCACATCTGTTAGGATGTCTATTATCAAAAGACAAGAGAAAACAAATGCTGGTGAGGATGTGGAGAATATGGAACACTTGTACACAGTTGGTGGAAACATAAAGTGGTGCAGCCACTATGGAAAACAGTACAGAAGTTCCTCAAGGAATTAAAAATAGAACTACCATATGATCCAGCAATCCCACTTCTCAGTAGACACCAAAGGAAATGAAATCATTATCTTGAAGAGATATCTGAACTCTCACAACAGCCAAGATATGGAAACAACCCAAGTGTCCATCAACAGATGAACAGATTTTAAAATGTGTGGTATATACAGTTGGCTCTCCGTATCCACAGGTTCTGCATCTGCCATACAGAGGGTCAACTGTACTATGACATTTTATATAAGGGACTTGAGCATCTGGATTTTGATATATGCAGGGAGTCCCATGGATACTGAGGGACAACTGTACATTCAATGGAAATTATTCATCTGTGAGAAAGAAGGAAATCCTGCCATTTGTAACAGCATGGATGGACCTTGAGGGCATTATGCTAAGTGAAATAAGTCAGACAGAGAAAGACAAATGCTGTATGATATCACTTATATTTAGAATCTAAAAAAAGCTGAACTCACAGAAACAGAGTAGAAAAGTGGTTACTAGGGACTGGGGATAGAGGAAATGAGAGAGATATTGGTCAATAAGTACAAACTTCCAGTTATAAAATGACTAAGTTCTGGGGAATCTAATGTACAACATGGTGATTATAGTTAATAATACTGTATTATATACTAAAGTTGCTAAGAGAGTAGATCTTAAATGTCCTTACCACAAAAAAAGTAATGGTAATTATGTGATGTGATGAAAGTTAGTTAACACTATGACAGTAATCATTTTGCAATATATATTGAATATATGTATCAAATCAACATTTTGTACACCTTAAACTTACACAATGTTATATGTCAGTTATATCTCAATAAAGCCTGAAAAAAATAAAATAAGAAGAAAAGGGAATAGATCACAGAAAGAAAGCTGAAAAGAAGGTTCAGGACCAGATTGAGGGTTCTGTAATCCCTCAACTTTAGTCAATTGTTCATGCTAATACAATTGCATCAAATGTAACCTAATCTGGGTGAACCCCACAGTACAGATTCTTTAGTAGGTACTCCTTAGATAGGAGATTTGATCCATGGGGAAAAGCCAGTGAAGTAGAAATTGGGATTAGGCTCTTAACTGAGGAAATGAAAGTCTAGGTGATCATTGAAATACCACTGGAGAAAGTTCTTCTGATTAAAACTACAGTGCTGGGCCAGCCACTCACGTGGTTGGTTGTGTGGACTGTTCCCTCGGACTTAGATCACACAGGGCTGTGAGCAGATGACTATGGGGGAGGGGCACAGACCCATGTGCCTCTGAGGACCCAAGACTGTGATGTCTCAAATGAAGAGTGAATGGAGCAGGGGTGCTGGTTTAATGCTGCTCTCTCACATGTATAACAGTTGCTAGTAGTCTGAGAGAAATGATGTAGACACCCAAATTTCAGAATGGAATGGAAAATGTGGCATCTAGAAACGATTATAGTTGTTCTCAGAGATGGCACTGTTCTTTCCCCCACACCATGTCAATTTCCTCTTGCCTCAGGAATTCCTGAAGCCCTACTTTTCCCATTTCAAGTGTTTTCTGCCATCTCCCTAAGAGTGATTTGGGCAGCGAAGACACATAGCCAATTGCCTTTCTATTAGGGATGCTCAATGTGCAGACGTGAACATGCTGAAAATACCAAAATTCATGAAACCGAATTAGCGTGATCCCTGAGGAACACACGTGATCACCTTGCACATTTGGGTAGATCATCCGTTTCCTCCTGCGAGTTTCTCTGCCTCCCTGCTCAGCCCCCAGTAGTTTCTCAGGGTAACTTAGAGGACCCTGTTTGGCCTGCACAATCTAGAAGAATTTTGTTGACCATGGTTTGGGCAGCAATGTCCCAGCACGAGTTCAAGTTCTCCAAAAGGGTAACTTTCGCAAAGTTTTATTAGCTAAACCCTTGCTCAATATGAAGTTTTCTCCCAATCCCCATACTTTTTCTAAATCCCTTAACAATGAACCAGATCCCATGAGCTGAACAACAAGCTAGGAGCGTTTAATTCACTTCGTTTTCTCCCTTAACATTCCATGGCTGGTGTATCATCAGACTCCCTGCAACATTTTGTTCTACCTACAATGTACAACCTGATAGGGTCTGGAAAATTCAGATGGGGTGAGGAGGATTCAGACAAATCTGATTAGCTGGGCAGGGAAAAGTCACTCTGTGAGCAACAACCATTGGCTTCCAGAGAATACCAGACCTCTCCAGAGAAAGGGAAAGGTCAGGTTCATATATTTCCTATCTTTCATATTGTAGTGCCTGGTACAATTCACTCCAATAGGGAGTATTCTCCTTTTAAGGCCCCTCAAGATACCCTGTACCAGGTGGATGCTGGTGTCTTAGTTTCGTCTTCATGGTTCACAGAACCATGGAAAGCTGGTTAGATAAGAGAGAAGACCCATTTTTCCAAACTTCAAGTATGTCATTCCTGCAGTAGATCCAAGATCTGAGGGACAGAGATTAGATTAGCATTCCAGGCAGAAATGAGAGCATAAGCAAAGGCCCTGTGACAGGAGAGGGCACAGACCGGAAAGAAAATCAGGGTGCTGGACCACCAAGGCAGAGGAAGTATGGGGTGGAAGAGGCTGGGGCAGTAGTTAGAATCAGACTACACAGGGTCTTGTAGGTCTTGTTAAAGATCTGGGTCTGAATCCTAAGAATAATGAGAAATCATTGAAATTTTAATAAAGCAGGAAGCAGATGAGTGGCCTGATCACACTGGCTGCATCTGTGGAGGAGCTTTGGCGTGGAGAACAGATTGGAGGGGCACTGGTGTGGAAGCAGCATTTCAGACGTGAGGCGCTGGCTGGTTGAACCAGGGTGGTTCGGGGAAGCAGAAAGAAGTGAACAGATTCCAGCGACATCCTCGGGCAAAAGGGGCAAGACTTGGTGACGGACCAAATGCGGGGAAGGAGGTGTCAGCAATGACCTTCCTGCCTTGGAAGCTGCCAAGAGCTCAGCTCAGCTTTCCTCCTTCTCTGCTGCCTCTTCTGGAACAGGCAGACCCCCCAGGGAAAAGCAGCATCAAATGCTAAGTTGATCTTTCGGGTTTTCCTTTGCCTCCGGATCTTAGCACTGTCCTTTTTCACTGCTTATTTTGGGTCTCTGAGGCCTCAAGAAGACCTTATATTTTGTCCCGTTTTTCTAGCTGTTCTCTGAGGGAGACTTGGCCTGTCACTAGCTGAAATGGAAGAAACAGTCTCCAGTCGACCTCAGAGACTCTGATCTCTGCCCCACCCCATCCTGATCCCTCACAGAGTCACTGAGCTCTTGCAGTTGGGAGACCAAGTTCTAGCCCAGACTCTACCACTGACTTTCCCTGTGACCTTGGGCATGCCCCTTCCCACTCTGGGCCCCACTTTTCTCATGCACTGTCTACCTCACATGCTTGTGGTGTGAGGTAGAATGTAAGTATATCAGGATGTTTGTTCAAGGTGATGTGACTTGTGGTCTCTAAGACCCACCTGAGAGCCATGTCCTGTAGTTTCTGCCACCAACTATGACCTTGGACACCCAGGCAGATCAGCAGTCACTCTGCACAGTCTGATGTCCCTGGGGTCCCTCCCAACTTCACAGCAGCTAGCCTAGTTTTGCAGGGCCTGAAGCTTATGTAATATGGTAGACCCTCTTTAAAAAGAATACTATAGAACAAACACAAAATCAGTTATACGTGAATTTTTTTTAGAGTGGAAAAAGAAATGTTAATGAATTCAAATTTAAGAGCTAATAAATACCTATATTAGTCAGGGTCCAGGCTGGAGGCAGAATCCACAAAGTAATTGGAGTAAGAAATGTTTAATATAAAGAATTATTCATTGGTTTAAAAAAAAAATGATTCATTGGTAACAGGGGATTAACTTAAAGGGTAAACAGAACTCTAGAGGATATAGGACTAGTAGATAAACAGAGCAACCATAAACTCTAGGACTGAAAGTACCCAAGGAGGGAACAAATTTGGAAGAGCTCCTCACCCTCCCATCCCCCAGGGCTGAGATTCAGACCTTGATGGAGAGGGTATGGCTGTGGCCCATTGGACGTGCAGAAGTTTGCTGAGGTGTCTCAGGCCAGGTCTGACAAGCAGTAAGCCACCTGCTAGGGTGTGGACTAGACTTACTCAGGAGCTCCCTTCTGGGGTGCAAGTGGAACTTGCTGAAAAGCTTCTGCAGGGGAAACACACTGTAAAGTTGCTCATCAGGTGAGATTTGTTGGCAATCCTCCAGCTGGGTGCCTGGGAGATGTGCCAGGAGCTGGCTGTGGTGCTGGCAGAAATTGCTGGAACCACCCGTTGGGGTGGCCCTGAAACTTGCATGGGGATAAGCACCATGGGGTGTGGCCAAAAGCCCCAGAAGCGAGAAGAGAAGCAGGAAAATCCAGAAGAAAGAAGAGAAGCGTCTTTGTCCTCCAGTGTCCCTTCAGCACCCTCCTCCGGCAAAGCTTGATATGATGCCAGCAGGCAATAGGGAAATGTTTACACCCCAGTATCACAAAGCGGAGCAAAGAAGGGTGGGTAGAAACTGAGAAGCAATAAAGTGATGACTGGCAGAATCCAGGAAAATTACCTATTTCATCACCATCATCATCACCACCATCATCATCATCATCCATTAGTTGCTCGACATAACCTTATTATACATTTTTCTTACCCTTTCTGGCTTCATACTCTTTGACTTTGAATGCTTGCTCATATGACACTGATTTTGTGACACTGTTTTCTATAGCAAGACTAGAAAAGTAATCCAGTATTTCTTCTAGCATGCTTGATGGAAATCTATTTTTTTAGTATTGATAGTTCAGAAATAGTAGCCTCCAACTTCAAAGGCTTTTGTTAATGCCCCTTCTGTAACTGCACTCCTGGTCTCTTCAATAGCTTGGAGTGAGGGCCTAGGGTGTTACTGGCTGTTGAGTGGGGGACACGGGGGTGGCTTCCCAGCAGGGAAGGAGGAAGGGACAGGGCACATGTAGAGGATGGACACCCAGCTCGAGCAGTGCAGCCGAGCAGAGGTGTGCTGGGGGTGGCAGCTTTCCCCACTTAGTGCTGGAGGGGAACCTGCTGATCCTGGGAAGGGACCCCTAACAAGCTAGAGTCTTTGAGGCTTAAGCTTCATTAATTTGACCATCAGTCCACTTCTGCCACTACAGAATAGCAAAACTGACTTCCTACCTGTCTTCGGAGGCCTTTGGATGGTTTCTGAAATTCTGCTTTAGCCTCAAAAGTTGTGGACATTATTCAAAGGACATTACTCTTATGGAAGAGTTTTAGAAACCAGGCAGCCTCTTGGGATAAATGTCCAGACCCCTCCCAAGGGGTTATTTTAGAAGCAGCAGCAGTCACGGAAACTCTAGCCAGTTATTTTTTTAAGGACAGTTATCATGAGTACTAAGTCATAGCAAGTAGAGTTATTTTTATCTTCTTTTATCAACTAAATCACTTCTTTCAAACATGAAATAACTTTTGAAACAGGGATGGCTGTGGTCAGAATCAATATTTCCCCCAAGATGAGCCTACTTCAGAGAACAGTGCATCTCCTCCAGTTTTACTGAGATCTAACAATCCCAGACAGGAGGCACGCAGGAGGGCGACTAATGATTTTCCAGTTCCGGTCCCGCCCCTCCCTCTCCAACACCCCTCCGTCCAACCTGTATTCTGGGCCACTCTTTCTTGGATGGAAAACTAGAAAGATTTGACATGTTGTTAACTATATTCTTGTTCATGGTTTTTACCCCAGATTTCTATACATTCCTGAAAGAAACATATAGAAAAAAATACAGGCACTGGAAAGTTTAAGGCTATTTTTTCCTAAAGGTTATTCTTAGTGTGGGCTAAAGGATAGGGAGGTGGATGAGGGGAGAGCATTTATCCCATGAGGAGGGAAATTGAGGCCCCAGAGAGGCTTACTTGCTTCAGCCATGTCTGTCCTCCATCTGGTATTCTTAGATGCCAGCTACACCAATCTCCCTAACCTTCTCTGCCATCTTATTTATATTCATCTCTATCACAAAGAGAAAACTCAGCTATCACTCAATATCCAGAAGCAATAATTTTTTAATTGTATGGTTTTTTAAATGAGCAAAATAAAGAGATAGATGACAGATAGAAAATATTTGCAACTTATATCACAAAAAATGAACTTCAATACCTAATATAGCCAGACCCTAAAAATTCTACATACCAACATTATCCAAGTAGAAATATAGTAAGAACAAAAGATACCATTTGTAGCAGCCACTGAACCTTTGGAGTGCTAGAGAAAGGCTGGGGTGTAGGAACAGGTGGGAAAAATCTGTCTCCAAAATTCATATGTTGAAGTCCTAACCCCCAGTACCTCAGAATGTGACTGTGTTTGGAGATAGGGTCTTTAAAGAGGTAACTGGGTTATAATGAAGTCATGGGGGTGGGTCCTGATCCAATATGACTGGTGTCCTTATAAGAAGAGGAAATTTGGACATAGGCATTGCACAAAAGGAAGACACAGGGAGAAGACAGCCACCGACAAAGCAAGGAGAGAGGCCTGAGAAGAAATCAACCCTGCCAATACCTTGATCTTGGATTTTCAACCTCCAGGACTGTGAGAAAATAAATTCCTGTTGTTTAAGCCCCTAGTCTATGGTACTTTGTTATAGCAGCCCTAGCAAACTAATAGAGCCCTGAAGCAGCTCTGTTTGTGCTCAGAGAATCACAGAAGATTCTGTCTCACTTTCTATCTTCAGGATGCTACCAATTGTTGGCTTTCTTCTTTCAGCCCAGCTTCCTGAAACATAGCTACTGCAGGTTTGGTGCCCCAGGGAAGGGCTCTGACTGGTCCAACAGGAGTCAAGTCTCCATCAATAGACCAATCACTTGAGGCCAGGTGGGTGGTATAGAATGATTGGTTCAGGCAGTCTCAATTGATCAAAGGTTCTGCCTGCCACTGCCACTGGTCTTGCTAATTTAAAGCAAGCCAGAGTTCCTACCTGAAGTTCCCCACTCCCTGACCTTCCAAAGTATCACCCTGAGGAGAGCCACTTGCATGACAGATGAGGTAGACTCTAACCAGCGGATTCTGAAAATCCAGAAGGACCCTGGACCCTCTTTTAAAACATACATGTTTCTGGTAGTAGTTACATATTGAATTAATTGTTATGCTATTAATTTCTTGGTTGCTTCCTTTTTTTTCTTTGTAGATGAATTGAGCAGAGAGTCCTAGATATTGTGGAAAAGTTCAAACAATATTTCTGAGAGGGAAGTGAGGGGAAAGAAACAAGTTTCATGGATTTAAAACTTTTGCTGGGGCAGCCTCTGCCCTTTGAGTTCTAAGAACTCTTCGTGTGAGATGTAGAGTCAACATAAATATGTGGACTTCTCATTTAGATGATACCTAATCTAGGGGGTCTTAGATCAGTAAACAAAACTGACGGGTTCTCTGAAATTATTTATCTCTTAAGGTACCATAATTTCACTGTGTACCTCAAAAGAGAAAGTCAAAGAAACCTCACAAAATTCCAGCTTGTAGGTTCCACCATCGATTGAAAATTGGGTACAAAAGCACTATCTTCCCTGGATCACTGGCTTTTAGAAATTTCTCAGCTTCAAAGTTTTACTTGTAACAAGTAGCAGCCAAACCTCATGTTGTCTAGTCATCCACTAGGATGGAGCCGTGGGAAGAGGCCTGGGAATGGATCAAGACAACGACAGGTGGTTGGACTTCCCTGGTGGTCCAGTGCTTAAGACTCCATGCTCCCAATGCAAGGGGCATGGGTTCAATCCCCGGTCAGGGAAGATCCCGCATGCCATGTGTCATGGTCAAAAAAATTGAAAATTAAAACAAATTTTTAATTAAAAAAATAAAGACAAGAGGTGGTCAAGTTCCAGGAGAATAACTAGGACAGGTGATGGTGAAGCAGGGGGTGGGGGTTGGGGAGAGGGGGGTAGGCAGGGAGTTGGGTCAAAGGAACCAAGGCTAAGAATTTGGGGAACAATGGGCAGATACCCAAAGTACAAAATCTGGACAATAAGACTGGGCCAATGTCTAGGCAAGGAACTTGGGTAACAGGCCTGGGGCCGCAGCAGCAAGTCTGTCTGAGGATCCTGAATAGAGGCTGCTAAGCCAGAGACTCCCTTCTGCATATGGCCCTGGCCAGAGTTGGGTGCCAATGGGATTTGGTAGTGTTTATAAAAATGTTTCCATGGTCCCCCATCTGCCTCTGAATCTCCTGGTTGGCTTATTCAAAATACAAATTACTTAGCTTCCCCTCATCCAGAGCCACCTCTTCCTACCAGATCAACCGTAGGGCCAGTACTGAAGAAAGAGCCTTTTCATAACTCCCCACCATTATTTTTATATACCTTAATTTTTAGAACTTTACTGAAGTAGAGATCTGTGCCTTCAGAGAGGGGTAAATAGACACGACTAGATGGAAAGGTATTCTTGATACTGGAACAGCAGTCAGAAGCACTATTTTCCCAACTTAGTAGATCTGGAAAGTTTGGCCCATGAGCCCCTGTCTCATCACCTGACCATGACGCTTCCAAGCTCCCCATTCCTACTGTCCCTACTCGAAAGCTCAGTATGACTCCCATATTCCAGAATGACAGACTTGAGACAGGAAGTCCTCAGGCTCCCCTCCCCCAGTGGGTAGGGACTTAAAATAAGTTCACTGCTCCTGGCAGACTGGCTCACGACAAGGCATTCCCACCAACCTTGGCTCTACCTCCAATATGAGACCCAGCTCATAGGGTGAGCTGCTTTGACCCCCATTTTTTAGTGTGTCTCTGCTAGTGCTTTGGGGAACTGAGGCTCTGGCCCTAATTGCTGACTGTTGGGTTTCATTTTGCCTCAGCCATTTCTGGAGACTCTGCTTTGTGCCTGGTTGTATATGCCCTTCAGACTCCATCCAATAAGCCCCATCCCAAGTGTCTGTCTAGTTCCAAACCTAGCACATGGTAAATGCTATGAGAGGTAGCATGGATCTAAGGTGAAATCACAAGACCACAGGTCTGTCTTGGTTCTGCTGTCACCCTTGGGAAGCCTTGGGTAAATCAGTTCCCATTAGACTACATGGACAGCTGTGTAACTTTAGACCACCAGCCCATGAATCCAGATAACAGACAACAACTGTCAACCCCCAAATCTAAGATATTCCTGTGGGTGATCTATAGGACCTGTACGCAACAATGAATCAGCTCCCTCTCTGCTTCACTTTGATGCCCCAAACAAAGCCTCACTCAGAGGTTCATTAAACTGCTGTATTGAAACTTTAGAACCAGCCACATGAAAAAAAAAAAAAAAATCACTCCAGTTGCAAACATTAAGCATTTGAAGGAGACCAAATACACACTTACTCAATACAGCCAGGTCTCAGCTTCCCCATCTGTAAAACTAGGCTCAGTCCCCAGATCCCTCAGGATGACCAGCAGCTCCCAATGCCAGGAAAGTGCTTCAACAACATCAGGTGAGCTGTACAAATGAGAGGTAATTTGACAAGTCAGCCAGCACGGAGCAGCCAGTCAAGTCAATGCAAAGTGCTCTAATGCACTTAAAAGCCCAGAAGCAAGCCCAGGCTGAGTAATAATGGCCTAAACACCACCAGGGATTTCCCAAGTCTAATTTCCAGGCCTGATGGCCATGGTGTTCCAACTCCATTGGGCTAATTAAGGCACAGCGGAGACAGAATCTGACAGAGAAGCTCACCCTGGCCTTGGTCTAGATTTATGGAGAAGAGAAGTTGCCAAGAAGGTAAATTAGACATCAACAGGGCTTCCCCCAGGATGTTGAGGTCTCAGGAGCATTAAGGCTGTGAGATTTAAAGTGAATATACATCAGTGCTGTGCAGAGAGACCAGGAGGTGTGGGAGTTAGAGCAAGGTCTCTTCCGTTTGCTAACCATGTGGTCCTGGTATACTCTACTATTCCAGTCCTTCACTTCTTCATCTATAAACTATAGCTAATGTTATCTACCCCAAAGTGTTGTTGTAAAAAATGAAACATATGTAAAATGGCAGTATTGGGCCTGGCACAGAATGAGTGCCCAATAAATAGTAGCTATTTTTATATTATGTTATAGTTGTCATGTTTTCTGCTATAGTGAAATATTCACACAAGACCTGAGAAGTGAAAGACTATTTATCTTTCAGACCCAAAGACTCAGCCGAGCCCTGATTGGGACATATGTTCCTTTGGGGGAGATATGTTTACATGGGATGTATCTGCCTAAGGGGGCTACTTTTTCTCTCAGCTTCTTCAAATACCAGCTACTTTAGCCAAATGTATACAATTTATCTCTCCCGCAGAATTCCTTAATCTTAGCTCGAGATGCTCCCCCCTCCCATTTCTAACCCGTTTCCCACCAGTGCCATGAGCCACATTGGACCATCATACAGGAAAACCATAACCTGTGCTCCCGACAGGTACAGAGGAATCCATACCTCTCTCCTAGTCATTCTTATCACTAACTTTCCAAAATCAGTTTATCTACATAATATCCCTGATTCTGAGCCAGGAAGGTAGATGCTAGCAGTTAAAATTTTCAGCTCAATGGAAGAAGAGTAAAGAAATTTCTATTGAGTAGAGCTGTCCAACATATATACATATACATACATAGATATATGCACACATACTTTGTGAGAGAGAAATTCAAAGGGCCAAAGTCTAAATCAAAGTCCACCAAGTTCATACATTAGAAGACACATTATTATTAAGAGTTTACTTCTCCCCAAAATTAATCTGTAGATTAATTCCAATCAAATTCCCAAAGGATATTTTTTGTTGAAATAGACGAGTTAATTATAAATTATATGTGGCAATGCAAAGGACCTAGAGCAGTCAAAGGAATCTTGAAACAGAACGAAGCTTAAGGACACACACTACCTGATTTCAAAATGTACTATTAAAGCCACAGTAATCAGGAGAATGTGGTATTAATGTAGGAACAGATAAACAGGTTAATGGCAGAGAATACAGTCCTGAAATAGGCCCACACATATAAAGACAATTGATTTTCAATGAAGGCACCAAGGCAATTCAATGGAGGAAAAGAAATTCTTTCAATAAGTAGGAGCTGAAACAATTAGATAAACATGTGGGAAAAAAAATGAACCTTGACTCCTATTGCACACCACACACAAAAATTAATTTGAGATGGATTATTGATTTAAACATAAAAGCTAAGACTACAAATTTTCTAGGATAAAAAACCAGGAGAGTAGGCAGATATTCCTTATAAAAGACACATAAGAAATAAGAAATTTCTTATAAAAGAAATTTTTGATAAACTGGATGGCATCAAAATCAAAATACTCTGCTTATCAAAAGACACCATTGAGGAAATTAAACAGAGAACCACCTGCTGGGGGAAAATAATCACAATACATATATCTGAAGAAAGACTTGTATTTAGAATACATAAGGAACTCCTACAAATCTACATCAAAAGACAAACAGTACAAGTAAAAATGGGCAAAAGACTTTGAACAGACATTTCACAAAAGAAGGTATACAAATGACCAATAAGCCCATGAAAAGATGCTCAGCATCATTTGTCATCAGGGAAATGCAAGTTAAAACCATTATGAGATACCACCTCACATCCACTAGAAACTAGGCTACAATTAAAACAGTTTACAACACCAAGTACTGACAAGAATGTGGAACAACTGGAACTCTCATATACTGTTGGTATGAACTAATTTGCTGGTACACAATTACTTTGAAAATGGTTTGGCAGTTTCTTTTTTTTTTTTTTTTTTAACATCTTTATTGAAGTATAATTGCTTTACGGCAGTTTCTTATAAAGTTAAATATACAACCATCCTATGACATGCTACGTATTTACTTAAGAAAAATGAAAACATTTTTCCTAAAAGAGACTTATATAAGAATGTTTATAACAACTTTATTCATAATAGTCAAAAACAACCAAGTGTCCATCAATAGGAGAATGAATAGACAATAGTAAAATATTCACATAGTGAACTACTTTTTAGCAATAAAAATGTAACAACTGATACATGCAACAACATGTATGAATGAATGAATGTACATACATGAATTTGAGATTCATGGATGAATCTGAAGAATATTATGTTTCATAAAAGAAGCCAGACAAAGAAGAGTACATACTGTATATTCCACTTATATGAAGTTCAAGAATAGGTAAAATTAATTTGTGGTGATAGAATTCAGAACAGTAGTTGCCCATGGGGGATAGGATTTACTAAAAGGGGGCATGAAGGAAATTTCTGGGCTGATGGAAATAGTTTACGTCTTGATTATAATGATAGTTACATAATCACTGATCAAACTTCATCAGACTATATACTTAAGATCTATGCATTTTACTGTATGTAAATTTTACCTAAATAATAGAAAAAGACCTTTAAACACACATTTCATTCTAGTTAGTCGGTTTGCTTTTTCACAGTGGGATGTTAGTAATTCAGAAGCTGGAGCTAATGAGTGAATTCATTGAGGATAATGAAAGCCAAGTTTCTCACTGTTGAAGAAGGGTGTTAGAAATATGGAAACAGGAAGACTACAATAAACTTTGGAGTGTTGGATTGGAATAGAGGAATCAGTATGAATGGTTTATAATATAAGGTTTTTAATTAGAGATTGATATATTTCCTAGCCCTGACAGCTGGGAGGGCCTCAAAGCAATGACTCCAGTAGCAATAAACACACCCAGTGCCCAGATTTGATTTCTAAATACTATTCTTCTCTAAAAGGAGAATGGCTCCTTGAAGAAAGGGTTGATTCCAGGAATGGGGCAGGGATAGTACAGTATGAACCTGAAACATCTCATCCCACCAGAAAATATGGATGTGTTAAAAAAAAATGGTGGCAGCACGTCTGAAGGACACAGGAGCCTACCTGACAAGGCTCCCACTGGCTGAACCTTAAACAGTTTGGGAGTCCAATTAAATAATCATGAGGAAACAATTTGAGCATCAAATTGGGTGAATTCTAACCCACGTAATAAAATAAAGAATCCACAAGTCCATTCTGATATAAATAAATATATTCTGACAACACTTTCTTACGCATAGAAGAAATAATAAATGGAAGAATAATAGTTTTTAAATTATCAGTGAAGGCTAGAATTAGTGGGTGAAAGTTTGATGAGTAACAGGGTGTTTACATAATCTCAAAGTATCTCCCGTAACTACAAAGGGGATGATAGAACTTTACAGAGAAGAAACTTGGTGGACACCTTCTTAACCAAGTGATCAAAGTTAACATCACCAAAATTATGACAAACTGACATCATGTCCCTCCTAATGTGATACACAGACAATAACACAACATCACTCCTGGGGCATGTCTGCCAAAAATTAAAAATTTAAATCTAATCAGAGGAAACACCAAACTAACCCAAATCAAGGGACATGCGATCAAATAACTGACCTGTAGTCTTCAAAAATGTCAAAATCATGAAAGGAAAAAAAGCTCTAGGAACAGTTCCAGATTTAAGAGACTAATAATTCATGACGACTAAATGCAAAGAATAATTCTAGATTGGATTCTGAACCAGAAAAGAATAGTTATAAAAAGGAACGAAATTGGGTCATTTGTAGAGACATGGATGCATCTAGAGACTGTCATACAGAGTGAAGTAAGTCAAAAGGAGAAAAACAAATATCGTATATTAACGCATATACGTGGAATCTAGAAAGTGGTACAGATGAACCGGTTTGCAGGGCAGAAATTGAGACACAGATGTAGAGAACAAACGTATGGACACCAAGGGGGAAAGCGGTGGGGGGGTGGTGGGGGTGGTGTGATGAATTGGGAGATTGGGATTGACATGTATACACTGATGTGTATAAAATGGATGACTAATAAGAACCTACTGTAAAAATAAATAAATAAAATAAAGTTGAAAAAAAAAAAAGAAAGAAAGACAACCTGGCCTTGGGCAGGGGGCATGGACATCCACGTGCTTCTCTGGAAGAAGCACTGCAATGAGATACCACCACATGCCTGTTGCAACATCTAAAATTAAAAAGACTGATTGTGTTAAGTGTTTGTGAAGATGTGGAGGAACTTGAACTCATATACTGTTGGTGGGAATGTAAAGTGGTACAACTATTTTGGAGAACAATTTTTCATTTCTTGAAAAATTAAACAAACACCTATACCATATGACTAACCATTCCACTCCTAGGTATTTACCCAAGAGAAATGAAAGCATTCAATACTTGTACATGAATATTCATAGCAGCTTTATTTGTAATCACCACAAACTGGAAACAACTCAAGTATCTATCAACAGATAAATGAATAAAAATGTTGTAGCATATCCAAAAAAAAAAAAAAAGAATAGCTAAAAAGGACACAATTGGGACGATTGACAAAATTGAATATGGACCATGGGTTGACAGAGAGTATTGTATCAGTGTTAAACTTCCCAGTTGAGATCCTTGTACTGTGATTATGTAAGAGAATGTCCTGGTTCTTAGGAAATACACACTCAAGTATTTAGGGATAAGGGGGTCTGTCTTGGCCAGCTTGGGCTGCTATAACAGACAATTATAGACTGGGTGGCTTATAGACAACAGAAATTTATTTCTCACAGTTCTGGAGGCTAGCAAGTCCAAGATCAAGGTGCCAGCAGATCTGGTGTCTGGTGGGGACTCCCTGGTTCATAGATGGCCGTGTTCTCACTGTGTCTTCACATGGCAGAAGGAACAAGGGAACTCTCTGGGATCTCTTTTATTTAAGGGCACTAATCCTATTTAGGAGGGCTCTACCCTCATGACCTAATCACGTCTGAAAGGCCCCATCTCCAAATGCCATCACATTGGGGATTAGGTTTCAATGTATGAATTTGGGAGCGGCACACAAATATTCAGTCTATCACAGGGTTCAATGTCTGCTACTTACTCTCAGGTGGTTCAAATAATAACAATAATATGCACTTACGTATGATATATAGGTATGTGTATGTGTACAGAGAGAGAGAAAGAGATTGATAAAGAAGCAAGTGGGGGAAAATATGCAAACAATTGGTGAATCTAGATAAAGGGTATACAGAAGTCCTTTGTACTGTTTTTGCAACTTTTCTAAAAGTTTGAAATTACTAGATCAAAATTAAGTTTTATGCATTAGTTATTTTGACTCTGTATTCTTTTTAAATATAGCAAGAATGAAGGTATTTTTATTCCTTTCCCAGACCTCAAAACTCATGGAAAAAAATAGAAGATGTGATCACTGGTGAGGTGAAGCTGTCCAAATCTGAAATCTGGATGGAGACAAGAGATCAGGCTGCGAGCCAACACATGCTTCTCCAGCTGGGTGTCTAGGGAAGAAGAATCTGAGAGAAAATTGATAGTGCAGGACCTTTATCAGGGATTGCTCTTAAATCAATACCTCTGGAAGAAAGGGCATGGAAGCAGGATTGGACAGAGAAAGGAAAAGAACTGTAATGCTATCTTGATAAGAGCCTCAGTCCTTCCCCTGGGGAATCTCTGGAGCTGGCATGGCCCTTGGGAAATGCCCCTGGTTTAGGCGAGGGGGCTGGACCTTTATATCCCTGCATGAACCAGTCATGGGATGACAGCAAAGGAAGGAGAAGGAACCCGAGAGAAGTTACAGAAAAGGGGAGAGTTGATATAACATGATCTCAAGGGAGACCCGATTCAAATCAGGTGTGAGAATAGACTTAGAAAGATGTAGATATGCTTCTTCTGAACTAAGCAGGAAAGTGAAGATAAATCACTTTTAAATAGTAAGCAGGTAAATCAGCTTATTCATGGACATCTAAAAACCTAAGATATGTTTGAATTGAGATAAAATTATGTGCTGTTCCCAATCCCAGTTTATTTTATGATTTATGAACATAGATGAGTTTCTTTCATGTGCTGCAGAAGATACAATAAAAAGCTAGAGGTGATACTGGGCAGACCCCCTGGCATTTGTTGGTGGAAATGTGGGCTTGTCACAAGTCCAAGCTGGGCTCCTGATCCAAACACCAAAAAGAATGAGCCTTTCCAACATCATGGTGCTGTGCAACTTGTCTTGGAATCTGGACAATGCAGTAGCCCAGCTCTTGTAGCATTCCCATGTGCCTTTGAACCTGGATCCAAGAGATTTGTAGCAGCCCACATGGACTGACAACAACATTCCTTATGTTTTATTAATAAATTTTTCTCGATTACTTTATGGTGTATGCAAGATTCTCAAAAGTGATTGATTTTATCAGAGCCAGCTAGCAACAAAAAGTATGACCAAGATGAACTACGTAACTCACTACAGGGACTGCTTGAGTTTCCAAGTCTTCTTGCTCTGTCTTGAAGGCTAGTTTTACAGCATGAATGCAGCTTCTCTCCCTCTTCCTTAGGAAGGTCCAGCTTCATGCTGTAGGGTACATATCCTATTTCAAGGAGTTGTGGATTATTGCCCCTTTTAAAAATCTTTCATGCAGTTTTTCTCCTATGACAGGGTTTCTCAACCTTGACACTATGGACATGTTGGGCTGGATAATTCTTTGTTGTGATGGAGAGTGGAAGAGGTTCTGTCCATTACAAGTTTAGCAGCATCCCTCGCTTCTATCAGAAGTACCCCAACTTCCCGCCAGTTGTGACAAAAATGTCTCTGGATGGTTCCAGATGTCCTCCCAGGGGCAAAATTGCCTCTGGTTGAGAAACACCGTCTTAAACTGAAATATTAGAAAAGATTTCAAATATTTTATAACTGCTACACTTTATAGCCTGTCTGTTTACTCCCAATACGAGGCTTTCATAAAAACCTGGGTGAGGTGTAATTCCAACATCCAACTGTCTCCCCAGGCATCTGTCCATCTCTCTGTGTTTGTAAATTGCAATGCCTCATTGATCCTTCTTTTCACAGAGTCCATTATCTATTCATATTTTGACTCTAAGAGATGTTTGCTCAAATCATGTCTGCTGTGCATAATGGTCTCCGTAATTTAAAAGCTTCCTGCCAGCAGGCATTTCCCACTATTGACCGTGGTCTTCTGGAAAAAGTATGTTGCTTTTGCATGCGTATGGTTGGGTCTCCCATTCTATTCCAAACCTTCAAGTGACATCTTGTCTACAAACAAAATAATTGAGCATTTAGAGTTTGTATTCATTTGTCTACAATTTTAGTCCCTTGGAGATGCTGACCGGACAATATCTCGTGATGCTGCGGCAGGACAGGAGCAGCGGTGGGCAGTAGACTTCTGGACTGAGAGTAACGGAAAGATTATTGCCCTATCTGCCTCCTCCCTTCCATTCTGAATGGGTTTTCTTTTTTAGGTCATTGGCATACTTCCTAATTTCAGACAGGTTTTGTAGATCTAGCAGTGTTTGGAAATCCATATTGTGTATTGCATATTAATAAACCATTTTTTTCCTTTTCTTGGAATAACTTCGCAATCTGGAAATGCTTCCATGTGGTAGAAATTGGTCCTCCCAATGTTGCTTAGAGAAGAAAGAAGAACATATGCTTAGCAGCTAATTTCCCTATAATACTAAGTAAATTTAGCAAAGGCCTTCCCTCTGAATCAGCTGTTTCTCTTTCCATTTCTTCTACAAGCAATCCACTCCTACGCGTATATCTGGAGAGAACCATAATTTGAAAGGTTGTGCGCACCCCGATGTTCACTGCATCACTATTTACAACAGCCAGAACAAGGAAGCAACCTAAATGTCCATCGACAGGGGAATGGATAAAGAAGATTGCAGAGACATGGATGGACCTAGAAATTGTCATACAGAGTGAAATAAGTCAGAAAGAGAAAAACAAATATCATATAATATCACTTATATGTGGAATCTAGAAAAAATGGTACAGATGAACTTATTTACAAAGCAGAGATAGAGTCACAGATGTAGAGAACAAATTTATGGTTACCAAGGGGGGAAGGGGGGATGGGACGAATTGGGAGATTGGGATTGGCATACATACACTACTATGTATAAAATAGGTAACTAATGAGAACCTACTGTATAGCACAGGGAACTCTACTCAGTGCTCTGTGGTGACCTGGATGAGAAGGAAATCTAAATAAGAGTGGATATGTGTATACGTATAACTGATTCACTTTGCTGTACAACAGAAACTAACACAACATTGTAAAGCAACTACACTCCAATAAAACAAACAAACAAACAAACAAAAAAAACTCCATGACATGTTCTGTATGTTCCAGTCTTACAACAAGGTCATACATCTGAGCATTCTGTCCTTCTCTCTCTGGATAATCATTCAACTCATATATTTGCTACTCTGTCATTTGTTCAAATAAATTAATGAGAGAAAAGAAATGAAGACATGTATACAAATAACTAAGGCAGAGAGTAGAAAAAAGTATGTGTATCATGCAAGACTTATCAGTTAAATATTATGAGGGTTCATTTATTTGGGGTTGCTTTTACTTTGTGAGGTCCTGAAATATTTCTTGCTATGATCGTCTGTCCTGAAAATATTAAGGCACAATTCAGCGTCTTCTGCTGTTATTGCTTATCCGAGGGTCACACTGAACCCTCAGAATAATTTCCCGTGGCAAAAAGGTCATCGCTCTGCAGGCCCAGGGGACAGGGCAATCTCGGTAAGCTGCCTCCTTTGCTGCACACAAGGGGGCCCATCTTCACCTCGTGGCAGGTTACTGGTGGGGTTAAATGTATACTACTGCCACAAAACACAAAGTACACAGAACAAAAAGTAAGTTTCATGACAGATGCCTCTGGCATGTTCTCAATATTTCTTCTCCAGTGGTGTCTTTTCCTTCCCACCCTCATTAGAGAAATCCACCATTAGTCAGTTCAAACACTAAAGAATTTTAACTGGAGTATGGGGGAATTCAGAAGGCCCAGAGCAGGCATGTTCCCTATGAGTGTAACAGCCATTCTTCTGGCCCTGTCCCTAGGAGTTTGGGTTCTTCTACTCTTCAGGGACGGCCACAAGGATCTTTGAGAAGCACATTTTACATTAGTTTTATTCCTGACTGGGTTCAGGTTCACCTTTAGGGCAGAGAATGTTAATTGTCCCCTAATATCCATCCTCTCCTTCTTCCTTTTAGTAATAGAACTTCCTGAGTTTTGAAGGAACACTTGCCCAACAAGTTAGAGACAGCATTCCCCAGCTTTGTAGCTACGTATAGACAGGTGTCTCAAGGTCACCAGAGAGTAAGTGGAAGAGCTAGGATTCAAATCTACATAAACAAAGAATACAGTCTATTTTCTCACCCTGTCTCCCAAAAGTGAAAGTGATGAAAATAAGGAGACCGTTTGTGGATAAAGGAGAGAATTCTAGGAGAGTAGTTTGATCGTTCTCTTCCTTTCCAGAAGTGATATTGATGGCCACCACGGAAGGGCTGGGAGGGGCAGGTGTCATTTGCCAGAGAAGGTGAGCTGGGAGAAGAGCCAGTGCAGGGCATGACAGGAGTCTGCTATGCAAAGGTTTGGCAGGCAGCGCTGGGTATCCAGAAGAGGCAGGTTAAGGGGCGGGAGGGAACTGGACCCAGACAGCCACATCCAGTATTGCCATTCCTTTTTTTTTTTTTTTTATACAGCATGTTCTTATTAGTTATCTATTTTATACATATCAGTATGGCCCTTCCTTGACCACATGCAGCAGCCTCGAGCTGGAGTGAAGGAAATGGGTGTCTGTCTCAGACACAGAATCTCCGATATACCAGGTTTGAAAGAGCCCTTGCCAGATAATTAGTCCAACCTCTGGCTCACCATCTGCATCTCATCCCAGCACTTCTTGAGCATGTCCATCAGTACAGACCCTTTGTTGAGTACCTGTTCCCCTTTTGAAAGAAAACAATCCTGCAGAATTGTTAGAAAAAATAATACTTATTTCCATCCTACTGTGGACGTACATCTGGCATTATGATTTTTAAAAATTAATATGTATAGGTCAGTAGTATATTTATCTTTATTTGCAAGGCTGCTTTAAAATTCACAGATACATATCCCTTCTGGTGTTTGAATGTGAAAGTGTTTTTTCTTTAGATATTTTAAAAGGGGAGAGTCTGTGGCCCAAGAATTTTCACACGTAATGCTATTCTTCTAAATGGATTTATGAAAAGTTATCTCAGGACTTCTGCTTTTTTGCTGCTGTTAAAAGCTGCTGGCTACAATGTCTCTGCCTTGTGAAAAAATGGGGGGTTTTATTTTAAAATTAGATCCTAGGGTTAATTTAAAGATTATGCCAAGTGTATGTTCCAAATCCACTCATTCCATCTGACCTGCATGAACACATCTGCTCTGTGTTCGCCCCACCCAACTTCTGACGGTGGCATACATCTGATTCCTTTGATTAAAGAGAAGAGTTTGTTAGGATGTCATGTACAGTATATCAAAGGAGATCAGGCACCCGTCTGCAAGTCAGATGACAAAAGGAGTGATCAGGACGGTACGGCTAAGCAGACATTGTGAAGAGTCAGCTAAGGGGAATGAGTCATAATTTGGAAAAGTGTTCGTTACCGGTGGTTTTGGTAATTATCACGCACAAGTCCCAGGGTCTGCGACATTAAGTGAAGCAAAGTAATTTCCCCAACATCCATCTGTCCCAAGCACAGAATTCCAACCAAACTGTAGAACCAGCATGGTAAGGGAGATTCCACAACATTTGGCAATAATTTTCCAAACTGGGATTTGTCCAGCTGTTCAGTCAATGGATCCAGATTAAGAAAGCGCCTTACCTTTAATCAAAGCATGATGAAAAGCTTTTGTTTCTGAATAGCAAGGCTGCCTAAGAACGTCATTTCCTTTTTATTCGAATCAAAATATACATTGTTTTCTGTATTTTTTTTTTAACTTCTAGAGTAATTGGCCTCCACACTGGACCATCACTTGCACTCTCTGTATCTCTTGAGATGTAAGCTGTCCATCTTGGTGCTGAGAGATAGGAAGAGTTAATGCTTCCTGCATGGGGCAACTTCCCAGACTGTTAAGTTCTTACTGCTCAGCGTGTGATATACCCCAGCAGCACCAGCTTCCTGTGGACCATTGTTAGAAATGCAGGATCCCAGGCCCCACCCCAGACCTACTGAATCAGAACCAATGGTTCTGGCGGGTTGGACAGTGCATTCTTTTCTTTTCATGGCCTGATCATTCTTAAAAGAGGAAATGATGTCTTGTTATTTATTTGAAATACAAAGCAGGTACTTTGTAAACTGCTTCTGTGTTACACTCATTCTTCAAAACATATTTATGAAGTATAAACAACAAGGTCCTACTGTATAGGACAGGGAACTATATTCAATATCCTGTGATAAACCATAATGGAAAAGGATATTAAAAAAGAATGTCTGTATGTGTATAAGTGAGTCACTTTGCTGCACAGCAGAGATTGGCACAGCATTGGAAATCAATTACACTTCAATTTTTTTTAAATTAAAAAAAATACATTTATAAAGTGATGAGTATATGTCAAACCCACTTCCAGGAGCTAGGATAAAAGAGTGAATGGAAAAGGGTCTGTCCCCTTGAAATTTAAATTCTACTGCAATAGATGTATTTCTGAGAAAGCCCTTTTTCTCAGTCTTCACTGTGATGTGTACCTTCACAGGTTTTTTTACACAAAGCCCATGTCTCTTCTGTTTTCAGGTGCTTCATCCATTAACAAACAGTGTCCCAGGTGGAGAGTGCCCAGTGTGCCTGGATTGTCCTCGGGCCCCTCCGGAGGCTCCATCTCCCTTTCACAAGCCTGAGGCTGAGGGCAGGTTTCCTGATCTTTGTTTTACACAGGTCTCTATCCCAATTCCCCAGGCAATTCAAAGAGCCCCAACCCAGCACGCCAGGAAGAAATTCCCCCTTGTGACTATGAATGTTCTTTCAGAGGATAAGGAGGAGGAAAGTGGAACACAATTCTGGATTTTAAGTCCTGGCTGTTCATGAAGCCAAAAGGAAGCTTCAAGGAGAGATTTTAGCTGTCTCCTTCATCTCAGCCCTGGCATCCTCTGCTGAGGACAAAGGTCTTCCCTGCTCACCTCCCCAGTCTCTGGTGGGCGTAGCCATTCATGTGCTGCTGGGAACGCCAGAGGGCAAGCCTCTTCTAGAGAAGCCTGGTTCATCCTGCTGGCAAAACAATGAGTTAGGGGCTGTTGATGGGGAGGTCAGCCAAGGCTGGATCTCACTTAGCACTGTTTTACACTAAAAGGCATGGAGGAATTAGCTGTTAATCCAGCCCCGCGGAGCTGTATTTAGTACCCTGTGGAGCTGTATTTAGTACAGTATTTAGTACTGTATTTAGTACCCAGATTTTGACACATTTAATTTTATCCAAAGTTCCCGAAGCTGAGGGAGATTTGTTTTTCTATTTGCATAACTTCATGGATATTTAATGAAATATGGGAGAGGAAGCCCATGTGCTTTTACTTTGTCAATTTCTACAAAAGTCAAGGGACTACCTTTAAAGAAAAAATTGAACAAATATTGATGAAAAGCACTTCTTAACACTCTAAAGAGGTGGTTACCCTAAAACAAAAGCCAAAACTATGTCGAATGGCAAAAAGCTAGTAGCCCCTCTAAGCAAAGGAACAAAACAGAGATTCCCTATTTCCTTCCTTCATTCTTTTTTTAATGTGGATTTTTTCCAGTTCTATTGAGGTATAATTGGCAAATGAAATTTGTGTGTATTTATGTACAACACATTGTACACCTTAAACTTACACAATGATATGTCAATTATATCTCAATAAATCTGGGGAAAAAATGTATCTGATTAGATTTCCTAATTATATTTTATTCTTTTCTTCCTGCCCCCAGCAATTATTGAGCATCTACTCTGTGGAAGTAAATGAAGCCCAACCAAATGAAGAAAGCAAAGGCTATTTATTCTGAACTTGCTGTCGTAAGGGAGTCAACCACCATCACTTGCATTTTGGCAGAGACTCAAAGGCAGGCAGAGAAGTGAGTAAGCTATACAGTGGGAAAACACAGAAGGCTTCAGGTGTGCCCTGATTGGAGGCTGTTGGCATGGGGGAGCTGGAGGTGGGCTAACTAGAAGCAGGGTATCCTATGTGATTGGTTAGGGGTGCATATTTGGCTTTCTCTGGTTGGTCCCAAGGCAGAAACCAGGACAAAAATTAGGGGAACTCTTAGTTATTAATGTCCTGGCCATTTGGGGCCAATTGTTAGAGAAGTTATTGTTTAGTTTCCTGGATTGTTGCTAGAGATAGCACTTGGCTTCCTGCAATTCTCGCTTATAGCAGACCAGCTTCCTGGGCTAATTATTGTAGATAAAGGGTTTTGTTTCCTGGGCAGGTTGTGGGTAAAAGTTCTGTTTTTATATTTGGTCTGGTCATTGCCCATGTGTACATTCAGTCTCTCAACTATGTCCCAGATGCTAGGTGCTGGGACACAAACTTATATGAAAATGTCATCTGCTCTCAAGGAGTTTACTGCCTAGTAGTTACCATTGTTATTAATTAATTTATAAAGTTTCTTCTAGTACAATAAGACATGAAAAAGAAATGAATAAAGATTAGAATAAAAGTTTACCTTATTATTTTCAGGTGGCTTAAGTGCAGTCTTTGGTACTAGTATATGGGGTAAGGCATACTTTTAGGCCAGTGGGTTGATATTTGAGGCAAGAAGTAGCTTATTTTGTCACTGAAATTATAGTATTTACAACATGACACAGACCTTCCACTTATTAGGCACACACAAGGTCAGGTGAGAACTGACCCTCGGGGGTAATTTATAATCTCTAAATACACCACAATCCCATGCACCTTAAATTGGCTCTGGGAGGGGAGCTCCATCACATACACAGGAACAAGCAAGACATGCCACATCCAAAAGGGTAACCTACACAGGAATGAAGAACCCACAAAGATCATACCAAGGCAAACATCTTAAAGACCTTCTTCATCTTCACTTTTAGGATATCATTAATATGCCACAGCTGTTGGTCTAAGACACCACTCCAAGAATTGCCTTCTTGAGGCAAAGCCCTGAGGAAGGCATGGAAGGAAGGATAGTCCATTCATTTTCCTCCTGTTCCCTGAAAAATCAGTATCTCACTCCCTCCTCTGCTCAGAAAAAAAGAAGGGCTCTCTCTTAAAAGAGGAACTGGCTTTGTTCTGTGAGGTATCAGATGGTGGAGATGGGAGCAGATTCTTGAGGCAGCCCGTATCTTATACAAGAAGGGACCATGTCACAACTGATCTACAACAGCATGAGCTGCCTCGCTGGTAATATGCTTTCCATCCAGGCACTGAAAACTGGGTAACCAAGCTTGCCAGGGACATGAGGGGAAATGTGGTAGGCCATGTAGTAATGTCCTCAACACCCACTCCTTACCCACACCCCACTGTGTAGCAGCCATATTCTATGAATGCTCCAAGGATGAGTCCTTCTTGGTCTAAGTCAACCATGATGATCATAAATCTTTGCCATGACATTTGTCTGAGCCAATCAGCTCATAGCATTCTTCAATGAGCATGTGACCCAATTCAGGTCTCTGGGCCATAAGGCGAGGCACTTCTGAAAACTAAAAAATGCTTGCTCACCTTTTTGAAAGCACTTTTTTTTTTTTATTTTTTTATTTTTTGAAAGCACTTTAGAAAAGGACATTCTCTGATCTTCTGGAGGGCATGCTGTGCATATGTGAAGCCAGGAATTTCTGCAGCCATTTTGCCACCATAAGGGAGACCAGCTTTAGGATGAAGCTTTCCAAGAGGATGAAGTCAGAGCATAGAGACGGCAAGAAACACCATCCTTAATTTCCTCACTAAGCCACTGGATCAAACCAGCCCAACTTCTGCTCTACAAGTGACAAAAACCAATAAATCCCTTTATTGTCTGAGCTATTTTGAGTTGGGTTTTCTATTTCTTGACCTTGAACAGAACTTATACAGAGGGGATTCCTTTTCTGGAAGAGAGACAGGCCCAGCTGACTTCTGAGGATGTTTCATACCTCCAAACGTTTCCCAGACAAGATAAACATCCCCATCAAAGACTACTGCTGAGCAAACAAATTACATATTTAACTCTAAATTCAAGCTAAAATGGAAACCTAGACTCTAGGGGTATTAGGAATACTTCCTCCTCAAATAAATACATATTGAATAAAGGACTGAATGGGGTCTGGGGAACAGACAAAAGGAGGAAGAGGCTTGGCCAAGGCCTGTGATATTCAATACTTAACAATACACTTAATTTGCCCAGTATTTGAGACTGTCATAGAAGTCCCCTATTTGCTTATAAATTTGCTTTTGTTTGGGAGCAGCAGCTCTGCTGTTTCTCAGACACATTAGCATCCCAGCCACAAATGATCATTAAGGTCTCAGAAGGTCTATGGTCTACCTTTTCCCTAAATCCCTTAAGATGACTTCCCACTTCTGTAGGCAACATCCCCACCATGTGTATTTTACACACCAGGGTGCATGCCAGAGCCCTGAAACAGATTCAAAACATGTAAACTCTGGGATCCAAGATAACTATTTTTAAAATAAATACAGACACGACTGTCCATATGGATATTTCCCCCTCTGTCTTGGCTCTTTTACCTTCTCTGATTGAGAGGATGAGCTGAATCCTAAACCTGAATTTGAACCTAAGTGTGCTTGTTACGGTTCCAGAAACACCAGGTCATATTTCCTCCAGAGCATGGACAGAGGAGATGAGGCTTGTTGTTTCTCTTACAAGAAGGAATTCGGGGGGGCCTGTGAGAATCCTGGGGTTATTAGAGGCCTCAGCAGTCACAGTAGGGGAGGTGTCAAGAAAACTTCTGTAAACTCTGGACTTCCTAAGTCCACACTTGCAAACAGGTACCAGAGTGGGGGAGCTCGGGAGTCTCCAGAAGATTCCTCTGAGATGGGAGTGCTTCTGCAGCAAGCTGAGGAGAGGGGTTGGCAAGCCTTTATCAGGCCGCAGCCAGTGGGCCCCTTGGTTCCGTCTAAGAGGGCACAGTGTAGAGGAGATGCTCAGAGCCCCTGGGACGCAGGTTTCAGTAGATGCCTTTCATTGTCCCCCAATCATGCATCCCTGCCTGACAGTCCCCAGAGGCTTTCCTTCATGCAGCCTCAGACTGGTGGGTGCCGAGACGGTTACAGAGTTATTGACAGGTTGCCCCTGACACCCTAGGTAGAGGCCAGGACCCTTACTCCTGAAAGTGCATTTTCAGCTAAACCTCAGCTTCACGCCTCATCTTCCTCCTTATCTGGAATTTAGTGGCTTAGCATGATGCTTAGCACACTTTTAAGGTCTCAAAAGTGCCAGCCATTATTGCTGTTATGTATCTGCCCTTGCAGTTGTACCAATACAAAGCCTTTAAAGAATCCACTTCCACGTTGATGGTTTTTCCCACACATGTGGCTTTGACACCTGTCAATCATCTTCCACTCTCCTCACTCTCTCCCACAGACAGTAAATCACCAAAATGCAGCCTTGCAAAGGGGCCCAAAGACAATGGTGTGAACCAGCCTCTCTCAAGGTTTCAGAGCTATTCCTACCCCCTGGCCAACTGATACCCCTGTCTCTACCTGGTGACTCTGATGAAGGAGAAGTGCAATGTGTCCCTCTATGGGACCTCAACCTGGAGTTCTGGGCCTGTTCCCTTCTCATAAGATCTATTCAGAGGCCATGACTTGTTCTCCTCCCCTGGCAGCTGCCATGCCCACAAGACTGCCTGCCTTTACTGCCAGCCCCCTCTCTGCTACAGGACCAGCTGAGCGATAAGAACTCTGAGGACCCGCTGACAAATGAGGGGAGGCAGGACCTGGTGAAAAGGGAAGGCTCTTTCTACACCTTCAGTTCCCTTGAGTGACCATGTGATGCCTTTGGTTAATGGGCAGGGAGGACACACTGCAGAGCAGAGAGGCTGCATCCCCAGCCAAAATGTAACTGTAACTAATGTGAACTCTGGAACATTGGCCAGATAGCCTCTCCCAAGTACTCACATCAATGGAGGGCTACAGAGGCATGGATGATCCAGAATTGTGGACAATGGATAGAATTTCTATGTGGTGGTAAGGTATGCTGCTGCTATGTTTGAAATTGTGTGTACCCTGGAAATTAGCTTCAGACATCACATTGGAGCTGAGTTTTGAAGTCTCCCTGTTTCCCATTCAGATCCTCCATTACCTCCCAGGCTAGGGAATGGAAGAAGGGAATGGGCACTGATTCTTGTGTTTGAAGATGTCTCCACCTGTATCTAGTTAGAGAAGTTGATTTAGTACCACAAAGCCTTAAATGGAGAAAATACTCTCCATAGATGCCCTACAGGTGGGTTGGGGCGGGGGGCGGGGTGGGGAGTTGATAAATAATATTCCTTTTTTTTCTTTCCTAAATATGGAACCAATTGATAAATATAAGACATGTGAAGCAGATGGACAGAGATTTAAGCCATCAGTTTTATTGTTAACAAGCTGATGAGAGACTGTGTCTTTACATTCATGGCCAAAAGGGCTTGCCAACACTCGCAGTACATACGGCCCCTCCGTATCACCCCTGGACAGACCTTGGGAGCCCAGGCAGGGAAAATTCAGGTCAGTAACGGACACATCCTCACCCAGGATGGCAGCCTGGTACCTGTCCCAGGTGAGAGGGAAGGAGAGTAACAGGCTGTTGATAGATCAGCTCCTCCAAATGGAGAAATGTAAACCAGTGTATGTCAGCTCTTTTCTAATCAGATAACTCACTGCACTCCCATGAAGAGAGTCAGGAGTGGGACTAGAGGTGAGGCGTGTCCCTCACTGATGTAAGTCCCTGCACCTGAAAACATGTGAAAGCCAGGTTTGCCCTGTAAACTGATATCCCTCCTCCCACAGAGAATCATAATGGCTCTTCCAATAAGAGCTGTTAACATGGTGAAAGTCGGGAGAGTCTGTAGTCGAATGCTATCATCTAGCATCCTATATGGGTACAACAAGCCACAGGCAGAAGAGCTGCAGTTAAGTCACGGCACTACTGGATGGAGAGCTCGCCTCTTTCCTTTCATACCTTTCAGGTCCAAGGTCTTTACTCAGGGACCACGGCCTGGGGCAGCTATGGGTTGAACCTGGGTGGGGATCCTAGAGAGGGCCTGTGTCTATGAGTGTCTGCCTAGCAACCTCTCACAACATTTCACGAAACATGCAGAGAACCGTTTGACATGCACCGCCTTCTGTCTGGATCCTGCCTGTCCCTGCCCCTTGCGTAATTTACTCCTCCGCATCCTTTGGTCTGAGCTTATTAGCTCACTGGTCACTTTCTCAGGAAGGCTCTCTCCTAACACCCTCACCCCCACTCCTCAAGCCTTTACTGTCTACTCTCAAAGAACTATGTTCCTTTCCTTTGGAACATTTATTTGGGACGCGCTTTTGTGTCTGTTAGTGTGATTCTTTGGTCAATTTCTGTCAGCCCCAATAGACTATCAGCTTCGGGAGGATGGAGACTGTGTCTGGTTTTGCCTCCTCCTGTATCCCCAGCACAGTGGCTGGTACATAGAAGGAGTTCAAATATTTGTGGAAGAGTCAAATAAATGAAGAAGTGAATGATTTTACTACCACACCAGAGGACGAAGATTAAAACCAAGGTAATCCACTCTCCCTGTCTGTTAACACATGGCAAGACTGAAAGGAATCACACGGAGAAGCGATCAAGAACTTGAGCTCTCAAGGCGCTACTAGGAGTCTAATTTCACTTTTCAGTCATTATTAGTAGTGTGACCTTAAGCAAATTACATAACTTGGCTTCGGTTTCTTTTCCTGTTATCAGAGGATAATAAGAGGGCCCACTTTATAAAGTTGTTGTGAGGACGAAACCACATGTAAAGTGGCTAAAACAGTGTCCAGCACTCAGTAAATACTGGCGAAGATTATTCCTCAAGGAGGGAAGGTTGGTGGGTGGGTTGAAGTTGAGAAAGATCCAATAGAACGTATGTTTTCTTCAGCTAGAAGGTGAGGTTATCTGCTGGTGATGGGGTAAAGGATGAAGCAGATGCAGGTTTGAAATGGCTGTTACAAGACTGGGAAAAGGAGGTGACTGCAAGGCAAAGTTGAGGGTCCAGCTAAGGCGGAAAACTGTGAATTTAGAGCAGCACCAACCAGCGGAATTGAATAATTTCCCAAGCAGCTCTCAGCAGCCAGAGAGGAGGAGCAGGAAGAGGGGAGGGTTGGAATGATCCAGAATTAAAAGCAGGGCAGAGGCAGGATGTTAGCAAGGAACAGGACCTGCTACATGCAAGAATTTATGATAAAGGTGACATTTCAAATAAGAGAGTGAAAGATTATTCAATAAACAATAGTGGGACTATTGGGTAACTCTTTTGGGAAAAGACAAAATCAGATTGTTGCCTAATATAACATATCAAAATAAACTATAAATAATTAGAGTTGAAGGTGGAAGGAAGTAAGGAAAGAAGGAAGAAAACAAAGTAAACTATAGGTGACAGTTTATACAACCTTGGCAAGGGGAAGGCTTTTCCAAGCCCAACAACCAAATCAGAAGTCATAAATTAAAAGATCAATATGACTAAAGAAAATGTAAAGCCTCTATGCCAGAAAATTAATTCTTAGAGTTCAAAATGGGGAAAATATTTGCAATGTAATGAGCAAAAAAGTATTTGCAATTCAGTCAATATTATGACATAGTATGAGTGTGTTTCGTGTTTGGTAATTGCAATCATTGTTGCTTTTGTTGTGGTCATCCATTTACAATGCTTGGTGTCAGTTTATTTATCTCTTGTAAAAATAAAATACAGTGTGTGTGTGTGAAAAAACAAAAAGTATTTGCGATTCAATATATAAAGTATCCTTTCCAATCCATAAGAGATGAAGGCAGTAACAGAAAAACAGACAAAGGACTTGCATAGACATTCACCAAAGGAGAAATGCAAGTGGTTAATAAACATACGAAAAATCAAGAAAGTATTCATCAAAACAATCATATGTTAAATCTTTAGGGACAAGATAGCATGTGCAATTGATAATGTTAATTGGCCAAAATTTTTTGAAAAAAAGTAAGTTAGGTTTTTACCTATGTCAGACATCAGACTGACTAAATGCAAGAGGAATTAAAGATTTAAATGTAGTGAAAAAATTAAAAAATGAATGGGAATAGAAAATTATATTTTTATATTCTTGATCAGAAGAAGACCTTTCTTAATGTAATACCAAAGCTGACAATTCTGACTAAATAAACATTTAAAACTCCTAAAAAAAAAAGCTTAAAGCTAAAGGACAAGCAGGAATGAAGTCTTCATAACATGATAAGCAAGGGGCTAATAATATTATATCAAGAGCTCTTGAAAATTAATGAGAAAAAGCTGAACATACCAAGTGAAAAACACCCAATGTCTGATACAGATAAGCATTCAATAAAATCAACAAATGACACAAACAGGCAATTTACATAAGAAGAGATTAAAAAGTGAAAAGATGTGTTGTTTACCCTTATTAAAAATCAAAGAAAGGGGTTAAACAATTAAACAATAAATTTTCTACTTTCAAATTGACAAAGATTTTTAAAGATTGATAATACCAAATTTGGGTGAGGTTGTGGGGAAATAGGCATTCTCATACTTTGTAGGTGCGAGTGTAAATTGAAACGACCTTCTGGAAGGCAGTTTGCCAATGTGTATCAAAGCCTTAAAAATGTGCACACTATTTGACCAGCCACTATCTTCCTAGGAATTGATCCTAAGAAACTCATTATGTATGTGTACATAGTTTTGTTTATGGTGCCTTTCATCACAGCTTTCTTTTATGGCTAACAGTTGTAAGCCACCTTAATGTCCAACAGAAGAACTGATTAAATAATTTTGGGCAGAACCTACAGATGTGAAGAGATTCATGATATACTTTTAAGCGGATAAACACACAACTATGTATAAAATAGATAACTCATGAGAACCTACTGTATAGCACAAGGAGCTCTACTCAGTGCTCTGTGGTGCCCTAAATGGGAAGGAAATCTAAAAAAGAGGCGATATATGTATCCGTATGGCTGATTCACTTTGCTGTACAGCAGAAACTAACACAACATTGTAAAGCAACTATACTCCAATAAAAAAATAAAAATAAAGTAAATTACAAACAATATGTGTAATATACAATGTAAAGAGTCATCACCTCTGGGGATAAGCTTACAAGTCATTTTTATTTTCCCTTGGTGGCTTCTCTATATTGTCCAAATTTTCTTCATAACCAAATACTGATTTGTAATCAGAAGACAGTAAATGTTACCTTATTGGGGGACAAATGAGAAATAAGGGGGATAAAATATCATATTCTTAAATATTCCAGCTCTCTCAGATCTCTCAACCCTGTGGATACAAATGGGGACACATCAGCAAAAATCATTCCGGTTTCAGTGTCTCCTGACCCATCTCGAGCCATCTTCCTGGCTCCCTCAAAGCCTCGGCATGTTATTTCTTAGGGGAGGAGGAAGAGGAGTATCACAGGTGCTCTCCATCTTGAGCTCCATCCCCTCCTTCAGGTGTGCTGCTGTGAAGCCACTTGAGGGCGCCTGGGACTGTGACAGTGTGACCAAAGGGACCTGCCCAGGCAGGATGCATGCCCCAGGACGCGATCTCCTGGAACTCCAAATAGCAAGCCCGAGTGCGGCCCAGGGTGCCTGGTATCCTCACACGCCGAGCCCCTGCCAGAGTAAGGAGAAGTCCTCCTCTCCCATTCTGGTCACATTTTGAACTTGGGCCCCATTATCCCCCAGAATCCCTCCACTACCCCCACCCCTACCCCGCCTCTCGGAAACACTCCCTCTGCTCCTGCCTTCAGCCCTTCCCTTAATGAACCTCGCACAGAGTCCTGATCCAGTCCCATCAGAGCCTGCTGTTTCTGAGACACCTTGTCCTCCCTCCCACCCGCCACCCACCCCTTCAAGACCCCGCCCTCCTCCCTTACCAGAAATGATAGGGCAAATAAGCCCTAGGAAAAGTCACACAATTCTCCCAGCTTTAACAGTGGACAGAGGTTTACTGTGTTCCTGCCATGTGCAGAGCATGTTGGAAATGAGTGTGAGCACACACCCGGGTTCTTCCACACCCTGGCTTGCATCCTAGCAGGGAGGGGTTTGTGTCACCATCATCTGACTAGGGAGAGACAGATTTTGTGGTGAATACCCACTTTCTTAGCCTAAGATTCATCTGATAATTGCCTCTTCTAATGCTGTCGGGCTTTGGCTATGTGCAGTCTCCTCACTTCAAGGAAGCTGTGCACTCCTCCGTGTGGCCCCCAGGGTACCTTGTTGCTAACAGGTCTGAGTTTCCCCAGAGATCCCTGCCCCAACTCTGCCAAGCACTGGAAGGAAAGGTGAAACCAAGATGGGACCCAGTACTCAGGAAAGCTGCCTTGTCTGGGGCAGAGAACACCTGCCACCGCACACGCTCACCCACACGGCTTCGCTTTCTGCCATGGATGGTGAAACCTGTCCCACGTCTGCGGTGGGGATGAAGCCTGGAGGGCGGGGCCTGACACTGCCTGGTAATGAATGCCGGAGGTATTTGGTGAGTCTGGGAGCCCACGGATGGGTGGAGGGTGGGGACGGTCTCCAGTCAGTACTTAAGTGACAGGAAATTCCTATTGGTAGGATGACCTCATGCTGACGGTGCTGGGGAGACTGCCCCAGGCTCAGTCTGGGAAAGGCAGCGTCCTGTCCCGGGATGCCACTGCCAGAGGGGTCCTCAGAGGAGGGCACAGGGAGTGCCTTCAGAGTCGGAGGCTTAAGCCATTTGCAGACTCCAGAGCCTGGATACAGCACAGTCAGGTCCTGCTAGACCTTGCTGTATTCCCTCGTGTTGGGTTTTTTGGGCCCTCCCACAGGTGCCTAGGAAAACCCGGACACCACACCACAGCAGAGAGAAGATTGCACCCGAGGTGGCTCTAATTAGACCAGAGGGCAGGGCGCGCGCCTGTCGGGTGACAGCTGGAGGACCCTGGGCACGTGTCCGTAACCAAGACTCACTCCCAACCCTCACCCAGGACCGGTCATTCCTTGTAACTCTGGAATCAGCGATCAGGACACACCCAGCGTACAAACTTCCCTTTGGAGACAAGATGGGCCAGAGGGAGAAGGAGTGGATAGCGGCTGGGACTCCTGCTCCAGGGCCGAGGGCAGGGTTGCACACTTCGGGCAATCGACTCAGCCTGGGATGCACCGTCAGTAGCAGAATCCAGGGCTCAGGGCTTTGAAATCATCCTGGGGAGGCCAGGGGCTCCTGCGAGAGGCAGTAGCATCTCTGGCTTGCCCTCCAGGCCACAGGTGGCATGGGTAGTGTGTGATCCTCAGTGCTCAAGGGCAGAGGTCCACTGCAGTGAGCCTCTCCCTCCCCCCACCTCCAGCAGAGCAGACAAGGCCCCCGGGCACCAGGCAGCATGGGTGCGCTGGGTGGTGTGGAGGAGCAAAGAGCCGTCCTTTCTCTCTTTAAGCTTAAGGGGTCATAGGGACTTCCCTGGTGGTCCCGTGGTAAAGAATCCATCTTGCAATGCAGGGGACACTGGTTGGATCCCTGGTCAGAGAACTAAGATCCCACAAGCCGCGGGGCAACTAATCCCGGGCGCCTCAAGGAGAGAGCCTGCACACCCTGGAGCCCGCGCTGCAACTAGAGGGCAGCCCGTGCACTGCAACAAAAGATCCTGCATGCCGCCACTAAGACCCGGTGCAGCCAAAAAAAGAAAAAAAAAAGAAAGAAATTAAATAAATAAATTTTTTTTAAAAAGGTAATGATCTTTAAAAAAAAAAAAAAAAGGGAGCGGGGGTCATATATCTTGTGTGGGCTTCATTCCTTGTCTGTGATCTCTCCTGATGTGTGGTGTGAATGAACCCATAGTCAGACTGGAGACCGATGAATAGATTGATGGAATGACTGTAGTAGCTGCCTCTAGACCAGGTCTGGAGGGGTCCAGAAGCAGCCTCCCACCTCATCCAGGCCTGGAAGGATCCAGAGATCAAGAGCAATTTCCCACCCCCAGCATGGGGTCAGGAGGGGATGGGTGAGCTCCAGAACCTGAGGTGCTCTTCACCCAGAAGAGGGGAAGTGAAGGCCACCTGGCACACTAGGGAAAGGTATTAAAAGCACTCTTGCTTGCTCTCCCAAGGAACTCAGCTCAGAACTTAACAGTCACAGAAAAATGGGAAATGGAGCATTATGTGTCCCAGACTATGGAAGGAGCCCTGTGGAGGACGACGCTTCAGCAGAGGCTTTGGGGGGAGGGGACTTTCAAGCCTTCAGACTATCTGTTCAGTACCTGCTCTTATTTATGGTTCTTGAGCTGTTTAGCCTGAGTGATAAGCATAGGAGATATAACTCTTAGAAGATACAAGAACATTTGACAAGGAACACCTATTAAATGCCCCACCCTTGAGGAAAAAGAGGGAAAGAAATGGGGACTGGAAACCTGGGCAAAGTGCCTGGAGAAAGCACTTGCCTGCACCCCTAGAATGTCAGCTTCCCAAGGGCGGGGATTTTTTTTGTCTGCTTTGCTCACCACTGTATCTCCAGCAACTAAAATAGTGCCTGACACATAAAAGACACACAATAGATATCTGTTGAATGAATAATGCAAGGGGGTAAACCCCAAACCTGCCACTGCTCACCTCATAGCAGAGTAACCACTTTGCTGGGAACCAGTCCCTGGCTCAGCCCTGCTCTCTGCTGGGTGTCAATCCTCATTCCCTCAGTCAATAAAACTCCACCGGTGACTTCCATGCAACAGGAATGGCAGGTGTTGGGGAGGACATTGTGAATCAGAATCTCTCCCCTCTGGGCACTCCCAGCCGGGGGTGGGGGGAAACAGACAGCAGACAGATGTCATCAGCAGGTGGCTGTGTGGGGAGAGGATGTGTGTGCATCACAGGGCGGACAAAAGTGACAGGGCTGGGTGAGCCCAAGAAGACTGCACCCAGTGCTTGGGAGTAGGACTTTGAGTTCCAGGCAGATCCAGGCTTGAATCCCAGCTCCACCCTGGTCTAACACTGGGCAAGTTACTTAACCTAAGTTTTCATTTCTTATCTACCAAATGGACATGATTTCCTCCTCACAGTTTTGTGTGAGGATGGAAATTGAGATAGTTCCTGTTAAATGCTCAGCCCAGGGCCAGATTCTTCATACATGCTACTGATGGTATTATTCTTCTTCTTAAGGTATTTAAGAGGAGGTGACATTTGAGCTGGGGCTTAAAGGAGGACAAGAAAAAAAAAAGAGTAGCTCTAGATGAGAATGAGTGAAGTTATGGTAACTGAGTTTGTCTCTAGAGGGTAGGAAAGCCAGGAGAACTGCATTCATGGCCTCTGTTTGCCCTAGGAAGGAAACAGAAAATATCTGATGAGAAGAGTAGGATGGGGTTTGAGTGGGAAATGGGAGACATTTGGAATAGCTGCCTTTGGGATGGGAGAGGAACCTAACAGGGAAAAGTATAAGAGTTGATGGGATCTGTCAAAAAATCCAGTTATAAGGCTGAAAATTTAATATTTTAATGGGTCAATCAACAATGTTCTGGCCAGGAGTGAGAACCAAGGAGGCAAATAATGGGGCTGGACTGAAATTGGAGCTGGTCAGGAGGTGCTGGAGAAGGGGACAGGACTAAGAGACAGAGAGAACTCCTGAGTGTGTTGTTTAAAGAGACTGATCAGTGATTCCAGGACCTGGCACAGAGCCTACCATGTAGAAGTCATCCCATAAATATCCACTGAATTCATGAAGGAAGGAAGGAATACATGAAACGAACCTATGTTCTAGTTTAGCAAAGGAAACAATTAAAGACAGATGTAGGAGGCTCTGGTCATTGCCTTCTAAACCTATTTAACTACTGATAAAAGGACCTACTGTATCCTTGACCTCAGGGCAAGCATCATGGCTGGCCTACACTATTTAGAGTAATCCTGTTCTCCTTTGTTTTGGCCAATGAGATATACAGGAACTCTGGACCACAGCCCTTCACAGTCAAAAGATATGGCTTTCTGTCTCTGCCCCTCTCCACCCTGGGCCACTGGTGACAAAATATGACATCTGGAGCTGCAGTAACCCTGCTGCAACCCTAAGGAGATAATCAATGGACAAAAAGCCAACACACTGAGGATGGGAGAGTACAAAAACAGGCAGAGGCCGGGTCTTCGATGGACTGGCTGAGCTGCTGTGCCAGTCGTGTGCCAGTCCTGGAACCACTTAGCTCCAGACTTCTTGTTAAGTGAACAGTAAATGCCATTGTGGATTAAGCCATTTGTGGTTTACTGTTTCTTCCAGCTGAACACATCCTAACTGACACAATGGGTAGATCCACCATTTGCACAATTCACATTGTGGTCTATGTGGAAGCACCCCAGGAATTCTACAGAGTGGCCTCTTGTCAATTGCAGAGGGCTGGTAGCCTGGGAAAGGGGTCTGAAGGTCTTGAGAACTTTGCAAAGTGGGTTTATAGGACATGAAAAGACAAAAAGACAACACTTCAAGCCCCTAGGTTCCCAGGATGCTCTTCCCAGGGGACTTTTACCACCTCCACTCCTGTGTTTCCATCCCTTACTGACCACCTACAGGTTCTAAAGCTCAGCCAGCAGGAATTCAGGAAGCCAATCCTCCCAGCCCCCACCCCTGATCCCTTTGCCTAGAACCTGGGGTCTTCACTGGTGCTTCTCTTGGAGTCTCCATCCCTTGGCTTCGGGGAGGCACCCCTTTGACATCCTCTTCCACATGGTGAAGGGGAGGTGTAGCCCGTGCATAATGAACTCCCCTTAAGGCCAGCAACCTTCTTGTGGATTCTCCTCTTGTGAGGCGGGGGAGTAGGTGGGTCTATGGAAGCAAGATTTGTCCTTGCACCTCCCAGCAAGCTTTGCAGATAGTGGTCACTCTTGCTGGAAGACCCCTGGATTCTTTCAAGATTGAGTAGCTTACTGACTTAACTGCAATTCCAAGCCAACAGGAAAATCCCTCTCTCATCCTGTTACTGCCTTGATTATTCATCCTCTATCCCTGTGGGTATATATTCAAATCCACACTGGCTACATGTTCAGCCATTTCTCCCTGCTAGATGGGAAACCTTGCAAGTTGGAGGTGCAACTATACTACAAGTACCTGGAGCCAAATTTATCTTCTATATACATTTGCCTTGGGTCTCTTAATCCTACTTTAGAAAATTGATGCCCTGCTGATCACTTTAGCCCAACTTTTGAACTATTGCTGATTCTGTGTGTGTAGGATGGAAAAGTACTTTTTGATTGTCTTAACTTTGTGAAGGACTAAACTCTCCAGAGACCTAGACCAGCCCAGATGAATAATGTGGTTCCAGTAGAAGCAACTGAAATCCTAACCACAGAGTAATTCTCCTAAGAGCTCCCGGATCTCACTCGTTCCTTTCCTGGAGCATGTAGAAAGCTACTTTGTTGCCACAGACTGGCTGACCACTGCATCATCAAGACCCAGCACAGTGACAGGCAGCCACTAGGTCCTCAATAAATACTTAAAGAATGTATGAATATTGATATCAAGCTTATTTATCAGGGTCAGATTTTGTGGTTAAAATATTAAAATTCCTTGCTTTTCCTAGAGAATATATTAATGACAGCTAATAGTGTTATGGATAGTGCAAGCTTTGACTAAGACAAAAATTAATTGTTTAAGTCCATATAAAGAACTACAAGCAAGTCAAGTAGAGCAGGAATTGAAATGCATCTTAAGGACATTTAAGATGGAGGTCAGTGGTGACCTGGGGGAGGGCAGTTTCAACAGATTGGTGAGAGGAAAGGTCAGATCGCTGAGGTTCGAGGGATGAATGAGGAAACGGAAACGGAGAGAATACAGGATAGACATTTCTTTGAAGAAGCTTCGTCGTGAAGAGAGAAAGAGAAGAAGATTTCTTAAAAGTGCATCCAGCATTTTTCTACTACCCACTTTCCCCTCTGCTCCCCTCTCTGGCACCTGAAACAACAGAAATAAAATCAGCTTATCAAAGTACACCCTGAAAAAAGCATCCTGAGCCAAGCTCCTCACATGAGCCTCATGTCTAGAGCTTCAAGGGCTAGATGTTTGGCTAGGAGTCATGACTCTAGAACTACTGTGAGAAAGAGGGTGTCTTGGGTGCCTGCTTCAGAGGTGTCTTATTACACATTGTCTGGGCTATTCCTGAGAAACTCCTTCATTGCTTGAAAAAAAGGCTATGGAGTTTCTATAAAATTCATAAACTTACTCTGTTTTTCATTTTAAAATCCAGAGGGATTCCATATGGAAAGGAACAGTTTGGGGATTCCTTCCCAATTGGCCACAGGTGTGCCCTAGTTCCTACCACCCCGCCCTGCCCCCATCTCCCCAGCAACATGAGTGGAGACATGGGGGAGGATTTTCCCTGGCCTCCCAGCCGTCAGTGTGCTGAATATTCTGAGTGCATCTGCTGTTCTGGCTGAAAAGAGGATGCCAGGTAGGCAGGGATGCGAGGAGTCTGGGCTCTGGTCCTGGGGCAGCAGCATGCCTCCCAGGTGGAAACTCAGCATCTCCTAAGACCAAATACACAGGTACCCCCCAGAAGAAGGGGACGTGAGCACACTTTTGATCCCTCTAAGCCACACCTTCACTGGATTTTTGTATGGCTGTGGGCCATGCAGTTCTGCTTTAATTCCACAATGAACCAGGCTGAGGGTAGCCCAAATCAGCTGTGTTGACCTGAAGACTTTTTTCCCTCCACTTGTTTCACTTCTGTCCTTCAAGCTAAAGTTTCCTGGTCTTTGGATCAATGCCTACCTGTCAGAAGTATGTCTGGCACTGAAAGCCACTCATAACATCTCCAATTAGAAGTATATATTTTTAAAGTCTCTAATTGGTTAAACGTTAATATGGAAGAGACACAAAGAACACACTGCTAAGTGGACCCTCACTACTGGATATGTGAGATTTAATAGATTCATCATTTAAATCATTAAGTGCTCACCAAAATATGCCAAGTAGTGACGATTATCTTAGCCAGTCACTTTTCCTAATTCTTCCTGTCTGAATCCTTCCTGTAACAGCCCAGCTCTGAGCCTACAGAGTCCTCTGCTGTGACTTCATCCTTGTGCTGAGAGATGGTGTAATAAAGTGGTCTTAAGATGCAGGTAGACCTGGGCTGAGTCCAAGCTCTGACACCCCGGAGTAGGTGTCCTTGGAAATCACTCCCCTCTCTGAGGTACAGTTACCTCACAAGTGCAATGGCGATGACAGCATCTAGCTCGAGGCGTCAGCTGGATGAAGTGAGATATCATCCACCAGGCACCTACCACAGTGCCTAGCATTTCAACAAGGGTGTTAAGTGGATGCAATTTCTCTCTAAGATGGAAGGGGCTCAGTCAGAGCTGCTGGACCACACACAAGGCAGGCTCAGGCGCACTTCTGCATTTGTGAGGCAGAGACAGCAGAATGGCACCATGCAGGGCAGACACATGGTTCTTGGAGGTGAGCAGCCAGCAGCTCCTCTCTGCTGGATCTCTGTGTGGTTTGCAAAGGGGTGAGACAGACAGTGAGGCTCGGTGGGGGGAGAGTTGCAAGTGCTGTGCCTCTAGCGCCTGAAGAAACTACACCTCAATTAGAAATAACTTTCTGGAATGTAAAAAGGTCAGGAACTTTGGAGGGAAGGCAGTCATGTCATTTTGGAATTTATGCAATTGAAGCAAGGGCAGACTGGGTGGGGTAACGAGGCTTTGGAGACAGACAGAACTAGGCTGGCATCCCAGCATGACCACTTATCAGCAGAAAGCCATGGCAGGCCAGTTTCCTCATAGGGGAGGGTGGATAGTAAGACCCATCTTACAGAATCACTGTGAGATAGTGCAGATGGACACTTCACTCAGAACACCCATCATGATCAGACAACATTAGGTCATGAATCTCTTAGGTCAGGAAAGCAAATGCCAAACACTTTGGAGAGAACATGGCTTAAACCATGGCTTTTACCTAAAAGGAACTATTTCTTCAAAAAAGGAAACCTTGAACATCTTGAACAATCCACATGAACACAAAGATGGGGAGCTACACGGGAAGTTCACTCATTAGCTCAGTTGTTGAAAGCCCATGTACCTTAGATGGAAGGAGGTCATCTATCCAGGGAAAAATTGAATAGCCTTCATTTCTGCTTCTTTACCACCACCCCCATCTTCAAGGCAAACTCACCCCCACCCTGCTTCTCCATCCCACTGCCATTCCATCTCTTCTTATCTTGCTCAGTGATGTTTATTCAGCATCTATACTTGCTGTCTACACATCCCACCACTTAGTTCCTCCTCAATCACCTATGATTGGCCACCCCCACTCCAATGAGACTGCCCTTGCCAGCATCACACAGGGACCCTCTAATTGCTTCATTCAGCAACCTCCTCATAATTCTTACCTTCCCTGGCCTGGGTACCATTTCCATTCAGTTTAGAAAACATTTATTGTATACCTGCTCTATTTGGGCACAAAAAATGCTACGGCGGCCATGAATGCTAGTCAACCACTTCCTCTTAAAATTCTCTCTCTCTTTTTTTTTTTTTTGGCTTTTATAATACTTTTCTTTCTTCCTCCTATATTGTTTGCTGGCTCATCTTCTCCAGTCACTGTTTTCTGACCCGTACTTGGAAAGACACTGATGAAAGAAACTGAAGATGACACAATCAGATGGAAAGATTTGGATTGGAAGAATTAATATTGTTAAAATGATCATACTACCCAAGACAATCTACAGAGTCAATGCAATCTCTATTAAAATGCCAATGGCATTTTTCACAGAACTAGAACAAATATTTTTGAATTTGTATAGAAACACAAAAGACCCCAAAGAGCCAAAGCAATCTTGAGAAAAACAGAGCTGGAGGAATCACACTCCCTGACTTCAGACTATACTACAAAGCTATAGTAATCAAAAGAGTATGGTACTGGCACAAAAACAGACACAAAGATCAATGAAAGAGAATAGAGAGCCCAGAAATAAGCCCACGCATTTATGGTCAATTAATCTATGACAAAGGAGGCAAGAATATACAATGGAGAGAACACAGTATCTTCAATAAGTGATGTTGGGAAAACTGGACAGTTACATGTAAAAGAATGAAATTAGAACATTCTCTAACACCATATACAAGAATAAACTCAAAATGGATTAAAGACCTAAATGTAGGACTGGAAACCATAAAACTCCTAGAGGAAAACACAGGCAGAACATTCTTTGATATAAATCATAGCAATATTTTTTTATCTGTCTCCTAGAGTAAAGGGAATAAAGGCAAAAATAAACAAATGGGACCTAATTAAATGTAAAAGCTTTTGCACAGCAAAGGAAGTCATCAACAAAGCAAAAAGACAACCTACTAAATGGGAGAAAATATTTGCAAATGGTATGACCTATAAAGGGTTAATATCCAACATATATAAATGGCTCATACAACTCAACACCAAAAAAATAAACAACCCAATTTTTTAAATGGGCAGAAGAACTGAATAGACATTTTTCCAAATAGGAAATGCACATGGCCAACAGGCACATGAAAAAGGTGCTCAATACTGTTAATCATCAGGGAAATGCAAATCAAAACCACAATGAGCTACCACCTTACACCTGTCAGAATGGCCATCATCAAAAAGAACACAAATAACAAATGTTGGCAAGGATGCAGAGAAAAAGGAACCCTCGTACCCTGTTGGTGGGAAAATGTAAATTGGTGCAGCCACTGTGGAAAACAGTATGAAGGTTTCTCAAAAAACTAAAAATAGAACTACAATATGACCCAACAATTCCACTCCTGGGTATACATCTAAAAAAACCCCAAAACACTAATTCAAAAGATACGTGTACCCCAGTGTTCATATCAGCATTATACAATTGCCAAGATATGGAAGCAACCTAAGTGTCCATCAACATATGAACGGATAAAGAAGATGTGGTACATATATACACAATGGAATACTACTCAGCCAGAAAAAGAATGAAATTTTGCCATTTGCAACAATATGGATGGACTTCGAGGGCATTATGTTAAATGAAATAAATCAGACAAAGACAAATACTGTATGATATCACTTATATGTGGAATCTAAAAAATACAACAAACTAGTGAATATAACAAAAAAAGAAGTAGACTCACAGATATGGAGAACAAACTAGTGGTCACCAGTGGGGAGAAGGAAGTGGGGGAGGGGCAATATAGGGGTGGGAGAGTAAGAGGTACAAACTATTAGGTATAAAATAAGCTACAAGAATATATTGTACAACATAGGGAATATAGCAAATATTTTATAGTAACTATAAATGGAGTATAACCTTTAAAAATTGTGAATCACTATATTGTACTATATTGTAACGTATATAATACTGTACATCAACTATACTCCCATTTTAAATTTTTTTTAAAAAATAAATAAATGGGGTTCCTTCTTGACTCCTTTCTCATTGCAATTGACAGGCTCTTTCCCAGAGAGCTAATGATCAAATCCAGCTCCAATCTCTCTTCTCAGCTATTGATCCTCTTTTCCTGCTTCCAACTGACATTTTCAATGGAGAGTTACAGGAACCTCAGATCCCACCCGTGCAAAGCAGACCTGTTTCATATGGCCTGGGAGCTCCCCCCGCCCACACTGGACCAGCACCATCAAGCTGCTCCCAGCCTCCCCATCCTTCTTTCTGTCCCTCCTTATCAGCTCCCTCCTGCCCAGGGCTTTCACCTCCTGGCCCCACTGTCTGGAACATGCTTCCTCCCTCTTAATCTGGTCCCTACTGTCCAATCTCTCAGGCACCCTAATCATCTATTACACTGTTAGAAATGCAGATTTCTTGCAACCCACCTTGGATATCCCGAATCAGAATCTTGGGGGAAATGTCCCGGAATTGTACATTTTTATGAAGCTCCCAAGTGTTTATGATGCACTCTCAAGTTGACAGTCAAGTTGAGAAGGGCCAAAAAAAAGAGAGGATATATTCTAGACACATTACAAGCGATAGTTGGCAGGATTTAATGATCATCTGGATATGGAATGTGAGGGAGAAGGAAGAAAGAAGAACCCTTTGGAATTTGAAACCAGGAGAATGAAGTACCAGTAAGTGAACTATAGGAGCCCTGAACTGATTTTTGTGGGTAAGGTATTTCATTCCACTGTTACAGCTTCAGTTTAACATGCTAAAGAGACCCCAACAGGAAATGAATAAAAGCATTGCTGAGGTCTTTTCTGAAATTCATTATTTGCTTAAATTCAAAACTAGTTTTTATTCTTTTCCTCTACCTAATGTTGAAACCCAAGTTGGAAACCCAAATGAAGGGATAATACAAATGATTTTGAAGTAGATGGGTCTGTGTCAGTGTTGACTAACAAAAGGGAAAAGTATTTGGAGTTAAATTAAAGCATGAGCTGAAAAAGAAGCTGCTTAATTAGAGAAGGAGATGTGCTGATACGTTTGAGCTCTATTTTCTAAAACAATTATCCTAATTTACGTTTTTGAATTGCAAAGGAAATAGTTACTCCTGAACTCCCACTTTCCACTTGCCAAAAATATTTTAGCCTTCTTGGAGAGTCTTTTGAAAATGGTCTCTTTTATTGGCACAGTTGTTTATTTATATTTTAAAATACAATTACAATGTATTAAGTTCTCTACAGAATCGATGCTGTGATCATTGAAAATGCAAGATTAAGTTAATGAGAGAAAAAGTGTTTCCTAATTGTTCATACTGTAAAGTTAATTCACTGAAATTCATATTAGTTGTCTTAACATGGCCTAGCAATGTAGAATTATAACTCAATCCAAGTTTTGCAGTTCCTAAAGAGAATTAGGGCTGAACAAATAGTAACTGAACCGCTGACAATTAGAGATAACTCTATTGTACATAAGGAGCCAATGTAGAGTGTTTTATATTAACATTTGTATTTCAGGACCCACACTTTTATAGATATGAAAGTATTTAAATTTGCTGTCACATTCCTTTATGGCCTTAAATCAGCAAAGCCCCGGCTTCTGCCATGACTGGAACCAAATGTTATTTTCTAAAGAAAAGAGCTGCGGGATCAGGGAAGTGTCAGGCAATTCATCAGGAGGAAGGAGGACAAGATGCCAAGACAAGCCCTTGATGCGTTAGGGCATATTAGATACTTAACCCATTCCATAAAATAGAAAGGCTTTTTTTGTTTTAATGGAGAAAACATCTCTGAAGTCAGGCTTTCTTCTCAGTATAAAGAGCATTTGGGGTCCTAAATTATAATTTAACAACCTGAGATAGAATGACCTTTAGAGCTAGTGATCTAATGCAGCACCTTCCTTTGCAGATGAGAGTGTGGGACAGGGAGCCCTGAAACCTGGTCAATGGCAGAGCTAGGAGCACTTCCCAGGCTCCCAGGTCCCTCCCTGAGGTGAGGCCACCACCTGGAGCCTTCCACATCTGTGCATACTTTTAAACTAAACAAAAACACTGTTTCTAATTCACCAGGTTTCTAATGGACACCATCATAATTGACTTTACCATGTGCCCAAATCCTGGAATAAAATATAGATGGGACATTACACTCAATCTAAAATTAATGTTTTTACTATGGAGAACAGTATGAAGGTTCCTTATAAAAGTAAAAATAGAGCTACCATATAATACATGCACCCCAGTGTTCACTGCAGCACTGTTTACAATAGCCAAGACATGGAAGCAACCTAAATGTCCATTGACAGAGGAATGGATAATGAAGATGTGGTACATATATACAATGGAATATTACTCAGCCATAAAAAAGAATGAATTAATGCTATTTGCAGCAACATGGATGGACCTAGAGATTGCCATACTGAGTGAAGTAAGTCAGACAGAGAAACAGAAATATCGCTTATATGATATATAGCTTATATGTGGAATCTAAAAAGAAATGATACAAGTGAACTTATTTACAAAACAGAAACAGACTCACAGACTTAGAGAATGAACTTATGGTTACCAGGGGGATGAGTAGGGGAGAGGGATAGTTAGGGAGTTTGGGATTGACATGTACACACTGCTATATTTAAAATGGATAACCAAAAAGGACCTACTGTATAGCACAGGGAATTGTACTCAATATTCTGTAACAACCTAAATGGGAAAAGAATTTGAAAAAGAATAGATACATGTATATGTATAACTGAATCACTTTGCTATACACCTGAAACTAACACAACATTGTTAATCAACTATACTCCAATATAAAATAAAAAGGTTTTAAAAAATAAAATTAAATTAATGTTTTTAAGTTAAAACAATTATCTCAGTATGGAGCAATTTTCATTTGGAAAATTTCTGTTGTTTATGTGGGTGTGGGTATATGGTGTTGTCACAACAGAGGTTTTGTTCAATTCAGTAAAGAAATATGAAGGACCTGCTGGGCGTAGGTCCCATTTTAGAGATAATGGAAGAAGGCAGAGGAATGTTATGGAACCAGCCTTCAAGGAGCACAACGTCTAACCAGAAGACAGACAGCCAAACACATAACACAGTGGGTTAAGTATAGGAAAGAGGGGATGGTGTGCTGGAGCCAGCTGGCAAGAGCCTTCTTGTTAGCAAGTACGCATCTTGTCCCAGCTCAGCTTTCAGCATCTTCACATTGATAGCCTGAAACTGACCAATGCTATAAAGTCAGGGTTCTGGAGAGCCCATGGTTAAACACTTATCACTGCAACACTGGATAGAAGGTATCACGGAAGAGATGTGTTTTGGAGGATGAATAGGAATTTGAGGGAGATCCTTGGGTAAAAGAGGGTCAGGGGAAAGAAAAAAGTATTCCAGCTAGAAGGAATACATATATAGGGGCATCGCTTGTTTAGGAAATATTGATACAAGTGGGTCAGTGGCTCTCAAACTTTAATGTGCACCAGTTTCACCTGTAGAGCATGTTAAAACAACTTGTTGCTGGGCTCTGACACCAGAATTTCTGATTTAATAAACCTGAGGTAAGGCCCAAAGATTTGCATTTCTAACCAGTTCTCAGGCAATGTTAATGCTGTTGGTCCAGAACAGAGGCAGATAATGGAACACCCCGTGCATGCAAAAAAAACTTGGATTTTTCTCTAGTTCTTCACCTGTCAAAGTGTGATCTGGGGCTTCCCTGGTGGCGCAGTGGTTGAGAATCTGCCTGCCAATGCAGGGGACACGGGTTCGAGCCCTGGTCTGGGAAGATCCCACATGCCGCGGAGCGACTAAGCCCGTGAGCCACAATTGCTGAGCCTGCGCGTCTGGAGCCTGTGCTCCGCAACGGGAGAGGCCACGATAGTGAGAGGCCCGCGCACCGCGATGAAGAGTGGCCCCCACTTGCCGCAACTAGAGAAAGCCCTCGCACAGAAACGAAGACCCAACACAGCCATAAATAAATAAATAAATAAATAAAATTAAAAAAAAAAAAAAAAAGTGTGATCTGGGGGCAGCAGCAGCAGCATTACCTGCAAGCTTGTTCTAAAGGCAGATTCTCAGGCCGCCGTTTCAGACCTGTTGAATCAGAATCTTCAGTATAACAAGATCATATGTGATTCATATTCATATAAATTCGATAAGCACTGCTCTACATAGCCCACTGATTCTCAATCCTGGCCCTAAACTGAATCACTTGGGGAGCTTTTCAAAAATACTTATGCCCAGGCCCTACCTCCAGATACTTTGATCTAACTGATTTAGGATCTGGCCTGGGCATGGGTATAGTTTAAAAGCTCCCCAGGGTATTCTAATGTGCAGCCATGGCTGTGAACCAACGCTCTAGCCGTAACCCTCAGGTGGGAGAAGGGTTCCTTGTCAGGGCAGCTGTTGTGAATATTCCATGATGAAAGTTTGAAAGAGCAGCCAAAAGGTGCAAAGTCATCACTAACTGCTGAGAATGTAACTGGGGCAGGGACAGACAGGTTACCCTCTTTCATGCCTCTCCCTGCTTGCCCCACAAATCTCAGTCTCTTTTTCACTCCTCTCTTCCTTTTGCTTAGCTTTGACCTCCTATTCTGTCTTCCTTCCTCTTTCTTACTCCCTTAACGATATATAATAGTAATTAACATAAAAAAATGAGCATATCATTTCAGTATGCAAAGTGCTTTAACATATATAATCTCATTAGATTATATGAAAAGGAGAGTGTTTTAAAACCGTAGTCTTTATCTAATAAGGTTACCTGGCTTTGATCTGTCGTTTAAATAACAGGTGAATTGAACGGTTTGGATTTTACTCTCTCTAAAACAAAACGAATACCAACTACTAATTGAAATGCTTTGTATTTGCATATGGCCCTTTACTGACACCCCCCCACACACACACACCTTAGAACTTGACCCTAAACAGGGGAGTGAGTTTCTCACCTTATTGCATGGGACACATCTATGCAGCATGTATTCTGAGAGCACACTTAGCATGTACATATTAGATTCTGTAGTCTTCTCGGACAGTTTGGCCATTCCAAACGGCTTTGCCATCTAATAAAAGCCATTAGCTCTGAACTTCAAAAGCATTAGGCTAAGTGAAAGAAGCCAGACATAAAAGACCACCTATTGTAAAATTCCATTTGTATGAAATGCCTAGAAAAGGCAAATCTATAGAGACAGAAGGTAAATTAGCAGCAGTTACCTGGGGGCTGGCAGGGGTGGGGGCAGAAGTAACTGCAAAAGGGCATTGAGGGTTTTTTTTTGGGGGGGGGTGGTAATAGAAATGTTCTAAAATTAGATCACGGCTACAGTTGCACAATTCTATAAATATAACCAAAACTACTGAACTGTCCTGGCAAAATGGATGAATTCCACGGTATGTAAATTATACTTCAATAAAGCTACTTAAAAAAATAACAACAACAACAAAACATTGGCATTAAGTATTTCTCCACCTTAAAATAAGTTTTTCCACCCTCATCCTCCTCTAATACTATTCAGTGAAGAGGAGGGAGCAAAACGGTTTTAATGCAGACTGATTTAAGAAAAAAAATATATTTACATTGCCCACGGTTTGATAGCATTTTTATTTGCCTCAAAGTACTGTTAGGCTTGGCAGGGCAAGGAAAGGAGGGAAAAGACAAAAAGGAGGAAAGTTTAAAAAGAAAAGAAATAAAAGCTGTGTTACGTTGTTAAAAATAGCTGTCTGGGAAGCTTCTGGCCGGCAGGGGAAAGCAGAGCTGCGGGAAAGGGTTAACCCCGCGGGCGCCGACATCTGGCAGGAGTGAGGGCGTTGGCAGAGCCTGGTCCGCCCGTACCAGTCTGTACAGGGGAGCTGTCCCGCCCGCTGATTTATCATTCCCTAATGTCACGGGGATGGGATGTTGAAATTGCGGCTAGAATGTGAAATACGAAAAACATGAAGATTATGATTTAGCGTCTGGGGAAGATCAGCGTTAGCCTTTGGAGAACAGCTCGTAAACGGGAGACATCCTTGGCAATCTCCTGTGGTTTTCAAGACTCCAACTCTCAAGGAAAGCAAGCTCAGGAACTGGGCCGCCGGAGTGTTCTTCTGTTAGAGCAGACAGAGGCAGAGATGGAATTAAGAACAAAGCCACTTCTGTGCTGACATGGAGATGGTGCCGGTGCTCAGCAGGAGAACCAAAGTAAATTTTAATTAAACAGAGACCTGATGTTGAAGGATAAATAAGACAATGTGGGGTGTAAACAGCTTATATCAGTGATTTGAATGACACCTGCGGGTGTCTAGACATGAGGTGCATCCTGATAATTTGTAGTCTCAGAAAAGATACAGATGAGTAGGACGATATCCCCAAATTTTGCTCATTAAAAGTAATAATAGCTTGAATTTTTAGGAGGTGTTAAATAAGAGAACCGAGTAGGGAAATGATGTTAACAGCTATCCATGGAGGAAAGGGTAAGTTAGCAAAAGAAGTACAAAACCACATGTGTGTAAGTCTTGTATCAAAGATATGGAGAAACACTACTTTCTGTGATTTCTTTTTCCCGACTAGATTTTAGATACTGTGTTGGAGCAATTTTGCATTTCCACATGTCAGCACGCCCCCGTTTACAGGGGAAAATGCAGTTTCCACATTGTTTGTTGGTTATAGAAATGAGCGTTGACAAGCGTTCCCTCAATGCTTACGGTGTGTTTTAATTACTTCCTGTCATATCGAATGCATCCACAATATGGATTTTAAGAATTGGCCTCAAGACATGGGTGTGCTACACTGAAAGTTAAATAGGAGAGTCTGACTACTAAGTCTTGAATATTCATTCATTTGTTCATTCATTTATTCTTTCATCCAGAAAAAGCACGGCCACAGGCACTGTACAAAATGGCAAGTTGGACCCTGCCTTCATAAAGCACCCAGTCTGCCCAATGCAATCACATGGAAAACTTTGTGTGTATTGGGGGCGGAGCGGGGGTTGTACTGAATCCATTTTGCAATAATAGATAGAAAAAATAAATAATGATTTAGAGGGGTGGGATAGGGAGGGTGGGAGAGAGGGAGACGCAAGAGGGAAGAGATCTGGGGATATATGTATATGTATAGCTGATTCACTTTGTTATAAAGCAGAAACTAACACACCATTGTAAAACAATTATACTCCAATAAAAATGTTAAAAAAAATAAATAACGATTTAAGGAGTTCTTTTTCTGTCTGGCAATATTGGGACATAGCCCAGAAATCAGTACTTCAGATAAATGAGGATAATCTCTCTTCAGAACCAATTAAAAATTATAAAAGAATTTTTGCTAGGAATCACCCTAAAATATAGAGCTCTCTCCCCTGCCTGCCTTGATCTCATTTGGTCATGCTGACCCTAAATTACAGTTACCTTGGCACAGAGAGCCAGGAGCCTGGGAGTTTCTTCTTTGTTTGTTAATTTCATATCACAGTTTTACTTTTATTCCTGTGTGACTTGGGGCAGGCTTGTTAACCTCTCTAATTGTGCTTCTTCCTCTGTAAAAGGAGGGGTGGATGTCACTAGATGTTCTCTTTTTTTCTTAAGGAATTTATTTATTTAATTGCCGCACCATGCACGGCATGCAGGATCTTAGTTCCCCGACCAGGGATCGAACCCGTGCCCCCTGCAGTAGGACCGCAGAGTCTTAACCGCTGGACCGCCAGAGAAGTCCTTTTTTTTTTTTAAATGGGTTTTTGATTTTTTTTTAAGAATTTATTTAATTGGCTGCATTGTGCACGGCATGTGGGATCTTAGTTCCCCAACCAGGGATCGAACCCGCGCCCCCTGCATTGGAAGCACAGAGCCTTAACCACTGGACTGCCAGGGAAGTCCTGAGGTTGCTTTAAATCTTACCTCTAGATGAATGGAGTATAACTGTACATTCACACACCTACCAATTGTGCTACTATTTCTAAGGCAGAGTGAAATTTCCCCTAGCATGCCTTCCCAAATTTCTAGAACACTGGCACAAAATACATTGTACTTTGCATCAATCCAAGTTCATTTTATTCCTAAAACTGGTATCAAGGCATTTAGCAAACATTTACTGAGAAGGTACCTGTTCTGTTCCAGGCCCTAAGCAGATGGCTGGAAATAGAGTGGAAAAGCCTGTCCCCACCAGGGTTAGTCCCACCAGTACAGGAAGCTCGGCTGGGAGAATGTCAGAAGTGAGCCCTGAACAGCCTGCCGGCCTCATGACACTCCTCCTGGATTTGTATGTTTTGCCCTAGATAAAACAGCTAAAAATGCAGATGAAATCCCACCATTCTTTCTATGAAAAAAAAGAAAACAGGGTTGATATTGCTCCTGTTCATACCCTCTCGAGATACATTACAAAGGGTTGCTATTATTTTTCTATTGTAAATGCAATCCATGCTTCTTATAGAAAACTGGAAAAATACAACAAAGTAGAAAAAAGGAAAACAAATCAGCATTCATTGCCCCACTTTAGAGTCAATCACTGGCAACATTTTGGCCTATTTCCTTAAGGTTTCCAGTCAACAAATAGTTATTGAGACCCTATGCCAGGCACTGTGCTGAGTGCTAGGAATGGGAAAAGCGTGACCCGTTCACCCTCACAGAACTCACAGCCTAGGGAGAGAGACCCTGGAAGTGTGATGACCCGGAAGTACACACTGGAGGGACTTGACCTCGGGGCACTTCCTCAGACTCTGGGTGTAGGAAAGGGTTTCCAAAGGAAGAGACATTTGAGACCTGAAGAATCAAGAGGAGTCATCCAGGAGAGGGGAGGGGTGGCAATGGGAGGAAGGCATGAGTGAAATGTGGGGTTTAGGATGGTTGGAGGGCAGGGGGCAGGGGCCTCTAGGAGGAGGGGTGATAAGAGATGCTGTTGGGGAGGGAAGCCAGGCCCTGCCAGGCAGGGTGTTTTTATCAACCCAGTTGTTATTTTTCTGTAGCTACAAGATTGGGTCCTGCTTCTTTTTTTGTTCTTATTTTTAGACTTAATGCCATAGCATAATCATGTTTCACATTATTATAAACTATTCTTTTAATTCAGTTTTTTGGGGTTTTTGTTTGTTTGTTTAGTATTCAGAGAGTTGTGCAACCACAATCAATTTTATTTTTTAGTTTTATTTTTTGGCCGCGCTGTGTGGCATGCAGGATCTTAGTTCCCCGACCAGGGACTGAACCCGTGCCCCCTGCAGTGGAAGCGTGGAGTCTTAACCACTGGACAGCCAGGGAAGTCCGTATTATAAACTATTTTAATGGATACATAATATTCCCCCAATGGATGAGGCATCATTTACCTAATTTTTTTTTTTAAAGAAAGCTTGTTTTTCTTTGCTTCACATTCCACTCCCTTTGTAGCTCTCCAAGGTCTCCAGATAATGACAAATTGGAAAATTCTAAGCAGGATAAATGTGTTAATGTTTTTTTACTCCAAATCAGAATTTGAACCATCAGCTGGAACCCACCACCTGCATGACTCCTGGCAGCAGCTGTTTAGAGTCCCTTCCAGAAGTGAAATCAACATAGCTTTCATTCCCTCCTCTCAACAGCCCACTCCCACATCCAAAGAAAGATCAACTCACAGAACCCGTTTCTAGGTAGCACCGAGTCCCACCTTCCTCCCACCCCTGGGCTCTGAGCATTCCCACCTCCCTTCCCCTCCTCTGACGAAATCAAAGATTGAAATCAGTTGACAAAACATCAACATTTTATTAAAGCAAAAGCTTTAGAAGAAAAAAAAATCTCAGTCAAAAATAATGTATGAGGGACTTCCCTGGTGGCTCAGTGGTTAGGAGTCCACCTTCCAATGCAGGGGACGCAGGTTTGATCCCCGGTGGGGGAACTAGATCCCACGTGCATGCCGCAATTAAGAGTTCTCATGCCACAACTAAGGAGCCTGCTTGCCGCAACTAATACCTGGTGCAACGAAAAATAAATAAATTAAATTAAATTTTTTAAAAAAATGTGTACACCTTAAAAAAAATAATGTATGAGGGGCTTCCCTGGTGGCGCAGTGGTTGAGAATCTGCCTGCTATTGCAGGGGACACGGGTTCGCACCCTGGTCTGGTAAGATCCCACATGCCGTGGAGCAACTAGGCCCGTGAGCCACAACTACTGAGCCTGCGCGTCTGGAGCCTGTGCTCCGCAACAAGAGAGGCCACGATAGTGAGAGGCCCGCGCACCGCGATGAAGAGTGGCCCCTGCTTGCCGCAACTAGAGAAAGCCCTCGCACAGAAACGAAGACCCAACATAGCAATCAATCAATCAATCAATCAATCAATCAATCTTTTTTAAAAAAAAAATAATAATAATGTATGAAAAAACTCACTCCTTCATCTCTCTTAATCCCAAAGATGCCACAAGCACTCATTCATACATTTATTCATTCATTTATTCAACAAGTGCTTGTTTATTGTTTGGCTGCCCTCTGAGTATAGAGGTTGAAACCTATGTGGTCACTGCCATGCAGACCTTACAGTTAAAGAAGAGTCTGACGTTCAACAAATAAATATCAAGAAGCATTTTATGACCTACAGTGGTAGGTGCTATGAAGGAAAACATACGTGAAGGAAAAAGCATGGCAAGTTTTAGGAAATGGAAAGAGGCAATGTGGCCAGAGCATGGTGAGAGGGTGGGGGAAGGTGGTTAGATGAACAAAAGAGATTTTCTCCTTTATTCATCTTTCTCCCTAACCACAACCATAGAAAGTCTCATGGGAGATGGAGCGTTTCTACCCATTTGGAAACCAGGGGGCTTGTCTTCAGACAGGGTGGGCTTGGCATTGGGGTAGAGAAACAAGACATGTAGCCTTCAATTCATTCCATTTCTTATTTCCTTTGGTTTTTGAGGCCCTGAGGGTCAGTAACCTGGTTATGAAGGCAGCCCTCAGGACAGTTAAAATACTAACACCACACATGAATGAAGTTCTGTTTATGTACCTGCCATTTATGTACAGCTCATTGATTTTCCTTCTGTTGATTGTTCTTAAAAGGTATCTTAAGATAGAATGTTTTCATGAGCCCAGATGTTAATATTAATGCTATATCCAACAGCCACAGATTCTCAGAGAAGTAAGCTTGCCTTTAGACTGTATTATTGATTTATTCTGCCCAACCGAATCAGTTGGAACTCTTTTGGTTACAAGTGATAGAAAACCCAACTCAAGTTGGCTTAAGCAAAAAGGGAATTTATTGGCTTATGTTACTGGATAGTCCTGGCATAGGGCTAAGTGTCAGGCACAACTTAATGCAGGGGCCAACCAATATTATTAGTACTCAGCACAGCTCTGTTCTTCCAGTGTGTTGATTTTGTTCTCAGACAGTATCTCCCCTCGGGGTCAGAAGGCGGCCACTGCAGCTCATCTTGAAAGCCCACCACGAAAAGGGAGCTGAAGACCATCAGTACCCACCCTGGGAGCTGGAAGCCGGGAGGGAGACCCACCCAAAATACAAAGGCTCAGAGTAGGAGAGGCATGGGCCCCACAGAAAGAAGCAAAATACTGGAATTTTTTTAATAGGAGAAAGGTAAATAGATCTAAGAGTCTCACTCCCCAAAAAATCACTATCAAAAACCTAACTTTTGATAGAACCCATTTATGCTATTTGGTAGAAGAAAAACTCACAGAATAGAAGAGCTGGAAAGCAAACAAAGAAGTCATCTGGTTTGATCCTCTTTCTTTTGGCAGGATCAAATCCAGATCTTTCCAGGCGGATGAAAATGTGTAAATGTTTCCAATGAAAGAACCAAGTCTTGAGCCTGGGCATCTCATGATTCTCAACTCTAACACCACCCCCTCTTACCCCTCCTTCTCTCCATGCCTTCAACAGATGAAGAAGTGGATTCGATTCTCATTTTCTCCAGTATAAATTCTGCTCTTTACTGCTTCTAAGGCTTCAAATTCCACCATAACATGTCAGATTCACATCATTTTATCATTATGTCAGCCGGCTTCCTTCCTATTTTTTTCTTTCATCTTAATTCAGGTTTTGTATCTGGAAAGCATTCCTGAATTTTATAGAGAGAATAAAGCGGATGCCACGTAAAATGTATTTTTTGCAGTAAATATTTTTCAGAAATGTGATTTTGCTCTCCTACCTTGTATAAGTTCCTAAACCTCTCTGAGCCTCCGTTTCCATATCTATAAAATGGGGATAATAATAATAACAAGCTTCATAGGTTTTTTTTGGTGAGGATTAAAGCACTTAGAAGTCTGTATCTGGCATTTAGTAACTGTTCAACAAATGTTAGCTGCTGCTACTATCATTATATCATCATCATTATTTTATAGAGTCTTCTCTCTATATATGGGTATTTCATCCTTGTACAACCAGGCTTTTCTTCAGATCTGTTTCCTCATTCCCCACAGAACAAAAATCCAAACTGGACGCTCACTGTGTCTTGATCCTCCCTCCTGCCCGGCTTGACTTTAATGTTGCCATTTGATTTGGTTTTCCGTTCGATATCAAAACTGGGAAGAGTTCAGTGGGCCAGGGACCTAAGTATATGGAGAGAAAGCAGGGATCCTTGCACCTGGATTCTCCACACAGGGCCCTGGTCTTGGTGCATAAACAGCTCTCCTCTCCTGCCAACACTGTGAGCCTCTCCTTGGACCCCAACCCTGGGCCTCGGCCAGCAGCTCCCACAACACCTCTGTGCCACCAGGGGCCTGAGGCTCGAGGAAGCCGCCCTTGCATGAAAACTGCCTTTGCACCAGATCTGCCTGCTGTGCCTCCAGGGGCTGCCGGCTGGACATTTGCTGTTTCGACAATATATACTATCCCCCTCACCTCCCCCCACTCTCCCAAGCCTCCAATTTAGTGCTGCTTCTAAACCTCAGGCCCCAGCCCTGGGTCTCCTCTCCTTCCCTCCAACTTTCACCCCTTCAAACTAGAAGACGTTCATGACGTCCAGGATCTGCTCTACTCCTCCCATGAGGTTTTGCTACTTTCTCAGGAATCTGAGTTACCGCTTTCTTTCATTCTGTACCATTTACTCTCAATCAGACAGAAATTCCTTGAAGTTTTCTGACATTTGCTGGGCACCCTTACCCAGCTTCTAGCATGAATGCAGACTTCCCCTATTTTTATGGATCTTCAATAACTTAATTTAGGGTTGTAAAGAAGGGCCATGTTACCCTAAAGACTGAGTGTCCCATTTTTTTTTCTTGTTCAACCTTTCTTAAGTGAAGAATTTCAACTTTGAAACACAACTTCTTTTCCTGTTCGTAGTTGTGAGAGAGGGCAATATTGAACTTTTTTTTTTTTTTTTGCAAAATGTTCAAATTGGAGCCTCAGTAAAATCCTGCTCTGACCACACCCAGGGGAAATGGAGAAGCGGTAATGAACAGAACTGTCCCAGGGAAAAGAACACAGGAGGATGAAATGGGAATGGTTTCTCCTGGGTGATGCAGGGTCCGAGCAAGTCAGGGCTTCTGAAGGAGGCTGCCTTCAAGGGCTCTGACTTGCCTGCCCTGTGGGCCAAAGCCTGCGTTAGCCGCAAGTTTACTATGCAGAGACAGAAAAGGAAATTCATGAACAGAGATAATGTCATGTGTATGGCCACTGCCAAGAATGAGAGCCAGAATCTCTCTCTGGTCGGGCTTCTCCTCGGCCTTTCCTTGTCACAAGGGTGGAGCCCAGCCAGGTGAACCAACCTGACCACCGCCCTGTGTGCAAGCCCGTGGCTGGCTTGTGGAAGCAAGTCCTTGCAGGGCTCCTATGGTTCCTCCTCAGCCTGAATGAGGACGCCCACTGTCATCAAGCCAGGTTTGCAGGCAAAGTTCCTGTCCCGTGCAGACACACAACTTGTAGCTTCCTTGGGAGGGTGGAGGGTGTGGGAAGTGACTCTCTCCAAACATTTTCATCTTATTTTCTCCTATGATGCCCATCCAGGCAACGTGCATTGCATATGTTCTTTGAGGTCAAGAGGCTTCCAGGAAAAGGTTCTAGGGGGGCTGCATGAGTAGGATGGAACCACAGAGCATCACTTAGGGCTCATCACTGTGGCTTAGACTCAAGGCTGACTAGGACTGCTGACTATACCTTGCCTACTGTCAGGTAGGCAGTGGAGGGGAGGAATGTTGGCTGAGGACGGTTTTTTTTTTTGGGCCGCACCGCACGGCATGTGGGATTTTAGTTCCCCGACCAGGGATCGAACCCATGCCCCCTGCAGTGGAAGTGCAGAGTCTTAACCGCCGGACTGCCAGGGAAGTCCCGGCTGAGGACTTTTGATGTGCGGGAACTTCCAAAGGACAAGGTTGAAGCCAACTAGCTGAGTGGCTCCAGGTGATTTTCTTTCACTCTCCCAGTCACAGTCTCAAGAGTAAAATGGGGACTGGACAAGACAATTTCTACAGCCCTTTATGGCTCTGACATTCTGAGATAGTACAGTGAAAATAAACTCAGGCAATTACCTAGAAGTCTCTGTTCTTAGAGGAAATGGGGAAAGCTGGAACCTTTGGAAGTCCTCTTTCTCCTGCTAGGGCCATAGCACAGTGCCTGGAAGTGATATAAATCTCTTCTCCCATCTGTGGGGGCCCTGATGGAGTGAGCACCTTGCTTATGGTGCTAGGCATGGCCATAAGGCTTGACATCGGCATGGAGTCCTGGGTGCCCTTTGCCTTGTACTGACAGGAAAGCCGAGGCTTACTTCCATTCAGGGACCATTCCTCACCTGCCACTATGTGTGAGGTACCACACGGAGGACACTGAGAAGTAGAAAATACATTCTCCACCCTCAAGGAGATTTCTAGCTAATCTGAGCTTCTTTAGTTACTCAACACTCCTCCTTTTCCTTGTTTACTTCCAGGTCTTTGCATATGTTGTGCCCTCAGCCTAAAACACTCTCTCTTTATCCCCCTGTTGCTAGGCCTGCTGTCTGTAGCAATGCAGGTTGCATACTGCGTAATTCTAGATCTATGTATGCAGATGTAAATGGTGCCTTCAGAAATGTGCAGTGCATAGCCTGTACAACTGTGCAGCATGGCTTTGACTGCCTTCTCCACCCCCTTTCTCCTATCTGGGGGTAGCTCATAGTCATCTCAGTTTTCAGCTTAGTCATTACGTTTCCTCCTTTCTTTCTGTCCTTCCTCCTTTCCTCTTTCCCTCCATCCCTTTCTCCCTGTCTCTCATAATTACTGAGCATCTACTATATGTCAGGACCTGTGCTAGGAGCTGGGTATATAGTTGTAACAAAACAGATAGGGTCGCTATTAAGCTTACATTCTTGTGAAGTATTTATATTTTTCTTCCTCCAGGAAGTCTTCCCTGACTGCACCCATGATTGCCTCAGGTGCCTACTGACTGACTGATGAATGGCTCTGACTTGGGAACCTTTTGCTCTAGAACACAGTGCCTCTGGTATGGAGAGAATCTGAGAAGGACAAGTGGGGTTGAAGAGACTAACCTGAAGCCCTGAACCCAACTGGGCTGGAGCTCCATCCCTTCCTGATTCCTATCCTTGGGAGCACCCTGGGGCATCCGTGAAGCTCATTAGTGAAGCAGAAATTAATATGAGGCCAAGAGCATGGCTTTTCCCTGCCAGGGAGGCCACAAAGTTCCAGAACATCTCAGGGAGGAATGGAGCACCACTCAGGCCTGCCTCCCGGGGCTGCAAAACAATCCTTAATGAACCCTCTGCAGGGGAGGGTGAAATCACCTGCAAGGAGGCAGCTCAGCCTCAGGTGTTCTCCAGGAGGCTTAAAATAGCGGGGCTCCCTCCACAAACACCTTCCAACACTGTTTAGGATGGTGAATGCCAGGAAACTAATGAATCTGAGCTTAGTGAATTAATTGTTGATGAAATAATGTGAAAAGTGTGCTTCCTGTTCATCAGTCTCTACAGAAATTAATTAGTCCTGCTTGGCAGCAAGCAGGATGAAATTTTCAACTTAATTTATGAATTTGGCCAAATTGTCTATGGGAAGCCTTGTCTGGAGGACCTTCCATGGCTGCTTCGTGTCCAGACAGGCCTTGCCTTTCATAGAAGACGTGATTGCTTTAAGAGAGCCCCAACAAGAGGAGAGAGTGGTGGAGGAGGAAAGAGGTTTGATTGTGAAGCTCCAAGCAGACCCACGCCTCTCCAGGCTTCCTGTCTCAGCCCTCCCCTGTGAATCCTTCATCTGAGGAAGGTCTGTTAGCTGAATTGAGGGGTGATGATTCAGAGCAACAGGGCTAACTGTCAGGTACCGTCTGACTTCACATTTAATTATTCTATGCTGTGTGTGCTAACTCAAATTGCAGGATGATGTGAAAGAAAAATAAATCTAATGAGAAGTGTATTTTTTTTGGACTATTTTTAAATAGGGAGCGGAGAACTTCTCGGGCCTGGCGAGATCAATCTGAGGAATTGGCTGGCACGAGGCATGAATGAGCGCCTGTATGCCCGGTACTTGGGCACAGAACTGCTGGCTATCGAGTGTTCGGTCAGCTTTTGTCACCATGGGAGTCAGGCTCTCTCACTGCAGCCATTGGGAACAGGAATCCCCACCAGGCTTTCCCCGCTGAGCAGCAGAATCTGATGTAAACCTCTAAGCAGAGTGACTTGAGTGTCACCAGTCTCTGAAACATTTCTGAGAGACAGCGAGTGATTGAGCATCTATGTGTGTACATGCTTCTTTCTGTTGCTAAAACACCAGTTTTCTCATGGAAAAGCCTGTGAACCACTGAGTTAAAATAGGAGCACACGGTGCTTTGTGACCACCTAGAGGGGTGGGATAGGGAGGGTGGGAGGGAGGCTCAAGTGGGAGGGGATATGGGGATATATGTATGCATATAGCTGACTCACTTTGCTCTACAGCAGAAACTAACACAACATTGTAAAGCAATCATACTCCAATAAAGATGTTAAAAAAAAAAAAAAAACAGGAGCAGAGAGGGTAAGGGGATGTGTTCCAATCTAACTGAACACTTCTGGCCAGTCTCAGGAGTCAGGAGAGGACAAGAGCCCCCAGGGTCATTTTTACTACTTAGACTTATTCAGTAATTCAAGCGATAACTAAGCAGGACTATTCTAGGCATTGGGGATACAGCAGGGAACCAGGTAGTCAACGCCATGCTTCCATGAAGCTTATTTTCTATTATGAGCACAGACACAAAGCTATCAGCATCTGGTTTCTGATTCTGCTAAAACTTAGACTTGTTAACATTTTATGATGGACCACTTTACTGAACTCTGAGTTCTATATTAGTTTCTGTTTTTAAAACAAAATGCATATTGCCTAGTAGACACGTACATTGTCACCTCCCTTGCGTGCATGGCTGTTGAAATTCATACCTGTACTAATGCCCTCAAATTTAGTCCAAAAAGGTTGTGATCTTCTAAAGACAGCCAGAATCAGCAACCGTTTTAGGACACAGTAAGCCGGGGGAGGAAGTCTGTTTGCCCGTGACATTGGCTGTTTGGAGGTGACCTCGGGTCCCTGAGAGGCACACCCTCGTAGGTTTATCAGGCTGCATGGAAGGACTCACTCGTGCACCGGATCCGCCACTATGGTCAGGAAGAGCATCTCAGAGAGAGAATGTTGGAGCCTGAGCAAGCGCCTACCTCCTTCCTGTAGGCGTTTGCAGCTGCAACCAGACTTCCCTTCCCTTTATGAATTTGTGATGTTCATACCAGCTCACTCCGTGACCTCAGGCTGTGTCTGCCCTTTGTTTACCTCTGTTCTCAAACTGCCAGATATATAATTCCATGGTTCCCTCAGATTGCTTCTTGGGAGAAGGTAGATTGCATAAACAAAGGTGTGTGTGGGGACAGCTCTAGCCCGAGAGCTAGGCAAAGCAGTCGGATGTGCTGGAAAACCAAGGCATGGTCTTCCTTCAGCCCAGCTCTCCTGCTAAACCGACAGTCACTGTTCCATAACAAACGTCCTTTGCTTTCTTCTCCTCAAGTCACCTGAACCACTATTCCCCCATCTTCTCAGACTGAATGCCTTTCAGGCCCCGCTCACACGCTAGCCCAGCTCTTGAGGGCTGCCCGTATGGTGTTCTCTGGAAGTAATTTCTTCCTCTTTTCTGGCCTCTCGCTGCTCTTGAAACACAGCCATTTGTGTATTATCTTGCCTACAAATTCAAAGACCTCAAAGGAAAACCCCGTGCATTCTTAACCAAATTGTCCCCTACAGTCTTCACACTGAAGAGGGACTCAGTATGTGTTTGTTTCTGTGTCTATTCCACCCTGGGAACATTTGAGGACAAAGTACTGTTTATAGAAAATGGTGAGAGTTAATGAAAGAGGTCTTAATGTTAAGTCCAATTGTACTGAACATCCAAAATTTTTTCTTTCCTGAAAGCAAATAAGCAGAGTGATCCTCCTTGGCGTCCTACCACCCAGAAATGTGACTAAGTAAGATCTCTCAATCTTCCCTCTCTTTCATTCTTTCTGCAGTTTATATATTACTCTGCCATAGATAACACAGACAAGGGGGTTGGCATTGAGAGCCAGAAGACCAGGGTTCAAATCCCAGCTGTGCCTCTTACTAGCTGAGGGATCCTGCATAAGCCATTTAATCTGCCTGAGCTTCAGTTTGCTCAGCTGTGAACTGGAAATAATACTATCTGTGTTGCCTACCTCCAGTGTGGATGTGAAAGTTAAATGAGATGGTATAGGTGCCAGTGCTTTAAAATGGTTTACCCCAGTGTGTTCACCGTGTGAAAATCACCAAGCCGCACAGATATAACATGTGTGTATCTATCATACTCCAGTAAAAGTTCTTTATAAGGTAATACTTTGTACAGACATTTCCAATTGTTTATATACTGTGTACTGAGGAAAAAAGATGAAAGAATGATTTAAAGTTGGCTGTAAGTCACTAACAGTCTTGAATCGATGTTGAGTTTATAAGGGAACTAGCCATTTCAGTTCACTGAGACAACTTCACATTTTGTTAGTCATTACGTCATAATTCTCAGTGTTTTAGTTTTACCATAGTCAAATACAATAGAACCATCTTTTGGCAGTCTGGAGACTTGCATTTGAAGTAAAATTTAGGAGCTCTCTATGGAAAAATATATGATATAGCGAAGGATGAGTTCTCTCATACATGTACATTTTATCTTTAAAATAATAACTGGGATATACGAACTATTATAATTGCTTGGTTTTTTGTTTGCTTGTCTGTTTGTTTGCTTACCACTTTATACTCAGTGCCTTGAAGAGTGCCCTCATTTACTTAAGAACTAAGGAGTTCATGGGACACAGGACTTCGGGTGCTAAAACCAAGAACGTCCAGGACAAACTGAGATGGTTGGTCACCCTACTGGCACGTGGAAGATGCTCAGATGTTGGTGGGAGGAAGGAAGACAGGCAAGAAATTCAGGAAGAGTGCAGCATTAGTGGTGAGCATCGCTGCCTTCCAAGAAATTCAGGAATAAATTTTGGTACCACAAAACTCTCCTTTCCTTTAAGTTTTCTAAAAGTGTACCTTATGCGTGCATATTGTAAATGTTTTAACATTCATATTTAAAAGCCACTACTCTGCACTTTAAACACCATTATGGGATAAAACGGCCTTCTACAAAATGGTTAATGTTTGGAATTGCATTGCTCAGACCACAGGCAGATGTAAAGATGTGGAAGCTACAACGTTAGACACTACTGTCCTCATTCTTTCCTCCTGACTGCAGGATTTCATTCTAAAAAAGAACCATGGAAATGTTATTGTAGTCTTTATCACTGGACAATTAAATTCAAAATGCAGGATTAAGAGTGGGTGTTGTTTTCCTGGCCAAAGGCTTATAGGGCTGGAAGAGACCTCAGCGATCCCTCCAACCCCTTCTATTACCAATGGGAAAAGTCAGGCCAGAAAAAAGTTGGCAACAGAGCCAGTCGAGGACGATCCTCCTGAGTTCCTGTGCATCCCACTTCCCCACGTTGCCTTTTCCTTTTCCTTTGCTGCTCTTGGCCTCCTTGTCTTCATCTTATGGCGTTTTTAATCAAATTATAAAATCAGATTTGAAGATTTCCTGTGCTTCCAGGGCATGTGCACCTACCTCCAGTCTAAACCTGGTTGCTCTTATCTGACTCTGCCTCCCAAAGATTTCCAACAAATTAGATACTGTATAGGTCTAATGAGGGTGACTAAGAATAATCAATATAAAAGCATTTTAGCCACTAATCTCCAATGAGCAGATATGGCATTATGTATTCTAATTGGGGGGTAAACACTAAAGAATGAGACCTTACAAACTGGCTGTCCTCTGACCCTGTGACTTTGACATGACTGTGGAAAGAGAAGCAAATTGAAGTGGAGTGAATATACAGGACAAGGGATGAGAACAGAGCAGAGTAGCCTGTGCTTTGTATAAGAGACCAGAAAGGTTAACACAGCAAACCTTAACTAGTCTCATCAAGATAAAAAGATAGTAAATGCAAAATAACGACATGAGTGATGAAACAGAGGACACCACTATATGGACTGAATGTTTGTGTCCCTTAAAAGTCCTATGTTGAAGCCCTAAACCCTAATGTATTGGTATTTGGAGGTAGGACCTTTAGGAGGTAATTAGGTTTAGATGAAGTCATGAGGGTGGGACCCCTCGATGGGATTTGTTTTCTTAATAAGAAGAGGAAGAGAAACCCCAGAGCTCACTTTCTCTCTGCCATGTAAGGGCTCAACAAGAAGGCGGCTGTCTGCAAGCCAGAAAGAGGGCCCTCACCAGAAGCCAAATACTGCCAGACCTTCAGCCTCCAGAAGTCCAAATCTCAGTCTTCAGACTCCAGAACTGTGAGAAAATTAATTCCTGTTGTTTAAGCCACCCAGTCTATGGTATGTTGTTATGACAGCCCAAACAGGCTAAAGCAACTACATTCACAACTCTCCTAACAGCCTGGCCTCTCATCTCCTTAATCACTTGTTTCCTATAATGTTGACCTCCATCCTACCTAAACCATGTACTCCCTGGAGCAGGGACTCTCAACCTTAACTGCATATCAGACTCACCCAGGAAGCCTGGACTTCACCATAGCCCATTAGAATTAGAATATTTCTCAAGTTGGGACCTGTTATTTAAAAGTTCCCTGGGTGATTCCAATGTGCAGCCACAATCAAAATCCACTGAACTAAATACATTCAAGCACATTCAAATCAATAAAAAGAAAACCTCAGAAAATGGGGAAAGCATAAAAACAAGCAATTTACAGAAGAAATATAAATGGCTAATAAATATGTGGGGAAATGGTTAAGTTGCTAATGACCAGGGAAATGTAAACATTTTTTTAAAAGATTGCTCTTGGGACTTCCCTGGTGGCGCAGTGGTTAAGAATCCGCCTGCCAATGCAGGAGACACGGGTTCAATCCCTGGTCCGGGAAGATCCCACATGCCGCAGAGCAACTAAGCCTGTGCACCACGACTACAGAAGCCTGCGTACTCTAGGGCCCGGGTGCCGCAACTACTGAGTCCGCGCGCTGCAACTACTGAAGCCCGTGCACCTACAGCCCATGCTCTGCAACAGGAGAAGCCACCGTAATGAGAAGCCTGTGCACTGCAACGAAGAGTAGCACCCGCTCGCCACAACTAGAGAAAGCCCACATGCCACAATGAAGACCCAACACAGCCAAAAATGACATAAAGAAGGCACTTCTTTCTGCCTGGGGTCAGTTTCCTCTTAATTTTTTTGAATTTTATATCCACATATATATTTTTATGTATTTATTTATTTTATTATTTATTTGGTTGTGCTGGCTCCTTAGTTGTGGCATGCAAACTCTTAGTTGTGGCATGCATGTGGGATCTAGTTCCCTGACCAGGGATGGAACCCGGGCCCCCTGCATTGGGAGCACAGAGTCTTAACCACTGCGCCACCAGGGAAGTCCCTCGCATATATTTTTAAGAGATAAAAATTCTCTGAAAAAGGATTTCTACTTCCAGCAATGGCAGACTAGCTTGTTGCCAGCTGACCTTCCTGTCAAAATCAACTAGAAAAACTCGATAAATATGAAGGGAAATAAAACGTATTTGAAGTCATCTGAGATCTATGCAGGCAGCCGACCTGAGGGGCCAAGATCCTGGAGAGCAGGGAAGCACAGAGAGGTGAGCCTGCTGGAGGCACCACTTTTCTCCTGAGGGCATTTGTCAATTATAAGGCAGCAGCTGAGACAGTGGGATCCCAGCAGAAAGCTGTGAAGGGGCAGCTGAGAAGCCAAACAGAGCTTTCAGCAGTCTCAAAAGTCTATGGTGAAACGAACAGTTGGGGACCACCTGAGGTAAACACCCCAGGCTTTCATTTGGAGCCCCTGAAGGACTGTGGCATGGTAAGGGATATTAACATGCTTCTCCCAGTAGTAACTGATAGAAAAAGTGGACAAAAGATAAGCAATGATGTGGAAAGATATTAATAAAGTTGATATGATTGCAAGCGCACACATAATTTACCTAATAAATGCACTACTCTTTTTAACTGTGCATGGGCACATCTACCAAAATTGACCATATGATGCTGGGTCAAAAATTATGTCTCAAAAAATTTCAAAGTTTTGAAATTACACAGCATATGTTCCAAGATCACAGTACAATTACCTACACATCAATAACAAAATATAACTTTTAAAAACCCCAAATGTTTGGAACTTAAGTAATATACCTCTAAATAACCCATGGGTCAAAGAAGAAATCGTAATGAAAATTGTAAAATATTTTGAATTAAATGATAATAAATATACGATATGACAATGTGTGGGATACAGCTAACACTAGGCTTAGAAGAAAATTTATGGCTTTAATACACATGTTAGAAAAGCAGAATGTCAATTACCTGAGTGTTTATCTTGGGAAGTTGAGAAAACCCAAATAAAGGAGAAGAAAGGAAATAATAAAGGTAAGAGCAGAAATTAATGAAATAAAGAACAAAAGGACAGTTGAGTGGATCAACAAAGCCAAAAGCTGAGTCTATATAAAGAACAATAAATTGATAATCCCTTGGCAATACTAATCAAGAAGAAAAGAGAAAAAGCATAAATAACCAATAACAGGAATGAAAAAGGATACATCACTACAGTTCTCACAGGCATAAAACTTCTCAACAAGGGAATCTCTCAATCTAAATATATAAAATAATAACACTAAATTTCAAAACATTTTATAATAGCAATTTTAAAATGGTAGAGTTACTTGCAGATTCCACCAGCTTTCTTTCCTATTTTAAGATGGGACCCTGTATAAATAAATTTTCATTATCTCATTAACCCTGGCTTGATAAAATACTCAGTACAACTCTCACAAGCATAGAATGTCTGGTAAACTTGGAATTTCAGCAGTTAGATATTAGGAAAGATAGAAAATCTCCAGAATTATACTATTTAGAAGCTTGAGATGCTCAAGAGAGTCTCTTACCTAGACCTCACCTTTAAGGTAAAATATACATGAAAATATTTGAGAAGAGAAGGTAGAACCCCGAACTTCCTCAATCACCAATTAAACTGTCAGTATAGCCTCATATGTATTTCTGGTGATAGCCTAAATAGGATTAAATCTTTACAGTGCTACATGACTAATTTTGAACACCTCTGCAATTAGAACACAAAAGGAAACACAATGTTTAGATTTATAACCATTTTAAGAGCACTCATCATGGATTATGTTCCCAAGTTTTTATTAACCACCTTGTGATTATGAATTACAACCTATTATCATGCTGTTAATCTAAATGTTTACCTTGCTGGGACAGCAAAGCCCTTTAGATCAGTAACCATATCTCGAATGTTTTAAAAAACTCACCTTTTGTGTGAAAACGGCTGGACTAGCTCCCTTCTCACTTTGTGTTTTCCAGACCAGGGGCCTTGTTCTGAGGGAAACAATAAACAGATAAAATAGGTGAGCAGTATGGCAAGTTCAGGTCAAGAGCACTAGATTGAGAACCCAGGAACCAGGGTGTCATTCTAATACGTAATTAATTTAGTTCTAAATGTAATGAACTGTGTGACTTTGGGTATGTCCCTTCCCCTAATGGGCCTCAGTTTCCTCATCTGAGAACTGATGTTGATGGTCCAGGTGATCTCTGAGGAAGGGGTCTACTTGGGCTAAGCGGCAGAGGCACATCGTCCATTTATGGAGAACGCAGCAGAGACTCATTCCCTAGGGCTGGCCCCAGGGAAAATGGGCTCCCCTTGTTGGCCCTGGACTTAGGGGGACAGATTGGAGAATATGAAAACAAGGCTCCTCTTCTTTGTGTTTAAACATCCTGCTGTGCAGGAATACCATCAAGTAACTCTAAAGCACCTCTCCCTTCCCCTTTCCTCCTCTCTCCCCCTGCCACCAGCCATTTATCTACTTGAGAATGATGAGTCCAAGAGGTGAGGAGGGTGCCAGCTTGCCCTATAGTCTAAGAGGCATCTGTGTAAGTCGAGGTACTCCAGAGAAATAGAACCAATAGGATGTGTATGTATACATATAGAGATAGATTTATTTTAAGTACCTGTCTCACAAAATTATGGAGACTGGCAAATCCAGAAACTTCAGGGTGGGCCAGAAAGCTAGAGACTCAGGGAAGAGCTGATGTTACAGCTCAAGTCCAGAGTTCTTCTGCTGGCAGAATTCCTTCTTGCTCAGAGTAGGTCAGACTTTGTTCTAGCCTTCAACTGATTGGATGAGGCCCACACACAGTATGGAGGGCAATCTGATTTACTCAAAGTCCACTGATTTAACTGTGAATCTCATACAAAAGCTCCCTCACAGAAACATCCAGAACAATGTTTGACCAAATACCTGGGCACTGTGGCCCAGCCTAACTGATACATGAAATTAACCAACGTAAGTCCATCCCTTGTCGACTCAGTACCCATACACGTCTCCTTAAATGATAGTTAATCTCAGAACAAAGACAATAACAAGATTATAATTCCACCTAACATGATACCACTATCCTGTGAACAGCTGAAAACACACTAACCCTTTCCCCAGAAGAGGATGCAAACTCCTTGAATAATATTTACTCTTCTCCTTAATATCTTGTATCTTAAATACTGTGATGTAAAGTTAACCACACCTAATTTACACAATGTTATATATCATTTATATCTCAATAGATCTGGGAAAAAATTTTAAAACAGCCCTTAAATACTATGATATAAAGTCAATACATCCATCTTATGTTACATGATACACACATACATATACATATATTCATAACAAAATAAGGGAGAAATACTCATTTCTGTAACTGGTTACCTGCTCATAGCTAGTTTTTATAACTACATTCTCCACTATGCATTCCATATGCCCTTTGCTTTTAGCAAGCACCTCAGCTGGTCATGATTCTTTACCTGGTGGGTAAAGAACCCTGAAGGGTCTGAGCCATTAGTGGTCCTACTTGGATTAGGTTTTCCATTGATCTTAATCACAGGGCATGGTAACACTAATAGATGGCCTAAGGCATCTCCTATATTCCAAACACTCTCTTCCTTACACCCATTGTGGAGTAGTTGTCCAATTTCCGTAGTTCTCCAATTTCCCTTTGATAGTCAGAATCAATCACCCCACCCAACACAGTAACTCCCTTCTTTGCTTGTTGACTTAAAGCCATGAGGAGCCCAAAGTGGCTGGGTGGCACTCTTAACTTCCAGTCCAATGGAATCATCATGTCTCCTCGTGGAAGCATTCTTCCCTTTTAGAACAAAGACCTCTAGGCCAGCAGAGCACAGCATCGTGGAGACAGGAAGCAAAAATCTTGCTAGTGGGTCACTAGGGGTAATAATGGTTCCTCTCCCATTTCCACCCCTGGATTCCTTGACCCACGAATCCTGGCTATCGAGAAACAGTACCACATATCAGATGCTGATTCAGAGCATATACGGCCTCCTGGAGAACCCTGTCCCAACCCTGCAAGGTATCGCCGCCTAGCTGGTGCTATAACTTAGTTTGCAAAAAGCCATTCCACCATGCTATCAAGCCAACTGCTTCAGGATGGTGGGGAACATGATAAGACCAGCAAATCCCATGATCAAGAGCCCACTGTTACACCTCATTTGCTATCAAGTGAGTTCCTTGATCAGAAACAATACTGTGTGCAATACCATGACAGTGCATGAGGCATCCTAAAAGTCCATGGATGATAGTTTTGACAGAAGCACTGCATATAGGGAAGGCAAATCCATATCCAGAGTGAGTGTCTATTCCAGTGAGAACAAAATGCTACTGCCTACAAGACAATATCCAAACACACAAGGCCACCCCAATTCCAGCCACTGCTTACTTCTCCAGCCTCATCTGTCATCACTGCCCCCCCCCAAATTCCCTGATGGAGCCCCCAGAGAAACTTCTTCTTTCCCAACTTTGCCATGATCTTTAATAACTCTGCATCTTCACCCACCCATTCATTGACTCATTTGTTCACAGATTCATTGAGTCATTAAGTATCCACTGGTGAGCAGGACAACAAGGTCTTTGCAGATATGTGTTAAATAAGTTAATACTCTAATGAGATGGCTGGTATGATAGGGAATGTAGTCGGTGCTAGGACAGGAGAAAAAAGTGCCTAATCCACAGAGTAGATGAAGACACCCTGAGGACGAGACATTTCAATTGAGATCTGAAGAATGCATAGGCATCAGCCTGGTGAAAGAAGTCAGAAGGGTGTTCTGCCAGAGGGGGCAGAATATGTGAAATCCTGGGAGTGAGAGTTGCTGTGACAGAGCAACAGGAGGAGGGGGAGGGAAAGGAGGAGGAGAGGGAGAGGGAGGAGGAGGGGAATGGAACTGGGAGACACCCAGAGGCTGATGCAATATTCTGAGCAAGAGATGATGAAGGCTTGAGATACATGGATGGATTTTAGAGATATCTAGTAGAAGAAATAGAACTTGGTGAATGATTGGCTGTGGAGAGTTGAGAGAATGCAAGAATATTTCCAGGTTTCTGGCGTAGGCAACTAGGAAGAGAGTATCACTAGCTACTGAGATGTTCACTATTTATCCCCAGACCCTGGGAAATATTTGTTGACTAAATCAATGAGTCAATGGAAGAATGAGAATAGTCGGGAAGGAAGATGAGATGATGCCTTTGGTTTTGGATATGGTGGTTGTAAGGCACCTGTGGGATATCTGAGTGGAGATGTCCAGGAGGTCATATTGCATATGCAGGTCTGAGCTCTAGAGAGAAGTCTGGCCAGAGCCTTTGCACGTGCTATTCTGTCTGTAAAGTGGGAATAACAGTGTCTCCTCTGCCTCTGATCCCCACAAGAATCAAATGAGGGAAGAAGTGGTGCTTGGAAGAAATCATATGCTGGAGGAAACGGTTTAGACTTGAAATCAGACAGACCTGGTTTTAATCTGTGCTTGTCTCTTTATAAGCTGTGTGTCCTTGGGTAAGTCACTTAATATCTCTGAGCCTTGGGTTTTCATCCACAAAATGGAGTTGATACCACCCCTCCCTTCAGGTTACCTTGAAGCTTAGCTCAGCTAAGGATATGGAGCTCCCTTTATACCTGGTGCTGTGAAAGGGCTCAGTATGGCAGCCATCCCTGCTATTGTCTTTTACATTGTGTTCATAATGCCCTTAGTCCTTGTCATTTCTTTTTTTTTTTAATTTAATTTATTTTATTTTATTGGCCGTGCCATGTGGCATGTGGGATCTTAGTTCCCTGACCAGAGATCAAACCCAGGCCCCCTGCAGTGGAAGCGTGGAGTCTTAACCACTGGACCACCAGGGAAGTCCCTAGTCCTTGTCATTTCTAATTACTTTGAGGAGGTGTGACTTTGAGTCCCTCTTTCCTCCACCCATTCAAAAGGTCAGATGTGTACCTCTGTCTCATGGGTCTTCCCACCTTTCTCCCTCACAATGTAATTCTATACCGTGGCTTCTCCATATAACTAGACCAAAAACATGGTAAAAGTCCATGTCAGTTTCATGTGGAATGTCAGCTTCCTGTGGCCAGCTCCACAGAACCAAAGGCATTCCAAGCTCAGGTTCTAAAGCCAGTAAGAACTACTTTCAAACACCCACCTTGCAGCTGGGTAACCTTGGGCACCTTGTTTAACCTCTCTGAACCTCTGGTTTCCTTATCTGTATAATCAGAATAATATTAGTGCCTGCCTCACAGACTTGCATGAAGGAACAAAGAAGGCTGTGGTAAAGCAGTTTATCAAGGAATCTCAATGCACTGGGGTGAATGAATACGATTGTTTTATTTATTGAAAACTTGCCGTATTAGTCATGGTCTGTCAAACCCTCTTTTCCTATTGGATAATAGCACCCTTGATGATATTTCATTCTGGTTCTAATATAACTTCTTGGCTACTTTTTGTTCATCCATTTTTCTGTTATTGTTGCTTTGAAAACAGTCTTGTTTCAATTCTTAAGATTTAGTTTTGTTCAATGAAAGACGACGGATTCTGGATCCAGCTGCCTTGGTTGTAATCCCAACTCTACAATTACTAGCTGGGAACTTTGGGCAAGTTACTAAACCTCTCTGTGCCCCCATTTTCCTCATCTGTAAAATGGGAATAATGATAGTACCTACCTCATAGGATTGTTGCCACGGTTAAATGAAATCAAAGCCCTAGAAGAGTGCCAGGCACACAAAGTGTGTAAGTTTTGCTATTATTATACCCAACTCAAAGACCCTCCCCTTCTCTTCTCCAGGCAAGGCTAGATCTGTGTCTTTGTCTGTTTGAGTTCTGTGGTCTCTCTCATCAGCCTTCCCTCTCCATCGTTCCAAAATGAGACCAACATTGGGACCTGGAGGAATAAGTAAAAGATAGCTATTGTCCCACTTGCCCCAGCCAGGGAGACCTTCTTTCCTACACAGCAGTAATACACTACACATGGGCTTGATGCCGGCAGGTGGTGCATTCAATAGGCCTGCAAAGGAGGGCTCCCTCCTGGGCACCTCCCAGAGCCATAGATGATCCCTTTAGACTCTTGGCCTGTATATTCCTGCCCCAGCTCACAGCATCCTGTGACATGCTTCTGATGTCCTATTCAGTAGTGGTCACTGGCTCCCAAACTCACCTACCCTCAGCCCCCAACTATTAAACCCATGGACCTGTGCAGAATCGATTTTATGTTCCACCTGGGACTGAAACTCCAAGGCCAGAGGCCAAGGAATGGGGAGGTAAGTCCTTCCCCCTCTCTACCCATAGCCCCCACCATGCAGCTCACCCCACGGGCCCTCTCCCACACCTGGGCACTGCTGTATCAGGCTGTGTCAAGGGCTCATTGGTTCCTGACTGAGCCAGGACTCCATCAAACCCACATCCCCCCAATTTGACAAGGGTTTCCCCTGAGGCATCCCTCCCTTGGCTTCAAAGAGAGAAATAGCCCTTTCCACTCCCCTGACAGGCTAAGTCTGTCCTCCTCCAGGCCTCCTCTTCTAGCCAGTGTTGAGAAGCTGGGGCTGGTAGGGTGATGACCACACTTTTCTGCAGAGGTGGTTTCCCCAGCATCCCTATGCCACAGTTCCCCGACCCCAGAATGCAGCCTCCTTAATCCCTTTGTATCTTAGCTGTAGGCTTTGGTTACCAATTCAGGCACATGATAATCACACCATCCTGTGAAATTTTTTTTTTTAAAAGAGAATTTGCACATTGCTCTCAAAATATATTTGAAAGAGTGAATGGAAAACAGGCATATTACAAACCAATATTATAAATATAATAATAAAGTTATAAACTAAGTGACAATAACTAATGCAATAATAAAAATATGAAATTATTATAAATATAATTTTATAAATAATATTTAAGGGACTTCCCTGGTGGTCCAGTGGTTAAGAATCTGCCTTCCAATGCAGGGGACGCGGGTCTGATCCCTAGTCGGGGAAATAAGATCCCACGTGTCGCGGGGCAACTAAGCCCGAGCACTCTGGAGCCCGCGCTCCACAACTAGAGAGAAGCCAGTGCGCCACAACAAAGATCCCGCGTGCCGCAACTGAGACCTGACGCAACCAAATAAATAAATTAATTAAAAAAAAAATTGAAATTAAAACCTTTTTATAATTAAATCAGAATGAGCCATATGAAACTGCTGCTTTTTGTAGGTCAAAAGCAGTCATGTGTTGGTAATTTCACGTGGATCAACCTAATGCTTAACTCCTTCTGTGGGCCAGGTACTGTTTCAAAAGCTTTACAAATAACCAGTTAATTCTAACAATGATCTTACGAGAAAAGAATTATTATCAAGGCCATGTTACAGCTGAGGAAACTGAGACACAATTTCTTACTCAAGAAACCTGCCAAGGTCACAAAGCTGCTAAGTGCCATAGCCTGAGTTTAAACCCAAGAAGGCTGACTCCGGATAGCATGCCCTTAACCACCACCCTACTCCTCAGAAGCAGTGATCTGATAAGCAATTAGCTTCCAATGTAGGCCTTTGCCATTTTTATTCCAAAATCAGGGATGGATTATGGACCCGAACCCTGCCAGGTAGAGACCGTGAGCTCAACAGGAAACAACACCCTCGGGCAAAAGGAACAAGGCACAGTTCTCGCTGAGCAAACATAGTTAAGCAGACATGGCACCATGTCTTTTCCTCCCAGCACATCTTTTCTACCTTTCTCCTCCTGGTCAGTCTTCCCATCAGGAAAATGGGCACATGCAATGTGCACTCATGGCAATAGATGCAAGAACTAATTAGCGCCTGAAATGTGTGTCAAAATCCCCTGCTAGAGGTACTATAATAAGGGCAAAGTATTCTCACATAAATTCCAGTTTTGCATCCTGTGGCTCGTTCCTCTCTGGGCAGGAGATGGTGCCCCGTCTTATTGAGATCTGATTTCTAAATGCAACCATGTGTTTTCTTTCATCCAAATGACTGTGCTCATCTCAGGAGCAGCCTTTAATTTTCCTCTTGGAACCAAGGACTATACTTACTTACAGCAACAAAAGGTCCCTAGGACGGTGAGGTAAGATTTGAATTAAGATACCTTGGCATATTCCACTCCACAGCAATTAATGGGCAACAGGTTTTTAGCAGCACCCACTCTCTTAAGAGCAGTTACTCTTTGCCTCAAGAATCCCTGAGTATCATGTTATCAACTTGTCCTGATTAAGCAGCCCCCAGAGGCTGGCTCTCTGCAAAGTGGGAAACCAGGTCGACGTCATAGTGAGGACCTCTGTCCTCTGAGGGTCCAGCCTGATGGAGAAGCTATGTGGTAATCAGGTCTTGATCTGCATCACTGACATCAAATATGGCGCAGGCTGCATGATTCGGAAGGGGCTGGCTATCCAGTTGGCCCATTATCCAGTTTATTCCTTACTCTCACCTGCCTTTTGGCCACCGTTGTTCATTAGCATCTCTCCCAGGAGAAGAGAGAAAAGGAAAGAAGAGCCAACTTTTGCTTGTCCGTTTGGCTCCTTGTCAACAACTCTGGTAAGTGTTTAATCTGATGGAACCGTGGTCCAAGATGAGAATTTGGATTCTTTCCCTCTCTCTACCCTTTGCCAGGCATGTGAACTCCTGTTAAGGCTTCAAGTCCCAGCCTTCCTGAAGGCCCCCAGGCAAAGTCAGAAGTTAGTCACTCCCTCCCTGGCTCCTGGAGCCCCTCTCCAGGACTAGAGAACACTCCTAACATTGTGCAGTAATGATCAGGGCCCTCATCTGGCTGCCATTGGCCAGGGAGTTCCTCGAGGGTGGGGTGTGCTCTTTCATCAGCTTAAGTCCCCCAGGTTCCAGGCCCAGCACTTGGCACAGGACGGGGGTGTAAGAAATGTATGTTGAACAAACAAATAAACCCAAGAAGACCTTCTTTACTCTTTCCTCTCAAAATCAAGAGTTAATGAGGGTTTTTTTGTTTGGGGGGGGTTTCTAGATTTTGATTGGGGGGGAGGGGTGCCCGTTTGTTATTTTTAAGAAAACAACATCCCAGAATTTCTAGAGAGGGGAAGGCCTTTTTTTTTTTAATATTCTCTTTTTTTAATTAATTAATTAATTAATTTTATTTATTTATTTTTGGCCGTGTTGGGTCTTCATTGCTGGGCACAGGCTTTCTCTAATTGCGACGAGCGGGGGCTACTCTTCATTGTGGTGTGCAGGCTTCTCATTGCAGTGGCTTCTCTTGTTGCGGAGCATGGGCTCTAGGTACGTGAGCTTCAGTAGTTGTGGCACGTGGGCTCAGCAGTTGTGGCACGTGGGCTCAGTAGTTGTGGCACACGGGCTCTAGAGTGCAGGCTCAGTAGTTTCGGCACACAGGCTTAGTTGCTCCGCAGCATGTGGGATCTTCCCAGACCAGGGCTCGAACCCGTGTTCCCTGCATTGGCAGGCAGATTCTTAACCACTGCGCCACCTGGGAAGTCCTGGGAAGGCCTTTTTAACAGACTGTTTCACGTCACTCATTCAGCAAATATTTGTTGACTATCCCTGATGTACCAAGTGCTATTTTATATTTTAGATCCTGGAGAAACAAAACAGACAAAGCCCCTGCCCTTGGGACACTTACATTCTAGTGATGGCATTCTTTCTCGGGTACTATATTGACTCTCTTCTCTCTCTAATTTCCTACCTTATATTCACCTCTCTAGTCCTTTTCCCTGAAGACGATGAACCATCTCAACAGTTTTCACCAAATAAGCAAAAATACGCAAAGTACAATTACAAAATAAACACTTAGGTAAAATGGCAGGCACCCCTTTTTGCCCTCTTAGTGGCCCTCAAAATCCATGCTGCTAAGTAAGAAGCTTTTTAGGAGACCAGGTGTCAGAGGCAGGAGGCAGGAGGCAGGAGGCAATTTCACAGCACAGAGGCAAGTGGCAGGACAGTGTAGCCTTCCCCAAGGCCAGCCACCTCCTTTGACACAATGGCAGCCAAAGACTCCTGAGCCACCCCAGGAAGGACTGTTCCCCAGGAAGGATGCCTGTTCTGAGCAGGGAGGGAGAAGAGGAGACTAAACCACCTCCGGTTCTGCCTGAGTCAGGTCTTTAAGGGGAAGAACATTTAGTTTATCTAAAATGCTGTGAATTCCCACAGCCTTAGGCAGACCCACGTTCCAACGTAAGCACAAAAACAAATTCTAAAGCCAAGTAAATGACTGGTGATGGTGGTGATGAGCCACAGGTATGTATTATCGCGACCACTGCTTTTCCCTGAGGATTCTCTCTGTGAGGGGAGGGGATCCACCCCAAAACTGTAAGGTTCAGAACTTTTTTTTTTTTAATAAATTTATTTTTTTTTTAACTTATTTTTATTTTTGGCTGTGCTGGGTCTTTGTTGCTGCACAGGCTTTCTCTAGTTGCAGCGAGCGGGGGCTACTCTTTGTTGCGGTGCGCGGGCTTCTCATTGCCGTGGCTTCTCTTGTTGCGGAGCACGGGCTCTAGGCGTTCGGGCTTCAGTAGTTGCGGCACGCGGGCTCAGTAGTTGTGGCTCGCGGGCTTAGTTGCTCCACGGCATGTGGGATCTTCCTGGACCAGGGCTCGACCCCGTGTCCTCTGCATTGGCAGGCGGATTCTTAACCACTGCGCCACCAGGGAAGCCCCCAGCCCATTTTTGAGCAACAGCTTTTAGAGCTTGGTACGTAAATGGTGACTGGCAGATGGATCTGTTCGCACAGTCCCAGCATGTACTGCCGACACCTAAAGGGAAAGAGATACATCGTGGCTGAGGACGTTCCTCTGGTCTTGCCATTCTGACGATTGGCTTTAAAACAAGCAGAGCCGTGATTAAAAAATTCCCTGGCAGTCCAGTAAGTTGACTCCGCGCTTCCACTGCAGGGGGCGCGGGTTTGATCCCTGGTCGGGGAACTAAAATCCTGCATGCCGCGTGCTGCGGACAAAAAAATAAATACATAAAATTAAAAGGAAGATCTTTGTGTGGACAAAAAGGCAATAGCTTTTTTTGGATGAGTTGAAGTGATGATTGAAGTCGTTTTGGCTTTCCTGGTGTCTGGGTGGAAAGAGAACACGTGTGTGACTCTGCCCAAAATTACAGCATGCCTACAGGCTCTATCAACGGCTGGGGACAGAGTCCTCATGCGGCATCAGTGAGTTCCACAGAGGCCGGGAGGTATGCAGGGAAAAGCGTGGGTCTGGGGTGGGGGGCACAGCTCTCCAAGGCCTGTTTCTGAGCAATTGGTGGGAACAACTGTTGAGAAATATTTCTACTTCTGCCCAACTATATTCGCTCAGGAGAACTACATACCATGACTTCTGTCTCAGAACAATATTTGCTGCTATTAGCCACCCAAGGGATTGTGTGCACATACGGGCTTCCTGATGAGGTCTTTTGGCTTCATCTGGGGGTTCTCTGTCCTTGTCTCGTGTCTGTCTCCCCCTGAATGACACTGTATGTGGGGGCCTGTTTCCTCTCAAACCCATAGACATGTGCGCGTTTGGCTGTGAGCGAGTATGCAGGCACATTTACCCCTCTTTACAGACCAGGAAGGGCTCTTGAAAGTCTGTCTCAGAGACTTTAGAAAATGTGGGCAAATTCCACACTCAGGGCATTCTATAGAGGGGAGGGGCAGGTGGCAGCCTTGAAGGCTTGCTGGTGGGGAGGGGCTCCCACAGGCACCCCAGGCCCCAGGAAAGCCAGACCCGGAGAGAGAACCCGGGGACTAGACAGTTTTCCCAAAACAGACTGCCTTGCAGTTGCATTCAAGATTATTCAAAATGACTCGGAGCTAAAGCTCTGCACTTGGGCACCAGAGGGCTGCTTGTCCACTGGGCAAGGTCTCTGACACACTGCTAGGTGCAGGAAAGGGCGTTTCTGCCACTCCGTGCTGTTCAGGTGCAGATGTTCCAGGCAGGCAGCCTCAGAATCAAGCTGACACGCATCCCACAGCATGACAACCACGGCGTGAGGTTCTCAGGAAGGGCTGAGTGTGTGCATTAGGTCACTGAGCTCTGTTACCATTTAACCAGCCTCAGCCTGCGTCGTGGTGACACACATCTGCTGACTGGACGGATCAGTGCATCGCGCTGTAGGCTGACTGGTGGGCCATGCTTGAAAGACTCCTGGCATGTGCCCCTGCCTGCATTTTTCACTCTTGACTGAAAGCATATGCTCCGCACAATCAGGACAGTGTTAGCATGTGGGTCCGGGGCGGCTTCCTACACATCTGGCTGAGGCTGGCTGAATCACTTCCCCCGGGAGGGTGGCTTCCAGCCCTGTGACATCTGGAGAGTGGCAGGAAGTGTCTGGATTCATCCCAGAATGATTTTTATCTCCACATGCTTTTCCAATTTCATCAGGGCCTCTGTGCCACATTACAAATGACATGTCCACATGTGCCATAGGCAAGAATGACAGATAGAGAAAAATCATCTTTGACCCTTAAAAGTTGGTCATGTTTTATGAGGAAAGAGCTTGGGCACAAAAGGTATTACAGTGAGAGCCCAGAGATGGCTTGAAATATATAAGTCACTTACATTTTAGGTTTGGAAATGAAAGCATCCTTCCCAAATGACTAGTTTATCAAAGCAATGAAAACAGCATTTAAATTTTTAATTTTTCTTTTTTTATTGAGGCATGACTTACATAGAAAAATGCACAAGTATCTTCAAATCTTAAGTGTACACCTTTGATGACTTTTAAATTTTTATACATATACATACTCACGCAGCCACCACCCAGACCAAGGTTTAGAACATTCCCAACTCCCCAGAAGGCTCCCTTGTACCCCTCCCTGTCGATGGCCCACCCATGAAGGTCCCCACTGTTCTGGTCTCTATCACCATAGAGTAGTGAAAAGGGCATTTTTATTTTGGGGTCTTACAGGTTAATAAATATCTCACTATACACAAACAATAGAAATTTTGTAAACTGCCACAAACTTGCATAGAGGACCCAAGGTCACGGTTCAGGTAAAATGCTTTTGTAACACCCATATGTTACAGCATGTAGGGGTCTTCCTATACCTGATATTTCACAACTGCGGAAGAACATATTCCCAGAGGAAAACTCCTTGTCTTTACTGGGGAGAATTCTGGATTTGTTCTTGTTCCTGAAGCCTATCCCTATCTTGCAGCTGAGTTCACACATTTGCAAATGTACAACCACATGCCTTCCGGTTCTCCCCTCTTTGAAGGACATCCAGGCCCCAGGCCGAGAGCCCGGGCTCTCAGACCTCGCTCTGCCTTTCCCCCGGGTCTTACACCCATCCAGGAATGAGGCCCTCGTTGCAGCTTGCTCCTCTCCAGAGAAAACGCTTAGTCAGACCCAAAGCTAGTCGCTGCAGGCCCCACACTGTCCTCAGGAAATACCAAGAGAAAAGGCTGCCGGAGAGAAGATTAAACCCTCTGAGTATTCCAATATCCCATTTCTAAATTCTGCAGCCATTGTCGTTGGACTGAGTGGACATACCTGCCCACTTTGCCCGACAAGTTACCCTCTCTTGGAAATAGCCATGGCTGCAAGCACCTGACCCCAGGTAGACTGGCCTCAGCAACATGGATGCACCTTTTCTGGAGGGTTAGACTCTGCCACTCTACTTTTATTTTTAGATTTGAAGACAAGCACTTGGAAGGATTTTCGTTTAAGTTTGGGGCGGGGGGGCGGTGCTGTGCTAGCCACAGGAAAGTGGCAGTGCTAATGGAAGAGGCCTGGAAAAGGAGTCCAGAACCAGGGGTGCTTCTGCCCAGGTACGACCCTGACCCGCGATGGGACCTGGACAGGCCACAGCCTCTCTGCCCCCAGCTCCCCATCTGTATGATGCAGGCCATTGTACAAAGAGACTAATCCGAGCTGTCTTGCCTAGGGTAGGGGTGGGGGAGACCTGCTGGGAACGTGGCGTCTAACAGTGTGGGTTTTTGTCTAAGTCTTAAGCTGTCCTTCAGCTTCTCTAACTGTAAGATGAGGGGTTGAACTCCCTCACACTCCCCCAAGGGCCTGTGTGTTCAACCATGATGATGACAAGGAGGTTTTTCAGTTGCCCGAGAGAAAACATTCCTTCCACAGGAGCTCCAAGCAAAGGGTGTGTCTGATGGGTCACCCTTCCTGCACCTACAGGAAGACTTGGGCAAGGTGGGACTCTGTAGGTAGCTTTGAAGACCCCCAGGTAGGAGGGAGAGAACGTGCTTTTCCATGCATGAGGAGAGTGGACTTTTCCTTCTTGGTGGCCAAGTTCACTGTCCATATGCAGACCCACTGCCAGCAGAGTGACTTTCCACAGACTCGTCGTGTTTTGAGAGCTGGTCCTTGGCAGGACTAGAACACATCCCTGGGAGAGAACACTCGTGGGTTTTCTTTGTTGCCGCATCGTGGGGCCCTCACTGTCAGACCAAGGCAGCCCTTGCAGACACTCCAATTGACACAATGGTCTCTGGTCTGTGGGTGGAGTCCACCTTGTCCAGAAATCTGCTAAGAAGGTTCTTTTTCAGGACTTAAAAGGCAGGATGAATTACTGCATTTGGTCTTTTTTATCTATTGGGCTGGTCTCATCCAGGTACCTCCTATTACTAGGAATGGAGTTCATATTGTAAAATGTGCCAGATTCAGCTTCCAGAATAATTAATCATGTATGTGTGTATGTGTTGCTGTAATGCAAATACCCTACAACATCAGGGGTTCTGTTGTTCACATCCACTTCTGCACCACCGAGGCCCTCAGCCATATGTGAGAGAGAAAACTCTTACATGCTGTTTGAAGCATCTTCTTCTTCTGTCATTGTCTTGGATTTACCTCACCCACATGCCTTTTTCGGGGTCCTATGCCATGCTATATTCAACACAGATTGTATGGGAAGGTCTCCTTCTTGCTGTTCATTGTTTTCAAATCAATAGTGATGGGCTCTCTCTCTCTTACCCACTGTTGCTCAGAGTTTACACGGTAAGCACATCTTCATCAACACAATTCATATAGCTCTGAGTAGACCTGTTCCTACGGGCTACTACACAGACCTGTGCTCATGCTATGAGTTCTGGCACATATAATACAAAATGCCCCCTGCATGGCTCTATCAGTGTTACATCTTTGGACCATGCACTTCTTGCCCATAAACTCTTTCTCCACCCAGCAGTCTGCATCTCTAATCATCACTGTGGCCATGAGGGAGCTTTTACAACATCTGGTTGTTTTTTTGTTTTTTTTTTGGTGAAGGGAACTATTTCCAGGCTGAGAACAACTTAAAAATGTCTCCCCCACCGTGCAGATATCATTAACTTTACCAAGCTTCCTGTGGTAAGCTTTCCCAGGAATCTGCTGCTTAACCATTTCATACCACTCTATGTGGGCTGCAGTAAGATCACTGGGAACTGGTTTGTCTCAGGACATCCCTCATTCACATGAACCCTCAGTGGTTGCGGGACAGTGACTTACACATACAATTGATGTTCAGTGGATGAATGAATGAGCTTGGCATCTTTTAACTTAAATCAAATCTCCATTGCAGACCTACTAATCTTTAATAAAATAAGCTTTGGTTCAAAAGAAGTCTGTGTCTGAAGTGAGGTTTTTTTACTGCAGAAAAAAGTTGCCATCCTCTTTAACAATAGGGATGTCGGTGCAGGAAGCTCTGGAATGAAGATATGTCCTTCCCCCCTCTGAGATTCTTCAAATCTTTTTTTTTTTTTTTTGCCACACCGAGAGGCATGTGGGATCCTAGTTCCCCGACCAGGGATCGAACCTGTGTCCCCTGCAGTGGAAGCGCAGGATACTAACCACTGGACCACCAGGGAAGTCTCTCAAATCATTTTTTATGAGGTGGGTTACCTATAAATAATGCCAATCTCTGTTACTTTTCTCCTCCTATTTCCTCCTCCTGAAACATCCTTTTTTTTTTTTTAACCCCATCCCCAACTCTGAGTGTCTGATTATGTCTATTATCCAAGATCCACCCTCCAGGAAGCCCTCCTTGATCTCTCCAGACTCAATTTATTAAGGTATTTCTTTGGCTCTTACAGAGTTCTACCCTGATCCCAGCCACGTGGATCTTCGCCCAGTCCCCTTACTTGATGCTACGTGGAAAACTCCTGGAGAAAAGGACCAGGCTCTCCCCTAACAGCATCGCACATGGTAGGCAGTCGGTGAATATGCAGGAATGAATGGTTCCAATGGGAGTCCCTTTGTGCTGTTCATTCGCAGAAGTGATTCAGATTAGCTTTGGGGAACAGAGATTTCAATTATTACAATCTTCTGTTTCCTCTTTTCCACGTTTGAAAGTCAAGCTGTGGAAAGTAACTCCCATATTCGATTATTAATCTTTAGATATATATATCATAAAATTTATCTTTACATGTTCATAGCTGGACTTTTTGTTATAGCAAAAAGATGGAAACCATCCAAATGCCCATCACTAATAGAATGGATAATAAATTGTGGAATTTCACACACAGGACAATTATAATGAGCAATCTACGACTGTTTGCAACAATTTGGATGCATCGCATAACATTGAGTAAAAAAGCCAGACACAAAAGAGTGTAATTCCATTTATGTACAACAACAGGCAAAACTAATCTTTGCTGTTAGAGATAGTAACTGCCCTTGGAGGAGTAATGACTGGAAAGGAGCTTGAGGGAGGTTCTACAGTGCTGAGAGTGAACTGTTTCTTGATTTGGGTACGACTGCACACGTTTTCAGCTTGTGACCATCTACTGAGTATTACATCTATCATACAGGTGTCTCTCTCTAAGCAGATCTCTGCCACATGCACTGTTTTTGGAGAGATTTTGGCCTGGATCCCTCTTTCCAGATAGATGTCAAGAATCAAAAGGTATCAGGAATCAAGCTCTACCAGAAAAACCGTTTGTCTGTATAAGAGTTATCAACTGCTGTATAAAAAATTACCTTCCCCCCCAAAACATAGTGGTTTAAAAGAGCAAACATTTATTATCTCATAGCTTCTGAGGGTCAGGAACTTTGGAGCAAGTTAGCTGGGTAGATCTGGCCTAGAATCTCACATACGGTTTCAACTGAGATGTTGGCAGAACCTGCAGTCATCTGAAGGCTTAACCGGATCCTATAGGATCCAATTCCAACATGACTCATTCAAATGGTCGTTGGCAGGAGGCCTCAGTCCCTTGCCATGTGGATCTCTCCATAGGGCTGCTTGAGGGTCCTCACAACATGGCAGCTGGCCTCCTCCAGAGCGAGTGAGAAGCAGTGTGAGGAAGAGCCATGATGTCTTTTATCACTTATCCTCAGAAGTCACATAACATCTTTCACACCATATTGTATTCATTAGAAAAATGTCACCAAGTCCAGGGGCTTCCCTGGTGGCACAGTGGTTAAGAATCCACCTGCCAATGCAGGGGACACAGGTTCGAGCCCTGGTCCAGGAAGATCTCACATGCTGCAGAGCAGCTAAGCCCATGCGCCACAGCTACTGAGCCTGTGCTCTAGAGCCCACGAGCCACAACTACTGAACCCATGTGCCACAGCTACTGAAGCCCACGCACCTAGAGTCCATGTTCCTCAACAAGAGAAGACACCGCAATGAGAAGCCTGTGCACCACAATGAAGAGGAGCCCTGCTCGCCACAACTAGAGAAAGCCCGCATGCAGCAACGAAAACCCAACTCAGCCAAAAATAAATTAATTAAATAAATTAATTTTTTTTTTAAGTCACCAAGTCCAGCCTACACACAGGGGAAGAGAATTAAGGTTCACCTCTTGAAGGGAAAAATATTTTTAAATTGTGGACATATTTTTGAAACCACCAAAGTCCACCCACTGACCAAAAATTATTTACATTCTTCCCATATGCAAAAGACACCCCCCTTCCAAGGCCACCAAAAGTCTCATTCCATTTGAGGATCAGCTCAAAGCCCAGCCTCCCATCATTAAAATCAAGTCCAGGTGCGGATGAAACTCCTCAGGTATATATAGCTCCTTAAGTGCAGCTCCTTGAGTACAGTTCCTCTCGATCTGAACTAAATATACAAGTTATCTGCACCACCCAGAGAAACACACACTCAACATAAGATGATGTAACAGGCATAAGATAACCGCTATTAATGCTTCTGTTCAAAAAGGCGTAAAACAGGAGGCACACCGAAGTCACTAGTAAGTAGCAGTTCTGAAATTCAGCTGGGCAAATTTTGGAAGTTCCTTGATTAGGATTCAGTCCTGTTTCTGCTCAGAAGTGATTCTCATGGCTGTTGGCTCCACCTTCTGTGTTTTCCTTCCTTTTCTATGATAGGTGACGTGTGTTTGCAGCTGCGTAGTTTTCTCAATTTGCTTCTCAATAGAATTCTGGGAGTCCAAAGGCCTCTATTCATTTTGTACTGTCTCTGTCCCTTTCTCTCCAAATGTGATTTTTTTTTTAACCAAAATGCCATGGAGGCAATACCATGGCTCCTGATCCTGAGATACAAGAGCCTCTCTCCTGAGACACAGGCCCTGAAGCGAATGTGCCACTATATTTCAAACTGGTGTCTGGCCACCATACCCCAACACACCCTCTCTCAACTTGTCACTAACATACCCATGAAAACAGGGGAAAAAAGTTTTTTTCAATTCACATTGCTGAAAACTGACACCCCCTCCGCTCCCACCAAAAAACAAAGAAAAGAAAATATTGGGAGGAACTGATATTAAGGCAAACAAAGCAGAAATTTTATAAACTTACTTTAGTTTTCAGCTCATGGAATGATCTGGCTTCACTTCTCAAAACAGAGATCAACAGAAAAAAAGGAAGATATCTGTACCTTCCTTATCATGACCAGAAACCCAAGCAGCCCACCTCTTGGGCACTACAAGAGCCCTTCTGCCTGCCCTGCCCCACACCACCCAGTATAATCATCTCTACAGACCCACACAGAGAAGGGCAACCTTGGCAGAAAGAGGTCAGGCAAATGGTGACACATACTGTGTATCTCGAGATGCGGTCTCCACAAGTGAGGCAGTGGAGACAAAAGGACCCGGGTAGCAGTGCATGCTGGGAATTGTAGTTTTTATGCTTTACAGTACTTCAGAGCCCAAGAACAGGGAAGTTATCATGAGCCCTAAAACCAACTAAAACAGAGAAATTTCTAAATAAAGTAAGAGTGAATACAAATGTGAACATCTTTTTCTTGAAGAGAATCAACATTTTGAAAAATAATAATAATAATCTGGATCTAAAACCCCGACTGAGTTTATAAATGAAAGAAACAGAAGAGAGGAAGACTGAAATACCAGTTAACTATTGACCCTAACAATGAAAGAAGTGTAAGTAAAACTTTAGGAAGACTTTAACAACTTACAAAAATTAAAAACTGAGTATGTGTTCCAAAACACTAGACTTCCGCCAGCGGAATTAATATACCTAGAAAAACCAAGAAAATGTTAAAGAAGAATAATAAGGTATACCAGTGATTCTCAAACAAGTATGCATCAGAATCACCTGGAAAGCTTGCTAAAACATGGAGTGCTAAACCCCACCCCAGGGGTTGTAATTCAGTAGATCTGGGTGAGAGCTGAAAATTGGCATTCCGAACAAGTTCCCAGGTGACACTGAAGGTTGACCACACTTTAAGAACCACTGAAAACGTATCATAAAATTACAACAATTCGTGAATGGATAAACAAAATGCATATCCATACAATAGAAACTATAAAAAGGAACAAAATATTGATTTGTCCTACAACACTGATGAACCTTGAAAACATTATGCTAAGTGAAAGAAGCCAGACACAAAAGGCCATGTAGTGTATGATTTCATTTATATGAAACATCTAGAACATGCAAATCCATAGAGACAGAAAGCAGATTAGTGGTTTTCAAGGACTGGAATAAGGGGGGAAATGAGGAGTGGTGCTAATGGGTATGGGATTTCTTTGGGGGGTGATGAAATTGTTTGGGAATTAGATAGTGGTGATAGTTGTACAACCTTAAGAATATACTGAAAACTACTGCATTTTACATTTTAAAATGGTGAATTCTTGCCATCTGTGACATGAATGGACCTAGAGGGTATTATGCTAAGAGAAATAAGTCAGACAGAAAGATAAATACCATTGATTTCACTTATATATCGAATCTAAAAAACAAAAGAACAAACATGCAAAACAGAAACGGACTTATAGATACAGGAAACAAAATAGTAGTTGCTAGAGGGGAGGGGGTAGGGAGATGGGCAAAACAGGTGAAGGGGATTAAGAGGTACTAACTTCCAGTTATAAAATTAAAAAGTTGTGAAGATGTAATGTACAGCACAGGAAATATAATCAATAATATTGTAATAACTCTTTACAGTGACAGATGGTAACTAAATTCAAAGTGGTGATCATTTTGTACCATATAAAAATATCAAATCACTATGTTGTACACCTGAAACTAATATAATACTGTAAGTAAACTATACTTTATATATGTGTGTGTGTGTGTGTGTGTGTTAAACTAAGATATATTTTGACTGCTAAATTGGCAAAGAATAAAAAAATAATTTTTCATAGGTTAGAGTCCAGACTTCTGGGAGGGGGGGGGACGATCTGACAATGTACATCTCAAACCTTTAAAGTTTGAGACTCTGCAATATCACTTACAAGAATTTATACTAAAGAAATAGTTAAGACTGTGTCCAAACAACTATCCACCAGGTGGTTGATCAGCAACTTTGCTTAAGATTTTGGAAATCAGAAAGGAGCTATGTGTTAAACAATAAAGGTTATGTTGAAAAATGGCCCATCTAGCAAATGAAATACTATTCAGCCATTAAAAATGATGTTGTAGGGACTTCCCTGGTGGCGCAGTGGTTAAGAATCCACCTGCCAATGCAGGGGACAAGGGTTCAAGCCCTGGTCCTGGAAGATCCCACATGCCGTGGAGCAACTAAGCCCGTGCGCCACAATTACTGAGCCTGGGATCTAGAGCCCACGAGCCACAACTACTGAAGCTCTCTCACCTACAGCCCGTGCTCCACAACAAGAGAAGCCACCACAATGAGAAGCCCACGCACCACAACGAAGAGTAGCCCCTGCTTGCTGCAACTAGAGAAAGCCCGCGTGCAGCAACGAAGACCAAACACAGCCAAAAAAATAAATAAATAAATTTATTTTTTTAAAAAAATGATGTTGTAGAATTAATATTTATTGCCATGGAAAGATGTTCATAATAAACTGTCAAGTGAAAAATACAGGTTACCAAATAGTATATACAGCATGAACCAACTTTTGTTTTAAAAGCTGTGCATGTGATATAAAAGATCCAGAAAGCTGTATACCCAGCATTACAGAGGGTGTCTCTGGGTGAGGAGAATACCATGGATTTTTCTTCTTTTAAGCTATTTTTTCTGCAAGTACTATATAGTGCTTTTGTAATAAGGAAACAATTACTTTTCACTTTTTAAAGGAATGTAATGTAAAACTGAGGGGGACACTCCCTTTTCTGAGATGACACTCTCAGATGCATAGGAAATGGAAACCAGGAGCAATGCGTAAACTGCAGAATAAAATATGGATGGCCTTGGAGGCCCGACTCTTTCAGCTGTATTGCCACCATAGTATTCTTTCCATTGTATTTCTACAATATTCTTTCCCCTGTATTCCTACAATAATATTCTTTATGCTGTTTTCCTACCATAATAGCACATGATTCTGCTAACCGAAGGGGTCTGCTCTTGGGGACTTCCCTGGTGGTCCAGTGGTAAAGAATCCACCTTCCAATGCAGGGGACGCAGGTTCGATCCCTGGTCGGGAAACTACGATCCCACTTTCCGCAGGGCAACTAAGCCCGTGCACCACAACTACTGAGCCCACTGCCACAACTAGAGAGCCAGCATGCCACAAGGAAGATCCCGTGTGCTGCAACTAAGACCCAACACAGCCAAAAATAAAATAAAATAAGTCATAAAAAGGGCTCTGCTCTTGAAAAAATTTGGCAACCTCAAAGAAAAGATGCTTCTTGAAGAGTATCATGTGTTCTTAGAGAAATTTTTATTTCCCTAAATATCTTATCTCAGAATTCAGAGATACCCCAAATCACTGAGCAAAGGAGGAGGTAATGACGTCAAATTAGAGCAGCTTAATGGGACTCGTCTCCACTAACGATAATAACTAACATTTATTCAACACTTACTACTTGCCAGGCTCCATTCCAAGCATTTCTCACGCACTAACTCATTTAATTCTCACCGCGATGCTATACGCTAGGTACTACTATTAACCCCACCTTAGAATGGGAAACCGAGGCACAGAGAGGTTAGGTAACTCGCCTAAGCTCACAAGATTCAGATCTAAGCATTCTGGCTGTAGTCTTGTCAGACTTTTTAGGGTCTCTTTAACAATAAATCTATACTTCTGGGTCCAAAAAACATCTTGCCATCGTCATTTGGGAAAGCTTTCTTACCCTGTCACTGGGCTATCATTACTCTTTCTGAGAGTCAGGGTGGTCCTACAGAAATGTCCTGTGTCATCTATATCCATTTGCTCCCTCCTGATCCTAAAGATGTGGGGTTCCTTGGATCCCCTGGATCTCCTTTCATGTTCCCCAACCCCACTGTCCCATGGGTTCACATCCAGAGAGCAAGACAGGGGTGAGCCACCACTGGGGCTTTTGGCATGATGGAGCCTCATGGCACTGTATCCTTGGGGGATTCGGAGTTTGCAGATCAAGTCCCAGTCTCTCCCACCAGATGCTACGCACTGGGCACATCCAGGGCCAGAACCTGTTCGAAACCCCAAGGTGTGGGCGAGAGTCTGAATTTTCAGTTTTTTTCTGAAGTTTCAGGAAGTTATTCTATTGAGTGACAAATGGAGCAGGGAGCACAGGAGGAGTCCACCTTCAGTGCAGGGAATAAGGGGTGCCTTGTCCATAGAGAATTTAAAAACAATAACAGAACTAACTAAAAGTTGATCTGCTTTCTATTATCTCCATCGACAACAATTCTAAACAATGTCAGTGATAAAAGACTCCAACCTGGTGGACTGGACCACTCCCCACGACCTCACCCACAAGCCTTGGTACACCACGGCTTTGATTCCTAGCTTTTCTGATGTTCTACCATTTTATTTGTGAGGCTGACCATCAACCCCCAATACCCTCTCTCTTCACTGGGGTTCTTGGTACCCCAAGTAATGGGTGAGGAGGATGAGAGGCTTTATTTGGGAGGGAGGGAACAAGATGGCCTTTAAAGGCTGGGTCTGTCTGCTTCTTCTCCCCACGAAGGTGTCTGGGAAAGAGGAGTTGCGAAACCAGGCATGGGGCCCAACTCTGGCTTTTCCCCTGAGGGCAGACGTTGTCCCCAAACTTAGAGTCAGGCTCATGCTGGGAAAGGGAGTGTCTTTGAGACCCAGCCCTGATGTCCCAGCTTCTCTTAGATGTTCCCTGTGCCCCAAGGCAGAGTTAGTCACTTCCTTCTTGCACTCCCACAGCACGTCGTACACCCCTTTTTTGGAGCACTGGGCACGCTGGAGCACTCATAGATCACCCCACTCTCCAGGCAGCTCCCTGAGGGCAGGAACTTACTTGTTCATCATTGTTCCCCAGTTCTGACGTAGCGACTGACACAGAGCAGATGCTCAAAAATATCCAGTGGAACCGAAAATGGAATCACACCCTGTCCTCATTTTTCCCCATGAAACTTGTGTGCTATGGGTCCATGAGAAATATGGTCTGGGGTAAGGCATCATTCATTCATTCATTCCACATACACTTGTTTATTCTTTTTTTTTTTGCTTGTTTATTCTTATGTCATCATCATTATGCTTAGGTGTTGTTTGTTTTTCTTTACTGTCATTGATCTGAGTAATTTCATTTGTTAAAGACATTAATTTCCGAAGCTGATAGAGGAACAGCAATTCAATACCAGACGGGGACGTTTCTGGAAAGAAATTCGAACATTGCAGATGGGAAGCTGGTGCTGTTCATTCACACTGTGGTGACAATGGGGACCTGCAGAAGGAGTGGAAGAGGAAGTGGAGGTTGGGTCATCCTCCCTTGGGGGCAAATCTGATGAGAATTGCAGTGCCCTAGCCATCCAGCCCAAGGCCTACCTGGGGATAAGGAGTGTGAGGCCTCAGTGCAGTAAGGGAATTACTTACTAATAACGGGTGGGGATGAGCTGGGAGGAAAACGTGACAGGACTCGTTCAGTCTTGTACAGGCCACACCCAGTTTAGTCACAACTTCTGAACCCGAAGAATGTGAAAGGGACATAGCGGAGGTTGTACCTGGGGTTTAAAATTTTTTAATGTCCACCTGCTCAATCCTCTACCAGGAAACGCCCCACACCGCAAGGATGGTCTCGAGAGACGGATCTGTCCTGAAGAACATCCAATCTTTTGACTGAAAAAAACGAGTGGCTGATCTGACCTACTTCCTCCCCTTTAAGCAGAAGAATGTGTACACTCACTTCAATGAGAGCCATGTCAGCAGCAATCACTGTGAAAAAAACCTTCTGCCAAGATGAAATTCAACCTTCGTGGGCATATGCTGTGGTGGCATTTTTAAAATATATTTTCTAGGCACCTGAAATGTAAAAGCATGTAAAATAAATAAAAGCCAATTAACACTAGCATCTGGGGAGATGCTGCTTGGGGAAAAGAGAATGGAATGTAGGGGAAATCCTTGGGAAGCACGCAGCTGATAGCTTCAGCAGCACTTCCTGAGGCCTGGCTTTGACCTATTCTGAGAACCTTCCGTGGCCTCTCAGGCAATGTTAGCACAGGCAGGGTTTGCAAACCGAAGTCCCATGGGTCAAATCCAGCTCACAGATGTGTTTCATTTGGCTTGAACAGTGTATTCATTTTTTAAAAGTTGAAATCTGTAAATAGGACGTGTGCTTTCTAGTTTACCACAGTCCTCACCACTCCCAATTGTCTTACATTGTCTTGTCCATAGCCAAGCCTCTGTGGGCACCTAGATCTGTGACCCCTATGCCCTAGACTCTGGTTCTCAAACTTGGCTACCCACTGGAATAATCCAAGGGAGCTTTATAAAATACCCATGTCTGGGTCCTACCCTCAAAGATTCTGATTTAATTCACCTGGGGTACAGCCTGGACAGTAGCTTTAAAAGCTCCCCAGGTGATTCTAATGTGCAGCAAAATTTGAGAACCAATGCCCTTAAGAAAGCAAACTGGCTGGAGAGCTCTCACCCCAGGATGTTTCCCACCAGGCACTGCTTATCTCCAAATTAACTGGTTCCTTTTACCTAAGGCTAGGCTACCTGGTCAGTAGAAGTACTTCCTCACCTAGACCCTTGCATTTAACCTTCTCTGAAGGGGCTCCAGGCCAAACTCCTCAAAAGATCCCTGATGACTTGGGAGATAATGATCCCTTTTGAAATAAGGAGTTAGGGCCATTTTTCTAGAGCTTTTAATAGTTGGTGATTTAGCCACAGGCACATTCAGAATCAGCCAACTTCTTGTTTTATTTTTTTTATTTTGGCCGCTCCATGCAGCTTGTGGAATCTCAGTTTCCTGACCAGGGACTGAACCTGGGCCACGGCAGTATAGAATCAGCCAACTTCTATTAGGCATGAGGGACTTTCTCATTTGATTCCTCATCTTAGATTCATAACAACATCACAAAGAAGGTATTACTCTCCCATTTTATAGGTGGGCAAACTGTGATACCTAGCTCTAGGGCCATAAAAGCCCCATTTTGTAATTCAGGCTACAGTTGAATTTATGTCAATAAACATTCAGTGCCTGTTATGCTGTCTGCAGAGGGCTATATTCCAGAACAGCCCTAATGACTGTTAACAGCCAGCATTTGCTCTGATTGGTCAGTGTCTGTGCCACATTGGTTGGTAAACATTTGAACTTAGAGTCAATGGACTTGTATTAGGCACCAAGCACTTTGTCATATCACCTCTGTTGCTGGATCCACAACAAAGGTGATTAAAATATGGTCCCAGTGCTTAAAGGCTCAAGCCTCAAGGGAGAAGTAGACACTGTGAAATACTTATAATAGGATCTACTACACAATAGAAGAGGGTGTAAACTGAGTGCTGTGAAAGCACCAAGAGGGAAGCAACTATCTCTATTTGGAAACACCAAGGAAGGCTCCACAGAGCAAAAGATAGTTAGACCTGCATGTTGAAGGATGAGTCGGAGTTTCCCAGGCAGAGAGGGGATTAAGGGTGGAGGTACTTGCCGAGCAAAGGCATGGAGGTGCCCCACGCACAGCATGTTTGGAAAACTTGGCTTTGAGTCAGGAAAAGAATTTCAGGTTCCCTTGAAAGTTAGTTTATCCTGCTTATCTATAAACCTAATGGTTCTGGATGTCCTTAATTATTTTTTCAGTATTTTGGCCCATCAAGGTGAGTTGCAGATGAGTTTCCCAGCTGCAAAGACAGAGCTCACTGGTGTAACAACATCCTTCATCTGTTACCTAGCACCTTTCCCTCTTCAAATAGCATTCCAGAAATCTGAACGTGACCCTTAGCTCCAGCAGAAAGTAATCTCTTTTTCTCTCTTACAGTCACGGGCACACAAGCGTTGCTAATTACCTTATGTTAGTTAATTCCAACAGCAGCGTTATTTTAAAAATCACAGGAAAAGAGAGAAATCAGAGAAAAGGAGCACACAACGTAAACACTAATACTTTGGAATATTTGCTTAAAATCATCTTGGGACAGTTAAAACCTAAATCATCCCATTAATTACTACACATTAGTGTCTATAATTCCTCTTAGCCATGTCTTTTAAAATCCACACTTCGTCCCTTAACTCTGGATGACTCTCAATGCTGTTCAATTCAGAAATTATGGATTTTTAATAATCAAACGTGAGTTATCTAGAGGCTTATTTGATCTAATTATGGTTCCACCTTCCAAAGTGAATGTATCATCAGAGGTAGAGCACTGTCCAAGATCAGCCAAAATGTCTGTGCATGAGCCTGAATTCTCTTTTTCATGTGCATGTGTTTTAGCCCAGAGCAATGTACATGACTTTGATATCTTCAATATTTTCAAGCTGGAAGATCTGTGCAAGATTAATTACAAACTTAGGGGCCTAATGTAGCTCAGCCCTTCATTATCATTAATGAAGCTTTTTTGTCTGTACCAAGAAGAGAGCTCTAATTGGATTTATTTCTTACAGTAGAAATACAAGTATCCCTCAGAAGTTTACTTTGCCAACCTATTTTGTCAAGTAAACCTGCTAATTCATGCAAACTGGAGGATCCACTGAGAATAAGTAAATTTCATGACATTAGCTGGTTGGGGGAAGCCCCAATGAAAATCCACTACATCACAACATACATTTCGTTCATTAATCTGTAAGTAGAACCTGGCCTTAATTATTCATGATAATAGCCCTTAATATACTAGTTCGCTGCAGTGTATTTGGTATCAGTAATGGAGGTCTCTATCCTTTAAGAACTTATTACAACTCTCTGCTATTAAATCTTCACTGAGAGGTGGGGTAAGAGCCTGACCAGGGTTTTCATGGGAATGCCATGTTCGAAGCATAATAATCAGGCTTTGCTGTTCTGAAGAGACTTTCATCCTAAGGATCTCAAAGTGCTTTATGAGCCTTCATTAGTGCCACGAATACCCCGAAGGCACCAGGGTTTTACTATCTTTGTTTTCTATAGGTGAAGAAACAAGACACAGGCTGGTGAAGTGACTTGCCCAAGGTCACAAAACAAATCAGCAGGACATCTTGGAGGGCACAGGCAGGTTTAGGCAGTGACTGTTTTTCTTCAGCCTTGCAAGAAACCAGTTGTGTGTCTTCTGAGCTAGAGGGTCATGGCCATGACTTTAAATGTTTGGGTGGCCCCCATCCACTCCGGCACATACAAGGCATATAAGAGGACCTCAGTGCCTGCTAAAGGGAGGAATGAATGATAGTCTTACCGGTGCTTTCAATTCAAAAACTCCTTATTAGCTACTCAAACTCTTTTATATACAATTTCTCTCCCACTTTGTACAGCATGTGGAAGAGTCCTGTGAAGTATGCTAAATATGCCGCTATCTCTTTTACAGTTGTACTGTGAAGAATTAAGTGTTTGTGGGTTTTTGTTTTTAGGAAGAGAGATTTCCATCTCCCATATTACAGGATTTTAATAAAGGTCCTTTGCTCAAGTTAGCTTCTGCTGTTATATTAGAGAGTTCTAGATAATTAAGTGGTAGGTTCTCCTCATAAATCCAGCTATTTTTTCCTAAACCCTCAAGCTTCAAGAAAACCAAGAGAGAGCTTTTAAAAAATTATTTTTTATTGCAAGTGACATCTATAATATGGGTCCCACTTTGAGGTTGGTGGGGGAGATCTTTTTTGTTTGTTTTGCTTTAAATGTGTGTATTTGATCCCAGCTCAGATTTACATTTAAAACATTTTAAAAGTGTACGCACTCCCAATTGTGTGGAATGTCAGGAAACGAGTTCATTCAGCGAGGAATGAGCTTTCAGCTCTGTCCTTTGTGACAGATTCCAGAGCGTCTCTACCTTAAGGCAGGCGGGTCACCAGGCCGCTTCTGTGACCCCCCCTAACCTGTACCAGGCTGCCGGCAAGCACTCCTGTCAGCTCTGTTTACTCTGGCAAGACTGATGGCATCCAGGTGGATTTCCCAACCCCCGCGCCTCCTCACTCTCCGCCCCCACTTCCCCCGCTCAGGCCCACGAAGATGGTTGCATTTGCCAGTTGAATAGCTAGGCAGTGAGTTGCTGTGCAAAACTACAGTCTGTGAAAGCGGCTTTTCTCCAGAGTTAAACCAGGGCCTCCACCTGATTCCTCCGCCCTCCCCACCACCAGCCCCAGCCCCGAACTCTATCCTCTGGGTTTTAGGAAAATGTGCCTTTTGCTTGTTACTGCCCCTGCCTCTCCCTGGATAAAGTCACTTGCCTGGGAGGGCTGCACTGTTAGGTAGATAATCCTGTTAAGCATCTGGAGGGCCTGGTCAGGGGATGTTCAGCTCAAGAATGTCAGGAGTAGATGGAATGGTGCTGGAGGTGGGCTCCTGGCTCAGGGCTGAGGGTAAACAGGCTGCTTCCCTGCTGGACATCAGCCTCCAGTCTGCCAGCTCCCACTGGCTGGTGATAAGCTGCTGACCCTAAGGACTAACTGCTATGATGGCTATTACGTACCCACAAGTGTTGTTTGGGCCGCTTGGATGTGGTGCTAAACACTAGGGACTAACTATGAGTAAGACTCCATTCCCGGGTACTGTGTGCAGAGGTGGGGGAGAGGAGGGGTGAAGTTAAAGGACAAGAAAGCAAACGCTAAATAACACGTTACAGAATCCAGAAAGAGAATGATCCCTGGGGAGTGGAAGGATTCGAGATGGTGCTTGAAGGAACAAAAGGCACCAGGACATGGAGGAGAAAAGGGAGGGTGTTCCTGACAGGAGAAATGTCCTAAGCAAAGGTGCTCAGGCAGGAACTAAGAAGCTGCATTCGGGGAACAATAACAGAGGAACATGGCTGGTGCCAGAGTTCACACTGGAAAGTAATGGAAAAGCAAGGCTGCAGAGCCAGGGTGAGGCTGCATGAAGAGGGCCTTGAGTGCCAGGCAGAGGGGTTATTCAGCAGGCAAAAAGGAAAAAGTTCTGGAAGGATTACCCAGGAAGGTCGGAGGTGACATGATCCAGGTGGTGTTCTAGAAAAATTAATCTGGCATCAGTGTGCAGGTGGAAAGAGACTGAAAGCAGGAAGCCGGTTGACTGTAGTAACCCACACACCATTTGATAAGGGCTGGGAGGTGGCTGCTTAACCTATTCACAGTCTAGAGCCTTCTTCAACCCCCACCCTCCACACCCTTCCATGGTTAACTTCATTCATCCCTTAGGTCTTGGCTTAAAGGCCACTTCCTCCAGGGAGACTTCCCTGACCAACTTCCGATTAGGCAGAGTACCCCTGCTATATGTTCCCATAGAAGCCCACTTGCTTTGTCATAATTACCTCACTGTGTTGTGTGTGTGTGTGTGTGTGTGTGTGTGTGTGTGTGTTAGAAAAAATATATATAACATAAAATTTGCCATCTTAACCATTTCTAAATATACAGTACAGTAGTGTTAAGTATGTTCACATTTTCATGCAACTATCACCACCATTCATCTCCAGAACTCTTTTATCTTGCAAAACTGGAACTCTGTACCCATGAAACAACTCCCCATTTCCTTCTCTCCTATCCCCTGGCAACCACCATCCTACTTTCTGTCTCTATGAATTGATCCCTCTTAGGTACCTCATATAACAAGTGGAATCATACAGTATTTGTCTTTTTGTGACTGGCTATTTCACTTAGTATAACGTCCTCAAGGTTCATGCATGTGGTAGCATATGACAGAATTTCCATCATTTTTAAGGTGAAATATATTCCATGGTATACATATCATATTTTGTTTATCTATTCATCTGTTGATGTACATCTGCAGACTTTTTAAAAAATACAATGAACTCTGAATAGAATAGAACAGAATAAAAATAGCAGAGTGTACTCTTGTCACAGGGGTAAGTATTGAGAGGGAGAGTCGCTTACCAGAACTCCAATATAATGAGATGAGCAATACAGGAAATAAAATTTATATCATGTGCCCAGAATTTAGTAATATGAAACAAATCCCTTCTCAATCTTGGGCATAGTACAAGTGTTAAGGTGGGTGTTGCTGACTTTACGTACTGACTCTTCTCACCTTAAACCACCACAGTGAGTGAATGAGGAGTGATAAAGTGCTAGTTCTCCAGGCCACATTTCCCCAGGCATTCTTCACTCTGTGGCAGTATCTGTCTCAGAATACACACAGGCTGGCTGAGTAGGACCAGTCCTCTTGGCTGCATGATCCTAGAGGCTCTCATACAACCAGACTGTAATCCTCTGTTCACTGGCCACCGGAGTCTGGATTTAGCTCCTAGTATGAGCCTTAGAGCCCTTTCCCTCCCAATGCCCTTCAGTTCTTTGCTCCCAGAAACTCATGTTAAACCCTAGACAGCAGTTCTTCCTTTAGAGCATGTCAATAGGGGTTTAAGGCAGCTGTCTGAAAAGTTTATACCTTGTAGCTACAGGTACACAAGTGTTGGGGGAGGACACACATCGCACACACACACACTCACCCTGGGGCCGAGGAAGCAGAAAAGAGAGGCTGCAAGTATTCCTTGGTGACTGGGGGATAGAAAGAAGACGATATGGGTAACCAACACCTCAAATCCTTTCCCCAGTCATTGGCAGGGACATCACCCCCTGCCCTCCATGTTATCACTTTGTTCTGGCCATTACACAGACGTTTGGAGGACACAGCATGATGTAAGTCTGCACCACAGTGCACAGCCTCTGTGGGGAGGGCCTCTGCTGACCTACGTCTAGTGCATTTGATTGCCCCCAGGCCCCAGGACTGTACTGGGCCAGGAGCAAAGTCATCAATAAACATCTCTGCCTGAGAGAACCAACCAAACCTGTATAAACAAGAACTGTGAGCTGGAAATAACTTACACAGGTAGTTGTTTAATATAACGGCCATGTCCCTTGACATATATCCACAGTTCAAAGATTCATAAGGCATTCAAGTTTAGGTAGAAGCTGTGGTTGGGAGAATAATGTGTAATATGATTATGCTAATTTTCAATACAGGTAATAAAATAGAAATTCAAAATTAAAGAATCATATCTAACGCTTGCTTGCTGTAAGTGAACTATAAAATTGTTCTTGGAAATCAGAACACCTATTGAAATGTAGAAACACTGAAGACATGAAACTGATACTGAACTTCTAATATAAATTATACATTTGGAAGCAGGACTTAGTCAAAATTGAGTTAAGTTTACACTTTAAGCCCCTCTCCAACTCTAACCACATGACAATGATAGATAAAATGTAAAAACAGAATACTAAAAATGTATAATCATGCTCAAAAAGAAAATAAGCACTTCCATGGACTATATATTTATCAGAAATACAAGCTTACAAGTAGTAAGCACTGGTACTTTTGATGGGTTCACAAAGTACCCCATAAGAGATGGGGAACCAAAGCCAGGATCACTGCAGAACCACACAGATCCAAACACTGAGCAACGACATGGCTTTTCTCAGGTCCTGGTTGCTAGGTGGAGCTTCTCTCACCTCCATAAGTATGTGGCTTTTTTAAGAGGTAATAGTCTTAGCTTCTTTAATGGGTAAGGGAGTCCCACCTTAATCTCAGTTTTATACAGTGATACCGTATCTGGTCCTCACTCTTTTTAAATGAACAGTGAGTAGATGAATTCAATCCAGATGAAATGACAATAAAAGAGCTACCTGAAAATGATTTTAAGATGACTGTTTCAGGGTCTTCAAAGAGCTAAATGAATGAGTAACATCCATAAAAGAATAAAATAAAAGAACAAAAAGTTATGAAACAAAATAGGCAGAAATGAAACACGAACAGGGGAATATGATAAAGAACTTACAATAAATCTTAGAATTGAAAAATATATTTATTAATGTAAAATATATTCTTCTATACTGAACACAAAAAGAAAAGTAGAATGTTGAGAGATAATACCAGGAAATTTATCCAAATTGAGCATAGAAAGATAAAGATAAATAACAAAGAGCAGTTCAGAAACCCAGGATAGAGAGGTTCCAGCATATGATTAACAGGAGTCTGGAGTAAGAGAATAGAAAAAATGAGGAGAGCAATAGTTGAAGAAATGCTGGCTGAGAATTTTTCCTTATATTGAAATGCACACCAAATATTGAGCAGGATAACTTAAAATAAATCATTCCTAGGCACATCTTTATGAAACTGAAAAAAACCAGGGATAAAAAGAAAAAAATTATAGCTGTGTAAGAGGCAAGACAGATTTCCTGCAACAGAATGATGTTAGATCAACAGTGAACCACTCATCAACAATATCAGAAGCCAGAAGACTTCTAATGGAATAAACAACCATCCGTTCAGAATTCTTCGCACAGCTAAGCTACCATATGAAACTGAAAAAAACCAGGGATAAAAAGAAAAAAATTATAGCTGTGTAAGAGGCAAGACAGATTTCCTGCAACAGAATGATGTTAGATCAACAGTGAACCACTCATCAACAATATCAGAAGCCAGAAGACTTCTAATGGAATAAACAACCATCCGTTCAGAATTCTTCGCACAGCTAAGCTACCATTTATGAGTCAGAGCAAAATAAAGGCTTTTTCAGATTTACAAAGTCTAAGGGCATGTGCCATTCACAATCCTCACTGGAAAGACTACCAAAGGACTTACTTCAGCAAGAAGAAAAGTGAACCCAAAGGTATGCAAGGCAGTATGAACAAAGAAACAGAGCCCAAAATAGGGAAAAATGTATTGGTAGATTAACTGTTGACTGTACGTTTGGGCCTGAAGTTACCTGAAGATGCATAGATAAAGAGGAGATGTTGAAATATGAGCCAAAACAAAGAAATAATTCACCAGCATTAATAAGAAAGAAATTGGTCTGCCCTAGATTCTCTTCGTTCAGCCATTCAGCAGAGGAGGAATGAGTAACCTGCATCTATTGATTGCCTTATACTGCAGTCTTATTCCAAGAAAGATTTAGGTTAGCTAACCTTCAGCTATTCCTGGTCTATCCTTCATTTTCAGATCCAGGAACTTCCTAAGGGAGTCATTGGCAGCCTTTTGATTGAACCTTTGGCACTAGTCCCAGGGAGGGCTCTCCATGTTAAAATGAATCATGGGATGTGGGTTTTTTAAGCAATCCAGTCCCTCAAGTCTTCCAAACATAGTAAAGACTTTTAGAAAAACTCAAACTCAAAGGAAAAAGAAACATGGGACCTATGAAAAAATTCTGCAGCACTAAAGAATACGTAAGACCCCAAGGGATACTCTTCCTCCTCAAGTAGGTAAACTTGAAGATAAAGCTGCTTTATATTTCCAATGATGTAAAAGAATTCATTATATCAATCAATGAACAGGTCAGCATAAAAAGAATGCAACAAAATTATACCCATAACAGCTGAAATTCCGTCTTCATTAAAAGTAATAAAAGCATAATGAAAACTAGAGAATCTATTCATTCAAATAGATGATAATGTCAAGAATGATACACCAAACACAGAATAAATCAATATAAAATATTTTAAATGAAACAAAAAAGACAAGAGATATTAAAAACAGAACACAGATCTGATAGCCAAACTATGAAAAAAACGTTCCTGATAAAGAATGAACAGCTGGTTAAGAATTGATTATCAAAGCTCAATTTGGATATATCAAAGCAGAATTTGGAGGGAAAAAAACCTGACATTGGAAATCAAGAGGACTCACTGGATTATCCCAGATAAGATCAATAAAAAGGAAACAATATTAACACACATCCTCATGTATTCTTAAACCTCAAAGGAAAGAAAACACCTATTGTCTGATAATCAGTAATCAGGTCTTTGTGAAATCTCCTACCCTGCAATGTGAGCTGGACCTAGGGACACTCTTCTAACAAAGTAGAGGAAGTAATGGGATGTCACTTCCAGGATTAGGTTACAAAAAGATTCTGGCTTCCACCTTGCTCACCATTTCTTGTTCTCTCTTGCTTGCTCTGCCATGTTGCTGTAAGCAGCCCTATAGAAAGACCCATGTAGCGAGAAACTGATAACTCTGGCAAACAGCCAGCCAGGATCTGGCGCCTGCCAAAAGTCACATGAGTGAGCTTGGAAGTCGATCTTTTGAGGCCTGCCAACAGCCACATGGGTGAGTGAGAAGCAAATGCTCTCCCAGCTAAGCCTTGGGATGACTGCAGCCGCAGCGAACACCTTGACTGCAGTTTTATTAGAGACCCTGGGCCAGAGGTCCTAGCTAAGCCGTGTCCTATGTCCTACGAGACAATAAATGTCTGTTATTTTAAGCCACTAAATTTTAGGATAATTTGTTACACGGCAATATATAACTATCATATCTATTGTGTGATTATATTTTATTATTTTTTTAAATTAATTAATTTATTTTTGCCTGCGTTGGGTCTTTGTTGCTGCCCGCGAACTTTCTCTAGTTGCGTCGAGCAGGGGATACTCTTTGTTGCGGTGCGCAGGCTTCTCATTGCGGTGGCTTCTCCTGTTGTGGAGCACGGGCTCTAGGCACATGGGCTTCAGTAGTTGCAGCACACGGGCTCAGTAGTTGTGGAACACGGGCTTAGTTGCTCCACGGCATGTGGGATCTTCCCGGACCAGGGATCGAACCTGTGTCCCCTGTATTGGCAGGTGGATTCTTAACCACTGCACCACCAGGGAAGTTCTGTATTGTCTGATTATATTTTAGATTTTAGAAGAATGGGAAAAGGAAGAGAAAGAAGAGGGAAGTGCAGGAGGGCATAATATTTCTTTTTTCCATCAAAGGGAGTCAAAAGATACCAGCTTTGATTAAGTACAGAACAAAAAATTTATAAAATGTTTCAAGAAAATTATTACTAGGATTAACAATATGGTGATTGGCTTCCAAATAGCCAAAAGTAAACAGAACATATTTTGTGTGTTGAAATAGCATGAAAATAGCAAAGAAACACTGAGAAAGCGTGAAATGAAATCTCTTAAGTCAGAGCAAGTATAGCAATTAGACCAGGTACCATTTTGGAGAACAAGGAATCTCAGACTGGTTTAAAAAAGAGAATCTAACAATATTTACTTATTTGGTAAACAAATATATCTATTGAGCCTCTACTGGGATACCTAATGAACAAACCTGATCCAATCTGACATTAAATACAAACAAGCAATTATAACACAGGATAGTAAATCCAACAGTGAAGGAAGTATAGGACACAAGAAAAGTTGATTGATGTAACCTTTTCTACCTTAGTATTTTTAACCCCTTTTATTTTAGACAATCCACATATCAACACCACTCTCCAAGCAGCCTTTCAAGATTCCCAAGCCCTAACCCTAAAGCACACACAGACAAATAGAAATTACATTAGCTATAATCTCTGATCATAGTGTAGTAAAGTGATAAAGCGTAAAGTTTAAGACCAAAAAAAGAAGGTATTAATAAACTGGAAAGCCTTACATAACATCTGGCTCAAAGAAAAAATACTAATAGTACAATAAGAGATGATCCAGAAAAAAATAATTATGGATATATTACATAAGAAAATATAGCAAATGTGGTTAATGATATATTCAGAGTTGAATTTGTAGCATGAAATGTTTTTTTTTAAAGAATTTAGCATTCAACTTAAAGTTCTAGATATAGAACACTAAAGGAATCCTAAGAAAAATTAGATTAAGAAAATAATAAAGATAAAACAAGGTGACTTGTTGAAGGAACAAATAAAATAGACAATATAGTGACAAATCTGATTAAGAGAAAAAAGGAAACAAAATTAGAATTGAGAAAATTGACATAACAATAGCTATAATATTTTCAATTATTATATAATTGCAGACAATTATGTTATTTAATTTAAAAATAGCAACTAGATGGATATTTCTCCCTGAAAATAAATAAAATAATTGAAAGCAGAAGAAACAGAAAACTTGAAAAGAGTAATAAAGGAAAATGAATAGAAAAAAAAAAACTATTAAAAAAAACCTCTCTACCCCTACCAGCAGGTTTCAGGAATAAGGGAATACACAGGTGAATGCTGTCAAATCTTAGAGGAACGTAATTTCCATGTTAAAAAAACTTTTCCATAGCACCGGGAAAAATGAGAAGCTACCAACTGATGTTACAAAACAAACACGTCCATGGACTCCAAACTTCTTTGACTTACAAACACACAATTACAGGCCAATTTCCCTTACAAATAGAGATATGAAAACCTAAAATGGAATGGAACTCCAAAGGCCATTAACTCTACCATTCAGTCCCTCAACAGTCATTCACTGAACACCTATTACTGGGCAAAGATGGTACATCAAGCATTATGCTAAACCCTGGGAGATACTAAATCAGTAAGATATGGTCCCTGTCATCAAGGAGCAAAGAGTCTACTTGTGTGTGGGGGGGGATATAAAAACAATTAAAATGTGTTAAATGCAAAGGAAATCTATTCTCAGAGTACAGCATGGAATAGGGACATCTAGCCCAGCGTGGAAAAGGAAAACAGAGGGCTATCAGTAAAGACTTCTTGGAGGACAGTGAGCTTAAACCAAGCCTAAAGGAAGAGTAGGAATTAGCCAACAGGGAGGTGGAAGGAGCAGTGTTCCACCTCAGCCGGTGAGGTTATTCCAGGCAAAAGAGATAGGAGTGGAGGCATGGAGACAAGCTTGCTTAGAAAAAACTACTATGCACCACAATGGTCTACAGGCCTAAGACGGTGCATATGGTTTTTCATACTGTATGTGTAGGGTCTAAACCAAAGGAGGCAGAGTGTGAAGTATAAACAACAGGAGGCTGAGGACAGAGACTGAGGAACATGAAAAATGCAGGTGGAGAAAAAGGAGCCCATGAAGGACATGGAAAATATCTGGTGAGAGAGGAATGAGGAGAACCAGGAGCATGAGATGCCATGGAACTCAGGGAAATCGTGGTCCACAGAGACTAATACAGCAGAGAGTGGTGTGGACAACTGAAGAATGCCCATCAGATGAGAAATCAAAGAAGCGAGCAGCCAGTGTAGCCTACTTTGAAAAGCTTGGACAAGAGGAAGAGAAAGAGTGGAGAAGGTGTGAGATCAAGGGAATGTTCTGGTTTTTTGTTTCTCAGGGTTGTTTCAGATATCTGCTGCTGCACACCAAACCACTCTAAAGGTTATGACTTAAAACAAGGATTTATTATTTCTCAGGATTCTATCAATTGGTGCAGTAGCTCTTCTGTGGGTCTCTCCTTTGGTCACTCTTGGGCTATATTCAACTGGTGGGTCATGTGTTTGGGCTAGTTGGGACACTAGGCTTCTCTCTCCACATGGTCTCAGATCCTCTCTCCCAAACTGGTCAGTCACTCTACAGGGCCTCTTCCACGTGGTCATTCTCTCCAGCAAGACAGTCTAGACTTCCTTACAACATGGTGGTTGGGCTCCAACATGGTGGTTGGGCTACAGTAAGTCCCCTACATACAAGCCTTTAAGTTGTGAACTTTCAAAGATGGGAAGGTGCGTTCGCAGGTCCAATCTCGTAAGTTAGTTCACGTGTCTGTCATACATTGTCACGTGCGTGCATCCTCTACAAGTGGTTGTGCATTTGTGTACTTTACTGTACAGTACTGTATAGAATGCAGTAGTACAGTATCTTTATTTCAAGCCCAGGATGTCTGGAAGCAAGTGTAAAAGCAGTGGTGATATAGATGGTACTGCTAAGAAGTTCCATCTGTTGTACTTTTCAAGGTACTGTACTGTAAGATTAAAAATGTTTTCGTTATTTTTTGTTTGTTTTTTATGTACTATTTGTGTGAAAAGTATTGTAAACCTATTACAGTACAGTACTACATAGCCAATTGTGTTAGTTGGGTACCTAGGCTAACTTTGTTGGACTTATGAACAAATTGGGCTTACAAACGCGCTCTCAGAACAGAACTCGATCGTATGTAGGGGACTTATTGTAATCTAAGAGAGATAAGCTCAGCGTTGCCAAGCCTCTACTTGCATCACAGCTGCTAATGACCTTTTAGCCAAAGCAAATTACATGGTCAAGCCTAGAGTCCACATGGGAGGGGACTACAAGAGGGTGTGAATACTGGGAGACTTGGAAGGACGAATCTATCGATATAACAGTTCACTGTAATGGTGTTTCTTTTCCCCTTAAAATGGGAGAGAGTTTAAAATGTTTATAGGCTGGGCCCAAAAGAACTAACTGAAAGGGAGACATTGAAGATACAATAAAGAGAGATTATCACTAATAGAACCCCAGAGGGTGCACTTGGTGGGGGAAGGAAGAGGAACAGCATCCTCTGAGACTGGAGGAGGTGAGATTTAAAACAGGTGTTTAGGACTTCCCCAGCAGTCCAGTGGTTAGGATGCCACACTTCCACTGCAGGGAGCATGGGTTCCATCCCTGGTTGGAGAACTAAGATCTCGCACGCTGCACAGTGCAGCCAAAAAAAGAGAGAAAAAGAGAAGAAACAATTAAAAATAAAATAAAACAGGTGTTTAAATATATTTTGGTTAAATCACTGAGGGGGAATAAAAGGGGAGTTGTCCACGGAAATGTGGCACTGGGGTAGAGACTTGGTATTTGTGGTAACACCAACCCCACCGTCATTTTGCTTCTCCATCAACGCTCAGTCTGCATGTTGAAGCTGAGGAGGCTGATTATAGTATTGATCCAGGGGGTTTTTCTTAAAGAGGAATTTTATTTTATTTTATTTTTGGCCACGCCGTGCGGCATGTGGGATCACAGCTCCCTGACCAGGAATGGAACCCACGCACCCTGCAGTGGAAGCTCCGAGTCTTAACCACTGGACCACCAGAGAAGAACCCTGACCCAGGTTTAGAATCTGGTTGTTGGATGCTGCAGAAGGATAGTGGTGCCACGGAATTATGGATTACTGGAGAGGGTAATTTGAATAATAGAAACGGGGTTTTTACTCCACAGGTAAGAGACAGAGGCCAGGAAGAGACTGATAGAGGAAACAGAAGAGTCAGGAAACTAGAGGTCTTTATAAGTTCAAAATACACTGAAGTGTGAACAAAGATGTGAGAAAGGGAAGAGAAGTTGAAGCCCGAGGAGGTCCAAGAATCGTAGGGCCAGATTACTGGGTAGGCAGACCACATGAACACTGAAATCCAGGAATTAATGAAGGTCCAGTTGGGGTGGAAAGTTCTAAGCCAATCCCCAGGGTCAGCAGTGAACGATGGGAAGAGACCAGGAGGTGACAGTTCTGCTGAGGGGCTGCTCACAAGGACAGAGACTGGGTCTGTTGTGTCCTCAGGCACCAGTACAGTGTCTGACACACAGAAGGCACTCAGTATCAATAATTATTGTGCAATAAACAAATGACTTTAATCTACCTTCTTCACTTAACAGCTGAGAAAACTGAGGCTCCCAAAGCTACACAGCTAGTGTTCAGCTAGCCAATGTTTCCCACCTCCTTACAAAACTACACTAAATATGGATTTCCTTCTCAACCTTCCCAGAGGCAGCTCATGATTTTATTACTTTATTATCCCAAAACTAGTGAAGTGGCATTTGTCATCCCTTGGGTGCTGGGATGGAATATCCTAAAGTTGAATGACTAAAGGGAGTGGCTAAAAACCTTCCCTGAGGCCTAGAGGGACTCACTTATTAGAAATACATCACATGCATTTTCAAGGCACATTCAAGGAAGTTGGTCCTGTAACCATATCCTCGCCAGTTTGCCAACATTTCATTGTTCTCTCTTCTTCAGGTGCTGTGGTCCCATCTTCTTCGCTAAGATTCAGAAAATCAGGAAGTCACACACACTCACCATAGCTGTCCATCCACAGTCACCATAGATTTTTCCATAGACTCTACAGGCTTAAAGAAATTAATTAGCCTTCAGCTGAGTAGGTCTGGGCTGTTAAAGCCTTCCCAACTCTTATCTTTAAAGAAAAATGAAAACATCTCCCCCAAAGGCTATTGTCCACTATGGAATCCAACTGAAGAAGAAGGAGGGTGGTGATATGCTCCTCTTTCCCACTGGACCAAAATTCAAAGCTTCAAATGTGTGGTAAATCTAACCAAAGATAAAGATTTGCAGGTGTTTTTTGCATAAAAGCAAGAAGGGCAGATGTATCTGAAACGTGTTTCTAACCGAATGGGACATCTGCAATCCATTAGGGGTGTCCTGAAGAGAGAAAGTGAGAGGGGAGGTTCAGGCAGAAAGCCTGCTCTGCAGAAACACAAGCATGAGGACGTGTGTGGACCCTTCTGTCAGGATCTGAAGACGCCGAGGTTCTAAAACAGGTTACCTTTTCAGGGGTAAATTTACATCTCTACCCAGTAAACCAGTTCCTCTTTTTCCTTTCCTTCCATCACGTTATCTCTGAAATGTCAGTGCCCTCTCTTTACTCAAGTACACCTACATGTTTTAGTATTTAAGACTTGGCAGCCACCTCAGATAAAGAGAACATTCCCCTCTTGGAGCGTGCGGACCTTCCTTTCCCAGCACTCACGAGAGCAATCGGTGTCCTGACTCGGCTTCTTACACTCCCACAGAACAAAGCAAAATTGTCACCACGGCATTACTTGCAGGTTACTCACTGGCTGTTATGTGCTCTGTTTCAGACTCCCAAGAAAACCACTAACTTTTATTAGAAGGTGTGTAACAAAGGCTGTTGCAAAATACCCACGGCTGTGAAAATGATTCTGAGGTGTGTGAATCCCAGAATGGACGTTATGAAGGTCACTAGATTTTAATATATAGGATCTATGCCCAAGGCTTGCTTTTGGTCTCCCTTTGAAGTCTTAGATTGAGCTTCAGTGACTGGGTCCAAATTGAGCATAACATGTTAACTGGCATGCTCCTTACATGAGTTCCTTCATAAGCATACAGGTCTATTTTCCTGTATAATGTCTCTTACTTACTGACTCACCTTTTGATAAACCATTAGTACCTGGGCATTTTGTTAATTACTAAACTCCTGGTAACAGACAAAACTGGCCTGTTAAAACTTGTGTTGTAACTTGAGGATTTAAAGCCACCCCTCTGGGAAACGTCGGTATCAAAACTGATTTGCTGTCAGACACAAGGTGTTAGAAGCCACAGTTTGACAAAGTGGATTCCCAAGTACAGTTGGCAATTACATTTTAGAAGACTTCAATTATGCCATTTACAAGAAGGTACTTTTAAGAAGCTACAAGTCAGGAATGTGTTTTTAAATCTCTTCATATATACATTTATAGGTAAGCCCATATTTAAGAAGCACCGACTGCATACAGAAGAGCACTGTTCTAGAACGGTAAAAGTCAACAGTCCCTACCCTCCGAATCTCAAAAGCCAAGAAGAAAAGTCTCTTCAAAAATTAAAGTATGTGTGGACTTCCCTGGTGGTCCAGTGGCTAAGACTCTGTGCTCCCAATGCAGGGGGCCGGGGTTCAACTCCTGGTCAGGGAACTAGATCCCACATGCATGTCACAACTAACAGTTCACATGCCGCAACTAAAGATTCCTCATGCTGCCACAAAGATCCTGCGTGCCACAACTAAGACCTAGCACAGCCAAAATAAATAAATAAAATTTAAAATTAAAAAAATAATTAAAGTATGTGGTCAGTGCATTTCTGGAAAATATTTTACTTAAGATCAAGGAGATAATCATGACAACAGCATCAATGTGCTTTAATTAGAAGGATCTCCTCACTTGCCCAGGGTCTGTGGATTGAGGGCCTGTGTTCGGAGATTCTCTCCTAATCGTCTATTACCAAGGTCATCTAAGAGTGAAAGAATGAACAAAGACTGTTATCAACATAGGGCACTTGGTATTTCATTTATCCTTTATCCCAGAATAATCTTCCAGTAAAACTGAATGTAATACCGCGGAGCAACTGGGTCCGTGTACCACAACTACTGAGCCTGTGCTCTAGAGCCTGCGAGTCACAACTACTGAGCCCATGTGCCACAACTACTGAAGCCCACATGCCTAGAGCCTGTGCTCCTCAACAAGAGAAGCCACTGCAATGAGAAGCCCTCGCACCGCCACAAAGAGTAGCCCCCGTTCGCCACAACTAGAGAAAGTCTGCGCACAGCAACAGAGACCCAACCCAGCCAAAAATAAATAAATTAAATAAATAAATAAATTTATAAAAAAAAAAATCTATATCAGCTGAGAAGCTTTCCACTGAAAATAAGGGGGAAAAAATCTCAAATTGACTTAAATTATAAAAATGATTTAATTGTTCACAAATCTAAAAAGGCTGAAGGCTTCACGCATGGTTTGATCAAAGCTTCAGTTGAATTTCCCTACAATTCTCTCAACTCTACTCAAGCTGCAGGTAACATCGGGGATTACATGTCTCCTTCTTCATGCCTATGGGGAAAGAAGAACTTGGCTTCCCATGACCATCAAACAAAAGTTCTGAGCTTTGAGCTCATTGGACTACCCTGGAACCAATCCCTGGGACCAGGAAAAACCCTGTGATTGGGTTACCTGAACCAATTACCTGTGGGATTGGGGTTGGGTACCCACCAAGAAGAAATGGCTGCGACATGCTTTAGAAGGAATGAAATGGAGGTTGAGGAGGCAATCATAGCATAGTATCTGCTGCAATCCTTTTTCATGCCTAGACTCTGGATTACTAATTAATTTTTATTCAGTATCAGAAATGAGGGCTGTAAAGAGGAATCTATTTCCTCTAAATTTGATAAATCAAATTTAAAGATGGTTTTACTTTTTCAAAATCATAAAATGCATAACTCTAAGTTTGTTTTTTCATAGCTCTCTTTTCCCTTAAGAATACACTGAAACTCCCAAAGAAATATTTTAAAAGTTTGCTATCAGTTAGTAATTGAGAATGATTTAAAGTCCATCCTACAGTCCATCTTCCCTAACCCTTTCTTCCCAATTTCCAAAAGCAATATGACCTAGCTTGGAATTCTCAGTTATAGTAACCCAAATATTCTCTCCTTCAACTTGAATAATAGGTTGTTAAATTTGCAGAAGATGCCATGTTCCAAGGTAAAATGAACCTTAAAACTTTTCTTCTGACACATGTTCACCCGCCTCCCAAAACTGTCCTGTCCTGATAAAATCCACTCCAAATTCATCGACTCAATATGCAAAGTGCCAGTCTAAGGGATTTTCAACAACTAAGTATTTCTTCTACACTTTACATAGAAATAGAGCTCCTTGAGTTCAGAGTTGCAATTGTAGTACTAAATAAAGTGGCCAGGGCTTCCCTGGTGGCGCAGTAGTTGAGAATCTGCCTGCCAATGCAGGGGACACGGGTTTGAGCCCTGGTCTGGGAAGATCCCACATGCCACAGAGCAACTGGGCCCGTGAGCCACAATTACTGAGCCTGCGCGTCTGGAGCCTGTGCTCCGCAACAAAAGAGGCCGCGATGGTGAGAGGCCCGCGCACCACGATGAAGAGTGGTCCCCACTTGCCGCAACTAGAGAAAGCCCTCGCACAGAAACGAAGACTCAACACAGTCATAAAAAAATAAATAAATAAATAAAAGAACGTGAATTTCTAAAAAAAAAAAAAAGTGTCCAGGGAGGAGTCCACCTGTGATATTTTCTTTCCACTGCCTTGGTGAAGAGAGGATGAGCTGTTTGGAAGGCAGGCCACAGCCTTCTTGTGACCGTCATTGATTGTTTAACGGCCATGGAGGACAGAATAAATGAGAAGCTAACTTCACGCATCCCAGACATATCAAAACAATGGTAGCCAAACTTGCAATGTTTTCTCCAAGCATTACACTTGAAAGAACCATCATAAGCCTTCAGTCTGTCCGCGTCAGAAATGAATATTCTTTCCTGATTGCAGAGCATGCCACGGATGCTCACAAACTGCATCACCGTCAGAAACACTCAGGGAAGCAGTTTAGAATCGGGCCTGGGTTTGTTTGCAGGGTGGAATTTACAACAGTATTTATCACTCTTCCTTACTGACATCCCCTCCTTGAGATCTGGCAGTCTTGGCTACCAAAACCCCAAATGCAAGACACAGTGCATTCCCCTTGGTGTAGCAGGACCTTCAGGGCATTTTGGTCCCCTCAATCCCTGACCTTGTGTGAGAGGTAGAGAAACAGGAACAGTTTTCTGCCACCAAAACCCTGTGCCACCTCTGGAATGGCCTCATCTCCTTCCTCTCAGTAGGGAGCAGCCCAGGGGCTAGAGGGAAGAAGTTGCGACACCTGGGCCAGGCCTGTGGCAGGCCAGCCTGCCCCCCAGCAGGCAGCTGGGGAGGGGGGGCGTGCAGTTTGGCCTCAACGCGGCTTAGTCAGGCTCCAATGCTGAGCTGAGCCACAGATGTGCCCAGACCTGCCAGGTGTCTGTGTCTGGGCTGGGAGGGGACGGAACAAATGTGACTCTTGTCTTCCAGTGTTTCCCGGCACCGTCCTCAGAGGAATGTGGAAGACTCAAGTGAGGCCACCTCAGAAGACTTTCGACAGGGCCGCAGCTCTCTGCCCACGCTGCCATGTCAAAAGCCTTTCCCTGTCCTGCCCCTTTGGCCCTCAACACAGCCTCCTGCCAACTGCCCCAGGGCTAGCTCCTCCTCCGGGCCACTGGTAAGCTCAGAAGGGAGACAGCTACCCACCTGCCCTGCTCCAATATGCTGTTCCCATCAGTGGTGCCCAAACCTCCATAGGTAAAGGTGGGTTTTTTTTTTCCCTTTTTAACACGATGATCCCATGATTAAAAATACCCTTTTTTAATTAAAAAAAATTTTTTTTCAAGTTCATTTGTCCCCACTGGGGAAAAATTTTCTTGTGAGAATTAGTTTCCCAACGAGAAGCTATTCTGAATTTCACAGAACTATTAACAACTAGACGGAGACTTATCAGGGTATAAATATTATAGATGTTTACCAGCCCATTAGTGGGCTCTGAATCCAACACACAAAGGTTGTTACTCGTCTCTGTGTGGCTTCTGAGAATTCCATTTAAAGGTTAGGCGGGCTGTGAGCCATTCGCCACCAGGAGTCATATTCACTCTACAAATGTTTACTGCACACCTACTATATACTACAAGCCCAGGCCTCAAGAAGACATCTCTGTATACAGCAGAGGGTGCAAATGAACAGCACATAGGCCAGATTCAGCCCAAAAACATATTTTGTTTGACTCACACCATATTTATCAAAAATTTGAATTAGTTGCCAACTTTTAAATATCAGAATATTTCCAGCTTCTCTTGAAAACTCAGGAAATCTGGCAAAAGTGAGCCCACATTCCCAGCTGATGACAAGCAGAACAACAACTGATCACCTCACACATGCACTGGCTCTCAGTTCACACAACCCCCACCTGGCCTGCTTCCCCTGACTCAACCTGCCCCACCCCTCAGTATACACCAGTGGTTCTCAGGATGGGCAATCTCAGCACACCCATCTCAGGAAAGGCCTCACTCAGGGAGGCAGCAACCCAACCAAGTCTCTCATTTAAGAAGAGCTACTTCATGCCTCCATAAGAACAGGTCACAGGGATTTTCTTATTTTGTGCCCTCTCGACTTTTACCCTTTTTAATAAAGGTTTTTTTAATTCCTGGTATCAGTGAAGACATTGTTTTTCGTGCTTGCTACAACAAAAAATTGGACACAAAAGAAAAATGGCAAGGTGGAAGCACAGAAGCACACAGAAGCAAAAAGGGAGGACTGTGAGAACAGGGTAGGCCCTCAGGATGCCCCACTTGCCAGATGAAGAAGCTGAGGCCTAGAGACAAGAAAGTCATGCCCAGGTCCCATTACTGACCAGTAGGAGAAAAGAAGCATGATCTGGATGATCTTTACCCAGCCGGTGCCACATTCTTTTCTATATTCAAGGATGGTTTCTCTGTCCCAGGTTCTGCTTACATGTTTCCAAGGAGTGGCAGAGAAGCCCATCAAATCTGGGAATAAATATGAGGACTGATTTCAGGAGTCACATTTATCAGGTATGATTCTAAATGAACCTACAGAAGATTAATTAGCAATTTTCATCTAGTCCTACTGATTCCATATATGGGGGTCCAAACTGTCATATTTGAAGAAATGTGTATGTGGATCCCAATGGTGTGTCTTGGGAGAGGTGGCCTATTTTCACGTTTTCAAATCGTGTATTGCCAAAAATCCTCCTTGTCTGTAACCAAACACAGAGTTAAACAGGTTGATCCTGATATTTGTTGCTAGTGAAAAGTTTTACTGAAATATAATTCAGTTGCCACAAACACAAAGATACTGACAAAAACCATCAATCAGACAGATTAAAGGTATTTAATTGGGCCATTGTCTGGGTCTTAGACATTTCAGTGTATTTATAATAAGCATATATGGCCATTCACTAATACTGCAACCAAGGACTCCTCTGGTAACAAATTTAAATTAATTACAAAATCAGTTTTACGTGCAGGAGAAAGGAAGGAGAACAGCGTTTGCAGAACAGAAACTATCTTATTTAGCTCTACCAATCTAGCCAGAAACAGGGCTTCATACCTACTTTTAAAGATGAGGACAGTATGAGGCCTAGAAAGCTGACTTTCTCAGTTTCCAATTGCGTGAACCAGCTACACCCAAGCCATTCTAACTTCAAAACCTGAGCTTTGGGCTTCCCTGGTGGCGCAGTGGTTGAGAGTCTGCCTACCAATGCAGGAGACACGGGTTTGAGCCCTGGTCTGGGAAGGTCCCACATGCCGCGGGGCAACTGGGCCCGTGAGCCACAACCACTGAGCCTGCGCGTCTGGAGCCTGTGCTCCGCAACGAGAGGCCGCGAGAGTGAGAGGCCCGCGCACCGCGATGAAGAGTGGCCCCCGCTTGCCGCAACTAGAGAAAGCCCTCACACAGAAACGAAGACCCAACACAGCCAAAAATAAATAAATAAATAAAATTTTAAAAAAACAAAAAAACCTGAGCTTTGTCTGCTGCAGCAACTCATAACACAGAAGCCACTAAGATGAGCAATGACCAAAGAAGTTAAGACAAGGACACATCACAACCAGGCTAGAGAATGTAATAAGCACAATAAGAGAGGCAGATACAAGTGCTTGGGGGTCAGAAGAGGACAAAAGCACACAGAGTGGAGGGTTGGTGGATCAGGGAGGGCTTCTGAGAAGCGGTGCCATTTGAGAAAGGTCTTGAAGGATGCACTGTGTTACAACAAGCAGAGAAGAGCAGCAAGAAGAAAGGTCGAAATGCTGGGAGTGGGAAGGAGGAGGACACAAACGGAAGGTAAGCAGTTTAGGTTTGGAATTCACAAAGCAAAGCTTCATAATAAAGTCAGCCATGTGAGAAAATGAATCTTGCCAACACCTGTAAGGCAGGGAGGGCAGAGTCCATCACATGAGGCCAGGCAACCTCATACCTGCAAGGAAGGGCACCACACTGCAGACCCAGGACATGGCCAGAACGCCAGCTATGTGTCCGGCCTGCGGGGCACAGGCAGCAGGGGCTCTCTGGACCCCATGAAGCCCAGATACTTTCTTCCACACGCACCATGGTCGCTCCTTTCCCTCCTCTTCCATTCAGAGGCCTGCGCCATTCAGAGCCAGGACCAGTACCCTCCGTCTGAATGAGTGCAACTCGCTTCTTTTCCCCTTTCATCTCACATCTTTTTCCACAATGTGCAAGGGTTTTGTTTCCCTCCAAGGACCTCCACTAGCAGCAAGGTAGGTGGGATAACTTGGGGGACAAGGAAGTAGGATTCCCCCAAATCCAGCCTTCAGAGAATCCTTTTAGGGACCTGAAAAGGGAGAGAAGGCCTGACTCTCCTCAGCTTCTGTGTCTGCTCCAGGGCGGGGCAGAAGAAAAGCTGGGTCCTGCTTCAGCAGCTGTGGGCCATCTCTGTCAGCTCCTAGGGGTGAAGCATCCCCTGTCCCCAGGACAGGAAACCGGTTCTCCCGGCAGGCCCCCTCCCCATCTGCTCATGGCGGCCAAGCTCCTGTTTGGTTTTCCAGGACATTTAATTTCATTTCGTCCTTACTACCCAATAAGAGAGGTGAAAACTTAATCCCATTTTACCACAGAAGCAATTGAGGCTCAGGGAGCAAAGACTTGTCCCAGGAAAGTGGTAAAGCTGAGACTATAACTCCTTAGACCACAGAAGGGAAGCGGGGATGCCTGTTGGAGTTCGTAATAAAACTTCCTGGCGCCCCCCTTTCTCCACATCCTGGGACACGTCCCCACACTTCCTCTGGAAATAAAGTTTCTGGTGACGAGGGTGGCACAGCCCTCTTCTTGGCAGCGGTGGGACCCGAGGGCGCCCCGGAGCAGGCAGGGCGGCAGAATCATCCCCCGACATGGGAGCCAGAGAACTTCAGAGCATTTCGCCCTTCCCCGGGACAGGCAAACACCGACACGTCTGTGTCTTTACCGACAAGTGCCTTCAAGCCCGGCGGGGGCAGACACCTCCTCACCGGCCGCCGGCTAGGTCTCCGCTGTCTGCGGGGGCCACGGCCTCGCATCAGCTGCATCGATTTAGCGCGTTAGTGGGCCGCGGGAGCAGGAGGCGGCTTCCCGGGCGGCGCAGCAGCGCCCGAGCCTCGGGCGACTCAGCAGCCCGGGAGGAGGGGGAGGGGAGAGGAGGAGGGGCGCCCCCCCGGGGCGCAGGGGGCGGGCGTGCGGGCACACGCGGTGCGCGGCGCTCCGGAGGGCGGGGGCGGCCACCGCGCCGGGCGGCCTGGGCGCACGGGGAGCCGCCCACTTCGCCGCGGCGGGCCCCGACGGCCGGAGGTTGGATGCGGCGGCGCCCGCCGAGCCGGGGCGGACGCGGGGCGGCCCGAGCCGGGGACACGCGCCGGTAGCCCCGGCACTGCAGCGGCCGCAGGATGGCCGAGGTAAGCGTGGCGCCCTCCCCAGGCGCGGGGCCCCCTCAGCGCGCAGGGCGGGGCGGCCGGGGACGCCGCTCGGACCCCGGGCAGGTCGGTACTCTGGGGTGCACTAGGGGCCATCTCCCCGAGGGCCACCTGCGCGGCGGCGGCGCGGTCCTTCCCTGAGGCAGGGCGTGAGGGAGCGTCTCTGCGGCGGGGAGGGCCCGTGGGGGCGCTCGGACCCGTCGCCGCCCGACGTCCCGAAACAGCCCGACGCGCTCTGGGTGAGCGACCCGGGTTGGCGGGCGGGGGCGGGTCCCCGGCGTCCCCGGGGCAGCCCCGGTGCGTCGAAAGTGCGGGGTCGGGAGAGACTGGGCGGCCGCCTTCCGCACTTCTTCCCGCCCCCTCAGCACCTCGGCTTTCGGTCCAAGGACATTGGGACTGTTTCAACCGCTTTTACCTCAGAATTAATTAAACAGCTGATTTTTAAAGTGGCCTTTTTTTTTTTTTTTAAACCTGGATTTTGTTTCCGGAGAATTAAGCGTGCGGTAGCCTTCGGTCACTCGGAGAACTGCGGAGCCGGGCGAGGGACAGTGACGGGGCCTCCTGTCCGGGGCGAGGGGGAGGGGTTGTCTACAAATCTTTTGTACAAAACTGCAAATGAAGACGCAGACAGGTCGGGTCAGGAAGCTTCCGGGACAGGATAGATTCGAGGGTGCAAGGTCAGGTTTTTATAAAGGTTACAGCTGACCTGCCGTGGGCGCGGAACAGTTCAGCGCGAGGTGTTTCCCCCCTGGTTCAGGCAGCCCCGGGAATCGGGGTCAGGCTCGAGGGTTTCCACGTCCAAGCCAGACACAGTGGGCTCTGGCTACTTGGGGACGGGCAGCCTGCAGGTGACAGGGCTGGACCGGGCTGCGGAGCCGGCGGCGGTGCCCACGCCGCACTTGGCATCGCCTGCAAGCGCCGGGGCGGCCGGTCCCGCGTCGCGGGTGTTGAACCCCGGCCGCCCTCGGCTTCCTGGCCCGGGGGCGCCGCGCTCGCTCGCCACCCGAGCGCCCAGGCGGGTCCCCGCTGCCGACCGGGCGGCGGGGCAGGGGACCGGGGGTGGGGGGTGCCCGAGGGCAGAGGAGGAGGCCGCGACGTGGTCCCCGCTGCCCCTCGGGCGCCGCGGGCCAGACCCCGAGCCCCACCGGCCGCCTGGTTTTGCATAACCTCCTAAGGATTTGTCAGCCAGATGTGACAAGATTGTCGAGCAGAGAATGAAGGAGGAGATCTGATATTAATCAGTGCATAGCTCGGAGCCAAACTTTCTCAAATGCGGTGTAGAAACATGTTCTTCTCATTTAAGGCATCTCTTTGTGGCTGCGGGGCTGCCACCGGTCTGACTTTGACAGTTAAATGGAATGCCAACTAGCAGCCTTAATTGTATGAGTAAAGTTGTGTGTATTGTTGGGGGGAGGATCAGACACTCTAAGGTTCAGTAATGTCCCCTAGTTTTATGGCCATGCTCAGCGCAGTCCTCTGAAGACAGGGCATTTAAATCGGGCCAGACGCGCCTGGTCGCAGCCAGGCCTCTGCTGTTAACACTTAAGGGGCCTAAAAGAGGCCCCACTGGTGTCCTGGGAATCCCTGTCAGTGTGTTTGTGTGTGTGTGTGTGTGTGTGTGTGTGTGTGTGTGTGTGTCCCATAGAGCAGATCTAGCAACAATTTTTAAAAAATATATTCTTCTCATCAAAGCAACAAAGATTTTGGCTGGACAGTAAGTGAATTGAAAAACAGCATTTAGCAGATAATTTTTTTTTTTCTGGTGTCCTTTTATTCCTTGCTGTTTTAATTTGATATTGGATTTCATGGGATCTTTTCATAAGATTTCTTAGATTGTTTTTTGCAAATACGTGCTTACGTGTTAAAGCTTTTGTTCAGTGATAAATATACTGGCTTCTCAGCTGTCCCCAAATCTGTTGATATATATTACTAAAATTTCATTAAAATTGAATACGTCAAAATAAAAATTTTGTGCATGATGTAAAAGAGCATTACTTCAAATGTTACAGATTGTCCAGGATTTGATTTTTGCTTTAAATAGGTGTGAAAAGATAGCCACCACTTTTGCTCAAATAAATTTTGATAAATAGCTTTATCTTTTTTGTCATACCTAAAAGAATAAGAGTCATTATTTGATTTCTCATCTAATAAGTTTGCTAACTTTAATTTCCCCAAGAAAGTATTACCATTTCACCTCAACTGTTGGTTGAACATGTTCTGTTATAGTTAAATGCTAAGAAGAGGTGGTGAAATCTTAGAATAAGTACTGCTCATACTCTGGGAACTCATAAATATGTTCAGACATCTGCATAATTTAATTTGGAATATCACCTGTACCCATAGTTCCTATTCCCTTCAGAATAGTAAGGATTTAGCGCTGTGCCCCTTCTTCAGTCAGACAGAGAGAGTGGTTAGTTTGAAGTGGTTATTTGGCTGTTGACATCTACTGGGATGTGGAACGATGATCTGTTTGCTCTGGTTATAATTCACACTAGAAATATTAACGAAAATGGAGTAATTGCAATGGAAGCATAAAGTTTACATAGAGGGTTATCTTTATTTTATTTTAATTTTCATGCCTCTCCCATGGATCAGTTAGGCCTGCGTCCCAAGCCCATGCCCGTATTCTGTACCTCAGAAGCATCAGCTTGGAAAGAAGGACGAACCAACCCATTGGGTGAGAAAAGCCATATCGGTTTCCCTGTGGAACAAGTAATAATTGTCCTTTAAGCATACACTTATTATTTCTGAATGCCTGTGGACAAATATAAATGGGAAAACATTTTAAAAGTTTAGTTTGTCAGTAAAATTAAACCACAGCATATGGGGTGAGGGGCATAAGTGTCTTTTAGCTTTTGTGTATGGCTTTAGAAGTTGTTTTGACAGTGGCCATTAAAGAGTTGCCCTGAAGGTTCCACAAGGTAAATTACTTGCAGGAGGAGCATGCTTTACCCCAGGGTGAATTTTCACCTCTACAGACATCATTTAGAATGAGTTACTTTTTTCAGAAACAGTCCTGTTTAAAAAGAACTAGATGTGACAAAGTGAGAGAGTGGCATGGACATATGTACACTACCAAATGTAAAATAGATAGCTAGTGGGAAGCAGCCGCATAGCACAGGGAGATCAGCTCGGTGCTTTGTGACCACCTAGAGGGGTGGGATAGGGAGGGTGGGTGGGAGGGAGATGCAAGAGGGAGGAGATATGGGAACATATGTATATGTATAACTGATTCACTTTGTTATAAAGCAGAAACTAACACACCATTGTAAAGCAATTATACTCCAATAAAGATGTTAAAAAAAAAAAAAGAACTAGAAATATCTTAGCTAAGGTGAAATCTCAGTGCTAGAGTCAATAAATTTTCTAAATTACTTTATTCTGAGTATTCTGTAGATTTTTAAATTTTATTTATTTAGATATTTTATTTTTGATGACTTATCTGAGAGATATTAAAGCTAACTGATTATGCACAGAAGGAGCATCTGGAAAGGGTTGTTTTTTGGGGTTTTTTTTTCCCTTTTAAATCGGTTTCCACCTGAAAACCTTATTTCCTCTTATCTTGTCATTCTTTGAAGCCCTTTTTCCTAATTCTGGAAATTCCACGATTCCGGTGCAGCCCCATTTCTCTACTCAGACACACGCCTATTTTATCCAAAGAGGGTGGGTCTAAACAGAGCAGACCTGCTTCACCAGGGTCCAACTTGGGGCCTTCTCAAACTTCGCACAAATAAGCAAACCAGCTATCGCTGTTCCTGTCCACACATGGACTCATTATTATAAACCAGCCTAACAAATCACAGGAGGACGCTGCCTTGGGGGTTGATAATTTCACTCAGCTAATGTGAGAGAAAAGAGAGATGGACAAATAAAATGTTGTGAAGGCCAGGTCCAAACAGCCTATGTGGAGGGAAATGGTTGTCTCAGGTAAAGTTAATTCAGGCTGCTAACTTTTTTCATAGAGTTATATTAGTTTGTCTCCTCTTACACATTATTTGTGTGATCCTTCAGTACATGCTAGCAAACATCAAAATTATTTTCCAGCCCTACATCAGCTTCCAGAAGCATTGTCCTTGCTCTGTAGCCCTCTGATTATTTCTTTCGTTACTCATTATGAGGATAAAATTTTTATACAGGCAACTCTGTTTCACGATACACCATGCTGACTGTTAAGACAGTGATCAGGATGTCATAAGTAAGTCTGATCTTTTCTTTTTAAAAATTTCAATTGGAAAATCTAGGGGTTTTTTTACACTTCGTTTTTAAAATCTAGTTCTCACTAAGTCCCTAAAAGAAATATTGGCAAAATTTTACTTAGCGATGTTCATAATGTCATCGTTATTTTACATCAGCAGCAATGGTGAAGTTGCATTGTTTGTATAGTTGAAATTATCCTGAAGTGTAAATGTCTTTTTTTGTTTTGGTTTTTTTTCCTTTGGCTGACCGTTGTGTCCGGAAGTTCCCTACATGTACGTTAATGTCCTTTTGTTTTTTGTTGTCAAAGTTTTCTGAAGATTACAACTGAGGTCTCTGAAACTTAGGTTATAAAGGAAAAAAAATGTCTCCGTATCATTTATATACCTGTATAGTTTTTTGTTGTTGTTGTTAGTTTTTTTAAGAAGAAATATTTGGTTTGGTTTCTAAGGTAAGATTCACAAATTTTTCTACTTCTTATATTTTCTGTTTTTAGAACTAATAATTTTAAGGAAAAAGGCACAGCTGTTAAATTATTTTGGCACAGAGTTTATACTTTGATTTATAGAGATCAAAGGAACAGGTATTTTCCCCATCTCCCTCTTTGAACTAAACGGCAAGGGAAAACACTACAAGTGCCTCATGCATACTTTCTACTAACAGGTAGACTTGGCCGAACATCTGTTCCCTGAGTTCTACCTCCCACCTGCCGTTTCTCTGCCAGACTCTTCTCCACCCTCTCAGTCTTCTTTGACCGGCCTCTTTTCATCCCCATCCTTGCAGTGAGAAACCAGATTCTGTCAGTTCTCCTTTAGTGTCATTTTTATGTTGCAAATGCTACCTGCCTGGTTTCTGAGCCTTCCCAGGGTCCCCTCTTTCAACCGTGCTCATGATAAACGGTGTCTTCCCATTGTTCAGAACGCTGATGGTTCCATGAACCCAAGAGAGAGACTCATGGCTGCCCATCTGGACAGCACCCCCCCCCCCTTTGGCCTTTCTCGGTCAGCTCTTGTTGCCCATGACAGAAATCTGTGCTCTGTGGCCCAGCCTCCTGGGCTTGACACACATGTACAGGGTGAGCCTTCTTTACGCCTAGGACTGTGGCATTTCCTGCATGCACTGCTGAGAGCATGCCTGCTGCCTCCTGGAGAAAGCCTCCTCTGGGCTCTCTGCATAACACTGCCCTCTCCCTCTATGCCGTCTTACTCAAAACTAAAATTTGGGGGAGAGGTGGAGTCTTGATTTTTTTTTTTTTCACTTTTTATTATAGAGTATCTCAAGCAAAATTGGACTAGTTTAACGAAGCTTGGTGATACGTGCTTGGGGATTCAACAGTGATCAACTTTGGGCCAATCCTGTTTCATCTGTTTTCCCTACCCATTCCCCTCACCGTCACCAACACTAAATTCCTTTGAAGCAAATCCTGAGCATTCATTCATAAATATTTTAATATGTAGCTCTAAAGTAAAAGGCTCTTTTGTTAAGAAAAGCAATATACCATATAGCATCTAAAAATTAACAGTAACTATGTAATGTCATTAAATTTCTAAAGTGTTCAAATTCCCTTGATTGTCCCTTTAAGTTTATATTATCATTGGTTTGTTCAAATCAGTATTCAAATAAGGTTCATAAATTGTGTCTACTGATCTATAGGTTTACATTTTACTTTTTTCCTTGCAATTTATCTGTTGAAAAAGCTGGGTCATTTGTCTTGGGGAGTACTCCCCAGCCTGGATTTTGGTGATTGTTTCCTCGTGATATCATTTAAACATTCCTCTATCCCCTATACAAAAAGGCTTGATCTAATTCAGATTTGAACTTTTTGGGCAAGAGCACCCCATATGTAGTAGTATGTACCCTCCAATGCAGAGGCAGGTGACCTAGTTGTTATCTTTTTCATTAAGAGTTGCAGAATGCTGATATTCTAATTCTTCATTTATTTATTTACTGGAATACTATAAAGAGAATCTTTGCCTCATCAGTGATTTGGTTGCCCTGAAGTACAATTTGTATGAAAAAGGATACATGCTTAATTCTTTCCCTTTGTTTAACATTTTTTGGTTCCATAGTATCCTCTAAAGGGGGCCAGTGAGTTTTACATTTGTTTTTAACTGCCTTATGAATTGCTAGATTTTAATACAGTAAATGACTCGCACTAATTTTTAGCAAATCATATTTTCTGTTCAGCAATTCTTTTTTTTTAATGAAATTTTTAGTGTGTATTTTGTTGTGTGACTGTGATACAATACAGCAATTTTTAAAAATATATTTATTTATTTTTGGCTATGTTGGGTCTTCGTTGCAGTGCGCGGGCTTCTCATTGCAGTGGCTTCTCATTGTGGAGCACGGGCTCTAGGCGCGTGGGCTTAAGTAGTTGTGGCACGCGGGCTCAGTACTTGTGGCGCACAGGCTTAGTTGCCCCGTGTCATGTGAGATCTTCCCAGACCAGGGCTGAAACCCGTGTCCCCTGCATTGGCAGGCAGATTCTTTTTTTCTTTATTTTTTTTAATTTATTTTTTTATACAGCAGGTTCTTATTAGTCGTCCATTTTATACACATCAGTGTATATATATCAATCCCAATCTCCCAATTCACCCCACCACCACCCACACCCCCCACCGCTTTCCCCCCTTGGTGTCCATACGTTTGTTCGCTACATCTGTGTCTCAACTTCTGCCCTGCAAACCAGTTCCTCTGTACCATTTTTCTAGGTTCCACATATATGCGTTAATATACGATATTTGTTTTTCTCTTTCTGACTTACTTCACTCTGTATGACAGACTCTAGATCCATCCATGTCTCTACAAATGACCCAATTTCATTCCTTTTTATGGCTGAGTAATATTCCATTGTGTATATGTACCACATCTTCTTTATCCATTCATCTGTCGATGGGCATTTAGGTTGCTTCCATGACCTGACTATTGTAAACAGTGTTCCAATGAACATTGGGGTGCATGTGTCTTTTTGAATTATAGTGTTCTCTGGGTATATGCCCAGTAGTGGTATTGCTGGATCATATGGTAATTCTATTTTTAGTTTTTTAAGGAACCTGCATACTCTTCTCCATAGTGGCTGTATCAATTTACATTCCCACCAACAGTGCAAGAGGGTTCCCTTTCTCCACACCCTCTCCAGCATTTGTTGTCTGTAGACTTTCCGATGATGCCCATTCTAACTGGTGTGAGGTGATACCTCATTGTAGTTTTGATTTGCATTTCTCTAATAATTAGTGATGTTGAGCAGCTTTTCATGTGCTTCTTGGCCATCTGTATGTCTTCTTTGGAGAAATGTCTATTTAGGTCTTCTGCCCATTTTTGGATTGGGTTGTTTGTTTTTTTAATATTGAGCTGCATGAGCTGTTTATATATTATGGAGGTTAATCCTTTGTCCATTGATTCATTTGCAAATATTTTCTCCCATTCTGAGGGTTGTCTTTTCATCTTGTTTATGGTTTCCTTTGCTGTGCAAAAGCTTTGAAGTTTCATTAGGCCCCACTTGTTTATTTTGGTTTTTATTTCCATTACTCTAGGAGGTGGATCGAAAAAGATCTTGCTGTGATTTATGTCAAAGAGTGTTCTTCCTATGTTTTCTTCTAAGAGTTTTATAGTGTCCGGTCTTACATTTAGGTCTCTAATCTATTTTGAGCTTATTTTTGTGTATGGTGTTAAGGAGTGTTCTAATTTCATTCTTTTACATGTAGCTGTCCAGTTTTCCCAGCACCACTTATCGAAGAGACTGGCTTTTCTCCATTGTATATCCTTGCCTCCTTTGTCATAGATTAGTTGACTGTAGGTGCGTGGGTTTATCTGTGGGCTTTCTATCTTGTTCCATTGATCTATATTTCTGTTTTTGTGCTGGTACCATATTGTCTTGATTACTGTAGCTTTGTATTATAGTCTGAAGTCAGGGAGTCTGACTCCTCCAGCTCGGTTTTTTTCCCTCAAGACTGCTTTGGCTATTCGGGGTCTTTTGTGTCTCCATACAAATTTTAAGATTTTTTGTTCTAGTTCCGTAAAAAGTGCCATTGGTAATTTGATAGGGATTGCATTGAATCTGTAGATTGCTTTGGGTAGTATAGTCATTTTCACAATATTGATTCTTCCAATCCAGGAACGTGTTATATCTTTCCATCTGTTTTTGTGTCATCTTTGTTTTCTTTCATCAGTGTCTTATAGTTTTCTGAGTACAGGTCTTTTACCTCCTTAGGTAGGTTTATTCCTAGGTATTTTATTCTTTTTGTTGCAATGGTGAATGGGATTGTTTCCTTAATTTCTCTTTTCTGATCTTTCGTTGTTAGTGTATAAGAATGCAAGAGATTTCTGTGCATTAATTTTGTATCCTGCAACTTTACCAATTCATTGATTAGCTCTAGTAGTTTTCTGGTGGCATCTTTAGGATTCTCTATGTATAGTATCATGTCAGCTGCAGACAGTGATAGTCTTACTTCTTCTTTTCCAATTTGTATTCCTTTTATTTCTTTTTCTTCTCTGATTACCATGGCTAGGGCTTCCAAAACTATGTTGAATAATAGTGGCGAGAGTGGACATCCTTGTCTTGTTCCTGATCTTAGAGGAAATGCTTTCAGTTTTTCACCATTGAGAATGATGTTTGCTGTGGGTTGGTCATATATGGCCTTTATTGTGTTGAGGTAGGTTCCCTCTATGCCCACTTTCTGGAGACTTTTTATGATAAAGCGGTGTTGAATTTTGTCAGAAGCTTTTTCTGCATCTATTGAGATGATCATATGGTTTTTCTTCTTCAATTTGTTAATATGGTGTATCACATTGATTGATTTGCGTATATTGAAGAATCTTTGCATCCCTGGGATAAATCCCACTTGGTCATGGTGTATGATCCTTTTAATGTGTTGTTGCATTCTGTTTGCTAGTATTTTGTTGAGGATTTTTGCATCTATATTCATCAGTGATATTGGTCTGTAATTTTCTTTTTTTGTCTGGTTTTGGTATCAGGGTGATGGTGGCCTCATAGAATGAGTTTGGGAGTGTTCCTTCCTCTGCAATTTTTTGGAAGAGTTTGAGAAGGATGGGTGTTAGCTCTTCTCTAAATGTTTGATAGAATTCACCTGTGAAGCCATCTGGTCCTGGACTTTTGTTTGTTGGAAGATTTTTAATCACAGTTTCAATTTCATTACTTGTGATTGGTCTGTTCATATTTTCTGTTTCTTCCTGGTTCAGTCTTGGAAGGTTATACCTTTCTAAGAATTTGTCCATTTCTTCCAGTTCGTCCTTTTTATTGGCATGTAGTTGCTTGTTGTAATCTCTCATGATCCTTTGTATTTCTGCAGTGTCAGTTGTAACTTCTCCTATTTCATTTCTAATTTTATTGATTTGAGTCCTCTCCCTCTTTTTCTTGATGAGTCTGGCTAATGGTTTATCAATTTTGTTTATCTTCTCAAAGAACCAGCTCTTAGTTTTATTGATCTTTGCTATTGTTTTCTTTGTTTCTATTTCATTTATTGCTGTTCTCATCTTTATGATTTCTTTCTTTCTGCTAACTTTGGGTTTTGTTTCTTCTTCTTTCTCTAGTTTCTTTAGGTGTAAGGTTAGATTGTTTATTTGAGATTTTTCTTGTTTCTTGAGGTAGGCTTGTATAGCTATAAACTTCCCTCTTAGAACTGCTTTTGCTGCATCCCATAGGTTTTGGATCATCGTATTTTCATTGTCATTTGTCTCTAGGTATTTTTTTTTTTCTAGGTATTTTTTGATTTCCTCTTTGACTCCATCAGTGATCTCTTGGTCATTTAGTAACGTATTGTTTAGCCTCCATGTGTTCTGTGTTTTTTACGTTTTTTTCCCTGTAATTGATTTCTAATCTCATAGTGTTGTGTTCAGAAAAGATGCTTGATATGATTTCAATTTTCTTAAATTTACTGAGGCTTCATTTGTGACCCAAGATGTGATCTATCCTGGAGAATGTTCCGTGCGCACTTGAGAAGAAAGTGTAATCTGCTGTTTTTAGATGGAATGTCCTATAAATATCAATTAAATCTGTCTGGTCTATTGTGTCATTTAAAGCTTGTGTTTCCTTATTAATTTTCATTTTGGATGATCTGTCCATTGGTGTAAGTGAGGTGTTAAAGTCCCCCACTATTATTGTGTTACTGTCGATTTCCTCTTTTATAGCTGTTAGCAGTTGCCTTATGTATTGAGGTGCTCCTATGTTGGGTGCATATATATTTATAATTGTTATATCTTCTTCTTGGATTGATCCCTTGATCATTATGTAGTCTCCTTCTTTGTCTCTTGTAACATTCTTTATTTTAAAGTCTATTTTATCTGATATGAGTATTGCTACTCCAGCTTTCTTTTGGTTTCCATTTGCTTGGAATATCTTTTTCCATCCCCTAACTTTCAGTCTGTATATGTCCCTAGGTCTGAAGTGGGTCTCTTGTAGCATATATATGGGTCTTGTTTTTGTATCCATTCAGCAAGAGCAGGCAGATTCTTAACCACTGCGCCACCAGGGAAGTCCTTGTTCAGCAATTCTTGACCAATCAAGGTGTCTGACTTTTTTTCCCCAATGAAGCCATGTGCTCCCCTAGAGCAGACACTGGGAGTTCCTCATCTTTGTGTCTCCCTGAGGCTCCCCACTGTTACCTGTACGTGGTAGATGCTTTAAAAATAAACAACGACCCCCACAAAAAAAACGATTTGTTAAATAAATTGGTTTCATTTTATCAGACTACTAATGGAAGGTGAAGGCATGATGAACATCTGGTCCATGTGTAATTCTCCAGGTGGGCGTCAGTCCAGTGCTGCCAGCAGCAGATAAGCTACCTCACACAAAAGGACCTCATGGGTTTTCTTCTCCCTTCATTCCAGTTGTCCTGGGACACCTGGCAAATGATGTTACTATTTTCAGAATCCTAGTTGTACCTCTGTGGTTTTGCATATGTTAGAAAAACAATGAAAAACTTAATGGAAAGTGTAAGAAGTTAGAGGAAAATGAGAGGAGGGAAGGTGGGGAGCAAAAAACAAGAAAAAAAGCCAGTTCTAGTAAGAGAAGTTAGAAGTATAAAATGTGTGTTAAGAGGCAGAATAGCTCCAAAGAGCAATGGGGTAGAGACCTCCCATCCTTGAATCAAGCATTTTCCCAAACCAGGAAGTCTAACTCTGCAGCCACAGAGAGAATGGGAATACAATTTCACTGGAGATGAAAAGAAAGTAAGTTCTCTCCCCACAAGCTAAGGGTGGTCCAGCCGCTTTAGAAGATGTTTTGTATTTTAAATGGGCAGTTTTTGATATGCACTGTAGATTTCCAGGACTCAAACATATGAATAGCCATTGTCTATATTCAACATTTAAAAATAAAACTTGGAAAAACCCGAATCATTTTTATTCTAAAGCTTGGTGACTTTTAAAAAGTGATTTGTGATTTAGCTGACTGGGTCCTTTGATTTCAAGTTGGAAAATTATGATTCTCAGAACTGAGAATCTGACACAGTCTTAGAATCTCACATTTAAGAGAGGACCATAGACTCTAAACTTGGCCTCAGTGATCTCTACTAGTTAGCAGTTTTTCACATGATTTTTATGTGGCACTCTCCACGGTCGATAGGAAGATCATTGTGTAAATTAGGAACAGCATTTGGCTGCTAGTAAAAGAGCTCCTAAATAATAGTTGCCATCCTTTCTGCTCAGCCATCCTTAAGGCTTGACTGCGAGGTTGACCTCAAGTTTGCATCCATGAGGTCCAGCAGTCGTGTTCTTGTTCCAAGAAGGAGGAAGGAGGAAAGGCAAAGAATTCCCCCAGCTGAGTCAGCTCCCATTTATTTTTATTTTTTTTTAACATCTTTATTGGAGTATAATTGCATTACAAATGGTGTGTTAGTTTCTGCTTTATAACATAGTGAATCAGTTATACATATACATATATCCCTATATCTCCTCCCTCTTGTGTCTCCCTCCCACCCTCCCTACCCCACCCCTCTAGGTGGTCACAAAGCACCGAGCTGATCTCCCTGTGCTATGTGGCTGCTTCCCACTAGCTATCTCTTTTACATTTGGTAGTGTATATATGTCCATGCCACTCTCTCACTTCATTCCAGCTTACTCTTCGCCTTCCCCGTGTCCTCAAGTCCATTGTCTACGTCTGCATCTTTATTCCTGTCCTGCCCATAGGTTCTTCATAACCTTTTTTTTTTTTTAGATTCCATATATATGTGTTAGCATACAGTATTTGTTTTTCTCTTTCTGACTTACTTCACTTTGTATGACAGACTCTAGGTCCATCCACCTCACTACAAATAACTCAATTTCGTTTCTTTTTATGGCTGAGTAATATTCCATTGTATATATGTGCCACATCTTCTTTATCCATTCTTTTGTCATTGGACACTTAGGTTGCTTCCGTGTCCTGGCGATTGTAAATAGTGCTGCAGTGAACATTGTGGTACGTGACTCTTTTTGAATTATGGTTTTCTCAGGGTATATGCCCAGTAGTGGGATTGCTGGGTCATATGGTAGTTCTATTTTTAGTGTTTTAAGGAACCTCCATACTGTTCTCCATAGTGTCAGCTCCCATTTATAAGGAGCTTTCTGTAAAGCTGTACCCAACCACTTCTGCTTGCCCACATTGGTCAATCCTTAGTCACCTGGCCACCAAAGGAGACGTGGAAATTAAGTTTCCTTTACAAAGGCAGATCAGGCAAAGGATATTGGATGGGTGTCTGTAATTAGTAAGCGTGGTGCGGCTTTCTCATTGATTCATTCATTACTCTCTTAATACCAGTGGAAAGCTTACCAAGTATCAGGCCCAGTGCTAGCCACTAGGTATTGGTTTGGAGTTTCACTTTTGTTGCCTCTTTAGGGAATGATTCGTTATAGAACAACTTTTTTGGAGGTTTTTATCATAGGTATTTTTGGTAGCTCTGTCTGTGCAGAGTCAGATTACTAGAGCCCAGAGGACCTAAGATCTTGCTTGTTGTAGGTCTGGTAGCAACAACAGTTTCACTGTGCTAATTGGTCTTTTCAACTCTCTATCTGTATATCCTCTTAAATATGACTAATAGGCCTCTGAGATAGGCAGGAACAGATATCCAGCCCATTTTATAGTCAAAGACTCCAAGGCATGGAGCTGAAGGTTATATGGCTTTACAAAAAGTAAGACATAGACTGAGGACAATCGTAGATTGTACTACCTCTCAGTGAAAGATGCTCAGTGTGATGAGGGGGAAGGAGTTTAGGTTCCCCAGCTCTGCCTCCAGAGGGGTCATTTTAACAGGCAAATCATATTAGTTTCATACTTTTTTCAAAGGCTCACTGTTAGACTTAGGACAAAACCATACTCCTTGGCCTGCCGCACAAGATCCTATGCACAGTGGTCTCTGTCACCTTTCTGACCCCCATTTTCTACCATTAACCTTACTAACTCCACTCAGCTACCCTGGCCCCCTTTCTGTTCCCTGAGCACTTCCAGCCTCTTTTATGCCTCAGAGCCTTGCACTTGCTCTGCCCAAAACACTCCTTCAATCTCCAGTTCTTCACTGGCTCCTTGCCATGCCTTAGGACTCAGATCAAGTGTCACCTCCTCAAAAGCCTTTGATGATGACCCTGTCTAAAAGGCACTTACCACTACTCCTGCCTCTCCATGCCACCCAGTAAAATTGCTAGCAAAGCTTTCTGCTTATTTCTTCAATAGCACTTACCTTATTCTGAAAAGGTATTGTTTGTTTGTTTACTTGTTTATTCTGTCTCTCTCTTGTAGAATATAAGCTCCTTGAGGGCAGGGACCTCATCATTCTCGTTCAACACTTTAGCCCCCAGAGTTTAGAATGCCTGGCTCATAAACACTCAGTAAATATTTATTCAATGAATGGGGTTTCTTTACCACGTGGAACTTTAATATCCTTATAGTTTCTGTTGAGATTAAATGAAACCATAAATATAAGTGCAGTTGGTACCAGATACTGATAATTCAAGATATAATCTATGCTCAGTGTCCAGGTTTGAGACCACCCTCAAGTAGCCTATAAGTTCCTAGCTTCTTCATCTATAAAATGGGGTGGGGGTAAGAAATGAGATAACACATAGGTACAGCTTACTGCAGTGCCTCATACATAATAAATAAGCAATCAGTATCATGAACTATGTGACCTTGGGCAAATTACAATCTTCCATAAGTTTGTTTCCTGAGAATAATTCCCTCCTCACAGTGATGTAGTGAGGATTGAATGCGATCACCTATTACGTACGAATGCCACCATGTGGAAGGGCAGATGCTGGAAGAATAGCTAGTCTCGCCTTTGGACTCAGAACTGCCCAGTAGAATTTTGTGTCATGATGGAAATGTTCTCATCTCTGCTGTCCTGTAAAATAGCCACTAGCCACATGTGGCTCCCAAGCACTTGAAATATGACTAGAGTGACCAAAGAACTGAATTTATTATTTTATTTTATTTTAATTAAGTAGCCACATGTGGCTAGTGGCTACTGTTGGACAAGGCGGACTAAGTAACTTGACCCTACAAAGTTGTCTGGCTGGTGTGCAGTTCAGTTTTGTTCCTGAGCCAGATCGCAAATGACTCCCCTCAAAGGGTCAATACCATGAATCTGGAAATCCCAAAAGTCCTCTGTGATTTTTCTCCTCCCCACTTCCATCTGGTCCCCCAAGAGTATCCCCCTGAATTTATCTTCAGTGATACGAAAATGTTTGCATGTACTAGAGATGAAAACAGTTTTGAAGTGGACAGTTTTTACTCTCAAGCTCAATAATTCAAATCCCATCAAAGGCCTGCACTGTCCAGCAGTGAATGTCTGTGCATCTACCCCACTGTGTGCCTGCACTGGCCACTGCTAGGAGTTCAAGTCAGCATCTACTGACAAAAGGCCCATGGCAGCATCTCCCCAAGCTGAAGGTAGAGGGTATCTGGGAGAGGAAGTGGGACCCTCAAATCTTCCTAAAATCTAGGTCATAACTTTCCATCCCAAAACTGAAAATAACCAAATCATCCATCCTATACTAGGTGTGTCAGTAATTTCTGGGTGAATGAATGAGCAAATGATAGTTACAAGAAAGCAAACCAGAATTTTGAATGTTGATTTGTAGCACATCAAAGTGACTAATAACAATTCGGAAATAGTCTGATTAAAATGAGTGCGTAAAAAGCAATAATCATGTCTTGATGAGTTCGGAATGTTGTAAACATCTGCTTTATGTTTCTGAAGAATGGAACAAGTATCAGGATTCTGAAAGAAAGGATGTAAGTTTTAAGAGTTTTCCATTATTGATTTACATGAGTACTTTTTGTCCTGTAATTAGAATTTTTGATTTGATTTCACCTTAGAAGTTTTAATTTGTCTGTAGATAATGGTGCTATAATTTTACTACATCGTGGGATTCTGAGATGGGTGGAAAAAACCCAAGGCTTTAATATTGGAAGTTTTCTTAGACACTGTAATTAGCATTTTTAGTTCATAAATAATTCTTCTGAGATTTATTTCCATAGACGTTTAATGAGCTTTATTAAGCCTTATTCAAACAGGTTCATATAGAACCACATGAATGTTTTTTATAAAGCAGCATTCATACATTGGAATTACAGATAAAACTGCTTAAAATTCAGTCCCCAAACTAGAAGCTGCTATAACTGTGAACAGTCAGGTTAGATCAGGGAGTGTCAGCTGGGGGCAGTTTTGCCCCTAGGGGCATTTGACAATGTCTGGAAACATTTTGGTTTTCACAACTGGGGAAGGGAGGTGTTACTGTGGCACCTGGTGGGTAGAAGTCAGGGATGCTGCTCGACATCCTACAATGCACAGGACAGCGCCCACCACAAATAAGTATCCAGCTCAAAATGTCTATAATGCTGACGTTGAGAAACCCTGAGTTGGTGTCAAGAGATGCAGAAAAAAATGAGTTTCAACCTTAGGCTATGAAATGTGCTTGGAATTGTTCCCTCTGTAGTTTCACTGTGCTGGGCCTGAGATAGTGTCACTCAGAGTTTCCTGGGGGCTTCCCGTGAGTCAGCCTTCTGAACAGACTCTTTAGGGAGTGGAGGAAGTATGTGCTCAAGGACATCTTTCTCTAATTCAGGCAGGTCCTACTTTCCAAGTAAATGAAATGTGAATTCACTTCATATAGTTCCAATATCTTGTTTTTAAAGAATGAATAGCATCTTGAGGGACATAATCCAAAATAAGAACTTTTCTTCTTTTAAAAATGTCCGTTAAAACAGTCATATTTGTAGAATGTAGGTGGTGAAATATTTCAGAGGTTTAGTACTAAGTGTGCTGGTAGCTGTTGAGAGTATAGATGATTGGGTTTCCTGTGAGCTGGCGTTCAGGGAGTTGCAGGGAAGTTTAGAAGCTGGACAAGATAAGAATGCTGCAAACTGAGGTAATGGCACTCTTTTAAATTTTGACAGTGTGTAGTAGAAACTAAACCATTACTCATTTTTATCCTTTAACTTCCAGTCAAGATAACTATATAATTATGTGTGTAGGTATATAGATGTGTGTGTTTGTGTATTTATCAATAATACATTTGTATATGTGTATACAAGTAGAAACTCTATAACCAAAAATAATTAAAATAATTTCTGTCATTAGAGCAATATTTCTTGATCTTTTTTTTTCATTATTCACCCCCCCCCACACGCATCTAAGGAGACTTTAGAAATTTTTTTCTAATTGGGCCTACCCCAATGAAATTTTAGTTTCACACCATATACTATATATCTGTTTATGTATGTATATGTGTGCTTTATACATAAAAAGAATGGAACAGTTTTCACCCTTTGGGGATGGTATACCCCAGATGAGAATGTATGCATTATTAGAGTGAGAGACTGTTCTGATCATCTGGAGTTCTTTATGTTATATTCTATGACTTTACAAAGAGCAAAACCCTTTACTCATATTTCCTGTTTTTTGATAGCCTGTTGAAGGGATTAGGTAACACTGTTGCTGTCTGCTGCATACCTCAGTTATAAACAGCCCTATTCCTTCACCTGAAAATCTCTGTCTAGTTGTTCTGTTCAGGCCCATTGTAATCCAAAAGAAATTGTAGATAACAGTCAAATCATGTAAAGTTTAACCTGTATTTAAGGAAGGTCACTGGTTTTTTTAAAGACTTTATTTTTTTAGAATACTTCTAGATCCATAGAAGAATTGAAAGGGAAGTACAAAGATTTCCCATATATCCCCTACCTCCACGTAGGCATAGCCTCCCCTATTTTCAACATCCCTCACTGGAGGATACATTTGTTACAATTGATGAACCAACATTTGACACATCATAATCACCCAAAATCCATGGTTTAACCTTAGAGTTCACTCTTGGTGTTGTACATCCTATGGGTTTGGAAAAATGTACAATGACAAGTATCTATCATTATAGTATCATACAAAGTATTTTCACTGCCCTAAAAATCCTCTGTGTTCTACCTGTTCATTCCCCAACCCCTGCCAACCCCCTGGCAACAACTGATCTTTTTACTGTCTCCATAGTTTTCCCTTTTACAGAATGTTTTATAGTTGGAATCATACAGTATGTAGCCTTTTCAGATTGGCTTCTTTCACTTAGTAATATGCATTTACGTTTCCTTCATGTCTTTTCACGGCTTTATAGCTCATGTCTTTTTTGTGCTGAATAATATTCTGTCGTTTGGGTGTACCACAGTTTATCTATTTGCCAACTAAAGGACATCTTGATTACTTCCAAGTCTTAGAAATTATGAATAAAGCTGCTATAAACATCCATGTGCAGGTTTTGTGTGGGCATAAGTTTTCAGCTCCTTTGGGTAAATACCAAAGAGTGCAGTTACTGGATTGTATGGTAAGAGTGTGCTTAGTTTTATAATAAACCACCAAACTGTCTTCCAAAGTAGCTTTATTACTATTTTGCGTTCTCATCAGCAATGAATGAGATTTCTGTTGCTCCATATCCTCACAATCATTTGATGCTGTCAGTGTTCTGGATTTTGGCCATTCTAATAGGAGTATAGTGGACTGATTTTTTAAAATAATATTTTTATCAAAATATAATTCACATACCATAAAATTCACCCTTATAAGTATACAACTGAGTGGTTTCACTGTATTCATTGAGTTGTGCAACCATCACTGCTATCTAATTTTAGAACATTTTCATCACCTCAAAAAGAAACTCTGGTTAAAATTTAAACTATCTGTGTTTCAAAGGGTACCATGAAGAAAGTGAAAGGATAAGCCAAGGATTGGAGAAAATATTTGCCAATCGTATATCTGGTAAGGGACTTGTACCTAGAGTATATAAAGAACTCTTACGACTCAATGCTAAAAAGACAACCCAATTTAAAAATGGGCAAAAGATCTGAACAGACATACAGATAGCCATCAAGCACATGAAAAGATGCTGAACACCATTAGCCGTCAGGGAAATGCAAATCAAAACCACAATGAGATACCACTTATACCCAGTAGGATAACTACAGTAGAAAAGGCAAACAGTAACTAGTGTTGGTGGGGATGTGGAGAAATCAGAGCCCTCATAGACTGCTGGTGGGAATATAAACTTTGAAAAACAGTTTGGGATTTTCTCAAAAAGTTAAACATAGAGTTACTATATGATCCAGCAGTTCTACTCCTAGGAGTATATCCCAAAGAAATGAAAGCATATGTCTGCAATAAACTTGTACACAGGGTTCCTTTTGGGGATGATGAAAATGTTCTAAAATTGTATTGTGACGATGGTTGTACAACTCTGTGAATATACTAAAAAATTATTTAATTGTCTCCTTTAAATGGGTGAATTGTATATGTGAACTATATCTCAACTTAAAGCTGTTTTTAAAAAACGATGAAAACAGGACTTCCCTGGTGGCGCAGTGGTTAAGAATCCGCCTGCCAATGCAGGGGACACGGGTTCGATCCCTGGTCCGGGAAGATCCCACATGCTGTGGAGCAACTAAGCCCGTATGCCACAGCTACTGAGCCTGCGCTCTAGAGCCCACGAGCCACGACTACTGAGCCCGCGCGCCACAACTACTGAAGCCCATGTGCCTAGAGCCCACGCTCTGCAACAAGAGAAGCCACCGCAGTGAGAAGTCCACGCACTGCAACAAAGAGTAGCCCCCACTGGCCGCAACTAGAGAAAGCCCACCCACAGAAACAAAGACCCAACGCAGCCAAAAATTAATTAATTAATTAATTAATTAATTTTTAATAAAAGAAGAAAACAAACAAAAAAGGTAACCCTTTCCCTCCACTACCACCCATTAGCAGTCACTCCTCATTCCTACCTGCTCCCCACGACCCCGGTAACCACTAGTCTGCTTTGTGCCTCTATGGATTGGCCTGTTCTTGACATTTCACATAAATGGAATCATTCCACCTGTGACTTTTTGTACTTGGCTTCTTTCATTAGCATAATATTTTCAGAGTTCACCCATGTTTTAGCAGGTATCAGTACTTCATTCTTTCTTATTGCCTAGTGATATCCCATTGTATGGACATACCACATTTTGTTTATCCATTCATCAGCTGATCAATATTGAGGTTGTTTCCACTTCGGGGCTAATATAAATAATGCTGATTTTAAAGTTCGGGTACAAGTTTTGCGTGGCCATATGTCTTCAGTTCTCTTGGGCTTATACCTAAGAGTTGCTTGGTCATATAGTAACTGTGTTTGTGAGGATCAGCCAGACTGTTTTCCAAAGTGGCTGCACCATTTTACAATCCCACCAGCAACTGATTTTTAAGTGAAGACTAGTTATATACTCCTTAAAGTGTCCTAGGCCAGATTCTCCCCTTCCCTGTTCCCACCCAAGGCCACATAGTCCCTTAATTGTCACATGGAGGGTTTAAACCCATAGTCGTAGGGCTCTTTCATCCCCTCCAAACACAGAGACACTCCCCAGTGTCAAAGCTCTCTTGAATCATACAGATTCCACACAGAGGCGCTTCCCAGGAATCTCACTGACAGAGCTCCTGTGAGAGCTTTTTCTCTTTAATAATAGATTACATTCCTCAGGCCTCTATTCCGTTTTGAGAAATTCATCTTAAAAATACATGTGAAGCTTTGTTCTTAATACTAGAACTTTGTTGTCACGTACATCTCTAGTTTCAATTTCAGTTGTGTGTTTGCACACTCCACACCCCCACACCACACCCGACACTTCGACCTGCACCTGGGCATCGATGCAGGGCTTGTCCAGCCTGTGTGCGTCTGTCAGTCACACAGTCCAGTGAGCGGAGTCGGGGAATCATTGTCAGTGTGGTCAGCCATTGCATGTCCTCAAATCTATCTTGATGTTCAGCCTCTGCCTCATTTTGGGGGGTAACGAATTACACATGTGTAATACTGTCAGTTCTGATTGCTCTCCTATTTACTTGTGTCAGGGTAGCCCGTGTATACCTTTCAGGGTTGCTGTTCTGGTCAACTTAGAGATTTAGTGAGAATGGGACTCTTCTTCACCCTTTCTGTGTCCTTAATAACAAGCAAGATGTTTCCTTCCCACCTGTAATCCTTTCCTTTTTTTTTTTTTTTAATTAATTAATTTATTTATTTATTTATTTTTGGCTGTGTTGGGTCTTCGTTTCTGTGTGAGGGCTTTCTCTAGTTGCAGCAAGCAGGGGCCACTCTTCATCGCGGTGCGCGGACCTCTCACTATCGCGGCCTCTCTTGTTGCGGAGCACAGGCTCCAGATTCACAGGCTCAGTAGTTGTGGCTCATGGGCCCAGTTGCTCCGTGGCATGTGGGATCTTCCCAGACCAGGGCTCGAACCCGTGTCCCCTGCATTAGCAGGCAGATTCTCAACCACTGCACCACCAGGGAAGCCCTGTAATCCTTTCTTATAAAGAGTTCTGGGATTTTAGCCCATTCTCGCATGCAGAATATCTGTCTGTGTAGCATGTTCACCGTCTCCAGGTCTGGGGCCAGCTTCTCCTCTTTCCAGGATACACTGTACAAGTCTGGGCCTGGCACAGAGTGGGCACACATCACTCAAAGGACGTTGCTCAGTGGAGGAGTGTGTTTTGTTATGTAAATGTGATGTGTGTTCCACGCCACACTAACATGCCAGGTATCCCTGTGTTCTCTTCTGCAGGCCATCGGCTGTACTCTGAACTGTAGTTGCCAAAGCTTCAAACCAGGGAAAATAAACCACCGTCAGTGTGAGCAGTGCAGACATGGATGGGTGGCCCACGGTAACTTTATTTTGCCCCCTCTCTTGGCCTTTAGTGTACCCTTTAAATAACTTACAGTTATTCAGGAACAGATTTAATATCTAAGAATGACAGCTAACATTTGTAAGTTACTGCTATGTGCCAGGTAACAGCCTAAGAGCTTTATATATGTTATCTCGTTGAATCTTAACAACTCTATATGATAAGTCTTTATCAACCCCCTTCTAAAGATGTAGAAAATGGTGCTTCAGGGCTGTTGTTCTGCAAGAGTAGAAATGTTCTGTGCTGTCTAATATAGTAGCCTCTAACCCAGGGTTGCTAGATGGAAGAACAGAATGCTCAGTTGAATTTGCATTTCGGTTAAACTATACATAATTTTTTAGCCTAAGTATATCCCAATGAATATTTTTGGTTTAAGTGTATACCACTTATTCATTTTTTATCTGAAATGTATATTCAAGTTTAATTTTTATTTGTATTTTTATTTGCTATACCTGACAGCCCTACACTAGCCACATGTGGCTAAAAGTACTTGAAATGTGACTAGCGCAACTGGTGAACTGAATTTTTAGTTTTATTTAATGTTAATTAATTTAAATCTAAATTTGAATAGCCATATGTGACTGATGACTGTTGCATTGGACAGCATGGAGTTCAGTGGCTTAACTTGCCCAGCCCAACAACTAGATAGTGGCAGACCAGGGCTCAAACCCAGATCTGTTGGATTTCCAAGTCCAGGTTCTTCCCCAGACCCCATGCTTCCTGGTTTTCCATCTTCTTGATTATGCACCTGCCACCTTCGTTTTTACCCGTTTTCTGTGCACGGTCCCTACTTGCGGCTGTTTTACTCCTTAGGCATGCCACAGGAAAGGGAGAAAAGAAGCCTCTCAGGCTAGTCCATTTTATTTTAGAAGTTCCTGAGAATAACTTGGAGCCAGATAGCTATTAAGATTATTAATTGTTTGCATATTTGTGGTTTTTCTACTGGAACAAATAACTGAGAGTTAGCGCTAACCTACTTCTGTGCAGTGTTTCTCTTAAAAGTAGAATCTTGAAAAACGATATTTCTTCAATTCACTTTTTCAGCTCTAAGTAAGCTAAGGATTCCCCCCGTGTATCCAACAAGCCAGGTGGAGATTGTCCAGTCCAACGTGGTGTTTGATATTAGCAGCCTCATGCTGTATGGGACCCAGGCCATCCCTGTTCGCCTGAAAATCCTACTGGACCGGCTCTTCAGTGTGTTGAAGCAAGATGAGGTCCTCCAGATCCTCCGTGCCTTGGACTGGACCCTCCAGGATTACATCCGTGGATACGTGCTGCAGGTATGGGGACCATGGGCACTGTTCTCCTAGAATGTCTTCCGAAGCTCGTGTCCATGGAACTGATGTAACCCAGTTGCCTACAGTGCTACAGCCATTGGTAGTCATCCTTCCCTTTCATAGTTATTTCTAATGGCTTAAACCCTACCTCAATGTTCTGGGTGAAATCCGTGCCTTTCCTCAAGGTATCTGTGAGACTTCAGGATGCGGGAGAATTACATATTCTCTGATTTGGGTTTCACTCAGCCAGCTCTTCCACAGTCAGCCATTTGCCCCTTCCTTGGTGCTGCCTCCATTTCTTTTATTATCCTCAAACTATTTACTGACACAAGACATCATGTTTCAGATTTTACTGAGAGTTTGGGGTTGAGGAAGGGAACTTACATTGCAGAAGGGCACAGCAAACAGTTACAATTTCATGCCACACCTTCCTGTTCTTTAAAGCCCTCTGCCATCCATCCTACTGCTAATTTTCCTTCCCAGGCTCCATCACCTTGTGATATTTCTGTGTGCATGCTCTGGCTCATTCTCTCTCTGCCTCCCCAGTTCCTTTTGGCCTCCTCGCATTTTCTCTACGTCTCTCCATCATTCCATGCCTTTCGTCCCTTCTCTCATCTCTTTCCTTTGCAGAGTAGTTTTACCTCTCTTTCTGTACCATACTGTGGGGGGGTAGGCCTTATGCTTCCTATCCAGAGAGGCTATCAGGGTGTTTCGACAGCAAAGAACGTATTCCCTGGTGTGAATTATATCATTTCTCTGACATATGAAACAGCTACAGCATTTTCTTCCTTGTTACTACGCTAGAAAATGTCAGCTAACTTTGATAAAAATTTCAACGAAATGGGTGGATGAATGTTATTTCCAAGATTAACATACACTTCAGTCTAACTCAGCTGGACCATAACCCTGAAACAAACACTAATAACAACCATTTATTGACTTAGACCCTCATCCAGTAATCTCACAAGGTAGGTAGATTATCCCCATTTTCCAGTTAGAAAACCAGAGACTGAGTGCTTCTAAATCTTGCTGAAGTCACTCAACTTGTATGCAGCAGACTGAGAATTTGAACCCACTTCTTTCGAACTCTGACAATGCCTCCAGTCTTCCTCTGGAAACATGTTTGCTCACCTCGAGTGCAGGACCCCCAGCAGGCTAGAAACCACCTTTTATGTAGAGCAGCATTATGATCTTACATTATGACATGGATCAATATTTAATGATCCTAATAATCTTGCTTTCTAGTGTTAGGATTAAAAATATGGAATCAATTACCTTGAACCTCTAGTGCATGAAAAATTTATGATGTTACATTCCTCATCATCTTCAAAACTCTTACATGCACTGTGAAAAATCTCAGTAGGCCATCAAATACATGTTCTGTGATAAAATATTTATTGTAGTTTTGGGAAAAGTTAGGCCTTGCTAGAGTTTGAAAGATCTCCAACACTCTAGTGTAATTACAGCTCTGCTTTGTGAACATAGGCAATAGATCAATACAGGTTCATTTGTTTTTCAATGTTAGTTGCTTGGGAAAGATTATTAAACTTGCAGCAAATAAATACTTGAACTATATCTAGGCCTGATTGCCTCATCTATACTCTTTAGATAAAGAAGTTACTATTGTTCAAATGATACATATTTTAATTTTAGTGGAGGAAAATTATGCCTGATGCAAGACAACCAATTGGTTTGAAATAAGATGGAAAATAATCACCAAACTTCTCCTTAGGCTTAAGTGATATAATTTTATTTCTCTCTTCTGGACCACTGCTTACATTTGTGCAGTTTATTTTCTGCACAGAGTTTCTGTCCTAGGACAGTGGGGTGAGCGAGGGCTGAACTCATCAAGCCTTGTGCTCACAGGGGTGTCTTTTTCTAATATGTACAAAAGTGCCCTGTGGTGCTGGTGGAGGCCCTGACCACATACATGGTTCCTTTCTTAGAGAAAAGGGTAAGGAATAGTAAATTAATTGCCCGTTTTAATTTTGGTTTGGGTTTAGGATGCATCAGGAAAGGTGTTGGATCACTGGAGCATCATGACCAGTGAGGAAGAGGTGGCCACCTTGCAGCAGTTCCTTCGTTTTGGAGAGACCAAGTCTATCGTTGAGCTCATGGCAATTCAAGAGAAGGAAGAGCAGTCCATCATCATCCCGCCCTCCACGGCGAACGTAGATATCAGGGCTTTCATCGAGAGCTGCAGCCACCGGAGTGGCAGCCTCCCCCCTTCTGTAGACAAAGGAAACCCCGGCAGTATACACCCCTTTGAGAACCTCATAAACAACATGACCTTCATGCTGCCCTTCCAGTTCTTCAACCCTGTGCCTCCTGCACTGATAGGGTCAGTGCCGGAACCATATGTGCTGGAGCAGGGTCAGGACCAAAGTCAGGACCCCAAACAGGAAATCCACGGACCCTTCCCCAACAGCAGCTTCTTAACTTCCAGTTCCACCCCATTTCAGGTTGAAAAAGAGCAGTGTCTAAACTGTCCAGGTCCTGTTACTAAAAAGGAAGACAGCGCCCATTTAAGTGACTCCAGCTCATACAACATCATCACAAAGCTCGAAAGGACACAGTTGTCCCCAGAGGGCAAAGTGAAGTCCGAGAGGAACAGCCTCGGCACAAAGAAGGGCCGGGTGTTCTGCACAGCGTGTGAGAAGACCTTCTACGACAAAGGCACCCTCAAGATCCACTACAACGCCGTCCACCTGAAGATCAAGCATAAGTGCACCATCGAAGGCTGTAACATGGTGTTCAGCTCCCTGAGGAGCCGGAACCGCCACAGCGCCAACCCCAACCCCCGGCTGCACATGCCAATGAACAGAAACAACAGGGACAAAGACCTGAGGAACAGCCTGAACCTGGCTGCCTCTGAGAGCTATAAGCGCCCGGGTTTCAGGGTGACTTCTCCAGACTGTCGGCCTCTCCCTGGCTACACTGGTTCAGGGGAGGATTCCAGGAGCCAGCCAACCTTCCCAAGCATCGGCCAAAACGGAGTGCTTTTTCCCAACCTGAAGACAGTCCAGCCAGTCCTTCCTTTCTACCGCAGTCCGGCCACCCCGGCTGAGCTAGCAAACACACCTGGGATGCTACCTTCCCTCCCTCTGCTGTCCTCTTCAATCCCGGAACAACTGGTTTCCAACGAAATGCCATTTGATGCCCTGCCCAAGAAGAAATCGCGGAAGTCCAGTATGCCCATCAAAATAGAGAAGGAGGCTGTGGAGATAGCGGATGAGAAGAGGCACACTCTCAGCTCAGATGAAGACATGCCCCTGCAGGTGGTCAGTGAAGACGAGCTGGAGGGCTGCAGCCCCCGGTCAGACAGAGCCCCATTGGGAAGCTTAGGGAAGTCTGGTCCTGAAGGAGAGAGGCCCTGCCATCTCAAACCGGCAATCGAGTCCAGCGGAGCCATCCGCCAAACCCCCGAGCAGGCCACATACAACTCAGAGAGGGAGACTGAGCAGAAGTCAGTGCTGACCATGGTGCCACGAGACGGGGAGGATGGTGGCCGTGAACCTCATCTCACCCCCGGGCTGGAGCCCTGTGTCCCTTTTCCTGACTTCGTCAAACTGCAGCAGCGCCTGCTGGCTGGGGGCCTCCTCAGTGCTTTGTCCAGCCGGGGGATGGCTTTTCCTTGTTTTGAAGATTCCAAAGAGCTGGAGCACTCAGGTCAGCACGCATTAGCGAGGCCGAAGGAGGAAAATCGCTTCCAGTGTGACATCTGCAAGAAGACCTTTAAAAACGCTTGCGGTGTGAAAATGCATCACAAGAACATGCATGCCAAAGAAACGCACACGTGCACAATGGAGGGCTGTAAGGCCACATTCCCTTCCCGCAGGAGCAGAGACAGGTAAGACGTCTGGTGGCAATCATTTCTTCCAAGGCAGTGGTTCTTAAACTTTAGCATGCATCTGAGTCACGTGGAGGGTTGTTAAAACAGACTTCTGAGCCCTCCCCCTAGAACTTCTGCTTCAGTTGGTCTGGGACGAGATGTGAGAGTTTGCATTGCTAAGTTCCCAGGGGACACTGATGCTATTCCAGGGACCACAGATTGAGAAACAGTGTTCTATAGATCCAGATTTCCTGGATTTTCAATTCCAGAATTTAAACTCATTTAGCCACAAAACCTGACCTGAAATGATGTGAGGCTATTTTAATCTTTTTAAATCTCCCTTTGTGTGGATTTTTTTAATACATATTCCATACAGAAATGTTAATGGATTTATTATGGGGACATTGCCATGATATGACAGTATATGCATCATTCTGCCTTTTTAAAGCCTGAGAAATTCTGGATTCAGAAACATCTGGCCCCAAGGGTTTGGGATAAGGCATCATGAACTAGTTCACACATTAGAGGGGGAGGAAGCGGGGGAGCTTTGAAAGTTAGGATTGTAGCTCCCCAAAACTTGTCTGATTTTCATTTCACACTATGAAGTCCACAGAATGAAACGTTTTCTCCAATTTCTATTTAACCACTATTTTTGAAAGGAAGAATAACTGCCTGATTGAAGATTTTTGAAATACTAAGATATCAAAGAGTAAAGGCAATTAACAGGTTATTTCAGTGTCTGTGATGTGTGGTTCAAAGATGAGAAGACTTTCAGTGCCGGGTTTTCATGACCTCACCACACAGAGTCAGACTGTTTGTACAGAGTGCCCGGGTATAGAGTATCTCTCATCACTCTGGGGACACAGCACTGACGTTACTATCTTACTTGTGCTTTTCTTAATGAACTTGAGTCGCATAACCACTCTTCAGGTCGCCTTCCTCCCCAGCCTATAAAGGGAAGAGGAAGCTTACCAAAAGATGACCCCAGGAGGCTTTAAGGAGAGAACCAGCTCTCTGATGAAATGCAGCATTATGGATGCTAAATGGTTCACAGAATGTTAAAATGTTACATTCGCTCGAACAAGCTTGACTTCTAACAGCTCAGCACCACCATTGCCTCAGTCCAAGTTGTAGCACCTAATTTATTAAGAGGGTGAAAATGTATAGACTCCCACACACATTCCTGGACAGGGCTCCTAAGAACACACACATTGTCTTGAGCAGAGAGGATAGGGCAGGGGTGATATTAGTTAAAATTCCTGTTTCTGTTGCTGGATGTTGCACCAAACCACCAAGATACCCGAATTAGTGAGCCAGTGCCCCTCCTCTACCCTCCAAGAGGGGTGTTCATTCATGAATAAGCTGTCATTATAAAGAAGAGATAGTCGTATCGGTCAGGTTATCCTTGATATTTATGATACTGTTCTGACCTACATTGTCTACTAAATTAGAAGGCATATTGAATTTAAGATACTATTTATATTTATTTTTCATATATTTAATATTTTCTTATTTTGGGACCTATTTGTGATGCTCCTGCCCCACCACAGGAAAACATCTTTCGTTCTAAATGTAAACCACTAATTCTAGTAGTCTAGAACTTGGACTGCATATTCCCTAGAATCTGTGATTTAAATGATACCATTTTAAACAGGACTTTGTGAGCAGTCCCGGGCCCACCACCATTTTTCTGAGTCAGGGATAAGAATTGCATGGCTGTAAGGATAACTGACTTCCTCCCTTCAAGCCACTGCTACTGCCAACAGCAGTTCCTAGGACCCATCACCAAGGGACGAGGACAGCACTGTGGATACTTATTTAGCCAACAAATAGTCAATAACCTTCTGTGTTAGGTGCTCTAGACACAGTCCCTGCCCAAGAAGGCCAGTGGGGAAGACAGAGCAGTAAGCAGGTGATTACAGCTGAAGGTGGTGGTTGCTAGAAGCGGGGGTATTATATTACGGGCACGTGGGAGGGCGCCTAACCAAACTCTGAGAAGTTAAGGATGGTTTCCCAGAGGAGTTCTGTCTAATCCAGCAGCTCGCAGAAGTTTTGGTCTCACAGCCCCTTTACAAATTCTTAAAACCTCAAGACCCTCAAGAACTTTTGTCTATTTGGGTTTCTATCTATCAATATTTACTGTATTAGAAATTAAAATTGAAAAAATATGTATCACATCACTTAATAAACCTATTATATGATACCATTACATTTTTATGAAAAAATAACTACATTTTCTGGATCAAAAACTTAGTGAGAAGTGGCTTTGTTGTACGTTTTGCAAATATCTTTAATGTCTGGTCCGGTAGAAGGCGACTGGGTTCTCATACCAGCTTCTGCATTCAATCTGTTGCAATATCACATGTCACGTAGCCTCTGGAAAACTCCACTCTACACTAGTGAGAGAATGAGCCTGAAAAGGGAAAATAATGTCTTAGTATCATCATGAAAGGAGTCTGACTTGAGGGACATCCTGAAAGGATCTCAGGGACCACTAGGGGTACCCAGGCCGCAATTTGAAAACCACTGGTCTCAGCTAATCTAAATAGTTAAAAACGGGAGGGAAGAGTTGGAGGGGGAGGTGTAGAGGTTGGAGGGGGAGGTGTAGAGGTTGGAGGGAAGAAATGCAGACCTGGGCAGTAGGCACAGCATTAGTCCTGGAAGCAGAAAGCCTGGCACGTGGTCCACAGGGTTTTTGCAGCTGTGGTACTCACTGGTCTCAGGGTACATGGCACCTTGGGAAGTGCATCTAAGGATGCATCTGAGGATGGTTAAGGAGGAGAGAGGGCTGCCCACATGTTAGCTCTTGGTGTTCATGGGATCCTCAGGAGTTGAGCAAAGGGCCCAGAGGTTTGCTTTGTTGCATCAGGGACCTTTCTGTGCAAGGTGTTCCAGTAAATGTGTTTGTCAGACTTTTTTTTGACAACTTGTGTATACTGGAACCTGTATGTCAATCTAATATCTGGTTTTCTGCTGAGACATACCTGCCCCTTCAACGCAGGGTGCTGACATAATCACAGGGCAGAGTTGCAGTTGAGAAGAGCTGCTTGCAAAGTGGGTGATCTGGGAGTATAATTCTGATTATGTCCCAAGAAAAGAATGTATAAGAGGATTAAAAAGAAGTTCAGAAATAAATTTGATACATTTTATGAGTAACACCCCTCCCATATGTCTTTGGAGATTTAGAAGAGAGAATTTGATTCCTTGTTATTTAGGTGAGGGTGTTTTTCCCAATTTGACCCTGGCATGCATTCTGATCTGTGTTGGGGGAGGTATTTTCCCTGTTTGGAATAATTCTCCAATCACCTTTAAGATTGTACCCTCTGGTAAGGGGTGTTTTTGCTCATCAATAGTTAGGGGATCTCCGAGCAAGGCCGACATTGATTGACAAGTTACATCAAATGATACCTTATGAGTAAAAGGCATGTGTCATAATGGATACTCATTATCTGTCCTTTAGGAGTAATCATTGGGTAGATGATTGGCAGTGTGCTCACAGTGCTGCCTTTGCAAGTTTTCTGTCTGCTATATAGTGAAATGTTGCAAATACGAACTAAATTTAGCACACGCACATGTGCACACACCCCCCACACACTCATGCACACGCATACAATTTCTAGCCAATCAGATTTTCACACCTGTAGAACTTGCGTGGGGGTGTGTATGCAAATGCTCTAGACCACCATGCAAGCCACATAGGAAATTTTAAATTTTCTGGTAGCCACATTAAAAAAGTAAAAAGAAACAAGTGAAGTAAGTGTTAGTAACATATTTTATTTCACTCAGCCCATCCAAAATATTATCATTTCAATATATGACACTAGCCACCTTTCAGGTGCTCATACACTTATGAGTAGCTGTCATACTGGACAGTGCAGCTCTAGAAGATAATATTTCCTGGTTTCATTGAAATAAAGTCCTCTGCTTAGTTCCTTATTGTTTGTGACCAGTTTTCTTCTGGGATGTCCTGGTTCCAGTGTCCCAGTTGAACTGGCCTAACTGAAGTAGTCTAGCCATTCTCTAAAGATGAGGTACAAGAACTTATGTGTCAATCAGATTGTGGAAATTGAAGAGAACTACATATTCTGTTGACCTATCTAGTCAAATGCTAACTTGTGACAAGTGGTGAACGGCAGTGGGCAGTGTCCACCACACACGCACTGTATCACTTCTCTCATGCCACAAGCTTTCCTGGTATCTGCCTAGTGTCTCTACTCAGAATGAAGGCTGTCTTTAACACAGCAGAAACAACAGCCCAACCCATTGCTAACCATCTTTTCACTCTCGTAGACACAGTTCAAACTTAAACCTCCACCAAAAAGTGTTGACCCAAGAAGTGTTGGAGAGCAATGAAGACCATTTCCGTGCAGCTTACTTGTTGAAAGATATGGCTAAGGAGGCCTATCAGGATGTGGCTTTCACACAGCAAGCCTCCCCGACATCTGTCATCTTCAAGGGAACGAGTCGGATGGGCAGCCTGGTTTACCCAGTAGCCCAAGTCCACAGCGCCGGCCTGGAGAGCTACACCTCCGGTCCGCCAAGCGAGGGCACCATCCTGGATTTGAGTACTACCTCGAGCATGAAATCGGAGAGTAGCAGCCATTCCTCCTGGGACTCAGACGGGGCAAGTGAGGAAGGCACCGTGCTCATGGAGGACAGCGATGGCAACTGTGAAGGGGCGAGCCTGGTCCCCGGGGAGGATGACTATCCCATCTGTGTCCTGATGGAGAAGGCCGACCAGAGCCTTGCCAGCCTGCCGTCTGGGCTGCCCATAACATGTCACCTCTGCCAAAAGACGTACAGTAATAAAGGGACCTTCAGGGCTCACTACAAAACTGTGCACCTCCGCCAGCTCCACAAGTGCAAAGTCCCGGGCTGCAACACCATGTTCTCGTCTGTTCGAAGTCGAAACAGACACAGCCAGAATCCCAACCTGCACAAAAGCCTAGCCTCCTCTCCAAGTCACCTCCAGTAACAAGGTAGTGGACCACGTTTGCTCAGATAAGCATTTGTCGTAATTCAGGAATAAGGTAGTCCAAAGAAAAGTTTCTAACTCTGTTTAGTTACCATTTGGGGCAAGTGAGGCAAAGAATATTTGAGTTGACTTCATAGTCTTCTACAGCAGGATGAGCAGAAGACAAGCCTTGTGAGAAGTTGTCACTGGGGTGGCATTTCCTATTATTTTTCTTAGCCCAGGAGGTTTACCACTGACATAACAAAAACTTGCAGAGATGTGGTTTTCCCCAGATTTGTTTACACATTCCCTGGGAGAGCTCCAGGTCTGCAGGTTGACAGCAGGGGCCCAGGACCTGGGGGCAGCTTGAAGTGAGGCTTGTAGTATTAAGAGTCAGTCGAGTGTCCTGGGACACAGACTGTCACCACAGGTGACACTCCCATCTTTGGGAGCCACTCCCAAAGATCACATTTTTGAGTTCCTGCTTTAATGAGTCTGAAATCCAAACTGGAGTTTGGGAAAATGACTATTTGAGACTATCCCTCCGTGTAGATTGGAGAATTGCCTTTTTTCCCCCTGAAGATCTCATGTGTTACTCCAGGGAGTTCTCAAAGGAAGCACATTGGCCTCTAATAAGTAGGAACACGAATGTTACCCAAGATGTTAGTTCTCGTTCTGTAACACGCGTTAAGAAGCTAGGGGGAAATACTTCATGCACTTAAAAATAGCGGTCTTCAATTTAATTTAAAATAAGTTTGCTAATATTTAATTTGTGTTTATGTTATGTGAGTGTTTGTGGTGAGTGCAGACATGTCACAGTGTGACCACTGGGTCTCTGCTCAAAAGCAGAACAAGTGACAACCTAAACTGCAAAACCACTGCCCATTTTCGTTTGGTGACCTTCGGCGTCTGTTCATTTAGATCCCCTGTGGAACAAACGCAGGCGTGACTCTGGCAGGACCATTTGTATATATTCAGCCAAAGTGTTTAGAGAATGTGGTCCTGATGGTTGTGCATTTTCATTATCACTGGATCCCTCAGTCTTCACCCTTTTATAAATGTGTAAGGTTAGGATGAACATTTGAATTTACATGGTAGAAAGAAAAGTAGGACATTATTGCCATACTGTATGTCTTAATATTTAACTTATTCTGAAATATATTCTGTACCATTATACACATTTGCTGTTGTAGAAAAGAAGCATAATAGGTCCTGTGAAAGGAGACCCTCTCCTGAAATTTGGCATTTACAATACCCTAAAAGTCCATGGTTGGGAAAAAGAAATTGATTTTGTATTAAAACTTCAAGTTAATCACCTTTTTAAACTCATGGTTGGTTTGAGTAATGAAAAGCATCCTTAAGGAGAATTGGGGCTTTATAAGAGATACTATTCCTCTGACCCAAAGGTGAAAAAAGCCAATAACGTGTTACTGATTATTTCAACATTTTTTTAAAAAATAAATGTGACAACTTAAAATTTGTCTCTGCTTAAAATGAGATGTATGTTTCAACTGTTTTGTTACCCAGCTGTTTAATATTCCATTGTCCCCAAAGTGGAAAAATTTGTATACAAATGAGTTTTCTATGATTTAATAAAAATATATGACACACTTTTTGTTTAAAAAGGCAAACATTTGTCAAAGCAGTTTTGTCATACATACTGTGTGTTGTGTGAGTGCATGTGATCATCATACACACACACACACACACACACACACACTTATGAATTTTACAGCTCTAACCACCCAGGGAAGGTCTGGTCTGGTGGACAGGAATCAGTAACTACTGCCCCATCCTAACAGGAACTGCAGCGGTTCATGAGTTGCAAAGAAATTAAGTGGTTACTTCACTGGGAGGAGGGGCTAGGTATCACTTATCAAGGAAAATACAGGGATTTTTAAAAAATCTATGCTATCAAAGATAAGTCTTATGGCCAATGCTCAAAATGGAATGCAATGAAAGATTTAAGCCTCTTCTTTCTTTCTTAAATACGCAGGGTTTTTTAAATTTATTTTATTTATTTATTTTTTTTATAGTTTTGTGGGGTTTTTGGGGGTTTTTTTGTTTTTTTTAATTTTTATTTGTGTATTTATTTATGGCTGTGTTGGGTCTTCGTTTCTGTGCGAGGGCTTCCTCTAGTTGCGGCAAGTGGGGGCCACTCTTCATAGCGGTGCGCGGGCCTCTCACTATCGCGGCCTCTCTTGTTGCGGAGCACGGGCTCCAGATGCGCTGGCTCAGTAATTGTGGCTCACGGGCCTAGTTGCTCCGCGGCATGTGGGATCTTCCCAGACCAGGGCTCGAACCCATGTCCCCTGCATTGGCAGGCAGATTCTCAACCACTGCGCCACCAGGGAAGCCCCTTAATTTATTTTTTAAAATTTTTATTGGAGTATATTTGGTCTACAATGCTGTATTAGTTTCTGCTGTACAGCAAAGTGAGTCAGCTATACGTATACATATATCCCCTCTTTTTTGGATTTCCTTCCCATTTAGGTCACCACAGAGCATTGAGTAGAGTTGCTTGTGCTAGACAGTAGGTACTCATTAGTTATCTATTTTATACATGAAAGTAAGTTTTTATTACTTATCTTTTAACAACTTTGCCTCTTTCTTCTACTCTTCCAACATATAGATAAAAGCACGATCCCACCTACCCATCCAGCCCCCCTCTCAGGTGATGCCAGTGTCCCTGCTTCTTATTTCAGTGGGAGAATAGGAGTCATCAGAGGGGAACTTTCTTAGCTACCAGCATCTGCACTGCTCCCGCCCTACTCCGGGCTGTGTCATCTCTTGCCTGGATGACTGCTGTAACCTCCTCACTGGTCTGCTGCATCCATTCTCATCTCCTACAGTAGCCAGAATGTCCTTCTAAGTTATAGCTCCGGTCCTGTAGTGCCCCAGCTCGAAACCATCCAAGGTTTCCCTTTAGCAGTTAGTGTAAAATCCAGAGACCCTCCCAAGGCCTACAAGGCCCTAAAACATTTTCCTGCCCCTGCCGCTTCTCCATTCTCTTTTCATTACAGTCTTTGTCAGCCGTCTCTCCCTCCCTCTCACCATAGCAGCTGTTCCAAACCTCCAGTTTGCAAGGTCCCACTCCATGGCCAGTCATATTCACAGAGCTGACCTCACTTCCTGCTCTCCGCGAATTAGGTGGGAACCCCTTCAGCTTCTCCCCCGGTGCCCACCAGCCCCCATCCATTTGTCTGTATTCATACCCGTCCTCATGCGGTCACATCTGCCTGGACCTCCTGAGAATCTATCTTGTGCCTGGCAGATAGCAGTGAGCTGCAAGCCTCTGTGAGAAGGGGACCAGGATCCCCCCTGCACTCCCACCACCCATTTTGCCATCACACGCAGACCCGTCACAGCCTCCTTGGGCTCATCACCTCCCACTGAGGGATCCGAGTCTCCCTAACTCAACCTTTCTGATTTTATCCATGTGTGCCTGGGTGGCTATGTTAGTCTGGGTCCTCTAAGAAGCAGATGCCAGTAGGACTAAATGTACAAGGATGGTATTAAGAGACACTCTTGAGAGAAAATAGGGAGCTGGGGAAAGCTGGAGGAGCCGGCAGATGCAATGCAGGGCCGACCCCAAGTGAAGAAAGGAAGGAGGGAAGATTGGGTGAAAGTATCTTGAGACTGCCATGTACCTGAGGAAGGCTCAGCACGGCCTTTGGGGAGTCCCTGTGTCCAGATGAACCATCCGAGCAGTCCCCCATCTCCCGGGAATGGGTTCCCTGGGAATCGTTTCCCTGCCATGCTCCGTCTTGACTGCGAGCAACCCATGGGAAGTGTGGCCTCTGTGCAAACGTGGCAGCGGATGTAGAGCAAGATAGCTGGAGCAGTTGGCCAAATCTTACCTTTCTAAAGCCCCTGGGTCCTGTTCAAGGTACATTCAAACCTATGTTTTTCTCTAGACTCAAAAGAAGTGTTCATTTTCTTTTTGAAGACTGATGCTCTCACCTCATCCCTCCAGCTGCCTCAAGGTTGTCGTTCCATCACTTCTCTCCTCTCCCATTCATTATCAAATTCGTCTTTCTAATGGTTCCGTCTCTCTAGCCTGTAACATTTGCAAATCTCTCTCATCTTAAGGATTAAAAGAAAGAAAAAATAGCTCTCTGTCCCCCCCCCTCCCCCGATCCCTTCTGGTGACTCTTCTTTCCTCCTCCTTGTGCATCCAGTTTCCTTAGAATAGTAGATTTTGCCTCTGTCCTATGGCTGCACTCTTCTTGCTCCCGGATGGCCATATCCAAAGGACACATTTGGTTCATTGGTGCACCCTGGTCCCTCCCTGGCCTTTTTCTCTGCTCATGCTCATGCTTTTGGTTGTCTTATTCATCCCTGTGACTTGCAGCCCCAGCAGGATCCCTCCAGAGCTGCCCTCTTCACTGTTGGTTATCATGGAATAACCCACAGCATCTCCAGTTCAGCTTGTCCTCAACTCAGTTTGTCGTTTCCCCACCAATCAAACATTTTTCTCCTTCCGTTTCCTCGGATTGAGGGAGTGGCGCCATCACCTGGCCAACCCAAACTAAAACCCTGGGGCGGTACTGAGTATGGTTAAGAGCATAGCTCTTTAGGTCTGACTGTCCTTGGCTGTTCCACATACTAACCTGGTGACCTTGGCCAAGTAACAGCTTCCCTGGGTCTCAGTTTCCTCATCTGTATAATGAGTATAAAAATATACTCATGAGCTTCAATAGCTCATTATGAGACCCAAATGACATGGTGTATATGAAACCCTTAGCACAGTGCCTGGCACGTACACCCTCAACAAACATTAGCCGTAAGCATCGTCTTCGTCACCATCATCATCCCTATCCTAGACTTCTCCTTTCATCTCACTCCCAACAACAGCACTCAGTCACCAAATCCAAACAACTCTACCTACGAAAACGCTCTCACATCCTTCCCCTCTTTCCTGCTCATCATCGATGTCAGTTCATCAAGGCAACCCTCCACTCCATTCTCTGAGAGTATTTCAGCAGCCTCCTATTTTTATTTCTCTCTCAAATCCAACCTCCAGACAGCAGCCCAAGGTCTGATGGTGTCACCCCCTCCAGGGACTTCCGGTCCAGCCAGGCCTTAGCCAGGCTGACCCCCTGCAGTGGGCCCACAATCCTGGGGCTAGTCAGGCCCCAAAGGCCCTGCATATGCTGCTTGCTCTGCAGGAATCGCCTTTCCAGTCTCTGACCCACTAACCCTTGGTCCTCCTTTGAGACTCAGCTCGGGTGTCATCACTTCCTGAAAGCCCCTGGTGACCTCGCTGTCTCTCCCTCTCAGTGTTGAGTGAAGCGAGCCAGTTCTTGGCACCCATGTGCTGTCAGGTTTACCCACAGACTTGCCCTCCCCCACCCCAGCCCCTCCTTTGGCAGGTCTACTGTCAGCATTCACCCCTCACCAAGGGGCTTTACTTGTGACCTCTGGCTGTCAATCAACAGAGAACCCTCTACCGTGTCCCAAGCATGCTGAACGCACAGTGGTAAATGTAATAGACGTGGTCCCTGCTCTTGGGGAATTTAAAGCCCAGCAAGGAAGACTGATAATAAACCAAAAAATTTAAAAATGATACAAGCTGAATTTCCAGAAGAGAGGTCTCTCTATCTTCAACTTCTCTCATTAGCATCCCTTCCTGCGAGGCCCACCTAACTGAGGGAATGGGGTCATGACTTCCCCGTGACCTCCCCTCCTCAAGGTTGGGCACTCTGTCTCCACGCCCAGGTGTGTGGCTGCATAAATGTAACTTAACTGTCAATTGCCTGCACGTCCCTAAACCTTCAGCCTTGTGGGTCATCCTTCTGTTTATATTCACATTAAATAACGCCCACACTTTAAGAAAATTCATCTCAGCAATCACTTTCTCCATCAGCCTTTGAACACTAAAAGAACACGAGCCTCCCAGATTCTGAGAGCAAACTTTCAAGTCAATACAACTTCAACTGACAGATGAAAACTAGCTTCTTTGCCCTTTATCCTAGGGATCTGATAATATTCACTCCTCCAATCAAGCTTTCAAAAACCCTTTTCTCCCTCCTCTAGCAGAGGGTCAAAGACCATGGGGGCATAAATATGGCCGATCTTAAGGTTTATTCTGAATGAGCTAATCCACTCACATCCAGATTTTCCCTGATTTCTTAGACTCTATTAGGAAATTGTATAGGTCACTGTTTCTTTTTTTTTTCTTTTTTTAATTGAGATAAAATTCACATAACGTAAAATTTACCATTTTAGCTATTTTAAAGTATACAATTCAGCAGCATTTAGTACATTTACAGTGTTGTGCAACCATGACCTCTATCTAGTTCCAAAACATTTTCATAACCCCAAAATACAACCCTGTACCCATTAACAATCACTCTCCATTCCCCCTTCACACCGGCCCCTGGAAGCCACTGATCTACTTTCTACCTCTATGGATTTGCTTATTCTGGGTATATCATATAAATGGAATCATAAAATATATAGTCTTTTGTATCTGGCTTCTTTCACTTAATGTAATGTTTTCAAAGTTCATCCATGTTGTAACATATCGTTCCTTCCTATGGCTAAATAATATTCCATTGTATGGCTATACCACAACAATTTTAATTTGTTTTTCCACTTAGTGGACATTTGGATTGTTTCCACTTTTTGGCTATTTTGAATAATGCTGCTCTGAACATTCATATACAAATTTTTGTGTAGACATACGTTTTCAATTCACTTGGGTATGTACCTAGGAGTGGAATTGTTGGGTCATATGGTAACTATATGTTTAACTTTCTGAGGAACTGCGGGACTGTTTTCTAAGGTCACTGATTCTTAAATGTAGTTGCACGTTGGAGTCACCTGGGCATCTTTTAAAATTACCAATTCCTAGGTCCCATCCTCCGAGGTTCTGATGTAATCAACCTGCTTTGTGGCCTTTGCAGGGGGAGTTTCAAAGCTCCCCAGATGCTTCTCCTCAGCCTGGTTGAGAACTTCCAGTATACAGACAAAGAGGACTCAGAGATGATGTCATTAATAGATAACTCCTGAATCTGCCGTCAGAAGTCAGTGTTTTCCCCTGCTTGATCGTGAGAATTTTCTGAGGCGCTTCCTAAAAATACAGATTCATAGGCCCCTTCTCTGGAGATGGCTTAGAGAGTGGGCCTCAGGGGGATCCTGGGAATCTGAAGTTTCGACGCACATTTCAGGTCTACCTTATGATCTGGCAGGTTTTGGAAGCAATATCCTAGATCCTTGCTTCTCAAAGTGTAGGCCTCAGCCAGCCACATCAGCATCACCTGGAGCTTGTAAGAAATGCAAATTCTCATACAACTAAATCAGAATCTGCATTTTAGCAATTCCACAGTGATTATAAGCACATTCGTATCTTTCTTTTTTTTAAAGATTTTTTGATGTGGACCATTTTTAAAGTCTTTATTGAATTTGTTACAATATTGCTTCTCTTTTATGCTTTGGTTTTTTTGGCCACGAGGCATGTGGGATCTTAGCTCCCTGACCAAGGATCGAACCCTCACCCCCTGCATTAGAAGGTGAAGTCTCAACCACTGGACTGCCAGGGAAGTCCCAAGCACATTCGTATCTTAAAAGCACCCTTAGACTCCTAAATCTCAAGCTGTATCATCCCTGGGCAAGTGGTTCTCAAAGTGGACATGCATTACATCATCTTAAAGGCTCATTGAAGCACAGGTGGCTCTCGGAGCTTCTCATTTAGTAGGTCGAGGCATGGCCGGAGAATCTACACTTGTAACAGGTGACGCTGATGCACCTGGACTGGGGACCACACTTTGAGAATCCCTGGTCTAAAGTCCAGACCAGGGTTTCTCAATCTTGGCACTGTTGACATTTGGGGCCAGATAATTCTTTATTATCTGTAGGGGGCTGCCCTGCGCATTGTAGGATGTTCAGCTGCTTCTCTGGCTTCTACCCACGAGATGCCAGTAGCACCCCCAAAATTGTGACAGCTAAAAATATCTCCAAGCATTGCCAAATATCCCCTAGTGGGGGTGGGTAACAAAATAGCCCCCAGTTGAGAACCACTGGTCAACACCGTTCCTAAAAGGGAGGGTCTGTCACTCATCCCATTCCTGGAAGAGGAGAGTTGGCCCCTGGCTCAGGCAACCGCTCTCAGCCTCTTCTCCCACCCCCTCAGATCCTGGGGGGCATCTACAAAGGAGCCTGAGACGCCCTGGGGCAACATCTTTCACCCAGGATTTACTCACGGGGAAATGAGACCTTGGTCCCAGCTCCCTGGCAATTGTGGGGTACAAGAAAAACGTCTGAATCTCTGAACACCAGCTTTATAGTCCTGACAGGTAGCCCAGCCCCTGTCACCCTCCCTCCTCACCCATAACTCCTTCTGTGCAAGGTCTACTTTTGGCTACTCATTAAAACCATATTTTCCAATAAACTTTTTTTTTTCACTTTTTGGCCATGCCTTGCAGCACGCTGGATCTCAGTTCCCCGACCAGGGATCGAACCCGTGCCCCCTGCATTGGAAGCGCAGAGTCTTAACCACTGGACCACCAGGGAAGTCCCCCAAGAAACTTTAGAAGTGACTTCAGACACATTGTATAAAGAACTGAATGCCAATTGGTCACCTGATGCTTTTAAAGCTACATCCTAGAAATCTGTGATTGATTCTTAATTCATCTGTATTGCTATATTTTCTTTATGTTCTTTGCAGAGGGCTGGGAATACTAAGAAAAAACAAATGATTTTTTAAAGGAGCTGCTTGGCTTTCCAATCTTCTTTGATGCTTGGCCACCTTTCAGATTGTTGGTGAATATTGCCCTCTGCTGGAATGTCTTGGTTATTGCAATTGGCATTGTGTGCTGCTGGAATCCTGCCTGTCCAGAAATAATGTGTTTGGAAATTCCCCTCATGTCCTCCAATGCCAAGGCCAGGTGAAAAGAAGACATGTTTCCTGAATGTTCTTAAACCTGCTTCGTGGAGTTGAGTGTCTCCACCTAGGGCAGTGGTTCAGGGTAAGTTCACACAGGCTCCTTCTGTCACTCCCCAGTTTGGCACTTGCCTTCCTAGAACAGAAGGTGAAACCAGAGCCCTTCCAGCTCTCCAACCTGCCTGCATGTGGAGGAGTGATGTGGTGGGAAGGACACGTTTAGGGCCCCCAGGCTCCTGGCTTCACCTTCCACCTCTGCACACCCCTAGCTGTGGGGCCTTAAACATCTCTAACGCTTGGAGACCTCATTTCTCCATCTACCAAATGGTGGTTTCAGATTTTATTTCAAAGTGTTCTAGGAACCTCACAGGGACCTCACAGGCCAAAGGGGGTATGAGGAGTAGCCAGGAGGGCAATGACCAGCACCAGAGGAGTTCATTCCCCTTCTATCTGGTCTCATATGTTAGGTTTTAATATTTTGTGTTCTGCTAAAAAAAAAAAAAAAGAACATATATAAAATATAATATATGTATATTATATATATATATGCTACATCTTCTTTTTTTAATATTTATTTATTTATTTGGCTGCGCCGGGTCTTAGTTGTGGCACGCGGGATCTTCAGTTGTGCATGTGGGACCTAGTTCCCTGACCAGCGATTGAACCTTTGAGAGCACGAAGTCTTAGCCACTGGACCACCAAGGAAGTCCCAATATGCCACATCTTCTTTATCCATTCATCTGTCAACAGACACTTAAGTTGTTTCCATGTCTTGGCTACTGTGAATAATTCAACAACAAACATGGGAGTGCAGATATCTCTTCGAGATAGTGACTTCATTTCTTTTGGACATACACCCAGAACAGGGATTGCTAGATCATATGGTAGTTCTATTTTTTATTTTTTGAAAAACCTTCATACTGTTTTCCATAGTGGCTGTACTAAGTTACATTTGCACCAACAGTACACAAGGGTTCCCCTTTCTCCACATCCTCACCAACATGTTATCTTTTGGCTTTTTTTTTTTCACACACACTGTATTTTATTTTTACAAGAGATAAATAAACTGACACCAAGCATTGTAAATGGATGACCACAACAAAAGCAACAATGATTGCAATTACCAAACACGAAACACACTCATACTATGTCATAATACTGACATTCAGTCCAGTAATCCTCCACTGTAACAGGTCCCTTACTTTGCAGTGAAAATTGATTTGAATATTTTTTGCCTCTGAGTCCTTGAGGGACTTATTTTATTTTATTTTATTTTTTATTCAAACAGAAAGTCACAAAAATTATAATCATCCTCATCAGTTCACTCAGTCCCATGTAATTAATTTTTTTTTTCATCTTGATCTTTTGTTAGCACTTTTATGAGTTCATCAGTTTTTCATTAGAGTTCTGAAAATGCTTATTCATTCAGTTCAGCAGTACAGTCAGTTACCAGAAACCTGTACTTGTCAGAGTCTTTTCCATGAATTCCTTGAAGATGAAACCCTTTTATAGGAGCATTTTGGCAAAAGCATCAGAGTACACCCAGAACTGTCTGTAAATGGCAAAAGACTTAAAAATGACCATGGTTAAAGATTTGATGAAAGTTCATAATAATGCAATTGACAAGGAAATTTAGTTATTTCTGAGATATACATTTTAAAGTAATAACTAGAATTATGACTTATTTTACCAGAACATATAAGATTTTTAGAAATTTCATGTAATGTCTGAAACATTTATATTAACATATTTCCATACAAATAACCCAAAGAAAGTTTAGTATTAGTTGTTTTTTTCTGTGTTTGTTTTTTTATACTGCAGGTTCTTAATAGTCATCAATTTTATAAACATCAGTGTATACATGTCAATCCCAATGGCCCAATTCAGCACACCACCATCCCCATACCACCGCGGTTTTCCCCCCTTGGTGTCCATATGTTTGCTCTCTACATCTGTGTCTCAACTTCTGCCCTGCAAACCGATTCATGCGTACCATTTTTCTAGGTTCCACATACATATGTTAATATACGATATTTGTTTTTCTCTTTCTGACTTACTTCACTCTGTATGACAGTCTCTAGGTCCATCCACATCTCAACAAATGACTCAATTTCATTCCTTTTTATGGCTGAGTAATATTCCATTGTGTACATGTACCACTTCTTTATCCATTCATCTGTCGATGGGCATTTAGGTTGCTTCCATGACCTGGCTATTGTAAATAGTGCTGCAATGAACATTGGGGTGCATGTGTCTTTTTGAATTATGGTTTTCTCTGGGTATATGCCCAGTAGTGGGATTGCTGGATCATATGGTAATTCTATTTTTAGTTTTTTAAGTGACCTCCATACTGTTCTCCATAGTGGCTGTATCAATTTACATTCCCACCAACAGTGCAAGAGGGTTCCCTTTTCTCCACACCCTCTCCAGCATTTGTTGTTTGTAGATTTTCTGATGATGCCCATTCTAACTGGTGTGGGGTGATACCTCATTGTAGTTTTGATTTGCATTTCTTTAATAATTAGTGATGTTGAGCAGCTTTTCATGTGCTTCTTGCCCATCTGTATGTCTTCTTTGGAGAAATGTCTATTTAGGTCTTCTACCCATTTTTGGATTCGGTTGTTTGTTTCTTTAATATTGAGCTACATGAGCTGTTTATATATTTTGGAGATTAATCCTTTGTCTGTTGATTCGTTTGCAAATATTTTCTCCCATTCTGAGGGTTGTCTTTTCATCTTGTTTATGGTTTCCTTTGCTGTGCAAAAGCTTTGAAGTTTCATTAGGTCCCATTTGTTTATTTTTGTTTTTATTTCCATTACTCTAGGAGGTGGATCAAAAAAGATCTTGCTGTAGTTCATGTCAAAGAGTGTTCTTCCTATGTTTTCCTCTAAGAGTTTTATAGTGTCCAGTCTTACATTTAGGTCTCGAATCCATTTTGAGTTTATTTTTGTGTATGGTGTTAGGGAGTGTTCTAATTTCATTCTTTTACATGTAGCTGTCCAGTTTTCCCAGCACCACTTATTGAAGAGACTGTCTTTTCTCCATTGTATATCCTTGCCTTCTTTGTCATAGATCAGTTGACCGTAGGTGCGTGGGTTTATCTCTGGGCTTTCTATCTTGTTCCATTGATCTATGTTTCTGTTTTTGTGTCAGTACCATATTGCCTTGATTACTGTAGCTTTGTAGTATAGTCTGAAGTCAGGGAGTCTGATTCCTCCAGCTCGGTTTTTTTCCCTCAAGACTGCTTTGGCTATTCGGGGTCTTTTGTGTCTCCATACAAATTTTAAGATGATTTGTTCTAGTTCCATAAAAAATGCCATTGGTAACTTGATAGGGGTTGCATTGACTCTGTAGATTGCTTTGGGTAGTATAGTCATTTTCACAATGTTGATTCTCCCAATCCAAGAACATGGTATATCTCTCCATCTGTAGGTATCATCTTTAATTTCTTTCATCAGTGTCTTACAGTTTTCTGCATACAGGTCTTTTGTCTCCCTAGGTAGGTTTATTCCTAGGTATTTTATTCTTTTTGTTGCAATGGTAAATGGGAGTGTTTCCATAATTTTTCTTTCAGATTTTTCATCATTAGTGTATAGGAATGCAAGAGATTTCTGTGCATTAATTTTGTATCCTGCAACTTTACCCAATCCATTGATTAGCTCTAGTAGTATTCTGGTGGCATCTTTAGGACTCTCTATGTATAGTATCATGTCATCTGCAAACAGTGACAGTTTTACTTCTTCTTTTCCAATTTGTATTTCTTTTTCTTCTCTGATTGCCGTGGCTAGGACTTCCAAAACTAGGTTGAATAATAGAGGCAAGAGTGGACATCCTTGTCTCGTTCCTGATCTTAGAGGAAATGCTTTCAGTTTTTCACCATTGAGAATGATGTTTGCTGTGGGTTGGTCGTATATGGCCTTTATTATGTTGAGGTAGGTTCCCTCTATGCCCACTTTCTGGAGACTTTTTATGATAAATGGGTGTTGAATTTTGTCAAAAGCTTTTTCTGCATCTATTGAGATGATCATATGGTTTTTCTTCTTCAATTTGTTAATGTGGTGTATCACATTGATTGATTTGCATATATTGAAGAATCCTTGCATCCCTGGGATAAATCCCACTTGGTCATGGTGTATGATCCTTTTAATGTGTTGTTGCATTCTGTTTGCTAGTATTTTGTTGAGGATTTTTGCATCTATATTCATCAGTGATATTGGTCTGTAATTTTCTTTTTTTGTAGTATCTTTGTCTGGTGGCCTCATAGAATGAGCTTGGGAGTGTTCCTTCCTCTGCAATTTTTTGGAAGAGTTTGAGAAGGATGGGTGTTAGCTCTTCTCTAAATGTTTGATAGAATTTACCTGTGAAGCCATCTGGTCCTGGACTTTTGTTTGTTGGAAGATTTTTAATCACAGTTTCAGTTTCATTACTTGTGATTGGTCTGTTCATATTTTCTGTTTCTTCCTGGTTCAGTCTTGGAAGGTTATACCTTTCTAAGAATTTGTCCATTTCTTCCAGTTCGTCCTTTTTATTGGCATGTAGTTGCTTATAGTAATCTCTCATGATCCTTTGTATTTCTGCAGTGTCAGTTGTAACTTCTCCTATTTCATTTCTAATTTTATTGATTTGAGTCCTCTCCCTCTTTTTCTTGATGAGTCTGGCTAATGGTTTATCAATTTTGTTTACCTTCTCAAAGAACCAGCTTTTAGTTTTATTGATCTTTGCTATTGTTTTCTTAGTTTCTATTTCATTTATTTCTGCTCTGATCTTTATGATTTCTTTCCTTCTGCTAACTGGGTTTTGTTTCTTCTTCTTTCTCTAGTTCCTTTAGGTGTAAGGTTAGATTGTTTACTTGAGATTTTTCTTGTTTCTTGAGGTAGGCTTGTATAGCTATAAACTTCCCTCTTAGAACTGCTTTTGCTGCATCCCATAGGTTTTGGATCGTCATGTTTTCATTGTCATTTGTCTCAAGGTATTTTTTGATTTCCTCTTTGATTTCTTCAGTGATCTCTTGGTTGTTTAGTAACATATTGTTTAGCCTCCGTGTGTTTGTGTTTTTTACGTTTTTTTCCCTGTAATTCATTTCTAATCTCATAGCGTTGTGGTCAGAAAAGATGCTTGATATGATTTCAATCTTCTTAAATTTACTGACGCTTGATTTGTGACCCAAGATGTGATCTATCCTGGAGAATGTTCCGTGCGCACTTGAGAAGAAAGTGTAATCTGCTATTTTTGGATGGAATGTCCTATAAATATCAATTAAATCTATCTGGTCTATTATGTCATTTAAAGCTTCTGTTTCCTTATTTATTTTCATTTTGGATGATCTGTCCATTGGTGTAAGTGAGGTGTTAAAGTCCCCCACTATTATTGTGTTACTGTCGATTTCCTCTTTTATAGCTGTTAGCAGTTGCCTTATGTATTGAGGTGCTCCTATGTTGGGTGCATATATATTTATAATTGTTATATCTTCCTCTTGGATTGATCCCTTGATCATTATGTAGTGTCCTTCCTTGTCTCTTGTAACATTCTTTATTTTAAAGTCTATTTCACCTGATATGAGTATAGCTACTCCAGCTTTCTTTTGATTTCCATTTGCATGGAATATCTTTTTCCATTCCCTCACTTTCAGTCTGTATGTGTCCCTAGGTCTGAAGTGGGTCTCTTATAGACAGCATATATATGGGTCTTGTTTTTGTATCCATTCAGCAAGCCTGTGTTTTTTGGTTGGAGCATTTAATCCATTCACGTTTAAGGTAATTATCGATATGTATGTTCCTATTACCATTTTCTTAATTGTTTTGGGTTTGTTTTTGTAGATCCTTTTCTTCTCTTGTGTTTCCCACTTAGAGAAGTTCCTTTAGCATTTGTTTGAGAGCTGGTTTGGTGGTGCTGAATTCTCTTAGCTTTTGCTTGTCTGTAAAGCTTTTGATTTCTCCATCGAATCTGAATGAGATCCTTGCCGGGTAGAGTAATCTTGGTTGTAAGTTCTTCGCTTTCATCACTTTAAGTATATCAGGCCACTCCCTTCTGGCTTGTAGAGTTTCTGCTGAGAAATCAGCTGTTAACCTTATGGGAGTTCCCTTGTATGTTATTTTTCGTTTTTCCCTTGCTGCTTTCAATAATTTTTCTTTGTCTTTAATTTTTGCCAATTTGATTACTATGTGTCTCGGCGTGTTTCTCCTTGGGTTTATCCTGTATGGGACTCTCTGCGCTTCCTGGACTTGGGTGGCTACTTCCTTTCCCATGTTAGGGAAGTTTTTGACTATAATCTCTTCAAATATTTTCTCTGGTCCTTTCTCTCTCTCTTCTCCTTCTGGGACCCCTATAATGCGAATGTTGTTGCATTTAATATTGTCCCAGAGGTCTCTTAGGCTGTCTTCATTTCTTTTCATTCTTTTTTCTTTATTCTGTTCCGCAGAAGTGAATTTCACCATTCTGTCTTCCAGGTCACTTATCCGTTCTTCTGCCCCAGTTATTCTGCTATTGATTCCTTCTAGTGTAGTTTTCATTTCAGTTATTGTATTGTTCATCTCTGTTTGTTTGTTCTTTAATTCTTCTAGGTCTTTGTTAAACATTTCTTGCAACTTCTCAATCTTTGCCTCCATTCTTTTTCCGAGGTCCTGGATCATCTTCACTATCCTTATTCTGAATTCTTTTTCTGGAAGGTTGCCTATCTCCACTTCATTTAGTTGTTTTTCTGGGGTTTTATCTTGTTCCTTCATGTGGTACATAGCCCTCTGCCTTTTCATCTTATCTATCTTTATGTGAATGTGGTTTTTGTTCCACAGGCTGCAGGATTGTAGTTCTTCTTGCTTCTGCTGTCTGCCCTCTGGTGGATGAGGCTATCTAAGAGGCTTGTGTAAGTTTCCTGATGGGAGGGACTGGTGGTGTGTAGAGCTGACTGTTGCTCTGGTGGGCAGAGCTCAGTAAAACTTTAATCCACTTGACTGCTGATGGGTGGGGCTGGGTTCCCTCCCTTTTGGTTGTTTTGCCTGAGGCAACCCAACACTGGAGCCTACCTGGGCTCTTTGGTGGGGCTAATGACAGACTCTGGGAGGGCTCATGCCAAGGAGTACTTCCCAGAACTTCTGCTGTCAGTGTCCTTGTCCCCACGGTGAGCCACAGCCCGCCCCCCACCTCTGCAGGAGACCCTCCAACACTAACAGGTAGGTCTGGTTCAGTCTCCCCTGGGGTCACTGCTCCTTCCCCTGGGTCCCAATGCGCACACTACTTTGTGTGTGCCCTCCAAGAGTGGAGTCTCTGTTTCCCCCAGTCCTGTCAAAGTCCTGCAATCAGTTCCCACTAGGCTTCAAAGTCTGATTCTCTAGGAATTCCTCCTCCCATTGCCAGACCCCCAGGTTGGGAAGCCTGATGTGGGGCTCAGAACCTTCACTCCAGTGGGTGGACTTCTGTGGTGTAAGTGTTCTCTGGTCTGTGAGTCACCCACCCAGCAGTTATGGGATTTGATTTTACTGTGATTGCACCCCTCCTACCTCCTCATTGTGGCTTCTCCTTTGTCTTTGGATGTGGGGTATCTTTTCTGGTGAGTTCCAGTGTCTTCCTGTCAATGATTGTCCAGCAGCTAGTTGTGATTCTGGTGTTCTCGCAAGGGGGAGTGAAAGCACATCCTTCTACTCTGCCATCTTGGTTCCTCCTCCTCTTTTGGCTTTTTGATAATAGTCATCCTAACATAATCAGAACAGCATGGCTTTTGTTAAAGAAAGGAGTCTCTCTGACCTAAAATCCAAGCCACCAGAGAAGAGACTTGAGGATATAGTAAAGTGGAATCTTTTCTTAAATATCGGGATTTTTCTGAATGCAAAAGTAATACAAACTCATGGGGGGCTGAGGGGAGGTGGATGAAAACACAGAAGACAAAAGTTTAAAAATCCCACCCTGCCATCATCCTTCCATCTATTTCCTTTCTTTTGTTAAAAGAAAAGTCGTGTTTGTTTAATTATTTACTTTTCTTTTTATCTAAGTAATATTTATTTTGGCTATTATATTTATATTCTCTTAGATATTATATTTATATTTATATATTTCTAAGAGCTCCATATTCCAAAGGAGTAATTCTTCTTGGGATGTATGGTTTTCAACTGCCTACGTTCCTTTCCTCCTTTGCTTTTGCTGTTTCCATGCACAGAACTTATGCAAGGTTCTTTCTGATGATTTTTCACCTTTCAGTGGGGCTGGTTACTTGCTGAAGAATAGAGTGGGGATGAGTGAGGCTGAGCAGAGGGAGGGAGGAAATGGAGAGAAATGCTCTATCATTTTAGTCTATAAGGAGGTGTCTGGGGAGGGTGGGAGGGAGGGAGATGCAAGAGGGAAGAGAAATGGGAACATATTGTATATGTATAACTGATTCACTTTGTTATAAAGCAGAAGCTAACACACTATTGTAAGGCAATTATACTTCAATAAAGATGTTTAAAAAAAAAAAGGAGGTGTCTGGTAACACTTAGGAATGCTTTGAAGCATACAACAGAAAATTCAAAAAATTAGTGTCAGACAGAATTTATTTCAAATAACAAGAAATCTAGGCATAAGTAACTGCTGGGATTTGTGTAGTGGCCCAACCTGGCCAGGGCCACCATCTCTGCAATTCTCTTGACTTTTCCCTCATTGTCAAGGAACAATGAGGCTTCTCTGACTCCAGTCACCAACCTGAACTGAAGGTAGGAGGAAGGGATAGAGGAGTGGCACTAAATAGGTTTTTCTGTATTATCAAGAAAAGCAGAAGTTTTCCCAGAAGGCCCTAGCAGATTCTACTTCCGTATCATTGACCAGAACCATGTCACATGGCCATATTTAGCAGCCAGGGAAGCAGGGAAAGCAAAGATTTAGTTTTCCTTTCCTCTGTAGTGGAGGTGGCAACAAAGAAAGAGTTTGGAACTGTCTACTGAGTTAGCCAAGTAACAGTGGTTTCAGAAACAGACTCACAGACATAGAAAACAAACTAATGAATACCAAAGGGAAAATGGGTGGAGGAGGGATAAATTAGGAATTTGGGATTAACAAATTAACAGATACAATTAACAATTAACAATTAATTAACAATTAACAGATACACACTACTATATATAAAATAGATAAGTGAGGACCTACTGTATAGCACAGGGAACTATATTCAATATCTTGTAATAACCTATAATGGAAAAGAATCTGAAAAAGAATATATATATTATAAATAAATAGAATATATATATTCAGTTGTATATATATAACTGAATCACTTTGCTGTACACCTGAAACTAACACAACATTGTAAATCAACTATACTTCAATTTAAAGAAACCCAGTGGGGACTTCCCTGGCAGTCCAGTGGTTAAGACTCCACGCTTCCACTGCAGGGGGCGCAGGTTCAATCCCTGGTTGGGGAACTAAGATCTCATATGCTGCGTGGCACAGCCAAATAAACAAACAAACAAACAGTGGTTTCCACATCTTTCCTTTGTCCTGGGACTAAGTCTCCTTTCATATTCCATTTTTCGACTGGGTGGTTGGCTCAGAGGTTGAGTCACTACTCCCTGTGCTATGGTCTGGAGATTACTGCCTCTTCTCAGAAGCCATACAAACTAGGTCACCAGCAACAAATTTGGCCTTCCAGTGTCACTTCTCCTTCAGCTCCATTTCCCCTGCCTTTCCAGTGTCCACCTGGCCTGTACAGGAAGTGTCCTGCTTCTTTCATGATTGACACCTGCTTCTGGATCTCACTGCTGCCATCCAGAGTCTCCCAGGTGGCCAAGTCACTCCCAAGGGGGTGCACAAGATGATCAAATGGGCTGAAGGAAGAAAATATGGAGCTTCATATTTAAAGAAAGGAGTCTCGGGCTTCCCTGATGGCGCAGTGGTTGAGAATCTGCCTGCCAATGCAGGGGACACGGGTTCGAGCCCTGGTCTGGGAAGATCCCACATGCCGCGGAGCAACTAGGCCCGTGAGCCACAATTGCTGAGCCTGCGCGTCTGGAGCCTGTGCTCCGCAACAAGAGAGGCCGCGATGGTGAGAGGCCCGCGCACCGCGATGAAGAGTGGCCCCCCACTTGCTGCAACTAGAAAAAGCCCTCACGCAGAAACTAGGACCCAACACAGCCATAAATAAATAAATAAATAATTCCCAAAAGAACTGAATGTTTTAAAAAAAAAAAAAGGAGTCTCTCCTTATTTCTTCAAATAAGTTGATCTTATTTTTATCTTGACAAAACAAAGAAGTTCATCTTTACTGACCTTGAATATACAGCCAAACAAGAGCACCCTTGTTTGGCTCGTGTGTCCGGTGGACATGTGGTACATATTCGGAAGACTGGAAGCTAAACACATAGAGAAGTTGACAGTGGCTCTCACACTCCTTCCTTCCCTCTCTGTGTTGCAGAGTAACGCAGTTTATGTGTGCCCAGTTTAGAAGATTAGCAACTATACTATCTAATTGTAAAACCTAGCCAACACAAAGTAAACAAGAAGTTTGCAGAAATTCCTGCCAAAACAAAAACAAGACAAAACAAAACAAACGAACAAAAAACTATGGTGTTATGGAGTGGAAAACTGCACAACCTAAAAGTTGAGAATTATGTTTTATTCAGTGGACTTGCTGAGGACTCAAGCCCAGGAGGCAGCCTTTCAGATCACTCTGAAGAGGTAAGAGAGGAGCCCAGGGTATACAGGAGTTTTTACAACCAAAACCGGGTAGTCAGAACATCAGAAGATTACTGTTAATTAAAGAAAAACCGGACATCTCAAGTTACTCAATTTAGCATTTTTCTATGTATGGGAAGATGCAAGAATCTGGGCTCATTGAAATCATGCCTTTGATATGCACCTCAGCTATCTGGGGCCAGTATCCTGTTTTTCTCCATCCTGAATCCCCTCAGGGTGCACTGTTGGGGGTGGTTGCAGTGCCTGCATCCTTTGTTTGCTGATATGGCAGGAGACATTCATTGTCCACAGCATGAAGACAATACTAAAGCAAGCACAAACAAAACACTAAGATCAAAATGGCAGACATAACACCTCTTTTACTATTAGAGATGAACTTTTCATCAGCCACGTTACAGAGTAAAAACTACAACAATCTAATCAGATCTACGGAAAAAAAGCCAAATTTTATCCAAAAAAGTATTTGAGGTGTGGATTCTTATATGAGTAAAGATGTGCTGTTAATAAATAAAATTAAAATGATCTGGCTTTAAATATTGTTTAGTCCATTAAAATCTCATCAGTTTAAATTTTCTCCTTCAATCTGTTTTATCATTTATATAATTCATGAACATACCCTGTATATAAATTACAGGGTTATGTGTTGGGGTGCATCTATTTTATTCTGATAGTGGTTTACAATCAAAAATGTTTGGAGAAGACTGCCCCTAGCAATGAACTTTCAGGTCTCTGACCTTCCTCAGATCAGGAGGGTTCTTGGTCATTAACTACACAACTCACTCAAGCTATTGTAACCAGAAAAGGAATTTATCAAAGGACATTAAGTGGCTCACAAAACCTTTAGGAGAGCCAGACAGCAAGTCAGGTTTGGAGGTTACACAGCCAGGAGCATTGCTTGTCTAGCCACACAGTGTGATTCACCCAGCAAAGACCTTTCTTCTTCTACAGTGAAGACCCTATGCCAGCTGGGACCTCGGTCACTGGGTCTGGACGCCCTGAAACTCCGCCACACTGCACCCAAGGCCAGACCCCTCCCCAGCCAACCTTCCAGAAAATGGAATCCACAAAGTGCCTGCCTCCTCCTGGCTCTCTTTCACATCAAAGAATGTCTTATGCCCATTGCAGAGCCTAGATCACATTCTTTTTTGATGGTTGGTTCTGATGAGCTTTGAGGTGGGGAGTAGGAGGAGGAGGGAAAAAAAATGCCTTTACTTTGCCAATTTTAAAAGTAATTTTCCAATTAGGGTAATTTAAACATGTAATTTAAAAGAAACATTTTCTTTCTCCTTTCTTGATCAATCTGTCTAGAAATCTGTGTTATTTTTTTTCCTTCAATTTGTTTATCAGTAACACTAGTTCATTTTTCTACTTACTAATATACTACTTTTATCCTTATTAATTCCTTACTTCTGCTTTTCTTGTGTTTATTTTCTGTTTTCATAAGCTGAATGCTCAATTCATTTATTCTCACTCTAGTGTAAGAATTTCGTGCTAAGAATTTAACTCTTATGGAGGTTTTAAAATATAATGTTATTATTTTTTAAGTAGTATAATTTTAACTTTTATTTCTTCTTTGATCCAAGATATAATAAAATTGTTTTGTTTTCATTTCCAAGTTTTACAAGATTATTTCTTTGTTTAATCTTAGGTTATTACTTTCTGATTTTATTGCATCATGATAAGATGTAGTGTGACCTGTACATTTTCAGCTTTGAGGAATTAATTGAGGTTTTCTGTGTAGCCCAATATACAATTAATTTTTGTAGATGTTCCATAAACATTGGAAAAATTAGACCCAATAGGAGATTCTTTAATTTCTAGGTGGACCTTTAAAAATACTTTGCTATTAATTTCTAGTTTTATTCTATGTTATCAGAAAGTATTATTAGTAATTTTCTACTTTATGGAATTTAATATTTCCTTTATGACTTTATACATGATCCATTTTTGCTAATGATCTGTGTGTGCTTGAGAAGGTGTAATTCCTATAATCAGGGTGTGAAAGTTTTATATATGCATAAAGTCTACCTTATTGATTACATAGTTTGTCTTCATTATTCTTGCTTATTTTGACCATCTGACCTGTCTTGTACTTGTAGTGGTATGTTAAAGCCTCCTACTATTAGTGTTTTCCTATCTGTGTCTCCTTGCAACTACAGTATAGTTATAGGTGGTTGCTGCATTATTTGGTGCATACCTATCTATAATTGTTGTAGCTTAATTGTGAGTCATAGGTTTTAGCATCTTTATTTGTTATACTTAACGCTTTTTGACTTAAATACTGCTTTGACTGATACCAGGATTACAACTCCAGCTTTCTTTTCCTTTCCATTTACCTGGTATATTTTGCCTATTTCTTTATTTTTAACCGTTCTGAATGACTTTTCAGTGTCTCTTGTATACCTATCAGCTTTATGAGCCAACTTAAAAATCCTTTTCTTTTATTAGGTGAGTTCAGTCCACTCACTTTTATTGATATGACATATATGTTTGGCTTCAATTCTGCCTTATTATTTTATGTTATAATTACTATACATGTATCTTTATTGTATTTCTTTCTCTATTGGATGTATTTTCTTTGTTCTAATTTTTAAATTTTCTTTTGATATTTAGAGAGGTTTGCCAAGTCACAGAATATTTATTTAGTTGTTACCCTTATATTTAGACCTTTTACAATAACTTTACTTTTTATTTTTAATATATATTTTTACATTTTTTTATTTTATAATAAATATATATTTTATTTTATATATTTTTATATATTGGGTTTGCCAGTTATGAAAAGTATCCAGTAACTCCCACCTGTTGCCCATACAACAATCCATGAACTTATTCTATCATCCCCAAGACATATTATTCTTCCACTCTTGCCCCCCACTTTTGTTTTAGTCTTAGAGCTAAAGTTACATGTATTAAATGAATTTGAAGTGTGTAGTGTTCTCTGTCTTCTAGTATGCCAAAGGCACAGGTTAGTGGTGGTTTCACTTGTTTTTCTTGTCAATCTGTACAGTTTTTGGAGGAAGCATGGAAAGATATAAATTTAGGTGGCCACCATCATCCAGGGATACCTTGAAGTTCTCTTGAATTTTGAGAATTCAAAATAAAATTCCTCCTGTGAACACGTGCTCTTCTGACTCATGAGAACTTGGCAAGCTTCCTTTCAAGTCACGGAATAGTTCTTCTTTATGTGCTCGTTCATTTAATCAGATTTGAATGCTAAGAGTGTCATCCATGCCTTGTGTTTGCCCCCAACATTCTTCTTAGATCACTCCATGCATGACTCAGGTGCTGATGGCATTCTGCCTTTATCTTAAGGTAAAGAACTTGTTACAGTTCAGTGATCAAGCCTCTCAAAGAGAAAAGGGAGGAAGCCAGGGCTGTGGGCCAAGGTCTCTACATAGTTTTTTCTCTATGTCTGGTAAAGATTCTGTGCCATGAACCAGGCCCTCAAATGCCACTGATATTTATAGACAAGAAGATACTGAGTTGAGTGTTGCCTATCTGTCCTATTGCCCACTCTCAGTGTTCCCGCCCGTCATAAAAAAACCCAAAAAACTAGGAATTCTTAGATTTAAAAATCCACAAGTTCAACTGCCTTCTTGGGAGGGGAATTATAAATTAATACTTGGCATTCTTCTTGATCATGTTCCAGCTCACTGTGACTTCCAGAAATTAATTTTCTGTCATGCGACTGCCCTCTTCTATAGGAAAGAAATAGGAAGGACATTTTTTAGTTTTTTTATTCCCTTGTTCATTTCCATTGGGATTGAGATAGAAGTAGGTTGCCTTTACTCAAGTCACCATTTAACCCTGAAATTTTATATAAAGATATTACACTTTTACAGTACCATGTAAATACAAGGTTAAGAAAAATCCATAGTGTCATTCTTAATAGATGTTATCAGCTCATTAACTGCCCACGCTGTGTGCTGGACTCCAGAAATAAGACATGGGTCCTTGAGAAATTTGCAGTCTTGTGCATCAGGAAAAGGATGGATATGTAAGATAAATAATAAATAAAATGCCTAGTACAGATACCAAATGCTATAGCCTTTGAGAGGAGTCTAAATCCTAGAGGGGAGTTTTGATGCAGGATATGAACAGAACTGGGCCCCAAAGGGAGGGAGCCCTTAACCAAAGGGAAGTTGGGAAAGGGGGGAAATGAACACAGATAGTACCTGGGGCATATGGTGTGGTCTGTGTGAGAGATAGTGATGCTTTCTTTTCATCACTAGCTGATGCAAATTACCTTCTTTCTTTGATAGCCTGGAAGAAATTTTGGTCTTCCCAAAGCTGGGGGTACAGTTATTCATTCATCACCTCTAATTTTCTTTGCTTTCTCCTTGAATGAATGAAATACTGCATTCTGGTTTAGCCTTTATTAAAGAGAATAGTTGTTTACCTCAGAAACTTTGGGCTTCTCTAAAGTATGGTTGGCTGATGAAATCTATTTTACATGTCTGAAGATAATTTCTGCATTTCTGTTTACCCATTTGTTTTCTTGACACCACCCATTCAGAAAATATTGGTGTAGTACTGTCATGGTTAATTTTGTGTCAACTTGGCTGGGCCACAGTGTTCAAATATTCAGTCAAACATTATTCTGAATGTTTCCATGAAGGTGTATTTTGAATGAGATTAACATTTAAACTGGTGGACTTTGAGTAAAGCAGATTACCACTCATAATGTGGATGGACCTCATTCAGTCAGTTGAAAGCCTTATAGAACAAGGACTGACCTCCCCTGAGAAAGAGGAAATTCTGCCAGCAGACTGCCTTTGGACTCAAATTGTAACTATTCCCTGAGTCTCCAGCCTGCCAGCCTACCCCATCAGATATACACACACACACACACACACACACACACACACACACACTATTGGTTCTGTTTCTTTGGAGAACCCTAACTAAATACAAGTACCTAGGTAACTTCTTCATGAGAATGAATTTAAGAACAAGTATAATCACATCTAAGGCCTTTAGAAGGACATTCACAAAAAATAGACTGCAATACTCTGTAATGACCTATATGGGAATAGAATCTAAAAAAGTGGATATATGTATATGTATAATTGACTCACTTTGCTGTACAGCAGAAACTAACACAACATTGTAAATCAAGTATACTCCAATAAAAAATTAATTAAAAAATAAAATAAAATATTATAAAATAAAATAGATAACCAACAAGGACCTACTGTATAGCACAGGGAACACTGCTCAATATTCTGTAGTAACCTAAATGGGAAAAGAATTTGAAAAAGAATGGATATATGTATATGTATAACTGAATCATTTTGCTGTACACCTGAAACTAACACAACATTGTCAATCAACTATGCTCCAATATAAAATAAAATAAAATAAAATAAAAAAGAATAGACTGAAGCTACCAGGTAAATGATGGCAGATCTTTTAACCAGGGAAAAGTTCATTCTGTCAGTAAGTGCACCCTAGAAAAAAGAAGGAAATACCAAGCAATAAATATTTCATGCCCTTAAATTTAGAGAACATGAAATGTATGAAAGAAAAGATTAAAAGATAATACAATAGACTAAGAAGAATAACAGGGAGATTTCAGAGAAAAGGAAAGAAATAGAGAACAAAAGGAAAAAAATATCTGTATATAACTAGTTCATATATGAGAATAAAAATCAAGGAAGATAATGAATTACACAAAAAAATGTCTCACAGAAAGGGAAAAGGCAAAGAAATAAAACAATTAGAGGTAAAATGATGGATATGGAAGACATAGGTAAATGATACTCCTAAATAAAGAATAAACAAATGTTAAAAAAAAAAGTGTCCAAAATTAGAACAGATGAAAACACTCCTGAAATGAAGAAATAACTATATCTTCAAATTTAGTCAACTGAAGACAACAAAGTTGTGGAGGAAAATATGATACAGTATCATCAAAACTGAGACATAGCCTGGAGAAGTTTCTCAACTCTAAAGATAAAGAATACTATTAGCACACAGGCAAGTCACCTATATTGGGGAATAAACCCAGGCAGGGTTCTGATCATCTCTAGAAAGACAATGCCAGAAGACAGGAATGTAAGACCAGAATAAAAACTCCATGCTTCCACCTAACAGGATGCTACCATTTTTTGTACAACAAAGCTATCACACTCTTCCCAAAAAAGCAATACAGCCATCACTCTCTTCCCAAATAAGCAATATACAAAAACTTAACAGTTCCTATTTCCATCTCTGGGTGAGGCTAGTTTCTCTTCTAATTCAGTCAGAATCCCATGTGAACCATTTGGAACACAAAGACTAATATTAAGCCTTATATGAAATTGACCAGGGGAAAATGGGGAGGAAGAAATAATACATATACAGATATATATATATGCATGTGTGTGTGTGTGTGTGTGTGTGTGTGTGTGTGTGTATAGAGAGAGAGAGAGAGAGAGAGGGTGCAAGGAAAAATATACATGCTGATGCACCCCATTTCTGTAACTGGTACTCAAGCTGTAGTTGTTGTATCCAGCTTCTTGTCTCACTATACATTTTAGTCCCCTTTATCCTCAGCCAGTCTCTTGGCAGATACAGATTCTTTGGGGTAACCCAAACCTTCATTCCTGAACTATCTGACCCCCAGTGGTCTTCATTTAGTTTACTATTTAGTTTACTATTAACTTTCTTTCTACTGGACGTGGGAGCACTAAGAGATGCCTTAAGAGAATCCACTGAGTGTCTTTTTTTTTTTTTTTTTTTTTTTATTTATGGCTGTGTTGGGTCTTCGTTTCTGTGCGAGGGCTTTCTCCAGTTGTGGCAAGCGGGGGCCACTCTTCATCGCGGTGCGCAGGCCTCTCGCTATCGCGGCCTCTCTTGTTGCGGAGCACAGGCTCCAGACGCGCAGGCTCAGCAATTGTGGCTCACGGGCCCAGCCACTCCGCGGCATGTGGGATCTTCCCAGACCAGGGCTCGAACCCATGTCCCCTACATTGGCAGGCGGATTCTCAACCACTGCGCCACCAGGGAAGCCCCCACTGAGTGTCTTAGCAACTCAATTCCCTAATATGATTGGGATCACCCCAGCCAATACAATGACCCCCTTCTTTGCCTGTTAATTGAGTGGCATATTAAAGTCCAAATTGGCCAATGGTAGTCTCAACTTATAACTCAAGGATGTTAATCAATTATGATCCCTAGTGGAAATATTCTTCTATTAGAAACTAAGACCTCTAAGCTAGCAGAAACCTATCATATTTGGAAGCAAAAATTTTGTGAGTGGGTTATTAGAAACATTCCCATTTCTACCCCTTGATTTCTAAACCTGAATATCCTGGCTATGGAAAAATTAGCACATATATTGATCACTGGTACAAGAAGAAAAGAAACATATTTTGTAGGATATACCCCAACCTTTCAGAGTTATTGTCTTCCAACTTACACTGTAGCTGTCTTCAGTAGGCCATGCTACTGTTCTCTCAGGCCAGCTGTTTCTGAGTGTTGGGGCACATGGTAAAGCCAGTGAATTACATGAGCATGAGCTTGTTGTGGTTCTCCTTTCGCTGTGAAATGAGTTGTTTGGTCAGAAGTGATGTATGAAATACTTTACTGGTGAATAAAGCATTCCATAAGTCCAGGGAGGGTGGTACTATCAGAAGCACTGCAGATAGAAAAGGTAATCCATATCCATAAGTGATTATTCCAATGAGAACCAATTACTGCCTACTTCATATTATGGTATCATCATTGGCCTGTGCTGTTGGCAGGTTAGACATTCAGCTACATCATCCTGATGAGGAGGAGGTCTACGTGTTGGGCCCATTGCTGCCATCATGGCCACTTTGAATACAGAGCATTCAGCAAGCACTAAGGTAGCTGGGAAAAGGGGCTTGCTGACCTCCTCAGATCATGTCTTCTTATCTACTTAATTATTTTATGGTAGATGCCCTTTGGTGAGCACCCACATGGGACATAAATATCCTTACACTCTGTGCCCTTTCAAGGAGGTCCATCTTCATATCTCTTCCCTAGATCTCCTTTTCACTCCAATATTGTTCTTTCCAAGTCCCTGGCCAACTGGCCAACTCATAAACCTCTGCCAAGAGATAAGTATAGATTCTCACCTCTAGTTATTTCATGTTGAATGAATTATCAGTGAAATGGACCACTTGAAGTTGTGGTAGGTGAGGGCATTTTTCTCCAGTAATGTCTTTCAGGAATATTTCTAATTAAGGTTGGGCCTCGTTCCAGTATGGTAACAATCAGCTGAAGCTTAGCATGACTGTCCCTTTTATAAGGGGCTCCCCAGTTTGCCACTGTCCTCACCACTCCTTATCTTGTACATAGTTTGTTTCAACCACTTACATTTCTTGCCTAGCCCAGTAGTCATTTGAGTATAGCCAGTCTATTGAGAAATTCACCTCTTATTTTTTTTAATTGAAGTAGAGTTAATTTACAATGTTGTGTTAGTTTCAAGTGTACAGCAAAGTGATTCAGTTATATATATATATATATATATATATATATATATATATATATATATTCTTTTTCAGATTCTTTTCCATTATAGTTTATTACAAGATATTGAGTATAGTTCTCTCTGCTATACAGTAGGTCCTTGTTGTTTACCTATTTTATGTATAGTAGTGTGTATATGTTAATCCCAAACTCTGAGATTTATCTCCCCCGCCCCACTATCCTCTTTGGTAGTCATAAATTTGTTTTCTATGTCTGTGAGTCTTTTTCTGTTTTGTTTATTTGTATCATTTTTTTTAGACTCCACATAGAAGTGATATGATAATTGTCTTTCTCTGTCTGACTTACTTCACTTGATATGATTATCTCTAGGTCCATCCATGCTGCTGCAAATGGCATTGTTTCATTCTTTTTTATGGCTGACTAGTATTCCATTGTGTGTGTGTGTGTGTGTGTGTGTGTGTGTGTGTGTGTGTGTACATACCACGTCTTCTTTATCCATTCATCTGTTGATGGACATTTAGGTTGCTTCTGTATCTTGGCTATTGTAAATAGTACTGCTACGAAGGTTGGGGTGCATGTATCTTTTTGTATTAAGAGTTTTCTCCAGATATATGCCCAGGAGTGGGATTGCAGGATGATATGATAACTCTATTTTTAATTTTTTAAGGAACCTCCATACTGTTCTCCATAGTGGCTGCACCAATTTACATTCCCACCAACAGTGTAGGAGGGTTCCTTTTTCTCCACACCCTCTCCAGCATTTATTATGTGTAGAAGTTTTAATGATGGCCATTCTGACTGGTGTGAGGTGATATCTCACTGTAGTTTTGATTTGCATTTCTTTAATAATTAGTGATATTGAGCATCTTTTCATGTGCCTGTTGGCTGCTGTATGTCTTCTTTGGAGACATGTTTATTTAGGTCTTCTGCCCATTTTTTGACTGGATTGTTTGTTTTTTTGATATTAAGCTGTATGAGCTATTTGTATATTTTAGAAATTAATCCCTAGTCAGTAGCATCATTTGCAAATATTCTCTCCCAGTCTGTACGTTGTCTTTTCATTTTGTTTATGGTTTCCTTTGCTATGCAAAAGCTTTTAAGTTTAATTAGGTCCCATTTGTTTATTTTTGTGTTTATTTCCATTACTCTAAAAGACGGATCCAAAAAAATATTGCTGTGATTTATGTCAAAGAGTGTTCTGCCTATGTTTTCCTCTAGGAGTTTTATAGTAGCCAGTCTTACCTTTAGATCTTTAATCCATTTTGAGTTTATTTTTGTGTATGGTGTTAAAGAATGTTCTAATTTCATTCTTTTACATGTGGTTGTCCAGTTTTCCCAACATCACTTATTGAAGAGACTGTCTCTTCTCCATTGTATATTCTTGTCTCCTTTGCCATAGATTAATTGATCATAACTGTGAGGGTTTATTTCTGGGCTTTCTACTCTGTTCCATTGATCTATATGTCAGTTTTTGTGCCAGTACCATACTGTTGTGATTACTGTAGCTTTGTAGTATAGTCTGAAGTCAGAGAGCATGATTCCTCTAGCTCCGTTCTTCTTTCTCAAGATTGTTGTGGCAATTCAGGGTCTTTCTTGTTTCCATACAAATTTAAAAGTTTTTTTGTTCTAGTTCTGTGAAAAATGCTATTGGTAACTAGATAGGGATTGCATTGAATCTGTGGATTGCCTTGGGTAGTATGGTCATTTTTAACAATATTGAGTCTTCCAATCCAAGAGCATGGTACATCTTTCCATCCATGTCTTCTTCAGTTTCTTTCATCAGCATCTTATAGCTTTCAGAGTACAGGTCTTTTGCCTCCTTAGGTGGGTTTCTTCCTAGGTATTTAATTCTTTTTGATGTGATGGTAAATGGGGTTGTTTCCTTAATTTCTCTTTCTGATATTTCATTGTTAGTGTACAAATGCAACAGATTTCTGTATATTAATTTTGTATCCAGCAACTTTACTGATGAGTTCTAGTAGTTGTCTGGTAGTGTCTTTAGGATTTTTCTATGTATAGCATCATGTCATCTGCAAACAGTGACAGTTGTACTTCTTTTCCAATTTGGATTCCTTTTATTTCTTTTTCTTCTCTGATTGATGTGGCTAGGACTTCCAAAACTATGTTGAATAAAAGTGGCAAGAGTGGGCATCCTTGTCTTGTTCCTAATCTTAGAGGAAATGCTTTCAGCCTTTCACTATTGAGTATGATGGAAATCCAACTTATTTTATTCTTAACAACCATTTATAAAAAGTTTACTCTGTGCCATGTATGTTCCTAAGTGCTCTACAAATAGCAACTTGTTTAATCCTCAGAATAACCTTGTGAAATAGATACTCTCATCATCCCCATTTTACAGATGAGGTAACTGAGTCCCAGAGAAATTAAGTAACATGTCAAAGGTCATTCAGCTAATAACAGGAACCAACAAGTCAGTGCAGGTAGTAGTCTGGCTCCAAAACCTGTTTTTAACCACCACTATGAAATAGTTTTATTTATTTTTTTCTTCTCTGGAGAAATCTTTTTCTTACTGCGGAGAGGGCTCTCTTAACCTCTCATACTAATTCCCTAAATTCAGTTACCTTTTCATTTTTTTTTTTAAGATTCAGTCCAGTTGACTTTAATGTATCAATTGCAAATGTGGCTTAAAGCTCCCTCTCCACTTCACCATCCTGACTAAAGTATAGAGTCATGTTGTAAAGTGTTGGTAGCAGGACAGATCTGTTCAACCCCCACCTCTTCCTGGTGACTTCTTCTCTCTCCAGGGCAGGAGGAGGATAGAAACCTGGGGTCCTCCATGTTACAAGCCTCTCTTAGCTCATTGTCTGTTGGTGTGGTGTGAACAATGGTGAGGGGTTAGCACTGGTGCCATTAGGAGACTTGGCCGCATCTTCTCCATGATTCCCCAGCTAGTGGTATCGTGTTGCATTCCTAGGATATCTGTAAAATGTCATTCCCCCTTGTGGTGGCCCCTGAAAGACTAAGGCTCCCTATATCATCTGTTCTCCATGGCAACCTGTGTGACTATAAACAAAGAATATCATCTGCCATATCAGAAAACAAAGGATGTTGTGGCCATCAAGCCATCAGCCACTGCAGCCACCCACAACGGTGCACCCTGAGGGGATTCAGGATGGAGAAAAACAGGATCCTGGCCCTTGGTAGTTAAGGTGCATATCAAAGTAATGATTTCATTAAGCCCAGTCTCTTAAACCTTCCTGTACATAGAAAAGCATTAAATTCATTAACTTGAGATATCTGGTTGTTCTTTAATTAGCAATAATCTTTTGATGCTTGATTACCTGATTTGTTTTGTTTTGTTTTGTTTTTGCAAAAATTCCTATAGATCCTGGCTCCTCCCTTACCTCTTTGGAATAGTCCCTCAGAGCTGAGAGGTTGCATCCTGGTCTTAAATCCTCAGTAATGCCCCAAATAAAACATAATTCTCAACTTTTAGGTTGTGCTTTTTTTCAGTTGACAGACCCTTGGAGTTCTGTGGGATCTCTCTTCCATATGTTTGGCTTCTGGGAAGTACGGGATGTGGGCCTGGCCCCTCGTCTGTCTTCTCCAGTGCTCTTTTCCCTTGCTCTGGTATCCCAGGGAAAGGTCAGCAAGTCAAGTGACTAAGCAAGAACACAGTCACAAATGGAAACCTCAGCCTCCCCATCTCACAGACTTTCCCAAATTCTACGAGTGATTCCCTTGGGGAATCCCTGACTTGGCTTTGAAGAGGTAAGTGGAGGAAAGAGTCTCTTCTCACACACTGCACTGCCCTGCAGGGTGTTTTCCTCCCCTTCCCACCACTTTGTGGAGAGGAAATCTTGTGCACTGAGGTACAACAGCATCTCCCAACCTCTGCTCCCTGGAGCACCCATCCTATAAGATGTTCCAAGAATAAAGGATCCTGAGGGTGAATTCATTTGACATGAGCTACATACTTTGTCCCCTTTTGAAGATTAAAAATTTTGTTAGATTTGTCCCCCATTTATTAGATTCTCTAACGTATTAGAGGCTCTAAGAATCCCCACAGTAAAGATGGCTTAACTGTGCTTTAACTTAGCATTTGCCAAACTTATGTGACTATGTATTTCTTTTTGCCCTACACTTATTACTGTATCAGTCACAGATCCAGACGAGAGGAACCCTTGCCCTGGGCCCTGCATATCACAAACGTTGTTCAGGACCCAGAGAAAAGCTTCTCTGCATCACTTTCCCTGCATCCTCAAAACCAAAGGTGACTGTGTCAAAACACAATGAAGGTTTGTGGGTGGCTCTGCTGCCAGTGTGAATGATCAACACCGGCTGGGAGTCTGGAGAAGTTCTGAGTGGGAGAAGTGCTTAAGTAAGAGAAAGGAAAAATTAACATGTCAAATCCTTCTCTGATAGCTTGAATACATTTTTGCATAACAAAATATCTTCTCCAAGTAGGACTGAGTTTACTTGTTTTCCTTTCTTTGTATTCCAATTCATCGTTCTGGTGTGAATTAGTAAGGTTTCAGCCAACAGTTGCACAGGGTGGAGAAGAATATGTTGCAATACTAAACAATTAAAACTAATTTTAGGGGACTTCCCTGGTGGTCCAGTGGTTAAGACTCTGCGCTTCCACTGCAGGTGGTGCAGGTTCAGTCCCTGGTTGGGGAACTAAGATCCCACATGCCACATGGCCAAAAAAAAGACTAATTTTAAATGTGTATACATATATATATTCATATAGATATATCATATACTATACAATACTGATTCTTTACCTTGGCATAAAATGGACATTTTATGCTCGAATGGCAAATGCTTTTATTTCCATGAAAATATTTTATGAAGTTTAATTAAAGTTAAAATGAAAACATTTTGGTTTGGGGACTTCCCTGGTGGTACAGTGGTTAAGAAACTGCCTGCCAATGCAGGGGACATGGGTTGGATCCCTGGGCTGGGAAGATCCCACATGCTGTGGAGCAGCTAAGCCCTTGAGCCACAATTACTGATCCCATGTGCCACAACTACTGAAGGCCCAGTGTGCCTAGAGCCCGTGCTCCACAACAAGAGAAGCCACCGCAATGAGAAGCCCGCGCACCACTATGAAGAGTAGCCCCTCACTCGCCGCAGCTAGAGAAAGCCTGCACGCAGCAACGAAGTCCCAACACAACCAAAAATAAATAAATAAAATAAAATAAAATAACATTTTGGGGCTTCCCTGGTGGCGCAGTGGTTGAGAGTCTGCCTGCTAATGCAGGGGATGCGGGTTCGAGCCCTGGTCTGGGAAGATCCCACATGCCACGGAGCAACGGGCCCGTGAGCCACAATTACCGAGCCTGCGCGTCTGGAGCCTGTTCTCCACAACAAGAGAGGCCGCGATAGTGTAAGGCCCGCGCACCGCGATGAGGAGTGGCCCCCGCTTGCCACAACTAGAGAAAGCCCTCGCACAGAAACGAAGACCCAACACAGCCATAAATAAATAAATAACTGATTGGAAAAAAAAAAATAATAACATTTTGGTTTTATATAAATTATGTAAGTAATGTCAAAAATTGTTGAGGGCTATTTTTCCAAAGAAGATATACAAATGGCCAACAGGTAGATGAAAAGGTGCTCAGTATCACTAATTATCAGGGAAATGTAAATCAAAACCACAGTGAGATATCACCTCACACCTGTGAGAATGGCTATTCTCAAAAAGACAAGAGACAACAAGTGTTGGCAAGGATGTGGGGAAAAGGGAAGCCTGTGCACTGTTGGTGGGAATGGAAATTGGCGCAGCCACTATGGAGAACAGTATGGAGGTTCCTCAAAAAATTCAAAATAGAGTTACCATATGATCAGCAGTCCCATTTCTGGGTATTATATCTAAAGGAAATAAAGTCAGTCTCTCATATGTGAACCCATGTGTTCACTGCAGCATTATTCACTGTAGCCAAGATATGGAAACAACCTAAGTTCCCATCCATCAATGGATGAATGGGTAAAGAAAATGTGGGGTGTGTGTGTGTGTGTGCGTGTGTGTGTGGTATGTTGTCGACTGAAAGAAAAATGCACAATGCAAGAGTTGTGAGTTAAACTTGCTGAGGACTAACTATAGCCTGGGAGATCTGAAGAGGGTTCTGAGAAACTGCTCTGAAGAGGTGGTAGAAGCTTAGTTTATATATGACTCTTTTTTTTTTTTTTTTTTTTGGCTGGGGAATACACGCAGTCAAGCATACATTTTTGTAAAAGCTTGCCACTAGTCACAAAGAACAGATATCACAAGTTAATGATTTTAGTGCTTTTCTATGTATGGGAAGATGCAAGAAGCTGGGTTCATTAAAATTCTTCCTGAGATACATCTTACTATCTAAGGGGCCTGCTTGTCCAAAGCACAGAGCATCCTCTTATCGCCTTTAATTTCCTCTGTCTGAAGCACAGATTGCTTCATCCTGTCATCGCCTTAATTTCTCTGTCTGAAGCACAGGGTGCACTGTCAGTCAGCGACTACAGTGGGTTAATCTTTGTAAAATTGGATGGTGGGCAAAACACTCAGCTCTTCTTTTTTGGGATCTTAGTTCCCCAACCAGGGATCAAACCCGTGGCCCCTGCAGTGGAAGCACAGAGTCCTAACCATTGGACCGCCAGGGAATTCCCTGTTCTTCTTTTGTTTTATATATATATATATATATATATATATATATATATATATATATATATATATATACATACACACACACACACACACATATATATGTATATATATAAATAGAATATAATTCAGCCATAAAAAAGAAGGAAATTCTGCCATTTGCAACAACATGGATAAAACTTGAGGGTATTATGCTAAGTGAAATGTCAGACAGAGAAAAACAAATACAGTTGACCCTTGAACAACATGGATTTGAACGGCATGGGTCCACTTATAATCAGATTTTTTCCAATAGTAAATACTATGGTACTACACAATCGGAGGTTGGTTGAATCTGCAGATTTGGAACTGTGAATACGGAGGAACCACATATGCAGAGGGCCAGCTATGAGTTATATGCAGGTTTTCAACTGTGAGGAGAGTCAGCACCCCTAACTCCTATACTGTTCAAGCGTCAATTGTGCTGTCTGATCTCATATATGGAAACTAGAAAAACTGAACTTATGGAACAGAGAGCAGATTGGTGGTCACCAGGGTACCAGGAATGGATGATGGTGGTCAAAGGGTACAAACTTCCGGTTATAAGATGGGTAAGTTCTGGGGAATCTAATGCACAGCATGGTGACTATAATTAACAATACTGAATTATATACTTGAAAGTTGCCAAAAGAGTAAATCTTTTTTTGTTGTTACATTGGAGTATAGTTGCTTTACAATGTTGTGTTAGTTTCTGCTGTACAGCAAAGTCAATCAGTTATACATATATATATATTCCCTCTTTTTTGGATTTCCTTCCCATTTAGGTCACCACAGAGCATTGTGTAGAGTTCCCTGTGCTATACAGTTGGTTCTCATTAGTTATCTATTTTATACATAGTAGTGTATATATGGCAGTCCCAATCTCCCAATCCATCCCTCCCCCCTTGGTAACCATTCGTTTGTTCTCTATATGTGTCTCTATTTCTGCTTTGCAAATAAGTTCATCTATACCGTTTTTCTAGATTCCACATATATGTGTTAATAGAAATGGTAACTGCATGAGGTGATGGTTGTGTTAACCAACATTATTGTGGTAATCATTTCACTATATACATGTATATTAAATCATCACATTATGAACCTAAACGTACACAATGTTATATCTCAGTAAAGCTGGAAAAAAACTGTCAAGGGTACTAACAGTTAAGAAAAGGGTGGATAGGGCTTCCCTGGTGGCACAGTGGTTGAGAGTCTGCCTGCTAATGCAGGGGACACGGGTTCGAGCCCTGGTCTGGGAGGATACCACATGCCGCGGAGCAACTAGGCCCATGAGCCACAACTACTGAGCCTGCGCGTCTGGAACCTGTGCTCCGCAACAAGAGAGGCCACGATAGTGCGAGGCCCGCACGCCGCAATGAAGAGTGGCCCCCGCTTGCTGCAACTAGAGAAAGCCCTAGCACAGAAACGAAGACCCAACATAGCAATCAATCAATCAATCAATTAAAAACAAAAAAAAGAAAAGGGTGGATAAGCCAGAATTTTGGCCCTGGATATAGACGTATTCTTTGTGCCATATACGGCGTACTGTTCGAATTTAACATTAAAAGATGGGGCCTCATCTGTTCTGATAAGAGACATACTTGGAAACAGTTCAAAGGTTATGTATGATGTTGTAGGAGATCAGAAGATCAGAATATGCCACCTCAAAATATGCCTCTTTGGCATAAGGATTATTTTGAGCTGAAGGCAATTAAGAAGGTGCAAATGAAAAAAAATGCTTTTTCCCTAAAAGCAAGTCATAAGTTTCCCTTCGTGAAGGTGTTCCCCCTCCCCTCTCCTATACCAGGAGGAAAACGATTCTTATTTCTGGAGACAGAAAGTCAGCACCAAGATAGGTGCTGACAAACAAATCTTACTAAAATAACCATTATCTTCCATTAGTTTCCTCCCTTCCCATAATTTACCACCCATAGAAGCCCAAACCCCTTTTCCTTTGACTTGTCACGTCTCCGCATTGATTGTTCTTTGTTAACATGGTATACAAGCTCCTGGGTCTAACTGCTTGTTCCGGGTCCTAACTGCTTTTCTATGAAGGCCTCCATGCATGTAAAGATTAAAATACTAGCATCACATAAAATCTGTGTGCCTTTCCTTTTGTTAATCTGTCTTTGTCAGTTTAATTCTCAGGCCCCAGTCATAGAACTGAAAAAGATAGAGGAATAGTTTTTTTCCTCCCTTACAGTTTTTCTAGGTCTGCCCAAAGATAGAACAATATTGATGAAAATATATATAAACTGTGACCTTACAACCATTCTAGGACACTAATTATATCCAGCTGAATGTTGTTAAGGCTATTAGACTTAATTTAGACAAGATATGAAATGCCCAAAAAGAGTTCAGTGAAATCACAAAAAATGCTCAAATGAAAAACAAATCATGGTATTTGTTGGAAAATTAAAATAATTTTGAATTTGCATTATCCAGTTATTTGGTATAAACTGTTGCTTGCTACTAAAAGTATTAGCAGAAGTTTATTTTTTAAAACTATTTCACTTTTAAAAGGATTAATTTTTTTAATTTTTGAGAACATGTTTTTCTAAATCAAAAGAAGCTACATATGAAATACGCAAAAAAAGTGATAGTCCAATAAAATAGTAGGATATCAGAACATGGAAACAGACAATTTGCTTGATTCTGAAGGAGAGGATTTACTTACAAATGATCCTAAAACTAATTCTGTGGAGACCCCTTTCTGGTCAAATTAAATCAAGAAGTAGTCTTCTTTTAAAGAGAAATTTGCACCAATCAAGCAAGATACTGCTATTTTGGTTTTCTATGGAATATTTCAACATTGAAAAATATTTGAAAATAACTGAATAAATATACTGTATACTGTATGAATACAGATATTCCTTTAGAAGATGATAAAAATCATAATAAATATTAACAGTATATGATGAAATTAAAATATTTTTATAATATATTCTGTAATAATCATTTTATATATGCAACCCCATTGTTGCATATCATGATATACATGATACATAAAATATGTAAAATTATTGGTTTCTTTCCAAATGTAGGTATTGCTTTGAGAATATTGGCAATTATAGTTGTTACTGCCCCAGCAGAGCAACATTTCTCCAAATGAAATAATTAAAAAATTTTTTTAAATCATCTAAGAACTACAGTGTTATATTACAGACATTAGTAATGTCTAATTTGACATCATTATCAATAAAATGCATGTTATGGAAATCTTGATTTGCTGAAATGAAGGCAGGAAAATAAATGTTATGGAGTAAATATAAAAACAATTGATTAACCATGTGTACCTTTAATTTATTACTCACCCAAACATCACTGGACCATCAACAGAACAGGCAGACATGCGCGATAATAATTATATTCATCATCTTTGATTTTTGCCATGTTTCAATCACATAAAGATTATAGCTGCTTACACATTTTTCAGTTTTATCATTTTGGAAGTACGCTTGCCAAAGTAAGTGGGCAGAACATATTTTATCTAACAGTATGTTAGCTTGACTTATAACTTCTAAATATTTTTGTATGATACATGGCCTCAATTTACACTATTGACCTGGGTCTCACAAATGTTAGGAAACCTGCTTGTGAATATCCTCAAAAAGCAGTATTTGTTTGGGAAAAGTTGATGTGTAGACACTGGAGGTCATAAGTACTATTTCTGATTTCCTTTCCATTTCACTTTGACTTACTGCCAACATCCTTTACTATTATTTTTCTTCCCATTAAAACTTACTTCCTCCACAGTAATTATTTCTACAGATTGATTCATTGACTTTTCTCTGAAATCATCCATTATTAGCTTAAAAGCCTTTGGTCCTATGGTGAATTCCTGGGCAAACAATTCTCTTGAGTGCTCTGCATCATCAACCAAGATCCCATGGTTGTGGCATCTTTAAGCCACAAATGACAGGTACATGTTGTGTGTGCCATCATTTTTTATCTGGTACATATGGCAGAGACTGCTAACTGAACACAGAATCTTTCCCACTGATCCTGGATGCAGTCTCAAAATACATTCTCCTACATGGTGTTCCAGGTAGCCATTATTAATAATTTGGAGTTGGCACAGTTAGTGAAATCTATTTGCCATCCCTGGCCTAAAGCTAGGTCAGACCTTGTGATAGGTGCTGGGCATACAGAAGTAAATGAAATAGTCTCTCTCCTTGAGAAGTTCAAACTTTATTGGTAAGTGGTCCTTAATGATCTGGAAAGAATTCTGCATACTTTCTAAGAATTATCTCCCATTCCTGAAGTCACTTTGAAAGTCAGAAATCCCCTTCATCCTTTAGGGATTTGTCAGGGAAAGCAAACATCAGACATAAAAGCATGTACATGGAGTTGATTTCAGAATTTTTAAGCCATAGTCCACCAATATTCATTTTTAATTTGAAATAAACTTTATTCAAGTATAACAATTATAAAGATGTGTACAGCATCTACCTACCATGTGTACAGCATGATTATCATAAAGTGAACACACCTGTGTAAACACCCCCCAGGTGGAAAAACAGAACATTACCAGCAAAAGTCCCCTGTGCCCATTCCCAATTATTATCTCCATCTTCCTTCCTAAAGATAACCACTATCCTGACTTCTAATACCATGGATAACTTTTGAACTTTTTGTGAATGGAATCTCATAGTACTTATTCTTTCATGTGCCTGGCTACTTTTGTTCAACGTTATGTTTATAAGATTAATCCATATTATTACATGTGGTAGTATTTATGGTATTTATGGGTATTGCATCCCATAAATTATTCTATTATATGACTGTTCCATTATTTATCCATTCTAGTGTTGATGAACATGTGGATTTATTCCATGTTTTAACTATTATGAATAACACTTCTAAGAAAACCCTTGTACATGACTTTTGTTGTACTTATGTTCACATTTATATGCCTAAGGAGTGAATTGCTTTATATTAAACTTTAGTAAATATATTCAACTTCAGTAAAATAATGATAAATTATTTTCCAAATTGGTTATACCAACTTATACTTCTGCCAGCAGTGTTTGAGAGTTTCAATTACTTCACATTCTTGCCGACACATGGAATTGTTTGTGCTTTTAATTTTAGCCATTCTCTTAGGAAGATAGTGGTATTTCATTATTATTCTAATTTGCATTTCTCTGATACCTAATGATTTGAGAAGCTTTTCATTTTTTTTTTCCATATGCCTAACATCTTTTGTGAAGTGCTTGTTCAAGTTTTTTAACCATCTTTCTTTTGGATTGTTGCTTTTTCTTATTGATCTGTAGGAGTTTTTTGTATTTTCTGAATATAAGCCCCTCGTTGATTACATGTCTTGCAAATATTTTCTCACACTCTGTGTGGTTTGTCTTTTTACTCACTTCTTTAGTGTTGTCTTGGCTATTGTTACCTCCTTGCATTTTATACAAGTTTTAGAAGCAGCTTGTCAATTTTCACACACAGCCCACCCCCCAAAAAAAATTGTTGGGATTTTAATTTGGTTTAATTAGGTTCCATACATCACCTTGGGAAGGAATAACACATTTATGATATTGAGTCTTCCAGTCTATGAAAATGGTATATCTCTTCATTTATTTAGTTCTTCTTTAAATTCTCTAAATAATATAGTTTCTGTGCAAAGTTCTAACAAATCTTTCATGAAATTTATTCCTAAGCAGTTGATGTTTTTGGTGCTATTGAAAATGATAGCATTTCTAAAATTTCATTTTCTAATTGTTTATTGCTGGTGTATAGAAATGCAATTGATCGTTTTTCTATATTGACCTTTTGCTGGTGACATTGTTGAATTCACTTATTAATTCTAATAGTTTATCTATAGGTTCTTTTAGACTTAGTACATACATAATTATGTCATCTGCAAATAACAGTATATTTATTCTTTTCCAATCCTCATACTTTGTTTTTTTTCTTTTTTTATAAATTTATTTATTTTATTTATTTATTTTTGGCTGCGTTGGGTCTTCGTTGCTGTGCGCAGGCTTTCTCTAGCTGCGGTGAGCAGGGGCTACTCTTCGTTGTGGTGTGTGCGGGCTTCTAATTGTGGTGGCTTCTCCTGTTGCGGAGCATGGGCTCTAGGCGCATGGGCTTCAGTAGTTGTGGCTTGTGGGCTCTAGAGCGCAGGATCAGTAGTTGTGGCGCATGTGCTTAGTTGCTCCGCAGCATGTGGGATCTTCCCAGACCAGGGCTGGAACCCTTGTCCCCTGCATTGGCAGGCGGATTCTTAGCCACTGCATCACCAGGGAAGTCCCTGTTTTTTCTCTTCACCTTAATTCATAAGCTAAAGAATCTAGTACAATCGTGAATAGAAGGTGTTACAGCAGATATCCTTGCCTTGTTCACAGTCATCGGGAAAATTTTCAATATTTCACCATTAAGTATGATGTTTGTTATAGATTTTTGTATATACCCTTTATTCTATTAAGAAAGTGCCTATCCATTCCTAGTTTGTTGTTGCTTAAAAAATATATGCTGAATTTTATCACTTTTCCTGAATTTCCTAAAAGGATCATGTGATTTTTCTCCTTTACTATATTAACGTTGTGAATGACATTGATTAATTTTCAATGTTAAACAACCTGCATTCTGGATTAGAGTCAAATTTGTCATGATATATTATTCTTTTTATGTATACCAGGATTTGGTTTGCTGATATTTTGGTTGAGATTTTTTTATCTGTGTTGTGAGAGTGGTATATAGTTTTCCTTTCTTGTGTTATATACTTGTCAGGTTTTGATATTAAGATTGTGCTGGACTCATAAAACAACTTTCCAGTCTTCTCTCTTTTTCTATTCTCTGAAAGAGTTTCTGTGAATTGGCACTATTTCTTCCTAAAATGTTTGGTGTAATATACCAGTGAAGCCATCTGGGCCTGGAATTTTCTTTGGGGGCAGATTTCACTTACAGACGGAATTTCTTTCGGTAGTAGATTTAGGACTAGTCACATTTCTCTTTCTTCTTGTGTGAATTCTGGTAAGAAGTGTTTTCCTAGTATGTTGTCAGTTTCATCTAAATTTCCAAATGTAACAGCACAAAGTTGTCCGCAATGACTTTTTTATTATTTTAAATATCTGTAGAACTTGAAATGTCCCCCTTTTCATTTCTCATTTGTTATTTGTTCTTTCTCTGTTTCTTTTGATCAGTCTTGACAGAGGCTTATCCATTTTATTAGTCCTTTAGAAAACCAACTTTGTTTATCCTGTGATATATTTTTATGGTTTATTAATTTCTGCTTTTTGTTATTTCCTTCCTTCTCCTTTTTTGGGTTTACCTTTATGTTCTTTTCCTAAGTTGTTGAGATGAATGCTTGAGATCATTGCTTTTCATCCTTTTCCCCCTGATATATGCATTTAAGACTCTCTACACAGCTTTAACTTCATCTCACAAGTTTAGATACATTGTGTTTCCAATATTATTCACTTCAAAATATATTTTGATCTCCATTGTAATTTCTTGACTCATGGGTTATTGAAAATTAGACACTAAAAATATTGTTTCATCTCCAAATATTTTGGAATTTCCTAGTTTTCTTTTTGTTACTGACTTCACAGCTTAATTCCACTGTGGGCAGAGAACACACCATGCCTAATTTTATCCTTTGGAAGTTGTTGGGATTAACTCTAAGAATAAGCATATGGTAAGTTTTGGTAAATGTTCCATATATATTTGAAAATGTGTATTCTATAGATATTTGGTACTGTGTTCTAAATATATCAATAAGATTGTGTTTATTACTTACGTTACTTAAATCACATACATTCTTTTTTTTTTAAACATCTTTATTGGAGTATAATTGCTTTACAATGGTGTGTTAGTTTCTGCTTTATAACATAGTGAATCAGCTCTACATATACATATATCCCCATACCTCCTCCCTCTTGCGTCTCCCTCCCAGCCTCCGTATCCCACCCCTCTAGGTGGTCACAAAGCACCGAGCTGATCTCTCTGTGCTATGCGACTGCTTCCCACTAGCCATCTATTTTACATTTGGTAGTATATGTAAGTCCATGCCACTCTCTCACTTCATCCCAGTTTACCCTTCCCCCTCCCCATGTCCTCAAGTCCATTCTCTACGTCTGCATCTTTATTCTGTCCTGCCCCTAGGTTCTTCAGAACTTTTTTTTTTTTAGATTCCATATATATGTGTTAGCATACGGTATTTGTTTTTCTCTTTCTGACTTACTTCACTTTGCATGACAGACTCTAGGTCCATTCACCTCACTACAAATAACTCAATTTCGTTTCTTTTTATGGCTGAGTAATATTCCATTGTATATATGTGCCACATCTTCTTTACCCATTCATCTGTCGATGGACACTTAGGTTGCTTCCATGCCCTGGCTATTGTAAATAGAGCTGCAATGAACATTGTGGTATATGACTCTTTTTGAATTATGGTTTTCTCAGGGTATATGCCCAGTAGTGGGATTGCTGGGTCATATGGTAGTTCTATTTTTAGCTTTTTAAGGAACCTCCATATTGTTCTCCATAGTGGCTGTATCAATTTACATTCCCACCAACAGTGCAAGAGGGTTCCCTTTTCTCCACACCCTCTCCAGCATTTATTGTTTGTAGATTTTTTGATAAATCACATACATTCTTATTCTTTTTTTTTTTTTTTTTTTTGTCCACTTCTTCTATCAGTTCCTAAGAGAACTTTGTTGAAATATCCCACCATAAATGTGGATTTGTCTCTTCTCCTTGTAGTTCTGTAAACTTTTTGCTTTATATATTTTGGGGCAATGTTATTAGTGTATATGTTAAACTTTTGATTTTTTTCTGGTGAATTTACCATTTTATTTTTATGTAATGTCCCTTTATAGCAGCATTTCTCAACTGTGGTGCTATTGACATATTGGGCAGGAGAACTCTTTGTTGAGTGGGTATGGTGGTGCTGTCCTGTGCACGGTAGGATGTTTAGCAGTATCCTTGTTCTCTACCCACTAGATGCCAGTAGCATCCCGACCCTACCCATGACAATCAAAACTATATGAATAGGGACTTCCCTGGTGGTCCAGTGGTTAAGACTCCAAGCTCCCAATGCAGGGGGCCCAGGTTTAATCCCAGGTCAGGGAACTAGATCCCACATGCTGCAAGGAAGATCCTGCTCGCGGCAACGAAGATCCGGCGTGTGACAACTAAGACCCGGCACTGGGACTTCCCTTGTGGCTCAGTGGTTAAGAATCCACCTGCCAATGCAGGGGAAACAGGTTCGATCCCTGGTCCAGAAAGATCCCACATGCCACGGAGCAGCTAAGCCCGTGTGCCACAACTACTGAGCCCACACGCCACAACCAGTGAAGCCTGCACACTCTAGGGCCTGTGTGCCGCAACTACTGAGCCCACGCACCTAGAGCCTGTGCTCCACAACAAGAGAAGCCACCCCGATGAGAAGCCCATTCACCAAAATGAAAAGTAGTCCCCACTTGCCACAACTAGAGGAAGCCCGCGGGCAGCAACAAAGACCCAACGCAGCCAAAAAAAAAAAAAAAAAAAAGACCCGGCACAGGCAAATAAATAAATATTAAAAAAAAAATAAATGTCTAGACATTCCCAAATGTCCACTGGAGGGCAAAATCGCTCGTACTTGAGAGCCACTCATCTATAGTAATGCTTTGGGTTGTAAAGTCTATTTTGTCTGATGTTAGTAAAGCCATTTCTATTGATATTTGCAAGGGTTTTTTTGTTGTTGTTAATCATTTTACTTTCAGTACTCTTACGGTACCTCTCTTGAAAGCATAATGCTGATCTCTTTTTAATCCAGTCTTACAATCTTTTAATTGTAATTGGAGTATTTGTTCCTTTTACCTTTAATGTGATCACTGATATTTTTGGGTTAAAATAATTATGAATATTTATCTCATATTTAATCCACTATTCTATGTCCTTTTTCTCTTCTTTCTTACCTTTTTGGGTTCTGTATTATTTTACTATTTTGTTATTGCACCCATTAGTTGAGAATTCTTTTATTATTCTTTTAGTTGTTATCCTACAGATCATGACATGAATCTTTAAATTATTAAAATTTAATATGTTAGTGCTTTTCCCACTTTCTGTACTATCCTAGGATCTAGGGCCTTTTTACTCCATGCACCTCATCTCACTTTTTGTGAATTTTTATTTCTCCATATATATTACCCAAGTAATTCATCATGCAAAATACTTTTTAATCCATGGCTTGATAGCTTTAATCAGTTTTAGAAAATTTTTGGCCATCATGGCTTCAAATACTGCTTCTATCCCATTTTCTCTCTCTCTCCTCAACATCTGAGACTTCATATTAGACTTTCTCACCATATCTCATAGAAAATACCTTAGAAATACCAATAGAAAGCTGGTGTGTCTATACTACATTCTTTTCTGTTTTTTCCTTCCTTTAGTCTCTCTGGGCTTAAGTCTGAATATCTTTCCTTTTGACCTATCTTCCAGATCACAAGCTCCCTTTAGCTGTATCTAATCTGCTAATTAAACCCTGTTTCAGTTATCTGTTGCTACATAACAACCCATCCCCGAATTGTGTAGCTTAAAACAATCATCACCATTTACTTGCACATAATTCTGCAATCTGAGCCAGGCTCAGTAAGGACTGCCTGTAGCTTATGGGGGTTGGAGGACCCAAGATGGCTACACTCACATGTCTGGCACCTCAAGTAGGGGGATCAGAAGAGTTGGGGGCTGTCTAGGTGTCTCTCTCTCTCTATAGTCTTTCATTCTCCAGGGTCTGTCTCTCTCCACGTGCCCCTTCCCCTTCCATACCAGCAGGGTATTTGTAATTACAGTAACTCCCCTTCAAGTTGTGAAATTTCAAAGACGTTAACGTGCACCTGGTTCCAGCAAGGAACCAGAACCTGTGCCAGCAACGTCAGGAGTGAGTGAAATTGCAGCTTGCCCTCCGTCTCCTATTGCTGACGATCCTTCAGCTCTACCATCTTCCACCTCCTCTACCTCCTCCAGTCAGTAACTCTTCTTGCCTGTTCACTTGATGCCAGCCCCTGGATGCCAGCTGTTGTACTGTACTACTGTACTTTTCAAGGTACTGTACTGTAAGAGTCAAAATGTTTTATTTTCTGTGCTTGTTTGTTTTTTATGTATTTTTTGTGTGAAAAGTATGATAAACCTATTCCAGTACAGTACTATAGAGCTGATTGTGTTAGCTGGGTACCTAGGCTAACTTTTTTGGACTTACGGACAGATTGGACTTCCGAACGCGCTCTAGGAACAGAACTCGTTTGTATGTAGGGGACTTACTGTATTTACACGGTGGGCCAGGATTCCAAGAAGGTGAAAGTGGAAGTTACTACGCCTCACAATGGCTAGGACTAGAGCTAGCAACGCATCATTTCTCCCACATCCTTCACTCCACACAGCAGCCCTTCAGATGGTTGCCGTTAGATACACTGGCCTCTCGTAACTCCTGCAACACTACTTCATCTGACATGTTTTTGATTCCCTCACCATCCTCCTTGTTGTCCATGACTTCTAGTCCTAGAACAATGACTGACACACAGCAGTACTCGACAAATATTTGTTCAATAAGTCAATGAAGAAATGAATGCTAACTGTTGATCCAAGGCTCTCTTCAGCAGCATTTACACAAATATTGGAACAATACTAGCCAAAGTGGTAGCTAAATTTGCAAATTCTTCGTCTTTAATACTTTCTACATATTGAATCACCTCTTCTCCCAAATAGCTGATAACTCACTAAAGTTCTCCAGTTTGTTTCTCAGCCTGAGACAGGACTGTGAAGGGAGAAGAATGAGAACAGTCTTAATAGAAACAGCCTTGGACTCTGAGTATCAGGGAGGAAAATTCCCAGGACCTAAACAATATCCCTTTCCTTCCCCAAAAAAGATGCAGGTGACTCAAGTATGTCTTCAGAGAACATTAACATGCATCTAGGGTCATTATTGGGGGGCTCTCTGTTTCTATACATTGTGGCCTGAGTGCAGTTGCTGCTGTTACCCACCCTCCCTCCAGCAATGCTGACCCCAACCTTTGACCCCTACCCTGCCCCATCGTGGCCCATGCTGAGTTTATGATGCCTTTTGCCAACCTAGAACTTACTGGTGCTCACACTGAGGTGGGAGTTCCCTCTCTCACCACAAGTAGTATATTACAGTTCTTCTATTTGACTGTCACAAAGGTGTCAATATCTTATGATCCTTTCTCTTTCAAAGAATATGAGACCAGTTCTTCTGGGACTGGGTCAAAGGACATTTGAGAGATAACCCTAGTGGCAAAAGTAATAGAAATGAACTCTGATGCAAAGTCCAGGGAGTGCCCTTCTGACATACCGAGTGTGTGTGTAACACCAAATTTTCCCAACTCCCTTTCCATAATTCTTTTCACCACACCATGTTAACAACAAAGACAACAATATAAACTAACATTTAATGAGTACTTATTATGTGCCAGGCACTGTTCCGAATGCTTTAGATATATCATCTCATATATAATTTTGGGTGGAGGAATAGAGTGTAGGTAATTGAAGCATCGTGGAATGGGTGAATTGGGAGACAAGATCTGAAGGAACTGTTAGAAGAGTTTTATCAGGAAGCTGAGCCAAGATATGAAAGGGGAAGGTGAAAACAGGACAGGGTTGACAGCATGTGTGGATGTGTGAGTGAGAAGTGGCAAAAAATAGATCAGGTAGCCAAGGGCAGGGAGATGTAGTAGCCCATCAGGATTTGAGGATGCTGAAATCAGGTGATCAAAGGAAGTTGATATTATCACCACATGTGAATGGAGATCCTTCCAATTTTCAAGTAAAATTAATGTATTCTATTTTGACATAGCACATAGACCAGCTCTTGGGGCCACATTGATTAAAATAAAATACATCAGACTCTTTTAATGGTCTTAGTGGTATCTCTAAAGGGTTACTTATTATCTGTTAAATATTTGAATAGAGCATTGTTCTGGAATAGCCAGAGGAACAATCCTTTGCATAAAAGTGGAGGACCCAGTCTGAAAGCTCTGTCTTCAGTGAAAGCCACAGAGCAATGCTTCATCCCTGGCAAAACTGTGTTGACAAGGTGGTCTGCATCCAACCTGGCTGCAGAACAGATGGGCTCTTAGCCAAGCACATTAGGAGATTCCCGATGACCAGTCAGAGGGAGCCTGTAAGGGGATCCCATGTGCGTGTGTCATTAAGTGTGACTTGGTCCGGCAGGAGAGGCAGGCGGAAAATGTGCGCTGAGCAGTCAGGCCGGGGCTCAATTAAAAACCTGAAACCAAAGCCTAGACTGGGAGAAATCTCCACATTATCGATATAACCAAACCCCCATCAAATGTCCCTTCTTTGGACTCTGTCTTCAACCACTCTGCTGGCTCCTTCTCCTAATAACAAACTCAAATTTCTCCAATCTTTAAAATCCAGCCAAATAATCACAACAGAACAACTCTCCCTGCATGCTTTTGGGCTATTCCTTCTCCACCGCTGGGAATGAGCTGTCTACACTTCCTGCCTCCACAGGTTCACCTTTCACTCCCATCTCAAGCCACTGCTCTCTGGTTTCTTCTCATCACCATTTCAGTGACACAGTTCCCAACAAGGACACCAAATACTTCTCAATCACCAGATTAAATGGAGCCATCGCCTCCTTTATCTTAACTTGACCTCCCTGTGGCATGTATCTGGACATCTCCCTCCTTCTGGAAATTCTTTAATTCTTTGGTTCCTACAGGACCACGTTCCTCTTCTTCTTCTGCCTGACCCTTAAATGTTGGTGTTACCTGGCTCCATCCTCGCCACCGCTTTTTACATTCTACACGGTCTCCTAGGAACCTCCCTCATGGTTTCAGCCACCACTTATCTACTGAAGTCACTCGAGTCTCTATGTTCTACCTTGACCACTTTCCCTACGCTGTGTATTCAGCTCTCCACTAAAGCATCTCTCTCTGGATACCCCAGGAAATCTCAACACACAAAACCACTCATGATCTCATCTCCAAATTGCCCATTCTTCATGGATTTCCTCATCTCAGTGAATGTCAAAACTAATCATCCCATTGCTTAAGCCAGAGACCAGGGAAGAGTTTTTGACTCCTCCTTCTTCCTTGCTACATACTGCCCAGTGAGTCAGCAAGGCCTGTCTCAGCCCTTGTCTTCTCTCTTCTGGAGAGAGCCCCCCACCTGCCAGCTGAGCTCCTGCCTCCAGACTCTCACCCTCAAATCCACCTCCACAGAGGCCCCCGGAGTAATCTGTCTAAACCCAAACAATGATCGTGCCCCTCCCCTATTTAAAGTCCTCCCATGGCTTCCAACTGACCACCTTTCCCCTCTCATTTCTCTCCTCTCCCCTATCTCTAATCTGTGCCCAGAGGGAGGCGGGACCATGTGGGGAGAGCAGCCAACAGCTAGGGCTTTGGCAGCTGGTCAGAGGGATCTGGGTTTGGCATAAGAGGATATAGGAACCATTCACAGGTTCATTAGCAGCGCATGATGACATGACGACAGGTATACATGGCAGTCCTAGAAGTGGGAGACACATTAGCAGGCTGCTATAGACTGAATGTTTGTATCCTCCCAAAATTCATGTTAAATCCTAATGACCAATGTATTTGGAAGTGGGACCTTTGGGAGGTGATTAGATCATGAGGATGGAGCCCTCATCAATGGGATTAGTGCTCTTATAAAAGAGATCCCAGAGAGCTGCCTCACTCTCCTCCCCTTTACCCCTTACCCCATGTAAGGACACAGAGAAAAGACTATTTTCTGTGAACCAGGAAGCAGGCCCTCACCAGACAAATGAATTGCCTATGCCTTGATCTTGGACCTCCCAGTCTCAGAACTGTGAGAAATAAATTTCTGTTGTTTATAAGTCACCCAGTCTACAGTATTTACAGTATTATGTTATAGCAGCCCGAAGAGACTACGATTTACACAGGCTCTTGCAACAGAGGCAAAAGGACCTAGACTAGTCTACAGTGAGAAAACAGGAAAAGGTGAACCTGTAGGACTGGTGAGGAAGGGTAAATATCTAAAAAGGAAAATCACCAGATGCAAGTAGTAAGGAAATGCATTAGTAGATAATGTTAAGCACTATTAAAGTAAACAATCCACAGGAAGTCTAGAGAATTTAAAGCCCCATTAAAGGAACACGAGCAGGGGTTAAAACACACGCACAATTCTACACAGCAAGTGAGGAACGCAAATGCTGGGAGGAACTGTAGCTTCTATAAAAGGGGGAGAGGGCAAGAAAGCCTAGAAGAGGGGACAGACACAAACAAGGAGACAAGATGAGGACCACATAAAGTCCGTTACGCTCAGGAGCTGCGTCAGCTGACCTCTTAAAGATGAGCTTCAGGATGATGAGAGAGGCAGCATTCATTGGGCAGATTCAAAAAAACTTTGTCCAAAATGTTGCCAGGATTGGAAACGAGTGACCTGCCAGAATAAGTCCCTTTCACAAAACTACAGGCCTATAAGGCCCACGCATGGAAAAGCATAACCGCTTCCGGACTTTGGAGTTATGGAGGTCCGTGTTCGAATCCCGACTGTCCCGCTTGGCAAATTAGATAACCTCCGGTGACTCCGGTTAACTTGCCCTGGGTGGGTCACACCACATTGTGAAGGGCAGGCCTAGGGTGAGACCCCAACAAGGTCGCTGACTCCAGAGCGGTGCTCTTTCCAGCAGCCTGATGCTCTGCGTAGCGGGTCCCCTCGCGCGGCCGGCCCCCGGCCTGGAGCGCCTTTGTGCCCCACTCACCCGAGAGCACTCGCAGAAGCGGCCCGCGGCGGGGAGCCGGGAGGGAGACCAGTCAGCGGGAGGTGGCCGTGGGACTGGGGGTGCCGGTGGGAGCGCCCCCGATGTGGCGCGGACGGGTGGGGAGCGGGCCGGCCAGGTGGTGATTGGCTGGGCTGAGGCTGGCAGGTCCGGGCCAAGAACAAAAGAGAGCGGGCGGCGGGCGGCCTCTGGAGTAGGTGCTCCCGTCCGCCCGGCGCGGGCTTCGGTGCTGGGGGAAGACGCACCCACCGCCCGCCCGCCGAGCTGCCGGGCTGGCGCGCTCGGTTTCTGCGCAAGAGCCGGCCGTGTACCTAGGAATTAACCGGCCGGCCCTGGAGGGGAGGGGTGGGGAGCGGGAAGTGGTGGTGGTGGGGGGGGATGTTGAGCGCGCGCGAGAACAATAATAAGATCGTGTTTGCGGTCGCTGCCCGAGGAGGAATTCGGAGGAGGCGCGAGGCCCGGTGCTCGCGCCGCGCCCGGGAGCCCGGGAAAGAGGCCGCCGGCGGCGGCGGCGGCGGCATGAGGCAGGCGACGCGGCGCCTGTGAGCAGCGCACGGCGGCGGCGGGGAACCTCAGCGCAGGGAGAGCCGAGCGGCCGGGGGCTCCCCTCCCCCGCTGCCGGGCGGTGATTTGCCGGGCCTGCTGCGCCCCCCGCCCACCCCTCGCCCCAGCCGCCGCCTCGCCGCTTCCCTTCGTCGGAGCGGCCGCTCGTCCGCCCGGCTCGAGGCCCGCGGGGAGCGCGGCGCAGTCCGTTGGCCCGCGGGGGGGCGGCCTCCCGGCATCTTCGCGTCGCCCAAGGACGACCAGGAAGGGGAGCGGCCGGGATGGCGCGTCCGCGGCCCCGCGAGTACAAGGCGGGCGACCTGGTCTTCGCCAAGATGAAGGGCTACCCGCACTGGCCGGCCCGGGTGAGTACGGCGGCCGCGCGCGGGCCCGCCCGCCCACCATTTTCCCCTTCATGATGGCGCGCCCGCCCCCTTTCCCCATTGCCTCAGCCCGGAGCGCGGAGCCCGCCGCGAGCGGCCGACTGCGGCCGGGGCTGAGGGCGCGGGCGGCGCTGCGCAGGGAAGACGGGGCCGCGCCGGAGGCGAGGGTTCCGGGCCGCGCCCGCACCCCGCGAGGGCCGCCATCCTTCCGCCCACTTTCGAAGGCGGCTCCGGCCCCGGCAGGCCCGCCGCTGCCTTCCTCCCGGAAAGCCGGTGGTGACCGGGAGCCCGCGCCGCCGGGAAGCGGGCCTGGAGTGGGGCCATCGCTCCGGGCAGGGTCGTTGGTAGACACCGCGGTCCCGGGCGAACGTCGGGGCACGTAGGGGAGCGTAGTGCAAATGGCTGTCGGAGAGCCGGCGGGCGCCTGCGGCGCAAATCCTGGAAAGGGGTAGTGGTCATTGAGAGCTAGCTGGAGCCTCTTGGCAGTCATTCATCCGTCTCTCGTTGCATCCTTCGCCATCCAGACTTGTTGAGTTTTCCCTGAGCGCGATTCCGGGTGCCCCGCCTGCCCTATCCTTGTCCTGGGGTACGTGCATCCTTGGTGCCCATGGTTCTTTTAAACCGACACCAAATAGCCGGGAGCTTGCAGCTTGGCACTGACTGGTGTGTCCTGTAAGCTCCTCGTGCCTTTTCACCTCCATGTTTGTTTTAGGTCAGATCCCAGACCTTATCCTCGGCCTCCCACAACAGTCCACAATAGCGCTCTCTTTCTGTGTAGCAGGGTTTTCGCTGGGCTCTTTCTCTAGAAAGCATCTGCGTGTAATACATAACATTAAATTTTATTAGGCCCTTTGCTAACATGTGTGCTTTGTGTCTTAAAATAAATCCCTTTTACTTTTATTTTATAACAGTTGGCAGTTAATTGCTTGAAATAAGAAACAGTGAAAAGGAGGGTCAAAACATGTTGAAGATTATGTTAGTAAACTTGAGGAATAGAAGTAGACATGGGAAATAGTGGCATAAGTATGAGTGCAGGCTCTAAAAATGTTGTATTATATGCAAGTGAAGGTACTGAGATTCCCCCCTCCCCCAAATACACCCATTCACAAAAGGAAGTGACATCATGGGTGGCCAGACTGAAATTTAGTGAAGTTGAAGTAATGGATGGACATAATCACTTTTTTTGTTTTTAGTTTGTCACGATTGTAAAATGGAAAGAAAACTGGGTCAGGAATTGGGGGACCCTGGCATCAGGTCTGGGCTCTGTTATGGGCTAATCATCTCAACTGTCTGAATATCCATTTCTGCAACTGTAAAATGATCATCTCTAGGATTCCTTCCAACACTAACAACCTCAGATTTCAAGGGGAAAAAACAGTCTTATTCAGATTCCGTGAGGCTGTGCAAATAACTTTTCTCCACATCTGAATTGTAGGTTTTCCTTAAATAAGGCAAAGTTTTCATGGTGGAATAATGGGTTATTTTTCCTACTACAGTGCCATAATGCTTTGGGGCAAGATTTGTTACTTTAGGAGTCCTTTAGGGAACCCCTTGAATATATTCGTTAAGTAAGAAATAAACAGCTATAGGGCACGTATGTTTATACATAGTCAAAAGTGAATTGAAAGTTATCATCACTAGTTGGTCATTTTCTTGTAACACAATGGCTTTCTTTAATCTTACCTTTGAAAATATCTCCTGAGAGTCAAAAAGAAAATAGACTTAAAATTTCATTAACATGTTGCTTGCATATGTTGGCCACCTGTAGTAATTTTGAAACAAAAAAGTGCTGCAGAAGTAGTCGTAGTTGTATATTTAATTGTACATAAAATTCCTAGGAGTTATAATTCCCAACCAAGGCAAAATGGAAAATAAAATGAGGAAATAAAATCAATTACATTGTTAGATAAGATACAGTAAATACAGGGGGAAAAATGTGTGTCTGTTCACATTTAACGTGAGCTCCTCAAGGGAAGGACCTAAGTCTCTAATTTTTTAAAAATATTTTATAGTGAGTGACATGTTGTAATTTCCAAAGAAAGGTAAAGGTTAGAAAAAGAAGAAAGATATTTGAGTCCCTACTCTTTGTTACAGTTGAATGTGTCAGTGTTCTCGTTTTATTTGCATCCCAATTCTGTGAGATAGTATCCCCACTTTACACCTAGCTATAGCTTTGTAGATGATGATATTATCAAGTATGGGGGGGAAAATCCTACTTATTTAAATTTCAAATATTGTCTCTTGATATGAACGCCAGCCATGTTGGGATTCTATCAATATATGGCCACAAGGAATGAAACATAGGAGGGAGAACATGGGGGAAACATTTCTTCAGGCTATGGGGAGGAGCTTTCTGATGGTCAGAGCTGGTCCACGTGGCATGGAGAAGTGACTTCTCTGCTGTAGAGAAGACATTTGTTTTGGTCCTAGGAATCCCCTTGTGAGGAATGTGAGTCTAGAGAATTCACACATCTAGTAAATTTGATCAGGTTGGTTTCAGCTTTTGGCTGAGCTTCACACTCTGTGCCCAGGGTGTGTTCTGTAGTCTAAGTTTCAGTTTACTACTCTGTAAAATAGGGATAATTCTCACCTCACAGATTTAGTGTATGTAAAAGCACTAAGCAGCAGTACTTGAATGTTCCTATCTTTTTTGCTTTTTGAATTTCTAATTTTTCCCCTGTATCACTACACTATTTAAAATTTTCAGCTCTTAAGTAGATTTGTTATTTGTCCAACATTTTATCATGAAAAATTTCAAACATAGAGAGAATTTAAAAAATTGTATAGTGAACAGCCATATATCTACCACCTAGATTCTGCACTTAACATTTTGCTATACTTGCTGTATCACCTATTTGTTCACATATCCATCCCTCTATCCATACAGCAGTCCATCTTTTTTTTAATGCATTTCAAAGTAAGTTGCAGATAATTTACTCCTAGACACTCCAGAATGTATTTCATTAACTAGAGGTCAATATTTTTAATAGATTCTTTTTTTTTCCTTTGAGGTAAAATTTACATAGACTGAAACACACTTACCTTAAATGTACCATTCAGTGAGTTGACAAATGTATACACTGGTATAATGCAAGCCCCTACTGGGACAGAACAGTACCAGTACCCAAGAAAGTTCCCTTATGCCTCTTCCCAGTTGATTGTTGTCCTCCTTCCTTTTCAGATGTATTATTTTAACATTAAGTAGCAGCTGGCTGTTTCTAATGGAGTATACTTGCTGTATATGACTTTAAAAATTAGAAGTTCAATTATGCCTAAGGATTAACTAGCTTAATACTAAAAAATACTTATGCTAAAACAAGAGTCTCTGAAGCCTTTTTTTTTTAATTTAAAAAAAATGTTTTATTTATTTTTTATTTTTGGCCACATAGGGTCTTAGTTGGGGCATGCAGGATCTTTCACTGCGGCATGCGGGCTTCTCTCTAGTTCTTCTCTCCAGTTGAGGCGCGCAGGCCTAGTTGCCCCATGGCATGTGGGATCTTAGTTCCCTGACCAGGGATCGAACCCGAGTCCCCTACATTGGAAGGCGGATTCTTTACCACTGAACCACCAGGGAAGTCCCTCTGAAGGCTTTTGATTGTGTACCTTGTTGGTAAAAAAAAAAAAAAATAGAGCATGCATCTCTACTATGTGTGAATTTACTTTAAAATTACATATACATGTACTTTGTACTATTATACCTATTATAAGATACATACGAAAAAACTAATAGGGATGACAGATGATATAGATATTTTATGTTTTAAAATTCTTATTGGCAAAATGTCATTAATAGTACTAGATTAAGTTTATATTTTAAAAAGTACTAATTTTTGGAATATTTTTGCCTCCTTCTTGTGACATCTGACTAGATTGTCACAGTTTTTATCTTCTAAAGAGATATTATAGAATAGAACTGTCAGCTTGGCCATTTCCTTGTTTGCTTGTGCTTACATTATTAGTGTCATCTTTGTAGGACTCCTTTAGCCACTTGTTCATTTAGCGAGAATTCTGTTAGAAGTAGATGTTCCATAATTCTACTCAACCAGGCACACACAAATGGCAATAAGTCACAGTATGCCTAAAGTGAATAAATATAACTACCTAAATAAGCAAACTAGTGTTAATTGATGTATTGGATATTAGTAAAATTTACTTTTTAGGTGAAAGAATAAGAAACTAAGATAGAAGTTGTACTATTTTCTTCTCAGACCCTCTAAAATCATCTTGTGTATCCCCTGAGGTGTGAGCACTCTGCTTATGTACCCCTACTCTAAAAAATGGAAAAACAAAAAACAATACAAAAACCAGGAAGTCTTAAAGCTCTTGTGTTTCAATTAAAGAGCTTTTTAAAAGTTAACCTTCTGGGGCTTCCCTGGTGGCGCAGTGGTTGGGAGTCTGCCTGCAGATGCAGGGGACACGGGTTCGAGCCCTGGTCTGGGAAGATCCCACATGCCGCAGAGCGGCTGGGCCCCGTGAGCCACAGTTACTGAGCCTGCGCGTCTGGAGCCTGTGCTCCGCAACAAGAGAGGCCGCGATGGTGGGAGGCCCGCACATCCCGATGAAGAGTGGCCCCCGCTCGCCGCGACTGGAGAAGGCCCTCGCACAGAAACGAAGACCTAACCCAGCCATAAATAAATAAATAAATTAATAAGTAAATAAATTAAAATTTTAAAAAAAATTAACTTTATATGAGAACTCTCAAACATCTTTAATAGGAGAGTAAGTTGATATAACCACTTTAGAAAACTGGCCTGATCTACTGTAGTTAAACATACGCCTGCCTTGTGATTTGGCAGTCTGTTCTAGGCATATACCCAAGAGAAATGGGTGTTTATGTCCACCAAAAGACTTGTACAGTAATGCTTGTACATGGCAGCTTTATCCATAATAGCAGAAGACTGAAAACAACCCAGATGTCCATCAACACGAGAACGGATAAGCAAATTTGTAGTATGTTTGTATAGTGGAGTACTACCCAGCAATAAAAAGGGGCAGACTACTGATGCCCACAAAAATATGGATGAATCTCAGAAATATAAGGTTGAGTGAAAAAAGCCAGACGCAAGACAGTACCTTCTGTATGATCCCATGATGTTCAAAAACAGGCAAAGCTGATCAATGGTGATCAGTTTGTGGTAGGTGGAGGTGGTGGTGGGGTTACTGACTGGTAGGAGGCACTGGAAATGTTCTGTATCTTGATCTGGGTTTGTACGTATGTAAAAATTTATCAAGCTTGCACATGGGGATTTATGCACTATTATGTATATAATGCCTCAATTTGTGTATATAATGCCTCAATTTTAAAAGCACACTTTGTATGAGGTGGGGAAAAAGAATCTAATACTCCAAGCTTCTTCTTGGATTGAATTTCACCATTCTTAGCTTTCAGTGAGAAATTTTTTCCTTTAGGGCTTCAGTCCTACAAAGTTGCATCTTCCTATTCCCTTTGACTATTTTAGAAGCTTCATTTACTACTTCACAGCTTTCTCTTGAGGCTTCTTTGTAGTTCTGGATTCTGCCTCTGTCTTTTGCTTAACTCTACTAGAGTCTTTCTGTTCCTTTCATGGTAAATCATTCATTGCTCATCATATTTTTGATCTAGCTCTCCACCTCTCACTTGTTAAAACTTAAGAATTAAGCATTTGACTTACCCCTCTATGACAGTTCAAAGAGCTGAACTCTTATTGAACTTTTATTGAGTACCTACTGTATGTAAGGCACTGTACTAGGTGTATTTTTTTGTTTTTCTACCAACAGATTAAACTTGCAGCAATTTTAAAACATTGTAATTGAATAATTAAAGTGTTTCCCTATCCTCTTATTAATGTAAATACTGGTTGGGAATCCTCAGTTTCTGATCCATAGCACTTTCCATTTTTTTTTTGGCCTTGACAGTAAACTGCTAGACTGTGAACCTTTATTTCTGGAGACCAGGCTACATATTTTCAGAGAATCAGTTGACACTTAAATTCTTTTCAATCTCGACATAAAGTAAGATGTTTATAATCTGTATTACTTTTACCTGAGTCCACAGAAGTCCATCGTTGGTTCATTCCTCAGGTAGAGTGGCACAGGCTCACTCAGCCTTTCCCCAAGAGACTATATTCACATTGCCAGTTTGAGACTGGCAAACTGTCTCATTTTCTTCAGCTTAACCCTGGGAGCAAACAGGCAACTTAAAGTCTCAATACCAACATTTACATTTTCCATCAGCCAGGTGAATCTGTATATCTGGCATATCCCCTTTGGAATGCCCTAATGACTACTTGTTGCCCCATGATTTGAAGAATATTAATTCTCTTAATTCCACTATATGAGATTGTGTTTGATTCTTTTGGAAAATGACTGATGGTTTAAAATGATATATGACTTTGTTGAAAATGTCTATTAGCATTAGAAAAACATTATAGACTAATAAATATAGTAGAGGAAGAGCCCAAATATTCCTGTTTATTAGAGAAATATCTTCTATTGCAGAAGAGTCTCCAGATGTCTGATCAAAATATAGTCCACTTAATACGGTTGTTAGCCCACTGCAAAAAGATTTCTTAATCATTTCAAGCAGTACTGAAAGCATGGTCTGTGGACTGTTTGTTATCTGTCAGTGACAAGATAGATACAGAAATTGAGAGCAAGAGTTTAGAAATTTTTTAGCAATTTGATAGAGTAACTTTTTGTTTGTGAATCTGGTTTAAAATTGAGGTTTGTATTTGTATGCCTTTTAATTTTAATTTTCTAATAATTCATCTTTAATGTATTTTATTAAAATGTCTGTAACTGATTAGAATTTTTTTAAATTTCTCCTTCACCACAGAATAGAAGTACTAACTATAGAGGACCCTTAACAGTTAATAGTGTTCCTTGCACTGAAAACAATTTACTCATACTGTAAACTATTTAAACTATCCTTATTTAAAAGAGAGAATGGACTGACCTTCATGTTATATATTAATTTCACCTGTGTGACAGAGTTACAGTTATTACACAAGTAATAATGTTCACTGTAGAAAGAGTAACATCCCTAGACATACTTACAAGCATCATGAATATGTACCTATATGTGTAAGTACATAATTTTTGTAATATATACAGTTTTGCAACCTTTTTCCCCTCTAAACACTGTATCTTTAGAAGACTTTCAATGGCAATGAATATGTTTTTATAACATTATTTGTAGTAGCCATCTGGTAATTTATGGCATGGACCTATTTTTATAAATTATAACTACTTGCTATTGTAAGACACTTATTTTATTTCCAGTTTTATACTATAAAAGAATACTCTGAGAAACATTCTTTTGGCTTAATTGTTATTTCCTTAGGACAAGTCTCTGGAAATTATATTTCTGAGTCAAGGGGCATGTGCATGTTTTAAAGGTTTGTATTACAAAGATTTCACTATCTTATCTTACCCACTACCAGAATAAGAGAATACTTGTTTTTTCACATATTCATTAAAAGTAGATGATTCAAACTTTTAAAAATCTTTCTCAATTTAATAAGCACAAATATTTAATTGAATTATTTTCTTTGGTTACAAGTTAGGCAGAATATATGTATCATATATGACATTCTATCAATAATGTATATGTGTCTTGATTATCAAGTTAGAATGAGTATATATAATAACACTACTATGAGGTAGATATCCCCATAAGAGAACCAAGACTTAGCTTAAGAAATTCACCTAAAGACAACTTAATTAAGTGTCTTAATCCCAGATTATTAAGAATGCCACAAGAACATAAGAAATGTGATATCAGATTAGGTAAAGGACTAAAGAAGCATTTGGCGGTATGTAAAAAGACCATACATATATGTGTGTTTGTAGGGCTCACAAGTTTCTGTGAAGCTGGAAATCTTCAGTCAGAGAACATTTACTATTGTAACATTTATTATATTATCTTTAGTCTATATCTCTTTGAAAGCCCTTTGACACAAGGCAATATAAAAATAAATATTAGTTGTGCATTTAAAGAAAGCAGAGACCCATTAAAATCAATTCTGAATGAGTAGCATGATGTTGACTTAGTGTAAGTTCTAAAACCTTTATGTGTGAGAGAACACATCTACTTTGAACATCAGGTAGGGTAGTTACGAGAGTTACTGGTTCAGTAGAGCCTAGAAGCTAAATCATAAGAACTACTACTACTAGCCTGTGTAACTTCTTGCCAGTTTACTGCATTCCCAATCTCTGTAACAGCATTTTCCTATGTACAGTGTATCACTGCCATTTGTATATGTAATCTCCTTTCAGCTGATTAAAATGGAGGTAGTAATTGAATTTTTCTACTATATCTTCTTACTTGATAAGAATTCGCTGTAGTTAGGTAAGTACCACCTGTAGGGTTACCGAGAGCCACGTAGAGGTTAAAAAGAGTGAAATAATCTAATGATTGGTGAGCTCAGACATTTAGAGTGACATCCTCCAGATTTCTGAGCAAGACTTCCTGCCATGTCGGGAAAGACAACTAGACCAGGAGTTAAAAGATTAGCACCTCATTCTACCACTCTCTTGGTTTGTTAGGTGTGGGCATCTTTTTTTATTACAACCTCTTTGTAAAACAGGGAGAGTGATAATTCTTAGTCTCACCCTTTTTCCTAGTAATCAAATGTGAAAATACACATGAAGGAAGTGTTTGCTAATTAAGTACCTAATAATTACCTCCTAGAAACACCAGACCTAGTAAAGTCTCAGTAAATGTTTTTGTGGTTTGGCAAGTGTGTCTTTCAGCAGTTTCCCTGTGACTTTATAATAGTAAGTTGGCTTTAGGCTCTGGGAGTTGTGGGGACTTCCCATTAATATTACCCCTCCAGATTTCTGAGTGTGATGAGCCATCTCTAGAGGGTCCACATAGCTTCAGGATTTGGGGGCAAACTAAGCTGGACTTCGTTGGCAGATAAACGGTGCCTGTGAATCAACTACTCCCACTTGATCACTGAAACTCAAGCTCTGAGTGGATTCCCTAAGCCTGATTATAGAGTCTTGAAGCCTCCCCAAAAGTGGAGGTACCGTTTCAAAGTGGACTGGGTAATTCTTACTAACATACTAGTAACTTCTTAGTTTCTATCAAAATATGTTTTAAGATGAGAGTTGTTGTAAGTGGTGGGTTCATTTAGGTTCAGTAGTGGTTAGCAAATATAAAAATGAGTTTCACAGAGATTGAAAAACTTTTATGTAGGGAAAAATGTCAAAAAATAAACCCATGCCTTTAGATCTCTTCTTCCTTTCTGTCACTGAAGTAGAACTTTTATACTAATGACATCTTTAATTTTGGAGGAAATGCATATTTAGAGGGAGCAGTATTATGAATTCTCAGTTCATTTTTTTTTTGGAGTTAGCATATGTTAAATGGATTGAAAATTAATTCCCTCAAGACTTCTGTTTGACTTTCAAAATGAGACCAGCTATTTTCAAACAAGGCATAACTGTTCTTATCTCCTTCGCTGGACTGCTACATGAGGATTAAGTCAATAATTTTGAAAAAGTATTTAGACTTTGGAAATGAGTCATTGTTGCTGATTGATTCTGTTGCAGTCTAGTCTAGTGGCTTTCAGACTGTTTTTGACTGTAACTGACAGTAAGAAATAAATATTAATTTCATACACACACACTAGAAAAAGATTTTCACCAAAACATACTATATGTGATGCATCTTGATGTTTTTATATTTCATTTTGTATAAAATCAGGTTGTAACCCACAAAATCAATTTCACTACCTGTAGTTTGAAAAGCACTGGTCTGGTCTGTTAGGCCAAAGGGAGATTAATCTATGTGACTTATATATGTTTATATAGAACAGTAGTTGGATTTTTTTTTTTTTTTTTTTTTTTTTTTTAGTAGTTGGATTTTTGAGATGAGTTAATAGTCCTGAGCTTTTTATTCTGCTGTAGCCATAGTCCTACATGGAGGTCACATGAACATAAGAAATGAAAGTTATGTTAGGTCACTTAACCACCCTGGCCAGTATTTTACTTGATCTCCAAAGGTATACAGATCAGATATTTCTACTCTCATTTTCCTTCTATTCTTTGAACTGCAAATATACCTACTACTTTCTTAGCTTTCTCTATGAAGCTAATTATAGTTTCATAAATATGGCTTGTTGAGGGTAATAAGCTTCATACATTTGCTAACTAGTTAGTGATAAACACTGACTCTCTAGTGTTCCCTGGCTGATAATATTGAGGTTCTGGGGTTTTCTTGGGTTTGTGAGACTAGACTGTGGAGGTATCAGGCTATCTATGACTGGGATTGATGGGCTTTTGTTAAATCCAGAAAACCTATAGGTGGGGTAGGTTTGTGGTACCCTCTGAGGTGGATGTAAAGTCATGGGACTACCACATTTCTAATGGTTCTGTATTTTCTTTACAATCACTTTTGTCCAATCAAAAAGAGATTTCCTTGCTACTATTTAGATAACAGCAATCTCAGAAGAGACAATCTAATATTGATGATAGTAAGACACTTCAATTTCTGAAAAAGATATATTTCTGAAAAGTTATAGTAAGCACAGTTTTATATCTCACATCTGGCTGACTGACTCACACAAAATAAGTACACTTCTATTGGAAAATAGCCCCACTATACTAAGTGGAAGTATCTGGAAACAAAAGGGTTAGGTTAATCTTTGTGTTAAGTCAGGTATTCAAGAACTCTGGTGGTTCTCCGCTCAGCTTTTTGTCACTGCTGTTGTTCACTGGCCCTATCTTGTGCTAGGTGGGGTGGCGGGTGAAGGACAGAGCCTTTGTAGAGTTATGAAATTTGATGGTCTCCATTGTTCATTTTTAATAAGCTCCTTGTCTGGGGCAAATATTTATTTAACTACAAGGGATCAGGTAACCCAGAACAAATGTGTCCCTTGTTTTTAATATTGTCATAAAAGCAAATTACAGAAGTAGGGCAGCTCAGCAAGAGCGGGCGGTTAGAGAAGTTTGTTGAAGTGAAATAGAGATGATGGTGATTGAAGACCCTTCCTTTGCGCCATTAAAATTGCTTCTCATTCAATATTGTAAACTCTAAAAAATAAGCCCTTGACCTCTCCATTTTCTCTGGGTATCCCAGCTACCTCCTGGCTTCACTCCTTCCTTATCCAAATTAGATCTACATGATTACTTGAACTGCTCTCACCCCATGCACACTTTCATGCATTCACCCTACAAACTCCTGCTGAGACCAACTAGACTTAATCACAAAGGCATGCAGACTGGGGCTGCTCCAGTATTAATTTCAGTTAGGTCCTCAACACTGCTCATCACTCCTTTTACTTGACCTGGGTCAGCTCCTTGTCCATCCTCCTCAGGTGTTAGTAGATACTTTTACTACCCTCTTCCAACTCAACTTCTTTCCCCTTATTTTCAGCAAATTATTTTACTTTCATATTTTATATGTTCATTTTCAGAGTGCAGTGGAAGAGCAGGAGCTTTATGTGCAGATAAAGCCATGTCTGCTTACTGTCTCTATCCCTCAACAGATGAATGACCTTGGGTACCTGATCTCTTTGCTTTGATGGACTGTAAAATGGAGACAATAATGCCTTCTTTTCAGGGTTATTTCAAAGATTTTGAACATAAAGAATCTGAAGTTTAACGGATGATCAAAAAAATGTTTTTTTCCCTCTCCATCGCCTCTTCCCCATCCTCCTTACTAAGACCCTCCCCTTCTTGCTTGACCCCACCCTTTTCCTTTCTTCATTCAACATTCAGCAAATATTGATATTTTTGAGTGTTTGCTGTGTCCCAAACACTAACACCCTAATAGATGCTGGGGGCAGAGAGGTGACCTAAACAAAGTTTTGTTCTCATAGACTTTAAGTCATCAGCCTCTTCCCCTCCACTGACTTTCTCTCTTCAGACTAGAAAGAATAATCTCTATCTTCCAGGCACTGCTCTCTCTGCTTTCCTTGGCAGCCAAGCTTCTTTAAATAACTGACCTTACTGTCTCTTTCTCACCCCTCTCCCAGAAGTCACCATCACCTGCCAATTAATAGAATTCATTTCAACCCTAATTGCTGCCTCTGTGGAAATTAACACTGCTGTTAAAAAATTCTCTTCCCTTGACTTCCCTCATGTGTTTCTTTTGAAAGATTCTTCTGCTTCTCTAACCATAACTTTACAGGTTCTTCTTTGGCTTCAAGCCACCATTCTTCTAAATTTCTGTTTCAGGCCCAGACTTCAAATCCACACATCCATTTACCTACTAGACAGCTCCATCTAGCTGTCCCTCAGGTACCACAAATTCATCATCAAAAGTAATCTAGCCACCCCTCCCAACCCAAGTATTCCTGTTTTACTTAAAGATTACTATTTAGCCAGTCACCCCCAAAAACAAAGACCTCAAATTATCCTAGATGCTCCTTATTCTTTGCCTCCAACATCTTATTGATCACCTAATGATGTCAAGATGGGCTGTGCAAATGGAGGCCTGGTGGTAGTTCTGATAGAGAAAAATAGTGTGAAATTTGATTCATTATACAGCCCAGGGCAGCGTAAGAATGCTAAACACAAAAGAACCTGAGGCGTATTCATGTTGTAAACAGGATGTAATTCCAGCAAAACAGTATGACATTAAATTATTAATTTGGATTTTTTGGTGTCATTTTATTCCTACTTAATACTGTATAAATTTATCTTGGTTTTATAATGTATTGTTATAATAGTAGTACTGTTATATTTGTGCACATTTCAGAACATTATGATAAAATTTTATGACAGCTGGGGTCCACATCATGTTGATATGTTCTTTTTTTTAAATTTATTTTATTGAAGTATAGTTGATTTATAATGTGTTAATTTCTACTATACAGCAAAGTGATTCAGTTATACCTATATATACATACTTTTTCATATTCTTTTCCATTATGGTTTATCACAGGATATTGAATATAGTTCCCTGTGTAGGACCTTGTTGTTTATCCATTCTATGTATAATAATTTGCATCTGCTAACCCCAAACTCCCAATCCATCCCTCCCTAGCCCCCCTCCCCCTTGGCAACCACAAGTCTGTTCTCTAGGACTGTGAGTCTGTTTCTGTGTCGTGGGTAAGTTCATATGTCATATTTTAAATTACACACATAAGTGATATCATATGGTATTTATCTTTCTCCTTCTAACTTACTTAGCATGATAATCTCTAGGTCCATCCATGTTGCTGCAAATGGCATTATTTCATTCTTTTTTATGGCTGAGTAATACTTCATTCTGTATATATACCACATCTTCTTTATCCATTCATCTGTCAATGGGCATTTAGGTTGTTTCTATGTTTTGGCTATTGTAAATAGTGCTGCAGTGAACATTGGGGTGCACGTATCTTTTTGAATTATAGTTTTCTCTAGATATAAGCCCAGGAATGGGATTGCAGGATCATGTGGCAACTCTTATTTTTCGTTTTTTAAGGAACCCCCATACTGTTTTCCATTGATGTATTCTTTTATTCTTATTTTTCTAAGAATTCTTATCAAGAATGGAAGTTAAATTTTGTTAAAGTTAAATTTTGTCGAATTGTAATAGTCTTGTAAGTTTTCTCTTTTGGCCTTTTTATTAATTATATATTTTAAATATTAAATTGTACTTGTATACCTGGAATACATCTTACTTTGTTTCAGTACAGTAATCCCCCCTTATCCATGGGGATACATTACAGTACCCCCAGTGGATGCCTGAAATTGCAGATAATACTGAGCCCTATGTATACGTTTTTTCCTATACCTGTGTACCCATGATAGAGTTTAATTTATAAATTAGGCATGGTAAAATATTAAATAACAAATAATAAAATAAAACAGTTATATCAATACACTGTAATAAAAGTTACGTGAATGTGGTCTCTCTCAAAATATCTTATTGTATAAATTTAATGCCTTTTCCATCTTAACTAAACACTTATAATGCACTATGGCCATAACTTTTGCAGTTTGGAGTGCAACAGCAAAACTAGCATAAATTTCTTTTTCCTTCACAATTTCATGGATAGAATATTCTTTCATACAGTAGATCTTAGCAACTTCAGCAAATGGTATTTTTTCTCTCCTTATTAAGTCGAGAACTTGCACCTTTTCACTTAATGAAAGCACTTCACAGCTTCTCTTTGGCATATCCAAATTGCCAGCATCGCTACTCTTGCACTTTGGGGCCCTCATTAAGTAAAATCAAGGCTACTTGAACACAAGCACTGCAATACTGCAACAGTTGATCTGATAACTGAGACAGCTACTAAGTTATTAACAGGTAGGATATGCTGGACAAAGGGATAATTCATGTCCCACTCCAGGATGGCTTGAGATTTCATAACACTACTGAGAATGGCGTGCAGTTTAAAACTTATGAATTGTTTATTTCTGGAATTTTCCATTAAATATTTTTGGACCATGGTTGATCACAGGTAACTGAAACCACAGAAAATGATACTGCAGATAATGGGGGACTATTGTACATACATTTCTTTTTTTGTTGAGATATAATTTAGGTAACATAAAATTCACCTGTTTAAGTTATACAGTTCAGTGGTTTTTATTATATTCACAATGCTGTACAACCATTGCTAATTCTAGAACGTTTTTATCACCCCAAAAGGAAACGCATACCCATTAAGCAGTCCGTCATCATCCATCCTTATCCCCAATCCATGACAATCACTAATCTACTTTGTCTCTAAGAATTTGCTTATTCTGGGTATTTCATTTGAAGGTATCATAGAATATATGGCCAATTGGACTTCCCTGGTGGGGCAGTGGTTAAGAATCCACCTGCCAGTGCAGGGGATTCTAAACCACATGGATTTGAGCCCTGATCTGGGAAGATCCCACATGCCGCGGAGCAACTAAGCCCATGAGCTACAACTACTGAGCCTGCGCTCTAGAGCCCGCATGCCACAACTACTGAGCCCACGTGCCACAGTTACTGAAGCCCGCGTGCCTAGAGCCCATGCTCCACAACAAGAGAAGCCACCACAATGAGAAGCCCGCGCACTGCAATGAAGAGTAGCCCCTGCTCGCCACAACTAGAGAAAGCTCACGCACAGCAATGAAGACCCAACATAGCCATCCATAAATAAATAAATTTATTTATTTTTTAAAAAAGAATATATGGCCAATTATGTCTGGCTTCTTTAACATAGTATTTTCAAAGTTCATCCATGTTGTAGTGTGTATCAGTAGTTTATTTCTTTTATTTATTGTTTATTTAATATTCATTTATTTATTTGGTTGCGCTGGGTCTTAGTTGCAACAGGTGTGCCCCTTAGTTGCCGCTCGCTAGCTCCTTAGTTGTAGCATGCAAATTCTTAGTTGCGGCATGCATGTAGGATCCAGTTCCCTGATGAGAGATCAAACCCAGTCCCCCTGCATTGGGAGCACGAAGGCCCAACCACTGTGCCACCAGGGAAGTCCTAGTAGTTTATTCCTTGTAATGTCTGAATAACATTCCATAGGTACTCCACATTTTGTTTATCTGTTCATCAGTTGATGGGTATTTGGGTCATTTCCACTTTGGGCTGTTATAAATAATGCTGCAATGAACATGTGTGTACAATTTTTTATGTGGATTTAATGTTTTCAATCTCTTGGGTATATACTTAGGAATGGAATTGCTGGGTCATACGGTAACTCTTTGTTTAACCCTTTGAGAAATTCCCAGGCTCTTTTCCAAAGCTGTTATACCATTTTACATTCCATATAGCCTAATGACCTTGACTAGAACCTCCAGTACAATGTTGAATAGAAGTGGTCAAAGTGGACATCCTTGTCTTGTTCCTTATCTTATGCAGGAAATTTTAGACTTCCACAGTTAAGTATGACGTTAGCTGTGGGTTTTTCAGAGATGCCCTTTATCAGGTTGAGGGTGTTTCCTTCTATTCCTAGTTTGTTGAATGTTTTTATCATGGAAGGATGTTGGATTTTGTCAGATGCTTTTCCCACATCTATTGAGATAACCGTGTGATGTTTTGTCTTTTGTTCTATTAATATGATGTATTATATTGATTGATTTTTGTGTGTTAAACCAATCTCACATTCTTGGAATAAAACTTCTTGGTCATGGTGCATAATTCTTTTTATACATTGCTGGATTCTGTTTGCTAATAAGAAATAGAATCCCTGACACATGATGGTTGAACTTATAATTTTTCGACTTCATGACGGTACAAAAGTGATACACATTCAGTAGAAACCACACTTCAAGTTTTGAATTTTGATCTTTTCCCAGGCTAGCGATATGCAGTAAGATACTTTCTCCTGATGCTGGGCAGTGGCAGTGAGCCGTAGCTCCCAGTCAGCCACACTGTCACTAGGGTAAACAGCCAATACACTTAGAACCATTCTCTATCCATACAACCATTCTGTATTTCACTTTCAGAATGGCATTCCATAAATTACATGAGATGCTCAACATTTTATTATAAAATAGGCTTTGTGTTAGATTGTTTTGCCCAACTGTAGGTTAATGTAAGTGTTCTGAGCACATTTAAGGTAGGCTAGGCTAGGCTAAGCTATGATATTCGGTATGTTAGGTGTATTAAATGCATTTCTGTCTTAATGATAATTTCAGTTTATGATGGGTTTATTGGGATGTAACTCCATCATAAGTTGAGGGAGATCTGTATTTTTGTCATAGATTTTTGCATCTATGGTCGTAAGTAATATTGATCTATAGTTCTGTTTTCGTGTGATGTCTATTTCTGGGATCCTGGTATCAGAGTAATAAAGGCCTCAAAAAATGAGTTGGGGAGTGTTCCCTCCTCTTCTGTTTTTTGAAAGAGTTTGTGAAGGATTTGTATTAATTCTTTAAATGTTTGGTAGGATTCACCAATGAAGCTATCTGGACCTGAGCTTTTCTTTGTGGGTGTTTTTTTAATTTTAAACAGCTTTATTGAGATTTAACTGACAAAGTATTGTGTAAATTTAAGGTGTACAACGTGTTGATTTGATACACTTACACATTATAAAGTGATTACCCTAGTAGGGTTAGTTAGCACTTCAGTCACCTCACATAATTACCATTTCTTTTGTAGTGAGAACTTTTAAGATTTACTCTCAGCAACTTTCAAGTCTATACAGTATTGTTAACTATAATCACCATGCTGTATGTTAGATCCCCAAAACTTATTCATCTTATAACTGGAAGTTTGTATCCTTTGACCAACATCTCCCAATTTCCCCTACCCTCCAGTCCCTGGCAACCATCATTCTACTCTTGTTTCTATGAGTTGCCCTTTTTTAGATTCTTTGTGGTAGTTTTTTTTTTTATTACTTATGGTATTTTTTTATAATTCAATCTCTTATTATAGCTCTACTCACATTTTCTATTTCTTCTTCAGTGGGTTTCAATAGTTTGTGCCTTTCTAGGAATTTGTTCATTTTATCTAGGTTATCTAATTTGTTGCCATACAGTTATCCATACTATTCCCTGATAGTCATTTTTATTTCTGTAAGGTCAGTAGTAATGTTCTCTTTTCGTTCCTGATTTTAGTAATTTGAATCCTCTCTCTTTTTTCTTGGTCATTTTAGCCTAAGATTTGTCAATTTTATTGATCTTTTCAAAGAACTAACTTTTGGTTTCATTGATTTCCTGTATTTTTCTATTATCTATTTTACTTATTTCCACTCTAATCTTTATTTTTTTCTTCCTTTTATTTGCTTTAAGTTGGTGTGCTATTCTTTTTCCAGTTTCTGAAGGTAGAAGGTTAGGTTATTGATGTGTGATCTTCCTTTTTAATATAAGTGTACATAGCTATAAATTTCTCTCTAAGCATTGCTTTCACTGCATCCCATAAGTTTTGGTATATTATGTTTATGTTTTCATTCATCTACAAGTAATTTTAATTTTCCTTGTGATTTCTCCTTTGCCAATTGTTTAGTAGCGTGCTGTCTAATTTCTATGTATTTGTGAATTTCCCAAATTTCCTTTTATTAGTGATGTCTAATTTCATTACCTTGTGGTCAGAGAACATACTTTGTATGACTTCAGTCCTTTTAAATTCATTGAAGCATGTTTTATGACCTAACGTATGTTCTATTCTGGAGAATATTCCATGTAAACTTGAGAAGAATGCGTATTCTGCTGCTATTTAGTGAAGTGTTCTATAGATGTCTGTTAGGTCTAGTTAGTTTATAGTGTCTTCTGTTTCCTTTTTGATCTTCTGTCTAGTTTAGTTGTTCTATCCGTTATTTAGAGTGAGGTATTGAAGTCTCCATCCATTATTGTTGAATTGTCTATTCTCCTTTCAGTTCTGTCTGTTGTAGTAAGTCTTTTGTCTGATTTCTTTCACAACTTTGCTGATTTGGTAAAATGTGTGGTAAGCTTTCCAATTTTTAGATGCCCTAAAATAATTTCAATTTTTTAAAAAATTATTTTTGTTTATTTTTGGCTGCATTGGGTCCTCATTGCTGCATGCGGGCTTTCTCTAGTTGCAGCGAGCGGGGGCTACTCTTTGTCGCAGTGTGCTGGCTTCTCATTGCAGTGGCTTCTCTTGTTGCAGAGCACGGGCTCTAGGCACACAGGCTTCAGTAGTTGCAGCATGCAGGCTCAGTAGTTGTGGAGCACGGGCTTAGCTGCTCTGTGGCATGTGGGATCTTTCCGGACCAGGGTTCGAACCCGTGTCCCCTGCGTTGGCAGGCGGATTCTTAACCACTGCGCCACCAGGGAAGTCCCTAAAATAATTTATATTTAGCAAGCAAGCAAGTCTACTTCCAAGACTTGAAAGACCTTAAAACCACTTCAGGCCTGGAAACTTTTTGAGGGTTTTTTCGGGCATCTTTTAAATCAATTTCATGGTTATTGGTTTATTCACATGTTCTACTCTTCTTGAGTCAATTCTACCATTTTTATTTTCCTAGAAAAGTGTCTATTTCATAGATATAGTAAACCTTCTAGTGTAGAGTTTTATATATATATATATCATTCTATTATAATTTTTAGTCTCAGTCACTGTAGTTACATCTCATTACTAATTTTATATATTTAAAAAAAATTTTTGTATTTAGATTTGCCAAAGATGTGTCAGCTTTATTGTCATTTTTTTCACCAAAACTCTAGCTCTTGGTTTTTATTTCTCCCTTTTTTTTGGTTAATCAGTTCTCCTATTTTTTTCCCCCTACATCATAAATTTCTGATTTCATCTTCACTACCTTTCTTTTCTTTATTTCAAAAGTCATGAAATTCTTTGAAATTTTTTTTGAAAATGAAAATTTTTAAAGCTAGTTTTCTTAAGGTCAGATTTGGCTTCAACATGTAGATTTGGGTAATTGGTGTTTTATAATCATTTTCAACATAGATTTTAATTGTGATTTTCTTTTCTTTTTTGGCTTAAGAGATGTTTAGGAGATAATTTTAGAAATTATCATTGGTTAAACGTTTTTATACAATGTTTAAATTTGTTTTTTTAGCATGATTACCTTGTTATCAGAGTATGTAGTCTTTTAAACTATTTTTTAATTTGAGTTTTCTTTTAATATGTGATCAACTTTTTAAAAAATATTTATTTATTTACTTATTTGGCTGCACCGGGTCTTAGTTGCAGCGTGCAGGATTTAGTTCCCTGACCAGGGATTGAACCCAGGCCCCCTGCATTGGGAATGCAGAGTCTTAACCGCTGGACCACGAGGGAAGTCCCTGTGATCAACTTTTTTAAAGTGTTCTTTGTATTCCTAAAAAGAAGGCTTCTGTAGCACTCAATATTTAGAGATGCAGAAGTATAGCTACCATATCTATTATATTTCTACATATCTCTCACAATATTTTTGACTATTTCAGGGCTTAACTTGGCACATAAGTGTTTAGGACTTATAACTCCAGGGTAGTGTACCTTTTGTCAGAATATAATGATCCAAGTGGGCGCCTCTATGCGCGCGGGAAGATGGCCATACGGGTGACCAAGTCAGTGCTGTTCGTGTGTCTGGGTAACATCTGTCGATCACCCATCGCAGAAACAGTTTTCAGGAAACTTGTAACTGATCAAAACATTTCAGATACTTGGAGGATAGACAGTGCAGCAGTGTCCACGTATGAACTAGGAAACCCTCCTGATTATCGGGGGCAGGCTTGCATGAAGAAGCATGGTTATCCCCATGAGTCACGTTGCCTGGCAAGTTACCAAAGAAGTCTTTGCCACTTTTGATTATATACTATGTATGGATGAAAGCAACCTGAGAGATGTGAATAGGAAAAGTAATCAAGTTGAAAACTGCAGAGCGAAAATTGAACACTTGGGAGCTAGGATCCACAGGAACAACTCATTATTGAAGATCCTTATTATGTTAATGACGCTGACTTTGAGACCGTCTACCACCAGTGTGTGCGGTGCTGCAGAGCCTTGCTGGAGAAGGTTCACTGACCCGGTTCCAGTCCTGCTGCGGCCCAGGCTCGTCCCCATAGGCCCGCATTCTCAGTCGAGTGACATAGTGTCACCATTCCCTAGCCAAGGCCACAGCCCTTTCTTCAGTTGACTCACTGTTTCTTACTTTAAAAAATAATTGTAACAAGGCCCCTTTCTGTTTGTCCCCACTAGGTTTCCAGTATCAACTCTCATTTCTTTCCCAAACCCGGAGTTCCACTCGTGTACCTTAGTTTTGCCATATTTTCTTATATTTCTCAAACTTTGACACACTGCTCCCTCCTGCCACCCCAGGAGGTTCTACTATCCTTAGAAAGAATGGCACCTCCTCCAAGAAGCCTACCCTGAACTTTCCCTTTTAAGATTCTGTGCTCTGCAAAGGGGAAAGGTGGGCAGGAGAGATAAATTAGGAGTTTGGGATTAACATATACACACGGCTATATATAAAATAGGTAATCAACAAGGACCTACTGCATAGCACAGGGAACTCTACTCCATATCCTGTAATAACCTGTACGGGAAAAGAATCTGAAAAAGAATGGATATATGTATAACTGAATAACTTTGCTGTACACCTGAAACTAACACAATATTGTAAATCAACTATACTCCAATATAAAATAAAAATTAAATTAAAAAAAATTGTAGATGGAAATCAGTTGTGTTTGGCGGAAGAATAAATAAAAATTTTGATTCAGACAGTTTATGGGGTAAATGTTCTTAGACTAGTTGAACCTCCCACTTCACCGCAGTTACAAAAATAGTGGAACAAACAAAATAGTAGAGCAACAAAATAGAACATAATGAAGTAAAACATCACTGTAAGGCCCATCAGCATCTGATCCCATCGGCACTTCCCAGAATCTGCACTACGTCTTCCCTCTGTGTGGATGGGGCCCCCTGCCTTGCACTACCTCTTGATGCCAGGGCCTGGTGTCCAGTGATGTTGGTGAGAAGTGTTCATACATGCTCACAGTGCACACTTGTGCATTTACAGGACAGGAAGGAGGAAGATTTGTGGGATTAATCTTTAGCACCTTCACTCCTTAGTTTGTGTCTGTTTAGTTTATTTCATAAGGAAGTTAGCTTATTTGTTCCCATTTGAACCACTTTGCCTCTGGAAATGTAATTATGTCCGGGAATAAGGACACTTGTGTGCTGGTTTACCTTAGGTTAGTTTGAGGACTGTGCCTGCTTTTACATGCATGTAATTAACCTGAATGTCAAATATAGATCAGCTTAGGTGGGAAAAAAATAATAAGTTGGGAAAAGTCCTTTTATATTGGAATGCTTAAATATTGATATGTTAAGTATTCTTTTATCAGTGCTTAGTTTATAGGCAAATATTGGTAATTTCTGTGCACTTGGAGATGACTGATCTAAAATTCCTATGAATATATGTCAGAAAAGATTGTTTTCAGATAAACTGGGGAAATTACAAAAAATACATATATAACGATCCACTCTACCATTTCATACTTTTTTAGCTTGTAAGTTATGGTACTTGTAACTTGTAACCTGCTTTTATTTTTGTATACATTTGGCTGTTGTGTCTTTATCCAACCTTTCACTCATAACTTTTCTTTCCTGTTTTAAGATGTAAATTGTATAAACAGTATATATGTAGCTTAATGTTTTTTGACCACCCCTGGGAGATTTTCCCCTATTCCACTCTTTGTTAACAGACTTCCTCAAGATTTTATCTACTTTTTTGGTTAGCAGAAATGCTTCCTGGTTTTAAACAGTTTGTTGTGTAACATTCTTAATTTCTGTCATTGAAACTTTCATCTTTTTAATTTCCAGTTATTTCCTTGTGAAGGCGGGGCTGTGTGAATTGTGTAACACTAGTGTTCCATCATCATATTCCCATTAAGTGTTCATTGAGTGTATACTCTGGGTTAGTCTCCATGATAGACTTGATAGACTTAGCATTACAAAAATGAATGAGACATGACCTTACCTTGAAAAAGCTTGAGATAGGTTAAGGAAGAGAACCATAGATGCATAAAGGAAAAGAATAAAAGTGAGATGTGTGCAGAAAGTGATGAGAAGATTTTCCTATCAACAAGGCAGCTAGACTAAATGTACAAGTAATAAAACTGACCAACCCAGAAGGAACATGAAAAAGAGAATAGAGACATTTTTTATTGGCATTTCCTTACTAAAAGGCTGGGTTTCAGCCCTTTTGTGGTTATAGGACATTGAAATGCAGTTTTTAGAACTATTTATTGTCCTATTATTTGTAATAGGACTTACACAATTTAACTGTTATAGAGAGAGAACACTGCATCTTGAATGGACCTTCCTTTACATTTTGTGCTATTGCTTCCTGCCTCCCTGCAGTCAGTTTTGAAGTCGTTAATGAAAAGTTTAGTGATAGTACCTTCTGAGACATAAGATTTAAGATGACTTCCAGTGTTGTTACTTTGAGGAGAGGGATGAGAAAACTAAAATGCATTAAACTTCTTGACCAAGTGACTTTCTCAGAATTACAGAGCAAGTTAGTAGGAAGAACTGCAGTACAATCCATTGCCCTCTTTACTCACCTGCGTAGGATGAGAGCGAGAAGTGAAAGAAAATACGGAATTCACTCTAACCATTTTGACAGTTAGACAGAAACCCTTATTTAATTTAGAAAATTTAAGGCTCAGGTAAGAAAAGGGTTTAAGACCAGTCTTAGGATGAGATATTTATGTGCTAATTGTAATTTTTTCTTTTTAATTGTGTTAAAATATACATAACATAAAATTTACTATTTTTAAGTGGACAATTCAGTGGTATTAAGTACATTCACATTGTTGTGTAACCATCACCATCATCCATCTTCAGAACTTTTTCATATTGCAAAACTGAAACTCTGTACCCATTAAACAGTAACTCCCCGTTCTCCTCTACCCCTAAACCTTGTCAGCCACCATTTTACTTTCTGTCTCTATGAATTTGACTTCTCTGTGTACCTCATATAAGTGGAATCATACAGTACATGTCTTTTTTGTGACCGGAGTATTTCACTTAGCATAATGTCCTCAAAGTTCATCCACGTGGTAGCATGTATTAGAATTTCTTCCTTCTTGAGGCCGAATAATATTTTACTGCGTGTATATCCCACATTTTGTTTCTTCATTCATTCGTTGATGAAAACCTGGAATGCTTCCACCTTTTAGCTATTGTGAATAATGCTGCTATAAACGTGTGGGTACACATATCTCTTCGATACCCTGCCTTTAATTCTTTTGGGTATATACTCAGAAGTAGAATTGCTGGGTCATATGATAATCCTATTTTTAATTTTTTTTAGGAAATACCGTACTGTTTTCCATAGGGACTGCACCATTTTACATTCCCACCAGCAGCGCACAAGGGTTCCAGTTTCTCCATATCTTTGCCAACACTTTATATTTTCTGGGGTTTTTGTTTTTTGTTTTTTGGGTTTTTTTTTTTTGAAAGTAGCCATTTTAATGGGTATGAAGTGATATCTCATTGTGGCTTTGATTTGCGTTTCCTTAATGATTATCCATGTTGAGAATGTTTTCATGTGCTTTATTGGCCATTTGTATATCTTTGGAGAAGTATATCTTCAAGTCCTTTGCCCATTTTTTAATTGGGTTATTTGGCGGGGTTTGTTATTGAGTTGTAAGAGTTCTTTATATATTCTAAATATTACTAACTCCTTATTAGATACATGATTTGCAAATATTTTTCCCACTATGTGGACTCCCTTTTCACTCTGTTGATCATTGTGCTTGTTGTTATTTGTTTATTTATTTATTTATTTTTAAGTCTTTATTGAATTTGTTGCAGTATTGCTTCTGTTCTGTGTTTTGGTTTTTTAGCCATGAGGCTTGTGGGATCTTAGCTCCCAGACCAGGGGTCGAACCCACACCCCCTGCATTGGAAGGCAAAGTCTTAATAAATGGACCGCCAGGGAAGTCCCTGTAATTTATTTTAAAATAAGCAAAGAACAGGACTCTGAACAGATATTCCTGGGACAGTGAGTTTTTATGGACATCCATATGCAGCATACGTGGGGAAAGCAAGAGCAGTGAAATATGAGGTCCTGGGGTCATTGTGATCTTATCAGAAAGATGAAAAGGTAAGAATGAAGACAAAGCACAAGTTTGCCCAGGCCTAGCCTTATATGAGGCAGTTGGGTATAATTGAGAACAAGGAAAATGAGATACAGTGTTCAGAAAATGCCTGTGAGTGATTATTTAAATGTTTAAATGAGCTTTTGCATAGATGAGGCAGTCAAGATGGTTTGGCTCAGCTACCACCTTTATTTGTCAAAAACAGGCATAGTTTAAGACTATTATATGCTTTAATTTTGTTTTATGTGTAGAATTATTCTAATTTACAAGTGATGAATTTCATCCCTGAGACATAAACTGAAGGAAAGAATCTCTGAGAAAATTATCCTGTGGAATTTTTGGTGTTTTCTTCCTACTGTCTACTTTCTATTATTAAATATTTGTTTAGCAACCCTGTCAGGAACACAGTCATTACATTTTTGGGGGGTTTGTTTTTTGCTTTTTTTATTTATTTTTTGGTAGATTGGTGCTTTTGGCAGAAAGACAAAACTAATTTCACATCTTTATCCTTAAAAAGAGATAAATTACAATTGGATACATTTAGGAGATGGTTCTAAATCCTTAGAATATTATTAATGCTGCTATAGGTTAACTTTCTGAGGCACTTCATGGATTATCATACTTGTACTTTGCTTCTGTGATTTTGCCTTTTGTTTGATATCAGCAGTCTAGGGCATAGGTCCCTTGTTTTCAGAGCCATTCAGGATAATTGCTTCTATACTAAATTTGAAAGTATGCAAAGAGTATTTGCTTTTTCCAACCTTTATGGTGTTTCTTCCCTTTCTCGCTGGCTTTTTTAAAGTCCTTTTATGCTATGCCTTATGATTGTCCAAAGCCTTTCTTTATGGTACTGTAACACGTCTGTGTTCTTTAATTTTTTTTTTTTTTTTCAGTAAAGAACATTAGGTTGTGAACAATGACTCTATTAAATAAGAATAGCCAGAGTAAAGAGTATGTAAACACCTCAGGTAACAAGCAGAATCAATAAATTAGTCAAATAGAAGACAGACTTTGAAGAACATATCTAGAAAGCAAAAGAAGTGTTTGGAGACAAATATAAGGGAAGAGATGATACACAACAAGTATATTTCAGAGAGAGAGTCAGCTTGCTAACAACATGAACTCTAGAAGACAGGACAGATATTTCAAAATTAATTATCTGAAGTATAATAAAGGAAAATGTCTAGACTTCGATTAAGAAAGACCTATCATTGGAAATAGATAAGGCTGATCACATTTTAGATTCTAATACATATTTTGGTTAAAGTTTTATATCTTATACTAAATTTATAATTCTTTATGCTTCCAATCAAGGAGTGAGGGTTAAAAACAGTATATTAGCTTGTCAAGATTCACAATAAACTATGTTGGGATTTTGATTGAATTTGAATTATATTTATGGATTAATATGGAAAAATTAACATCTTATTTAGGTTTCTAATACATGAATGTGGTCTATTTCTTCATTTATGTGGGCTTTCTTAAATGCTTTTAAATTGTTTTATAAGTCTCTGTACATTCTTAGGTATCTTATACTTTTTGTTGCTGTTGTAAATGAGTGTTTGTTTTTAAATTATGGTTTTGTTTTGTTGTCCTTTAAAATATACATGGAAGGGTAGATAACCAAGACAAGACATTTCTGAACAGTAAGAACAAGATGGTGGGACTTGTCCTATCAGATATCAAAATGTAGAATTGTTCAAATAGTAGTTAATAGTAAATTAAGACAGTGTTTGGCTCAGGGAGAGTTGTACTGACCAGTAGAACAGAATGGTTACCCAGAAACTGGTCCACAGATATATGGAACCATGCTATGTGACAAGGGTGGCATTGCAGGTAGGGGAGGGGGGATATGGAGAGAGTATTTTTAAACAATGCTAGGATGATTAGTTATCCATATGAGTTAATTATATAGTATCCATATGAAGATGGATCCCTATTTCATACTATATGCAAAGATCATTTCTACATAGATGAAAGTGTAAAAAGCTTTTAAAGCATATGGGGAGAATATATTATATCCCTGGAGTAGGGAAGAATTTTCTATGACAACACAGAAAAAAACTAGCCATGGAAGGAAAAATTGATAAATTTTAGTACGTTAAAATCAAGTGCTTCTGTTGAATTAAAAAATCCTTTAATGAACTTGAAAATATAAGCCACAACCTGGAGGAAGTTGCTACATACAGAACCAGCAAAGCTTTAGTATACAGAATGAATCAATAAGAAAAAGACAAATAGCTGGATAGTAAAATAGGCAAAAAGACATGAACAGCCATTTCATAGAAGAATTACATAAGGCCTATACATATAGTTAAAGATGCTCAACCTTATTAGTAGTTAGGGAAATGCAACTTAAGATCATAATGAGATTGCCAAAAATTAAGAGATTTTCCAATATCATATGTTGGAGAGGATGTGGATCAACAGGAATTTATTTTTGGCCATTATCTGTGTTTTATTAGACTCCGTGATTTTTTATTTGAGTATTTTTTTTCTTTTTTTTAATTGAAGTATAGTTTACAATGCTGTGCCGATCTCTGCTGTGCAGCAGAGTGACTCAGTTATACACATACAGACATTCTTCTTTAAAATTCTTTTCCATTATTGTTTATCCCAGGAGATGGGATATAGTTCCCTGTGCTATACAGTAGGACCTTGTTGTTTATCCCAATAGGAATTCTTTTATTAATTTTTTAAAATTTTTATTTATTTATTTTTGGCTGCATTGGGTCTTCGTTGCTGCCCACGGGCTTTCTCTAGTTGTGGTGGCTTCTCTTGTTGCGGAGCAGGGGCTCTAGGCACGCAGGCTTCAGTAGTTGTGGCTCGCGGGCTTAGTTGCTCTGCAGCATATGGGATCTTCCCGGGCCAGGGCTCGAACCCGTGTCCCCTGCATTGGCAGGAGGATTCTTAACCACTGCACCACCAGAGAAGTCCAGCAAGAGGAATTCTTGTACACCACTGAAGGAGTATAAATTGGTCAACCACTTTGGAAAACAAATTAGCTTTATGTTATGAAGTTGAATTTTGCATACTTTCTGACTCAACATCTGTAATCCTAGAGAAACTCACATGTGTGTACTAGAAGATGTGTACAAGAATATTCACACCAACATGATTCATAATAGCAAAAAAACTTGGAAGTAACCCAAATGTCCTTGACAGAGAATGGAAAATTAAATGGTGGTATATTGATGTAAAAATATTAAACATTAAAAACGAATGAACTACAGCTATATATTGGTTCCTTTCAATGTAATTAGGCTAGCTTTGCAATGATCGGTGTCAAAAAATAATAAAGCAACATTTAGTCATTCTTGAAAAAAAAAAAATTACACTGAATTCCTGCTATGTGCCAGGCACTGTTTTGGGTGCTAGGGATTTAGTAGTGAACGAGAATGGACATGTTTTCTGTCCTCATAAAGCTTATGTTTTAGTTTAGAGTGGGATAGATGACTAAGCAAGCAAGCAAAGCAATCTGTAATTTAATGTAACCATAAGAGATATGGAAAAAGATGAAGCAGGCAAAGAGGATAGCATATGATGTGATGCTGTGTGGGTGTGTGTTTCTGCACAATCAAGGAAGGGTTTTCTGAAAATGTGACATTTGAGCAGAGTCAATGTTCGAGAGGAAGGAGTTGTACAGCTCTGGGGTAAAAGTTGGAATGAGCTTGGCATATTCAAGGAAGAGCAAGAAGGCAAATGAGACTAATACAGAATGAGCTAGGGCTAGGGGCAGAAGGGCGGGAGATGAGTTCGAGGAGGTAGACAAAATTCCTATCATGGGTCTTACAGCTTTAGCAATGAGTTTAGAATTTTTAAAAATATGGCAAGTCACTGGAGTGTTTCGAGCAGAATGACATGATCTGACTTATGTTTAGGATCTGAAGAATTGATTGTTGGGGGCAGAGGTAGGGGCTAGGGAGGTGGATGCAAAGGGCCCAGTTAGGAGCCTTTTGTAGAAGTTTAGGCATTAGATGATGGTAGAGTAGACCAGAGCGGACAGAAGTGGATGTAGAAAGAAATGGTTAGTTTGGTGATATATTTGAGGGGGTATAATTGAAAGGAATTAGTGTTATTGAGACATATCTGTATGGGAGAGAAGTAAATCAATAATGACTTCCAGGTTTCGAATATGAGCAGCTGGTTGGACAGTGATGTCATTTACTCACATTAGAGAATACTGAAAGATAAATGGGTTAGGCCATAAGATTAAGAGTTGAAATGCCTATGAGACACTGAGGTAGGTGAGTCTGACGCTCAAAAGGGAGGTCTGGATTTTGGGGGTAGAAATATGAGACTCATCAGTGTATAGATGGCATTCAGAACCATGGAATTGGATGAAATCACCAGGGGAGTAAGTCTGTGTAGAGAAGAGGAGCTGTGAAAAGAAGACTGAAAAGAAGTGGATGGTGAGAAAGGAAAAAAAAAAAATCAGGAGAGTGTAGTATCCTGGAACTCAAGAGAAGAAAATGTTTCAATGGACATATTATATAATAGAGAAATATATTTGCAATGGAGAGTATAGATATCAGGTTAATATATTACAGATGAATGGTAAAAAGACAGAAGCCTATAGAGAAATGCAAAAATGATATGAATAGGCAATTCACTGAAGGGCAAATCCTAATAGCCAATAAACCTATGAAAAGATGCTTAACCTCACCATTAATCAGGGAAATGCAAATTTAAAAGAGCAGTAATGCCTAATGCTGTCAAAGATTGGAAGGGAGGTCATTTTCATATCTTGGTGGAAAAGTGAATTATTATAACCTTTTTTGAAAGCAGTCTGGCAATATCTATTAAAATGAAAAATACCTCTAATATATGATCCAACAGTCTCACTCCTGGAAATCGTATCTCATGGAAATAGAAGCACCAGTGCATAAAAATCTAAGTATGTTTACTGTAGCCTTTTTTAAGGGCAAAAACACTAAAAATAAGGTAAATTCCTTATTTAACATTCCTCAGGAAAAAGTTGGGTAAATTATAGGTTATCCAATCACTGGATTATTATGCAGTCATTAAAAATAAATGAGTTAAATCTATGCCAGTTGACTTCAAGGACTTTTAATAATGCAGAGAATTTGATAAAATGTGATTCATTTTGTGTGCATGTGTGTGTGAGAAACACCGTAGTCGCCCCCCCCCCACAAAAAAAACACTTCTGCCTGTGTATAAAATATTTGTCTATGAACATGGAGAAAAGCATACTTTGCTATGAATAATCATGTCTCGATATTCTCAGGAGGATTGTTTCCAGTACCTCTGCATATACCAAAATCTGCAGACACCCAAGTCCTTTATATGTAACCTACATACATCCTCCCATATACTTTATATCATCTCTAGCTTACTTATAATACCTAATACAATGTAAATGCTGTATAGTTACCAGCACTTGGCAAATTCAAGTTTTGCTTTTTTGGAATTTTCTGGAATTTTTTTTCTCAAATAATTTTCATTCCACGGTTGGTCGAATCAGCAGATGAGGAACCATGACTTTGAAGGTTCCAACTGTAATCATTACCTTGGGATAAGTAGGTCTGAGAGAGGTTGTAGAGGTAAACCTCCACTCACCTACCACTCAATACGTACATGCACACACACACACACGTCTCTATTTAAAAGAAAAAGGATCTCCATGATAAAACAGCTTCTGTAACATATCCCATTTATGTAAAATATATGTGCATGTATATAAAAGACATGAAAAGATAGTCACCAAAATGATAATCTAAAGTATAATTAATTTTTTTAAATAAAATGCTAAATTGGGATATACTTGTCATCATTTTTTTCTCCTTTCAATACTGGTTCAGATGGAGAATCTTGATATTGATCAGATAAATTCAATTTTCAGATAGAATAAAGATAATTTTGAAAAAATGTTACAAGATTATTATCATTTTGTGCTTTTCACTAACTTCTGTTTCAACATCCATATTTCTTTTGCAGTCTTAACAAACAGTTTGTTTTGGATATAAGCTAAATAATATGAGACAAAGAATAAAAATTAGAACAGATTAATGGTCAAATCCAGAAGCAGCTAGCTGTGTTCAGTTAAGTGATAAACCTAACTGAATATTTCAGTCGTGAACACACTTACCTACTATTGCTACACATACTTGCTCAGTAGATACGAAGAGGCTCTCATACTGTTCAGTTTTAGAAAGAAAGTATTTAAATTATTGTATTTATTGATTTTTAAATTGAAATTGAAACAGATACCATGACTGTCATTAATAATGCAAACTTCTCAGAGCACTGTGAAGACCTCTGGGTTTGGAAACTACCATTTACAAAATGTTGGATTCTAGCCTAGCTGATTTTCTCTTGCCTTGTCTTCATGCATCACTTAGTATTCATCTTGACCTGCCCCCACCTTTGCTGTTTCTCTCTATGATTTAGCTGCTCTGACTTCTTTCTTTCCTCATGTTGCTTTTTTGAAGCTTTGTTTTGCCTCTACTCTGTTCAGACCCATTTTGTGATGCTAACATTGCTCCAGTCCCTTTGGATGAAGTCCTATAACTTTTCTGATCACTCTCTGCTAATGAGAAGTCCTCAAAGCAGTTCTAGTACAAAAGCAGACTAAGTTCAATAATGAATATGGTCAATTCTGTATAATTATTTAAAACTTCAAACTTTATTTAAAGCCAAAATTTCTCCCTACCAAAGGTTGGCCTACTGTATTAAGAGGGGGGGAGTCAACTAATTTTTTTGACCTTACTTAATGTATTGACTGCTCATCCAACATTCTTCAGCCCTCTAGGATTGAAATGGGTAGAAGGTAGCAGGAAAGTTCTTATTAGACTAATAGCTGTTGTGAGCTGGCGTTGATGCTGTCTGGACTGGGCAGCTGTTTAGAGCTGATTCTTTTGCTCATGAATTCTTTTGTACTTTCTTTAGAGCTACCCTGTTTTACCTTTTGCTACATAACAGATTACTCCAAAATTTACTGGCTTAAAACAATAAACATTTATTATTTCACAATTTCTGTGGATCAGGAATCTAGGCGTGGCTTACCTGGACCTTCTGCCTCTGTGTCTGTCATAGTCATCTTACGGCTTGACTAGGGAATGGATTTGCTTCCAAGCTCACTGCAGGAGTTGTTGTCAGGATTCAGTTCCTCATGAGTTATTGACTTTAAAGGCCTTATTTCTTCATGAGCTGTTGGCCAGAGCCATCCCTGGGTTCCTTGCCACATGGGCTTCTCCACAGAGCAACTCATGATATGGCAGCAAGTTTCCTTAGAGCAAGCAATCAAGAGGGCAAGTGTCTGCAAGCTGGAAGTGACAGCCTTTTTTAACGCAGTCTTGGAAGTGACATCCCATCACTTTTGCCATATTCCATTCATTAGAAGTAGATAACTAGATCTAGCCCACACTCAAGAAGAGGGGATTACACAAGGCCATGAATACCAGGAAGTGAGGATTATTGGGAACCATTTTAGAAGCACCCTACCACCCCACCTCCAGTAATCCTGGGATTATCTATCTCACCTTCACTTCTCTTGATACAGGCAAATGTATCTCCTATGAATAGGCACTTAGTCCAGTCCCTCCTCCCTAGACATGTCACGGTACATTTCTGCCTTCTTTCTGCTGTGGTCCCCTCACCTCCACATGGCCCTCTTGGATAGGATTTAAGACAACTTTCATACTACAGTAAGTCCCCTACATACGTATAACAAGTTCCATTCCAAGAGCGCGTTCATAAGTTTAGTTTGTTCGTTAAGTCCAACAAAGTTAGCCTAGGTCCCCAACTGACACAATTGGCTATATAGTACTGGAACAGGTTTATAATACTTTTCACACAAACAATACATAAAAAAAAACACAAGAAAGAAAACATTTTGACTCTTACAGTACAGTACCTTGAAAAGTACAGTAGTACAGTACAAGAGCTGGCATCCAGGGGCTGGCATCAAGTGAACAGGCAAGAAGAGTTACTGACTGGAGGAGGGAGAGGAGGTAGGAGATGGTAGAGCTGAAGGATTATCAGCAATAGGAGATGGAGGGCAAGCTGCAACATCACTCACACCTGACGTCGATGGCACAGATTCTGGTTCCTTGCTGGATTCAATTCTATCTACCCTCTTGAAAAGACAACCCAGTGATGTCTGGGTACTAGCTCTTTTTTTCTCATCATAGATGACACAGTAGCACATGATTGCATTCTGAATGGCTGCTGCAAGCTTCGTGTACTGTTCTACGTTCGGGTCCTGTGCCTCAAAAACTAACAGTGCCTCCTCAAATAACAGAAAATCCCCTTGCCATTTCCTGCATCGTGAATCTTCGGTTCTTCCGTTAATTCTTCCTCTTGTCTCTCTTTGTCCTTTTTCTGGGCCTCCAGTTCCATCAGGTCCTCATTAGTAAGCTCCTCATGTTGCACAGCAAGGAGTTCAGTGAAGTCATCCTCTTGGAGATCTAGCTCCAACTTCTCGCTGAGGGTCACTAAGTTGCTGAAGACTTCTTTGGACTCCTCATCCACCTTCTCACAGCCACAAAAATCGTGAACAAACTGTGTGAACAAAAGTTCTTCCAAACCCCATTCATGGTGATGGCTGTAACCTCACGCCAAACAAAGTCAGTGTTTTTTCTGGCCTTGTAGATGTTACAGTCCTTCCAAAATTGTCGCAAGGTTGTTCCTGGTTTGTCACTCGTCTTTACTGCCTGATGAAAAGTGTGATGCAAATAATATTTTGAAAGTCACTATAACTCCCTGGTCCATAGGTTGGATAAGTGACGTAGTATTCGGTGGCAGATAACACTACTTTGACGTTGGGATGAAAGTCATCCATGAATGGGGGATGGCCTGGAGCACTGTCAAGCAGCAATAGAATGTTGAATGGGACGTCCTTCTCCAAGCAATATTTCTCTACCTCTGGGATAAAGTGGTGGAAAAACCAGTCCTGGAAAATGGCCTGTGTAACCCAGGCTTTGGGGTTACTCTTCCACACAACAGGAAGAGCCCTTGGCTATATTTTTAAAGGGCTCTTGGGTTCTCTGAATGATAAACTAAGAGAGGCTTCAGCTTCATATCACTGGAAGCATTGCCACCAAACAACAAGAGTTAGCCTGTCCTTTGCTGCTTTATAGCCTGGCATCAACTTTTCCTCCTTACTGATGTAACTTCGGTCTGGCATCTTCTTCCAGTACAGTCCTGTCTGATCCACATTAAAAACCTGCTTGGGTAAATATGCGCCTTCATCAATAATTTCTTGAAGCATTTCAGGAAATTCCTGGGCAGCTACCATATCTTCACTCGCTGCCTCAACACTTAACTTTTACATTGTGAAGGTTGACTGTAACCTTGAACCAATGAAACCAGCCATGGTTGGCATTAAAAGATGCACCCTCTGATTCTTCACCGTGTTTCAAGTCTTCATAAAGGCTTTTAGTTTTCTCTTGAATCAGCATTAAGCTGAGCAGGACTCAACGCTGATGCTGATCCTGCATCCACACACTGAGAAGTTTCTCCATATCCTCCATCACTCTTCCACGCTTCTTCAATATTATTGTCAACATCATCAGCACAGCAGACTTCACATTTTTCATGATCGCGCTTGTTCTTTAGGATCATGCTGATGGTTGAACGAGTCGTAAGAACGAGCAACACCTACCATCTTTTCGCCTCGTTCCACTCTCAATTATTTTCACTTTTGTTTACATCATTACCGCTTGGCGTTTCTTAGCAGTACCAGCTACATCACTGCTGCTTTTACGCTTGCTTCCAGACATCCTGACTTGAAATAAAGATATTGTACTACCGTACTCTCTACAGTGCTATATGGTAAAGTACACGAAAGCACAACCACTTGTAGAGAATGCATGCATGTGACAATGTATACCAGACACGTGAACTACCTTACGTGGTTGGACGTGCGGACGCATGTTTGCATCTTTAAAAGTTCACAACTTGAAGGTTCATATGTAGAGGACTTACTGTATCTCTAGCTAATGGTCCATGGAAGACTTGCATTCTTACCACAAGAAACTCTTGAAGTGCAAGCCAATCTCAGTGCATTCATCACCCATTTCACTCTGCCATCAGAGGAACTGACCAGGAAGTCCTGTACTCTTTCTCAGGATTTCTCAGACCTGAGTCAAACACCAGTCTCCTGTGACTCCCAAGCTCTAGAAGATATATCTTAAGCTCTCCAAGTAGTCTTGTTGAAACTTCTTTCCCTAGGTCAAGGTCCTTGGGGAAAAGAAGCTTTTTCCAAAAATCCTCTCCTAATCTCTATCTCTTTTCTTTCCTTCTCCAACCTTTCTTTGTTTTGTTTTCTTATTGTGCTAGAGCTAAAGTTTACAAAGTTTTTTGCCCACATTCTTTGCAAGTTTGGCATGGTGGTTACTCACCTCATTTTGGAATGTATTATCTATTGTCTTAGATCTTCAGCTGAAACTGACACTCTGGTAGTTCCATATCAACATCCTGTTTTACATGCTGTTTGCCTGCTTCCTCCTCCTTCTTTGAAGGCGTCTCCCTTGGATAGTTGCCTACAGTCACTATAACAAGAAAAGTGATTAGTAACTAATTTATTAAACCAAACAGTAAAACCTAATAGAGAAAAGATGGAGGGAAGATTGGGAAAGGGAAGAAGAGAGGGGAAAGCACTAAATATTTTGTTTCAGATTAGAATAAATAGGTAAATATTATCTTAATATTATTGTGTAAATATTATTTTAATAGTGTTCTTGAAATATAGGAAGTACTTAGTGAATTAAAAATGAGGTATTTGAGTTATAATTCATGTAATAAAAATAAACATGAAGAGAAAAAATAGGCATAAAAAGCCAGACATTATGTTACAAACATAAATGGTTCTCCATTTGGATTGATAAATAAAACCCAGCAATGCAGTGTTTAAAAGAGACCGATCTAACACAAAATAGTAGAAGACAAAAATTCGCCCCAATTGGAAAGATCTATTTATCAGATTTGAATAAAACAAGAAATGGCAGTAATTTATATCATATAAAATAGAATTTAAGGGGAAAAAAACAGATATTATATATCATTTTTTGTTGACAACATAAAGCTTGATGAGTTGACACCAAAAATAAAAGATGTTCCCAAATTGGTACAAATACTGTGAATTAGATTCACAAGTGTCTGAATTTAGTTTAGCATGATTGTTTTTCTTTACATTTTTTTGATGGGGGAAGCAGGGTTTGGAGGATATGAGTAAAGCAGTGAATTCTCTCCCCATTAAAATGTGCTATATAAAATCTTGCATATAATTAAGGAAATTTTGCTGGAGGAAGACCAGCTAAGACTCCTTACTAGGGAAATGGAAAAGGGAAGGCTAAATTCTGCAAATATAGTGTCCTTAGAAATTCAAACCAAGTATATAACTGGAGACTCATTCCAAACCCCCCTTGTAGTGGGAAAAGGTGCCTTTATATCTGATCAGATGAGGTTCTCATTGGTTCAGAGGGGCTGACGGTTTAAAGGAAAAGTCATCCAGCACACATAGACAGTAGAGTCTGGAAGTTTAATTGTCCATTTGCTCTTTACCTAATAGAAATTCCATTCTGCAATTATTTTTTTAATCAGACTTGCCAGGGCAAGCCCTAAACATCAATGTTTTTATTGGGTTACTCTGACAAAATAATATTTTTGTTTATTTTTAATTTCAGAAGAAATGTTTTATAGCACTACCATTCCTACCCCATTGAGATAACTAGCATTGATAGTTTGGCGTGTACCCTTCCTAATGTTTTCCTCCACTTACATAAGCATTCACATGCACGCATGGTTTTATGTAGTTAACATTTTTTATCCTGCAGCTTGCTCTTTTCACTTGTCCTAACATTTTTTATCCTGCAGCTTGCTCTTTTCACTAGTCCTTGATATATTGCTAGCTTTCCAAGTCAATGCACATAGATCTTGGCTATGGATGTGCCATACTATGGCTGCACCATAATTTAGTTAACCATTCCTACACTGATGGCCCGTTAGTTGTTTCTTTGGCAGGAGAGCCTCAGTGAACATACTGGTTTGTTTATGTTTACATACTCACTCATGTTCTTATTTCTGTAGGATAGATTGGTTCCTAGAAGTGGAATTGTTAGGCCATGTGGTATGTATGTTTTAATTTTATAATATATGCAATCATATCAATTTCTTAAATGTTTGTAGCAGTTTATAGTCCTAGTAATTATTTATGTGGGTGCTCATTTCCCTACACTTACTATTAGGCACATTTCTAGCTTAAGAAAATAATTCATAGAATTATTTTGTGACTTGTGAAATCACAAAAGTAATACAAGAGAAAATATGGGATAATTTTTGGGTAATCTTAAAGTAGGAAAGGACTTTTAAGCAAGATACAAACCCATAAGCCACAAAGGAAATGATTAATAGCTGTTACTATATAAAAATTAAGAAATTTCTGCTAGCAAAAAAAATTTTGCAGATGAAGTCAAGACAAATGATAAATGGGTAAAAAACATAACAAATGGTAGGAAAAGGGCTGACATAGATAGGTAGACAGACAGACAGGCATACAAACAAAATGAGCTTTTACTGATCAGTAACAAAACTAGACAACAACCCAGTAGAAAAATGGGCACGGGATATGAAAAAGCAGTTTATAGAAAACATAATACAAATAACTTTTTAACATATGAAAAGATGTTCAACATCATCTATAATTAAGAAAGTACAAATCAAAACAAAACAGCATTTTTCACATAGCAAATTTAGATAAGATAAAAAGATAATAAATTATTCATTATTAGTGAAGATGTAGGGATTTAGGGACTCACATGATTGGTGGAAGTGCAATCACTAATTGACAATTTGGTGGTTTTAAAAACTTTAAAAATTTTTTTAAATTGAAGTATAGTTGATTTACAATGTTGCGTTAGTTTCAGGTGTACAGCAAAGTGATTCAGTTTTATATATATATTCTTTTTCAGATTCTTTTCCATTATAGGGTATTATAAGATATTGCATATAGTTCCCTGTGCTATACAGGAGGTCCTCCTTGTTTATCCATTTTATATATAGTAATGTGTATCTGTTAATCCTAAACTCCTAATTTATCCCTCCCCTGCCTTTCCCCTTTGGTAACCATAAATTTGTTTTCAATGTCTGTGAGTCTGTTTCTGTTTTGTAAACAAGCTCATTTTGTATCTTTTTTTTTTTTTTTTAAGATTCCATATATAGTGATATCATGAGATATTTGTCTTTGTCTAACTTCACTTAGTATGATAATCTCCAGGTCCATGCATGTTGCTGCAAATGGCATTGCTTCATTAAAAATTCTTTTTTGAATTCAGTTGTTTTTAGCTTAAGTATTGTACGTACACAGTTTTAAAAACCAACTCGGCTTATAAGAAAGCACAACAGTTTCCTGTCTCTTTTTTTTTTTTTTGGCTGCATTGGGTCTTTGTTGCTGCACACAGGCTTTCTCTAGTTGCAGCGAGTGAGGGCTGCTGTTTGTTGCGGTGCGTGGGCTTCTCGTTGTGGTGGCTTCTCTTGTTGTGGAGCCCGGGCTCTAGGCAGGAGGGCTTCAGTAGTTGTGGCACACAGGCTCAGTAGTTGTGGTGCACAGGCTTAGTTGCTCCGCAGCATGTGGGATCTTCCTGGACCAGGGCTCGAACCCATGTCCCCTGCATTGGCAGGCGGATTCTTAACCACTGCACCACCAGGGAAGCCCCTCCTGTCTCATATTGATTTATTGACTAAACAATATCAGTTGACTCCATTTTAAGAACGAGGCTTTAACCAACTTGTTATACTACCCTCATCCTCTCTCCCCTCTTCTCCTATTTTTACCAAAATATTATTATGAAATTTTTGAAACGTATCAGAAGTTGATATAAAAAGTGAACACCATAACCCACCACCTAGTGTCTACAATTAGCATTTTGCTAGGTTTGTTTTATGACATTTGTATCCATCTAACAATTTCTCTCCATCCATCAATTTATCTTATTTTTATGTATTTTAAGTGAATTTGCATACATTTTTGTATTTCATTCCTAAACACTTTAGCATGCATGTAATTAACTAGAATTTAATGTTTATTTACATTTTTGAGGTAAAAGTTACATACAGTGAATGTTCCATTTGATGAGTTATGACAGATTTATACACCCATATAACCCAAACCCCTATCAAGATATGAAATATACCATCACCCCAGAAAATTCTCTTATGCCTCTTCCCAGACAGTTACTACTCCCACCTTCCCCCAGAGGTAATCACTGTTTAGAGTTTTTTTTCATCACAAATTAGCTTTTTCTTTTCTGGAACTTCATATAAATGGAGTCATGCAATATTCCATTTATGCAATATACCAGTATTACTCTTTTATGCAGACTTCTGTCATTTACCATAATGCTTTTGAGATTCATCCATGTTATCGTATGATTAGTACTTTGTTCTTTTTACTACAGAATAGTATTCCCTTGTGTGAATACACCACAGTTTGTTTAACCATTCTCATGTTGATGGACATCTAGACTGTTTCCAGATTTTCACAATTATGAGTAAAGCTGCCATATACATCCTTGTACAGATCTTTGTATGGACATAAGCTTTCATTTCTCTTGGGTAAATGTGTAGAGCACTGTGACAGTTTGGTATGTTAAAAGATACCCACAATAGATACCACTTCACACCTATTAGAATGGCTAAAATTAAAAAGACTGGCCACACCAAGTGTTGGTTAGGATGTAGAGCAACTGGAACTCATGTATTGTTCAAGGGGGTTTAAAATGGTATAACCAGGCTTCCCTGGTGGCACAGTGTTTAAGAATCTGCCTACCAATGCAGGGGACACGGGTTCAAGCCCTGGTCTGGGAAGATCCCACATGCTGCGGAGCAGCTAAGCCTGTGTGCCGAAACTACTGAGCCTGCGCTCTTGAGCCCACGTGCCACAACTACTGAGCCCGCGTGCCACAACTACTGGAGCCCATGTACCTAGAGCCTGTGCTCTGCAACAAGAGAAGCCACCTCAATGAGAAGCCCGCGCACCACAACGAAGAGTAGCCCCCGCTAGTCGCAACTAGAGAAAACCCGCGTGAAGCAACGAAGACCCAACACAGCCAAAAATAAATAAGTAAAATAAATTAAAAAAAAAAAAGGTATAATAACCACTTTGGAACACAGTGTGGAAACTTCTTACAAAGTTAAACATATCCCTACACTATTACTCACTAATCCTTTTCCTAGGTATTTATCCAAGAAAGATGAAAGCATATATTCCCTCCAAAAAAGGTACAAGAATAATTTTAGCAGTTTCATTCACAATAGTCAAAACTAGAAACAATAACAAATGTCCATCATCACATAAAGAGAATGGATGCAGTAGAATACTACTTGGCAATATAAAAGAATGATATTAGAATTATATTACTAGTATAATATGAATTCATCTCAAAAAGACATTGAGCAAAAGAAGCCAATGACCAAAAACTTGTTGCTTTTTTTTTTTTTTTAAAGTTCAGGAACAGGCAAAACCAATCTGTGATGATGGAAATCAGGAAGGTGGTTGCCTGTGGTGGATGAGAAATAACCGGTAGGGAGTACGAGGAAATGTTCTGAGATAACAAGTTCTGTACCTGATTAGGGGTTGGTTAAATGGGTATATGCATGTATCAAATTCTTGTTAAATATATTCAATACATTTAAGATCAGTATATTTCACTATAAATTTTACTTCAATAAAAATGCAGATAGAGGGCTTCCCTGGTGGCACAGTGGTTAAGAATCCGCCTGCCAGTGCAGGGGACACGGGTTCGAGCCCTGGTCCGGGAAGATCCCACATGCCATGGAGCAACTAAGCCTGTGCGCTCAACTACTGAGCCTGCGCTCTAGAGCCTGCGAGCTACAACTACTGAGCCCACGTGCTGCAACTACTGAAGCCTGCGTGCCTAGAACCCGTGCTCCACAACAAGAGAAGCCACTGCAATGAGAAGCCCGCACACCGCGATGAAGAGTAGCGCCCACTCGCCACAACTAGAGAAAGCTCGTACAGCAACGAAGACCCAACGCAGCCAAAAATAAATAAATTAAATAAATAAAATTTTTTAAAAATGCAGATAAACCCTAAAAACGAGTGTATTTATACCTGTTCAAGATTGAACCTGTGTGGACAATTGCTTAAGACTGAGGGAAAGTTGGGGGAATAGGCCAGATTTTTTATACATTTCAATTTAAAATGTGCCTGCTATAATTTTTTTTTTTAAAAAAAAAAAGAGGGATCTGGTGATATAAATGAAGATCATACACCAAATCCCTCACTTTTTACTATTCAGCCTGAGTTTCTCCATTTGTCAGATTGGCTCTCCCCAGGTATACTGTGAAGGATGCGTTAATGCCCCATACATGCTCCTCCTCCAGAATCAGCAATGTAACATACGAATGAGGGACCTCAGTCAGTCATCTGGCCTATCCTCTACATAAAGCCTACAATAAGTTAAAAGCACTGTGTTCTAAGTGTATTGTGACCTCTCAAAATTATTTATAATTTTCTAAAGATGAAAATGGCGAGGTTTTTCAAAGTTTTATTGAGTGAAAAACAAAATGTCTTTCAATGTGAAATTGCTCTGTCAACTAACAAGTGATGGTTTTTATATTCTTGAAGCTAATTAGGGACTGGTTTTCAACAGATTTTTTGAACTGTTATTTTGGAAGTTATCTCCTTATGTTTGGGGTCCTTCTAACAAAGTGTTATTTTCAGATATTAAGTTGATCAGTTACCTGTTTGTTAATCCAGATATACTCAAATTTTAAAAATTCTTTCCCCTTCCTCTTGTGCACATTTCCTTTTTCCATAGTGTGCTTTCCCTTTCTTCCCCTACAGTAAATTTGTTGACTCATTTATAGACTTCTCTTTATCTAAAGCCATTTTATAATATCACAAGCTTTTTTCCCCTCTGTAATTTAACCTCACCTAATAAACTTTAACAGGTAAAATGGTCTTTTTTTCCTCCGCATTCTTAGTCAGCTAGCCCCCAAAATTCTTCTTATTGGCATATTCAAAGAGACAAGTTTGTTCTTCTTATTTCCTTTTCTTAAGCATAAAGACTCCTTTATACTATAACCTCATAATAGTTTTTCTTAGTAATCTGTGATTGAAAGTGGTCTGTGGTGTACCTTTCTCTTCTTCACAGCCAGGGTCACTGATTCTCTCCATGTAAGTATAGGCTTCTTCAGATCCTGAGTCAGTAAGGAAACCTTGGTCCTCGAGGAGTATTTATTATGCACCAATCATGTATCAGGTGCTGCTTTAGGCAGTAGAGCTATTGTGGAGAACAAAGCAAGTTTCCCTCTCACAAAGATTATATTCTAATGTGAAGAAACAAACAAATACTCAAGGGCAGGGAAATTCTTACAATAAAAATAAAGCAGAATAAAAGAATAGAGAATGACAGGGTAAGAGGTGTTATTTTAAGTTGGGTTGTAGGGGAAAAGCCCTCTGATGTAGTGCTATTTGAGCAGAGATTTGAACAAAGTAAGGGAATGAATGGGCCATGAGCATTTCTGAGAGAAGAGACACTGCCAAGGGAGGGACCTTGGTATCTCTGCCTAGCCCTCTGGCCCTCAGGACTTCTCTTCGTCCACTCAACCCCACCCGCAACTACCATCTGGACTCGGTGCATGAAACCTCTAAGCTACCACACATAATAAATTTGAGCCACTGTGTGGAACCTCTTACCCCAGCATTCTGATAAGATTCCCCTGATGTTGGTGCCTATCTGTATTTTAATCACTTCCTATTCACCCAATTGGTGAGAGAGAGGATTCCCACCATATGTTTTTGGGAATGGCTCAACACACAACACTGGACAGATAAGATAGGCAACAATTTATTAGTTACATAAACTCACATCCCAGAGGAGGAGGACAGGGCGACCTGGAGGTTGCACTCAGAAACAGTGAACAACTCAGGCAATGGGAAGAAGACTTTGTAGTATCAGGAGAGTGGGGTTCACACAGGAGGATGTGATTGGCTTGTCTGAATAATTCTGAGGCTAGCAGGGAACCAAAACCGGGGATAAAGGCTAGCAGGGATTAAAAAGAAACTTTGCTTGGTCCCTTTGATGAAGAGGATTTTTTGACTAGGGGACCTTATCCACAGGAGCAGAGCGAGGAAGAGAACTTGCAGGTAGACCATTCAAGACCATCCCCATTTTACAAAATGTTGAGGCAGCACGTAATACTGCACTTTGGTCTTACACCACAATCTGAACCAAATCATTTGTTTCACAGTGAGTTCTCTGAACTCAGCAGCATCACAAGAATTATCAGACTTCATTGCTTGATTAAGATAGGAGCTTAGATATCTGAGGATAATGAATAATGACTTAGTCAAAGTAACAATATAATGTTTTAAATTAACATAGAAGGTGGTGACCCAGTTTTTTAGAAGAACTTTAACTCTTTAGCAAGGAACTTTCGTTGTTTGTTTAAAAACAAATTTATGATATGACAGAGTCAGCACAAACTCCAAGAAGTTATTCTAGTGAGATATGGCTATCTATGCAGATTATTCAGGAGGTAAAGAATAACCTTTTACCATATTTTGTTAAGAACAGATAGAATACTCCAAGACCAATTTTTTATTTTAACAGAGAAAACCAAATTCTGGTTTTATATTAATAAATATTTGACATTAATGGATTTAGAAGCTTTCCCTTTTTAATCTTATGAATAAATCCATCAAAACTGAGCCAGCTTTGGAAAAATTTTAATATTTCATTGCATATTTTAGACTATTATTTGCAGTTATTATAGTCCAAGGCAAATAAATTTCCCTTTCCACTAATGTTCTACAGCTTTCAGTATCCAGGTTTGTCCTTCATTATCCTCTTTCACATTTTGGAACAACCTAGATACTTTTATTTCAAGTACAAAAGACTAATCTTTTCCCATTAATAAACAAGAACACATGCCATTCATTACCTTTGCATACATGGTTGTATTTCTGTGTCACTATTGTTCTTAGTATAGTCTCAATCTCTATATCAATTATAACTTAACCAAGGTAACTAACTTCTGTTTCACAGAGAAACTGAGAAATTTCTGTTATATACAAGTGTTTTAACAAACCATCAAAGCTCATGGATACACATAATACACGTGTCCTTTCCACTACATAACATATAAAAATTAAAATCATATATATGTTAAAACTACACTTGCTGACCAATGTTTCAGTATTCTGTCTTACTTAGGAATTATTCAAAGATGCAAAGATGATCATTTAATTAACTCAATTTAATATTAGTCCAAGGTCTTAAAGTTAACTATTGGAAATTATGGGTTTTTTTTTTTTAATTTTTATTTATTTATGGCTGTGTTGGGTCTTCTTCGTTTCTGTGCAAGGGCTTTCTCTAGTTGCGGCAAGTGGGGGCCACTCTTCATCGCGGTGCACGGGCCTCTCACTATCGCGGTCTCTCTTGTTGCGGAGCACAGGCCCCAGACGTGCAGGCTCAGCAGTTGTGGCTCACGGGCCTAGTGGCTCCGCGGCATGTGGGATCTTCCCAGACCAGGGCTCGAACCCGTGTCCCCTGCATTGGCAGGCAGATTCTCAACCACTGCGCCACCAGGGAAGCCCGGAAATTATGTTTAATCTTAACATACCACAGAACATAATTACTGTTGATATAGAAAAGTTTGTCAGAATTATAATTTAAGTTTACGTTTTCCTTCATCTTAAACATTATATGGAAGTAATATTAGCTTATCAGTAGACCCTTTTTTCCTTTTTTTTTAATGTCCATTTTATTCTTTTGTTAATTATTTCCTTATTTGTTTTTATCTATATGATGATGCCTTTATTTTTTATTATTATTATTTATTTTTGGCTGCGTTGGGTCTTCGTTGCTGTGTGTGGGCTTTCTCTAGTTGCGGCGAGCAGGGGCTACTCTTCCTTGAGGTTCGCGGGCTTCTCATTGTGGTGGTTCTCTAGTTGCGGAGCTCAGGCTCTAGGCGCATGGGCTTCAGTAGTTTGTGGCGTGAGGCCTCAGTAGTTGTGGCTCGCAGGCTCTAGAGCGCAGGCTCAGTAGTTGTGGCGCACGGGCTTCATTGCTCTGCGGCATGTGGGATCTTCCCGGACCAGGGCTCGAACCTGTGTCCCTGCATTGGCAGGCTGATTCTTAACCACTGCACCACCAGGGAAGTCTGCCGAGGGAGGTTAGTTAAGAACTTCAGAACTTAAGAAATTCAGATGTAAATTAGTATCTTCATGAGAAACCCCAATTTTATTTTCTTAAATTTACTTATATTACACTCTACAATGATTAAATCCAGATAAAGACAAATAGTTTTATGGGTTTTTTAAAATTTATTTATTTATTTATTTTTGGCTGTGTTGGGTCTTCATTTCTGTGCGAGGGCTTTCTCTAGTTGCGGCAAGCGGGGGCCACTCTTCATCACGGTGCGTAGGCCTCTCACTATCGCGGCCTCTCTTGTTGCGGAGCACAAGCTCCAGACGCGCAGGCTCAGTAATTGTGGCTCACGGGCCTAGTTGCTCCGCGGCATGTGGGATCTTCCCAGACCAGGGCTCGAACCCGTGTCCCCTGCATTGGCAGGCAGACTCTCAACCACTGCGCCACCAGGGAAGCCCCCAAATAGTTATTTTTAAACCAAAATTGTAAACCAGTCTGATTTGTTCAAAGATTCACTTTGATTACTTAAATTTGGATTCTTATATAAGAATACTTATGCGCTAACAGTTCCTGTGAGAAGGGTTTTTTCCTTAAAAAGCCACCACATTTAATATAGTGTAGCACTCCTTTAATTAAAAAATAGAAAACTGGACATGTTATACATTTTTAAAAATATTAGGAAAATAAATGTGCACTGATGCAATTTTGCGGTCTCAGGGCAAAAATCCCACAGATTTAAGCAGACTTAATGTTTTTTGTTGTTGTTGTTGTTTTAACATCTTTATTGGAGTGTAATTGCTTTACAATGGTGTGTTAGTTCCTGCTTTATAACAAAGTGAATTAGCTCTCCATATACATATATCCCCATATCTCCTCCCTAAGCAGACTTAAGTTAATCAGAAGAAACAAAGGCAACTCATCCACAGAAACCACAGCAGGAGGATGGAATGTTTTATAATGTATATCAAAAACAGTTGGAGGCTTCTTAAAACACTGATTCTTGGGCCTAACCCTCATTAGGGTTCTGGACTGAGAACTACCATTTCTAATGAGTCCGCAGGTGACACTGATGGTGAAGGCCCAGGGATGAAACTCTGAGAACAAGTTTTCTAGGAAATGTGAGGCTGCCTGCCTCCAGGCCCCAAGTCCATGGGGCTTGTTAGAGTTGTAGACTCCAAGGGACAGAGCCTCAGTTCTAACTGACATTCCCTGTGTCTCTGCAGTGAACAAAGCAGACAGATAAACAATGAACAATAACAAAAAGGCCACCGTATTTGAAGTATTCTACATTCACTTTTTAATTTCTTGAGGGTTCTTACGTTCCTTTATATTAGATTTTTGTAATCTTATTAGTATCTGTAAATCAGTAAAAACAGAGCTCTTTCATTTTAAGAAATTTATATCTAATTTGTTAATACCCTTCCCAGAAATAGGAAAATGTTTCAAACTCACACAAGGAAGGGTAAAGACTCTCAAGTATGATAGGCACACAGAGAGCCTACGGCTTCAGGTCTACAACTTCAGTTACAGGTTAAAGGAAACACAAAATACATACACTCACTGATCTAGATCTCAAAGGGCTTTTCTTCTTTCCAGTAAAAGCAAGACTTATTCTTCTACAAACCAAAAGACTGTTGTACCAGATTATTTGCCCTGTCATACCCAAAAGAGAATAGGTCCCCATCCTCCTATTAATGCGGAATAACACATTGGCTGTGTGCAAACCAGAATCAGAACCAAACATAGCCAAGAACCAGAAATAAAAGTGAAAATAAAAGTCAGGAAAATAGAAACAGTAGAAAAACAGAAACTCTGAAGATAAAGTTCTATTGCCACTTGGTATTCACTCTAGAAGCCAAAACAAACAAACAAAAACCAGTGCCTAGGAGGTGCACTCTTTAATTGGTTCAAGAAGGTATATCCACTTGAACAATTTGGTATAATTCCAAAACTGTCAGTGTAATTTTCAAAACAAGACTCAGTAAAATATAGTTAGTGCATGTCAACATTTAACACCTTTATGAGGGAACCAGCGTGATGGTAAGGCCACTATTTTGGCATTATTTATTACAGGGGCATGAACTCATATTCAGAGGGGCCAGGCAAGCAATGTAAGTAAGGGAAGCAAGCATTTACAACATTACCTAGAGAGTGGTGGGGAATGTAGCAAACTTGAGAGAACATACCTTGTCTGAAGGCAGCTGTTGATCATCTTCAGCTAATTGTTGCCTCCTGGGAATGCAAGCTTAGTGTTGCTTATCCCTATCTTCGATATTTTTTCACAGAGGCTATTCTGGATTTTAAGATGAATCTTCCAATTTTAAAGTATTGATACCTAATTCAGTTTTTTGAAAACACTGTGTGAGCCAAACAAAACATTTCTTCAGGCCAGACATGGCCTAAGGGCCGTCAGTTTGCAACTTCTACAGTACATGTTAGTTATATAACACAGCAAAGGAAAAGTTTAACCAAAAGTTGTTTTATTTGAAAGAAAAGTTTTAAAAGTTTTTTAAAAAAGATTCACTTTCAGTTTTCTCACAAGAGTGAAAAAAAACATGATGTGATAGTGTTTTGTCAGCTAGCAATTCAGTGCCTCCCACATACATAAACATATACATTTCCATATTAAGTTCTATTTTTTGTCCATTTAAAATATAGTTATTCATTTTCTGGAGATCTGTATCATAGTGTGAATATTCTTAACATTACTGAACTGTAAATTTAAAAATGGGTAAGATAGAAAATTTTATGTTATGTATTTTTTACCACAACAATATATGTATGAGAGAGAGAGAGAGAGTGTGTGTGTGTGTGTGTGTGTGTGTGTGTGTAATTGAATATATATTGAATTTTATTCAAAATGAAATTACTCATTTTAAGTTGTCTTTGTAGGGTAGTGTATTGAATGTAAAACATACAGGGTTTACCCAGAAGTTGTACAGTCAGTAACGGGAAAGCCCAGAGGCAAGGAGATACTTTGACAGGCTGCTGTGGCCTTGTCAAAAGATTATGAGAACTTTTTTAGGGAACTAAATTTAGTAATGGGAATGGTGTTCAATTTGGAGACATTTCAGGAGCCAAATTGGGGAATTTGGTGAAAAACTGAATAATAATAAAAACATTAAGGTTTCTTTCTTGGTACTGAGTGTACCAATACTTAAGATAGGAAACAAAAACAGATTCAGAGAAAATTAGTTCAGTTTTAGGCAAGGCATGGAATTTCAGGACTTGAAGGAAACCTAGAGGTTACCTAGTGCAACCATCTCATTTTACAGATGTGAAAGTCATTAAGTGATATCTTCGATATCACAATTGAAGTCAGAAGCAGGACTAAAGTTTCTAGACTGAAAGGCCATCTTTTCTCAGTACACCAGAGCATCTGTTCTGTGACACATGGTTCATTCAGTTCAGAGATGAATGTTGTGATGCTGTAGTAATCCTCAGACTGTCGCCATATGTTAGTTAAGAAGGCCTGCAGATATCTTCAGGACACAGGATACCAGACCCTTTTCCTTGCTCTGTAAACTCCAAGTATGCCTCTTCTGAAGAACTCCAGGCCTTTTCTTCATTTTAAGCTGTTTGTAGGACCTGTAAATGGAAATGGTTTGTAGATGTTTGTAATTTCATGCCTGGAGTTCAACGGAAAGATTGGGACTACAGATGGAGATTTAGGAGTCAAGGATCATTTCTTGAAACATTCTAGGGAATAATGTATATATAACTATGTTGCATTCTAAGGAATTTAGACTTTATCCTATGAGAAGTTCTCAACCTCAGCTGTACATAAAAATTGCTGGGTCTGGGGAAGGATTGATGATCTTTATTTTTTAAAAGCCCCAGAGGTTTCAGATGCACAGCTATGAGAAGCTGTTGAAGGATTTGGCACAATCAAATATGCATTTAAAAAGGTAATGTGAGCTTCAGTGGATGGGGAGAGACTTGCACTAGTCCGAGCAAGAGATGATATCTTTCAATGACTACATAGTATTTTGAGTTAATTTTCCATAATTCTCCTATCTTGTAGGGTGGGGTGTAAAAATTTGTTACTATCCCCCAAAAGTGCATCTTCTGTTTCTTTTTTGTTATTCTTTTGAATTATTTCACTAGGACAGATTCCCAAGAGTAATTCTATTGAGTTGAAGGAAATGAGTAGTTTTGGCTCCTGATTATGTATTACCATAATAGTTATAATCAATTTACAGTGTTACCCTCCATATGGTGTGCCAAATACGACCTTTAGAATCATTTTATAAGGTTCAAGAAAAGAAAAACTGTTGGGATTTTTATTAGAGTGATTTTATTTTGAAATTAGCAATAAATTATCGGAACAATGTTTATATCATGTTTATGCTATTTTACATGATTTTATCTTTAATAGATTGATGAACTCCCAGAGGGAGCTGTGAAGCCTCCAGCAAATAAGTATCCTATCTTCTTTTTTGGCACCCATGAAACGTAAGTCAACAAAACAACTTAAATTTTCAACAGTTCTAATTTGATTCTGCTAGACTACATTATTTTATATGTTGTTAAAATCACTTTATATTATTTTATATGTTGTTAAAATCATTATAATCAATTATATAAAATTGCAAAGATAATATGTTTTTTTCTTAATGTAAAGATTTTTCATTTATTTTGCTTTTGAATATCATTTCTGTTTCTGCTTAAATGTTGGGCATGACCCAGAAGTTTCCTTTAGGACACTTTTAAGACCTAGAGAGATGTCTTCCATTCATATTTCACAGAACAAAGTTATGTTCTCTCAGGCTCCTTCAGTTTGTCAGACCTTGAAGGAAACATACTACCTTTCTAAGTTTTTGTAATTGTGTTGGTCAGAGTACAGATTTTAAGCTATTGAATAAAGGAAACTGAAAATACAGTGTCTCAAATAATATAGAAATTTACTTCTTTTTTTGGAAACAGTCCAGGGATGGGGGATCTATCTATCTATCTAGATAGATAGATAGATCTGTCTATCAAGGTAGGTAGATCAAGGTGGATGTTCAGCTCTGCTCTAGGGACCCAGGTTTCTTCTGTTGTGTTGGCCTGCCATTCCCTAGGGCATTGCCCTTGTCTGCTTATTTAAAAAAAAAAAAAAAAAAAAAGCAGAAACTGGCTCAGCAGTACCTGTGCATCTTCCAGGTAGAGGGAAGGGGGAGAGGGAAGAGGTAAGGAAATGACACAGCAGTTGAATATGTGGCTTACAGTTGCATTTATTCCAGTGGCAAGAACTTGGCCATATGGTCACATCTAGCTGTAAGGAAGCTGGAAGCATAGTCTCTAGCTAGGCAACTTTGTTGGGGAAGCAAATTGGGAGGAGTATCCATTAAAAGAAAGACAATGATAATGGATGCTAGGGAACCATAGGCAGTCTTGACACACAGAACCTGACACACTGAGAATGTATATGGTTATTTACAACAAGGACACAAATGGAATAGGAACTGCAAATGGGGGGGAAAGCTAAAAACTAAGATGAAATCTTATATTCAGGGCCACCCCCTATGTTCATGTGAATGTTAGGAGAGCCAGGCATGAACTTTTTCTTTTCTTGCTGTCTCTACCACGCTGACATCTTCCTCGTTCTCATATTGAAAGAGAGCTAGCTGGGAGAGGGCCCTTTAAGGCATATTTCTTTCTTGTCTTCATGTGAGAAATTTATGTTTTTTTCAAGAGGTTTTATTTTCTTTGTTTTATTTTTATCTAATAGACACTTGTGGACTATGCAACTTAACATGTTTTTCTCCTAGAAGAGGTTGCTCGAAGCTTAGAAATAAATGTTTTACCTATAGTAATAAGTGCGTAGGGCTTTGTGATACCTATTTTTGTATTTCCCTCATTCCTCCTTCCCTTTTATGTCTATACCATTATCTTGCTTTTTCTTTAGGACCTAATTCCAAGTGATCTGATTGTATATCTAGAACAAGGCAGGATTTGATAAACAAGATTATCACATTTCCATTGCATACACCAAAATCAACCATTTACTAATATTATGTGGTAACTTTCATTCACTTAGTAAACATTTTCTAGATATTCTTTAAGGCACTGAAAATAAAAGTTGCCCTTAAAGAATTTGCCACCTGGTATATTGCTAGTAAAAGTAACAGAATCATTCCAGTAAACAGTGTGAAGGATTTTATGGAGTTATTTCTTATAGCATCCTTAATATAAATCAGTGGCATAATTCCAAGTCTCAATTCAGTAAAAGCAGTTCTACCAAGGAGCAGTGTGATACAGTCCGTATGTGAGTTTTTTGCTGGTTTGATCATCCAGAGGTAGATTTTAAAACATCTGGAGGAGAATGAACTTTAGAAAACCTGTTATAACATTGTTTCAGCTGATCATTTACTAAGTATTGGGTGTCCTTAAACCTGAGATTATATGCCCTGGCAAGTACCTAACATTCAGTCTCTCTGTGAAAGCAGAGATTGTGTGGATGTTGCTAAGCCCTATATACACAGTGCTTTTACACAGTGCCTGGCCCATGGTAGGTGTTTTTTTGTTGTTTTTGAATTTTTGAATTTTATTTTATTTATTTTTTTATACAGCAGGTTCTTATTAGTCATCAATTTTATACACATCAGTGTATAGATGTCAATCCCAATTGCCCAATTCATACCACCCCCTGCCACTTTCCCCCCTTGGTGTCCATACGTTTGTTCTCTACATCTGTGTCTCAATTTCTGCCCTGCAAACCGATTCATGTGTACCATTTTTCTAGGTTCCACATATATGCGTTAATATACGATATTTGTTTTTCTCTTTCTGACTTACTTCACTCTGCATGACAGTCTCTAGATCCATCCACGTCTCAACAAATGACCCAATTTCGTTCCTTTTTATGGCTGAGTAATATTCCATTGTATATATGTACCACATCTTCTTGATCCATTCGTCTGTTGATGGGCATTTAGGTTGCTTCCATGACCTGGCTATTGTAAATAGTGCTGCAGTGAACATTGGGGTGCATGTGTCTTTTTGAATTATGGTTTTCTCTGGGTATATGCCCAGTAGTGGGTTTGCTGGATCATAAGGTAATTCTATTTTTAGTTTTTTAAGGAACCTCCATACTGTTATCCTTAGTGGCTCTATCAATTTACATTCCCACCAACAGTGCAAGAGGGTTCCCTTTTCTCCACATCCTCTCCAGCATTTGTTGTCTGTAGACTTTCCGATGATGCCCATTCTGACTGGTGTGAGGTGATACCTCATTGCAGTTTTGATTTGCATTTCTCTAATAATTAGTGATGTTGAGCAGCTTTTCATGTGCTTCTTGGCCATCTGTATGTCTTCTTTGGAGAAATGTCTATTTAGGTCTTCTGCCCATTTTTGGATTGGGTTTGTTTTTTTAGTATTGAGTTGCATGAGCTGTTTATATATTTTGGAGATTAATCCCTTGTCCATTGATTTGTTTGCAAATATTTTCTCCCATTCTGAGGGTTGTCTTTTCATCTTGTTTATGATTTCCTTTGCTTTGCAAAAGCTTTGAAGTTTCATTAGGTCCCATTTGTTTATTTTTGTTTTTATTTCCATTACTCTAGGAGGTGGATCAAAAAAGATCTTACTGTGATTTATGTCAAAGAGTGTTCTTCCTATGTTTTCCTCTAAGAGTTTTACAGTGTCCGGTCTTACATTTAGGTCTCTAATCCATTTTGAGTGTATTTTTGTGTATGGTGTTAGGGAGTGTTCTAATTTCATTCTTTTACATGTAGCTGTCCAGTTTTCCCAGCACCACTTACTGAAGAGACTGTCTTTTCTCCATTGCATATCCTTGCCTCCTTTGTCATAGATTAGTTGACCATAGGTGTGTGGGTTTATCTCTGGGCTTTCTATCTTGTTCCATTGATCTGTGTTTCTGTTTTTGTGCCAGTACCATATTGCCTTGATTACTGTAGCTTTGTAGCATAGTCTGAAGTCAGGGAGTCTGATTCCTCCAGCTCCGTTTTTTTCCCTCAGGACTGCTTTGGCTATTCGGGGTCTTTTGTGTCTCCATACAAATTTTAAGATTTTTTGTCCTAGTTCCGTAAAAAATGCCATTGGTAACTTCATAGGGGTTGCATTGAATCTGTAGATTGCTTTGGGTAGTATAGTCATTTTCACAATATTGATTCCTCCAATCTAAGAACATGGTATATCTCTCCATTTGTTGGTATCATCTTTAATTTCTTTCATCAGTGTCTTATCTTATAGTGTTCTGCATACAGGTCTTTTGTCTCACCAGGTAGGTTTATTCCTAGGTATTTTATTCTTTTTGTTGCAATGGTAAATGGGAGTGTTTCCTTAATTTCTCTTTCAGATTTTTCATCATTAGTGTATAGGAATGCAAGAGATTTCTGTGCATTAATTTTGTATCCTGCAACTTTACCCAATTCATTGATTAGCTCTAGTAGTATTCTGGTGGCATCTTTAGGACTCTCTATGTATAGTATCATGTCATCTGCACAGTGACAGTTTCACTTCTTCTTTTCCAATTTGTATTCCTTTTATTTCTTTTTCTTCTCTGATTGCCGTGGCTAGGACTTCTAAAACTAGGTTGAATAATAGTGGCAAGAGTGGACATCCTTGTCTCGTTCCTGATCTTAGAGGAAATGTTTTCAGTTTTTCACCATTGAGAATGATGTTTGCTCTGGGTTTGTCATATATGGCCTTTATTATGTTGAGGCATGTTCCCTGTGTGCCCACTTTCTGGAGAGTTTTTATCATAAGTGGGTGATGAATTTTGTCAAAAGCTTTTTCTGCATCTGTTGAGATGATCATATGGTTTTTCTTCTTCAATTTGTTAATATGGTGTATCACATTGATTGATTTGGGTATACTGAAGAATCCTTGCATCCCAGGGATAAATCCCACTTGATCATGGTGTATGATCCTTTTAATGTGTTGTTGCATTCTGTTTGCTAGTATTTTGTTGAGGATTTTTGCATCTATATTCATCAGTGATATTGGTCTGTAATTTTCTTTTTTTGTAGTATCTTTGTCTGGTTTTGGTATCAGGGTGATGGTGGCCTCGTAGAATGACTTCGGGAGTGTCTAAAACTAGCTGTTGAATGAATTAAAATTGATTAAATGAAATAAATGAAAGGGGGGGGAAAGTATGTGGAAGGTGAGGAACTTAACAAGAAAACTGTGTCAGCAGGAGCACCCCAAGGCAGGACCAGAATTTTCCTCAGAACATGGCTTTGAATCTGTTGCTTACACAGATAGGTGATTGGAGCCCCAGTTTCTTTGAATCTGTTGCTCAGACAGGTAGGTGATTGGAGCCCCAATTTCTTCTGCTCCATATAACTTTACCCCAGTAGTTTTAATCTGGACAATTTTCAAGGCAGCCTTTGTCAGGAAAAAAAATAACATCCTTAGAGCATGTAACTTTGAACAATTCTATTTTCTGGCCTACCCTTTAAAATTTATAAAACGTACAGCAAAGTTAACCAATTGAGAGGGGATTTGATTTGTGGAATTATCTATAATCCAGGAAAAACCAAGATTGTCTATGAAAAACAAGAACTTGTTTTAGAATAGCTCATTCAGTGTTCCTTTTTCTGGCAACAGCTAACATGGCCAGTTGAATCATTAACCTTGACTCCTGTGGCATAATTAAAGTACAGACAAGCTCTGGTTAGCATCTGTAGCTGACGTGAACCTCAGGCAGCTTAGCCCACAATTAATTCCTATACATAGAGTCAAGGACTGGAGAAAGGTCAAAAGCCACAGTCTAATAATTCATGTCAAATTGCTCTAAAAGTGAAATCACCGTACCCAAAGTCACATTTCCTTCTCATGCTCAGTTTGTCAGGCATTTGGTTAGAATGTCCAGTATCCTGATAAACTATCTCTGGATTCAGTGAAATGCAGTCATGCTGAACGATTAAAGGTGAACAGTCAAGGAAAGTTTGGTGATTGGGGGGTCAGAAAGCTTCCTCAGGTGATTTTTATCAACTTGAATTCTTGACCAGCTGGGCAGTGTAAGGAAGGGATCAGTACTAAGATCCAGTCAGAAAATGGAATTTATAAAAATCAGCAGTAAACTGTTAACCTATGGTCTCAAAGCTTTCAACATCGTCTCTGCTGATAAGTTCCAAATATATATCTCCAGCACAGACCTTTCCCCTGAATTACAGAATCACCTGCCCAGTTGCCTACTTGACATCTTCACTGGGATATCTAACCAAGTTTTCAAATTCAGTATCCAAAACTAAGCTTTTCACCTTCAAATCTTGTTCTCTCAAAAATCTTTCCATTTCAGTAAATATCAACTGCATTCTTCTAATTGCTCAATCTAAAACCTTGGAGATATCCTCAGTTCCACCCTCTCTCTGACGTGCCATATCTAGCCCATTAACAAATACCTTGGCTCTTTTCTTGAGAGTGAGTTCAGAATCCAGCCACCTCTCACCAACTGCACTGCTTACAACTGATCCAAGTCACCACTGTTACTTCAGTAGCCTAATTAGTCTCTCTGCTTCTACCCTAGTACCCAGCTCTTCAGTGTGTTTTCAACACAGCAGCCAAAGTGACACTGTTAAAACACAAATTGTCACTTCTCAAAACCTTTGATGGCTTCCCATGTGACTCAAAGCCTTTGTAGTGGCCTCCAAGGCCTGACATAATCTGTGCTCCCACCCTGTTACCTCTCTGACCTCATCTCACACAGCTCTCTCTTCACTCATTTCAGTCTAGCCACACTGGCCTCTTAATTTTTCAGACACACTAGGCATTGTCCCACCTCAGGGTCTGTTGTACTTGCTCTTCCTTCAGTCTGCTCTACTCTTCCCCAGATAACTGCATGGGTTCTTCCTTCACCCCCTTCAGTTCTTAGATGTTCCCTTTTCAGTGAGGCCTTCCTTCTTGATCTGTATTTCTAAAACTGTAAAATCCACCCCAGTCCTTAACCATCCCCCTCCTCTGCTTCATCTATATATTTATTGATTTATTTTCAGCACACAGTACTATGTATTTTATTTATTTATCTTCTTTATTGTCTAGACCCCTACCCTTGCTACTAGAGTGTATGCTCCATGAAGGCAGAGACATTCATCTCTTTGTTCCCTGAAGAATCCCCAGCACCTCTGGAATAGTGCCTGACACATTAGAGATGTTCGATAAAATTTGTTGAATAAATGAATCTTAGTTTGAAATGAGTCTCAGCCAGCATGTGGGCCTCCACCATCTCATTCACCAGGTTAATATCATAGATAATAATGCTGAAGACTCTAGTTAAAATGCTCAGATCTATTAGCAAGCCCCAGGATTTATTCTAACTCATTTTCTTTTCATAATTATGACTAATTTAGGATAAGGTTTAAATTGGATAAGATTCTATCTACTTTGCCACTTCTAATTTTTTTCTTGTGTAGTGCCTCATTAAACACTAATGCTTTTTTAATTTATAGAAATAATAGTGAATAAATACACTAATGTGGCATATAGAGTTAAAATCATTTTTTAATCCAGTGTTTATGTTTTTACTGTGAGTCTTACAAAACCCTTACCTATGAAAGATTAGCATAGGTAAGTCTTAGTTTAAGATGATGATTTAAGTGGTCAAAGTAGACATTTTTAAAACTACTTTTAAAGTAGTTTAACTAAAAATCAATTTCAAAACAAAAAAGAAATTAGTAATTTAAAAGTAAAATCAAAGTAGCACCATCCAGGGTTGCTGGCTTGCATACCTAGCTGTCTATTTTTTCTACCTTGAAATCTATTTGCAAAACATCTTGTGATATGTGTCTAACTGAGAGGGTTTATATATACTTTTAATGTATTTACTAAAATATGCTCTGACACTTGAGTTGATATTAAAAATATCTTACATTTGAAGGTCAAAATATCAAATCTCTTTCTAATATATCTCTGCAGTGCATTTCTAGGTCCCAAAGACCTTTTCCCTTATAAGGAATACAAAGACAAGTTTGGAAAGTCAAACAAACGGAAAGGATTTAATGAAGGATTGTGGGAAATAGAAAATAACCCAGGAGTAAAGTTTACTGGATACCAGGTGATGGTTTACTTCATTATCACTTGCTACATCTCATTTTTTATTTTAATTCTTTTTTGGATCTTTCTTATATGTCCTTTGTACTAATGATTACCCACCACCCATTTGAAGTCAGAATTGTTTCTGGCTCCAGTAGCATTTTGGATTAAATGTACAGGCATACCTTGCTCTGTTGCAGTTCACAGATACTGCATTTTTTACAAATCAAAGGTTTGTGGCAACCCTGCATTGAGCAAGCCTGTTGGCCCCATTTTTCCAACAGCTTTTGCTCACCTCATGTCTTGGCATCACATTTTGGTAATTCTCTCAATATTTCAAACTTTTTCATTATTCTTATATTTGTTATAGTGACTTGTGATCAGTGCTCTTTGATGTTACTATTATAATTGTTTTGGGGCACCACAAACTACATCCATATAAGACAGTGAACTTAATTGATAATGTTGTGTGTGTTCTGACTGTGCCACTGATCAGCCGTTCCCCTTTCTCCCTCTCCTTGAGCCTCCCTATCCCCTGAGACACAACAGTATTGAAGCTGGGCCAGTTAATAACCCTGCAATGGCATCTTAAGTATTCAGGTGAAAGGAAAAATCACACATCTCTTATTTTAAATCAAAAGCTTAGAAATGATTAAGCTTAGTGAGGAAGGCATGTTGAAAACTGGAATAGGCCGAAAGCTAGGCCTCTTGGAGCCAAGCAGTTAGCCAAGTTGTGAATGCAAGGGAAAAGTTCTTGAAAGAATTTAAAAGTACTACTCTGGTGAACACATGAATAATAAGAAAGCAAAACAGCCTTATTGCTGCTGTGGAGAAGGTTTGAGTAGTCTGGATAGAAGATCAAACCGGCCACAACATTCCCTTAAGCTAAAGCCTAATCTAGAGAAGGCCTTAACTCTCTTCGATTCTCTGAACACTAAGAGAGGTGAGGAAGTGCAGAAGAAAAGTTTGAAGCTAGCCGAGGTTGATGCCAGAGGTTTAAGGAAAGAAGCCATTTCTATAACATAAAAGTGCAAGGTGAAGCAGCAAGTGCTGATGTAGAAGCTGCAGCAAGTTATCCAGAAGATCTAGCTAAGATAATTAATGAAGGTGGCTACATTAAACAACAGATTTTCAATGTAGATGAAACGGCCTTCTATTGGAAGATGCCATCTAGGACTTTCATAGCTAGAGAGGAGAAGTCTGTGCCTGACTTCAAAGCCTCAGAGGACAAGCTGACTCTTGTTAGGAGCTAATGCAACTGGTGACTTTCAGTTGAAGCCAGTGCTCATTGAAATTCTAGAAATCCTAGGGCCCTTAAGAATTATGCTGAATCTCCTCTGCCTGTGTTTTATAAATGGAACACCAAAGCCTGGATGACAGCACAGTCTATTGACAACATGGTATACTAAATATTTTAAGCCCACCGTTGAGACCTACTGCTCAGAAAAAAAGATTCCTTTGAAAATCTTGATATTACTGCTCGTTGACAATGCACCTGGTCACCCAGAAGCTCTAATGGAGATGTACAATGAGATCAGTGTTGTTTTCATGCCTCCTAACACAACATCCATTCTGCAGCCATGGATCAAAGAGTAATTTAGATTTCAAGTTTATTATTTAAGAAATACATTTTGTAAGGCTATAGCTGCCGTAGATGATGATTCCTCTGATGGAGCTGGGCAAAAGTCAGTTGAAAACCTTCTGGAAAGTATTCACCATTCTAGATGCCATTAAGAACATTCATGATTCATAGGAAGAGGTCAGAATATCAACATTAACAGGAGTTTGGAAGAAGTGGATTCCAAACCTCATGGATGACTTGGAGGGTTTCAAGACTTCAGTGGAGGAAGGAACTGCAGATGTGGTGGAAATGGCAAGAGAATTAGAATTAGAAGCAGAGCCTGGAGATGTAACTAAATTGTTGCAAACTCCTGCTAAAACTTGAATCAATAAGGAATTGCTTCTTATGGATGAGCAGAGTGTAGTTTCTTGAGATGAAAGCTACTCCTGGTGAAGATGCTGTGAAGATTGTTGACATGACCACAAAGGATTCAGAATATTATATAAACTTAGTTGATAAAGTGGTGACAGGGTTTAAGAGGACTGACTCCAATTTTGAAAGAAATTCTATGGTGGGTAAAATGCTATCCAGCTGCATTGCCTGCTACAGAGAAATCATTTGTCAATTGATACTGCAAACTTCACTGTTGTCTTATTTTAAGAAGTTGCCACAGCCTCCCAGCCTTCAGCAGCCACCACCCTGACCAGTCAGCAACCATCAGCATGGCTGACCGTCCACCAGCAAAAATGATGAGGACTCGCTGAAGGCTCAGATGATGGTTAGCATTTTTTAGCAATAAAATATTTTTAAATTAAGGTATACACATTGTTTTTATAGACATAATGCTACTGCAAACTTAATAGGCTACAGTTTAGTATAAACATAACTTTTATATGCACTGGGGAACCAAAAAATTCATGTGACTTGCTTTATCGTGATATTTGCTTTATTGCGGTGGTCTGGAACTGAACCTGCAGTATCTCCGAGGTATGCCTGTAATTCTTTCACCTTAAGAGGGTTCATGTCAATTGGTCACTGGAAAATTGAAGTTGACAGCCGTTTATTTTGAAAATCTTGAGTAAGCTGAACTTCTTCTAATTAGAATAGAATGATTCTTTTCATAGTCTGTAGTCTTTGCTATTTTTCAAAAATGTAATTAGCTAATATTTTATTATCTCTTAGGCAATTCAGCAACAGAGCTCTTCAGAAACCGAGGGAGAAGGCGGGAATACTGCAGATGCAAGCAGTGAGGAAGAAGGTGATAGAGTAGAAGAAGATGGAAAAGGCAAAAGAAAGAATGAAAAAGCAGGCTCAAAACGGAAAAAGTCTTACACTTCAAAGGTTACTGAGAAACCTTTTCCATTGTTGTTAATGCTGTATGCATATTCATTAAAGGTTTTTAGATTACTTTTAATTCATTCACTGGGCACATAGAAATATATTAGCTCTGTGGAGCCTCTGCCTTTAGAGACAGTAATATATCTGAGGGGAATAAGACCAGGTGATCTTAGATGTGAGGGTAACTGGTATTGACTCATAAGGGCTATAGACCCTGAAAATAGCACCTTCTCCGTTGGAGGAGGACTGTTCTTTAATCAAGGATGTAAGAATAGGTATTCCTCTTACAACAACCCCCAGGTGAGCCCTGAAGAATTTAGGAATATAAGAGACTCAGTACAATTTAGGACTATGTCTAGTATTATAGATGTAAATATAAAGATAGACTCTTTCTTGTCTCTCTGCTTTAAAGAATGTGCTTTGGCTCTTTATTTGTTCAGCTCTCATATTTCCAGGTCACCTATTCTATGTCAGACACTTGTACTAGGTAGATAGTGGTGAGTAAATCCAACGCCATTCCTACCCTCCTGTAACTTACAATACAGTGGATTGGGGGGGGTGGAAACACAGAGTTAAAAAACAAATAATAAATAACTGTAAATTCTGAAAGGGCTATGAAGGAAATGAATGGGAGCAGGGAACAACAGAATAAGTGTATCTATTTAGATAGAGTGGCCGGGCCTTTCCAAAAAGATGAAATTTATGCTGAGACCTGAAAGAAGAGCATGGGACGAAGAGCACATGTGGCAGAGCAGCAAAGCTCTGAGGGAAGGAAGAATTTGACATGCCCTGGATTGAAAGAAGGCAGAGACAGGCAAGGGCTAAATAATGGAGACTGGCATGCCATGTTAAGGAGTTTGAATTTTATTCCAGATGTAACAATAATTTATTGGAGGCGTGACATGATCCTTGATTTACAAATTGAAGGTTTAGGTTTTTCATACAGTAATTTAGAAATACAACTGAAAAAACTATGATATTGTGGAAATTGTTCACCTTTTAGAAACTTAAAGCAAGGTAGATGGATCTTTGAAGATAAAGGTGGGTACAAGTTTTGTTGCAATTGGTCTGTCACACAGTTGAATACTTGGACAAATTACTTCCATTTAGACTCTGGTATTTAGTGGCTGGATATACTTAGGAAATTCCTTAAAACAAGTATCAAGGGTTTCTTAGACTATCAACATTTTATTTTACAGTCTATAAAATCCACCCCACTGGCATACGGGTAAAATTGTATGAATGCATGTTACTTCCTGTACACCTAATGAAAAACATGGTATCTGCCTTAAATGGGGGTAAAGTTTGCAAATGGCAACAAAATAATTAGAATTTTCTCTAACAGACTGTATGTTCCATGGGGGTTATTTTTTAAGCTGAATTTCTTTTAACGTTTTGGACTTCATTTAAACACCCAATTGAATTGAATTTAGTTTATGATTGCCTGCTGAGCTTCTATGTAATGTGTTGCACCACCCTAAATTATCTAAGCTCTCTAAGGTACCTGAGGTATTTAATAGTGTGGATATGTGGCTTTTAAATGTCATTATTTCATCACTCTTGTGAAAGCCAGAAGTAATAGGGCTCATACCCGGGGTGGATTTATAATTTAAAGTAGTGAAGAGGTAAAGACATACTTTACTTACTAAGGCTTATCGATTTTAAATTAAAGAATCATTTCCTTTGCTTTCCTTCAAGATCACAACTTTCATGATCACTTAAGAACCATGATTTTTAATTTTCAATATCAACTGAGTAACCTAGCACAATAGTTCTCAAACTTTTGCATGCATCAGAGTCACCTGGAGGGCTTGTTAAAACACTTATTGCTGAGTGTCGGCACCCCCCACCATTTTCTATTTTAGTAGGTCTAGGGCGGGGTCCAGGGTGGGGAATTAAATATCCAGTGAGCTGATGTTGCTGATCTGGGAACCACATTTAGAGAACCACTTACCTCATATAACCTCACTGCTCTCTTTGGCTCCCCAAATGCTTCCTTTTTGTTGAATATGGTGATTTTTTTTACATCTGTTTCTTAAAGTTGAATAATCTTCCTTTACCACTAAACTTTTGGTTCACAGACTTTTTTGACTGCATCCAAGTTAGGTTGAGGGAGAAGTCCCACTTTCCCTCTACCTCACCTAATTCTGTTTTTCTGTGGAAAAAAAAGTTCATAATGAAGAGCCATAGTATAAGCACATTTGAGGGAGGTTATGTATATATCATTTTAGCAGTAAGTGTATGTGTGATTCATATTTGAGCCATAACAGATACTAGAAAATTATAAGCAAAAAGTATTTTGCATGCAAGTTATTTACTGTATAAAGTAGGGCTAATCAGAGAGCCTCACAACAAACTAAACTGATGATGATAGTAAACCGTTAGTATCTTAGTTAAAAACCAAAGATAGCAACAGTTGGACACACAACCAATTCAAAACCATATTGATGAAACTGATGAAGGGTCCTTCCCCAAAATTACAGGAATTGCGACGATCTGCATAAGCACAGTAAGAGCTTTCTAAGGTTACCAAATATAGCTTGGCAGCCAGATTTCTTAGTAGAATACCGAATGTGACTCATTAGCAAAACATAGTAATGCCCTAATTCTAGTCTATGTATATCAAATTATAAAGCTTAAAAACTCACTTGTAGGATTACTCGTAAGTATCCTTTGTAAGCGCTATAAATTTTAGGGAGTTCTGCCTTATTATCTGTAAGAACTGCAAGTCAAGGACTATTACTTGAGAATTACTATATAAAGCAACTACTGCATTTCAATAATTATACTGTATTTACTAGGAAAACAAAAGTATTTCACTTTTTATATCATCGTACTTGATCTAAGCTTTAACTCCAGGCACTCCATGTTTGGATTATTAAATCCCTGCTTTCCCCTCCTTGTAAAAAGTAAAAATGGAGTCATTTTAAACTGACATTTTGGGCTTGGTTGGTAGTTTCAGTTAAGTAAAATAGAAGCAATGTAATTACATATTCTATCACATAGCTAGAAGATATTTTCTCTTTGAAAGTTGCATTTTAAAATATTGATTGTCTCAGGAAGCTCAGATTTGCTAATTCATTTCTGTAAGACCAAAAGTGACTTGCCTTAATGAGTTTTGCCTTAGATGTTATTTGCCATGTGCTTAAAGATTCATAAAATTTCTCAAAAAGGAAATGTAAGTGAAATGCTACATTTTATTTTCTTAAAGGTGCACAGTGGGGCCAGCTTTTGATCACTGTAATGCTGTTCTGCAAAGCAGCGCTGGCTGCGAACTATAATTGTATTTTCATCTTCACTGTAGAGTTCATCTTGGTTTCAAATGCAAGTTGATAAGAAAAAAAGGGCTAGTTTACCAGTGTGGCCTTGAGTTCTTAAATAACTATCCATAATTTAAAAGATTAAAGTTAATTCATATCATTTAGTGATAGAAAAGTTTTGTCAAGATCATTCCATGTATACCATTAACCAAACAGCTTCCATAAGTGTTCCAACATGAATATCCATATAGTATCCTAGATAGTTTACCTTGCTTCTCTGGACCTAACATTCTACTGTGAAATGATGGGGAGGGACAAGGAGACCTTTAGGGTGCCTTCTAGCTTTGTAGCCTTCCTAGAGTGGTGTCCGTCAGCTATATTTATTCATTGACAGTGTTCCAGGTATGTGAATCTCTATTTTCTGCTTTTAATATCACACTGCTGGAAAGAACTAGAAGGTTATCTAGTCCACCTCTACTTCCTTTCCAGCTGGTTAAACTGAGGCCCCGTGAGGTGAAATGACTTGTCCAAGGTCACCTAGCTCAGTCATGGCACACTGCCATGTTGTATTGGTATATCCTGTATCAAGCCACAAAGACTGGATATAGGTCAGCTACTTCTACATTTCTTACTTATATTTGTGCATTTGGGTTTCTACTTTTGACTGTACTTTTCAACTTGTCTAAATATTTAGAAATCCTCCAAACAGTCCCGGAAATCTCCAGGAGATGAAGATGACAAGGACTGCAAAGAAGAAGAAAATAAAAGCAGCTCTGAGGGTGGAGATGCCGGCAATGACACAAGAAACACAACTTCAGACTTGCAAAAAACCAGTGAAGGGGTAAGAATATACCCGTAATTTCTCTTATCTTCCTATTAACTTAGAAGACATTTTGCCTCAGAACAGGTTTCATATCTCAGCATTAGTAAACGTTGCCTTAGTAAATGGAGAAACATTCTCAGCTTGACATATACATTCACTCACAGCTCCTGAATAAGTGATCGGATGCTTAGAGTCTGAGAACAAAAGAGAGCTGGGTGGGAATTACACCTGTCTATCAGTTTGGAACTCTGACAGGTTTATTCTTTTTTAAACTAACTTCAGCACCTGGAGAGTTTTTTAGAAGTCAGGCATGAAGTATTGAAATTATGAAATGCCACCTCAGAATTTGACAGTTGTATTTCTTATAAAATGAATGGCATGTTCAAAATAGGGTATTTTATACTGCTGCTTCTTTCTTAGAAGCAGTATGTAATTTAATATACCCATGGGGATTATAAACATTTAAATATTCAAGCTATATGTGAATATTAATGTTTAAAGTAACCAAGGGGAAAACTTGTACACTTTGAATCTTGTTAACTTTTGTTAACCTCTGTTAACTTCAAAGTCACAGGCAAGTCCACTTTTGTAAAAGTTTTAGTGAAGGCAGATTTTGTCCCTGGTCATTTTCCATGAGTCTTTATGAAGACTAATTGGACAGCGGCAAATCATTTTAAAACAATACTGATAAAATAAATTATTATTACTCTTTAGTTAAATTCTGGTTTCAGCTGAGTTCTTGCTAACTCTTGTCATTACTGTTTACCTCTCAACTGTCTCCTCCTGCTTCCAGTTACCCATAATTTTTCCCAAGTTATGATTCTGTTTATTCCCTTGTTTCTCTCACCCAGCTCAGTTTACTTCATCCTCTGCCTGTCTTCCTTCTCTTGACCTCTCTCCAATAAATAGTCCTCTATCATTACCTTTGCCTGCAGCCCTCCCAGGGACACAGAGCTGCTAACAGTCACTAAAGGCTTGAGTACCTGACTTGGATTTGATTTTCTTTTTATCTCACCTGCTATCTTCCTTCATCCTAGGTAACTTCAATATGTATATAGCAAAAACTCCCTCAACTTGTCTCCCCTTTACTGCCAATACCATTTCTAGCTGTACTTCCCGTGACAGAGGAAGAGGTAGTTTACACCCGTACTACTCAGTGTGTGGTCTGCAGACAGGTAGCATCAACATCACCTGGGGGCTTGTTAGAAATGCAGAATCCAGGCTCAACCCCAGAGCTATCGAATCAGAATCTGCATTTTAACTAACCGCCGAAGTCATTCATATGCACATTAAAGAGAAGCACTAATCTGCACCTTCCTATCACCAGAGTCCAGAATATCATCTCCTGCTTTCTCCAAGGCTACACCCCATCAGTGGTCCCCTTTCTCTCCTATACTTTTACTTTCTTTTCTGCTGGCTCCTTACTCTCTGCCTATAAACAGTATCAGGTCTCCCTTAACCTTAAAGATACCTCCCTTCCACCATGTATCCTACTCTTTTCACCTTTCTCTTCATCTCTAATTTCTTAAAAGAGTTCTTTCTTCTCCCAGGGTCCATTTTCTCAGCTACTCATGCCTTAACCCAGGGTTCCCCAACCCCCAGGCCGTGGACCGCTACCTGTCAGTCAGAGACCTGTTAGGAACTGGGCTGCACAGCAGGAGGTGAGCGGCGGGCGAGCAGGGAAGCTTCATCTGCCGCTCCCCATTGCTCGCTCCCCATTGCTCGCTCCCCATTGCTCGCGTTACCGCCTGAACCATCTCCCCCCACCCCCCGCACCCCGGTCCGTGGAAAAATTGTCTTCCATGAAACCCAGTCCCTGGTGCCAAATAGTTTGGGGACCGCTACCTTAACCCGTGGCACTCTTGTTTCTTCTTTGACCAGTTCATGGAAACTGCTCTTGTAAAAGTTCCTAGTGATCCTCTCATTGCCAAATCCAGTGTCTCCTTTAGTCTTTATTTTACTCTGCAGCATTTAATACCATTAGCCACTTTCTCCTCCTGACTTTGCCTCCAGGTCACCAGTCTCTTCTGCTTTCTCTCCCAGTGGCTCCTCAGTCTCCTTCTAGAGCACTTTTCTCTAGGCTGTCTTGGCACACTTCCAGTCTGAAAGCTTCCCCTGTTTCCATCTTATGCACTCATGTGGTTTCAGCTGTTATGTATTACTGATGACTTCTCACTCTGTAGCTCTTGCATTGTAGATTCATTTTTCTAATTTAATAAAACCATTTCTACTTTAATAACTTGAAAGCACCTCAGAAGATAGTTGCTACTAGAAGTAACAACAGCAGCAGAGTCAGAGTAGTAGTGGCTAACATTTTTACCATGTGCCACATACTGTGCTAAATGCTGTACATGCATTTGATCCTCATACAAATCCCAGGAGGTAGGTGCAGGTGTTATCTTCATTTTGTAGCTGGGGAAACTGAAGCTGAAAGGATTGGCCCAGGGTCACACAGCTAGTCAGAGCCTGAATTTGAAGCAAGAGCCTGAGATCTTTTTATTTTTAACCTGTTTCTAATAATATAATTTTATACACAAAAGGATATATATATATAATATAAAAATAAAGTAGTAAGCATGGTAATTTAATGAATACCAGAGACCCTACCACTCAGCCAAAACTAGAACATAACAATAACTTGTATCTATATACATGTTCTTCCCCATCCTATCTTCTTCCTACCCAGAGATAACCACTAGCGTTGTATTTATTATTTCTTTTCATTTTCAGAATTTTAGCTCATACCTAACATATACGTATATACTTAAATAATAATTTAATTTTGCTCATTTTTGAGCTAATGCACATATGCAAGAGTTTCTTTAGGGTATGTAAACTCACACTGGACATGCTGAGTCATGAGTTTAAGGTTTTTAACTTTACAAGGTAATGCCAAATTATTTTCCTAAGTTGTTGGACCCGTGTATACTCCCACCGTCAGTGTATGAGTTCCCTGTGACTAACTGGGAATTGTCAGACTTTAAAATTTTTGCCAATATAGTGGATGTAAATTATAGTCTAAATTTGTGATTCTTTGATCAATAATGAAGTTGAGCCTCTTTTCACATGTTTATTGACCACCTTTGTTTCCTCTTCTGTGCAGTGCTTGATTTTGGTATTTTGCCCATTTTCCTGTTGGACTTCTTTTCTTACTGACTTGTAGGACTCCTTTACATATTCTGGATTCTGACTACTATGGGTGGTCATATGCATTGCAGATATCTTCTCTAAGCTGTTAGTGAACAGACTTTCTTAATTTTATTGTAGTCAAATGTATCAAACTTTTCTTGTTATGGTTATCGTTTTTCTGTCTTGTTTAAGAAGTCTTTTCCTATCTCAAAGTCAGAAAGGTATTCTCCTGTATTTCCTTTTAAAATTGTAAAGTTTTGTTCTTAACATTTCAGTGTTTAATCCATCTGGAATTGATTTTTGTGTATGGTATGAGATAGGCTCCCACTGCATTTTCCCCATAGCATAACCATTTAACCAGCACCATTTATTAAATAGTCTCTCCTTTCCTCTCTGATCTGCAGTGTCATCTGTCATATAGCCATGGGTCTCTCTCTGGGTTCTCTATTCTGTTCCTTTGGTCAGTACTAAACTTTCTTAAATTTTAGTAGCTTTATAATGTGTCCTGATATCTTGTAGGGCAAGTAGCCTAATTTTTTTTTCAAATATTTAATAGACATGGTCCAGGATAGAAGGTCAGAGGGGCTTTTTTTTCTTGATGGGAGAATATACAGCACATATGCTGATCAGAATGATCCAAATATGGAATGATCACAAAATAATAATGTAAGAAAAAATTGCCACAGTAGTGCCCTTCAGAAGGCAAGAAGGCATAAAATCTAGTGCACATCCGGAAGGGTTACCTTACTCCATCCACTGAAGCAGGAGGAAATGCAGAGTGGGCACAGGGGCAGGTAAATGAGTACTTGGGGTGAGAGCGTGCAAAAGTTCTCATCTGATTGCTTTTATCTTCTTAGGAAGCAAGGTTAACATTTGGGAGTGAGAACAGGAAGAAGTGTTGAAAGTTTAAAGAGAGAGGAAAAGGGATAAAATAGTTACTTAGAAGAACAGAAGAGTGATTGGACTTGGGAAATGAAGTTGAATTGCCAGACAGCAGTAAGGGCCCACATGAGGTTAGTGGTCATGAATTTAAAGTGAGAACGGTCAGATGGCTATGTGTTTTTCTCCAGGCATATTCAATTGTGCAATCACGGAGTGGCAGAGAATTGCATTTAACTAGAATTGGCGCTTGCCCAGAGAATAAAGGAGGTTCAAGACAAGGGAGTTGCGGGTGTATGCAAGGAAGGGATTAATTATAATGATGGACCCATGGAATCCAAAATATGTTCAGAGGGAAATAAGGATGTGAGGAAGGAGATAGGATCAACAGATTTTGCATATCCAAGAATTCTTGGAGTTGGAGTACTGGATAAAGGGAGCGAGCTGGAAAGATAAGTGGAGATAGAATAGGAAGATGTTTAGATCAAACTGCGGAAGGGTGGCAGTAGGTGCTGATGACAGTGCAGGTGAGTTTGGTATTTTGAGTGGGACAGTTTTTCGTTGTGTGAGCACTGTTCACATCGCAGGACATTTAGTACCCTTGACCCCTGCCCATTAAATGCCACAGGACCTCCAAGTTCTTATAATAACCTAAAATGTTCCCATAATTCCCCCCAAAAAAACAGTGACTTAAAACAGTATTTGCAAATACTCTCAGTGGTTGAGAATCACTTGTCTACGAAATAACCATGGAAATGAGTGACTGAGGTAAGGTGGAAGATGAGATCTTTGGAGAAGAGGAAGTCTAGGAACTTAAGAGGCCAGAGTATTGGAAAGACGATCTCCCTGCATGTTGACATCCAGCAGTTATGGTATTGAATGACAGTGGGCCAGAGCTAAATTCTTCAAGGGGAAAGGGGGAGTGACCCGGGGTGTCTGGAGGTGACTGCAGTAGGGAGGGGTGGTGGTTCACAATATTGAGACTAAAAGCTAGAAGGATTGTTCTTCCTGGGGATGGAAGCACAAGGGAGAGGAAGAATAGCTGAGAAATAGTCATTAAGATCAAGGACACCTTCCCTACCTCGGGGGCCTGTAGTATAAGAGCTGTGGCAAAGGAAATAGTTACCATCTGGGGGTTGCAGGAAAAGAAGCAGCACTATCTTCAGTGGAAACCAGGTTTCAGTTAGAACAAGTTGATGAGTAAAATATCTCGTGAATTTAGGAAATTTGCTGATGGCTATGATTTCCAAGGGGCCCAGTGGAAGAGATTGAGGAATCTGGTTTGGGGGCAGTGGGAGCATTTAAGAGATGAGGTTATAAACGAACATGTATAAAGTGACTGAGGATGAGAGTCCAGGAAGTGATAGATGCTCTGGAGCCCATCTTGTGGCAACCGAAGTAAGCAAGAATAAAGGGCATAGGGAAAAAGGATTATTGATGGCTCAAGGCAGATAGTGGTGTTAAGTTATGAATATTGGTAAAGAAAGGAAAGAAGAGGTTCTTACAAGGAACCCACAGACTTCTGAGACACCCTTTATTTCCAGAGGCCCTCTGCCTTCATCCTCACCCCTGCTAGTGGAAGCATGAGGCAGAAAGGGGTAGGCTCCAGAAGTCTTAGAGCTCCCCTTCTTGACTCACGTGGCTTTGAAGTGGAGGGGACTAATCTTTGTGGCCAGGAAGCCATGCAGATAATATACCTGCTTTATTGTCTCTTGCCATGTGACAAATTATCCCAAAACTCAGTGGCCTAAAACAGCATTTTCTATGAGTCAGGAATCCAAATAGACGTAACTTGTTGATACCTCTATCTCGATCTCTCCAAAGCTGCAGTTTAAAGTATTAGCAGGGGCTCAGATCATTTTGAGGCTCAACTGGGGCGGGGGGGGGTCCTCTTCCAAGCTCACTCAGAAAGTTGTTGGCAGGATTCGGTTACACACAGCTTACTGGGCTGAGGGCTTCAGTTCTTCATTGACTGTTGGCCAAAGGCCTCCCTTGGTTGCTTGCCACATGAGTCTCTCCATAAGGCAACTCCAGCATGGCAGCTGGCTTCATTAGCAAGAGAGAGAATGCTAGCAACACAGAAGTCAGTCTTTTGTTATCCCATCACTTTTGCCTCATTCTGTTTATTAGAAGCAAGTCACAAGGTCCAGCCCACACTCAAAGGGAAGGTATTACACAAGGGTATGAATACCAGGAGGCAGCCATCATTGAGATCCATGTCAGAAAGCTGCCCATCCCTGAACCAACCACTGATAACAAGGGGATTAGAACTGGCTCAGACCAGTCAGGTTCTCCCCATCCCTGGAGCTGGAGTCAAGTCCCCAAATCACAAGGCTATCACATAATTGTGGGGAGGAGCATAGGATAGAATAAATGTTGGGAGGACAGCCAGAGAGTTCACTGTAACCACTAACCAATATTCACACCTTTATTCTTCTGACTCTGGACCTATTGTTCTTCCTGCCATATAGTGCTGCCTCCTTATGTCTTGCCATTGCCCTCTAGATCAAGCCCAGACTCCTTATTTCAGCATATAATGGCCTTCACACTCCAACCCCAATTTATCTTTTCAGTCTCATTTCTCACCGTTCATTCTCATTTATTCTAAGCCAGTGGTGCATCAAGCTGGCTCAGGACCCCTTTAATACTCTTAAAAGTTATTGAGCGCCCCAAAGAGTTTTTGATATAGCTATTGATATTTACTTAATTAGAAATAAAAACAAAATTTTAAGATATTCCTTTAAAGTAATAATAAACCCATTACTTAGTATAAATAACACGTTTTTGTGAAAAATGCATTTTCCCCAAAATTTTTTGAGAAAAATGGTACGGTTTTACATTTTGAAAAATCTCTTTAATGTCTGCTTTAATAGAAGACATCAGGCAGGATTCTCATATCTGCTTCTGGATTCAGTCTGTTGTGATATGTTATTCTGGTTGAAGTATAGGAAGAAAATGTGGTCTTATATAGACATGTAGTTCTAATTTTCACTTAAAAGCTCAGATTTTATCATTGGCGACAAATACTGCCATTTTCCTTGAAATAATAGGCTCATTTCATTTATTTTTGACAAAGTGCCAAATACCCAAGTCTGAATAACCATAGTTTATCTGTCATCATTTTTTGCAGTAAAACTGGTGCTCCATAAAATGATCCTATGACTTCACCTGCCTCATAACTTCTGCTTACTATGTTCTGGGTGTCCTTCAGCTTCACTGCCACCCTACAGCCTTTCAATGTGCCTCATATTCAAATACCTCAAGAGAGAATCTGATTGGATTAGCCAGCCATTATCCAGTATAGAAGTGGTGTGGCGCTGAGCATGGCAACCAGCGCGATAAGGAACAACTTCTGGCCGCTTACGTGGAGGAGGCTTCCAGTCTAGCAAATACTCAGAACAGTGTGTCCAGAACATTCACCATTATGAATTAGCAAGATATATTTTCACACACAGGTGCACAGAGAGTGATTATGGTATGAGAAGTTAAAAAAATTAGATTTATAATTTGGTTTTATAAGTACTCATTTGATAGCACCTTGTTTAAAGACCCCACCCCCCAAAAAGCATGTCCTTAAAGTTATAGTCACATTTTGCTACCACTTGTACTTTGTTTGGAGCACTAGTAATATTCTGAGGCTGCCATCAGACCCTCTGTTCCAAACATACTCTTCAACATGGATTGAGTAGTTGTTACTATGAATTTTCTACCAATGTAAACATAGAATGTATTGCCTTTCACATTAATATTAATAAAAAGACATTGTTATAAAGAATTTTCTTTGGTTGATTAACAATTTTTCATTGTTTCAATGGGTGTCTTCCTCCTTCATAAGGGAGGAAAATCCTCCAAAGTCTGTGAGTATAATCTTATTTCTAGTGTTTTTCTTTGTTAGGAGTCACCAGGCAACTGAATCTTCCAAGTTCACAGATTTTAAATGTAATTTTTATTTGATTGGCTTTCTCATTTTGGTAGGAACAAAGAAGGCTAAGAAATGTACTTCTGCCATCTTGAATGGATGGTAGGTTTAGTAACGTTTCCTATTTGAAGGTTCTGGAATTATTTGTATATTGTATTATGTACGGTACAGGATAGATTTTGGCTGCATAAGTGAAAACATACCCATGAGTGAGCACGTGTATGCTTACAAACAAGTTCATTCACTCAGTGAAGTAAAGAGCTGAAGCAGGGTGTTTTTAGAAAAAATATTGGGGGCCCGAGTTCCCTCTTTCATTCATCTCATGAGAACATTACTAAGGGGTTTAATGTATTTGGGATAATGATGAAGAAAACAAAAATATCATCCCTGTGGGGAAATGTAACCTGATACAATTTAAAGTGGGACCCAGATTGAAACATAATTCTTTTAGGAAACGGAAATATTTTATCTTTGTCACATGGATGTAATCTAAATTTTAACAGAAATCTAGGCTTCCGTTCTTTTTGTACATCTTGATTTTATTAACTTTTGTATTTCTTTGAGCCATATGTCACAAGTAATTAAGTTGTAAATATTATACAGAATAATCTGCATACTCTTCAGATACTTTTAAAATTTTCAGGAATTTACCCTTCCTTCTGACACCAAAGTCCTCACAAAGATGGATTATCTTGATTTTTCCATGGACTGTATGTATCCCAGCAATACGTAGTACTGGAGTTGTACAGAGTGCATGCTACTGCACTCTGTTCCCTGCCAGACAGTAGACAAAGTTTATTGGTTTTTTTCCCTTTTTTTCTTAATATTAGCTACATTGTCAGTGCCCTTTCCAATTAGACTTTTTTTTTTTTAATTTAATAATTTATTTTTGGCTGTGTTGGGTCTTCGTTTCTGTGCGAGGGCTTTCTCTAGTTGCGGCAAGCGGGGGCCACTCTTCATTGCGGTGCGCGGGCTTCTCACTATCGCGGCCTCTCTTGTTGGGAGCACAGGCTCCAGACGCGCAGGCTCAGTAGTTGTGGCTCACGGGCCTAGCTGCTCCGCGGCATGTGGGATCCTCCCAGACCAGGGCTCGAACCCGTGTGCCCTGCATTGGCAGATTCTCAACCACTGCGCCACCAGGGAAGCCTTTTTTTTTTTTCTTAATGGAGCACTAAAAATGCCCTAGTCGTTCCTTTAGGTTTTTGCACTGATAGGTATAAAGCAGAGCCTCAGGGGCTGTTCTTGCTAAGTATTGTTAATGCCGCAGTGCAGGTTGGAATCTCAGAAAACCCAGTTATATACTATAAAGGTGTGGATAGCTTTTATTCTGAATATCCAAAATCATCTAAAGGCTTGTTTTCTTTCTTTTTTTTCAGACCTAACTACCATAATGAATGCTGCATATTAAGAAAACCACAAGAAGGTTATACGTTTGGTTGTCTAATATTCTTGGATTTGATATGAACCAACACATAGTCCTTGTTGTCATTGACAGAACCCCAGTTTGTATGTACATTATTCACATTCCTCTCTGTTGTGTTTGGGGGAAAAAAGACATTTTAGCCTTTTTTAAGGTTATTGATTTAATTTCTTGTTATTTGGTTGCATGAAGTTGCCCTTAACCACTAAGGATTATCCAGATTTTTGCACAAGCTTATACAAGTCTAGGATCCTTTATCAAGGCAGTTATGTTCATCAGTCTCCTGCCTTTACTCCACCATCACCAAACACTCAGTTAAATATAAATTAGCATTTTTTAAAATGACCACTCAACATAATGCTTAAGGGATTTCCTCTCTGTGACAGAACCCAGGAACCAATTCCTAGATACACAATGTTGGCATATTGAAGATAAACTTAAAATTGTTCTTCAGTTTTGAGGCCATGTGTAAAGTTTAATCGTATTGTAAAATATCTATTCCGTATTAGAAATAGCTAGTTGACAGCTTATACTTCTCAAAACTCATGTTGTTAACGTACACAAACTCAGTTTCTATATGTGAAGTTAGTGAGTCTTTTGTGTTACTCCAAAATAAAGGCAATGATTTATTTTTTCCCAGTCTCAATACAATTTGAGCTAACCACTCAAGCTGGATACTTTACATTTTAAAGCTGGAATCAGCAGTAGCCCTATGGGAAGTAAGACAAAGCATTGACTTTTAAATATAGACTTTTAAAATGATCTGTTGTTTTCTTTTGGAACTAGAATTAGAATAGTTAATACTCATCCACAAACCATTATTATGTGTACATTATTGTTGCAATTGTGATAATAGAAAATTTTATTTATTTTTATGCCAGCTTATATTGTGAGAACACATTTAGTCAGTTTGGGTTTTATCAATCCTGTTATGCTTGTCCTTGGAACATCTTTCGCGTATTCGAGGTTTGTAGTTGAAAAGTTTACTGTAAAAAAAAAAATCAAAAACAAAAAAATGTATTGTTTTTACAGAATAAATTTATTGGAATGTGTACTGGGAGTAAGGTTTGAGGTTGTAAACAACTAAGTTAGTGTAATTTGGCTTCATATATGTAATGTGAGGTATTAATGTAATTCATATATTAAAGCAAAAATTGTTAACAGCAAGTTGACAATAGAATCAAGTGCAGGTGAGGGTTTTCTTTTAACACTCTATGGGTTTTAGGGTTTTTTTAAACACTGTGGGGAGGGAGAGGAACTGGCTACATGATTGCTTGCACGTCTAAGATACTTACCAGTTCAGTGGACCCTAAATTCCACACACTTGACATTATCCATGCATTGATTTGGACCCCATTTTCTTTTGGTTTTCTTATTTTGGTGAAGAGCTAGTAAATAACATGAAGGCAAAACATGAGTGGCTCTAAAAGCTTAGGGCCACTGATGATGATGATGGTAGGGGTGGTGGTGGTGATGATGGCAGCTGAGGGCATGAAAGCGCCAGTCCACTTACCACTCCCGGGCTCTGAGGAGGCGGCTGGATTTTTGGTTTGTTTCTCTTACTTATTAGCAAATATTGATTTTCCTCTATTATACTCACTCACATTTCCAAATATGAAAAGTTCATTAAAAGATAGTAGGAATACCAGTCCAGTTCTTTTTCCTTAAAAGATACTTTTTAATTTTGAATATTTTAATTTAAAAGTAATGAAATTTAATTCATGAAAAGTCCTCTTCATTGCTCACACTAAAACATGAGAATGTAGATGACATTTTGAACTGGAACATATAACTGACAGATTTTTAAAACAAAAAGCGTAAAGACTACAGAACTTTTTCTGAAAAAAAATATACAAAATGTTTCAAATTTAATAAGATTTGTCTTCATAAAAGACCAAAAATAATTTACTAAAAATATACACAGAAATACAATAGAAACATTTCCAGTCACCAATAAAATAAGGGTAATGATAAAGTTATAGATCCCTCCTTAGCTATTTAGACTCACAAAAAAATTTCAGTAAAAGCAATTTTTGAAACAGCAGTAAATAATATACTTTCCTTGGGAAAACATTTTTCAAACAACATTTTTAAATATTACGATAATTTGTCTTTTATACTGAGGTTGATAATGAAACATAGATCTTATATGCAAAAATATTTCTCCATCTGTATTTGCTACTTTGAAATTTTTAATATGCATAGACCATTTTCACTTTTGAACAGTTTCCTTTTCATGCTCACTATTATAGGAGCTAAATTGTAATTTTTCACTTATATTTAAACTGTGCAAACAGAATATTGAGATAGGTGGTCAAGTTTATTCACAAATAACTTGAAATATATTATTTCTTTAAACAAGCTTTCTGAATAACTTCAATTTTCCTTCAAAAAAAGAAAATTTATCCACATAATTCCTATGATAGCTCACATATACAGTACGGAGCAAGAATTTATGTATTCTTAAATGTTCCTGTATGGGAAGAGAGTGGAATGGGACCAAATATTGGTACCAAAATAACAAAAGTCAGTCATTTAGAGAGAAAAAACATAAAATAATGAATGCTTTTATTCAACTTTTTCATCTGCCTTTGTTTTTATGAAGAACTCTGGTTTGTAGATACAGCGATAGGCCAAGAGCTGAGGAAGAACTCCATATGCTATGTTTAATGCTAAAAAAAGGATTTTAGCTTCTTCAGGGACTCTGTAGATATAAGCAGTTCTAGCATGAAGAGAAGCACCGATGTGAGAAAACTGAGCCTGTTGCATTAAAAAAAGGGGGGGGGGGTAAGCATGAATTTTGTGTTTAGTTGGATGCACGATGAGTTCTGAATGATTCATTCAGACCATGCTGCTGTGCCCTCAAAACTAGGACTTTCAAACAATCCATAGTCTTCAATATTTCATTGAATTTAGGGCCAGTCTTGACTTAACTGTTCAAATAAAGTAAACCTTCTTTAGCACGTCTTTATCAGGCTAGCTGTTTTTTAACGCATCTAGTGCCCCCATACCAAACAGTAGTGGCTCAATTTAACAAAAAATCTGAATAAAATCTGCTTTTTCCTGATTTACATTCTGGAGATATCCTATATAGGAACTCAGTTGTGGCTCACAAAATGTGTTCCAATAAAAATGAAGCAAGTACAGAGTTTAGACAGCTTAAAATATTTTTAGCCTAACTATTTAAAGAGAAGCACTGAGGGAGGGCCTCAGCTTCATTTATCAGTTCTTTCACCTACTCCTTGGAGCAAGAGCTCAAAGCCCTTCATTATGCATTTGTTTGTTTATTTATTCACGTATTTGTTTTTTTATGCAACTTAAAAAATACTAAGGGTTGTTTTGTAAGATAAGGTGGGGGTAGGGATTTGGTTGCTCTTTAAAAAATGGCAAATATACATGCAGGCAACCTTTTCAAATCAAATTATTTAGAAGTATGGCTTGTCAGCATAATCTGAGTTTACAAAACAGAAAGGCAAGAGCTTCCCATTTGTACTTAGATTACTTGTTGAGAACATGCATTCAGAATGTGCCAGTTGGTCTTTTTTGAATACTTTTCATAAGCACAGGGGAAACTATTAGAAAAGGCTTCTGTGAAAGTATTTCCTCAGGATCCTTGTATCATTACAGAATGCAATCCTGGAGTCTGCATTTCATATCTTACTGAAATTCAAGATATACACAAATAAAGGATTGGGAATCTAAATGTGATAAGTGGTGACTTAGTTCATCAGGATCAAAGTGAAGAGACAGAAGATACTATAATCTAAAGAAGGCACAGAAGTAACAAGAATGAAAACTAAATAATTTGCTTTAAATACATATGAGTTATCTTACATTTCGTTCCATATGAAATCAGTTTATTCTGCTAAGTGGTTAACAGAGATAAAAGTGTTACTTAGCACTTGACTTTACTATGATGAGCAAAGGACAAGTTTTCATAAGCAGTATGTATACAGATTGTATCAGTGACAGATTTTAACAGGTTACATTTTTGCAAGTTACTGATACATTCTGGGGGCCTCTGGTAGTTTTGCTGCTTTCTGGAGATAGAAATTAAATTAGCGTGGTGTGTTGCCAAGGACCCAGGGACCAACGCCAATGCCAATGCAGGAATTGTCTGCATTGTGATCTGTGAGGCACTGAGAGGGCTCTGCCCTCAAACACACCTCCCCCGGGGCATATGCCCAAACAGAACCCAGCAAACGTTAAGCATTTCATCTCTGGGCTAAAAAGACCTTGAGAGTAAAGGGCGTTTGAGAGGCTGCCCTGAGGAGCTGCTCTTGTGGACATTCTAGGAACACTGAACAGGAACTTGGCCCCCATCACTGTTTTCTTCTAGGGCCTATTTTGAATAACAGTATTTTTCTGAATATGTAACTAAATTTTTTCTTCTGGACTAGAGGCCAGATTTGAACCATGGTTTTAAGAAATGTGCATTTGGTGTCTATCTTTGTAGACACTTATACACATCTCAAAAATCACCAAATTTGGGGAAATGCGAACCATAGTTTGAGAGAATAATATGAGCAATCATGCCTACTTGCATAGGGAACCTGCTAAAAAGTCTGATTTCGTAGGCTTTTTTGCTGCACTAACCGGTGCAGTTAATACCTCATTTTCACAAACAGCAAACTCATGGCAACATTAAAAAATGATCGTGTCCTTAGATTAGATTGTAAGCCCACCGGGCAGGTACTGTGTCTGATGTTTTGTGTGGCACCTATCACATTGTTAGAGCTCAATAAACGTTCAACAGTAATGGTCTTGTGACTGTCAAAATGCCAAAAAGCTTCTACAAAGCATTTCTCTATTTTTATACCTATTTTAGTAGGCCTTTTGCTTCAGAATGTTTTAACAAGGGGCAAAGATGATTGCACTTCTAATCAAAAGAAGTATGTAATTGAGAGAAAAAGCCTGAGGCCAATTTTCTGCAGTTTCCGGTACTGCTCATAGTTCTAATGGGTGTACTTATAGTGGCCTCACCTCTAGCTGAGTGAGCAACCCGACCATAGCTTCCTCCCAAGGCATATGGCGTCCAGTTTCCAGGGTGCTGAAGTTTCAGAAAACCCTCATTCTCACTTGAGGAGGGTTCCCTTCCCAAGCACATAGCTGCTAAGGGGCTGCACCGTGTCTCCTGGGTGATTTTCCCACCAGCACATGAGACCTCCTTATGACAGGGCCGAAGAGCTCAGCCTGAGCACTGTGCTAGTAGGATCTGGTGGCTTGGTGACCTCAGTGCTGCTGAACTGACACATGGCCAAGATGACAGGTTCAAGTTATGGATCCCAGAAATTTCTCCAAAATTCAGTGATGTGAGGTTGAGCCCCTAATAATTTTTCTTCTACTTCATTCTAAATCATTTTTCACCTTAAATTTAGTTAAGAGATTTACTTTGATATTTTTTTTTTTAAAGAATGGATGGTTGGGATGGAAAACAAGGCAATAAAGGCAAAGAAAAAGGTTAAATTTTAATAGCTCTGTTTTCCTATAGAGACAACCTGGAAAGAATTTGACTAAAAATCACAATCTTGGTTCCAGAAAGGAGAATTGAAAGAGTTTTGTGTGTCCACATAAATATTATAGGCAAAAACTAATGTGAACATTGGGACAGTAGCCAGGCTGTTTGGCTGATATGGTATAAATAGCTAATCTAGAACCGTGTTACCGTTTCTTAGGGTTTTCTGAGCGCCATAGTCTTGTGGTTAAGAACACTGAATCTGGAACCAGATTGACAGCGTCAAATCCCAGCTTCACCGAAAACCAGCAATATGACCTTGTGTTAGGTATGTAACTACCTCTGGCTCCTCACCTGAAAAGCAGAATAATAATGGAGTCCACCTCATAGGATTGTTATACAGGTTCAATGAGTTGATCTTTGTCAAGTGCTTAGGACAGTGCCGAGCACATGAAGCTCTTCCATAGACAGATACAAAACCCAAGTGACATACTTGTTCATGATCTGGCACTCTACTTGCTTGAAAACCTGGGCCCTTTGTTGTTAGATTCCCTTGCTGATCTTTTGACAATTTCAAGACTGTCTGTCTCCACCAAAGGATAACAAGCACATAAAAAGACATTAAACCCAAGCTCTAGTTTTAATACTAAAGAAGATGTTTAGTGATGAATCACATCAGAAGCAAATGATTAAAATGAGATTTGCATTAGTATCCCAATTATCCATGTTCTTCCTAAACCTTTACTTTCAGGTTTTCTTAAAGGCTTCCATAAAGGAAAAAACTTAATAAAACTTGTCCCCCAGTAGAGTCAACTCTTGACAACCAGATTATCCACAGATGAGCCTGCAGACCCTTTTGTGAGAAAGTACATGGCACCTGCATAGCCAGGGGGTGGGAGAGTCTGAGGCAGCAGGTGGGAAGGGGCCCTGGCATTGCCTGACTGAAGTGGAACTGCTCCTGCTTCCATGGCTGCGAGCTGTTAATTGGATGGCATGGCAGGCTCCCTGCCAAACCCACTGTGAACCTGTCCCAGAGCTTTCTTCCAGTTTCTCTGATTTTTAGGTAATTACACGCAATACACACAGCTACAGATTAATGTATCTTCTGAGCAACATAAGGCATTTCTCCTCCGAACTCTTACTGGGAAGCTTCTAACAACAACAACATTAACAAAAGCAACAAAGAGGCCCACAGCTTATAATGTGCCAGGCACTGCTCTACACCCTTTACACATATTACCTCATCAAATCCTTAACAGCAGCTCTATGAGAAAGGTACTATTATTATTCTTACTTTATAGAAGAGGAAACAGTATCAAAGAGGTGAGTGACCAAGGTCACTGAAGTGATCAGTGAATGAGATTCGAACCAGTCTGCCTCCAGAGCTCATGGTCTTAACCATATTAACTATATCTTTTCTTTTAATTTTCAGTGATATTTTAGCAGAGAAAAATTCTTCAGTTGATTAAAAAAATGCTAATAAGTAGATCTAAACAGCCTGTAATACTTTTCAAATTAGACTTGAAACTTTGATTTTATATGAAAAGATACTTGGGTTAAAGTCCCCAGTGGAACTCTTTGGTGTAAAATGTGTCCTGGTTTTATTGCATTTCAGTTTACCTTTTGATTTATCTTTTGATTTCTGAAGGCAGCAGGTTTGGCAAATTCCTAAATGGTCTGAAATGAGGGACCTAATAACTACTAACCATGTTTTCCATTGACTTGTACTGATCTAGAAGTTCTTCAAGGATTTTTTTCGTATTATTAAGTCACAGGTTCTTGGGAGTTCACTAGATCTTACAATAAAAGCAGATTTTGATAAAGTTAGTGGGATCATGAATACATAAAGCTTCTAAATTAGGAATGGCAGTTTTAGCAAGCTCGGGGTGCTAATCACGGTAATGGAGAGCTTCTATGATGAATGTGTCCGATATCCTCTCAAGATGAGAATTCATTTCGTGAGCAAGTATTCGCTAAGCAGAAGACAAGTCACACGACTGGGATTCAGCATTCTCATCATATGCACTGTTTTGTCGCAGTATGATTTGTAACTTTTCCTTAGGCTAAACACTCTGAATAGGTAGATATTAAAGCCCAGCTAAGAGTTATGGGAATGTCAGACACATAATTCTCAGATTACACCATTCTTCTGTTGGGTTGGGAGAAACATCCTTCTGACATTGACAGAATCTAGTCGACAGCCTCAGGCTACCTTTGCAAATTGGGCAGTGATGGATAAGACCAGAGATTTCTTCAAGGCCTGGCGTATGGCTGAGACTGCCACTGCTGCCGCCAGCCGCTCTGCTGTCCACACTGCCTTTCCCAGAACCTCCTGGCTGGAGTCACAGGTGCCTGTCTGCAAGCTTAGCCTCACTAGCAGGTACAGTGTAGGGTTCATCTTACTGTTACAGATTTAAGTACCCATTTGCCCCCAAGCTCTGACCATCCTAAGCCTCCTGACTCTGCTGACGCTGTGCACATGGCTAGGCCCTGGCCTAGGTCTTCCTGCCTAGTTCTCAAGTTGTCTCCTGAGACTTGACCAGGTCCAACACTTGGCCTTACTCTTGCCAGCCTCCTAGCTGATGACACTCAGTGTTCCTGCATTAGGGCGTGGTGCAGGGCAGACCAAGGTACATGGCATGCAGAGGAAGCTGGATTGTGCAGGCAAAAGCACACGGGTAATGAGTAGATGTTGAACCCTGAACAATCTAATCAAGGGGCTGGTAAGAGTGGGGCGAGTAGGAGGCCCTCTGTACCCTCTAACCGGGGCACACTCCAACATCTAAACGCTCCCGCAGTCTTCTCAAGTCTATTCGGCCAGTAAAGCCCACAGCTCAGGTGTCATTGCCTCCCACTCCCAGAAGGTCCTCTTTAACTCCTACACGCCACGTACAAAGTCTTACTCTGCTGTAGGATTCTGGAGCATAGTTAATTGTTTGCATGAGGAGAGGGATAACACAACGGAGAAGAATTTGGGCTTTGGAGTCAGATGGGATTTTATATCCCTCTTCTAGTAACTTTGTGACCTTAGGCAAGTAACAACTACCCTGGGTCTTGGCCTGCTTATCTTTAAGTGAGGCTTTTGAAAAACTTGCAGAGATGATGCTGTGTGTTCATCACACAGTTTCTTCTGAGGCACACAGGAAGACCACATGTATCAGCCTCCTCTGCGGTTGGGTCGGTGCCAGGCCTGACTCTTGAAAATATCCCACATGATCTTTGCACAAGCAATAAATAAAACTTTATTTTTAACCACTGGGTATTTGCTACTCCAGCAGAGCACACAGCCTGTCTTTACACAAATAGGTAAGTAAAACACTTAGCATGGCTTGCCTTGCATGAAGTAAGGTAATGAGAGCTCAGCCTATCATAGTGGCAGTGGAGCTGTAAAAAAAGTGGCGGATTTGCAAATTACTCTGGCGAGAGAACTAACCAGACCTAGTGATGGGCTACACGTAGACGGTAAGGGAATGGGAAGTGTAAAGAACTACTCCACATTTTTGACTTGAGCTGCTGGATGCCAGGAAGGGCTATTTTCAGAGATGGGGAAATGAAAGAGAAGTTGTGGGGAGGATCAGGAGTCCTATTTTAGACCTTAAATCTGAGATGTCAGTAAGACACCCAAGTGAAAAGAAGGAGTTCGGAATTAAATATAAGAGTCTTGGAACAGTTTGAGCTAAGGATGGGAAATTAAAAGTCATCACCTTATAGTTGGTATTGAAAGATACGGAAATAAAGACCCACACCAAGGCCTGAGAAATAAGGTATTCAGAGGTCTGCAAAGAGGGTAAATACTAGTTCTCTTTCCTTATGTCCTTCAAGGAAAGGACAGGAAACATTACTTCTGAATACTGCATCAACTTTTTTGATATTTATATTCTAATTCTATAGTTAAGAAGAAGTACCTCAGACTGGAAAGATTGAGCCCAATGTATTAACCCATAAGTGCTGTTACTGGTTTTAAACCCTGTAAATTCTAGTGTGTCTTTTTGCCATCATAATTATTATACCATGAATTTAATTAACTGTACACGCCTAGACTTCCTGGATGAACCTCATTTTTATGCCTGCTTGAAAAGAGCGAGACAAAGATAATGATTTTAAAAGATGAGTTCACTTGGGTTTTCTAATTTACAGTAATAAAAGAACAAAATAATTTTCCTTGTTCATAAGATCAATTTGTTTTGATAGGTTGTTATAAAAATATGGTTTGAATGATAATTCTATAGATAATTTCATTCCCAGTTCAATGAAGTAAGCATTCACTGAACATCTACTGTAGGCCAGAGGCTTGACTAAGTACCAGAGGGGAGGAATGGAATGACAGGCCCAGCTTCCCAGGAGCAGAACTTTTTTAAAACCAGTTTCCCTGGTCCTGTGTAGCATAATATAGTCAACTTCTGAAATCTTAAATTCAGATAGACATCTTAATGATAACAGGTCTCAATTCTCTTTTAGTAGCTGTGGTGCTCAGAGACTGGGAAACAGCAGTGCCGCTTGCTGGGTATGTGACCTTGAACAAATCATTTAATCTTGCTGGGCCTCAGTTTCCTCATCTGTATAACTGAATGGCGCACCTACCAGATTATGAGATTTAAGTAATGCAGAAATGTCTTCCAAAGAACTGTAAAGCAAAGGGCACAACATATCTAATAACTGTTTCCTACCCTAAAACACAGAGCAGAGATATTTTTTAGACACTCAACAATGACAGCCAAATCCCCAATAAACTTTCTTAACAGCATATTCTTAGTACCTGAGCTAGACCTCCAGCATGTATCAGGGTTATGTCAGGCATCCAGGAGCATCCAGGAACCACTAAGCCATAAAGCGCCATCACAAAGTAAGGGACAGAATAGAACAGATATGCCAGCATCTGCATTGAACAGAGAAATAACGTCATCAGTAAATTAATAGTTAATCTGGCCTTAACGAAAAGTACAACATTTTCATCAATTAACATTTTCGCCTTAGAAAACGTTAACTCCTATTTCCCACATGGTATCACATTTTCCCATTCTTAAAAAAAAGAGAGAGAAAATTAATTTTAGAAAAATCTTAGGCTTCATAACTGCTTGACCTGGATTTTAGCATAAGCAGCAGGATCCTTTAGGTAGGGCTCTTGAAATTGCGTATATAATCGGCAGAGCTCAGCTGGGCAATCCAAAGCAATCTACGAACAAAAATGAATGCATTATAAAGATACAGTCACATCTGGTTCTTATGTTTGCTGATAAGGCTAAACGTGCCAGGTTTAGTCACAAGCTGCTTTCTATTTAACAAAAGCTATTTTAGAAGCTCATCAGTAAAAAAAGGAAAGAAAATAAATATTCTACAGATTTACTCTGAAGAGATTAAGTGGAGGTTAATAGTGGAGAAGGAGATGGAAACTAATGCTCTGTTCCTGGGGATCTTTCGAGTATTCAGTTTAAATGTCTAGGTTTGGATAACCAATGCACAGCTTGCTTTAGATTATCAGTTTCACTTTTCCTGGGAATAACTCACCAACTATTCCCTGCAGGAAGAAAAGTACATTTCTATACCAAATTCATCTTAACTGTGCTTTGCAAGATTCAAAAATAGCATCCTCCTATCTCCAGTGCCTCACAGAGTAAATGGCCTTTGGGGGCAGTAAAGGATAATGATTTGAAAGTGAGGTCCTCTCTGAAGCCACCTCCTATATCCACTTTGAAAGAGGGCAGAGCAGATTTAGTCACGGCAGAGTAGACTTTAGGCCACAGAACAGACAAAGTGTCTCTGGCACATTACTGGGTCCCCTCTGAGTCACCTCCCTCAGGTACCATTCCTTGTGTCCTTAGCCATAAATGTTGTCCCACCTAAATAACATGAACACATCAGTGGCAGAGTTGGTAAAAATGGGCCCCAACCTAAAAGCCCCACCTACCAAGGGTACACACTCACCCATGCACACGTTTTTCTCATGTGCACAGGCGAGTGGAGATGGCTATGCAAGAAAACAGTTGGGGCTCATTTTTATTGTTGCTGTTTTTGTTCTTTTGACTTTAGGAATTACAGCAAACTAAACAAAGAATGGTTTCAGTGCTCTGTGGTCTGAGCAAAGCCTATGGCCCTGCTTTCTCCTTTACTTCCCTTCCATGCCACTCCTATTAGCCAACTCTGCTCCAGGAAGTTTCTGATGATCCACAGAGGGAGACAGCTCTTAAGACTACTCACCCTGACCCAGCTAGCCGCCCCAAAACAATGAATCAGCTGCATCAGTTTACACTTGCCACTCTGCCCCCCAACTGCTGTGTAATGCCAGCAGCCTTAGAACAGTAATTGTCATTAAAGCTGAATATAATTACCCGTATAATTCTGGCTGCTCAAATTTATTGCTACTGAGAATAAACCATGAAACTGGGATATTGTGAAGGATCCTTGATCAATAAAAATAGTAAGAGCAATCACTTACTGAGCGCTTATTAGGTATAAGGCCCTCTGCAAGTGTTCGATGTGCCTTATCATTTAATTTTCAAACAGTACTATAAGGTAGGTACTGTTATTTTACAGAGGAAGAAACTGAGGATCAAAGAGGTTAAGTGATTTTTCCAAGGCCACACAGCCAGTAAATGGCCAGGAGTCTAACACTTTACTCTGGTACCCCTTCCTCAATCCCATCTCCCTACTCCTGAGAACACATGGATGCTCTGTGCCACAGTTTGACTAGTCTTAAGTTACCACCCTTACCAAAGATACTTAAATCAGAAACATCAAAGGAACCAAAAGAATGAGACTAATGGCTAATTTTTCGGGTACAGAGCTTGATCTAAGGACCTGAAGGAGGTGGTATGGAGCAGCCCAGAAGGGACTACCCCTTTGGGAGGAGAGGTCTGGGGTGAGGGTAGGAGAGTGTCAGGAAGCAGGTCCAGGCCTCCAGGCTCTAATGGGAGGTATGTTTTGTTAGTGCACTAGGAAATCTGATTTAAAATATACTTTATGTTATTATGATCTCTTATGCTTACCAAGCCTCTAAACAGGCAAAATCCAGTTGCCAGAAGGAGACACACAACCAACATTAAATCAAATGGTCTTCTCAGCAGGTCTTTCGCTTGGATTTCTTGAATGACCTAAAGTAGAGTTGGTAACTAATGAGCAGGCCCAAGGTGCCGAAGAATAATCTGAGATCTACTGAAACATAGATACCATGATGATGGGTGATAAGAGAATGTTGAAGATTCAAAACCACTAACCATGTAACAGGAAAATAATTTCTCTCCTCAAGTCTCAGTTCCTCATCTGTGAAATGAGACTGGGCCAGGTGATCTCAAAGGGCCCTTCTGGCTCTATGAGGCCATATTTTTTTTGAAAAAGCATTTTTATGATTATAAATGTAAAATACACTCATTTTTAAAAAATAAACCATTAACCCATCATACTACTATTAACAGTTGTTATATTTTCCAGTCACATATATATAGTTATATATATATATATATATATATATATACACACACACACATTGTACTACATAGGTATGTATAATATATAATCTACATTTATTTTTTCACAAAATTAGGACTTAATGTATAAACAATTTTGCATTTGTTCTCTTGCCTCTCACTATCTACCTATCAGTACTTTACCACATTATTAAAAATTCTTCTAAAACTTAACATCACATGGAAGTGCCATATCTCTGATTATTGGACATTTAGGCATTTTCAGTGTTACACTTAATGTGATGATGAGCAACTTTGTACATAAATCTTTGACAGCATCTCTGATGATTTTCTTGGGATAGTGCCCTAGAAGTAGAATTAATAGATTAAAAAGTTAAATTTGTTAAGGTTGATAACACTGCCAGGTGGTTTTGCAGAGCGATTCTGAGTTTATGTTCCTACCAGCACTGTATGACAATGCCTATTTCTCCCCGGCCATCACTGTGTTTTAACAGTTTTTTTAAATGAACAGTCTATGTGTCTTACAACATGAACGGAACGGTATTGATACACTGACGTGGAGCCGAGCGAGGACCAAGGCTATGGTTACTGTTTGCTTATTTTTTAACAACCACCTCATTCCTCAGAAGGGTGTAAGGGAGTACCAGTTGTCAGTGTGCCAAGCTGAGTTTACAGAGCATGTGTCTAAATGTTTACAAATGAAGTGTTTGTAAATTAAAATGTATTTTAATGAATTCTATTGTAAGTCTTTTTGTAAAATGAAGAATCGTGTTCTGATTATCTCTAGTAACTCATATTTTCATATATCAATTTTGCTTAAAGGATCTTGCTTAAGGATCTAATACCTATGAAAGGAAGAGAAACTTAGAAAAATGTCACTAGCTTAGAAATGAAGACCTTAACAGAGTACCTGCCCGGCCAGTATTGTTTCACCTTGACCACCTCGGCTGTGAATGGAAGGGAGGTGTCTCAGAAGACGTCCTGTAGCCAGTCTCCATGTGCCTGGATCTCTTGGTAATCAGACCCTATGGCTGTGTGTGCTACCTGGAACAGCAGTATCTCTCCAGCCTCCCTTTGGGGCAGTAGTGCATAGATATCTCTGAAAGAGGTGCCCAGGTGCTCAGACTCCAGGCTGTTAACAGCCCCAGACAAACCTCACGCTCCGCACACTAATGCGGAATCTGATGGGAAGAGCCAGTGTAACCTCTGGCACAGGAAGTTCCAAAAAGCATGGCCTGGCCAATCAAAGCAGATCTATTCACGCAGAAACAGACCATTCTGGCCACCATAACTGAGGTGTGAACCAATGCTGCAGAATCAGCACAGTCACACTGATTGAATGCCCCAAAGGTTCCATCCCTGGAGGCATGGTTCAATCCAGTAGCCAGTGGTGAGTGAGCCCTGTGAGTCTGAGAACAGGTTACATTTAACTTAATAAAATCACCTTTGAGGGATAATTATAATTTTCTGATGGCTGATTATAGATTCTGAAACCAGCCCAGACAGGAAGACAAGTATATGGTATGCTTAAGAAAAAAGCAGGGCAAATGCGTGTTCCGTACTTCCCTATTTAAAAGAGAGAAAAAAAAGAGAAAGTCAAAAGTATATCCAAACACAACATGGAGAACACCTCCCCATCTCAACTCATCTAAAATTTTGATATGGGCCAGACAGTATTTTTAATAAAACCAAAAACAGGTCAATTTAAAATTATTAGGTGTTTATTATTAACAGGCATGCCCTATCTACAGTACTTTAAAAATAGACAACATAATATCCTGATTTCTTGCATGCATAAATAACTCTTCTACATTAGCTTTCAAGAATCTTAATTTTCAAGTACATTTATCAAGTTCCCATAGTGTGTCAAGAGTTATATATAATACAAAGAGTTGTAGGAAATATTTTCACACTGAATGTAGCCACAAACACAATACTTATTCCACTAGATCCTTCTAAAAGTCAGGAAACACTGATATTAGATAGTCTAATTGTTCAGTGCACACTTTGGAAAATTGCTCAAAAGCATTTCTTAAAAGGTGAGATGGAAGGGAAAAGGAGTAATTCTGCAAAACAGCTTTTTTGGTATACTTGGAATTTCTTGGTTCTATTACAACCAAAATAGCTTCCCTATTTAAAAACAATTCCTATTGTTTCAGAAAAGGAAAGTGAACTTTAAGATAAAGTTTCTTACCTACAATGTTTCCTGGCACAAAAACAACAATGCTCATAATAATAGATCCGACCCAATATAGGCCAATGGTTCTATAACTTTCCCTGTAATGAAAAAAATCCTGACTTAACACATTTGTCTTAGAATACTATTAGCGTAAGATGCTCCACAATATTATCTTTGTTCTAACTAGTAAAGTACATGAATCAAAATGTACTGAATCAAGAGTAATAAATCAAATACAAGGAACCCTGGTGATCAAACTGCATTTCCATATGTGATATGCTATAGAACCCTCTTTGTGTCCTTTTGAATAGGAAATTATGCTTGCTACACTGATCTATTAAACCATACCATGGTCATCACTATCAAAGGAGTCCTGCATTTCACTATTATTTATGAAACTCACAGCATGAAAGTAAAAAGAAGGTTCAAAGAAAATTGGATCCATATTTTAAATCATTATGAGTAGTAGGATGTTAAGTGGACTTTCCCTGGTGTCACAGGATTTTAGCCAAAGCCCCAGAGATAAGTGTAATAAGTGATACCTACCCCATGTTCTGAAGGAGCTGCTAGACACATACCCCTAATCTTAATAGGCGATGTTGACAAAAACTGTTTGCAACTGATAACTGACAGTCACCTCCATAAAGGGCCATGAGAAATTCAAAAAGAGATTCTCTGATGGGAAAGAGAAGTGGAGAATACTGTGTGCTTCCTGCCCTGCCCCACCCCCCAAGCCAAATGCATCAGATCCCAAGAGGCCCGTTCACAATGACTGGGATTGTCAGCAGGGGGACAGACCAGAATGTTCCTCCCCAGCTGGATGCTAACCGAACCATAGAAACACTGGCCCACTCCTGGCAGCAAGCAGAGCCTGAGCATTCTCAGAAATACCTGATGTGTTCCCTGGAGCTTGGGAACATTCATGAAGAGATGGGCGGGGGGCCTAGAAAAGTCCAGAAATTAGTTGGAACTGTCCTTGAGTGGATGACTGAGGGCATGGGAGTGGCACAGGACAGTTGGTCAAGCTGAATTTCAACCTGGTGTGGGGCAAAATGCACGACTTTCTCTAACCTGGAGCCAAGGGGAGGCCTGGGAAGGTAGCTGGGCTTGAGCCATCTTTAAAGGATCCCCACCCCAAAGGGCGTGCCTTCTGGGTTACAGAGGCCACAGCAGAAAGAAGCTGTGGGTGTACCACCATGAGCAGGAGAGTCACACAAATTCAATCTGAGAGAGCATTGCTCATTTCAGGGATCAGTGTAATGCAGAGGTTCCTTCCTGTGGTAGGGGTCTCCAAGAACCCACACATGTGCCCCACAAGACAGAGCCAGCGTATCATAACAGAGGCTACCAATTCCCAGAAAACAGCAATTGTCGTGTAAGACTCTGCCCCTCTTCCTTTAACCCCGTGTACATACACACATGCTCCCAGAGGAGCCAGCCGCAGAGCAAGCTGAGAAGGAATAAAGGGACAGACCACGCACCCCAGCCTCAAAGCAGGCTGCTAAGCTTCAGGGGTAAGCCTGAACTGGAGCGAAAGAGAGCTCTGAACTGAAAGGAGTTGTTTGAAGTTTTGAATTAGTATGTGCTGGGCTTTAATTTCTGAAAATGAGACTACTCTTACAAGAGAACATAATCAGAAAGTTAAGGGGTCTGCCCGAGCTGTCCATCATGGCAGAGGAGAAATCCAAAGGCATATGTTCGAAAGGCAGTGACACAAGGAAAAATAAAGCCATGTCTAACTTGTCTCCATAGACCCTAGATTCGTGTCCATGTGTACCTGCCTGTGTATGTGCCTCTATACATCCATTTTCCTTACCTACCCGCCTATCAATTGCTAAGGTAACAAAGGCACACCCACCAGGCGAACTGACTTACTCCCAGGCTATGGCTGCCACCATCACCAGATACATCAGATAATGAGCAGAGCCATCCCAGTAGCAGATCATGTGCCCATAGGCCGTGTTCAGATACGGTTCACCCTAAGGAAAGCATTAAACAGAAGTCCACTTTAAAGATGACTCAGACACTTCAACACAGAACACCAGACCTGTACTGAAAGTAAAATAAAGCAGCAGAACATCTTCGTCTGCTAAAATGAAACTATTCTTAATCCCATACAATTACACAACTGGTAGAAACATGAAAATATACATTTACCCTGGAGCCGCCAGAACTAGGGTCTGCCACAGAGGGTGGAATTAGAGAATGCCTGGCCTATGCTAGGTCAACACAGGTGTGCACGGTGATGCAAAACTGATGGTGTTACAGGCAGTCCTGGCCACATGACGAACTCACTGAGGCCAAGTCTAATCTGTGACTAAAGGTGTTTGGCTCTGGGCAGAGGGGGTGGCCAGGGAAGACCCTGCTGACCAGAGCCACTGGCTGACCGTCAAAATTCATACTGACCCAGAGGCTTGGTGGGATGAGTGTGAGGAAGGTACGCCTTTCCCCCGCCTCTGTCCCCATGCAGGCACAGACCGGCAGGCACTACACTCAGAGCTTCACACCCAACCCCTCATTCAACCTTCCCAACACCACTATGGGATAGACACGATTGACTCCATTTTACAGATGAGGAAACAGAGGTTCGAAGAGGTTACTTGACCTGCCTAAGGTCACACAGCTAATTCCTAGCAGAAACTATACTACCAAGAAGAGCTATACTTCTGAGAAATTTTTAATTTTATAAGCACAGATTATATGATGAACGACATTTCCCTTTCCCAGGTGCTTATGTTTCCAGGTGGCTACTGTAAAGTCACTGTCAAACTTGCCTGGGTTTTTAGTGTCATTCTGGCTCCACCTCACTTTCCTTTCTTCTTTCTCCATTTGTGCTCTCCTGCCTTGTTTCAGATGTTTTCCTAAGATGCCTTAAGTCCTTTCTACAACAAGGAACAGTGCAGATCAACCAGCCCATCAGTCAACCAACCAAGCAGGGGATTCTCTGAAGCTTTGCACTCCCCTGGGGCAAAGACTGCTCTCTGTCATCTTGCCTCAAAAATCAAATCAAGTGAAAATCACAGAGGTGGAGGAAACAACGTGAGTCATACTTCAGTACCCGTGCCTGGCCCACATCTTTTCTCTCTGACATGCTTTGATTGGATAATACTATCTAAGTTCATGGTTTTAATCATTGATGCCTACACACCTGGCTCTCAGGGCCAGTGCTGACCTCTCCTGGTGGCTTGATGGGCATCTTCAACTGTCTGGTCCATGGGCCCTTCAAACTCACCTTACCTCCTTTAACTCATTGGCTTCCCCCTTCAACCAAGCCCCACCTGGCCTCTCTATTTTCATGGCGACACCATTCAACTTACCCAGGTCAAAACCACAGGGTCGTTGTTCATTCCTTGTTCTCTTATGCAGTCTGTTGGCAAGTCCTATCAATTTTACCTCTATAATGTCACCCCAGGCAACCCTCCCTCTCGTCATGGCCTAGTTCAAGCCCTCAGTGCCCCTCACTGGACCTTTCCCACATGGTCTTCCTACCTCTCTCCTCTCCTTCCAATTCACCACACTGCTGCCCTGGCTCTTGACATGTCACTCTTCTGCTCAAAAACCTGCCAAAGCTGCTGGTGGCTGTAAGACCAAGCCCCACCTCCTCTTATCTGGCAGCCGGGTCCCTGAGCCTGGCCCTGCAGACCCTCCCACAGTTACACCCCAGCCCCTCATCTCATACCCTGTCTCACCACCCTCACCAGCTCAACCTCCAGGCCCTCTTGGCAGCCGCCTCCTTCCTGAAACCTCCCCGCTCTGGACTCTGGCCCTGTGCTCTCCAGGCTTTCCTTCTGCCTCTTCGCCTGTCCCCTCACAGTCCACTTCGGAGGCTCCTGATCTTCTGGCCACGGTCTCCCAAGTTCCACCCTCGGCCCTCTCCTCTCTACCCTCTCCTTTCCTCTCAGACCTTCAGGTACCAACTATACCCTGATGGTCCTTGTATCTCTTCCCCGAGCTCAACAGCTGCGAAGCCCTGCCAGCTGGGACACCTGCCAGGATGTTCCTTACCCACCTGAGACTCCACACGTCCCCAGCTGAACTCAGCATCATCCCTGCACACGTGTGCCCCAGGCTGGCAGTGGGGAGACATATGCTGTTTCTCCTCTCTAAGCCTCATTTTTTTTCTTTTTCTTTTTTGGCCACGCCGTGCAGCTTGTGGGATCTTAGCTCCCCGACCAGGGCTGGAACCTGCGCCCCCTGCAGTGGAAGCACAGAGTCCTAACCACTGGACCGCCAGGGAAGTCCCTTCTCTTAAGCCTTTGCCCACACTGTCTCTTCTCCTTGGCATGCCCTCCACCCCCTAGTCTATCTGGAAAACGTTTATCATCCACTGCCACTGCCATTTTTAAAGAAGCCGAGGGCAGCAGCACCAACTCGCTGAGGCTCCCCCGATCCCCCGAGTGCTCCCAGAGTCAGTTCTTCCTCAGTGCAGGCCGCGCCCGGCGTGAGCCTCCATCTCTGCGCCTAGGACCATGCCATCTCACTGCCACATTAGCTCCTGGAGGGAGAAAGCAGGTCTTGTGACCCCCACAGTCTGCTCACCGAACATCTGTGGAACTGCATTTCCCCTTTTGTCCCTCTCCGGTTGAATAACACCAGCGTTCTTCCAAAAGCAGGAATCAGGATGGCACCTCAGCCCTTACTCTCCCCATTGCCCCAAACTCATCCCCGAGACCTACTCATTCCAGCCGCCCAAGTTCTCTGAAGTCCGTCCTTCTTCTCTACTGTCCATGCTTGGCCTCCGTCTGGGCCATCTTCATGCCCTTGCTGGCCCTGCAAAAGCCTCCTGACGGGAGTCCCAGCTCATGACATCGACCCTTCCCGTCAAGCCCATCCTTCTCAGAGCTGACTGCACTGTTCGCTGACTTAAAATCTTCCCTCACATGCTGGACAAAATCCAAACTCCCTTAGCTTGCACACAAAGCTCCCCATTATTTGAAACACAGATGAAGACTACACTTCCAGCTCTGCTCCTTATTTCCTGTGTGACCTTAAGTACGTTACTTAACCTCTCTGGGGCTGGATTCATCACACCATAAAATGAGGAAAAAGGACTAGCTCTGTCAGGTGCCAGGTAGGTCTGTCATGCTGTGATGGGGGGAGAAGTGCGTGTTCATCCTCACAATCAAATGGCTTTATTAACTGCCTCAGTGTTTGGGGCTTTATACATTTAAGACTGACCTGGGCTTTCTTAGAGAGTAGTGTATTAATAACAGTAGATACACAGATACTGGATTCATTTAAAGTAACCTCATTTATATTAAATACAAGTAAAGGGGAAAGGTGGTGGGTTGGGTGTGAGGAAGGAGCTGTAAGACCGAACGCCGAGGAGAACTGCCTCCCATGATCCAATCCTAACTTTCTGCTTCACCTTCCACGTGACTAAGTGTCCTGTGTCTATGGCAGCAAATGAAATACCGTGTGTCATCCCTGCTTACACTAAACGAAAGGATTTCCATCTCGAGCAATGCTGTTGGGGTCGCAGACCCTTTAGTTTAAGGCTTGTACTCGCTACGGACCCCGTACCTCTCTCAAGTAGTATGTCATGAAGCCATCAATGATCCCGTCCTGTTCCAGTCCTATGATGAGGTTCACCACGCTGGTAAATCCAAAAACCGCGTACACTAGAGCAAAGAAAGCAGGAGTTCAAAAAGCCATAGCTCAGGGGACGTTGCCTAAGAGCCTGGCATTCACCAGTAATGATTTCTTTTCATGTTTTCCAGAAGATACTGCGGACGTTGTCAATACGGACTAAAAGAACGTACCTCCTGTGCACGCAGCTGGATCTCTGCCCGTGTCGTGGAGCTGGAAGAGGACACCCCCCTCCCCAGGGAGCAGCGAGTGACAAAGTCACCCACTGACTGTCCCAGAGGATTCTACCAGCCTGCCCCATCCATCCTCCACTTCCTACACGTGGCTGCCAGGGCCACATCTGCAACCCACCTGGGTAGCGGGAACAAAACCATTAACCAGTGGCCAAGGAAGCACAGAGGTGACCCCCAGGTTTAAAACATGGACTCAAAAGAGATCATTCATCTCAGTGGTTACCAAGCAGTCCGCCTCACGGTGTGTCCAACGCACTTGCTTTATCCCACACTGGAGATCCGAAAGACAGACAGCGGCTGACGTGCAAGTGACAGTGGCTTTAAGAAGAAAGGCCAGTGATTTTTTTAAAAAATGGATACGAGATGGAACCATTGAATGTTAAAGAAGGAAAGCCGTAGCATCTTAGAGAATCTCACTAAGGTTGTGAGAATCTCCTCAACGGGCTGAAAACTACCAGCAACAAACAGCTTAGGAATAATACATTTTAAACAGTGAGTGATCAAATTTAGTGTGTGGCAGTTTGTCAGTAAAGCTGCATGTTCAAGTTGTAACAAATCGGTGTCAAACTATGTGATGGGCATGGATGGTAGAAAAATCTGATGGTGAATATCAAAACAGCTGTGAAAAAAAGAAATGGAGAGGAGGGCGGGGAAGGTTAACTCACAGAGAAGGGAAGCTGGCCTTGCCCTGAGTCTGCGTTTACATCTTCCCCAGAAGAAGCAGAAGGCCCACGCGTGCCCGGCCCTGTAGACCCTGCCTCCCCGGGCCTCTGTGCAGGCCTCTGGTCCAGATCCCGCTGACAGCAATGAGCCATCAGGTGATCGGCCACTGCGTGTCCCCCAGGAGAGGAAGCCTTCAGCACATGCTCATTCGACTATTCTACCAACAATCGCCGGTGCCAACAGGAGCGTCAGACGCTGGGTCAGAGATGACAAGGACATTCTCTGCCCTCCAGTCTGGCCCTGTGGCTGCAGTGACAGACATGAGGACAGAGGGCTGAGGGCGTAGGAGCAAGGGCCCTCCACCCTGAGGAGTTGGGAGAGACATGAGCGCAGCTAAGCGTGGGCTCCACGGAGTATGGAGGGAGTGGGGGGAAGACGGCAGCAGGAGACCAGTCTGCAGAGGCGGGCAGAGGCCAGATCAAAGGCAGGTGGAGTGGGGCCTTGAACTCAGACAGGCCCAGCTCATCTCCTGACTGGCTGTCAGGCCTTAGCTAAGTTACATCATTTCTCTAAGCTTCAGCATTTTTTACATGCAAGTTGGGAGAAATTGTGCGGCTCAGTGCTGTCTCACTAACTGTGACCTTGACCACGTTTCTTAGCACCTCTGAGCCAGATTCTTCATCTGTGCAGGGAGGACATTTGTTGTGAGGATTAAATAAAATGATACTGCTAATGTGCTCAGAGTCACACCAGGCACACCACAGGTGCTCAATCAGTGGTGTTTTTATTCCTTTAACATACAAGTGTACTTGCCAGGCAATGGTCTGAGTACTTTACAACTAGTATCTTATTTAATGTTTGTACCAACCCTCCACGGTAAGTATCGATACTATTATTTTCCTCATTACACAAATGTGCAAACTGAGGCTCCATATGGCTACGTTCCGTGCCAGGTGGAGGGCGCTGCAAACAGCAGGCTGAAGGCAGGAAGCTGGTAAAAGAGCTGAGGTCAGAGGTCAGAGCATGGCTGGGGACAGGGGAGAGGAACGGAGGGGTGTCCTGCCTGGCCCTGGCAGCGACCTTCCCTCCACCAGGATCCCAGCTGCGACAGGGTGGGGTCCACAGCCTGGGAGAGACTTTAGCTTACAGGAAAACAAAAATACTCCCACCCTTCCCGCCGCTTTACCAGTGGGCTCAGAGTATTCACAACCACAGAGGGAAAGAGACTGAGGCCCGAGTGTTGTGCTCTTAGGTGGACACAAAGGGCTTCCCGCCCATGCAGACGTACCATAGAACAGTGGGTCCCGGGGTGGTTTCCTTTTGACCAGGACATGAGCCAACAGGGCTACCAGGAACAGGATGAGGGCAGCCACCCCTACAATTGTCCAGGAACTGCAACAACCAGAACAGGGAGGTGGTCACTTATCAAAATAAACACACTGGTGCATGGAATTTCCTGGCTATTGAATGCATTCTCTCGCAGCTCTGCCTCTGCCTATCCCTCAAGCACTGTGGAGTTCGTGAAGTTTATCCGCAGCACTTGGGCCCCCCTGGGCTGCCCCTGTGACTTTCAGGGACCAGAGGTACTAGGTCCTCACTCTCCTGTCATCCTGCCCACCTGGGTGAACCATGTGTCCGAGCGCCCTCTGCTGCTGTCCCGCTGCCTCTGTCCACCTGCTCCTCCAAGCCCTGTTCCCAGTGTCTGACAGGTCTAACCACTGAATCTGCCTCCTCTCTCAGGGCCAGCTGGAAACCCTCAGACTGAGCTCCAGGGAACACACAGGAGTCACAACTACATACACCTTCTCGGTGGACAAGCCCACAGGCTGTGTGTATAATCAAAGGGGCCAGAGGACAAGGCCAATCCAAGGAGGGAAGAGCCTAGGCCGGGCCTAAGGCCAGAATGATGCCAGCTCCCCAACACCCAGGAAGCCAAGCCAACATCCAACCCCACACCCAGGAAGCCAGGGTGAGGCTAGGTTGGGCACAGCCCCTGGTCTTTCTCCTGGGAAAGGGCATGGCACCAAGGAGACTGGGGACCAAAGCCCCTCCTCAGCAGGACAGCACTAGGGCACGAGGCTTGGTGGAGTTAGCAGTCAAGGGACCTGGAGTCTAGTACCTACTCTGCCACTCCCTGTGTGACCTCAGGAACAGCATGTCATTCATCATCTGTTTTTCAATTCATTAAAAAACATATTGAGGAAAAATGCATTGTACACCCCTATGTGCCAGGCACTGCGGATGAAAAAGAGATCCCTGTCTACATGGGGGGAACCTATCTCAATAGGCTCTGAGCTCTCTCACCCAGAAGGCTACCTCCAGTCCTAAGAGATGTTCTCTCTCTCGCTCCTCCACACCAACAAGGCATCCAGTTCTAGACAAAGCACCACCTGGCCCACTCCCATGGCCTGCTACACTCCTCAGTAGCCCTTGAGAGCTGCTGCAAGCACCACTCCTTAGCCAAGAGCCCTCCACACCATCACAGAGGACTTTTGGAAAACCTTTGCCACATGCCCCGGGACTTCTGGAAAGTATCCTTCACAGCCCACCAATACCTACCAATATCTGAGGGACGAACTTATGCTGAAGTTCACTCCACACACCTACAGCTGGAATGGGTGCTAGGCACCAGTCAGAAATCTGCCCCTAATGTCAGAGAGGTCAGTCAGGAAGTGATCCAACTACTTGCAGGTAGATGGACCCCCAGGAGACTGGCCCCAGGTCCAGGAAAGCTGTATCCCCAGCACCTGGCCTCAGGACCCACTTAAGAGTAAAGGAGTGGGCTCTGGGCATCAGCAGCGCCCAGATTTCCAAATGCCACCCTAGACCTACAGAATCAGAATATTTCAGGGGTGGGGTATGGGAACGTGCAACCTTTTTCAAGAAACCTGGATGAGTACGCACAGAAAGTCTGCCTCGGGACCTCTTTTAAGGTGTTCAGGAATTGATGGATGAATGAGGGAGGGAAGGAAAGGGAGAGGAAGAAAAGAAGGAGAAATGGATGGATGGATGGATGGATGGTAGATGGATGGACAGATGGATGGTAGATGGATGGATAGTTGGATGGATGACATAATGGATGGTGGGTGGAGCGATGGATGATGGATGGTGAATGGATGAATGGATGGATGGATGGATGGACGATGGATGGTGGATGGATGGGTGGATGGACGGATGGTGAATGGATGACATAGTTCTATGACAAGAATGAGGATGACCATGTCAGTGACCAGGTAAGAGACTGAAATAGGAGGTTTCTAGCAGTGCACATCAGTGGATGCTCCAGGCTCCTCCTGTAGGGATGAGACAAAGGAGGAGAGGATGGAAGAGGAAGCTAATGTGGGTCAGGAACATGATGCTGGGCTGAAGCATCCAGTGAAGAGGGAAGAGGATAGGTGTGCGATGTAAGCTGACAGACATTTTAATCACAGCCTGAGACAGGTAGTGGCCAGGAGACAACTCCCATCCCTGCTCCTACCAAGGACCTAGGCTCGCAGCCAGCACCGTCACACAGCTGGTGCTCTTCTGGACTATGAGAGAGCAGTGTGAACTGGTTCACGGTGTCCTCTCACACTCTCCACCTCTGGGGGAGGAGCAAAAAATGAAGAGAAACTGGGGCAACAGATCACCTGTGTCTCCCAGTGACAGCCAAGTGCAGGACCTGCTCAGAACAGGGAGACATGGATCCAGCAGGGACTCGGGGTGTGGGGGGAGGGGTAAGGGCTGCCACTAACCCAAGGGTGGAAATGTTGTTAGTCTTGGAATGTGTGTGCGTTTTGGGATGGGGGGCGGGGAGTTACTGATGCCCTTCCATGAACAGACAGCTACTGAGAGGGGTCATGTATGGGTGACTATGAGCAGAGTGTTTGTGTGTGCGTGTGTGTGTGTATTTGTGTGTGTGTGTGTATTTGTGTGTGTGCGTGTGTGTGTGTGTATGTGACAGAGAGAGAGAGATCCCACCCTTTTCTGACTCCTCGACTTAATTTGATTTTTCTGTTTTTCAGGCTTTCGTAAAAGGTCTGGTGGGAAGGAAGCTTCAACTAAGTCAACTAATGCAAACTTAACGGGATGCCCACTAGGCACGAGGCCCTGTGCTGGGCAGGACAATACTAAGGGGAGCTATGGCCTGAGAAGGTAAGTTCTGACCACAGGAAAGTAACTCCTGTGGGAAGAGCACAACCCAGCGGGGCTCAGAGGAGGGAGAGATCACATCTGCTTGGAGGGACCTGGAAGAGGCAGAGGTGGCATTTTCCTCTGGCCCATAACGTCCAGGTGTGGCTTCAACAGTCAGCTACAGGGAGGAAGGCATTACCGTCAGAGGGAACAGTGTGAGCAACGACAAGGAGGTGGGAAAGTTAAGGAGTGTCCTAGGAGCACAGAACAGTCCAGTGTGGCTGAAGCACCAGCACAGTGGGCTGGGCTGGTGGGCTGAGGCAGAAATGCACAGGGCACTGGGGCGGGAAGGGGACCTCTCGTGGGAGGCTTTGCCATGGGCTGGGCCAGAGAGGGCCAGTGCCAGGGGAACAGGAAGGAAGAAACAGATGCTAGCCCAGCCCGGGGAATTAGGGGGAAGGAGACAGTGGGAGGGCTGGAGGGAAGGAGTGGGAAAGAAGAGGGAGGAAGCAAAGGCTACTGGGATTTTAACCTGCAGGAGGACAGGAAGAATGGTTGGAACCAATTATTCCAAACTCTGCAGGGCTTAGCAATGTGCTCAACAATACACAGCAATACATAATTCACCATGTGTTCAGTAAATGCCATCACCATCCTCCCAGTGGCTGAGGCCAAAATCTCAGTCATCCTCAGATCCTCTCCATGCCATGTGATCCTTCAACAAGCTGCGCTGCCCTCCCTCCCAAATATCCTCACACCCAGCCACATCCCTCTCCCTGCACTGCTCCCTGTTCCCCTGCCTGGAAAGCTCTGTCCCCAGATCTTCCTGTGGCCACCTCCTGCAGCTCAAGTCACCTCCTCCAAGAAGCCTTCCCTGACCACCAGTCCCCCCCATCACTCTCATGTCGCCCCATTTTCTGTGCTGATGTCTATCTCAACACATGCCTCCCCAATCTTTTGTGGTTTGTTCATAGCTATTTCCCCAGCACCTGGAACAGTGCCAAGCATACAATATGTACTCAATAAATATTTGCTGAACTGCCCATAATGCCATTTTAGGAGGGCAGGGTCCTCCATGCACTATATTCACAGACATGTGACATTCACTGCCCAGAGATGCTTCTTCCAGGATTTGTGCCCCAAGACTGGGTCAGACCAAGGGCTGTCACCGCCCATGCCTAGGGAGCACTCAGTATGGATGGGTGCCACCTGGATAAGGCTGTCAGCAAGTGGTGACCCCATGAACGAGAGAGGAGCAAGTCACTGCCCTGTGGGCAGACACTTGTCTACAGCCTGAAGGTCTGGAGGGGGTTTGCAGCGTACAGACTGATGAAATTCCCTTAGCACCAACTGCTGTGGGAAACATAACAGGTTTACTTCTTCTTCCCCGCAGACAGCAAGAAACATCAGCAGGCCCGGAGGTCTGGCACCTTTCCCACTGCTGGAGCAGGCCGGCTGCTGCCTGGTGCCCGTTGCTTGGCCAGGGGTCCCTCCCAGAGGAGAGGCAGGCCTTTGATCAAAATCCATGTGCGGCCTCCTTCAGCCCCACCCATTTCCTTAGCATGGAACTGCCCTGCCTCTCTGCCTCGCCGCCCATCCTACACAACACTGCGCCCTTACGGCTTTTTGGATCCCGACAATAGGATGCAAATATAGGCCATTTGACAGACAGGAGAACTGAGGCCGGGCCACACGGTTAGTGCCAAAGCCAGGCCTAGAACCCAGGTCTTTACCTGTTCGTTCTGGGCTATTTCTGCTAGTCATTCACAACAGTTTCTAAAATTAATACGAAATGACAAGTATGCGTGTGTCCATACATGGAAACGTTCCTGAGAAATGCGAAACGAACAAGGCACAGCCCGAGATAAGACCAAGCTCCAAGCTGTCGGTGTGTGTACCGCCCCACCCCTGCCCCTGGGCACTTCAAGGGCAGGGGCATTGCCTTATTGACCTCTGTAACCCCGGATACCTGGCACGGGGCGGGCACAGAGCGGACGCCCAGCACTTGCCCCCAGAATTGCGCCGAATGTCAGGGATGCCAGCCTAAGCGAGGACCCCGGCCCGCACGAATCCGGGCGCCTCCCCTCCTCCGGCCGCCCGCGGGGAGCCCTGGAGGCCGGCGAACCTCTGCCCTGCAGTTTGCGGCTCGGCCCCCTCTGAAAAGTTGCTGGGGCTCCTGACGCGCCAACCCCCGCCGCGCGCACCCACTCACTCGTGCTGGGCCGCCAGGTGGTTGAAGACGTAGGTGACCGGGATGGCCGAGAGGGACAGCACGAAGACCCCTGTGGCCGCCGAGGCACTCATCGCCGCCGCCGCGCCGCTTGCCCTTCACCGCATCCCGCGCGGGCGCCCCGCCCCAGCTTCCGGCTGCGCCCGCGCCCCTCGGCCGCGCCCTTCAAGGCGCCCCGCCCAGCGCGCCCAGCGCGCCCACCGTGCTGCGCCCTCAGCAGCGCCCCCTCGGCGCGCCCGCCCGCAGCCGCCTGGTAAGCAGGGCCGCTGCACAGGCCCGAGAGGCCCCCTGCCGTCCTCCCGCCCGGGGCTGCTGGGACTCCACCGCGAGCGCCGGGCGGCGCCGAGGAGCGGCAACAGCCCCCTGCCCGGGGACAGGTGTCCCCAGAGGCGCGCGCTCTGCGGGAAGGCGGCGGACCGGGAGGTGGGCGCGGGGCCCCGGCCCTGGGCGCAGCCGGGAGCTTGTCATCGACGAGAGAGGCTCTGGAGAGTGTCTGGGCCGAACTGCGGGCAGGCAGAGGGTGGAGCCAGACCCGGGGGTGTCAGAGCGGGAAGAGCCCGCGAGATCATCCACGTGGGGAACCCTCGGGCCGGGGATAGGAAGGGATAAATGATCCCGAAACCTTGGAACCTCTCCACCGGAGCAGCCAACAGCCGGCAGCGAGCAGTGCTCCTACGCCGAGTCCGAATTCCGGTTTAAACCCCGTCTGCTCACTCACCAGATGTTGACCTTGGTCAAGTACTTAACCTCTCTGTTAACCTTAACTTAACCTCTCTTTTCCCTTCTCTACCAAATGGGAATAACCCACGTCAGTGTGACTGTGGGATTCACTGAGTTAATAGGCATGAACTGCGTGCCCAGTACTGCTCAGTACACTGCTATCATCTGCAGTTCCCATTTTTACTTGGAGCTGACACTCCGAGGAATACGATGATTTAAGAGACTAGAACGCTATTCATTTCTATTACAGGTAACGTTCCTGGAAGCCATCTTACCACCAGCCAGCCTGCCCTAGGCCATACAGAGTACAAGGAAGCCAAGGGCTCTGCCCTCACACTGCTATCAGACAGACAGACGCCCCCTCGTTACAGAGAATAATGCGGGCCAAGTCTGTCCTGGCTGCTTGACCACTGCTGTGGGGCGGCCCCTGGGACAGAGCCTGGAGTCCTCTACTGGCTAGGAAAGGGAAGCGAAGTGAGTTTCAGACAGAGGACAGCTCAAGCAACCAAGGGAAGCACATGTACTTAGTGACCTTACACCTGCTAATGAGCTGAAGACACCAGCAGCTCGTTTTAGAGATGAGAGAAAAGAGTGGCAAAGAGGCTCTGAGCTGCCCCAGGGCCACTCAACTTTCAAAAGCCAGCTTTCCCAATCCCCTATCCCAGCGCTTCTTGGAGGCTTCTCAAACTCTGAGGACATAATGATAAAGCCTTGGCCCAAACCGTGACACATCCAAAGCTTCCCCAAGTGATGTCCTTACCTGTGACCTGGACATCATCCTCTTCCACAACTACTCCTAACCTTTACCAGCTCCTTAAACTCTTTCCTCCTCCCCAAGGACAAATACCTCGTCCGAGACCCCTTCTCTCCTCCTAGCCAGTCTCCCAGGCCAGCCCAACCCCTCCATCACCAGCCAAACCTTGCCGAATCCATCTTGCCTTCTCTCTTATACCGTGAACCCCTCTAGCCACCCTGGGTCCTTCCCCTCAACCTAGACACACGCTCGTGTATGATCCAGTTTAGAAAAGTGCTCCCTGGACCTGTGTGTCCTCTCCATTTGCCATCTTCGCTCTTTCCTTGCTGGGTTGTTGTTGTTATTGTTGTTGTTTTTATCCCTTTTAAAACTTTTTTTTTTAACATCTTTATTGGAGTATAATTGCTTTACAATGGTGTGTTAGTTTCTGCTTTACAACAAAGTGAATCAGCTATACATATACATATATCCCCACATCTCCCTCCCTCTTGTGTCTCCCTCCCACCCTCCCTATCCCACCCCTCTAGGTGGTCACAAAGCACCGAGCTGATCTCCCTGTGCTATGTGGCTGCTTCCCACCAGCTATCCATTTTACATTTGGTAGTGTATATATGTCCATGCCACTCTATCACTTCGTCCCATCTATGCTGGGTTTTAATGACCGTGTCTGTGCTAATAGATCCCATTTTATCATTCCTAGCACCGATGTCTCCCCTCAGCGCTGCTCCCTGGCATTCCACAGGCACCTCACCCTCAACATGGCCAAAATGGAATTCCTCGTCTGCCGCAAGACCACTCCAGCTTTATCTCATCTGGTGGCACCACCATTCACCTGGTGATCCAGAAAATTGGCAGTCCGCATCGGTTCTGGCCAATCCCGAACTCCTGTGATTACCACAGTCCTCCTGTTACTTCCCAAATATCTCTCAAGTCTGTCTCCCTATCTGTACCATTGCTGTCTCAGTTCAGGTCTCTACTATCTTCCATGTGCCAGCCTCCTCCCCTGTCTCCCTGCCTCTGACCTCACCTGCTCTAGAAGACCTTACCTGGCTGCCCTCCTGTGCCTCCCCCACCCTCTCTATCAAGTACCCTGCTTTGCTTTCTTCATAGTACTTTACTTATACTGTCCAAAATTATCTTGTTTACACATCTGCTTCCTGTTCTGTGTCCCTCTCTCCATTATGATATAAGCTCCCTGAGGTCAGGAACCTTATCTATCTTGTTTACCGTTCTATTTCCATCACCTAGACTAACACCTGTATGAGCAGGTACTCGAGAAATATTTGTTCACAGAATGAACGCTCTAGATCATCATTGTCTGACGGAAATATAATGCAAGCCACAAATGTGAACCGCATGTGTAGTTTTAAATTTTCTAGTAACCACATTAGAAAAGTAAAAAGACAGAGGTGAAATTAATTTTAATAATATATTTTATTTAACACGATATGTCCAAAAGATGATCATTTCAATGGTCATCAATGTCAAAGGTGTTAATGGGAAACTTTACATTCTTTTTTTTTTAATACTAAGGCTTTGCAATTTTGTGTGTATTTTACAGTATATCTCATTTCAGGCTAGTCACATTTCAAGTGCTTAATAGCTACCTGTGGCCAGTGGCTTCTGAATTGGACTTCACAGTTCTATATGTATTCCTCCTATCTTATCAAGCTGGCTTCGGTTATGCTCTCTGCTACTTTAGGAATGGGTGTGACAATTAAATCACTAACAAGAGGACTCAAACATCCTCAGAGAGTCTACCATGTTTCCAGCATTGTTCTAAGAAGTGGTCACACAAAGATGAATTACAAACACATTTCGCCCAAAAAGACCACAGTCTAGTGTGAGAAAAACACATGTAAACAATTAGCATGCAAGGTGATAAAAGATTTGTGCACAAATTGCTGTAGGAATCACCAATCTGTCTGAAGGGGTCAAGAAAAGATTCAGAGAGGAGTTGAGGCTTTAGACCAGCCTTGCAGAACAAGTAGAAGCTGGACAAGCAGGCAGGGACTAGTGGGGTTTTCCAGGAAATGGAAACAACACATGTGAAAGGCAGAAATGTACGAGACAGCATGTCAGTCAATGAACTTCAAGCTGTTTGCTCTGGTTGGAAACACTCATGCATGAGGGGGGCTGGCGGGAAGTGGCAATGGAGAGGTGATCGGGGACTCAGTCTCAGAAAACCTCAAGGGCAGGGAGCATTTAAGATTTATGCGTAGGAGGAGAGGCTGACTTAATCAGAGTCACTTTTTTTTGGGGGGGGGCATGCCACGAGGCTTGTGGGATCTTAGTTCCCCGACCAGAGATTGAACCCTGGGCTGCGGTAGTGAAAGCACAGAGTCCTAACCACTGGCCTGCAGGGGAATTCCCCAGAGTAGCATCTTCAAAGATCTGCCTGGCAGCTGATGTGGACCATGGTTTAGAAAGAGGAGAGGTAGGAGGCAGGAAGTCCGGTTAGGAGGCTTATCCTAGCAAGAGATGCTGAGGACCTGAACCAAAGTGATGGCAATGAGAGGGAAGAGGAGGGGGCAGATGTGAAAGATCTGGATAGGAATTGTAAGAGGAGAGAGCTGGGAGAAGGGGGCTTGAGGATGAGTTTGGTTTTGGATATGTTGGGTTTCCAGTACCCATGGGGCTCCCAGGAGGAGCCATCCCATAGGCAGTTGGGGATACCGGTCTTTGGCACCAAGAGAAGCACAGGCTGCAGATACAGATTTGAGGGTCACCAGCCTAGAGGTGTGGCTTAAAAATCAAGGAAATGAATCCAATGTCCAGGAAGAGGGTAGAGTCAAAGAGAATGGTAACAGAGGCCACCTGAGAGGGGCTGGTGAGCATTTCCATCAGCAGAGCAGCCCAAGGGCATCTGAACTCCATGGCAGAAGCATCCAACATCCCACACCTGTGAGCTGCTCCCTAGGAGTCTGCAAGGGACCCAAGGGCCATGGCAAAGCTTTGGGGTACTTTGGTATACATGTTGGAGATTATATTATTTTGTTGACAAAAATTTGTCTTAATGCTGAAAATATGAGTGGTCAGAATGCTTGTAGTGGTGAAGACTATTTGATAGGAACCCTCCCCAGGTTTCCGGGGAGGGCACAAACCCAGTGAATATAATCTCATTCTCCAGCACTGCAGTACTCTGTAAATTATAAAGGAATTCCATCAACATTATCCTATAATCTTCACAGCAGTTCTCTGAAGAATATGGAGCCATTTATGGATGAAGAAACTGGGGCTCAAAGAGGTGAGGCAACTTGCCCAAGGTCAAAGGGCTAAGAGAGGGTGCACTTAAATTCAGATTTGCTGACTTTAAGTCACTATACCCATGATGCCACAGCTGACCAGCAGCAAAGCATCACATCGGGCACCTTAGAAATGGTGGGTGGACACCCTACAGATTTGGCCAGTTGACTCATTGCTTTAGGAGGCTGAGTTCTGGAGTTCTGCTCTATGCAAATCAGTAATTATTAAGTTGCCCCTTCTCTTGAAAAAGGGTTGGGTATGACTTAAAATAAAAGGCATTCAGACAATAAATTTGTTTTTTGATTTTTGGTTTTTGTTTTTTTAGGACCATCCATCTTGCAAGTCATGAAGGCTAATATTGTAGCTGTGAAATTTGACTCCAAGCTTCCTGGAAGCAAAAATAGACACATGGAGGTCTGTACTCTGCCCATTCCCTGATGAGAAAGACAGTTTTGGGTGTATTGGTTCAAAAGAATTGACGAATCTGGAATTACACGGAAGGGCCCCTGACCATGTCTGCTTCTGCCATGGAGGGGAAATGAAAGCAAAACATCAGAGAACCCGGTCACATAGGAAGTAGGAACTAAGGAAGAATACTGCTGGGCAGGAACTGAGGGAGCACAGTGAGGCTGTTCTGGAAGAGTGAAGAAGTCAGCCCTGTGTTCACTCGTTAGCCCCCAGCCCCAGTGCCGTCTTCCCCTTTCACATGCTTCAGTTTTCCACTATTTTTCTTTCTTCCTTCCTTTTTTTCTATTTTTTTCTTCTTGAAGTATAGTTGATTTACAATATTGTGTTACTTTCAGGTGTACAGCATAGTGATTCAGTAATTTTTGCAGATTCTTTTCCATTACACGTTATTACAAGATACTGGGTACAGTTCCCTGTGCTATACAGTAGGCCCTTGTTGCTTATCTATTTTATATATAGTAGTTTGTATCTGTTAATGCCATACCTCTAATTTGTCCCTCCCCTCTTCCCTCTCCCCATTTTTTCCTATTTTTTATCCTTCTGATAAAAGTTGTGATCGTGTTCTTTGGAAAGGCTGAACACTCTAGACAAACGTGAAAGGGACAAACAGATTGCTCTGTGGGGTGTATAGAGACAGAAAAAAAATGACCTGAGAGTGACCAGGGCAAGGGTGGTGTATCTTAGTGGGTACATTACTAGGGTCTTGTCCCGAGAAGGGACCAGAGAGTGACCAGTCCACTCAAAGAAACATTAAGTTATCCTAAACACTAAGTCACATTAAACACTGGGTTTGTCTTTGGCCACGAGTGCCCTGACTGTCTTAATATGCTACAATGATTAACATGGATATTTTTGGGTAGTGCCAGGCATAGAGCAGATGCTCAATAAATGCTGACTGAAGGGAGAGGTAAAGTTAGTATGTAAAATGTTTGTCAAAAAGTCTTGTGCAGTTGCTAGATGAGATCTGCACCATTGCCCTGGGTTTCCTAGCAATCAAAGCAGAGGGAAACAATGTTATAACAGTCACAGTGTCCGTAAGATAAAAACAGATCATAGGCTCAGAAGAACTCTCTCATGGCTCCTCTTAAAGGGAACACCATGTCATATAGTATGTCCTCAGCAACATTCCTACAATAAATATAGAAATCTAATTCTGAACAGTTGTCTCTCAGTATGTCTTCAGTGCAGGTGGCTAGCATATTGCCAAGAGTCACTCAGTGCAAAGGAGCCAAAATAATTCCTCACAGATAAGCAACTCTCAGAGGGTTTGGTTTGGTTCGGTGATAAATTTTACGATATCTGGGGGCAGAGGCGGAAATACCTTCCCGGCAAGCAAACCACCACGTCCAGTCCAAGTCCAGAGCACCAATGGGCTTCATTGATCATTCACCAATGATCAATGAAACCTTCTCCCATGGAGATTGGACATCACCAATAGGCTTCTTCTCACTTGCCAACTTAAATCAATCTGCCAGCTCTGATCGAAGGGTATTCATGAATATCCTTCAGGCAATGTTCTGTGAATATTATTTCATATAGTAACATTTTAATACAAATGAAGCAACAGAGAGTTTGAAATTACAGTGGCTGGCAAGAGAGAAGAAACATTCTGAGTGGATAAGTAAGGACAGAGCATTATGGTTTGACAGGCAAACAAATGGAGGGTAATTTGACACTCTTGCATGAAAAGGATGAGCATGGGACAAACAAACCCGAGGTTGCTGCATTGTTCAGACGCTCCTGAGGTATAACAAAAAAGACCTCACATGTCAGGGTTTGGGTTAGACAGAACCCATTGGAGGGGAGGTTGAGGGACTTCCTTGACATTTACTTTTCCCCTCTAGATACCTTTTCAACCTCTGATTCAAGAGTTAACATAAAAGTAGTTAACATAAGAATAGTTAACATAATTAACTGGCCAATAAATACATTTTAAAAAAAGACTAAGCAATACAGTGCTTGAAATAGGAAAGAATACTCCTAGTAGACCTGAAATCTGAAGGATACATAGAAGATTGTGGTAGCTGTTACTTTGCTGGTGTCCTGAACCACACTTCTCAGTATTTGTGCCCTTTGTAGTTCCCTACCACAGTGACTCTGGACTTGGCAGGTGGCTAGCTTGCTCTGGCCAATGGGACATTAGGAAGCATAATTTAAACAAAAGCTTATAAGAGCTTGCCCATTAGAGTCTGTCTTCTTATGGTGCTCTTTCTTGGAACCCAGCCACCATGGTGTAAGGAGGCCCAAGCAGCCATGTGGAAAGGCCAACACGGAGAAAAACCAAGGCCCCTGGCTGACAGCCCAAGCTGAGATTCCAGCCAGCAGCCAGCACCAAACATGGAAGAAGGTTAGTTTTGACCTCCCAGCCATCCCAACATCAACACCACATAAAGCAAAAGAACTGCATGGTCAACCCACAGAATCATGAAAAGTGAGACATTTTTGATGCTTTAAGCCACGAAAGTTTGAGGTGATTTGTTATGCAGTCATGGATAACAGAAAAATAGGAAACAGTAGTGGAGAAAGAACAGAGACAATTTAAACCTGAGACACCAAAATTCTTCCCAAGGGAGATAAGGAGCAGGTCCAAGTTCAGAGTCAATAAATGCAGAGTAGGGGGTGTTTGGACGAGCATAAGGAACAGTATTGTGGACAGCTCAGATAGTCAGCCCTTCCTTCTCTCCTGGCACGAAAATGTAATAGCTGAAAGCAATGGCATTCTCCCTCATCATTAATCAAGAAACCTGCTCTCTAAAGAAAGAGGGAAATCTGTTTAGACGATGTCTGAGGGGGCCAGTAGGAGGGCCTGAGAATTAAGCAGAATCCAGTTAGAAATTCTAAAGGGCTCTGCCCCCAGAATAAAACCTACTTGGACAACCGTGAGGGTCTCTAACTTGACTACTTCCCTCTTATCCTGGTACCCTAAAAAGGTATCTATCTTCTGAAACCCCACATGCATAGAACTCTCAGACAATTCTGTCAGCCAGGGGAGAGGCCTGACGGGGACCAACAAATCTGCCAAGATGTTCAGGAAAGCTACCCACACTGCTTAACATAGTCCTTTATTCATAACTATAAGCAGAAAACCAAGGTTGCTAAATATATTAGGAACATCAGCAGCATGAAAGAGAAGGCCCAGGTTGAACCAATAGAAAAACTGACCTTGGCGGAAACAGAGACAATTTAAGAAAGAACTTTATAAAAATTGCAATTAACATCCTCAGAGAAACGTGAGAAGGCATTGCAGTTGAGAAATGGTCAGAAGTGGCTAACAGAAAGGAACAAAGAACAAGACAAAGTTCTAGGAAATTAAAAATGGGATTGCAGTAGGGAAAATTCAATTCATGGGCTGAAATAATAATTTGGACACAGTTAAAAACCAAGCAGTTAATCTACAATCAAGGAATCTCACATAATATAGAGCAAGAAAAATAAAGAGGCAGAAAATATAAGAGCGTGGAGCAGGGACCCAGGAGGTCCTGCACCTATCTTATTAGGAAAGAATGGAGAAAATAGTGGAGAGAAAATAGCGAAGAAGTAACAGAACAATATCTTCTTCAGCTCAAGAAATACACAAGTCTTCAAGACTGAAAAAGCCCACTGAACAAAATTAAAGAAAAAAGACTAAGCTCTCCCCACCAGCATTCCCAGAACCCTTTACACTGATCTACTCATTCCTTTTTCCCATAGCATATTTCACCTGCTGGCATACTATGTAATTTTCTTATCCATGCATAAGAAATATGCATATTATTTTCAGCCTGTCTCCCTTGCTAAATTGTCAGCTCCAGGAGGGTGGGAATCTTTGCCTGATTTGTTCATTGTCCAGTGAAACCTAGCACCTTGAACAGTGCCTGACCTTTAGCGGGCATCAGTAAATATTTGTTGAATTGAATTAAAATCTAGATAGACACATCCTGGTAAAATTTTATAATTGTACATGTAAACAGGAAATCCTAAAATCTTTGGGATTTCCTACTAAAGAACAAGACACAGAACGTCTTCTAACATTAACAACATTGAATCCTGGAAAACAGAGTAGTATCTTCACAGTTAGCAAGGAAACCAGTCTCGGACCTAGAATTCTAAACCCTGCCACACTGCCAGTAATTTGTGAAGGCAGTAATAAGGCATTTTCAGATATGCAAGAACATTTACTATCCATGCATCCTAGATGACAGATTATGCCAGTATATTTTCCAGCAAAATTTTTTTAAAAGTTCAAGAAAAGACAGCATGGAATACAAGAAACTGAAACCCCAAGGAAGTGAAAAAAGCCAGCAACAAATCAAGAGAATTGATCACATTGGGATGCTTGAATGGGTCTCCCTGGACCAACAATGTTTAAATGACATGAGGATTTACATTTATTAATATTCTCTGGCTCCAATCACATGAATTGTTTCTTTAGTGACTAATATTTACATGTCACAGAACTATGCTATTTAAAAGTTTTCTAGGTACTTCCCTGGCGGTGCAGTGGTTGAGACTCCATGCTTCCACTACAGAGAGCGTGGGTTCGATCCTTGGTCGGGGAACTGAGATCTCTGCTGCAGCCAAAAAAAAAAAAAAAAGTTTTCTATTTTTGAAATAACTGGAAAACAGAGTTACAAAACAAAATGTAAATATTGTAAACTTTTACCCTGTAAGAATCACAGCTACAAAAATTGAGAGGGGCTGACAGAGAAGAAGGTGTTTCAAAGCCTTTTTTTTTTTTTTAATAAAATTGAAATTGAAATCCCCTTTCCAGTCCCATTCCTCTCCCACCATCTCTAGAAGTAATCACTACCCTGTAACTGGGGCATATCCAGTCTTTATTTATATATGTCTCTATACATGTAAACAATATATAGTTATTTTATAAAATTTACATAAATGATAATATTCTTACATATTTTTTTCACTTAACATTGAGTTTTTGAAATTCACTGATTTCTATACACTTGTTCATTCATTTTCACTGCTAGAGCATTCTACTGTATGACCATACCACGATTTATTTTTCATTCCTCTGCTAATAGATCTCAGAATTGTTTTTAATTTTTCACTTCTATAAACAATGCTGTAATGAACATCTTGTGATTCTCTCTTGTGCACACATCAAGAGTTTCTCCAGGTGGCAATACTTAAACACAAAACGGCCAGGTCAAGGTGTGCATGTTGTTTGGAGCTTCTTTACACTTGTTCAGTCCAGGGTCAGTTTCCTGCAAGTTTCTTCACTGACCTGATGAGCTTTGAAAGCAAAGGTCCTTCCCAAGAGTCAGTGAGCTTGGCTCTAATCCAGAAGTTCTCAAAGTTGTCTCCAGTCTACCCTCTGAGAAACACTGTCCTAATCCACTGCTGGAGACAGATAATATCTTCAAACCCAAATCAGATGTCAGGAAAAGATGCAATTGATCATAAGAAGAATCAGATGGGAAAGGTCAATAATTTCCCCCAGAATATGCTGGTAGAAGAAATTCAGATCTCAAACAATGGTATAGAATGGCTACAGTTTTACAAGGGAGGGCTTCCCCCACTACTCTGAGCTCAGGACATGACCTATGATCTTTGTCTTTAGCCCCTTTTGTGGTGGGACATTTTTTGCTAGTTCACCCTTTCATCACAGGTTATGTCTCCTTTAAAGGTCCCAGCTCTCTGCAGGATATCAGTTTCAATGTTCCGCATCCAGTGAACTCAAAGCCAGGTCTCCTAGACTAGTGTAGACATAAAAACCAAGTTTCCAGGTTATTGAAATGACAACCTCCCTGGAGCTGTAGGCACTGCATTTCTCGCTGACTCCAGGCCCCAGACTTTAGTTTTAGCCTCTGGGAATTTCACTTACTTTCTTGCAGTCTAGGCTACATGTTTAAGTGCTCCTGTTATATTGTATCCAGCATTTAGGTGTTTTTATTTTATTTTTATTCTTTTATTTTTTTATTTGGCTGTGCTGGGTCTTTAGTTGCGGCTTGCAGGATCTTCATTGCCACATGAGAGATCTTTAGTTGTGGCATGCGGGATCTAGTTCCTTGACCAGGGATCGAACTCGGGCCCTCTGCATTGGGAGCGTAGTCGTAACTGCTGGACCACCAGGGAAGTCCTCCCATTTAGGCGTTATTAAGCGGGAAAGTTTTCAGATTATCTAGTCCAGATAGCTCAGGACTTTAACTCAAAAAAATTAAACTATCAAGCAAGAGGTGAAAATAAAAAGGCATTTTCAGAAATGCAAGGTCTCAAAAAATCTACCTCCCTTGAGCCTTTTCTCAGAAAGCTACTGGAAAACGTGTTTCACTGATACAAGGGAGTATACAATGTAGAAGAAGATGTGGGATTCAGGAAACAGGAGCTCCAGCCCATGAACGGGGCTGAGGGATCACCCAGGAAGATGGGGTGACAGCTGTGCAGGAGCAGGCCTGAAGAACAAGCAGTCCAGTTTAGGGCAGAAGGGAGGCAACTCCAGGAGAACTGTCTCTAGAAAAAGATGTAACTATTAGGTTACCTAGTATGTTTGAAGGTATTAAGATATGAACAACTCCAGAGACTTTGAAGTAGTGAGAGGAAATAGAAAACTAAGCAAACGGCCTTATCTTCTATAGTAGAAAGTCAATAGATAACATCCAAACCTGAAAAAAATCAAGAAATTCCAGTGTAAACATGTTATTTAGAAATATGGGGCAAAAGCAGGCATTAGAAGATGTTGCCTTCAGGGGCAGAATGCAGGGATGGGGAAAAGAAGGGAAAGGGATTCTGGTTTTCGTTTCAAGCCACATACACCTCTTTTTATTAAACAGATGTATAACTTTGATAAAAATAAATAAGTAAATAAAATTAGTATGATGGCATAGTGCACAACATTCATATCATTTTTGAGTTTTTCATCAAGATCCAAAACAGGTGTCTTTGCATAAGTATTCAAGAGATTAGTCAGTTTTCCAAAGGCAGTTCTTTTTTTTAAGGCCGCACTGCGAAGCATGTGGGATCTTAGTTCCCCGATCAGGGATTGAACCCTTGCCCCCTGCAGTGAAAGCGTGGAGTCCCAACCACTGGACTGCCAGGGAATTCCTCCAAAGGCAGTTCTTAGTCCTTTGATATTCAAATCACCTTCTTTGAAGAACTTATCACATTTTTATCCTTGTCACTTATTTGCTTCATTTGTTAACTGGTTTTATAATCAAATTTTCATTTGTGAATAAACCATTCTCCAACATCCCTTTAATCAACTTCATGAAATTCTGCAACCCCACAATCCTGGAAAGGATGACTGACTACTAAAAAAAAGCCATTGACTCAATGGCAGAGGTAAACTCTGGCTAGTCCAGTTGGGACTGATTTCGTTATTGACTGGTTTGTTAGTAAATATGTTGGAAGGCTGTTGACTTCTGCTACTTTACATAAACTCAAATGGTGGGGTCTTGACTAATGAATACTCAGACAATAAGAATTCTGTTTACGGTAAAACTGACTGTCCCAACTGTCATATTCACTTCTCACTCATTGGTTCACCACCTGCTTGATGTCTAGTGTAGAAAGGAAATGACATAAAGGCAGGAAGCAGAAAGGAGAAGTGGGAAGGAGACACAGAATGAGGACTAAAGAAGATGTATATTTTATAATTAGCCTCCAAGTACTGGAGAGCTCACTGAATTCCCTATCCAAACAATCACATTTAAAACATTCATTCAATACACATTTATTTATTGAATAAAGATGATGTACCACATATTCTACTAAGCACTGTGGTTATAAAAAAGGAAAGTATAAATAAGTGACCAACCTATTCACAATCTACAGAGGACTCAGACCTATAAAAAAATGATCACAGTCACAGCTGTATTTGAGAAGGACAATAATAATAAAGATGAAAGGTGCCCCAGGGAAGTAATCATTAATTCAACCAAGGCGTCTCAGAGGAAGTAATCCCTGGAGGACCAAGGCAGAGAGGGCATTTCAGAAAGAAGTTATCTACCACATATGGAATGGAACGGAGGCTAAAATACCATAGCACGATCTAGGAAGTGCCAGCCTCCCTGGGGTACCCCCGGGGTAGAAGAACGAATGAAACTTTTAAGATGGAGAGGGACATGTTCAGGTTGGCCATTTTAGAAGATTATTCTAGTAGGTGTGCAGGGTTTGAGGTGAAGGGGAATGAAACAGGAAGCAAAGGGATAAGAGGAGCAGTAATCCAAGCAAGAAAAACGAAGTCGTCGGGCTTCCCTGGTGGCGCAGTGGTTAAGAATCCGCCTGCCAATGCAAGGGACACGGGTTCGAGCCCTGGTCCGGGAAGATCCCACATGTCGCAGAGCAACAAAGCCTGTGCACCACAACTACTGAAGCCCGCGCGCCTAGAGCCTGTGCTCCCCAGCAAGAGAAGCCACGGCAATGAGAAGCCTGTGCACCGCAACAAAGAGTAGCCCCCTCTTGCCGCAACTAGAGAAAGCCTGTGCGCAGCAACGAAGACCCAACACAGCCCAAAACAAAAACAAACAAATAAATAAATAAATAAACACAAAAAAAGGCATCTTGAACCAGGGCAGCTACAATGAGAGTAGAAAGGAGAGATTAATTAGGAATAGAATCTACAGAGCTTGGAGATTAACAGGATGTGAGAGGCACGAAGCAGAGAAGAATTTAGGAGTGGCAGCTAGCTGGGGAGAAGGAAAGGGACAGGGAACTCAGGGGATGAAGGTACACTGAGATATATGGAAACCTATCGTGGTTTTTCTCAGAGGCCTGGAGACAGGGTCCTCCTTCCTTGTGCTTGTTGCTGCCCAAATAAAATCAAATTTTATAAACTAAGAAAGAAAGAACACAACTGTGTTGCATTCTGTATGTTGTGATCTGTTGAAACCAGAGGCTAAAATCAGACAGCCAGACATTCTTTCCACTTGAGTGCCAGGATTTCAGCTGGATTTTTTAAGTTAGCAGCAATTTACTTCATAAGGAGCTGAAGGAGCTTCCGGCAAAGGAGATGTCAGCTCAGTTTGATGCATTTGTGGGACTCCAGGAGGAGATTTCTAGTAGACGTTTGGATATCTAAAACAAGTATTATGCTTATAAGAATGATCAGAGATGAAGATATAGATTTGAGAATCACCGGCATTAGCTGAAATCATGGGAACAGAAGAGATCATGCAGAAAATGTGGGTGGAGGGGAAAAAAAAGGGCACCAAGAATGGCATCCTGAGTAAACCAATGGTTAAGGGTGGAGACAGAGGAGGAGCTCGTCATGCAGGAAAATGAAAAGGAAAAGTTAGAAAGGTGAAAAATTATAAAAATATATCACAGACCCAGGCAAGGAGAGTGTCAAAGAGTTAGGAGTCAACCATCACACCCAGTGAAAATGGCGGTCCAGTGGTTAGGACTTTGCCTTCCAATGCAGGGGGTGCGGGTTCGATCCCTGGCCGGGGAGATAACATCCCACATGACTTGCGGCCAAAAAACCAAAACATAAAACAGAAACAATATTGTAACAAATTCAAAAGACTTTAAAAAATGGTCCACATCAAAAAAAAAATCTTAAAAAAAAAATGAAATGACAAGGATGTAGCAGTTAGGAGATCTCCAGCGGCCTTAGAGGTGCTCAGAGGAGTGGTGGCCAAAGCCATCCTATTGTTGCTTGAGGAGTTGCCAGAAATAAGAAAGCAGAGTGAATACTGTGATAGGAAGGAAGAAGAAAGGGGGACACTCTGAGACTGACACGGGGTTGAGGACCTTTTTCCTGTTAGGGGAAATATTTACATATTTGTGGGTACCGGGAAAAGGTGCTGGTGGAAGAGGAGAGCTTGAAGTCACCAGAAAGAAAAGCAAGAGACAGAACAGCAGGATAGTAAGGGAATGAACTGAAGAGCAAAGGTGGAAAACTTAGCCTTGGGAAGAAAGGAAATGTCTGAGGTGGATGGGAAAAGAATAAGCAGACCTACTTATAACTGGGTTGATCCAGTTTCTGTTGAAACTGAATTGGGAAATCAATAGAGATGGGCAAAGTTAAATGAAATGTGTTCATATAATAAGCCTGGTCTATATTTACTTTGCTGTAACCAGAGAGGCAGCCTATTCTAATGATGTGGACTCTGAAAACCAGCCTGCTGCTTTGAATTTCAGTTCTGGCCATGACATGCTTTTTCGTGGAAGGTCATATTTATATCGCTGCAGCAGAATCACAGCAACTGTGCTCAGTCTCCATGGCTTATTTCGAAGATTCAAATTATGTGGGACAGATAATTCCAGCTCTTCAATGTCCTTGGAGCCCTAATATTATTTTTATGAACAGGACAACAGCCTTGATAACGTGGTGTAAACTGGACTAATTTTAGTTATTTATCTTATACTTGACTGCATCAAACTAATATGTGAGACAGCTAATAATAAAGTACAACTGGAGATTTAAAATAGATTAAAAAGGGGAAAATCACAACTGTGATAAAAATTTGAAAACTCTTCAGCCTCTACAGTAGTTACAGAAATGTAAATTTGAAAAATGAAGCACCATCTATTAAATAATCAAAAACAAAGTCAAATTATTAAATCTATGTGGAGTGGACTTTAGCAGAATAGAAATTGCCAGGGAACATTTAAATTGGTTCAGTTCTTTGAATAATTGCCAATATGTATTGATCATTTACTCCACCTCAGGCACTGTTTTAGTGTGTAGTCATGTAATCCTCACTTACCACTCTGAGGTAGATCATGTCACTGTTATAAATAAATCTCCATTTTCCAAATAAGGAAACTGGAGCACACCATTAAATTGTCCAAGCAGTTCATGAAGCAAGTAAGCGGCCAAGCTGTGATTCAAATGACCTAGACTGATTACAAAGCTCTTGCTCTTAACTAATATTCTATACCAGCAGGACCCCTTTACATTCCTTTTTTTTTTTTTTTTTGCCATGCCCCATGGCTTGCGGGATCCTAGTTCCCTGACCAGGGATTGAACCTGGGCCCTCGGCAGTGAAAGGCAGAGTCCTAGCCACTGGACCGCCAGGGAATTCCCAACATTCTTAAAAATTATTGGGCCCTTCATGATAAGAACACTCAACAAACCCACAGCTAACATACTCAATAATAAAAGACTAAAGACTTTCCCCTAAGATCAGAAACAAGACAAGGATGTCTACTTTCACCACTGCTGGTCAACAACACTATACAGGAAGTCCTAGCCAGAGCCATTAGTCAAGAAAAAGAAGTAAAGGAGTCCAAATTGGAAAGGAAGAAGTAAAATTAACAGATAATATGATCCTGTATATAGAATATCTCAAAAAATACACACACAAAAAAACTGAGTTAATTAATGAATTCAGCAAAGTTGGAGGATCTAAGATCAACACTCAAAAGCCAGCTATATTTCTATATATTAGGAACAAGCAATCTGAAAATAAAAAATTTTTAAACAATTCCATTTGTAATAGCATCAAAAATAATAAAAACACTTAGGAATAAATTTAGCGAAGTTGGTGCAAGACTTGTGCACTGAAAACTACAAAACATTGCTGAAAAAAAATAAAGATCTAAATAAATGGAAAGACGTTCTGGGATCATGGATTAAAAGACTTAATACCTTTAAGATGGCAATATTACCCATTACAATCTACACAGTCAATGCAATCCCTACAGAGATTCAAATGACCTTTTTTTTTTTTTTGCAGAAATTGACAAGCTGATTATAAAATTGATAAGGAATTGCAAGGGGCTCTGAATAGCCAAAACAACCTTGAGAAAGAAAAACAAAGTTGGAGGACTCACATTTCCCAATTTCAAAACTTACTATAAAGCTACAGGAATCAAGACAGTGTGGTACTGGCATAGGGATAGATATATAAATAATTAGAATAGAATAGAGAGTCCAGAAATAAGTCAAGAAATCTATGATTAATTGATTTTCAACAAAAGTGCCAAGACCATTCAATGGTGGAAAGAATAGTCATTTCAACAAATGGTGCTGGGACAACTGGATATCCACATGCAAAAGAATTAAGTTAGAACTCTACCTCATACCATATATAATAATTAATCAAAATGGATCATAGACCTAAATGTAAGAGCTAAAATTATAAAACTCTTTTTTTAATTGAAGTATATTTGATTTACAATGATACGTAAAATTATAAAACTCATAAAAAAACATAGGGGTAAATCTTCATGCTTTGGATTTGGCAAGAGATTCTTAGAAATGACATCAAAAACATAAACAACAAAAGAAAAATGAGGCAAATTGATTTAATCAAAATTAAAAGCTTTTCTCACAGATATAAAAAACAAACTAGTGGTTACCAGAGGAGAGAGGGAAAGGGGAGGAGCAAGTTAGGGGTAGGGGACTAAAAGATAAAAACTACTATGTATAAAGTAGATAAGCAAAAAACATATATTGTATAGTACAGGGAATTATAGCTATTGTAATAACATTTAATGAAGTATAATCTGTAAAAATACTGAATCACTATGCTGTATACCTGAAACTAACATAATATTGTAAATCAACTATACTTCAATAATAAATAAATAAGTAAACAAAATTTTAAACTTTTGTACATCAAAAGACACTACTAAGAAATCAACTATATTCCAATAAAAATTCATTTAAAACAATGCACTAACAAGAAAGTAAGAAGACAACTTACAAAATGGGAGAAAATATTTATAAAACATATATCTGATAAAGGTCTAGTATCCAGAATATATAAAGAACTCTTAGAACCCTACAACAAAAAGACAACCCAATTTAAAACGAGCAAAGGGTTTGAATAGACTTTTCTCCAAAGAAGATATACAAATGGCCAGTAAGCATATGAAAAGCTGCTCATCATTAATCATTATGGAAATGCAAATCAATACTACAAATGAGATACCACTTCACACCCACTAGGATAGCTACAATTAAAAAAAAAAAGGAAAATCACAAGTGTTGAGGATGTGGAGAAATTGGAACCCTCGTACATTGCTGATGGGAATATAAAATGATGCAGCTGCTGTGAAAAACACTTTGTCAAAAAAACAAACAAAAAAATCACCACTTTGTCACTTCCTCAAAAAATTAAACATAAAATTATCATTTGACCCAGAAATTCTACTCTTAGGTATCATACCCCAAGAAATTAAAAACATGTATTCCAAGAAATACTTGTACATGAATGTTCACAGTAGCACTGTTCACAGTAGCTAAAAGGTGGAAACAACCCAAATATCCATCAAATGATGAATGAATAAACAAAATATGGCATATCATACAATGGAACATTATTCAATCATAAAAAGGAATGAAGTACTGATACATGCTATTGTGTGGGTGAACCTCAAAAACATTATGATAAGTGAAAGGAAGGTCACAGATTAGATAATTCCGTTTATATGAAACGTCCAAAATAGGCAAATCCATAGAGACAGAAAGCAGACTAGCAGTTACCAGGGCCTGAGGGGAGGGAAGAATGGGGGAGTGACTGTTTAATGAGCACAGAGTTTCCATTTGGGGTGATGAAAGAAAATGTCTTAGAACTAAATAGAGGTCATGGTCGCACAACACAGTGGACTAAACGCCACCAAATTACGCACTTTAAAATGGTTAATTTTATGTCATGAATTTTATTTCAATTTTTAAAATTTATTCATTAAAAAAAGTATTGAGGACCCCAACAGCTTTTGTTTATGTGGGTCTATCTATCGATATTTGTTGTGTTGGAAATTTAAACTGGAAAATTTTAAATATCTTCATTCACCTAAAAATAACAACAAAAAGGACTATATAGAAATAAATATTAAAAATTTAAAATAATGACAGATAACATATTTTTATTTAAAATAACTATACTTTCTACAATAGAAATTAGTGAGAAGAATAGTATTGTTTTACATTTTTGAAAATCTCTTTAATGTCTGGCTTAATAGAAGACAGCTGAATTCTCTGCTTCTGAATTAAATCTGTTACAGTATCACACTGTCAGGCAGCCTTTGGAAAACCTCACTGTACACTCCTGAGAGAATGAGAGTGAAAAAGGCAAATATTGTCCTCCTGTTATTATGAAAATAGTTTTGACCTCACAGATCCCCTGGAAGGGTCTCCAAGAACCCCAGGGGCCCTAGGCATATTTATAAAATTGCTGCTGAAACAGGAAGGGACCACTTCATGGACACAGGACCAGTGGAGGCACACAGAGCCCTGTGCTCTGAAGAGCCCCACATTTGGGGTTTAATGCTCTGTAGTCACCATCATGAAATTCTTAAGAATTTAATCTTTGAATTTGTGTTTCGTAAGTGAAGTCCAGTGGGACAATGGGGCATGCACCAGAGGCTTGGAGCCTTGGCTCATGCACTGTCCCCCACTTCTGATGACTGCCTGCCTCCCAGGGACCAGCTTGAGCCACCCACTCCCCCCACCTTGGTGCCTTGGGCCTTACCTGGCCTGCCTTCCTGCCCAGCAACCACTGGCACCCTCGTTCCTGGTGGGAGCCTTGGCTAGGGCATGGGAAGGATCAGAGTTGGGCACAGTGCACTTGGTGGTGGCTCAGGCAGCTGACCTCACCCCAGAGTAGAAACACCCTGGCCTCGGGGCAAACCTCTCACCCATCCCCAAATCTAGATACCTACCACGTCCTGGCACGAAGGTTGCAATACCTTTGAGGTTCTCCCATTCCTGTGGGTGAGGGCAACTGGCCTATGGGAAGGGGACATTGCTGGTCTTGCCAGGGAAGGGAACCTGGCAGCTGCTGTGCCCCGTGCATGCCTGCTGCCAAGGGGACTGCCCCCTAGGGAGCCTGTGAGGTCTGCACTCAGCCTGCCAGTAGCCCTGGGCCCAGGGGAACCTGACATTAAATAGCAAATTAGAAACACCAGGACAGGTGGAGGGAGGATCGGGGAGGGAGAGACGGTGAAAAAAAAGAGAAAAGCTTTTTATTTTAGTACCTTTGTGGAACTTATTAACTGCTGTTTGAACCAGGGCCCCCATTTTCATTTTATATGGGATGGCAAATTACATAGCTGGTCCTGTATATAGACTCAGGAAATAATTAAGCAAGACACTTGAGTGTTCCTGCCCTCGGTCCTAATAAACCTACAAGAGTAAATTATCCTAAGTGAATGAATTCAAAGGGGAATAAAAACTATAAATAAAGGTACTTAGAACAGATGTATGTATTTATAGTCAAAAATAATAATCTATGATTGATAATAGAAAAATGACTGAGAAAAATTAGTTCTCCTTTACCCTCTAAAATCTGTTCCTCCCCTAATATTCTTCATCTCATCTCTGTCCACTGAAAAGAACTAGAAATAATGACCAACCCTGAAGAAATGAGCTTCCTTAGAGGCCAGATTCTGGTTTCTAAATATATTTCCTATTAAATGGAACCGAGGCTCCTTAGAGAAATGGCTGATTCCAGGTCTAGGGCAGCAGATGTACATCTTGACATACTATAAAGCAAGGAAGCTCTTAAAGATGATTGCCAACGGGTCATAAGACTCAGAAACCCAGTACTTTCAATAATTCCTGGCAATTAGTATGCCTAGACACCAAAAGTGAAAACAAGCCTGTGTGGATGTGTGGAAAGGTGAAATTGGAACAGTGTTGGCTATCTGCTTACCCTCTGTATTCGACACCTGATAGCAAAGGACTGTCATTCATCTTCTAGCTCAATACCTGGAACATGGCTCCAAAAAATGGTTACTGTTTGGGTGGGTAGATAGATGGTTGGATGATGAATAGAATGGAAAGGTAAGAGAAACTATAAAATTGTTTTACTAATAAATAAAGGGATGATTGTGGAGAGTAGCAATGCCAGGAGCTTTCTCTTCACATTCTATTCAAAAAGCTAGAAAAATTCCTAAAATGAACTATTTCCAGCAACAAAAGTTTACAAGTTGGTAAAATCAAGAAAATATAAAAGAGAGAAAGAGGGCTGCAAATTTCGTTGCACTATACTCAGAAGTGCCAAAGAAATGTAGCTCTTTTATTTATCTTTAAGCAATCTGACCTTACCGGGTCCCACTGATTAGGTGACACGGAAACATGTATTTTAGTCCGTTCTAGTACAATCAGTCCCAGTCAGGAATAGGACCAAGCCCTTTTAGTAAGGCTGCTTCAGAGTCAAAACGACTCAGTCTGTCAGATTCCACCCTTCTCCTCCAGCTTATCTCTAAGGTAGCATTTTGGTACAGGGAAGGGGCCCTGGTGACCTCAAGATATCGTGGCCTCATGCTGGCCCTTTGCTCTGTGGGGGCTGGTGACCACTGAGGCACAACGGGCCTTGGCCCTGGCTTCTGGTGTCCACAGCTGACCCCTGCAGTTGCTCTAACCTGTAACCCAGTTTTATTTATCTTGCTCAGAGCCTGAGGGCTGCTCTCCAGCTGGCTTGACCTCACCGTAGCTTTCACGGAGCCATGGGCTTCACTGAATCGCTACAACATTGTCCATCTGGCCCCTGACCAGGAGGTCCAGGCTGTGGGGTCACCTCACCACCACCACCACCCCCCACCAGCAGATCCATGGCAGGGCTGCTGGCTCTCAATTCTACATTCCGAGGGGGCTAAAAGAGGCTCAGGAATGAACACTGCATCTTTTCTCTGGCCACCCTAATTTTAGACCAATCACTTTGATAAGGAGGCCAAATAGTCACTCTTTCCTTCTCTGGGAAGATAAGCCTCCTGTCTTAGGGAAGGCTGCGCAGGAACATTATTTAAGAGGGAAATAAAATACATCCATTTATTGTGTGCAAAAATATCATCACCAATACGTAAACAAGCAAAAAGTAATCTAAGGATGATGACAGTAAAAAGCAGTAAGAGCCTAAGGAAAACTTCTTGACTAAATCATCCAGAAGAAATGTAAGAATTTGGAGAACAAATCTTCAACATTTTTCTGGCAACTCAAAGTCTAACACAGACACCAAAAGGTGCACAAATCCTAAGAGTATAGTTCAGTGAATTTTCAAAAGTGGGTCTACACTTCTGCAATACCCAGATCTGGAAATAGAACATCAACAGCACCCAGAAGACTGCCTCACATAATTTTCATACCTTGACTTATAACACCACAGATTAGTTTCTTGTTTTTGAACTTTACATATGCAGGATTACACAGTATGTACTCTTTGGGGTCTGGCTCCTTTTATTCAATATTATGTTTGTAGGATTCATCTATGCTCTTGTATCAGTTCATTCTGTGTAGGTTTCCATTGTGATAATATGTCACAATTTACATTTCTGTCCATTGAAGATGAACACTTGGGTGCTCTCTAGTTTTCATTTATTACAAATTGTACTCCTATGAACATTCTTGGGCATGTCTTTTGGTGAACATACATACATATTTCTGTTGGGAATATCCCTAAGAGTGGAATCTCTGGGTCATAGATTATGTGTATGTTCATCTTTAGGAGATAATGCCAAATAATATTTCAAAATGGTTGTATCAAGTTACACTCCCATCAGGAGACGATGAACATTCTGATTGTTCTACATCCTTATCAGCACTTGTTATTGTCAGCCATTTAATTTTTAGCCATTGAGGTCCTGGTATAGCTGTATCTCATTATGGTGTTAGTTTGCATTTCCTTGATGATGATGATGTTGAACAACTTTTTGTGTGCTTCTTGGCCTTTTGAGTAACCTCATTAATGAAGTGCCTATTCAAGTCCCTTGCCCTTTCTCAAAAATTTTTATTTATTTATTTATTTTTGGCTGCGTTGGGTCTTTGTTGCTGCACGCGAGCTTTTTCTAGTTGTGGCAAGCGGAGGCTACTCTTCGTTGCGGTACACGGGCTTCTCATTGCGGTGGCTTCTCTTGTTGTGGAGCACGGGCTCTAGGCACGCGGGCTTCAGTAGTTGTGACATGCAGGCTCAGTAGTTGTGGCTCGCAGGCTCTAGAGCGCAGGCTCAGTAGCTGTGGCTCACGGGCTTAGTTGCTTTGCAGCATGTGGGATCTTCCCGGACCAGGGCTGGAACCTGTGTCCCCTGAATTGGCAGGCAGATTCTTAACCACTGCACCACCACGGAAGCCCTCTTGCCCATTTTTTATTCAGCTGGCTTCCTTTCTCTTATCAATTTACACATTTTGGATGACAGTCCTTTGTCAGATATATGTATTGCAAATATCTTTTCCAAATCTATAGCTTGCTTTTTCATTCTCTTAATTTGTATCTTTTGATAAACAGAAGTTCTTAATTTTAATATAGGCCAATTCATTAATTTTATTTGATGGGTAAAGTGCTTTATATTTCCTTTTTAAGAAATTTTTGCCTGCTCCAATATCTTCTCCTTTGTTTTCTGCTATAAGAATTTTTTTTTGGTCCTTTTACATTTAGATCTGGAATGGATTTTTTTTTATATCATGTGAGGTTCATGAGCTGTGAAAGAGATAAAAGAGGACATATATCGAAGAACAACAGGCAAGTTTTTAAATTATTATAAAAAATTAATACCAGACTACTTAAAGTCACTATTAGAAGCAGTGGAAGTAAAAATTGACACAGTAGAAAATCAGAACATAAAAGAACTCCAAAAGAGAAATGTACAGTAAAACAAAACAAAACAAAACTGGAGAAAATCACTGAATTCCTATTGTAAGCAGAAAGGTTTACATATACTGTATTTAATCAATTCTAAATGTATATTTTCTTCCCATTTTAACAGCTCTAAAATCAGAATGCATCTTATAACTGATATGTGTCATTCAACTGAGAAAAAAATAAAACTATAGGTTTAGTCAAATAGAAAATACTAATGAAATCCTATCAAAGTGGTAAATGATAAATATATATTTCTAAATAAGTCTGAAAGAATTATTTCAATAAGTATAAAACAAGAATCTTAGGTGATAAAAAAATTCATTGTGTATTAGTTTAATTGGAAGCCTTGTTTGTTTCTTAGTGGTATATAAAATATGTTCTTATAATCACTGGTGTCCTGGATTTGCTGAGATACAGTATTAACTAATTTATCCCATACAATAATCTAAAGTCGTGAACATTGCTTGAAAAATGAAGAAATGTGTAGAGAAAATTAATAAAGCCATAATTAGTAACTGATCTAGCCAGAATTTAGATCCAGGCTTTCCACAGCATTTATCACAGAACTCCTAGACAACAGAAAATAGCATCTGGACTCCAGACCTCGGGAAACTCCAGGAAGATTTTCCAACCCTCAACAGTCAATAACTAAAGATATAAAGGTAATTTGAGAAGGAAAAGATGAGTTTATACATAAGCAGAGTCTTTATTAAAATTGTCAGGAATCCTCTCATTTTTATGTAGATTTGAAATCTTCCACAATAAAAAGTAAAAACAAAAATTTATTTAAGTCAGAGACTGTGACATGGTTGTTTCAATTGCAAATAATTTGCAGGTTTTCCCAGCAGGGATGGCTTTCATGAATCCAAGTCAGATTGCCTTTACTTCTTCTGAGGACCCGGTCAAGCCCAGATGCAATGGAACCGCATCTACAGGGCTTGGTGGTAGGGGAGGGGGCAAGGGTGAGGTTTATTCCAAAGGATTGTTTTCTCAGCAAGGCTGTCATTCATAGAACAAGGCAACACCAAGACATTCTCAGGTCTGCAAAGTCTCAGAAAACTTACTAATCAAATGCTTATTCTCCCTAATTTGCTCAAAGACATATGTTTGTTTTAAAACACTTAAAGAGAGCTCTCACCATGTGTCAGGCAGTATTTTAAGTGCTTTATTACATTATCTTCGTAGCAACTCTGTAAAGTAGATGTCATAATCCCCATTTTATAGGTAAGGAGACTGAGGCATACAGAGGTTAAGCAACTTGCCCAAGGTCGCACAATCAGTAAGGGGCAGAGCCGGAATTCAAACCCAGGCCGTGTGGCTCCAGAGTGTGTGCTCTACACTTCGTGCTATCCCACTTCAAATTGTTGGCTGCTTCTTTTTTGTTTTTTTAATTTTATTGGAGTATAGTTGCTTTACAACGTTGTGTTAGTTTCTGCTGTACAGCAAAGTGAATCAGCTCTGCGTTTACATGTATCCCCTCTTTTTTGGATTTCCTTCCCATTTAGGTCACCAGAGAGCACTGAGTAGAGTTCCCTGTGCTATACAGTAGGTCCTCATTAGTTATCTATTTTATACATAGTATCAATAGTGTATATAAATCAATCCCAATCTCCCAATTCATCCCACCCCCCCCCTTCCCTGTTGGTATCCATACGTTTGTTCTCTACGCCTGTGTCTTTATTTCTTTTCTTTTGTGTGTGTGTGTGTCAATTTTTTTTAATAGATCTTTATTGGAGTATAATTGCTTCACAATACTGTGTTAGTTTCTGTTGCACAACAAAGTGAATCAGCCATATGCATACACATGTCCCCATATCCCCTCCCTCTTGAGCCTCCCTTCCATCCTCCCTATCCCACCCTTCTAGGTTATCGCAAAGCACTGAGCCGACCTCCCTGTGCTATGCTGCTGCTGCTTTGTAAATAAGATCGTCTATACCAATTTTTTCAGATTCCGCATATATGCGTTAATATACGATATTTGTTTTTCTCTTTCTGACTTGCTTCACTCTGTATGACGGTCTCTAGGTCCATCCACGTCTCTGCAAATGACCCAATTTCATTCCTTTTTATGGCTGAGTAATATTCCATTGAATATATGTACCACATCTTCTTTATCCGTTCCTCTGTTTGTGGACATTTAGGTTGTTTCTGTGACCTGGCTATTGTAAATAATGCTGCAATGAACATTGGGGTACATGTCTCTTTCTGAATTATGGTTTTCTCAGGGTATATGCCCAGTAGTGGGATTGCTGGGTCACATGGTAGTTCTATTTTTAGTTTTTTAAGGAACCCCTATACTACTCTCCATAGTGGCTGTGCAACCAGGGTGAATTAAAAATGGAATTTTTGAACAAGAAAGTTGTTAACAATAAGTGATGAGGCAGTGTCAGAACAAGGAAGGGGAGGGGGAGGAGGAGAAAAGTGATTACCCAAAACAATAACCTCAGTACTTGTGTGCTTATTGGTATTGTTGTGGCATCTAAATAAACTCTCCTCAGAGTTCCCTGACTTCTACTTGATTGACAAACCTAGTTTCCCTACACTCCTCTCTATGTCACATTAGTTAACTAAAAATCTAACGTTTATTTCAGTTGTACTGGCCCAAAATAATGCATGCTCTCATGGGATCACAGAAAGGAGGTGAAATTTTGACAGAAGATGACAGATTCTGGGAGTCCATGAGAATTCTGTGGGATCTGGGATTTGGAAGAAAAATAGTGGGAAGGCAATAAAGATAAATCATGCCTAGGACCCCCCCAGGGCCAGCCAATGGACAAATGTTTGGGTTAAGAAACCAGGGCTATTTGGAGTTACAAATCTCAGCTTTCCCCTCCTCAACTCCCAGAAAGCTGGATCAGAAGGAATGTTATTGCCTGAGGGAACCTAAGAAATAGGACCCAAAAGATAAAGGAAACAGACAGTACCTCCTGTTCCCACCCACGAGTCCAGTTCCTTAGTGAAAAGGTACCAAGAATCTGTTTGGGATGGGTAGATATGTCCCCCTATCCCTCAGATGGGTCACAGACTAAAACCGTGTATCAGCCATTACATTCTCATTCAAGTCGGCAAGAGTGGCTCCTAGGTGAAAGCAGAAGAGAGATATTCCACATGGAGAGGTGTGTCCATCTCTCTAAGAACTGTGGACTTAGAGAACTTGAGTTGACTTGGTAAACTAAAAGGCAGTTCTCTCCCCTGTCCTTGAAGAGCCTCTAGTGATGAGAGTCAAGTGCAGAGTCCCTCAGAGAAGGACAAAGAAGAGGCAGCAGATCCGCTGAGCATCCAGGTAACCCACCACCACTCAGTGGAGACCCTGGCAACCATGCACAGTGGGGCGTAGCGGTGGAGCCCGTGGTGAATGAGTCTGGCCCAGGGAAGCTGGGACAGGAGCCCAAGAAAAGACAGAGGGGACAGTCAAGGCGGGGAGGGTGGGGAAGTGCTCAGGGAAACATGCCCTGCTAAAGCCTGAGGGGACATGAAAGCTGACAGGACAGTGGAGAAGGATGAAAGCTGAATTGCTCTGTCCTGAGCAGGAAAGCAGAACATGGGAATTCTAGGCTAGAGGAGGTCAGTAGGGGGATGGAAAGATGGTGGGAAATCAAGCTACTTCAGACTAGAGGTGACCCTCTACCTGTTTGCTTTTTATTTTTAATTTTTTAATAAATTTATTTATTTATTTATTTTTGGCTACGTTGGGTCTTTGTTGCTGTGCGTGGGCTTTCTCTAGTTGTGGTGAGCGGGGGCTACTCTTCGTTGCGGTGCGGTGCGCAGGCTTCTTATTGCGGTGGCTTCTCTTGTTGCAGAGCACAGGCTCTAGGCATGCCAGCTTCAGTAGCTGTGGCACACAGGCTCAGTAGCTGTGGCTCACAGGCTCTAGAGTGCAGGCTCAGTAGTTGTGGCGCACGGGCTTAGTTGCTCCACGGCATGTGGGATCTTCCCTGACCAGGGCTCAAACCTGTGTCCCCTGCACTAGCAGGCGGATTCTTAACCACTGCGCCATCAGGGAAGCCCCTGTCTGCTTTTTAATTCCTGGGGCCATGCCTCTGGGAAAGCCTTCTCAGAAACTCTTGACCCTAAATGGGGAGGAGATGGTGGTTTTTAGGGCTTAGGTCAACCACATCTTTCTGAAAAGTGTTAATGCTCAGTTGGAAACAGGTGAAGTGTAGGGAGAAAATTACCCTATGGGCTCAGAGGTCTTAGAAATAAGTCTCTGCTGTTAATGTTATCATAGTGAAGTCTGGTGAAGTCTTGGACTGGTTTAAGGTTTACAAGAAGGGCGATCTTGGACCTTTCTGACTTTTACCCCTCCCCTCTTCCCTGGAGCTCAAACTCTGGTCACAGGCATAATTGCAGGCTTATGAGTAAAAGATTTTATTTCACATGCTTATCAGTCTCTGCTGAACACGTGAGTCTTTTTCTGCCTTTAGTTTCTTGACCTTAGCTTCTATTTATACGCACAATACTCATCCTTTCAAATACAGGGTAATCCAATAGCAGCTACTTTTTCACGCACTCCTGAAACATAAAAATCCTAAGGACATAATAATTGCCTTTTATATTTTTTAAAAGTCTTCTCTTTCTTTAGCATTAAATTAATTTCCAAAATAGAACTCTTCCTCCTTCTTTCTCCTGACTGCCTTTTCTAGAGTTTTACTAAATGTTTTTTAGCCAATAGCTCTTTTTCTTATAAATCCTCACATTTGTTCTAATTATAAACTAGCACACATGGTGACATATGTTACTTTCTAGGCTGAATTCCAGAAAGCGATGACAAGCAAAGAAAGAAGAACTCCATAAATAAGCTGAATTTAGTCTACGGGATGGCAAATTGCCCTTACTGTTGCTTTTTTTTTTTAAATCCAAAAAGAAATTTTATTTCTAGCTGAAGCAGGTCCCAGTGTGTTTCCCCCTCCTAATAAATTATTAGCTTCTTTGAGGAAAGTAATATGTTCTAGTCATCTTTGTAATGTCATCTCCAGTGACTTTCACTAGGAGTATGCACTGAGTGTTGAACTGAATGAAATTGCATTTAGTCAAATGAGAGGTGATACCTAACAGCATTTCAGAGGAAGACAAAGAAATAAACTGCATCTTATGACATAGACATGCTGGTGTCCTTGCTATAACTTACCAGTTAACCAATTCAATAATTGTATGCAGTCAAACCTCACAATATTTTTACCTCTTTCTTAATCTCAAGTAAGAAAAGTAATATAAAGTGTGTGGAACCACTCACAGTTCCATCACCCTGCAATATATCAAATTAACAGCAGTGGTTATAAACTTTGTCTTTGTTATACATATAATACAGATATTTAAAACAAAATGGTATACGCTGAGCCCATAGGACAAAATGGTATGCTCTACATCTTGTTCTGTAGCCTGCTCTTTCACTCAGCGTTATGGGTTGAGAAGACGTTCTCATACCAATAAACATTCCTTAATAGATATTTATTGTTCTGTCATATGATTGTACCACTATTTACCTAACCAATCATCTGTCTAGGGTGTTTCCATTTTAAAAATTTATTATAATGCTTTGACATCCTTGTTGTTGTTGTTGTTTTTAGTTCTATACTCTGCTCTTATTTCCTCAGGATAAATTGCCATAGGTAGAATTGCTGGGACGAAAGATACATAGATTTTAAACTGGAACACACATTTCTGAGTCGCTGTTCAGAAAGGTTGTACTTCTATGCAGTCCCTGTTCATGTCCTTTGTCCATTTAAAAAAGGGGATGAGGGACTTCCCTGGTGGCACAGTGGTTAAGAATCTGCCTGCCAATGCAGGGGACATGGGTTCAATCCCTGGTCCGGGAAGATCCCACATGCCGCGGAGCAACTAAGCCCGTGTGCCACAACTACTGAGCCTGCGCTCTAGAGCCCGCAAGCCACAACAACTGAGCCCACGAGCCACAACTACTGAAGCCCACGCGCCTAGAGCCCATGTTTCGCAGCAAGAGAAGGCATCGAATGAGAAGCCCGCGCACCACAACGAAGAGTAGCCCCCGTTCGCCGAAACTAGAGAAAGCCCACACGCAGCAACAAAGACCCAACACAGCCAAAAATAAAAATAAGTAAAATAAATACTTTTTTTTTTAATTTCTAAAAAAAAAAAAGAAATTCTCCACCTCAAAACCAGATCATTTCACTTGCACTTTATTTTGGTTCCTTTTGTCTTGTTGTTGTTCTTCTTCTTCTTCTTTTCTTCTCTGTTATCAGTCTTCTTTAATATATAGATTTATTCTTTCAGGTGTATATTTTGGAATAGAGAGTGAAATATAATCTACCTCCAATAAATGAATGTATATATGTAATCAAGTCTCTTTCTGGACTTGCTAGTCTGCTGTATTTATCTATCTATTTCTATATCAGTAATGTATAATAAATAGTATTTATTGAGCACTTACTTGGGCTGTTCTAAATGCTTTCCATATATTAATTCAGTTAAGCCTTACATCAACTCTATGCAGAGGCAGATTTATCATGAAACTAATGAAGCTTAAGCTTCAGGGCCCTTCACTTGCACAAACCTCATCCAAGAGTCTGGGAGGGGCCCTAGCAATATATTCACACAATGTTATGTTTTTGTAAAATTTGCAAAATAAGATATGTTAATGACTGTTGGTTAAGACTGGTGGTTCTGATAAATCTTCCATCGCAATTTCTCTATGTCACTGGGAGGCATTGGAATGGCCTCTGGCCTTAAGGAGAACCTGAGTCAGTGATAGATTTAGTTAGGTTTAGTAGGATATCCTTATGTGGTTATCAGTCACTTTTGCTAGATGGCCACTGTAGGAATAGCTTCCAGGAATACTTCTACTGCCTTTTGTGCCAACTTACCCAGCATCATGACACAAAGGTACAAGCCAGAACTCTTATTACAATTTAAATGGATCTTCTGGGACTCAGCCCCAGAGGTATGTGGGCAGTGGAAAAAAACAAGGTTAAAAATAAATAACAACAGATTTCTGTGGGAAATTTTTCCAATCTATCAAAATGTAAAATTGCAAATGGAAGATTTGGTTTTTATTAATATCTGGTCAAGAAAGAAGTCCTCTCTTTTTGGGAATATTCTTGATTATTCGTTGGTTACAATGATAGCTAATCATAGCCTTTTGTGACAGGAATCACACAAAATATAATTTATCAGAATTCCTGGGTTTGTTGGACACAAACGTCTAGCAGTACTGTAAATGTCTGTTACAGCTCAGACAGAGAAGAAACGACAGAGAGAGGTTCCCAAGTTTCATAATAATACTTAGAATGTGCATATTATCAGGAACAAGTTCTGAACATGAAAAAACTTCTCTAAACAACCAATAATAAATTTTTTGATCCTGTTAGAGGAAAAGCATAAATAATTTTTCTGTTCTCTCTCTAGAAAATGATGTTCCAAAATCATTTTCATGTCAAGAGATAAAGAGTATAAAGACAAAACTACAGAGGGAAAGTATTATAGAAGTTTTTCAGGCAGTTACTTAATTTAAAAGATTATGTTATTTTCTGGATTTGTGCTGTTTGTGATATTGGTCAGCTTTTTAAAAATGTGTGATTTCTTATGATTTTTTTTTCATTATAAATAAATACTTTTCTAACTAATTTTTCAATAATTTCAAACATATAGAAAAGTTTGAAAGACTTGTGCAATTAAGACCCATATACCCCAATTTTCTATCTGATTTTGCATTCTTTTTCTTAAAAACTACCCCCGCCAACACACACACACACACACACACACACACACACACACACACACTATTGTATTAGCTTCAGACCCGTAAAACCTGGGTCCACTCCTGACTCTGTGATATGACTTTTATTGATATAATAATAAATTTACAGATGAGGAAACCGAGGTAGTGAGAGGTCAAGGCCAACAGCTGGATAATACATCGTCACATAGGATTTTTGCTATACACTATAATGCCTACTAAATTTTGTATTATTTCAGCTGTATAACTCATTTTAATTTATTTTTGTAATCTTCCTTTTTCACTGGACAATATAACTTGAATTGCTGCCATATTAGTACATATAATACTGCCTCATTCTTTCTAATGACTTCATAGTGTTCCATTATATGAATATATCACAATTTAACCAGTTCTCTCTTAATGGAAATTCAAATCTTTTATTACACAAATAAAACTGTCATGATATCCAGGTACTTCTGTCATTTCACAAATAAATGAGTATATTTGAATCAGATAAATATCCAAGAGGAAAACTATTGTGTCAAAGGGTATTTGGAGATGTCTTTTTGATACTTGGGTCAAGATGTCCATATTTGAAGAGATAATTGCCAGTACTATTTCTTTATATTGAACTACCTTCGAATTACTACGTGAATAAATTTTACTTAGTTGTGGTTAATTATGCTTTTAATTAGTGCTAAATTTGATTTGCTGTTACTTTGAGATTTTGATATTATATTCACATATGAGATTGGCTGATAGTTTTCCTTTCTGTGAGTTCTCTTGGTCAGGTTTTGGTAACAAAGTTAAGCTAACTTCACAATATGAATTTGGAAATCTATCATCTAAGCTCTCATTTATTTAGCATCTATTCTTTGAACATTTGAAGGCATTCCACTCCCAAACTGCCTGGCATGGAAGGATTTCCACAATGTACTAAGTGAAAAAAAGCAAATTTCAAAACAATATGTGTAATGTGATACCATTTTTATTTTTTTAAAAATTGTATTTAGGAATATACGTGTCTATATAGACGGATGGATGGATGGATAGATAGACAGATTTAGATAGTTAGATAGATAGATAGATAGGCAATGTTTTCAAGTATACAGGATAAAGTTTAAAAGTGTACATATAAAAAAAAAGTGTACATGTCAAACAGATAATGGTGGTGACTCCCACAGAATGGTTGTACAGGAAAGAAGGGCAAGAATTGTCAATCTTTGTAAGTTTATATATTCTTTCACAAGTTTTTCACATTTTATTTGCTTTTCTATTGAGATATAACTTATATATAGTGAAGGACACAAGTCTCAAGTATAAAGCTAACAAATGTTTACATGTGTAAACTCCTATAACCGATTGTATTTTCTAAAGATGACTTAACAATGTCTATAATCCCATGTGACTTTCCCACAGTGTGACTTGCCACTCCCCCATCAAGTGCAGAGTCTGTCTCCTCCTTTTGCACCTGGGCAGGCCTTTGTGACCACCTCAACAAACTAAGTGTGGAGGTAATATGCTGTGTGACTGTCAGGGCTAGGTCATAAAAGGAGATAGAACCTTTTCCTGGCTCTCTCTCTCTCTTTCAGGCCACTTGCCCTTGGAACCACCATGCTATGAGGAGGCCCAGTCACATGGAGAGGCTCATGTGGAGAGAAACCAAGGTCCTGGGCCCTCAACTCCAACTGAGCTCCCAGCCAACAGCCTGCACCAACTTGCCAGCCACGTGAGTGAGGCTTCTTGAAAGTGGATCTTCTAGCCCTCAGTCAAGCCACCCTAGATGACTCTGGGCGGAGAGACAAGAGCCTTCCCTGCCAAGCCCCGCCCGCAATGCAGATTCACACACACAAAAAAAAATTGTTGTTTTAAGCCGCTAGGTTTTGGACAGGTTTGTTACACAGTAATAAATAACCAGAACAACAGCACTATAACTACCACTAAATACAGAACATTTCTGTTACCCCAGAAATTCCCGCATGTACCCTCCCAGTCAACAACCCCCCAAAAGCTAACTGCTATTCTATACCTATAGCCCTGCATATTAGTTTTGCCTATGGTGAAGATTGATACAAATGAAATCATAATATATTCTTTATGTCTGGCTTCTTCTGCTTAACATGTTTTGAAATTAATTCATATTATTTCAATATTAGGGTTTGCTCTTTTTCATACATTGTATGAATATACCACCATTTATCCATTCTACTATTGGTAATTATTTGGTCATTTATTATGAATAAAGCTGCTATGCACATTCATGTACTTCTTTTGGTGGGCATAAGTACCCTGTTGCATATATACCCAGGAGTGGAATGGCTGGGTCATAGGATAGAGGTATGTGTAGTTTTAGTAGGGTGGTGGTTTTAAAGCATGTCCATGAATTCTTAGATATTACTCCATCAAGAGGTGGGGGTCTGTGTCCCCCCTCTTTGAATCTGGACTGGTCTTAGTGACTCATTTGTAACCAATAGAATGCAATGGATATGACCTTGCATCCTTGCATGACGTCTGAGGCTAGATCCAAAAAATTATGCAGCTCTACCTGGTTTTCTTGGGGCACTTGCTCTGGGAAATGTCCAGCCAGTATTTCTTCAAATACTGTTCTGCCTCATTCTCTGTTCTCCTTCTAGTACTCCATTTTTCATTCTGTCTCATATGATAAATAGACACATTCCCTTCTGTATTTTCTGTCCTTTTTTCTCTCTGTATTTCAATTTGGACATCTACTGACTTGTCGTCTAGTTATACTAGTCGTCTGTTCTGCTGTGTCTAATTTGCTATTAAACACAAAGTGTCTAGGTATTAATTTGTTATAGTGCTTTTCAGGTCAAGAAATCTCCACCTGACTCTTTTTTCATGGATTCTAACTCTCCGGTGAAATTCTCCATCTTTCGTCTATTTTCCTCATCATATTAATCATAGTTATTTTACAGTCCTCATCTGATAAATCCAATATCTGAATCATCCATAGAACTGATTCTGTTGTCTATTCTTTCTCCTTCTCTATCTCTCTCTCTGTCTCTCTTTTTTTTAGCACGCCTCATAATTTTTATTTTTTTCCCAACAACACTGTAGAAGAAAAAATGTTGAGTCTCCAGATGATATATCTTTCTTTGAACAGGATTAAATTTCCTCACAGCAGCTCGTACAGATCACCTTGAACCTGTCAAAGACAGGTTTTAACCTAGTTAATTTTTCTCTTAGTACTAGTGTGTAACCCTTACTTCTAGGGCATGTCCTTATGGGATCTCAGCCAAAGTCCCTTGTAATCACTAAGGCTCCTCCATCTTGGTGGACCTTGAACTACAACCTCTGTCTCCCCAACACTGCAGCACATGTGAAGTCTCTCCTTGTCTCTGTTCTCTCGGCTGCTATTGTTTCTCCTTGCCCATGCGGAACTTAGAAGTTATCCAATAGCATAAAGTTAATTTGTATGAAGACTGTGGGGTTCACTTCTTTGTAGTTCCCTCCTTTCCAGGACTTTGCCCCAACTACTCTGGCAGTTTCATAGTCTGTCTCTTGGGTTCTTTCTGCTTGAGAAATAAGCAACAAATTAGAAAATGCCCTCAGGGAAAAAGCAAGAGTAAATCTCATGTACTTCCCTTCTCTTAAAAACCCTAGTCCCTCAAGTCTTATCTGCATTATTTATTCTTTAATTCTGACAAAGACTCTCCTTGACCAAACTTTACTCAGGCTCCTCTGAGCCTTCTTCTCAGATGTGCCTCAACCTCGGCCCCAGGCCTGTCTTTGGCCTGCCTAACTCAGTCTTAGCAAGAATCCTCTAAGTTGGGCTTCCCTGGTGGCGCAGTCGTTGAGAATCTGCCTGCTAATGCAGGGGACACGGGTTCGAGCCCTGGTCTGGGAAGATCCCACATGCCGTGGAGCAACGGGGCCCATGAGCCACAATTACTGAGCCTGCGCGTCTGGAGCCTGTGCTCCGCAATAAGAGAGGCCACAATAGTGAGAGGCCCGCGCACCGCGATGAAGAGTGGCCCCCGCTTGCCGCAACTAGAGAAAGCCCTCGCACAGAAACGAAGACCCAACACAGCCAAAAATAAAATAAATAAATAAATAAATAAATAAAATTTAAAAAAAAAAAAAAAAAAAAAAAAAAGAATCCTCTAAGTTAGTTTAGGAAGAAGGCCCTCACCCTTCATCTGATTACCCTCAATACCTGATCAAGTTTCTCACTCCCTACCCTTGATATCTGATTACTCTGGCTTGCCTTCAGCAAAAATCCTAAATTAGTTTAGCAAGAATCTCCCTACCCTTGATGTTTCCTCTTAGTAATTTTCCATTATTGACACCCTCATTTTGCTTATTGGCTATAAATCCTCAGCTCTCATTGCTGTATTTGGAGTTGAGCTTGATCACTCTCCCCTACTGCAATGCCCCCATTGCAATGGACTTGAATAAAGTCTTCCTTACCATTTAAAAAAGTGTTTTGCAAATGAACAAAGAAAACAAAACTAAAGAATAGTAAGAAACAGACTTATAGATACATGGAGCAAACTGGTGTTTGCCAGAGGAGAAGGAGGCAGGGGGTTGAGTGAAATAGGTGAAGAAGTTTAAGAGATACAAACTTCAAGTTATAAAATGAGTAAGTTACAGGGGTGTAGAGTTAGAGTTAATACTGTAAGGTTAACTAAATTTTAATTAAGAGTTAATAATGTAATGATTTTGTATGGTGACAGATAATTACTGGGCTTGCGGTGATCATTTCATAATGCATTTAATTGTTGGATCACCATGTTGTACACCTGAAACTAACACAATATTTTACAGTCAACTATATTTCAATTTAAAGAAAAAGAAGAAAAAAAAGCAGGGCCTTAGAAATTTTGGTTCTTTTTTCCTTCCCTGTTTCAAATTCATGTTATGGTTTTGGTTGGGTAATGGATAAGAAGTGTCATCAGTGGGCGTGTTGCCCAAGGTGGGCTGACTGGTGGGATTCTGTCCAAAGGTGACCATGTTTAGATTCTGACACAGAATGATGAATAGGTCACAGTGGCTTTTTTTGTATTGTATTGTATTTGTTCATTTTCTTTTATTTATTTATTTTTTAAATAAATGTATTTATTTAAAATAAATAAATAAATAAATAACTGGGTTTTTTTTTTTAAGACATTTATTTAGGCTGCGCTGGGTCTTAGTTGTGGCACTCGGGATCTTTGTTGCGGCCTGTGGGATCTGCATTTTTTAGTTTAGTTGCAGTGTGTGGACTTAGTTGCGGCATGAAGGATCTAGTTCCTGACCAGGGATCGAACTCAGGCCCCCTGCGTTGGGAGCACAGCGTCTTACCCACTGGACCACCAGGGAAGTCCCTTAAAAAAGTGTTTTAAAAGGTTTCTGTTGTTGTTGTTTTGAGTTTCTAGGAATTTGTCCATTTCATCTAGGATATCCAATTTTTTGGCAAACAGTTGTTCACAGTACTCTCTTATAACCCTTTTTATTTCTGTAGCATGTAGTAGCGTCCCCACTTTAATTTCTGATCTTAGTAATTTGAATCTTCTCTCTTTTTTCCTTAGTCTACCTAGCCAAAGGTTTATCAATTTTGTTGATCTTTTCAAAGAATCAACTTTTGGTTTCATTGATTTCCTGTGCTGTTTTTCTGTTCTCTCTGTTATTTATCAATGCTCTAATATTTATTATTTCCTTCTTTCTGCTAGCTTCGAGTTTAGTTTGTTCTTCTTTTTCTAGTTCCTTAACTTGTAAAGTTAGTTTGTTGATTTGAGATATTGCATGTTTTTTAACATAAGCATTTATAGCTGTAAATTTCCCCCTTAGCACTGTTTTTATTGCATCTCCTAAGTTTTGGTATATATATATTTTTAAATTGATGTATAGTTGATTTACAATGTTGTGTGGTATATTGTGGGGTTTTTTTAAGATTTTTTTTTTTGATGTGGACCATTTTTAAAGTCTTTATTGAATTTGTTACAATATTGCTTCTGCTTTATGTTTTGGTTTTTTGGCCATGAGGCATGTGGGATCTTAGCCCCCTGACCAGGGATTGAACCCACACCCCCTGCATTGGAAGGCAAAGTCCTAACTACTGGACCGCCAGGAAGTCCCTGGTATTTTGCGTTTTCATTTTCATTTGTCTCTAAGTATTTTCTAATTTCTCTTGTGATTTCTTCTTTGGTCTATTGGTTGTTTAAAAGTATATTGTTTAGTTTCCAAAATTTTGTGAATTTCCCCATTTTCCCTTTGTTATTGATTTCTAACTTCATTTCTTTGTGGTCAGAGAAGACATGTCCCATGTTCACTTGGGAAGAATGTGCATGCTGCTGTTGTTGAGTGGAGTGTTCTGTATATGTCTGTTAGATCTAGTTGGCTTATCAGGTTGTTCAAGTCCTCTGTTTCCTTACTCATCTTCTGTCTGGTTGTTCTATCCATTACTGTGAGTGGGATATTGATGTCTCCAACTATTACTGTAGAACCATCTATTTCTCCCTTCAATTCTGTCAGTTTTTGCTTCATAAGTTTTCAGCCATTATTTCTTCAAGTGTTCTCTCTGCCCCTTTGGCTCTCTCTTCTCCTTCTAGAAATCCCACAGTGTTGTCTCTTTTATGAGGGCCTATAGTTCTCTTAGGCTCTGTTTGCTTTTCTTCAATCTTTTTTCTTTCTGTTCTTTGCCTTGATGATCTCTATTATCTTACCTTTAAGTTTGCTGATTCTTTTTTTCTGCTTGCTCAAGTGTGCCCTTGAATTCTTCTAGCAAATTTTTCATTTCAGTTATTGTACTTTTCAGCTCTGGAATTTCTTTTTGGTTTCTTTTCAAGCTTCCTATCTCTTTATTGATACTTCTGTTTTGTTCACACATCATTTTCTTGATTTTCTCCACATTTTCTTAAGTTATCTGAGCATCTTTAAGATAGTTTTTTTAAAGTCTGTCTAGTATATCTGCCATTAGGTCTTTTTCAGGAACAGTTTCTGCTGATTTATTTTTTTCCTTTGAATGGGTCAAACTTTCCTATTTCTTTGTATGCCTTGTGATTTTTTTGTTGAACGCTGGACATTTGAATCTAGTAATGTGGTAATTTGCAAATCAGATTCTCCCTTTTCCCCAGCATTTGCTATTTTTTGCTATTTTTGTTGTTTTGATTACTGTAAAATCTGTCTCTTTGCCACGGATCAGCCTGAGGTATAAACTTAAGGTCTTCTCAGGTCTTTTCTCAGCCTTTTGGGCATGTATGGTTACTTTCTAATTTTCCCCATGAATACGGTTGCTTTTTAATATACTAGTCTTTAATACCTGGCTCCCCAAAAGGTAAAAAGTGAAAATGAAGGATGGGGGTGGGGGGGTGGGAGAGGGAAGGTGCTGGTCCATTAAATCCCCAGGAAGTCACTTCAGCTAAAGCATCTTGCAACAATGGAGAGAGGTACTACAACAACAATAGCTGCCCCCTCTTTGTCTGTACATTTGTGTTCAGAAGCAGAAATCAGAGCACAGATCCCCAGTGTTTGGAGGATAGGTGACTTTTTGCCCTCCCTGGCTCCTACAAGCTGTTGACTGAAAAAAAAAATGCACAACGTGAGATTTGTGAGTTAAGTTTTATTTGGGGCAAAATGAAGACTATAGCCTGGGAGACAGCATTTCAGATAGCTCTGAGAAACTGCTCCAAAGAGTGGGGAGGTCAGTATATATGTGATTTTGGTGAAGGGGGAGTACATGCAATCAAGCACATATTTTTTGCAGTTTTCTGCTAGTCTTGTGAAGGTTACTGCTAGTCACAAGGAGCAGACATCACCGTAAAGGATTTTAGTGCTTTTCTAGATATGAGGAGATACAAGAATTGCAAGAATTGGACTCCTGAAAATATCTAACTATCCGAAGACCTGTTCTTCCAGTTTTTCCCAGAGCACAGAGTGACTCATTCCTGATCTCCACCCTGAACACTTTTCAGGGGATGGTGAAGGTCAGCAGCTGCAGTGGCTCATAATTTGATCCTTATAGAGGTAGATGGCAAGTTCCAATTTGTAGGTGACAAAGCTGTGTGCAAGCTGCTCCAGGAACACGTGTACTGCCATGCAGCTGGTGGTGAAGGATGGGTAGCTGCTACTGTGCAAAGAGCTGAAGTTGACCAAAATTAACAGCGATTTACTGTCCAAGTCTTCCCCTAGAAGTTACCAGCCTTCAACAGAGTCCAGAGTTCCAAAATAAGTACATCAGACAGATTCAGCTAGTGGAATTGTTATTTAGGTGGGGAGTCAGATTCCTGGTGCCTCCTACTCTGCCATCTTCCCAGATCCTCTATTTCACTTATTTTCATTGTTTTCATTTTGGTAAACAACTGCTTTTGGCTATGCTCTAGCCTAGAGCTCAACTTTTGTGTTCCACAAGTTTTGATAACGGTGTCTTCATTTTTTTTGCTATTAAATTATGACTTTATTGTCCCGTACCAGATAATGCAGCCTATACTACTTGTATTATTTTTGCTTTGGTACCTTTGAGGGTTTTTTTGAGATTTAAAATACGGTTAATTTTTGGTAATGGGTTAAAATACATTTTAAAAAATGCCTGAGTCCACACAGATACCACAATTAGAGACAGAACAGGAAGAAGGAGGAAAGGGAAGGCTGTTAGATGCAGAGGGTCTCCAGCTGTGCTCCAGGGATTACCACAGGAGCAGCGGCCCTCTGGAGCGGGGAGGGGAGGGAGCTACGTGGAATCAGGTCGTCCCCTCCCACATGCTTTGCCGGCCATGCCCTCGGGCCCCCTCCACTTCCAGGCGTGCGACTCCTAGAAGGAGAGCCTAGGGACCTGTCCTAGATACACGTGGGGGGCGCTGCAGCTGGTGACGAGGGGCCTGAGGGAAGGGAGGGGCGAGAGCTTCGGGGCCCGCAGGTCTGAGGAGGCGCCCGCGCCAGGCCGCATGCAGCCCACCGAAGTCCCACCACCCGGAGCGCGGGGCTCGGGTGATCTCGGTGCGCCCAGGGCGGCCCAGACGCCGCAGGGGGTCCGTCCCCTCCAGGTCCGGCCTGGGCGGCCACACGCGCCTCCGCCTCCCGGCCCAGCGGGGACGCGCGCAGGGCAGCTCGGGGCGGGGCCGGCGGAGGCGCGCGGCCTCCGGAAGCGCCTTTCCCGGAAGGTAGGGAGGCGCTGCCGGCCTCGGGGGGCGGCCTCGGCGATGGCGGGTGGGCGGCGGGAGCGCTGTTTCTAGCCCGCAGAGCCGCGCCGCTGGAGGATGGCCTCGCTCGGACCGGCAGCTACGGGCGAGCAGGTCCCGGGGGCTGAGGCGGAGCCGGGCGCCGCGGGGCCGCCGCCGCCCCCGCCGCCGCCGCCGCCGCCGTCCTCTCTGGGGCCCCTGCTCCCCCTGCAGCGGGAGCCGCTGTACAACTGGCAGGCGACCAAGGCGTCGCTGAAGGAGCGCTTCGCGTTCCTCTTCAACTCGGAGCTGCTGAGCGATGTGCGCTTCGTGCTGGGCAAGGGCCGCGGCGCCGCCGCCGCCGCTGGGGGTCCGCAGCGCATCCCCGCCCACCGCTTCGTGCTGGCTGCCGGCAGCGCCGTCTTCGACGCCATGTTCAACGGCGGCATGGCCACCACGTCGGCCGAGATCGAGCTGCCCGACGTGGAGCCCGCCGCCTTCCTGGCGCTGCTGAGGTGAGCGGCGGGCGCCGAGCCGGCCTCCCCAACCCCGCGGTGTCCTTGGGCAAGGCTCTCCTTACCCTCCCGGCCTCAGTTTCCTCCCGAGTCTGTGATGCTCGGGAAGGGCGAAACCGAAATCTGTCGGCCGGGACGGCTGCCCGCCGGCTGTGAGAGTAAATATTAGTGTCTAGGGCCAATTAGCGTGCGTTTTCACGTTCCAGTAGCGGGTAGTTGCCCACGCTTGGGAATTAGAGAAGTGGTGAGGACAGAGTATGGGTCAGGTTGTCCTGATTGCCCTTTTGCGACGTTTTAGGTTTTTGTTGGGGGAGAGGGATACTTGGGAAGTCTTGTAGACGAGATGACCTTTAAAATTTTTTTAAATTTATTTTTACTTTTATTTTATTTTATTTTTATGCCCTTACGCCTTTTTCATTCGTGTTAGTTGTCATGATCCAGGACAGTGAATATCAAAACAAGTAAGTTTGGCTTTAGCTACCTTTTGTTCCTACAGACAAGGTTATGTTTGCTTAAAAACGAATCTCCCTTTCGATGTTAAGAGTTTGCTTTTTGATTATTTGAGGATAGAAGATTGACTTCTGATTAATTTTATTTAATGGAAGAGAGCTAATAGTTTGGCATTATTAGTTTTATTCACAAAAGGCCATTTAGGAAGGTGTAGGTATTGTTTTCTACAATTTTACAAATGGGACTGCGGCCCAGAGAAGTCAAGTAACTTGAAGAGGTAACAGAGCCAAGTGTGTTTCAATATACCAAGATAAACTTTTAGCTGCCTGAGTAGAATGTATCATTAAAATAGCAGTCTTGGGTGGTACTGAGACAAAAACAGGTAGGTCAGTGAAACAGATAAATACTCCACAAAGGCTCACAGCTCTCAGGAAGATCAAGGAAATTGAATACAAAGTTAACACAACACAGGTAGAAAAGAAATACTAAAATCCCATTAATAAGTGGATAAAGACAGGATAGATAGGGAAAGAAAAAATAATAATTAACAATGAATGTTTAACTTCGATAGTAATTAAAGAAGTGCAAATTAAAAAGTGTAGTACTTTTCCTCTTCTATTAAACCCTCCAGTTTTTTTTTTAAGATAACGTCTGGGGAGCCGTCTCTGACAGAGGTGGTGGTAAAACAGTCTGGCACTGTAGATTGTTTCCCCCACAGGTAGGATGTATTCAAGTACTGAAAATGTTCCCCACAAAAATATTTAAGGCAGGATTATTTATAGTAGTGAGGAGGTAGTCAAGCAGAGAGAATGGTTAGATAAACAGTGATAGGTGCATTTGATGGAATGTAGTGCAGCAACTAAGTATGATATTCATGAAGACTAGGGAATAATATTAATGTGGAAAATGTATATAATTAGCATTTGAAACTGTGCTCACTATGATTAAAAACTGGGAAAAGAAACAGCAAATGTATACTTAGAGAAAAGGAGAGAAGGAAATATACCAAAATGCTAACCAAAGTTGTGTTGGAATGGTAAGATGATGTTGACTTTCTTTTTCTCTTTGTTTCTCATACTTTTTATAATTTAGTTCAATTACATTTATATAGGGGGAAAAACAACTCAAAAGCTAGGATCTAGATCATTTTGGTTTTTGGTTTGAAGTCAGACAGGAGGATTGGTTATAGCTCATTTAGATTTTCTAAACTAGAAGTATTCTTTAATGAGCTGTTGGTCCACCTGCATTGTAATCACCTGGAGTACTTGTTAAATTTGTAGGTCTCTTCCTCCCTCCTTACAATATTGTAATGTTTGGAGGTGGGACCTTGAGAGCATATTTAATACTCTCCCTAAATACTGATACGTGAGAGCCACTGATCTAAAAATATTGTTGGGTAGCTTTTTCCTTTAAAAAATATTGAGATTGCTAGGATAAGAATGTAGAGGGAAAATGCTGATTTCATATTTTCACTGAAGCTGTTGATGAGTCAGTCCTTTCCCATCAATAGAAAATAAGTGAATTAATCTGAGTCCTTGAAATTTTCCTGTTTTCAGCGTAGTCGTGGTATTTGTCCTTCAGGTTCTAGTCATTGTTCTATTCTGAAAGTGATTTTTAAACTTAGGTTATTGGCTGGTTGTGAAGCATAGGTGCTGTACTTACCTATTATTGTGTGACAAAAAGATGTCTCACAGTACTTGCTGAGGTGGAAAAGCAGGTTAGCTTGGGCATACTTTTATGTTTACAACTTGAATTAGTTAATATTACTTAAAGGCTTTTGAACTTGAGTTTGAAGCACTTTAAGAAACTGCTCACTTTGATCTGCCAGACCTTTAAGTGATGTTTTTTAGTTGCTCATTTGAGAAATACTGCCTCCCTTGTTATGGACTTCGTCTTCTTTCTCTATTATATCCACATATCCAGTCCTGTTCATTCCACCTATTCAGCAATCTCTTGAATCTTCTCTTTATCCCAAGCACCTTTACCATAGCTGAGACACCTGCTGTAAAAATCTCCTCTTTTATTTCCCCACATATACCCCTAATCCCTTCCGATCATTCTTTGTACAATAGCCGAGGTAACTTTATAATAATACAGACCTTATTATATTCTTTTCCTAGTTTAAACCCTCCCAGTGACTCCTGATTGTTCTTAAAATAAATCCGAATCCTTAATGTGGTCTCTAAGGCCCTATCTGGTCTGAGACCTGTCTAAAAAAAAGAAAAAAGAAATACTGCCTCCCTGTGCCAGTCACTGTTTTAGATATTGGATACAGCAGTGAACAAGAAAAAGTCCCTGCCCTCGTGGAGCTTATAATCCAGTAGGGAGAAACAAAGATATAATGTCAAGTACTGGTAAGTATTTTAAGGAAAAATGATCAAGTCATGAGGGAAGGAGCATTCTAAGCAAGGAAAAACATGTTTAAGGCCCCAAATTTCTCCTGTTAGAGGAATTGCAAGAGTAAACCAGTGTGGTTTGAGCAGATAGAATACAGGGGAAAGTGGTAGAAGATGAGGTCAAAAAGATAGGCTGGCCAGGATCATGCAGGGCTGTAGAGCCTGTGGAAGGACTTGGATTCCCTCTGGTGTATGGTGGGAAGCATTTGAACAGGGGAGCGATATGATCTGGTTTACATTTTTAAAAACCTCATTCTGGCAGTTGTTTGGAGATTAGACTGTGGAAGGAGTAAAATGAGTAGCAGGGAATTGAATAAAAGAGGCTTTTGCAGTAGTTCAGGCAAGAGCTGATGGTGGGTTATATATACCAGGGTGGTAGTGATGGACATGATGAGAAGTAGTCAAAATCTGGATATATTTTGAAGGTAGAACCAAGAAGATTTACCAGACATCCAAGGAGGGATATAAGAGCAGCCAGTTAGAAATACGAACCTGGAGTTTAGGGAAGAGCTTCTTGCTGAATGTAAATTTGAAAGTTAAGAGTAAATGGTATTTAAACCATGAGGCCAGATGAGATTACCTAGGGAAGGAATGTGTAATAGACTGTGAAGAGAAGGAGGTACAGGGATGAGCTCTGGGACCCTTCAGCAGGTAGAGATGTAGCAGAGGAGGAGGAGCATAGGATGAGACTGAGACACAACTGTCAGTGGAATTAGAAGGGAAAGCAAGGAGCCCACTTGGTGTCCTGAAAGTCATGTTAAAGAAAGTGCTCCAATAAAGAGGGAATTGTTGACTATGTTAAATGCTGCTGAGAGTTGGGTAAAATGAGAACATTGAATTGATTATTGGTTTTGACAAAATTGAGGCTATTGATAGCCCTGGCAAGAGTGATTTCAACAAAAGGATTAGAGTAGATTGGGGAGAAAATATGAAGTGAGGAGCTGGAGACCACTAGTATAAATAATCCTCTCAGGGAGTTTTGTTGCCAAGAGGAACAGAGAAATGGAGCGGTGGCTGGAAGGAGACATGGGTTCCTCAGGTGACAACTATTCCTCAGGTTCTGTCTTCAGCTGTCTTCTTCCTTTCTCCCATTAACCCATGGCACTACATACTCCCCCAGCTATATTGCCAAACTTGTACTCAGCCCGAACCCAATTTCCAGCTGGACAATCACAAACGAATGTCTAGTACCCATACAGATGGACATGTGAACCGTAAAAATATCTAACACTTAATGAGTGCTTGCCACGTTCCGCTTACCGTTTGTTCCTAAGGACCTTGTGGGAACTCAAATTCCAAAACAGTCTTTGAGGCAGGCACGCTTATTAGGCCCTGTGTCAGTCAGCGTTTGCCACAATAATGCTATAAAGCACCCCAAAACTCAGGGGCTTAAAAAGAACAATCATTTATTCTTCCTTTGAATATTCTTGTTCTGTGGGTCAGTTGGGGATTGATTCAGGTGGGCTTGGCTCCAAGCTGTAGTTTGGTTCCAGTCTGTTCCATGTGTTTCTTATCCTGTTTGGACCAGTCTTGAAGATTCAGCCCCCTTCTCTTAATTTTTTCCAGCATTGCTTCAGACAGACCACTGCCTTTAGACTTAGCTATCTCCATTCTTCACACTGTTAACAAAGTTCTTTCTCTCACATCCAGACATTATCACGATTCCCCTGAATCTCTTAATGTCTTCTTTTTGCATACAGGATGCAGTTTAAACATTTCAGCAGGTATACAAGACCTTTATGATTTGATATCTATTCCCCTTCCTCTCCAGCTGCTCAGTGCCCCGACTCTACTGATGGCCTTTCCCTTATTTTAATACTTGCCTTCTAAAGCCTCCTTGCCTTTGTACTTAGTCTTTCTGCCTAGAAGATTTCCACACTTAATTACCACCCTTCAGATATACTTCAGGCTTTATCTCCTCTATAAAACATCATTAATTTTGCACTCTGCCTCATCTAATCTCTTGTAGCAAGTTTTGTATCTATTGCTGTACAACAAACCGCTCCAACACTTAGCAGCTTAAACATGGTTTTATTATCTTTCAGGGTTGTGTGGGAGGTTCTTATAGCATATTCTTCAGGTCTCCCATGCAGTCATAGTCTGATAGCAGTTGGGGCTGGAGTCATCTGGAGGTTTGATTCAGACTGAGTTGGCTGAACCTTTTTCTCTCTTTCTCCATGTCTTCTCTAGCTGATCTTTCCAGCAGGGTAGCTTGACTTCTTGGATAACAGCAGCCCATGGCTCCAGAAAGCACAAAAGTAGGAGCTGCCAAGCATCCTCAAAGTTTAGGTCCCAGACTGGCATAGTGTTAACTTCTGCCACATTCTGTTAGTTAACGAGAGGCAAACAGGATTAGCCCAGATTCCTTATGGGACAGATCTATATAAGGGTATGGATAGTAGGAGGTGTGATTTATTGGTGCCATCTTTAGAGATTAGTTATCAAACCATGCCTAATGCATAATTCTGTTATAATTATGACATTACTTTTTAATCATTTTATTACCATACCATAAGCTTTTTATGGGCAGAGCTATCTCTCCCATATTTGTATTTCTAGGACCTGTCTTAGTGTCTTGTTATTATATAGTCCCTCAATAAATGTTTTTGAGTAAAATGAAAGAATCAGTAGTGATACACAGTTTCTTGTACATGATCTTGTGATTTTTCTAATTTAAAATGAAGTTTTTGCCTTAGTCTTTTAATTTTTAAATTAGATTAAATGTAACCTAAGTTTTATCTTTTGGAAAGCCATTCATCTTCGGGGAGAAATCAGAAATAGTTTGATGACCTGTAATTATTTCTCTGTGCTCTTGTCCTTAGAGATAGTGTATCAGAGCTGAAATGTTCACTTTAAAATACAAAGTATTGGACTTCCCTGGTGGTGCAGTGGATAGGACTCCACGCTCCCAATGCAGGGGGCCCGGGTTCGATCCCTGGTCGGGGAACTAGATCCCACATGCATGCTGCAACTAAGAGTTCGCATGCCACAACTAAGGAGCCCAGAGCCACAACTAAGACCCAGTGCAACCAAATAAATAAATATTTAAGAAAAAAAAAAAAAAAGACCAGGTCGTTATGTCCAAGTGGAATAATTTGGACATACATGTGTACATGTAATGTAACAAATACATTACAAAGCAAAATATAAAAAAAAAAAAAAAAAAAAAAATACAAAGTATTGTGCTAATATTATGTTTAATTTTTAATTATATTTTGTAAACACTGGCTTACATAGTTTTTTTATTATAGCAGTTTTAATAATTAAATAGAATGTAGAGAAAACATGTATGTATTGATAAAATATGAATCAAGATGATTCTTGGATTTTCAAGTAGCCTTTTTTCTTATTAGAAATGAAAATGGTTTCCCTACCAATGTTAGCTCGAAACCTGTACTGAATTGTCTAGTCGGCTAACATGTATTCATTAAAGCTTAGCCAGGTGCCCACACTGTGTCCGATGCTGTAGGAAAGATATAGGGAAAAAATATAAGAAACACAGAGTTCCCTTTCTTATTGTTTATAGTCTAGTATTTATTTATAACTTGCATTGCTCCAAAAAGAATTTAAAATGTCTTACAAGAAACACAAGGATAAGAAATAAAACAGAGCCAAGATGAAGCCAATACAAAAATGCATGCTATAGGTACTCTACAAACTTAATTTTGATAATTTTAGCAACTATTACAAAAAGAGAAACCTGACTAGTCAGTTACAATTCATAGTGTTTGTAGATTAAAAACAAACCAACTGCTTAGGAGATGCACAACTCTGTCTGACAATAAGATCAGTTTAAAAAAAAATTCCTGATGCAGTCCCCTCATAAAGAAGGCATTACTGGGACTTCCCTGGTGGTGCAGTGGTTAAGAATCCGCCTGCCAATGCAGGGGACACGGGTTCGAGCCCTGGTACAGGAAGATCCCACATGCCGTGGAGCAACTAAGCCCGTGTGCCACAACTACTGAGCCTGCGCTCTGGAGCCCGCGAGCAACAACTACTGAGCCCGTGCGCCCTAGAGCCCATGCTCTGCAATGAGAAACCCACGCACCACAACGAAGAGTAGCCCCCGCTCGATGCAACTAGAGAAAAGCCTGCGCGCAGCAACGAAGACCCAACGCAGCCCAAAAACATAAATAAATGAAGGCATTACTGACATGAGTAGTATCCTCAATCTATGTCTTTAGATATAAATGTAGATGTTTCTTAAATATATTCGAGCCAAAGGTATATTACTGAGGTATAATTTCATAAAAGCAATTTGAATGGGGTTTTGGACCATACAGAATAGTCTAAAAACACAATTCTTTGGTTCCTGGAATGTTCTTCCTACCCTCTTTTCATCTTTTAGATCTCAGGTAGAAATTCTTGTAGGAAGCTTTTCCAGATCTCCCTGTCAGGGGCCCCACTTACAGATTCTTAAAGAACCATGTACTTCAACTTTGTGGAGCTGGTTTCCTTAAGTTTGAATCTACTCAAACAAATGGTAATAAAGGCCCCACATTTCAGCTCTATATTTTATAACTCTAGTAATTTTTGCTTGAAAAAAAATTAAGACAGATGTAAAGACTTCTTCCTATCTTGCCCTTAAAACAAAAACTTCCCAGGTTTCTAGTTTAGGAAGGGAACTGAGCATGATGTTAGCCTTCTCTCTGCCCCAGTTAAACTGTAAAGAAATACAAAAGGAAATAAATCCATTACAGTGAAGACAAAAAAAGGAGAGAGATTGGAAGCCAATGTAGAAAAGGAACAAGGCAGTTGGAAGTGTGTTGATGATGAAATGGAGTGGCCAAGTCTGGAGCCCAGAATCCAGAGCATGAGGAACTACAGTGGTGGTGGGAGCTGCCTTTCCTGGCTGAGCCCCAGCACGGCTCTTGGTGGAGAGTTGGTAGTGCAGAGGGTGAAAATGAGAAGGTAGGGTTAAAACATGGGCATTAATTTAAAGCCTGTTTATAGGCCATCCCCTCAAACCCCCTCTTGTATGCTAACTCCTGGTGACATCTGACAGGCTCCTCTTTAAATAAACTAGACAAACCACCTGGGGAGAACTAGGGTGCTGATTTGGTTTAGGGACTCCAGGGTAATGGCATGGGGGGGGGCGGTTGGTCTCTCTAACCTAAAGGCTGCTTTCCCACTCTAATGCAAGGTGCCAGTCAGCAAGCCTCCCACATGCACAGCTCCCAGCCACCCTTTCCATTTTGGAGAAGGTTTTAGCTGGAAAGCACTCCTATACTTACACAGCAGCAAAGAAAACTTACCAGCTACCAGGATATTCAACTGGAGATAATCATTAATCTTTTGACATATAAGGAAAATCAGAATATGAATGATAAAGACCAATAACAGCTGATCCTCAAGGAAATAGGTAATTCAGGGAACAGAAAGGAACTTTTAAAACTTGGAGACTTGAGAACATTTTTGCATCCATAAAAAGGAGACATAGTGCTGTGGAGTAAAAAAAAAAAGGAACGCTCAAGAAAGAAGCAAGAATTCTTAGAAATTTAAACATGTGATTGCTGGGGAGAAAAATAGAAGGGCTAGAAGACTGGCAAGGAAACCTTCTGAAATGCAGAGGAAAATAGCAGAGAGAAATGAAGCAATATAAAAATAAACAGCTAACATTTACTGAGGCTAAGTATTTGTCAGGCATTATTCAAAACACTTTGTGTATTTTAACTGATATTAATCCTCACCAGAACATTATGAAGTAGATACTGTTATCCACATCTCTTTTCAGAGAGGAACACAATGATAACTCGTTTAAAGTCACATAGCTATCAGGTGATGGAATAGGCTCAAACCCAAGCCATCTCTCCCTGAGTCCAGGCAAATTAAAACAGCCCTCACCTGACGGGCCTGATAGTCTAGCACTGAGAGCAGCCAGAGGCCCAGAAATGGCGTGTTATGGTAGACAGCTCTTGCATATCCTCAGCCTCTGTTTCCCCATCTTTAAAATGCAGGTAGCAGCACCTACCTTCCTTGTGGGAGGATTAAATGAATTGGCATCTGTCAGATGGTAGCGATGCAGCAAATGTTCATTTTCTCTCTCTCCTTTTTATTCATTCCCCTACCCCTGACTATAAGGGACTAAGTGGTTTTTTCATTCCCTGTACTCATCACCAAGTGGCACGTGACGTTAAATGAGTATTATGAGGGTGATACAGATGGCTGACTTGAAAGGTTTTTGAAAAAATGTTTGAAAACAATGTAATCTTGAAAACCAGCAACCTTCACCTGAACCTGAGACATAGGGAAGTATGAGAGTGCACAGCCTCCATGGAGGTGGTTGTAAGGATAATGATACTATTAGAGGAATGCCGGCATTTGGTTAGGGTGGGATGTTAGGGGGATGTAACAGGCTAGAATTTCATCTTGGGCGGTGAGTCTGCCCACCAGAATAAAAGAAGAAATTGAAAAGCAGTGGATAGGGACATGAAATAGAACTTCCTTTCCTCACTTTACTGTATAGAGTGTTCTGAAAGATGTTAATGGGTTTTCTTTTTTATTTATTTATTTATTTATTTATTTATTTATTTTTTGCTGCGTTGGATCTTTGTTGCTGCGTGCGGGCTTTTTCTTGTTGTGGCGAGCAGGGGCTACCCTTCGTTGCGGTGTACAGGCTTCTCATTGCAGTGGCTTCTCTTGTTGCGGAGCACAGGCTCTAGGCTCGCGGGCTTCAGTAGCTGTGGCACGCAGGCTCAGTAGTTGTGGCGCACGGGCTTAGTTGCTACGTGGCATGTGGGAATCTCCTGGACCAGGGCTCGAACCTGTGTCCCCTGCATTGGCAGGTGGATTCTTAACCACTGCTCCACCAGGGAAGCCCCCTAATGGGTTTTCTTAAACTCCTATTTTACGACTTGGGTCCTGGGAATACAAGTGTAATAAGTGTTCTTTCTAAGTCTTTAGTATTGCTAAAATGAAATACTTGTTCTTAATGCCTTATTTCTCCAGCACCCTCAGCTATCCTGAGTGTAGCTGAGAACTGGGCAGTAAGCACAAAGGTCTCTGAGGAACCACAAAGGAGCCCTGAAGTGGATATGCAGAAGCTTCAGTATAGTTCAGCAAGAACTGCCCAGGCCTTCTCTGAGAATCTTATGCTTTATCTGCACTTCTAGGAATCTGATTTATCTAGTGACCTAGCAGTTAGAAGCAGCCAACTGGGGTGGGGGAAGTGTGGGGGAGGAGGTATTGGTTTGATAGTATTTTGAAAGAAAGTTGGATCTAAATACTCAAAAGCACATAGCAATATGGGGTCATTTAATATACTATTAAACTGTTTTATTCCTCCAAAGCCCCAGTACTCTAGTCTTTGGTCATAATGCTAATTCTGGGATAACAAAGAAAGGTTAAAGGATGCCCAGAATAAGAAGACACCATTATCAGGAAATAAATGGATGTTTGACATTTAGAGATGTGAACTTAAGCCACCTGTAGATTTGCTTACAGGAACATCCTTTGATGAAGGAGAGATAAATGAACCACTCATCCTAAGCTGCTATAGGTGCTAAAAGACCTCTAAAAATTTGACTTGGAGACATGAAGATCCCATGATCTTCACTTAACTTTAGTCTCCTCTATAAATGGACACTGCCTACCTCTCAGGATTGAGTCAGAATAAAATGAGGTGATGTGTGTGCAAATGCCCTGTAGCCCTGGAAAGTTTGATGTACTTTTCAAGTTATTTTTCACTTTGCTCATTATCTTGTAAAATATTCCTCAGAGGTTTAACTCTGATGGATTGCTTATCTAAAACCCTACTGACCATCTCTGCAATTTCCACTTGTTTCCCAGATTTCTGTATTCAGATGAAGTTCAAATTGGCCCAGAAACAGTTATGACCACTCTTTATACTGCTAAGAAATATGCAGTCCCAGCCTTGGAAGCACATTGTGTGGAATTTCTCACCAAACATCTGAGGGCAGATAATGCCTTTATGTTACTTACTCAGGTAAGTAAATGTAGCTAAGGTATGTATCATTTAGCTTTAAAAATTGGGTACAACTATATATGAATATTTACTGTTTCCTGGAGAATTAGTCCTAGATTATTATTTTAAAGCATATAAAATCTTCTGGTATCATTCAGGGAAATACATCAGAGTCATATAATTTTAGAATAGAAAAGCAAATTAGAATTAATATATAATAGGTAAAGAAACTGAAGCCTTATATAAATAGGGCATTATGACTCAAAGTTATATAACTGTTTAGGATTGGAGTTGAGGTTACTATCCAGCATTGTTCCTGCTGTGATTGAGAGTATGATAGCATGACGCTTTCTGGACATTTTTGTTCTTGATTTGTGTTGCGTCTGAAATTAAGATTGAATATTTCAAGTCCAGAAAAGTTGTAAGATTTACTGTCTTCTATCTTTAAGCTTGCTGACCCACTTCTGGAGGAGTTAGAATTTAAGAATATCCTTACTTTAACATTTAAAAAAGTTTTCACTGAGTATACTATACATGCAGAAAAGTACACATAAGTGTACAGTCTGATGAATGTTTACAAACTGAACACATCTATGGAACCATTAACCAGTCTTTAACTTATACTATTTAGCATCTGTTAAATGCCTGTAATCTGAGCTCCATACATGAGATATAAATAAATTGTTGTTGTTCTTTTTAGACAGTGTTATGATACCCTTTTACAAATTTGTTTTCAAAATCCTAAACTAGTCTATATAACCCTGTGCTAGGGGTTGAACTGTGTTCCCCAGAATTCATGTGTTGAAATTTTAATCCCCAGTACCTCAGAATAAGACCTTTTGGGGAGATAGGGTCTTTACAGAGTTAAGCAAGTTAAAATGAGGGGCGGGGGGGAAGTCTAAGCTGATAATATATAATCCTACTGAATATTAGTAATGGAAATAATCATGGCTGTTCCTTAGCTTAACCCTCTCATTTTCCAAATGAAAAATCTAAAACCTGGCTAGTTAACTACCTGCCCAAAGTCTCACAATAGGCTAGGTGGGGCCAGAGCCCAGAGCTCAAGTTTCCCAGTTCTATATCCATTTTGTCATACAAAAAATGACTGATGGCATTTTTTTTTTAATCTTTGACCATTAAGTGTTTATAGTTATAGAAGAAAGAACATGCTGGTGTCACCTCTTCTTAGACATAATCACAGAACTCCATGTCTGTATATATTGTATGCCAGACACTAAGCTAGTCCCTTTGTATATATTATCACGTTTACGCCTCATTACAGCTGTACTGTTGTTTATTATTATTATCCCCATTTCAAAGATGAAGAAATGGAAGCGTAAAGAGGTAAATATCTTATATAACATGAGACAGCAAGTGGTAAAAGTGAGGTCTCAACCTTAAACCAGTAAGGTACGGTGATATCGATGATAATAATAGCAAAATGTATTGAGTGAGTATTGTGTGCCAGGCACCATTCTGAATACTTCATATGCATTAATTCATTTAATCTTCACAATAACTTTAGGAGATGTAGCTATTCTAGGTGAAGATTTTCTTATCATCCCCATTTTATAGACAAGAAAATTGAAGCACAGGGAGGTGAAATAACTTGACCAAGATTATATAACTAATAAGTGATGTCTCCCTGCATTTTTTTCCTCTTTTGAATTTGTGATGAAAATCTAATAAAGAAGTTGATAGTCATATGATTCTTTATTGTGTAAAGAATTTTGTTGTTTGTAGAGAGGGTCACTTAACTACTCTTCTTTTTTAAATTCAGTCATAAAATTTAGAAACCAATAGGACTTCCCTGGCGGTCCAATGGTTAAGACTCTGCGCTTCCACTCCAGGGGGCACGGGTTCATACCTGGTCGGGGAACAAAGATCCCGTATGCTGCGCGGTATGGCCAAAAGAAAAAAAAAATTTAGAAACCAGTAAATTAAACTTTGACAATTAAAATACGCTTTCTAGTTCAGGAGGCCAAGGTGGGGCCTGAGAGTCTGCATTTCTAACAGACTTTCAGATGATGCTGGTGCTTCTGGACTACACTTTGAGTAGCAAGGGTTAACAGATGTAATTGAGAAAAAGAAACTTTTCAGTGTCTTATTGGTCTTAGAACTCAGCATTACTCCAAAGTTTTCATGGTGGGGTCATGTGAATTAGCCCACAAATTGTCATGTGAACATCTTGTTCCTGCCAAGTGAGTCATTTGAACTGAGCATGTTCATTTACTTGAGAGGACCTATGCTAGTTTCCCTCTAAAACAAAGAGCCAGTATACTGTACCAGCATAGATTACAGAGGGAAAAACACCCTCTGAAGTGATACAATCATTAAAAATAGTGCTATTTTATCAGGTAATGCCAGACTCAAACTAAATTTAGAGAAAATTTATTTTACTCCAAAGTAGCAGCAGTAGATTCTAAAGGAAACTTGATACTGTATCTGAGTGACTGAAATATTGCTACTCTGAATTAAATAATTTTTACCAAAAGTTTTTTCCTAGAGTAAAATATCAATTTTTGCGTGAACACTAACTCACCTATAAAAACTGAGTTGGCCAGTTAAAATATCTGCTGACATTAGAGTTTTTAAAATGTACTATTTTTCATATTTTAAAAATACAAAAACTATGATCCTAGACTGGATCCCATGCTAGAAGGAACAGTGTTATAAAAAGCATTATTGGATCAATTGAAAAAACTGAAATACAGACAGTAGACTTCTGTTTTGTCCATGCTATTAAATGTAAACAGAGCTGACCCTAGGCCAAAAGGAAAATTGGTCATTGGCACACCTATCATCATATCTCGTTTTTCAGTGTTATGGTTTTTTAAAAATTTCATTTCTCCTTTTTCAGTGTTACAGTTTTTTAAAAAATTCATTTGAGTTTGAACGCCCCCATTTTTAAACTTGTTTTTTTGAATTATAATATGCATCCTGATAAAGCACATATTGTAAGTTTGACTTCTGACTTCTTAAAGCCTAGCTTAGCTTTGCTAAAATCATACAGTATACAGTTGATCCTTGAACAACACGGGTTTGAACTTTGTGGGTTCACTTATATGTGTAATTTTTTCAATAGTAAATACTATAGCACTACATGATTAGTGGTTGGTTGAATCCAAGGATATGGAGGAACCTCGGATACAAAGGGCCAACTATAAGTTATATGTGGATTTTGACTGCACAGAGGGTCAGTGCCCCTAACCCCCAGGTTGTTCAAGGGTCAGCTGTATACTCTTTTGCTCAATATATACAGTACCTTCTTTTGCTTACCATTAAGATTGTGGGATTCCTTCATATTGTTGTGTGTAGTTGTAGATCGTTCATTCTCATTATTGTGTAATATTCCATCACGTGAATTTACTTATTTGCTCCTCTGTTGTCACGCCTAGTTTTTGCTTAGGTCCCCAGAACTTTCATGCTCTAAAATTCTTGTACTTTATTCTCTTCCCCCAATCAAAATAGGAAATGGAAAAAAAAATCTAATCTGTTGGTACTGGTATGCTTGACAGTTGATATTACCGTTTAGTGAAAAGATCTTAAGACTTGGACTTAAGTACTGGCTTTGGAGCATAACTAGCTAGATGTTACTAGGCAAGTCAGTATACCTCTCTGAGCGTCTGTTTCCTCATCTGGATAATGGAATAATGTCTGCCTTATCTAACCTAGAGTGTTTCATTAAGGATAAAATAAGTGATGTATAAGAAACAATGCAATGCATATATAGGCATATGAAAATAAAAATAACAGGGTTGTTAGTGGTAATATGAATTAATTGTTATCTCAGCAGGGCATTTGTGCTTTTAGCTTTTCTGATTGTGGAATGAAAAGTTTTAAGCACATATAGACATTATACTTGTATTTTAAGTATGTGTTTTTATATAATTAGCAATTATAATTGTTTACAGTATTAGCTTTGAATATATACAGCCTGAAAGTAAAATAACTATGAAAATAAAATAACTAGCTTTTTATATGTTTAGGCTCGATTATTTGATGAACCTCAGCTTGCTAGTCTTTGTCTAGACACAATAGACAAAAGCACGATGGATGCAATAAGTGCAGAAGGGTTTACTGATATTGATATAGGTAAGTTCACTGTGAATTAAAATGTTACCTTTTAAGTACAGTAATGCCTTACTAGTCAGCCTTGTTGCAGACAAGCTGTTTTTAAATTAGTGGTTTTTCCAAGTGATTTAAGTCCACCTCTTTAAGAGTTTTGCTTTCTTTATTTTGCTAAAGTATTCCTAAACGTCTTAACTACCTCATTGCCTTTTAAAAGATGTCAAATCAAACAAATATTCATTGAATGCTCACCATATGCACGGCATTATACAGGGGTCCTATAAGAAATACAAAGAAGGGTAAGATGTGAATTTTCTTAAGGAAACTATCATCTAATTGGAGAATCAGGGAACGAATATGTGAAAATTAAGATTTAAGACATTAAATAGAAGGGATGACATACGGCAAAATGTGACTTTCGCCTTTTCTGAACTAGATACGTAGAAAATAATTACTATGCAAATCCAGAACGTGAAGAGAGCACCTCACATTGGAGTGTTAGGAAAATCTTGACCCAGAAGGTTCTGACATGGGCCTTAGAGAATGGATAGCATTTGCATAATGAAGAGGGGAGGGCATTAGAGGCAAGTGGAACTGCACGAAGAAGTGTGTGTAGAGGAAGGGCAGTGCAAGGCAGGTGAAAGCCAGCTTGTGGAGGACAGTGCAGTGACAGGCTGAGGAGTTTGAATTTTGTCCTGTAGGAGAGCAGAGAGAGCTGATCCAGGCTTATGACTTAAAATATTATCACCATCATGAACCCATAATATCTATCTTTAATCTTGTCTTCTTCTGGGCTCCAAATTTATATACCCAACTATTTACTTGACATCTTCATTTGGAGATTTTATAGGCAGTTCCAACAACACAGCTAAAAGAGAGCCATTGATTTCCCCCCAACTCCCTGTTAAATCTTTTCTGTTCCTTTCCAGTTTTTTCTCATTCTTCCTTAATGGCACCACCATACACAACTAAAAACCTAGAAGTTATTCTTGATTACTCTCTTTCTTTCATACCCCACATGCAGTTTATCAGCACGTGCTCTCTGCTCTCCACTCAAAAATGTATCCTGGGGGAATTCCCTGTCAGTCCAGTTGTTAGGACTCGGTGCTTTCACTGCCGGGGCCCAGGTTCAATCCCTGGTCGGGGAACTAAGATCCTGCAAGCAGCACAGCACAGCCAAAAAAAAAACCAAAGGGATCCTGAATCTGACCATTTCTTACCATATCCATTGCTCCCACCTAGTCAAAGCCACTGTTCTCTCACCTGGATAACCTCTGTGGTCTCCTGTTGTCTCCCTGCTTCCACTCACCCTTGCTTTCATACTGTCCATTCTCTACACAGCAGCAGATTGTCTCACATCCTTGCTTCCAGTGTCTTCCCACTGCAGTTAGAATAAAATTCTAACTCTTTACAAAACTTAACAAGATCCTATGTGATCAAGCCTTGTATTAGTCAGGGTAGGCTAGGCTTGGCTGTGGTAACAAATAGACCCCAAAATGCAAGCTCAACACATTTGCACAAATAAACCCCCAAAATGCACACTGGCTCCAATACAATAGAAATTTTTTTCACACTCACGCAGCAGTCCAGGGCAGTGTTCCTGGCCAGTGAGTGGCTCTCTTCCATCTTGTGGCTCTGCCATTTCCTACAGCCTGCTTATTATCTGTATCTTGGTAGCACATGGGAAAACGCCTTGGCAAGGAAAATACCCACATCTTAAAAGCTTTGACCTTGAAATGGCACCCTCATTTTGCCTCTTATTTCATTGGACAGAATTCAGTCACCAGATCCCACCTAACTTAAGGGGGAGGCTAGAAGATGCAGACTACTCACATCCCAGGAAGAAGAGAAAACAGAATTTTTGTAAAGAGCTGGCAGTTAACTACCTGCCTCTGTCTGTAGCTGACCTTGTCTCCTACCATTCTGCTTCTCATTCACTATGTTCCATATCCAGTTATTTCAGTGTTTTTGAGCCTTTGTATTTTCTATTCTTTCTGATTGGAATCCTTTTCCCCGTGAATCTTTGTATGGCTACCTCCTTTTTTTTTTTTTTTTTTTTTTTGGCTGCTTTGGGTCTTCGTTGCTGTGCATGGGCTTTCTCTAGTTGTGACGAGCAGGGGCCACTCTTCCTTGTGGTGCACGGGCTTCTCATTGCGGTGGCCTCTCCTGTTGCAGAGCATGGGCTCTAGGCACGCGGGCTTCAGTAGCTGTGGCGCATGGGCTCAGTAGTTGTGGCTCGTGGGCTCTAGACCGCACGCTCAGCAGTTGTGGCACACGGGCCTAGTTGCTCCGCGGCATGTGGGATCTTCCCAGACCAGGGCTCGAACCTGTGTCCCCTGCATTGGCAGGTGGATTCTTAACCACTGCGCCACCAGGGAAACCCCTACCTCCTTTTAATCATTCAGATCTCAGGTTAAACAAGACCTGAGACGGGCCATCTCACGCCTACGTAAAGTACCACATTCCCCTAAACAATCCCTGTTCTGTTACTCTGATTTATTTTTCTCATAATATGTATCACTCTCTGAAAATCTTATCTTGGTCTTTGTCTGACTATGTATATATTGATTGTCTACCTCCTCCTTCTAGATTGTACACTCCTTAAAGGCAGAGACTTTGTCTTGTTTACCGCTGTATCTCCAGCACTGAAAGTAGTAGAACATAGTATGTGTTCAGTTAATATTTGTTGACCAACTGGGCTGACTGGCTATGTCTAGAATGTTGCCTTTGCTTCCCACCTTGGCTAGTTCTCACTCAGTCTTAATGTCTTGGCTCAAATTATAACTCTTTCTTAAGAACTGCTACCCTCCCCTCTTCCATGAAATTTAATATATTCCTGTTTCGATAACATCCCTTTCTTAGTTTGCCTGTCTGCTGCACATTACCTTGGGAAGGATTTGTGCTCTTCTTGCGTTATGCTGAAGGGCAGGGACTAGATTTGGTTCCCCCCCCAGCACCTGCACGTTGTGTGCTGTTGAATTTTTGTTGAGTTACTGGATGTTTGAGAGCCCTAAGCACTGCCCACGTTGGTAATGAAACATTGCTTAATCCTAGTTTCCTTCCCTTTAAGGAGCTATCAAATGCTCCACTTCAGTCTACTGTCATTTGAAATAATACTGCCTGCATCTGGGTGACTCACTCTGAGAAATTGTTTTGTAAATAGCTCCTCCATTAGGCATGCCATTGGATCCTGGGAATCTTGAAGTAGGTACCTTGCACAGGATGAAAACCTTATAAATATTTGTTGATTTGATTTGATTTGATTTGCAGTGGTTTGTATTAAAACCCAGTATTGTATGATGTTTATAAATATGCTATGTGTTTTTATGATCTTTATTAGGCTCTCAGCTGTCATTTCTTATTATAACACATCTGTCAATAGAGGACCTATGTGTTTTCACCTCATAGTCTAGTTTGTCGCAAATGTTAAAAATTGGGAATGAAAGAGAATTCTAGGATCTGAAAGAAAGACCTGGCTTCAGGAGCTTTAATAGCTATTTTAGATTCTGGGGATGCTTTTTCTCCTCTGGCATTTGAATATGTGCTCCAGAGGGATACGCTTACCTTTTTCCAAGTAGAGAGATACTGTCTCTCTCTTGTAGGTTTTTGCCAAAGGAAAAAGATAATATGTCACATTGATAGAACAGAATTAATTTACATTATGCCAGGGGCAGTATAATGTGCTTGTTTTTTAGCCTTTAAGTTTCTATGTTTACCTTTACTGAAGTTTTTAGCATACAAGGTAGAGAAATGTAGGTTCAAGGTTGTCTGTTTTTCTATTGAATGATTAAATATTATGGTCATGGTATATTCCTAATCCTACAAGTATTGAGGTATGTTGACTTACATTCATTTATCTTTGAAAAGGTTTCCTGGGACCTTAGTTTATACTCATCTGCTCAGCTACAGGAGAAGGAAAAAGCTTGATTTTTAAAAAAATTATGTTTAACCTCTTCATTTTTAACATATTGTTGGGCCCCTTCTATGTTCCGGGGACTGTGATATCTTTGCTGTAATGATACCTATGTTTGTTATTAAACAAATATTTGGTTCTGGTATGAATGTGTAGACCATTGCATAGTAGAATTTTGTTTTTAATAAATTTTTCTTAGGTGTGTGTTTCTGGGCAATTTAATTATATTTTAATGTTTTCATTGATTTCTGGTCTACTGTCGTTTAAAATAACTCAGCCTATTTTAATTTTGCCTATGATAAGAGGGAAAAGGATTCTGAGTGAGGACCTGAGTTACGGTCATGACATTTATACTTGGATGTCAGATAGGGCTTTCAAACTTAATATGTCCAAAATTAAGCTTCAGATCTCCCCTCTCACCACCCCCCACCCTGCTTCCACGTAGTAGTCTTTCTCATCTCAGTTGATGCCACTGTCATCCCTCCATTGCTTAGACTATACACCTGGGAATTATCCTTTACTCAAGCTCTCTATCACCCCCCTATATCCAATCTGTTAGGAAATCTCCAGTCTCCTTTCAGAGTATACCCTGAATCTGATCATTTTTCACCACTTCCGCCTGGTCCAGGCCACCATCACCTCTGACCTGGATCAGCGCAAGAGCCTCCTAATTGATCTTGTTTCCACTCTTGCCTCCGTTACTGTCTCTTCTCATCACGGCTGCCAGGGTGGTCGTTTTAGAACATAAAATGTCACAGCTCAAAACCCTCCAGGGGTTCCCTTTTTCACTCAAAGTAAAAGCCAAATGATCTACAGGGTGCTGCATGATTGCACCCCGCTTCCCACCATGTTTCTGGCCTCATCACCTACTACTTTTCCCTCTTGCTCACTCTCCTCCAGCCACACTGACCTCCTGGCTGTTCCTCAGGTATGCCAGGCACACTCTTATAAGAGAGCCTTCGCACTGGCCAGTCCTGGAGTGCTCTTTCTCTCGAGGTGTGTTTGGCCTACTGACCCCACCCCCCTCGACCTCTTTCAGGTCTTAACTCAAGTGAGGCCTATCCAAAGTATCCTATTTTAAGCTGCATTTCTGATTCTCCTTACCCTGCTATCTTTTTCTACATTTATTATGTAACAGAGTATAATTTACTTATGTTTATTGAATGTTTCCCCCATTAGAATGTAAGCTCCATGAAGGCAAGGAATTTTTAACTTTGTTTAATGACGTATCCTCGGTGTCTAGAATAGTGCCTGGCACATTGTGAGTGGTTAATAAGAAATATTTGCTGAGTGAATGAATGAATTGTAATCTGTAGACTTTATGAATTTGTTCATTACTGATTGGGAGCCTTTTTCTCTGACTTACTTATTATTCTTGTTCTGAATATTTGAGTTTGCTTGCTGAATGGCATGAATATATAAGGAGATACTGTATCTAAGCTTCCATGTATGGTAAGTAGTAAGTTGAATGTTAACCTTATAGTAATTTTTTAAAGAAAACTTTGCTGTTTAATTCCTTTAATTCTTTAATATTTTTAAGTGTAGAGTCTATAGTTTTAAGTACCCTATTTTTATTGAGATTTGAAAATTTTATATAAGCATGTTTGTCAGTATTTTGTTAAAGAGCAAAATATTCCTAATTTGACATATTTTTTATTTTACCTGTAGACACACTCTGTGCAGTTCTAGAAAGAGACACTCTTAGTATTAGAGAAAGTCGACTTTTTGGAGCTGTTGTACGGTGGGCAGAAGCAGAATGTCAAAGACAACAATTGCCTGTGACTTTTGGAAACAAACAGAAAGTTCTAGGGAAAGCACTGTCCTTGATCCGGTTCCCGCTGATGACCATTGAGGAGTTTGCAGCCGGTAAGGCTGTAACTTGTCCAAAATCTACTTGAAACTATTTTAATGGGCAGTCAGTCTCCTGTGTGAGAGAGGAAAAGAAGCTGTTTATGTATGTGCATTTGTGTGTATAATTTCATTCAATTCTCCTAATAGCCCTTCAAGATAATATTGTAGGTTATATATTTATGTATTGTAAAATTATATATATTTTATATCTTTTTAAATATTTTGTATATTATAAATATATAAAAATTATATGGTATTTTATAGGTTTAAGAACTGAACCTGAGAGAGGTTAAGTGCCTTACCTAAAGTTACAATGACATATCTTTCTGACTCTTATGGTTGATGCTTCTTAGTTCTATGACCAGTTCTTGTTTCCCATATCAACACTGAGTATCATCTGCTTTTAAGTCATGGCCAGATTGATTTAAAAGAAAAAAAAAACTCATAATTGTTTAAAATTATATTTCTTTATGTTTATTGGCCATTTGTATTTTTTCTTTTTTCTTTTTTTTTTGAATTTTTAAATTTAATTTTATTTATTTTTTTATACAGCAGGTTCTTATTAGTCATCCACTTTATACACATCAGTGTATACATGTCAATCCCAATCGCCCAATTCACCCCCCCCACCCCCCCGGCGCTTTCCCCCCTTGGTGTCCATACGTTTGTTCTCTACATCTGTGTCTCTGTTTCTGCCCTGCAAACCGGTTCATCTGTACCATTTTTCTAGGTTCCACATATATGTTAATACACGATATTTGTTTTCTCTTTCTGACTTACTTCACTGTGTATGACAGTCTCGAGATCCATCCACGTCTCAACAAATGACCCAACTTATGGCTGAATAATATTCCATTGTATATATGCACCACATCTTCTTTATCCATTCATCTGTCGATGGGCATTTAGGTTGCTTCCATGACCTGGCTATTGTAAAGAGTGCTGCAGTGAACATTGGGGTGCATGTGTCTTTTTGAATTATGGTTTTCTCTGGGTATTCATTCATGACTTTTATTCTTTTGGGATATTCACATTTTTCTTTTTGATTTATTATATATATTCCAGTATTCTCACAAGTTGTTTTTGTTTTTGCTGGTCAGAATCAATGTTCGTTTTTTCTTTTTGTAAACTTTTTAAATTAAAATATAACATGTACATAATAAAGTGAACAAATAGAGTAAACACACCTATTTAACCACACATATCAATTTACAGTACATTACCATACCCCACCAGTCTCCATCATGCCCCTCCTAGTCCTTAATCTCCCTTCCGAAGGTGACTACTTTCTGGCTTCTGTAAATGAGTTTTGTCTGTTTCTAAACTTAATATAAAGGAAGTCCTACATTCAGCATGTGTTCTTTTGTGTGTGGCTTCTTTCTCTTAACATTATGTCTGTTAGATTCATCTGTGTGGTTGTGTGTGGCAGTAGCTCATTCTTCTTCATTGCTGTGTAATCTGTTGTATGGATGTGCCATGATTTCTTTATCCATTTTACTGTTGGACATTTGGGTTGTTTGTTTGGGGCCATTAAGAACATTCTTACACCTCTCACTTGGTGTACATATGTGAACATTTCTGTTGAGCAGGTGGCAGTGCAATTGCAAAGTCATAGAGTGTACATATGTTCAGCGTTGGTAGATCCTACCAAAGAGTTGCCCAGCGTAGTTGTAATGGTTCACACTCAACTGCCAAACTAAGAGAGTTAAGAGTTCATTTCAGTTGCCTCACATCCTCTCCATTATATGCATATAATCTGACAAAAGACTTGTATCCAGAATATATTATAGATACATATAATGTATATACTTATAGCTAATATCCCAGTCTGTGGATTGTCTTTTCATTATCTTAATGCTGTCTTGATAAATAGAAGGTCTTAATTTTAATGAATTAACTTATCAGTCTTTTCCTTTAAGGTGAAGGCTTTTTATGTCTTAAGAAATTTTGCCTGCCTCAGGGTCATGAAGATATTCTCTTAGGTTTTCTTCTAGGAACTTTATTGTTTTACATTTAACTTTCTGGTCTGTAATCCAGTTGGGTTTTTATTTTTTGTGGTGTTTTTTCCACACATGTGTATGGTGTGAGGTAGAGGTCAAGGTTGAATTTTTCTTCCCCACGTGACTATGTATTAAAAACTATCCTTGCCCCCATACACAGCAGTGCTAACTTTGTTGTAAATCAGGTGACTGTATATGAATGAATCTATTTCTGGAATGTTTAGTCTGCTCTACTGTTACATTTGTGTATCCTTGAACCAATTCTGTGGAGTTTTCATTTCTGTAGTTTTAAACTGAATCTTGAAATCTGGTAGTGAAAATCCTCTAGCTTTGTTCTTCTGGATTACCTTGGCTATTCTTGGTCTATTGTATTGATAGTTTCATATACATAAATGTTTTAATCAGCTTGTCAGTTTCCACCAAAAAAAGTCATGGGATTCTGATTGGAATTGCATTGAATCTGTATATTGGTGTGGGGATAATTGACATTTTTATAATATTGAGTCTTCCAATCAATGAACATTGATTTAAGTCTTTTTAAAATTTCTCTTAGTAATACTTTGAGTTTTCTGGTAGAGGTCTTGCATATTTTTTGGTAGGTTTATTCCTTATGTATTTTATTTCTTAAATGTTATTGCAATGATTAGTTTTTTAATTTCCATGTCCTAACTGATTGATTGCCAGTATATAGAAATACAGTTGATTTTTCCTGTATTGACCTTGTATCTAGTGATCTTGCTAAATTTATAAATTCTAATAATTATTTGTAGATCATTGTGCATAGTCTACATGTACAATCATGTGATCTGCAAACAATAATAATTCTATTTCTTCCTTTCTAATCCTTAGACATTTCTTTTTCTTGCCGTATTTTATGACCTAGGACCTTGAGCGTATTAAGAAGTATGGATAGTGAACATCCTTGCGTTATTCTAGTCTTAGGCAGAAAGCTTTCAGTATTTCCCCACAGAGTATGCTTGCTGTAAATTTTTTGTAGATACTCTTTATTGGATTAAGGAAGTTTCCTTCTATTACTAGTCTTCTAAGAGTTTTATCATGAATTTTACCAAATGTTTCTCTTCTTTTGAGATAATGATACAGTTTTCCCCTTTATTCTCTTAGTATAGCTTAATATAGCATTGATTGATTTTCCAAGTTAAAACTTTGGATTTCTTACATAAACCAGACTTGGTTGTCATGCATTATTCTTTTTATATATTACTAGATCCAATTTGCCAGATTTAAAAAATATTTTTAGGACTACTTCATGAGAGAAATTAGGCTATAATTTTTCCTTTCTTGTAATGAAATTGTCAGATTTTGATTATCAAGGTTATGCTGGTCTCATACAAAAGTTAGGAATATTTTTTTTTTCTGTATTCAAGAGTTTATGTAAAATTGGTGCTATTTTTCCTTAAATGTTTAGGGGAATTCACCAGTGAAGCTGTCTGGATCTAGTGTTTTCTTTGTGGAAGGTTTTTAATTAGAGATTCAATTTCTTGAGTAGAGTAGGACTTTTCAGATTTTCTCTTTCGTTTTGTAACAGTTTCATCTAGACCTTTAATTTGTTAACACGAATTTCATAACATCCTTTTATTATCTCTATGTTTGTGAAATCTAAATTATGTCCCCTATTTCATTTCTGATATTGGTATCTTGTGCCTTTAATCAGCCTTGCCTAGGAGTTTATGCATTTTATTAATTTTTTTCCAAGAACTAACTTCTGGCTTTATTAATTTTCTCTATTGTGTATGTGTTTTCCATTTCATTGATTTCTGCTTTTTTCTTTATTATTTCCTTCCTCTAATTTTAATTTTCTGGGGGTTATTTACTTAGTCATTATGATTTTTTTTTTTTTTTTTTTTAATTTTAGCAATTTCATGTATCTTTATTTATTTTATTTATTTATGGCTGTGTTGGGTCTTCGTTTCTGTGTGAGGGCTTTCTCTAGTTGTGGCAAGCGGGGGCCACTCTTCATCGCGGTGCGCGGGCCTCTCACTATCGCGGCCTCTCTTGTTGCGGAGCACAGGCTCCAGACGCGCAGGCTCAGTAATTGTGGCTCACGGGCCTAGTTGCTCCGCGGCATGTGGGATCTTCCCAGACCAGGACTCGAACCCGTGTCTCCTGCATTGGCAGGCAGATTCTCAACCAGTGCGCCACCAGGGAAGCCCCATTATGATTTTTTGAGATAAATACTCAAAACAGCGACTTTCAACTTTATTTTTTTGTGTGTATACATTTAAGTCTATAGTTTTCCCTCTAAGCATCTTTTATTTCCCCCACAAGTTTTGATATGTTGTATTTTCATTGTCATTCAATAAAAAATATTTTCTAATTTTCATGGTAATTTTTTTCTTGACCCACGGGCTTATAAGTATATAGCTTAATTTTCAAATATTTGGGAATTTTTCTCCCTAGCTTTAAGACAGAAATTTCTGTTTAACTCTTTAGTCTCTTAGCAGCTCCTTTCTGCTTGGTGTTTTGGTCTCATAGTTTTCTCTTGCTTGTGCATAGCTTAGGAATTGACAAATACTTTTTTTTAATTTTATTTTTGGCTGCGTTGGGCCTTTGTTGGGTCTTTGTTGCTGTGCGCAGGCTTTTCTCTGTTTGCGGCCAGCGGGGGCTACTCTTCGTCGCGGTGCGTGGGCTTCTCATTGTGGTGGCTTCTCTTGTTGCAGAGCACAGGCTCTAGGCGCGTGGGCTTCAGTAGTTGCAGTACACAGGCTCAGTAGTTGTGGCACACGGGCTTAGTTGCTCCACAGCATGTGGGATCTTCCCGGACCAGGGATCGAACCTGTGTCCCCTGTATTGGCAGGCGGATTCTTAACCACTGTGCCACCGGGGAAGCCCAGGATTTGACAAATACTTCAAGGTGAAATTATGCACAAAATATTGGTCTTGTTTGTCTATTAAGTATTCTCTTCCGGGTCATTGTCTGGCTGCCTTGGTAGCTTTGAATTACAGTTTTTGTCTCTTCAGTCAGTTGAGGACTACCACAGTTTCTAGGTTGCCAGTTTCTGCGTGGCATTTATGCCCTGTGAAGCAAATCAGCAAATATCCCAAGGGGAAAAGTGGTGACAAATATAGGGCTTCATCTCAATACATTTCCCTTCTCAAGCACTGACTGCCTCAACTGTTCTCTGTTAACATGAAATAGCTATTTTATGTACTGTTTCATCTATAGTTGTTCTCTGACGTAGGCTATTCCATCCTACAGACTTCTTAATATTTTTATGTAGTCAAATAATGTTTCTTTTTTTGCTGTTATGTATTTTCTTTTCTGTTATACATATTATTTCTGTATTAATATTTTTCAAAAATGTTTTAGGGAGAGCTCCCCTTATGTTCTCTATTTTGCTGTTGAGTGTGTGTGCGTGTGTGTGTTTTCTGTATAGAGATTAGGAAATATTAAATTCTGCATTTACTTTTTCCCCTCCAATTTTCCTAATTCATTTCATAATAAAACGATATTTATTGACCTTCCCTATTTAGGATAAGAATGTTAGCATGGTGTTCCATCCTTTCAACCTTTCCAGCCCACTTTATGGTAACTGATTATGCACCCACATAACATACTACAAAAACACAACTATATTAGACTTAATTATAGGTTGTATTGGATTTAGTGTTTATCACCAGTTCTTTTATTATACACCTTCTTGAATTCTTTATTTTGATTCACTCATTTGTTGACTTTATTCTTGATTACTTTCTTTAAATAGATAATATGGTATATATCTGAGAACGTTTTTCCTGATCTGAAGACTTCTTTTTTCAACTAAGGAAATTTTATTATACAGGCGTACCTTGGCGATATTGTGTGTTGCAGACCACAACAATAAATTAAATATCGCAATAAAGTGAGCCATACAAATTTTTTGGTTTCCCAATGCACATAAAAGTTATGTTTACACTATATTATAGTCTGTTAAGTACAATAGCATTATGTCTAAAAAAAACAAAGTACATACCTTAATTTAAAAAGACTGTATTGCTAAAGAATGCTAACTAACATCTGAGCCTTCTGCGAGTCCTAATCTTTTTGCTGGTGGAGGGTCTTGCCTCGATGTTGACGGCTGCTGACTGGTCAGGGTGGTGGTTGCTGAAGGTTAATGTGGCTGTGGCAACTTCTTTCTTTTTTTTTATTTTTTATTTTCACTTTTTAAAATTTTGGCTGCGTTGGGTCTTCGCTGCTATGCGCAGGCTTTCTCTAGTTGCGGTGAGCAGGGGCTACTCTTTGTTGCGGTGCACAGGCTTCTCATTGCGGTGGCTTCTCTTGTTGCGGAGCATGGGCTCTAGGCGCGCGGGCTTCAGTAGTTGTGGCATGCGGGCTCAGTAGTTGCGGCATGCGGGCTTAGTTGCTCCACGGCATGTGGGATCTTCCCAGACCAGGGCTCAAACCCGTGTCCCCTGCATTGGTAGGTGGATTCTTAACCACTGCGCCACCAGGGAAGTCCTGTGGCAATTTCTTAAAATAAGATAATAATGAAGTTTGCCACAGTGATTGACTCTTTCAGGAACCATTTCTCTGTAGCAGGCAATGCTGTTTGATAGCATTTTACCCACAGTAAAACTTCTTTCAAAATTGGAGTTAGTCCTCTCTCACCCTGCCACTGCTTTATCAATTCAGTTTATGTAATATTGTAAATCCTTTGTTGTCATGTCAACAGTCTTCACAGCATCTTCAACAGGAGGAGGTTCTGTCTCAAGAAACCACTTTCTTTGCTCACCTGTAGAAGCACCTCCTCATCTGTTCAAGTTTTATCATGAGATTGCAGCAATTCAGTCACATCTTCAGGCTCCACTTCTAATTTTAGTTCTCTTGCTATTTCCACCACATCTGCAGTTACTTCCTCCCCTGAAGTCTTTGACCCCCTCAAAGTCATGCATGAGGGTTACAGTTTACTTCCTCCAAACTCTCTTTAATATTGATATTTTGAACTCGTTCCATGAATCATGGATGTTTTTAATGGCATCTAGAATGGTGACTCCTTTCCAGGTTTTCAGTTTACTTTGCCCAGATGCAAATCGCTATGCAAATAGCGATTCAGAGGAATCGCTACTGTCTGTGGTAGCTATAGCCTTACAAAATGTTCTTCTTAAATAATAAGGCTTGAAAGTCTAAATTACTCTTTGATCCATGGGTTATGGAATGGATGTCCTGTTAGCAGCCATGAAAACAACTGTACATCTTCATGAGCGCTCTTGGATGACCAGGTACATTGTCAAGGAACAATATTTTGAAAAGAATCTTTTTTTCTGAGCAGTAGGTCTCAACAGTGGGCTTAAAATATTCAGTCAACCATGTTGTCAATAGACTGTGCTGTCATCCAGGCTTTTTTGTTCCATTTATAACACAGAGTAGATTTAGCATAATTCTAAAGGGCCCTAGGATTTTCAGAATGGTGAATGAGCATTGGCTCCAACTTAAAGTCACCGGCTACATTAGCCCCTAACAAGAGTGTCAGGCTGTCCTTTGAAGCTTTAAAGCCGGGCATTGACTTCTCCTCTCTAACTATCAAAGTCCTAAATGGCATCTTCTTCCAGTAGAAGGCTATTTGTCGACACTTGTCTACATTGAATATCTGTTGTTTCATGTAGCCACCTTCATTAATTATCTTAGCCAGATCTTCTGGATAACTTGTTGTAGCGTCTACATCAGCACTTGTTGCTTCACCTTGCCCTTTTATGTCACAGAGGTAGCTTCTTTCCTTAAACCTCCTGAACCACCTTCTGCTAGCTTCAGACTTTTCTTCTGTAGCCTCCTCATCTCTTTCAGCCTTCATAGAATTGAAGAGAGTTAGGGCCTTGCTCTGGATTAGTCTTTGTCTTCAGGGAATGTTGTGGCTGGTTTGATCTTCTATCCAAACCACTCAGACTTTCTCCATATCAGCATTAAGGCTGTTTCGCTTTCTTATTATTTGTGTGTTCACTGGAGTAGCACTTTTAATTTCCTTCAGGAACTCTTCCTTTGCATTCACAACTTGGCTACTGTTTGGTACAAGAGACCTAGCTTTTGACATGCCTTCTTACTCAGCATAATCATTTCTGCTTTTGATTTAAAGGGAGAGATGTTTGACTGTTCTTTCACTTGAACACTTAAGAGGCCACTATAGGGCTGTTGTTTTCATTTTTTTTAGTAAATTTATTTATTTTATTTTTGGCTGCATTGGGTCTTCGTTGCTGCGCGCGGGCTTTCTCTAGTTGCGGCGAGTGGGGGCTACTCTTCGTTGCGCTGCACGGGCTTCTCATTGTGGTGGCTTCTCTTGTTGAGAAGCATGGGCTCTAGGCGCACAGGCTTCAGTAGTTGTGGCACGCAGGCTCAGTAGTTGTAGCTTGCGGGCTTTAGAGTGCAGGCTCAGTAGTTGTGGCGCACGGGCTTAGTTGCTCTGTGGTATGTGGTATGTGGGATCTTCCCAGACCAGGGCTCAAACCTATGTCCCCTGCATTGGCAGGCAGATTCTTAACCACTGTGCCACCAGGGAAGCCCAACTATAAGGTTGTTAATTGGCCTAATTTCAATACTGTTGTGTCTCAGGAGGAGACAGAGAGAGATGGGGAACGGCCGATCAGTGGAGCAGTCAGAACACACACAACATTTATCAATTAAGTTCGCTGTCTTATGGGTGTGGTTCATGGGGCTCAAAACTATTACAGTAGTAACATCAGAGGTCACTGATCACAGATCATCATAACAAGTATAGTAATAATGAAAAAGTTTAAACTATTGAGAGAATTACCAAAATGTGACACAGAGACACAAAGTGAGCAAATGCAGTTGAAAAATGACAGCAACAGACTTGTTGATGCAGGGTTGCCACAAACCTTCAATTTGTAAAAAATGTATCTGCGAAGCATAATAAAGCGAGGTATACCTGTAGTCTTGAATTATTGCATCATCCTATTTCTTATTGTTAGTTCTTCAGGAACACTAGTTACCTGTATGTTGGTCTCTGCTTTTTATCATCCATTTTAATCACCTTAAACATTTTAATTCTTTTGTCTTTATTTGTCATTCTGAGAAAGATACATGAATTTTCAGCCCCATCTCTCTTCTGATCTTACGCAGTTCCAGTTATGTTCTGTTCTTTTTTTTTTCTCTAAAATGCATGTTTTAAGTTTGTAATTGTATTTTTTCTTCTTTACAATCTTTACTTATCCAGAGATTGCAAATGAACCACGGGGCCAGGTCTGGCAGGTTGATAAATTTTGTGTGTGATATTCTAAAAATTTATATTAAAAATTAGGGCGTTTTATGTTAAAATCTGATTTATAGCTTCCTAAACCAAATTTCTAGTGTTTTGCAGTCTCTTATTTAGATTGTTTTTACCAGCCTTGGAAGGAATCTCCTGGCATCTTTTATGAGGAATAGCATTTATTCCTGGTTAAATTTAAGCTGTTTGGAATTTTCTCTTCCCAGAAACAGTGAATGAGAAAACTATAGCATGTGATATGCTGCTTCCACAGCTCTTCCAATCTTAGCTTCTGACCTCTGCTAATTTCAAAATCCCACAATGAAAGCACTGTGCCATCTATTTCTACCTCTAAATATTCCATAGTTTGATTACAGCCTCAGACAGATGGGGAATGGAGAGGTAACGATAGCTCTGGCTGCCACTGTAAGCACTTCTCCAACTCTCCTCTTTCTGGGAAACAGAATACTCAGGGCGAATGGATAGAAAAATCCAGGGATCTTTCTGTGATCTCAGGGTTTCATCTAAGCTTTGATTTATTAATGATTTTAACACTTACATATTAGGTGAACCTTAGATGAATTTAGTAAAACTTTTAAATTAAATATATGCTAAAATTATATATGCTGAGATTTTTCTACCTCATTGTTACTTTACATCTTTCACATTTGAATTCACATTATTATGGGGAGAATTACAAAGTTAGGAATTGCAGTGAAGTTCCTTTATTGAGGTTTATGTTTTTATTTCTGCAGGTCCTGCTCAGTCTGGAATTCTGTCAGATCGTGAAGTGGTAAACCTCTTTCTTCATTTTACTGTCAATCCTAAGCCCCGAGTTGAATACATTGATCGACCAAGATGCTGCCTCAGAGGAAAGGAATGCTGCATCAATAGATTCCAGCAAGTAGAGAGCCGGTGGGGTTACAGTGGAACGAGTGATCGAATCAGGTATCTGCATATTGTAGATTTGGGGGTGGGGTGGGGAGGGGCAGCGGCTCGCATTTGGCTTTTATGTTCATATTGTGGGAGATAATTAACCACATTTTATTTTATACTTTGTTTAATACATTTCTAACTTGATACAACAGTCAAGAAGTCAGTGAGGCTTACTGGTCTCTCCACTGAATTATGAGTGAGGGAATCTCTTAGGAAACAAGTAGAGTAAGAAAGGATTGACTTGGGCCTTCTATTTTGTGAGTTTTGTTTGGATTGCCACTGCTGGTGAGCTGAAGTCTAGACCTTAATTGATCAAACACTATTTTTACAGTCTCAGGGCTATAATTTAATACATTTACTCTTACTTGGTTTAGTGTGAGATTTTTATTTGCATAGATGTTGCATGGAAAATATCTCAGTATACATTTATAAGAACTTTGAATGGGAAAAATTTTTTTTAATTTAAAAAGATGCATGCATATAATCCTTTTGGAATTTATATTTGCTCTACTGTGTTTCTTTAGGTTAAATGTCAAAATAGAATATGTACCTGTTTTCATAAAACATGCCTTTTGGATTTTCATTTATTTAATATTAATAGCACTTTGGTATAAAACTAGAAACTAACAAGAAGTTTGTTTAAAACTAGAACTCCAAGAGGGAGAGGACTCTTACAAATATTGGGTTAAAATGGAAATAAAAATGCATTTGTAGACTATTTAGTAATAATTCACAATGAGAATACTATATGTGAGAACTTACGGGATGAGGCCAAAGTGTCACACAGAGAATTAGCAATAATTAACTACTTTTATTAAATAAATTAGAGTAGAAATAAATGATTTCAGCATTAACCCAAGAAGCTAGAAAATGAATAGCAAAAGAACCATATGAAAAGAGAAAGGAAATAGGTAAATGTAGAAATTAATGAATTAAAAATAGTAGAATTGTTAAATATAAGCTGGTTCCTGAAAAAGACCAATAAAATAAGCAAACCTCTGGCAAAGGTAATAAAGAAAACATACTTACATCTACAGATAATAATGGGAATATAATAATATTCTGAGGAAATTTTAATTTTAATTCTGGGTTTACTCTGTGCTAATAAATTGAACATCTTGATGGAATGGATCATTTTATAGGCAAATATAAATTATCAAAATTGACTGAAGAAGAAAGCCTGAATAGACCAATTACCATGGAAGAAATTAAAAGTTATCAAAGAACTGTCCCTTCACAAGGTGGTTTTGACAGGTGAGTTTTATCAAACATTCAGGGAACAGTTTGTTTCGTTGAACATTCAAAGAAGAAAATACTTTTTGGTTAATTATTGAAAGAAGCATAATCCTTACACAGGAATCTGACAAGGCAAAAAATTTTCTAGGTCAATCTCACTTATATAGAAAAGAAATAAAATAGTGTATTGAATCTAGCAGTACCTTAAAAGAATAATACTATAACAGCAAATAGATATAAATAAACTATAGTCCAATTTTTTATAAAAAGTGATAAATCAGGGTCGGAAAAATACATCCAGTGGAGATAAATATGCAAGATCCATGTTCTGACATCTTACGTTTGGTTCTAAAGCTATAAAGTTACAGAAATTGAACAGTTTATCACATGAAAAGTACACATATTGCTCAGGAGAAGGGTGGCTATTTCAGATACAGAGACTTAAGAGAAGTTTCTCCTGTGGTTTCTTAGAAAGGGGACACTGAGCAGTGCAATGACATCATTTAAAATAACATCCATCCAACTGAGTTTTGTAAGGCTATTCCTAATAACGTCCATCAATGCAAAAGGAGTGCAAAAAAAAAAAAAGGCAGATGAGAGTTTGTTTGGAAATTGAAAGAATGGCGCAATACTAGGAAATATATCACTATAATTCACCACGGTAGCAGATCAAAGAAAAAAAATTTATTTTGATAGATGTCAAAAAGACTTTTGATAAAATTTTACCCTCGATCCAGATATAACCATTAATAGGCTAGGTCTAGAAGAATACTTCTTTAACATGATAGACTATTGAAACCTCAAGATAGGGATGCCTGGTAACCTTGCTATTTTTCAGTAGTGTTCTTAAAACTCTGATTGACGTAGGTATAAAGATAAAGAAATATAGGTAATTAATACAACGTTGTAAATCAACTATACTTCAATATAAACAGACAAAAAGAAATATTGGAGAGGAAGAGGTGTTTTTCATTTTTTGCAGATAACGTCTACATTAGTAGTTCTTCACTCCATCAGACCTAGTTCTCCCTTTTTTGTAGTAAATATTTTGTATTCCCCCTTTATTAACCTGAAATGAAATTCATAGATAATGTGCTTCATTTTTTAAAAATGATATAATGGCCTAGTTGTAATGTAAAGGACAGTGAATGTAACTGATAGTAAAATCAAATGTGTACTTCAATATGTAGACACTTGGGCAGCACCGGAAGACAAACAAGCAGTCAGAGATAGTACCTGTACGCACCAGCACACTGAGACAGCTGTAGGTGCAGGGAACAGGTGTATTATACTCATGTCCCAAATACCATGAGCAGCACTGCTGCCAATTTTGTCATTTTCTTTAAAAGTTTCAAATAAAGCAAAGTACAGTCCATCCTGTTTATCCAGTTTCCATATTTGAGAACTCATCTACTCGCTAGAATTTAATTATAACCCCCAAATCAATACCAGCAGCGCTTTCTTAGTCATTCACAGGAAAGATTTTAGTTGCCTGGGAGCATGCTTCTGTGTGAGATCAAACAAGGAGGATGCTCTACCTTCTTATTTCAGCGCTCATACAGAGATGGAGATGGTAGGGGGCAGTGCAGTGCAGGACACTACAGCTCTGTGGCCATGGGACAGTTTGAATCCCAGCTCTGGCATCTGTTCGTGGGGTGGCCTCAGGCAAGTCACTTAACACTCCTTAATTCCATTTCTCTTTTGTGAAACACAGAAAATGGAATATACTAGAATGAGTCGTTCTTAGGATTTAAGATTAGAATCCACATGAGTGGTGTGTGAGTGTGTGTGTGTGTGTGTGTGTGTGTGTGTGTGTGTGTGTGTGTGTGTGTGTACACATTCCCCCTAAGAGCAGTGGTTTAGTATTTGCTAATTCTGTGTTTGCACCAACTATAAAATATAACTACCACAAATAATGAGAAATGACTGTATGGTATTTCCTCGATTTGTATAGTAGTCACCTCTTGTAAAAGTCAGTGAATATTAAAATTGCTGTGAAAATCTTGGTTTATTAATAAAAAGGGATTAAGTTCAAGTCTCATAGTTAAAAACAGGTTTTTCATCTACATGAATTGACAGGACACTTGAAAGTTGGTTGGGATTCTTTGTTTTGGGAGACTTTCCTAAGTATTGCAGTAAATCTGGCGTCCCTGGCTCCCTGTCAGTGGTGCTTCATATCCTTTGTGAAAACAGAGCCTGCCTCCTTGGGCATAGAACTCCTTTTGAGAACAGCTAGTCCACCCAGACAGCCTCAGGATCAGTAAAAATCTATTAGAACCAATAAAAAAAGAGTAGTGGCAACTTACAAAACGTATGTGCAAAAACCAGTGATGTTCCTGTGTCATTAAAATTCAGTTACAGAGATGGGTGGTGTTGATGGTTAACAACAGTGTGAATTACTTAATGCCACTGAATTGTGCACTTTAAAATGCTTAAGATGGTACATTTTGTTATATATTTTGCCACAATAAAAAAATTTTAGGGAATTCCCTGGCGGTCCAGTGGTTAGGACTTGGCGCTTTCAGGGCGGTGGCCCGGGTTCAATGCCTGGTTGGGGAACTAAGATCCCGCAAGCCGCGCAATGCAGCAAAAAAAAAAATTAATGTTTTAATTTTCAGTTAAAATGGTGAGTAAAAACGGACCCCACTTGCAATAGTAACAAATAACATAAAGTAGCAGGGGTAAATCCTATAGGAAATGTACAGTATGGTATCTTTATAAAGAACTGGAGAACTTCGACTGGAATCAGACAGTGTCTTTCCAAACTAACCTTTCTGAGTTAGGCAGTTCCTTGTAGAAGTCATATGTTTTTGGTAGGGAGGAGTGGGTTGGCAAAATTATTCTCTAATTAATCTGCAAAAGTAAAGGTTTCTGGGGCTTCCCTGGTGGCACAGTGGTTGAGAATCTGCCTGCTAATGCAGAGGACATGGGTTCGGGCCCTGGTCTGGGAAGATCCCACATGCCGCAGAGCAACTAGGCCCGTGAGCCACAGCTACTGAGCCTGTGCTCTAGAGCCCGCGTGCCACCACTGCTGAGCCCGCGTGCCACAGCTGCTGAGGCCCGCGCGCCTAGAGCCCGTGCTCCACGACCGGAGAGGCCACCGCAATGGGAGGCCCACGCACCGCAGCGAAGAGTAGCCCCCACTCAACACAAGTAGAGGGAGCCCGTGCACAGCAACGAAGACCCAACGCAGCCAAAAATAAAAATTAAAAAAAAAAAAGTAAAGGTTTCTTTTTTAAAAGAGTGGTATTAATCAAATATGAAAAATATTGTAAAGCTATTATAGAATGTTATACGGAACATACTACAGAGTTCAGAAACCAACCTAATGTAAATGAACATTTAGAATGTGAGGAAGGATTAACCACTGGGAAAATAAAGTTAGATCTTTACTGATGCCATCTTCCAATATTTGTATAAATTATAATTTTAACATTAAAAGAAAGGAAACCGTGAAAGTGCCAGAACAGAATGTTTATTTATTATGAGGATGAGATAGGCCTCTCTGAACTTGGCATAGATCATAATTTGACTACAAATAATTCAAAATGTTACATCCAAAACCACCATAAAGTTAAAAGATAAATGACAAATAGGAAAGTTTTTGTAATGGATGTTACTGACAAAGCATATAATAACTATATAACATGGTCTTTCGAATCCACATGAAAAAGACACTCATCAGCAGAGAAAAATGGGAAAAGAACGTGAGTGGGTTTTTCATTAAAGAGAAAATCCAGTAGATAGTAAGCATATGAGCAAATGCGTTAACTCGGTAATCAAATATAAATAGAATTTGTCAATTATCAGTTTCTCAACAGCAAAAAGAAATGAAGATACTTGTGGTTGTTGAGAGTGAGATAGAAATGATCTTCATTCCTTGTTGGGTGTAAAGTTTTATAATCTTCCCAGAAAGCAATTTGATAAAGTTCATCTAAGGCCTTAAGAATATGCCTTTCATTTTCCCCAGAAAATCTACTTCCAGGAATTTATTCTAGGAAATAATGAAGGCACTGTGAAATGATTTAGCTGTAAGATTGTTCATCATGGCATTGTTATATAATAACAAAAATTGCAAATAACCTAGATTATTTAACAAGTAGGAATTGTTTAAATATAATGAATCAGTAGTAGTTTTTTACCTTTTTACATGACGTTACAAAAATATATATATTCTGACATGGTTTTTAAAATAATACATATATGTTCATAGAAAAAAGTCTGTTTTTCTATTGTTTAAAAACAGAACTAAAAGTCTGAAAAGGAAGTGCACCAAATTGAAAATGAAGTTGTCTCTAGATGGTAGATTTAGAGATGCTTTAAATTTTTCCTCTTGTTTGCTTAGCCACATTTTCTAACTTTTTTTAAACAGAGAATATATTGCTTTTTTATAATAAAAAATTATATTATAAATAATATATTTAAACAATTTTAAGGTGATCCTCATACTGGGAGTTTAACATAGTGATTAAGAGTGTGACCTTTTGATCCATGCAGACCTGGGGTTGTGTCCCAGCTCTGCTACACATTTTGATCCAGGCAAGTTAATTTCTCTAAACCTCAGTTTCTTCAGCTATAAAAACAGGATGATAAAAATCATACTGTGTTACTTAGTTTATAGAGCTGTTATGATGACTAAAGGAAATAATTTATGTAAAGAACTGAAGCTCGGTGCCTGGCACAGGAAGTGCTCATAAAGTGGTAATGGTATGGTAGTAATAATAATAAAACTTGAACTTGTTACTTCAGTTCTTAAAGTATGAAATGTTGAGGATAACTGCTTTATATTATAGATTATCTCTTATTATACAGTCATTTAGTGCCATTTGTGCTTGATGCTAGTTTTTATACATTTATAAAATGGAGTAAGGTGGGTCTATTTCTTAACTATGGTGACTAGACTGGATTTGCTAATTGTTCTAGTGTGAAATCTCATTCTGATCCACCTGTGTAACTTAGGTCCTGTCCCCAGACCTCCACCACCAACTCTGTTACAGCAGCCTGCTTCCTTCACAACTCTTATCACAATTTATAATTAATGATTTATCCCTTTGTTTACTTATTTATTATCAGTGTCCTCCATTAGGCTATAAGTGCAGTAGGGGCAGAGACTGTCTTGTTGACCATTATTTCCCCAGTGCCAGGCCCAGTAAGTATTCATCGAGCTGAAGAATTGTCAGAGTTTGGGACGCTGCACATCAGGTCTGATGGCTGACACATCTCTCGTCATGAAGGAGATGTGCAGACAGATTTGGACTAAAATTATCATTACAACAAAAGTGGGTATTTAGGTTAAATAAATTACTTGGCTCAAAAATGTACAGTACAGAAAACAGATTCTACTTAAGTTCCCAATAAGTTACTCTAGCAAGAGTTTTTTGGTAAGCAGATGACATTTCCAAGGATGTTTAATTTTTGATAGTTTTCTTTATTATGAGCAAAATTAGATGTTCTGAGTAACACTTAAAAAATGTATAAGCCTTTGGAGTATGAATGCTTACTGAATTATGTATGTTATTTTATATTTGGCCTCATTCTCTCAGGTTCACAGTTAATAGAAGAATCTCTATAGTCGGATTTGGTTTATATGGATCTATTCATGGTCCCACGGATTATCAAGTGAATATACAGGTACACTTTTTTTTGCCCACTGTATACCATCTGAAATATATAACAGGTGTCATTTTATGGTAAGATATTGTTTCGGCAAAATCCAAATTTCAGTATAATTATCACAGGCATCAGAAAGCCTATTAGTATTTTAAGCCTAGAGGGTTCCATTTTACAATTGATCTAAAAAGTGTAGTTTCAGAAAATTGAGGTCCTGGGGTCCTTAACAGAAGCATTAACATATAAGGAGCTCTCCTTTGTCCAGGAAATGCTTCTATTAGTTCTTCCTGCTGTGTACTGACTGTCTCAAAACACCCACCTGCTTTTTTCATGGTACTTTGAACTCTAGGGCTTGAAACTGTCTAATTTCCTATAACTACTGGTAACACCTCTGATTTCTGATTGTCTGACCATACCCTGCCCCATTCTTAGATCTGCTCCACCTCAGTTCTTTCAGATACAGCACGATTACTTAATCTCGAAGAAAGTGAAGCACCTCTCTCCTTCCCTTTCAGTCAACCAGTGTTCTCCACACTTTTTTTTTTTTTTAAACATCTTTATTGAAGTATAATTGCTTTACAATGGTGTGTTAGTTTCTGCTTTATAACAAAGTCAATCAGTTATACATATACATATGTTCCCATATCTCTTCCCTCTTGCATCTCCCTCCCTCCCACCCTCCCTATCCCACCCCTCTAGGTGGTCACAAAGCACCGAGCTGATCTCCCTGTGCTATGCGGCTGCTTCCCACTAGCTATCTATTTTACATTTGGTAGTGTATATATGTCCATGACACTCTCTCACCCTGTCACATCTCACCCCTCCCCCTCCCCATATCCTCAAGTCCATTCTCTCTTAGGTCTGTGTCTTTATTCCCGTCTTTTGATTGCACATCCCAGTTAGTAAAATTATTTTTGAAACACATCTACATTGTACTTTTATTTACTATACACATATACCTATGCAATACTATACTTATTTTATATTATACATAAATTAAAACACAAAAATAGAAATGAAAAAAGGAAGTAAACAATGTTTCAGACTTCTTTCAGCTGAAAAAACTGCTCTCTCTAAAATGTTAATTAATATACTATTTTTAATAGTAAAAACATTGGTGAACTTTGTGATCAAAATGCATCATTGACTTTCAAGATACACAACAATTCAAAGATCTGGTCTGGTCTGGGGACTTAACTGGTGGCACAGTGGTTCAGAATCTGCCTGCCAGTGCAGGGAACACGGGTTCAAGCCCTGGTCCAGGAAGATCCCACATGCCGTGGAGCAACTAAGCCCGTGCGCCACAACTACTGAGCCTGCATGCCACAACTACTGAAGCCCTCGTGCTTAGAGCCCGTGTTCCGCAACAAAGACAAGCCACCGCAATGAGCAGCCCACGTACTGCAATGAAGAGTAGCCCCTGCTCGCCGCAACTAGAGAAAGCCCGTGTGCAGCAAGGAGGACCCTACACAGACAAAAATATAGATCTGGTCTGATGACAGCCAAAAAAGATACTTCACTACCTCACAAAGACACCTTGTTCCAAATGGAAGAATTGCTTTATTGGCTGTGCTAATGAAATCATGCTCATTTTTAAATTCTATCGACTAATGTTTATAGTGAAATTCAGCTATAAATTAAATCATTCATGTCAATTCCTTGCTCTTATAAACCAATTAGAAAGTTTGTTTTAATATTTTTAATAAATAGGGTCAAAAGCCACTGAAATTGTTTATTTGAAAGATTTTAAAGGTTAGGAAATTTTGTTTCTATAATTTTTAATGCCAAAAAACCACAGCAGACCTCTCGGGTATAAAAGATTTTCATGATCACTCCCCATTTTACTTTATATATTGTTAAGATCCTATCCATAGGATCCATAAGCCCACTTAAGCAGGCTGTATAATCTGCAGGCCTGGGAAGGAGTGAGGGCCCCACAGTCATTCTCTTCAGTTGTGGAACCCCTGTCTTCCTTCAGCGCCCCTCACGTATTACATGAGACACCAGATTCCTTGTGTACAGTCTGAGGGAGGGCATCGGGGTTATAGGTATATTAAAATGATAAAATACAAAATGAATAGAAGTAGGACTTCTCTTTATTTTCTTCCGCCCAGTGGCTAGTCTCATGCACCCTCTAGATAACACTACCAGATAGACCTGCCTGGGTTTGAATCTCAGCTCTACCATCTCCAGGGTGTGACTGGGGGCAAATTAGGTAACCTCTCTGAGCCACAGTGTCCTTGTTTACTTTGACAGTAGTGGTACCTCCATTATGTTTTTGTGAGGACCGGTTGAGATGATGCATGTAAAGTGTTTGGAACATAGTCTGTTGCTGTCGTTGTTGCTGTAGTTGTATAATTTGAGTCTCACAGTAGCCTTAGGAAGAAGGCAAACAAGGTTTTTTCCCAAAATAAAAGAAAACTGAGGCTTGGAGAAGTGAAGTGGTTTACTCTAGATTACACTGCCACAACGAAATCCTATGTCTTACTACTTTATTCCAGGGCACCATCATGTCTTTTTTTTTTTTTTTTTTAATTGAACTGTGATATACTATAGTCCCTCAGTATCTGCAGGGGATTGGTTCTAGGACCCCCTGTGGATACCAAAATCCACAGATGCTCAAAGCCCCTTATATAAAATGACGTAGTACAGTCAGTCCTCCACATCCACAGGTTCTGCATCTGCGTATACAGGGGGCCGGCCGACTGTACATACAGAAAAGTAGACATAAGTGGTACGTATGGCTCCCTTTTCATAAACTGTGAACACACTTGTGTAACCAGCAGCCTGATCAAGGAACAGGGTATTACAGCACTCCAGACATCCCCTTGTGATCTTTTCTGGTCACTATCCCACCTGAGGTGGCCACTGTCCTGATCTCTCGCTGCATGTACTGGTTTAGCCTGTTTTACTCTTACCGTTTTTACCTGATATATGCAAAAAGATGGCTTTGTGAGCCTTGGCCTCCACACATACTGTTCCCTTGCATGAAGACTTTTCCCTTATGACCTGGTAACCTCTGAGTTGAGCTTTTAAAACTCTCTTCTGTGGAGCCTCCCCACTTCGTGACAAAATCAGTTTTTCCTCTCCTCCTCCACTCCATCTTATGCATAGCTCTCTACTGCAGGTGCTGTACTGAATTGTCATTGTTTACTTGTCTTCTCTAATGACTAGAAGCTCCCTGAGGGTGTCCCTCAGTGCCTGGCACAGATTATGGAACTAAATCGAAAAGACGGAATTTTCATATTTTGAATATCCACATAGGAAATGCTACAGGAATTTCCCAGCGACAAGACATAGGCTAGCAAGGAGTAAAGGCTCATTTCCCTCAGGTATCTAAAATCCACACAGTCTAAAACACCAGTTCCCAAGCCATGTGTCTTTTTTAGAAGCTCCTCTCTCCTGCAGCCAAGGCCCAGTTATCTAACATCCTCCCCATCCTTACTGCGGTAAATGCATTTTCTGACAGCGTGTTTAAAGCCATCTTTGGTGGTTAGAGACAGTAGAGAAAAATTACAGCAGAGAGATGTAGTAGTCTATTCTGCTGTGCTGAAGGGCTTCATACTCTCTTCTGCGAAACTTTGTTTTAACTTTAATTTCTCTTTTAAAAATTACAGATCATTGAATATGAAAAAAAACAAACCCTGGGACAAAATGATACTGGATTTAGTTGTGATGGGACTGCTAACACATTCAGGGTCATGTTCAAAGAACCCATAGAGATCCTACCCAACGTGTGCTACACAGCATGCGCAACGCTCAAAGTAAGAGTCTTCCTGAATGTTCCAGGTGGTGAGCTGGCGGGGCCCGCGGTCTCCTCTTGCATGTTACAGAGAGCATGTTTCAGTAGAAGCTGAGAGTCACTAACAGTACAGCCTTGCCGGAAGCAGGGAAGGTAGGAAGGTGGGAGTTAAAATATTCCACTGCTTTGAGAAGAGCAGTGCCTCAGCAGAGCTCTGCTCTGAAAGAAATAGTTCTTCATAAGAAATAGCCCTGTGTTTGAGTAGGAGATTGGAAGTTTGACAGAAGATAAAATAAGACAATTATCTCCTTAAAACCATTTCACTGTCCTCTGATAGCTGAGCTCTACATTCAGTATTTTTAGTCATTAATTAGCTTGTAGAAAAAAACTACATTTTTCCTTAAATGACTTGGCATAAATTTTTATACAAGAGCTATAACGAAATACAGTAGATCGGTAATATAATTAAAATACCACATTAAATTGAGTGCTTATTAAATGAAAATTACTAATGAACCTTTTGTTCTCATTTAGGGTCCAGATTCCCACTATGGCACAAAAGGACTGAAGAAAGTAGTGCATGAAACACCTACTGCTAGCAAGACTGTTTTTTTCTTTTTTAGTTCCCCTGGCAATAATAATGGCACTTCAATAGAAGATGGACAAATACCAGAAATAATATTTTATACATAATTCAGCATTATAATACATCCTGGCTAAATAGTACCATACAGTCTAGTCTCAAAGGCATAAAAAACTGGCCACAGAAAAGAGTTTCGTGTTATGAATATTTATAACTGTAAGATAAGAGACATTTTAGTTTCTTAGAAAAGATAGATAAGTGTTGACTTAAATCTCTGCATGATTTAAAGGGAGATTTTCCATTCTCTTATAACCTTAGGGGAAAAAAGAACCGGTTTAATTGTTTAAAAAAAAAAAACAGCTATTTCAGCTTTATCTTGCATAGTTTCATAGATTAGCTGACTCATAATCTTTCAGCAGTTTTATAACTGAAAGATTCTTGTTTTATATAGCTGGGTTTTTTTTTTTCTGTTTTAACTGTTTTGAAGGTTACATAAGATGAGGTGGGTCAGTATTCCTACAGAATTCCTATTAACTCAAATAACTAATTTCAGAAAATGAAGAAAACTGACCTCATCTTTGGAGTTTCTAACTATCTGGTGGTTAGCATTTGCAATATTGCTAGAAATAGGCTTAACAAATGCCAAAGAAAATCTTCAGTGCATTTACAGAAAAGGATATTTTATAATAGTATAATATGTTACATAGTACAGTTTTAAACGATAAATGAAATTTGTACGAATTCACAATAATGTGATATAAACAAAGGGTCTAAAGGTGTACTCCAAGACTGGCTTCTTTATCACTAAGCTGCACCACTGTACGTGTCTCTCTCTGGGGGGATGCGGTTGAGAATTCCCAAGATTGAGGTGATGGTGGTGGTGCTGATGGTGGCTGAGTAAACAGACCTCAGTTCAGCTCTGTGGAGATAATCTGTATACACAGCAAGAACTGGAATGAAATACTAACATCTCTAACAGCTGCTTTGAAACTTTAAAGATATCCAACAGAATCACTCCTGAAAAGTATACTTTCTGTCACCTACACAGTTCTATCCGAGAAATAAAATATGTTTAACATTCATGACCTCACTGTCAACAGGTACAGCTGCCTAAGGAGGGGATAGGAAGTATATTGGAAGAATGACATTTATACACTTTTATAAAGCAAAATTTTTATATAAATAACATTCTTTTTCTTTCCCTTCAAAATGATTATCTCATTAAAAATGTATGTGTGATTAAGTTTAAGCTATATCAAATAGTTGTGGAAGATGTGTAGAAATCACAATTCTTTTAAGTATCAACTTAAAAAGAATTTTTTCTAAATGTTAATTAGGATAAAAAATTTTTCCATCTAAAGTAGTATTCTATTTGCTATTTTCAAGAAGGTAGTGAGGTGTGGTGGTGGCAGAGGTCTCATGTAACTGAAGGTAGTCATACAAGGGACAAGAAATGGAACCGTTTACTGACATGGGACATCCCCTGGAATTTTTAAAAAATAAATATCTATTGTACTTTTATTTATTTTTTTTGTCATTTGTCTTTTCTAAAAGTTGAGTGTAAGACACCATTTTGGAACAAAGCTTCTAATTAATTGAGGTTGAACCTTATTTTTAATTTATGGAAGTAATGCAACCCATAGTAAGAATGCCTTACTGTTGCCTTAAAGCAACTATAGCAGCAACAACTGTTGCCGTCTGCTGCTTCATCAGTTTTTTTCAGTCTCAGGATTTTCTCCCCTGTTCTACTCTCAGTAGGTGAGAGAAAGGAAACTGTTCTTGTTATTTACTCTGATATAGTGTAAGGACCATCTCGCCATCGTTTAGTATTAATAGAGCACCTGAGTGACTCCTGGGTACCAGGCTCTGCACTGAGTACTTCACACACGTTCTCATTTGCTTCTCACAACATCAGTATGAGAGAAGTACTATTATAATACCCATTTCACAGGCCAAGAAATTCATGATTTAAAAGGTCAGTAAGTGGTGGGAAGCAGAATTTAAACCCAGATCTATCTCCCAAGCTACAAAGTTGGGAAAATGTTATTTTGCTGGGTCCCAAAATGCCACCATTCTCAAACTTTACAATGAGACCCAAAAAGATACTTGGCTAATCTGTATTTACTGTAGAATATAAGCAATTTCTATTTTTTAGAAGAGTGATTACTCCAGTATCTACCCAACAAATTGTGATTATTTGTTTGCATTATAAAAGTGTTCTTTCTTTAAGGCCCACATAAGTAGTGCTTTTAATTTGCAAGAAAAAAATTTACCGGGAAACAGATAACCTTAATAGGACTTTAGAGAGAGCCAGGTCTTCAAATGCAGTATGTTAAATGCAATACGTTTTAGACAAAACATTGTTCCCTTTCGAGTCCTGTCTCCTTCAAACAGTCTGCTCCTTTTTGCTTCCCGGTTCTAGTTATCCAGATTCAAAACCTGAAAATTGTCCCTTGAATTAGACAATGCATCATTCATAAGAGAGGACGGTGCTATAGTAATCCCAGCCCCAAGAGCTACACGGCTCATTTAGTCTTTTGCCGAGTTTGCACACATAAAAAAATCCATCTTCTCCATTGGCAAAGGCTAAGATAAGATTGAGTTTTTAAACTGAACTTTACTAAAACCTGAAAGAAATGTAAAAGAAAACAGGAACCAGTATAAACATTTATAATGGGTTTTCTGCCATTTGGATCATATCCCCTATTTTTTTTTTTTTTTTTTTTTTTTTTTACCATTGGGCAGCATTTTTTTCCAACTCTCTCCTTTCCAGAGGCAAAGATTCGGGGCAGAAGCAACAACAGATGTACAGTTTGGGTGGCAAATGGAGCTGATGGCTTTTCCCCTCCCCCTTCTCCACTCCCCACTCCTGAGTGACCTTTGGGAAAGTCTGAATGGTCCTTGCAGGGCACCTCTTCCCTCGCTCTGCCTTCGCTCATCTAGTCAACTGCCAGGTAACATAATAATCCACGATTGTAAGTGCCCCCTTTATTTCCATCTGAACTGTCAAAGCTTTAACTGAGGCTGTCATGACTTCACCCCAAACTAATTCTATATAATGCTGATTCAGCTTTTGTGCCCCAATTCTTAACTGATTTCAAACAAAGAAAATATGGCTTTGGTTTAACACCTGGTTCACTTTCTTCTACCAAAGCCTTCACACTGAGTGGCCTCAGTGTCCAAGTGGGTGGACAACCCAGCCAAACCTAGCTTTCCATTTTCTTGCTAACCTCCAGTAACCTTCACCATTTCATGTCAATCACTCCTGCTCATGACCACACCATGTACCTTGTCATATGGACTTGCACTACCTCTGAAATGGTAAATTCAGACTTTACACTCTCTGACCACAACCTTCGATGCCTCTTCAGCTCTCACACATACTCCCATACATGTGTCCTTGAACCTCAAGACTGCCATTCCTTTGACCTCTCCGTCCTTTCTGTCAACCCTCTTCCTTCCCTACCCTAGTAGACTCCACCTTCGAGCTTTTGGTTTTTTTCCTTCTCCACTTTTGATCTTTGATCACCATTAACCATTTCAGTAACCCTCAACCCCCTCATCCCCACCTGGATGAAACCAGTTGTCTGCCTTACCTTCAACTTCCTGGCTGCTGGGTCCAGGCATTTAAAAATGATATAACTGTACAAGACTGGGGTCATGATGATTTCACGGTCTCCAAGTTCAGCTAGACCATCAGTGTTGCAGAGTGAGAGTTTCAACAGTTAGCTCTTTGACATTCTCCAGAGTATTTAAATCTGTTCCACTCTCCTCACATCTTCAACACCTCCTCTCCTTCAGCTAATGAAAGAACTCCAGCTCCTCGCATCAAACCTATACACACAGCTACATGTGCACCTAAACTTTTCCTTCTCTTGTGAAGGAAGGGGTGGCTGAGTAAGGCTTCTTGTAGACAGGTCAGTCTCCACCTGTGCTCAGAACCCCACCACCTCCCTCTGTTGTAACTTCTCCTCTCTTGGCTTATTCCTATGCATATTCAAATGTGGTTAATTCTCATCCAGTTTAAAAAAGAAAAAACATCTTAACGTCATGTGCTCATCCAATACCAGTTACTCCTTCACAGTGAAATTGTATTATTTTCTACACACATTATCTCTTTCCTCTTCTGCACTGAAACTGCTAGCACCTAGGTCGCTAACACCGCTCGTTTCTGTTTTACATGCCCTCTCTGTGGCACTACTCCCTGTTGACTACTCCCTCTTGAAGTACCCTTTCTTGGCTGCTACGTACTCCTACATCTGGCTAATGTCATTTGGTGCCTTCGTTTCTTTACATTTTCTTAGGGTTCTGTCCTGGGCCCTCATGCTCTGCACACTCTCTGGGTCTTTATCTCATCCATGTGCATGGCTTCAATTACCATCCATTTTCAGAGGGCTCCAGAATCCATCATCAGTCCACATCTCTCAAGCTTCAGTTACAGACGTTCAGTTACCCCCTTAATATTTCTACTTAGTGTCCCACAGCTGTCTCAAACTCATTATGTCCCGGACTGAACAATTCACCTCAGACTCCCAAACCTGCTCCTCGGGCCCCAAACCTGGGCATCTTCCCTGACTCTTCACTCTCATTCCCACATCCAGTCATTCCCCAAGCTCCGATCATTCTAGTTCTTGAGTATGCTTGAAATGATCAGCTCTCAGTTCTCCATTCCCACTGCTACTACTCTGGTTCAGGCCACCATCTTCCATTTAAGAGGGAGGTCTCCCTACCTCTATTCCTCTATTGGCCACACTGCAGCCAGTGATCTTTCTAATCACAACAAATGTGACTCTACCAATCCTTTGCTTCAAACCCTTCAATGACTCTGATCTTGCCTCCGCCTTCTTCAGTTTCATCTTTTGCCACTTCGCGCATCAGAATATATTTCCTCTCCTTTTACATTGTGGCATCCTCAGCGTCTGGCACAAGGTAGAAGCTCCATCAGTACACGGAAGGTACCCAAAGGCTAAAGCAGCAGGAGACTCTACATCCACTTAAGGGCCATAGGAAGCAGCGTGGGGCTCTGCACCTGCTGGTTGGCTGCAGCAGCGAGAAGACACCTGGCCCTGTGCGCTCTTGGCCGCTCACTCCAATCCTTTCTTCCCATGAGGAAACAAGACCAGAGGTGGGTGGGTGGTGGTCACGACTCGACCAGAGCCCAGCTCCCCATCTCTCGGCCTCCTGAGCCGCTTTTCTAGGTGGCGAGGTTCCCGCGCAGGTCCGGGAAGAACGAGGGGTCTTGCTCCCGCCAGCCGGAAGATGTCGCCCTCGTGACAGAGCAGAGGCGCAGGCCAGAGAAGCCGCTCCTGCCCGCTGCGTGCGCAGGTGCAGAGGACTCTTCCGGCGTCGGGCCGCCTTCCCTGCCGCCTCCTTGGCGTGGATGCTGCGGCTCGGCTCCGGGGTGAGGAAGCTGGGGACAGGACCCGGTGCTCGGGCTGCTGCCCGGCTCCCTCTGGGCACCGAGATGCCTAAGAAAGCTGGTGCAACGAACAAGGCCAGTGGCAAGTCCCTTGGCAGTGGGAGGGTGGGCTGCAGGAATGCTGGTTGAGGAGCGCGGGAGAGAAGCGGGACCCGCGGGTGGGTAGAAGCTCCGCCAACTGCATGTTGTCTCTGAGTTCCGGGCCTCCCGCTCCCCGTCTCTCTCGGATGCGCCGCCGCCCGCCGTGGAAGTCGGAGGGCCCGGGCCGGCGGCGCGCGAGGCTGTGCCTGAGCTGTGGCTGCCGACCCCGCCGGCCTCGCTCCCACACTCCCAGGCTCGCGCTTCGTGTTCCGGCAGTGCAGTGCGGCCTGTGCTTCCCTGGGAGGCTCTAGTTAGCGTTCTGTCTCCTTCCCTTGGCTGGTCTTCGCACCCCTCCGTCAGTAATGCACCACTCCCACTTCCCTTCCACCGTCTCTGCAGGGCTGACTCCAATCGGCTCCTAAGACCCGGCTCTAAGACTGCCTCCTGCCGGGAGCTTCCCCAGTGTCCCGAGGCGGGACTGCCTTCCCCTTCTCTGCGCCGTGATGTCCCGTGCGTGTGTGGTCGGCGCTCCTAGCACAGTGTATTAGAGTGATTATTTGTTCTTTTTCTCTCGCTGTAGTCCGAGCTCCTTGAGCTCCATGTGTCCTTATTCATCTTTACATCTCCTTTGCCTACATTCTGCCTTGGTGCGCAGTTCATGTTTGTTCAATGGAAAGTTCCTAGTACAGCTTCTGGCACACAGTAGTCCTTTAAATACCACTGTTGTTCCTTCCTCCTCCCCTTCCCCCCAGAACACACGGATATACACCGTCCAGCCATAGTTGTTCACAAACATTTGTTAACTTGTGCTGCTTGAGATACAAAGATGAAAAATGAATAATCGCTGCTCCCTGAGGAATGGGAAATACAAAGCCGACAGTAGGAACCAGTTCTAAGTCAGGTCTTCCAAGGCAGGAAAAAAGCACTTTGTGGGGTTGATGGGAAGGCTTCATGGAAGAATTGATTTGAGCCATGAAGGATGATGGAAAACCATTCTGGGTGGCCAGAAGTCCCTGGACGTGACCGAGTAGCCTAGTTTGTCTTGGTTAAGGGTGAAGAGGAATCATGGAAAGATCACATGTGTGGGAAAGTATTCTGTAACCGTAAAGTTGTAGTGTGACTGTTGTTGTCGTTTTAGGGTAAAAGCCAGAGCAAGGAAGCAGAGAGACCAGTTCCTCCCTCAGGTCCTGTGGCAGTTGATCCCAAAGGTTGCGTCACCATAGCCATCCATGCCAAACCTGGTTCCAAACAAAATGCTGTGACAGGTATACCTGGCCACTGGGGTGGGAATCTTGTATGAACCACTTGTCTCCTCTCCATCCTCCCTTTGCCTTGGCTTGCTGAAAGTTCATCCTGTATGGTCAAGTATATTTTTCACACCTGCAGTTAGAGGCTTCTCCATTTTTAAATTCTGGATTCTAATGTAAAGGTGTAACCTAGTGTTTAAAAGCAAATATACCATATTTAAAGCATACCAAGTTAGATGAAAAAACCATTTTGTATTGTCCTTTTTAATATGGTATTTTATGAACCAGGATTTACTGTGGTGATCAATTCAAAATACAAACTGCGAATCGTTATGTTGTACACCTGTTATGTGTCAATTATACCTCAAAATTTAAAAAGGTATTTTAGAAAGAACATATATAGAAACGTGTAGCCTAGATGATTCTTAGTTTGTCCTATTCCAAAAGTGGAAACATTGGCCAGAGAAAGAAAGACGTTTTGGTTGATTTTTTTAAATGACCATTGGTCCAAGGAGGGAGAGAAAACCTCAGATCTGTGAACATGATCGTCAACACCTGTGTGAGCTTATTTCAAATCAAAACTCTACAAGATATTTCTGGGCCCAGTTCTTTCATCTGTCAGATGAGACAGTTAGAAGCTTTTAAGCTATTCCCTGGAGTCCAAAAGGTGCCTCAGGAATCTCTGCAGTGGGCAAGGGGGAGGTTGGCAGACAGGACTCCTGAGTAGCTGTTTACATTTGTTTTAAGTGTTGGGGCTTCAGGGGAGGTTGGGTGGGGTGGGAGGCTTCTGATTGGGAAAAAAGTTTGATCTGAGTTATCTTGACGGTCTTTTTCACCCACTAAAGCTAAAGCTCTGTATTCCAATTTTTTAAATATTTTGAAAACAAGACCTCAAAATTGGGGTGCTAGGCCTGGCTTGTGTTGATGGCCATGTTAGCTTGCCTATTTGTTGGCTGTACCCTCCTTGGCCAGCATTTTCTAAGTAGTCACTGTGGACACTGTCTGCTGTTGGAATACCATGTTTCATCAGATCTAACTGGCCATCATCTGTAAGGTGCAAAAGTACTTTGTGTACCAGTAAGACAAAATCCACATCAACTAAACACTTTCTTTTCCATTATAAGATACATCAGGATTTCAAAGATATTAAAATGTGAAAAACTGTGCATCATAGAATCAGTGACAGGATAGGAGGAGGGTTGTTCTACCATTTCATTCCTGTGGATTCTGTAGCTGTGTTTACACAGGCAAGATGTAAGTGTGTGGAAATGCCCAAGTAACCCCAGATGCAGGACCAGCTCAAGCTCATTTGCAAACTGCTTTGAGTGTATACTTCTCTCTCAGAAATAACAGTGGAGGATTGCAGGCAGGTTGCTCTTTATAAAGGCTGTATTGATGAGGGAGTCTGGACCACTCTTCAAAAAGCAGTGTTCATTGTCCCTGGATTTCAAAGCATGAATTCAAATTTATTTGTGAATCACAATGCCACTTTCTAGCCATGTGACCTTGGACACATTACTTCTCGGTTCCAATTTCCTCGTTTGTAAAATGGAGATAATAAAGGTATTAATATCTTCATAAAATTATAGGAATAAACAAGTTAATATTTGTAAAGCCCTTAAAACATGTTTGTGTGCCCTTAAAATTAGTGTATGTAAGCGCTGTGTAGATGCTAACTAAATACTACATTTTAAAAACATCAAAGAGACATTTCACATAAGAGGTGAATCTAATCCAGTGCTCCCACTTTCCTGATGAGGAGACCCCGAACAACCCTCTACAGTTTCGTGAGCTGCCTGGTTCATCCACTTCCCAGTGACACTGCGGGGCTAACACCCAGCTCCTCTGACTCCCTGCCTGGGCTCTTCCTGTTAGACCGAGTGCAGTCTCCAGCTCCTAAATCCAGGTTATTGCCCAGGACTCTGTAGGCCCATTTTGGTCAGCAGGGTGGGGTGGGGTAAATATCAGTTTTCTTCTCTGGATTTCCGTAATGGTAGCGGCATATTTATGTTTATGTTTCCTTAACTGTGATTAATCATTCTTCATTCAGCAGTTATTAATTGAAAACCTACAATATGCCAGACAAATGCAAACACTTTTACAAAATATGCTCACTGTGTGGAGAAAAAGAACTCCACGAGGATCAAGTCCACACTGTTTTCATTCCAGATTTGACAGCCGAGGCTGTGAGTGTAGCTATTGCAGCACCTCCGACAGAAGGAGAGGCTAACGCCGAGCTTTGTTGGTATCTTTCCAAAGTCTTAGAGCTCAGGAAGAGTGATGTGGTTTTGGATAAGGTAGGTCTCTCTCTCTCTCAACGTCTTTGAGTACTACATCAGTCATGACTTTTAAAATACCAATTTTTTTCTTTTCCAAATAATTGAAAAACCAGTTGTTTTTAATGCTCATAATCATTTAATCACTAAAATCTGTGAATTCTTCCTAATCTCCTTCACTCCTAATGCCTCACTCCTTCAGACTGTGCACACGCTATACTTGTATTCCTTAATTGCCATCATTTCCAGCATTTTCTCCTAAGTTCATTCCTGTACCTGCTCTGTCAGATTAATCTTGCTTGTCTTTTCCCTCAGTCATCACCATACTAGAAAAATCTAAAATGGTTCCTGTTGTCATCTCCATTAGTGAGTGCATCAAGCATACCTGGTCCCCCGTGTTATCCTTGCTCACTAGGAGAAGCTTATTAGGAAGAGAGACGACTCATGTGAAGTCATTAATACCATGGGTTTGCACTAGGGGTGGATATCAAAATCACCTGGAAATGATTTCTAGAACACAGGTTCCTGGGCATCACCCCAGACTTAACTGAAATAGAATCTGCAGGAGTAAGACCCACTCGTGTTTATATTTCTTAAAGCTCTACTTGTTTTCCAGTGCTATACTCTGTAGCTCCTACCCAGGATCCAGCGGGCACTCAGAGTCATTGGTTAGTAGGCGGTACCTAAACGTCCATCTGATCAGGCCACTCACTGCCTCACCGTCGCCCCTGCGGCAGGTCATTTTGGATTTTCTCCAGCACATGTGCTCTGGCATTTGCCTGAAAGACTCCCCACTCTTCCACCTGTGCAGCTTCTACCCATCTAGATAAATACCTGCTCAAAATTTACCTTCTTTAAAGGGTGTTTACCTTTCTATAGTTGTCTTAAGCAGTTGTGGAATCATAGCACTTGGATATGTGGTTGCTTTTTGTTCGGAATTTTCAGAAATGTGTAACAGTATAGAGAATACCAATTTGTTTAACATTTGGAATTATTTTTATACAAAGTTTATATAAAATTGCAATATTTGTTTTGGTAATTTAAAAAATAATTTAAACAAAAGTATTACTTGAAACCAGAATATTGTACATCTGGATTCCATATTCATTTTGAAAATTTAATGCCTAGCTTTTATTATTACAGAAATTGATGTATGAAGGTTAAAAACTCTGGAGAGTTGTAAAAATATTGTAGTAAGGTGGAATCCAAGAGACAGCCTTTGGTTAGACCAGAAATGGCTAGGAGAAAGTGGGCACTAAGCTGTCAGGAAAACACCAGCCCACCTGTAACAACACCTCAGCAACTGAGGTCTGCTGTCTCTAATAGCATTAGACAGTTGAGTGTGTTATCCTGACACTGTTGTTTTTTCCTTTTGGTCCAGGGTGGTAAATCTCGTGAAAAAGTGGTGAAGCTTTTGGCCTCCACAACTCCGGAAGAGATCTTGGAGAAACTGAAAAAGCAAGTTGAAAAAAAATAAAAGCAAGAAATGAAAAGTACACCCTTGAGAAACTTTTTTATTGCTAATGATGAAAAGACTGTTAAAAAGGAAAATATATTTAAAGACACAGAATGTGGAAATACACATATATTTAATAAGAACAGGACACAAAAAAGAAGTATGAAGATTGAAAGTACTGTATGTTGAATTTAGGTTCTAAAATCCCTGATCCCAAACAGCTTGGGACATGTTACTCTGATTTCATGGTGTTACAAAATAACAGAGCTGGAAAGGATATTTAAGATGACCTGATTCAGCCCCTTTCATTTTGTCATGGGGCTTCTGATGTCCAGAATTTGAGTGTATTCAGGATCACATGGTGTAAGATGGCAACTAGAACCTAGACCCCTTGGCTCCCAGTTGAATGCAGTTTATCCCAATTGTAAATTAAAATATTTCCACAGCACTACTGGAATTCTGGGGATGGCCTTCTAATCCAGTTTACAAGTGACAGAGGAAGACCTGTCACTGCTTCGTAGTGTCACTTTGTATTTTAAAATGCTTATGTATTTTATTATGTAAAATGCAAAATTTTTTTCTGTGTTTTTTAAAAATTCTGTTGACCATTTTGTTAAAAAGTAAATAAGAATAATCAAGGCTTGTAATTTAGGGAATTCCCCGGCAGTCCAGTGGTTAGGACTCGGCGCCTTCATTGCCAGGGCCCTGGTTCAGTCCCTGGTTGGGGAACTAAGATTCTGCAAGCCATGCAAGACACAGCCAAAAAAAAAAAAACAACTTGTAATTTAACGTTAATTTTCATTTTTGAGAAGTCATGAATTTTCTTCCTCCTTGGATGGTAACTGCAGTCATCAAATCTGGTAGTTCTTAAGAATCTCCTAGGGGCTTCCCTGGTGGCGCAATGGTTGAGAGTCTGCCTGCCAATGCAGGGCACACGGGTTCGAGCCCTGGTCTGGGAAGATCCCACATGCCGCGGAGCAACTAGGCCCGTGAGGTGAGCCACAACTACTGAGACTGCGCGTCTGGAGCCTGTGCTCCGCAACAAGAGAGGCCGTGACAGTGAAAGGCCCGCACACCGTGATGAAGAGTGGCCCCTGCCTGCCGCAACTAGAAAAAGCCCTCTCACAGAAACGAAAGACCCAATACAGCCAAAATAAATAAATAAATAAATAATAATTTAAAAAAAAAGAATCTCCTAAGATCCTCAAAAGAAGACAAGATCTGGAAGCTATTCAGTATTTGTAAAAACCTATCAAAAGTCATATCTATATTGAACTTCAAAAGCTAATAATAAATATCTTGGTTTTAAATGTTCAATAAAATTATAGTAATTTGTTAAGGTGATAACTTAACCTGATTACCTTTGCTGATAGAAGAGCCGATCTGCAGTTGTGTACTTTGTCCAAGTACATGAGAAAAATCTACTGACAGACAAAAATCTTTAAAAATATAAAAGCCACAAAAAGGACCAATAATAAAAATTACGGATGGTAAAAGAACTGGGAGCCACTCATCTAGTACAGCTTACTCTGTTGAGAGGAACCAAGGACAACCAAAGGTAGGTGGCTCATCCAAGATCAGAGTAAACATTAAGGGCAGAGCATGGGTTATGCTCATCTGCCTTCTCTTCTAAGCCATTTTGCCACATTACCTCCAAATGTGCTTCTGTTTTACGTGGTCTTGGCTTCGGAACCTTTTCTGTTCTTTTTCAGCATTGTTCTGGTGTGTGCTCTACCGGCATTTTACTTGTGGTTTTTACGTGAATCACTGTTTGTTACGATGCTTTCCTTGATAAGTAACAGAAACCTAACTCATCTGGCTCAAACAATAAAGGGATTTATTAGCTCACATACCTGGAAAGTCCAGAGGCAGGATTTACTTAGAGGTTATTGACTCAGCAGCTCAGTGATGTCATAAAGGACCCACTTTCTTTCCTTCCCCTGACTTACTTCAGCAGTGCCAGCTTCACCCTCAGGCCTGTTTCCCCCATGGAGGCAAAAAGGCAGCAGTTCCAGGCTTCTTGTCCACCTGTCACCCCCTCCAGTAGAAAAAAAGGCCTCTAAGAAGAGCTGTGGTATTTCTTTTCCAAAAGCTCTCAATCAGCTCCTCCTTGTATCTCAGCCCAGATTAGGTAACACAAAGTTTCTAAACCAGCCCCTACTGTCAGGGAATGCCATGTTATAACACAGGTTACCTAAACCAGTGACTAGAGAAAAGAGGAGAGTTACTCTAATTGTTATAGACTAATCAAGGCCCATCCTAGAGCTGGGGATGGGCTCAGCCTACTTGGAAGCAAAGGAGTGAGCAGAGAGAGAGAGGTAGATACTTGAATACAAATTGGGAAAAGTTAGAGAAAGAGAAATGGATGCTGGATAGGAGTCAACAAATACCCGTCACAATCGTCTATTCATTTAAAATGACCATTATTTTAACGGACTTTTTTGCCTAATCACTTTTTTTGAGAAACACACTATTTTTTTTTTTTTTTAAACTTTGGGTTTATTTATTTATTTATGGCTGTGTTGGGTCTTCGTTTCTGTGTGAGGGCTTTCTCTAGTTGCGGCAAGTGGGGGCCACTCTTCATCGCGGTGCGCAGGCCTCTCATTATCGTGGCCTCTCTTGTTGCGGAGCACAGGCTCCAGACGCGCAGGCTCAGTAATTGTGGCTCACGGGCCTAGTTGCTCCACGGCATGTGGGATCTTCCCAGACCAGGGCTCGAACCCGTGTCCCCTGCATTGGCAGGCAGATTCTCAACCACTGCGCCACCAGGGGAGCTCACACACTATCTTTTTAAAAAGAACATCCTTACTTTGTCATCAAAAAACTGTTGGCAGAGGTAGGAACTAGTTCAGCAGCTGTGTTTGAGGACATGTTTCCCTTTCTTCCTTAGCAAATGAGGTTGCCTTTAGCAGTCTGATGCTCTCTTGACCCACACAGGGCTGTTCCCCATTAATAACAATCACAGCTAAGGCCTGGGCACCTTGAGCTGCTGTGGAAGTTTAATTAATGCAGCTTTCTTCAGCTGGGCCCTGTTCTTCCCCCAAGGATATTAAGACAGGCCCAGTGACCTAGGACAAGGACACAAAATCCCCAACCCCTTTAACGGTTGTCTAATAACACGACTATAGCCCTGCCTACCCCCGTTAACTGTAAGTGAATACTTACACGGTCTACAGAGTGACCTGATTACACTGCCTTTCTCATCCTGTGCTGTCCTGAGGGTCCAGCCTTTCAGGCAGCCCATGAACAAGGTTTGAATGATACTTTTCCAACTCTGATGACTAGTGTCATGGTGATGTTCTAGCACTGCATCTGTTATCTATCATTCCCCACCTTAATACATAATTACTCCTGCAAAAATGATTTAAGAATAATTTCTTAATAACTTGGGCGCCTACTACTTGCCAGATACTGCTTTGCCTACACTATATGTTGACAATTGGAGGCAGAAACAGGGAACTTGAACTCCTGATTCCTGTGAGCCATTCCTCACTTGTTTGCCAGCTAGGTATGGAGAGAGAACCAGAGCATGCAGGTGGCACCTTTGCACTGTTTAAAATTCCAAACAGCTAAAAACTCACTTGAGGAGGCAGTTCTTTTCTGGGCTGCAGGCCACCAGCATCCCTCCTCTTACAGATTCTAGGGATTTGGTTAAGTAGTTCCTTAACTGTAAAGCAGAATATAAATTTTAGAACCCATCATGGCCTCCCACTTCAGATTTTTTTAATGCATGTGACTGGAGATTGAAAAATTTTAAAGCTAGATTTTCAATTTATATCCAAGAGGTGGCACCATAACGCAGTAGCAGAAAACCACACATAAAGAAGGGAACGGACTCTTAATTCCTTTTTAAGTGAGCAGTACTATTAGGAAATCCCTTCTGTAGTGCCTGACTACCAATGTCACAATCTCTTATCCTTCTTGTCTAGTCTTCTCAGAGACATTCCTTAGACTTAGTCCCCTCATACCTTGAGTTTAGCATAGGCCAGAGTGTGGCATTAACCAGGGCCGGCTGAGTACTCAGGAGTCTCGGGTCAGTACTTTGGTGGAGCCAGCGAGGCCCTGAGTGCCTTAATTTTGCAGCTTTCAGAAATCCCATGTAGTCAGTGTTTTTGAAAATGGAATTGGGCTGGAAAATTGACAAGGAATTAATTTCTAAAAGGATGCCAATTTATTAATTTGAGTGAAGAACGTACCTGCCAAAGAGACTGTGTAGTGGGATCCTCAGCACCTTCTGTCCCTTTGGGAAATCTCTTCAAGAAGCCAGTCATCGGGCTTCCCTGATGGCGCAGTGGTTGAGCGTCAGCTTGCCAATGCAGGCGACGCGGGTTCGAGCCCTGCTCTGGGAAGATCCCACATGCCGCGGAGCAACTGGATCCGTGAGCCACAACTACTGAGCCTGCGCGTCTGGAGCCTGTGCTCCGCAACAAGAGAGGCCGCGATAGTGAGAGGCCTGCGCACCGCGATGAAGAGTGGCCCCCGCTTGCCACAACTAGAGAAAGCCCTTGCACAGAAACTAGGACCCAACGCAGCTAAAAATAAATAAATAATAAAAATAAAGGAATTCCTTTAAAAAAAAAAAAAGAAGCCAGTCATCATTTGAAGCTTGGAGATCTTGGGGTCAGAGCCAGGGAACTTAGGGGCCAGGAGCAGGGAGCTATGACTGTCAGGAGCTCCCATTTCTGCTGCAGGGATAGACATATTTATCTTACCAGCCCCTCTCCCGGGACAACACTGAACACTGATGCTTCATGGCAGAGGAGCTCCCTTTTTGCAGGCTCCAGGAGACCACCTAACTCTGCTCACATAGGCTTTTTTCAGATAATCCTTATAATTCAACTGATGATACAAGTTTTCCACATTTTATAATCCTATTCTAGCTGTGTGCCACAGGGTCCATCTAGTCCCCTTATTAGAGTTTGGCAGGGGTGAATCCCCAAACTTTGCAGCACAAGGTACAGAGTCTGTGGGCATTTCTACATGCAACTCATCTCATCCATGATGTCATTTTACTATCAAAGTGTCTTTGGAATTGTTTCAGAGTCTTAGGTTTCCCCAGAGATACCTGGGGGATTGGAGCACTGTGGAAAATAAGGGAGCAAGTCAAGTCAACAGAACTCCAAGCCTTTAGTCTGCTTCTACAACGGTGCTGCCAATACAGTTGCTGCTGGCCACATGTGACTCCTGAGCACTTGAAATGTGGCTAATCAAATTTACAAATAAAAAAATAAAAGCATCGTAGAAATAAAGGCCCTGCTGGAAACAACACATCAGAGAAAAGGCTGAATATATGACATGGAGTTTAGAGGGCAGGCTAGAGAAAGGTGAGCAAAGACAGGAAAATGACAGATACAGAAGTCAGACAAAGGAAAACCAACACATGCATAACTGGAGAAGAGAACCAAAGAAATGGAACAGAAGAACAAAGATTTAAAGATATAATCAAGAAAATATTGGAGGACTTCCCCGGTGGTCCATTAAGATGCCACACTTCCACTGCAGGGGGCATGGGTCCGATCCCTGGTCAGGGAAGTTCCGCATGCAGCGCATTGCGGCCCCCCCCAAAAAAAAGAAAGAAAACATTGGAGAAATAGAAGATAAACTTACATAATGAAAGGTGCAGTGTCCTAGGTGAAATACTGACAGAGATCAACAATGAAACACAACCTAGTAAAGCTCTCCTAAAGTAAAAAAGCCTGTGGCCATCTAGACAAAACGTTGAAGTCATAGGGAGAGAGGAGACACATACATGAATACTCGTATGTTGCTGATGGGAATGTAAATTGCTACAATGCTTTAGAAAATGTGGCAGCATTTATTAAAATGAAGTAATACAGGTTTTTTTTAACCCAACAATTCTACTTTTGAGACTACCCCACAGAACACAAAATAAAAGCATTCAAAAGATACAATGGACAAAAGCAATATGGCATTGTTAAGTAGGGGCAAAAAAGGAAACAACCTAAGTGTCTACCTATAGGAGAATGATCATATAATCAATGGTATATCCATACTATACAATATCATGTTATTAAAATTAAGTCATTAATTTTTAATCTATAGCTAGTGACCTGGAGTGATGTCTATTATAATCTGTTGTGTGAACAAAGAATAATATACACATGTGTGTGGGTTTATATATATAACCTCACTTTAGTAAGAAAGGAAAAACATGCATATACCAAATTTATGTATATATATTTATGTGGGCATGGTGAAAGAGACAGAAGCATTCACAACAGGCCAAAGTCACTGGTTGGATGCAGATTATTCATATTTGTCTAGTTTTACTTTTTACAGTATTATTTTGTATACACACAAAACATATAGTGAAGGAACCTTTAAAATGAGAAACACACACACAAACACACACACACACAGGAGAAAGCTCTGGCCTTTAGCAATTACAGCAGCTTTATTTACCTGATTCGGACAAAGAGGCTGGTGATCCTTTAGGGAGTTGAAGGCACTGGCAGTGGAAAAAAACCATGAGATCATCATCACATCGTCCCCTGAAGCTGTCTCAGGAGAAGTCACTGAAACCCGGAGAAAATCTAACCGGTAATTAATACGTGGGGCTCTCTGTATCCCTTAGGGACAGGAATGAAAACAACTGAATTAGCCCATCAGCACATGGAGACTGGTGAAAGATCTGAGCTGCACTTTTTGCACCCAAGTCAGCCCAGAGGTACCCCGCTCAGCTTCGGGAGGCACAAACCTGACACTGAATGGGCACTGAGTATGTGCCCAGCCCAGTGATGTGTACTTTATGCAAATGCTTTCACTTAATCCTTCAAGGGGGCAGTCAAATCACATATTAGCAATTTTGATGAGGATGACTTGTCCTCGTTAACCTCCTCCCATGCCATCCTGTAACTCTTAAAATCTGAGGGGTATTATCCACAGTTCATCCCGTTTTCCAGTCTGACAGCACTGATAAGCTACTAAGATACAAATGTATCTCTGGCACGTGCGGGCCTCAGCTGTGTCACACCAGCTTAAGTCACTTCCTCTTAAACCCTGGCATATCCTAATACAGCAGCCCTACTGACTGAGACCCATGGAGCCGGCCTGGCCCTCTCTCCCTCCGTCTCCACAGGTCATGGGATCTCTGCTCCCATTCCTATTTCTCCCAAAAGCTGGTCCCAGTAGAGGTCAGTCAGACCTCTAGAAAGGAAGAAATATTTGCTCTCAAGGCAACCTTAGAGTCCAATGATAATCTACTACTTGAATCTAGTTGTTGATTTGGCTCCAAAATAATGTGATGTAGCAGGACCCAGGAAAATATCCACTTAGATATAATAGAATGTCACATCTGAATATATCTGAATTCTTAAGTATTAATCTAAAAATTAACATCATTAATTTCTACAAATGTCAAGAATATTTACTGCTGTTGGTCTTAATTCATTCTAAATTAAAAACTGGAGAATTTTAAAAGCATACCTAAGCTTATAAATAGAGGAAACATTCTCTGAGTGACTTATATAATTAGGTTTTTCACACAGAATTAGCCAAAGCCTAATGTATTTCAAAGTTCCCATCTATATATATATATATCAAATATGCTTCTTTGGTCAAAAGACAAAGCCCAAACAAGCTTTTCAGTGAATAGTTTATATATAATACCTCAATTTGTCTAACATTACCAGAGTAAGCGCTTTCACAAGTAACATTTCCAGCTAATTGAAGTTATCCAACAAGCCACCTCAAGCTGGGAATATTTATTTCCTACATTTCTTAACAAGAATAAAAATTCCCGGGCTTCCCTGGTGGCGCAGTGGTTAGGAATCTGCCTGCCAGTGCAGGGGACACGGGTTTGAGCCCTGGTCCGGGAAGATCCCACGTGCCGTGGAGCAACTAAGCCCGTGCGCCACAACTACTGAGCCTGCGCTCTAGAAACTACAAGCCACAGATACTAAGCCTGCGCGCCACAACTACTGAGCCTGCGCTCTAGAAACTGCAAGCCACAGATACTGAGCCTGCACGCCACAACTACTGAAGCCCGCGCACCTAGAGCCCGTGCTCTGCAACAAGATAAGCCACTGCAATGAGAAGCCCGTGCACCACAAGGAAGAGTAGCCTCCGCTCACCACAACTAGGGAAAGCCTGTGCGCAGCAACGAAGACCCAACGCAGCCAAAATAATAAATAAAATAAAATAAATTTTAAAAAAGAATTATAGCCTTTAAAAAAAAAAAGAATAAAAATTCCCTTTCACTATAAACAATAGTGCTAATTAAAAGAAGTCAAAGGCCCAGAGCATAGATTTCCATACACAGCCAAATCTCTGTTTAGGTTGAGTGAATCAAACAGAATACAAAGTCTAGGAAAATTTTTAAGGTGTTAAAAAACTGTGAAACAGGAATCTAGAAAAATGGTACAGATGAACCGGTTTGCAAGGCAGAAATAGAGACACAGATGTAGAGAACAAATGTATGGACACCAAGGGGGGAAAGTGGGGCGGGGGGTGGGGGGGAATGAATTGGGGAGATTGGGATTGACATGTATACACTAATATGTATAAAATAGATAACTAATAAGAACCTGCTGTATAAAAAACTAAAATTTAAAAAAACTGAAAGTGTAGTGCTTTCATTAGAGTTCAAAATCAGTGATATCAGTAATCTTCAGGGTCAAAGATCATTTCTTTCCTTTTTGGCATTCTAAACTTAAAACTGACATTTCATTACCCTTAATTCTGTCATAAAGTTCTATATTTTCCTTTAGGAGAATAAAATACAAAGGGAAAATTACATCCTTGTCTGTTGAGCATTATGTTGTAAGGAATGCAGCTTTGGAAACCAAAACCATGCTGGAGATCTTACTGGCTGTCTTTCTCCTACATAGTTTCAAGAACCTAAAAACTATTCTTAGAGCAGTGACACAAGGTTACTACACTCTGGATAACCTCAAATCCTTCTAGCACTCAAGGAAAAAAAAAAAAAAGTTCTCTAAGTCTCTAGCAATCTGTCTCAAATGGATATTAATTTGATGTGTTCCATAATGAACATTCACCATTCTCAAGTCAGTGCCAATTTCCAAACAGCAAATGCCAGTAATTTTGGCTCAACTTTTATATAAACTTTCTTTCTTCCATATTTGTTTGTTTCTTTTTTTTTTTTGGCCACACCACAGGATCTCAGCCTCCCAATCAGAGATTGAACCCAGGCCATAGCAGTGAAATTGCCGAGTCCTAATCACTTGGAACGCCAGGGAATTCCCCTCTTTCTTCCATGTTTGAAGTGTTTGTTATTTTCTGAAGGATATAATGTCTTATTCTTTTGCTAATTCATATAATAATTCACATAAGGAAACAATCGCAAATCTTTCATTCTCAAGCTGCCTACCTCATTTTCTATGTTATTCTACATACTTTATATCAACACTATGCTTTACAATTTATCAAATCCTTCCCTCCCATTGATTAAACAAATGTTTATGCAGCACGAATTATGTACCACTGGGGTTTTAATGGTCACGAGCTTTAGTTTCTATTCTCAAGCTCTCGTATGTTTGGTCACTTATTTTTATGATAACCCTGTGAGAGTGACAAGGGAAGGTGTTGTCCCCATTTTTGCAGGTGAGCAAATAAGCTCAAAGTTTAAGTGCTTTTCTCAAGGTCAGATATCTTGGAGCCAGGATTCCTTATGCTCAATCTATATGCTATTACAACAGACTACCTATTTGAGATTAACTCCATTTGACACTTCTAATTCTTTCTTCTCCACTTTTAAATGATCCTGAAGTTGGTTTGATGTTCTTTTCTGTCTCTCCCACATGAAGCAGAAACCACGCCTTTACTTCTTGCTGGTTTTAAGCACACAGGGAGCAGTCTGATAATGACTGTTGCTTAAAAAAAAGAAAAACCACCACCACATAGATTACTCATGCAGAATGCAGAAATAACTCATGTTAAAAGGAGGACTCTTCTCATATTTTCAAGTAGAGTTGATACTCAGACCATATGTACCCTACTGTTACAGTGTTAAAATATTTAAATACTGTTAGAAAATACTCTTCTTCTGAGCTTCCTGAGAGGCATCCCTCACTCCAACCCTGTCCCCTGGATCCAGATCTCTCTCTAATTAGTGTCAACAGCTGGCACAGCAGAGGGCCTCCAGGATCCTGCTCTAAAGTTGTGGTCAGCTATTGTCCCAACTGGTCAGTGGCTGTGCTTTATCAGTTGACAGATATTTTTAATAACCCATCTGCTTTCAGAGAAGATCTTAGGGTATAGTCAAACCATTCTTAACTCTCTGGGCTAAATATTCTGTAGTATCAAGACCTATCTTAATGTACCAGCACTGGCTTGTTTCCTATTGATGTAATTACAAGGGTACATGGAAAACCCTTATCTTATTGTTAAAATTTTATTTACATCTGAGTGTGAGTACTTGGTTTATCAAATCCTTTCTAATAAAATAGTTACCTGAAAGAATGGCTCTTCAGGAAGCAGGGGTGGAGGGGAGAGTTGGATCCAGAGCATGTAGAAGTAGTACCTGGAGATGTCAACCTCAAGGGCCTAGAGTGGAGGGCTAAGAGAGAAGGCAGCAGAAGGCAGATTCAGGAAGTTGCCTTTTAATACCTTTGACCTATGACGAAACTTGTACTCTTTCTTAATATTATTCTTACACTAAATAAACCTTTTTCAACAGATAGGAGAACAGAGTAATAAAAAATCAAAAAGCTCATCTCTAATGAATGCGCTAACTGCCAAAATTTGAGAGAGAATACTTACTTACAAGTATTTTATTTGAATAAAACCATTATAATGGCCATTAAAATGATGTGAAATACAATGATCACTCTGAAAGGAAGTTACAGCATCACTGGATTTACAGAAGAGGAAGCAGCAAAGGTGCACATTTGGAGGTGAACATAACATTGTAAAATCAACCCACATTAAATACCATAAAAGTAAATACAAAATGCAGCATTATTTACATATGATTGAAAAGGAAGGGAACATTGCAGAGTTAAACTTTTGTATAATGCGTGAATTTTGACCTGGTATGTTTAAGTTAGCAAAAAACCTTAGAGTTTGTATAAAATTACTGTGTGCCTTAATCCCACCTACCACTAGATCAAGACATTGAAACTGAGAATGATTCCTTCCTGATTTTACAGGTTTATTCTTGATATCCCTCTAAAAAGAAACCAAAACGATTGTGAAGATGATTCATATCTATAGAGTAATTACAAAGTACCACAGTCACATAATAACAAAAGCCAAATGAAATATACTATAACTGTTTTCCTTTCAACTACTACTATGTACAATATATCACAAGTAAGCATAGCTGTGCATTTAGGAGCTGATTGTACTACTTCTGTAAAATATTAGGAATGAGCACATCCGAGTACAGGGATACTTCCTTACCTTACAAAGTAAAAGCAAGCATTTTCTATGTAAAATTTTTATTTCTGTGTAAAACAAAGAACTCCTGAAAGTCAAACAAGGAAAAAATTCACAACATTCAAAGCACTATTAAGTCATGAAATAAAGAAGAATCTGAGGTAGAAGTCAAGCAATATAAGCCACAACCTTTTTAGGGGAGTATTTATTGATATTTCCAGCAGCCATCATATCTCTCCAGTAAGATCTAATTTAAAAAATGTCTCAAGTTCCGAAAAATCAATCCACTCTCTACAATCAGATGTAAAACTATGACCAACAGAAAATACAACATAAACTTTTGTCATGTTAACAGAGTAAATGGTTTTACTAAAAGCTGCTGACATTTCTATCAGTAGTAGCCATAGGGAGGCCGTTGGTTGTAACCATAGTGTCCATATTGATGGGGGTAGTAAGATTCTTGTCTGTGCTGCGGGTAATTGTTACCCCAGGATCGTCCATGCCACTGATTGGATCGATTGTCACTTGGCCACCCCCGTCTGCTATCCCTACCCCTAAACTGTCTGTTATCTTGCAACCTACAACAACAAAACAAAAAGATTTTTATACTTCCCTTAAAAAAAAAACACATGACCAATCTATCCTGGTGCATTTCATTTCTCATTCTAATACTCAGTATACAAAAGAGTAAAAAACATTTTTCTCTAAAGAATGTTACAGCACTAGTTATTCAAAACTCTCCTAAGATTCAGATCCAGTATTATACTGGATATATTCAATACTTTGCAGAGAAGAGTTAGACTACAACACCAAACCCCAAACAATAGGATGGTTCTGAAACCTATTCAATTGTTCAAAAGCAGTATGGTAATATTCCTTTGATCTATTTTGAGGTATCAAATAGAAGTAATTTACATTGTATAAACTTCTTTCTAAAGTAAAACCAAAAAGAGTATCTTCTTTATGGAATTTAATGCAAAAGTTTTGTAAAAGACTCTAGGTTTTTAAAGCATATTTGCAGAGAAAATAAAATATTAGTCCAGACAAAGAATATTTTTTAAAAAAACATTATAACACACACACAATTGCATAGGAAGGGAAAAAAAATATGGTGCTGACAAAATATTAAAAGCAAATATTTACCAGGCACTTACTGTGTGCCAAGCAGTTACTAGGCACTCGGTATACCACACTGCACGAAAACACTGATTCCTGCCCTCACTGGCCTTGTGGGCTAGCAGATTCAAGCTATCCTCTCCCAGATCAGCCATTGGCATTTACTGTTCTGAAGTAATACATACCGATTGCCTCTATTTCTTTGGTTCCCACCAGCTCTGCTATTCCATTCCTCAACAATTGGAGGGGACTCAGGAGGGCGTTTCAGGTATTCCTGGTACTCTTTGTCATCTTCTGTGAATCTACTGGCAAACATCTCTTCAAAATTTGGAACAGCTTCAGAAGTGTCAGTCATTCTGAAATTCTGTACAGTTTTTAATATGTTTCTTTTAGAATTTTTTTAAATAACACTATCTTCACCAGATAGTGGAAAAACAAGAAGTAAATACTTTTAGGCAGGGTATTCATAAAAGTCCTTGTGTACTTTTAAACCTAAGATAGACTAGATTCAATTCAGTACTTCTTGATTACTATAGTACAGGCATTGTGCTAACTAGGAGCCTGGGATACAAAGATGAACAATGTATCATGAACCCTGCCCACAAAGAGCTCTCAGTCTAGCAGAAAAGACAGATATGGTGTAAATATAAAGGGAGGAGCAGCAAATGTCAAGAAATGAAGCTGTAAAAGTGGACAGGGGTCAAACTGTGAATAACTCTGTATTCAATGCAAACAACTTTGCCCTTTTTCTGGTAGGCAGTGGGGAGTCATAGGTGGTTTAAGCAGGAAAGTCTCAAGAGCAAATTTACTATTTAGAAGGATCACTTTTCTAACAGGTAGCGATTAGTGAGTTTAAAGGCAGATTACTGAAATAATATAGGGGACATGCTGAGGGTTTAATCTGAGGCACTGACTGTGGGAATAGTTTTAAAAGAATTCCAGGAGAAATCAGTCACTGAGTAGATGCTGTGAGGAGAGAAGGGAATAAAGGATAACTCCTAGGTTTCTGGCCAAATAATTGGACAGGTTATGGTGTCATGGGAACTACAGAAGGGTGGGCGAAGATCCACACTGAGTTGAACTTAGCTATGGTACGTACATCCACGTGGAGGGTCTGGGATTGAGAACTGGGTGGAAGATGAATATGGGAGACATTGATTTTGTTGGTGGATAATACGGTGAGAATGAATGAGACTCTTCAGGAAGGCAATGGGATAAGAAAGAGTATCAAGAAACAGAATTCTGGAGAACATCAACATATAAAGAAGTTAAAGAAGGGATAAGAGGAGACCACACACAGATGAGAGAAGAACCAAAAGAGATTATCATAGAAAGCAAGAGAATAAAGAGTGAAAGGTCATCAGTGTTAAATCGTAAAGTAATAGGAAGAACCAAGAAGAGAAAATTAATTGGATTTAGCCATTAGAAGGTGATTAGAGTAGCAGGGATTAAAACAGGACTACAATTAATTAAGAAATAACTGGAAGGTAAGGAAGTAGAAATCTACACTGATTAAAGACCAAGCTTTCAAGAGGCTTGGCTGGAAACAAGAGACAAAACACAAAGGGCAGTAGCTAAGGGGTTACTGGAAGGTTATCTCTTTTTTTCCCCAGGCTACAACACCTGAAGTTGTTTGTAGGAAAATAAAAGAGCCAATAAAGAGAAAGACTGTAAATACAGTAAAGACATGAAATCAGAAAGGCAAATAAAAAGGCCTTAAACACACAGCTACTAAAGTCTAGGGTAACTACTTTATGATGGTATTCAATATATTCTTACTCCAGGTTCTGTGACATATGAAAAAAACGACTATAAATGTTATCTAATGTCTATGAAAACTGAAATTTGTATCAGCTGGGTTTTCCAGGGCAATTATGGATTCACTTTTGAAGCAGTATTTCTTCACCCAAATTTTCAGATAGCCCTCTACCTCTGAGAAAAGATTTGACTCAGGCTGCAGCAGCCTAATCCTTGAGAAACCAGGGGACAAAGAGTTCACTTCTTCTCATCTTCACCCAAGACCTGGAAGCCAGCCCTAGCAGTATTTTGAAGGTAGCCCCCAATTCCCAGTCCTTCCTTGATGTAGTCCCATCCCCTCCTTTCCTCACCTAAACCCCATCTTTCTGTTCTCTGCCTCAAGACCACTAAAATCTGTTCTATGATTTGGGGCATATGTGACATCATGCTAAAACTTTAAAACCAAATCTCCCTTATCTGATGTCCTAAAATTATTTTTCTTCCTGTATTACTTCAGTTTACAATGAAAAGTTTTTGTCAAAGAGATGTGATACTGGAAGACAGCTTTTGCATTAGTTTTTCTTTCCTCCAAATCCCTCAAAACATATGCAAATATTTATAATACTACCTTTGTCCCAACAAAATTAAAGATTATTATTTGGATGCAAGAAACAATATCTACATGTCTTACCTTCCAGGCCTCTGCTCTCTTACAGTATGTCTTATTAAATACCAATGTGTCTGGGATTGGCAAACAGATGTCAAATTCTCAAATCCAGGGTATGGTTTAAAATAAATTCAGCAAATTAAAGGCGTGCCTTGATTTCTATAGGAATCACAGAAATCACCAGAAAGATGGCCCATACCTAACCAGAGGGGCAGTAAAAATCATAAGCCAAGGCAAATGTGCTATTCTATTCTTATGTTCTTCCAGGATCCCCCTCCCACACATAAACGAATGTGTATCATCTTTATAATTACTGGTGAGAATGAAATTTAAATAGAATTTTAACTGATCCAAGCTTTACTTACCCCAGGGATTTGAGGCAGCTGTACTGTTAAATGTTTAGATTGTTTAGATCTATGGGAAGAAACACAAAACAAAACAAAACTTGACTCCCTTGAAAGAAACCCTCAAAAGGTGTGTGTCGTGGGGACAGGAACCATAAAGGTTAATGAAGTGGCAGGATTAAAAGTGCTCTAAAGACTTGCAACGCTAATTCCAAAGAGGGAATTGGAGCTTAAAGTGCCACCGGAGAGCTAGAAGATGCCACTCACAACCAATGAGCTAGTTGGAGCATGAATAACAACTTCACAAAGTATGTTCTTTTCTGTTGGAAAACACAGGGTACAGCCTTTCAGATATGTACTCGAAGACTACTAGTTTCTTGACCCTAAATAAAACCACACAGAACTTTCGCTGCGGGCCACTAACCTTGGAAATGACTACCCAGAATGGGGTTTCGCTGCCCTGGGAGATGAACCCAGAGAACTAACCGACGAAGACACGGACTGAGAACCACTGCTTTTTTCAGTCCTCTCTCACAGCACACCAGCGCCTGTCTATCGAGGCTTTGACTGATGCGCTCCTTCTGAAGCACCTCGGCCCCAGGTGCGAGGGAAACTGGAGGCCGCGAGGAGTAAGCGGCTTCCGGTCTCGCCAAAGAGTCTAGTCTCGGAACGGCAGAGCCGGAGGACACCTCGCCGGCTACTCAGCTCGGCCCGCCCGGCTCCCTCCTCCCCGCGGCCGCGAATGAGCGACCCCCCACTCCGCCCCCCCACCCCGCCCAGGGCTGTATCTATCCCGTTCGGGCCGGACTCCGCCAGCTGGACGCTCACGGAAACCTACCTCCGGCCCAGAACACCGTCACAGGACCTCCGGACCCCTTCAGCTCTCCAAAGTAACAGGACCACTTTAGCCAGACTCCGACCACCGCCTGACTTCCGCTTCCGGCGCGCTAAGGCCGAGGCGGGCCTGTGAAGTCTCGCGGTATCTTCGGCGCACCGTGTGGATTTTCCCCAATTCTTACAACGCTGGTGGCTCGCCTGGAGCTCCACGAGGGTGGTGGGTTGGCGGGCTAAACGTGATGGTGCCCACCGTGCGCTTTCAGTCTGCCTGGTGACTGTGCCCCAAGGGATTAAAAAGACTTCTCCAAGAGACTTTTCCAAGGTCACAAAATTGATCAGTGGCAGAGCTAGAACTATAACCTTCAGGCATTCTTCATTTATTTTGAATTAAATTAATTCATTAATTTTTTGAATATCTTTTAGATGCCAGGTACTGTTCTAGGCCATGAAAACATCAATGAATAAGAATAAAAGCCCTGCCCTCACGGAGCTTATATTCTAGTGGAGGAGATAGACAAAAAGAGTGAATTAGGTATGTGCTATGAAGAGTAATTAAGCAGAGTAAGAGCACAGAGGGTAACCGCCTGCTGCTTTGGAAAGCATGGTCAGGGAATGTGTGCATCATAGTTTTCATCTCAGCCCATTTCCTTATATGGTGGAGTCCCTCACTCTTCCCTCCTGTCAGGAATGTAAAAATTGAATACTTTGTTTATTTTTAACATCCATACCCTTCATAAGGGAGTAAAAGAATATCTCTCATTTCTGGGACAAGGCAGATTTGCTGAGTTTATAGTTTCCTAGACTGTGCCCAGTGGCACAATTGAACTTCTGTGCCTATAGCTCGAGTTGGAATTACAGACTCCCAAATGTTCTTTTGTCTTTATATTGTGTTATTCAAACCATCTCCCCCTTTTCACCCCACCCATCCCACTCCATTCACAAACACACTATCTTTCACAAACAAAGCACGTGAACTCAATAAGTAAGTTCCTAAAGGAGAATTGAAAAGTGACAACCTTCCACTCACTTTTTCTGATCCGGGCGAATCTCAGCATGTTTCCCTGCCCTGATTTTATCTTCTGCAAAATGGGAATAATAATCCGTGCTACTTCTCTGCTTCATAAGGTTATTGTAAGAATTAATTATTGCATATATAAAACACTTTAGGCTCAAGTGAAGAAAGATGCTATGTAAATTCTAACAATAATTAGAGTTGTTATATGTTACATAAATGTTTAATCTCCAAGAAGAAAAAATTTCAAGTTATATGAGGCATCGGTTTAGATTCACATCTGTACTCTTGTGGCTTTAATTACATGAAATTGTTTTGATCAGGGATTACAAAACCTTAATCTAGTCCTCCACCTCAGTGTCATCCTCCCACATAAGGAGTCTTTGTGTAGGGGCCTTTTTTCAGGAGACCGCAGAAAGCAAGCCAGCGCTCGTTGCAAGTTTGTTTACTACCTGAGAATTTCTATTTACCGTAGAAGCCAGTTGATATTGTTAAAGAAATCACAGAAGAAGGAAAGATAAGCAATCTTGGGGATGAAAAAACTACGAATTGGTTTTAATAGGTTGGACTAAAGCCTTTTTCAATTCTAAAATGTGTGATTGTGATATGAAGGTGTTTTCTCACCTTTTTCCTAATGTTAATATAAATAAGAGCACAAACAATGTTTTCTGACTGGACTAAATTTGGACTCGAGTTGCAAAATATCTGCCTATTTCTATTCCATTTGACAGGCCCATCAAGGGCTAAATGATGGCTCTAATCTTTATTATCCTTCCTTTGCTTTTTTTTTTTTTAATTTATTTATTTATTTTTGGCTGTGTTGGGTCTTCGTTTCTATGCGAGGGCTTTCACTAGGTGCAGTGAGCGGGGGCCACTCTTCATCGCGGTGCGCAGGCCTCTCACTGTCGCGGCCTCTCTTGTTGCGGAGCACAGGCTCCAGATGCGCAGGCTCAGTGGTTGTGGCTCACGGGCCCAGTTGCTCCGCGGCATGTGGGATCTTCCCAGACCAGGGCTCGAACCCGTGTCCCCTGCATTGGCAGGCAGATTCTCAACCACTGCACCACCAGGGAAGCCCTTCCTTTGCTTTTTTGGTGACTGTTTTCTCTGTATGCTCCATTGGCTCCCTCTAGTCAACTACTTTAGTGTCTTGGTCCTATCCACCTCTTCCTCAAATATGTGTGTTACCCTCAGAAGGGACCTTGGAAATGTGTGGAGAGGCCAAGAGACTTGTCCAGAGATTACTCTCAACCACTCCTTCCCCCATTAACACCATACTGTCTCCTCCAGGGGCTTTTCCAGGATACTTTTCAGTGAAGTGATAACCACAGTTTTTGAGTGTTAGACGCATTTTCTAAGCACTGGAAAGTGGCATGAGTAAGTCAGGATCCCTGTCCGAGAGTGAACTTCTGCTCTCTTACCCATTTTAAGAGGGTGAGTCTTCTCCCAGGCCCCAATCCTGGGTTTTGGCAGGCTTACTGTCCTTGGTGACAGGTAGCTTATTCTGCCCTTTTGGAAGCCAGCCTTGCCTTTCAAAAGAAAGGTACAAAAAGCCCCATTTTAAAACAGATGTTCAGGTTCGAGCCCTGGTCTGGGAGGATCCCACATGATGCGCAGCGGCTGGGCCCGTGAGCCACAATTACTGAGCCTGCGCGTCTGGAGCCTGTGCTCCGCAACGAGAGAGGCCGCGATAGTGAGAGGCCTGCGCACCGCGATGAAGAGTGGCCCCCGCTTGCCACAACTAGAGAAAGCCCTCGCACAGAACCGAAGACCCAACACAGCCATAAATAAATAAATAAATATTTAAAACAGATGTTCAAGTGATGCAGGTATCTTCAAAACAAATGAGTAAAATCTAGGGAGTAGAAAGAGCACCAGGCAAGGAGTCAAGAAACTGGAATTAAAATCTTACTCCCTGTGGGTTATCCTGCAGGTCACCACCTCTCTGGACCTTAGTTTTCTCACTTTCTTATTTTGCAGATGAAATTGGAGCTTCAGCATGAGTTCCTTTGATTTCCCAATCTCACACCTACAGTGTGACCTCCTGCCCCCTTGACCTTTTGTCTTCCAGTCTCTTGCCACTGTGTCTCTGGTCAGTGCACCCTCTGCTCTTCTGGACATCGCCCCTGCAGTTATTCCTTCTCTCTTCTCTGTTTTCAACTCTCCCTCTTTGATGGCTCCTCCCACCCCCTCACCCACCACACTGTGTAAACTTGCTCAAGTTTCTCCAGTCTCAAAACAAAACTGACACCCTGCCCTCAGTCCTGTGTCCGCCTCTGAATATCTCAGATCTCCTTTCCCCTCCTGGGGAGTGTCTTACAAAGAGTGCCCACAGCTGCGGTATTCTACCTCCCCCTCTTTTCTATTCACCGCAGTCAGGTTTCTGCCCACAGACACACCACTGAAACCACTCTGACAAAGTTCCCTAGGACAGAGTTGACCTAGGGCCAAATTCAACTACTGTCCATCTAAAATCTTCAGTTTATTTAGTATCTGTGCAGCATTTGACACTTTTATCTCCTCCCTCCCTTAAACCTTCTTCTCACTTTGTTTCCAAATTTCTCATGATTCTTTTCTGCCCTGGATTGCTGTTTGTTCTCTATCTCCCTGGCTGACTTCTCATTCCCCTGCCCATGGCCCTGTCCCTACTCTCCTTGTGTTGCCTATGCAGACTCAGTCTTTTTATGGCTTCAGCTTCCTGCTCTGTGCTGATGACTCAACAGTAGATACCTCTAGCCATCCATCATATCTGAGCTCCTGCAATGCTAGATATTTGTATCTGGATGTCCAACAGGCATCTCCAGCACATATCTAAATGTGAGTTCATCTTTCTTCCTGAACCTGTCCATCTGCCTCTATCTCTATTTTTGGAGAATGATTCTTCCCAGTTACCCACATCGGAAACCTGGCAGTCATGCTGGACTCCTCCCTCTCTCTCATCCTACCGACCCAGTCCCTCCCCAAGTCCTGTGGACTTCAGCTCCTGACCGTCTCTTCTGTTTGTTCACTCTTCCTTTCTTCCACCACTCTCTTAGTTCTGACCCTCATCACTTCTCATACAGACCATGGTGATAGCCTCTAACTGGTCCCTGTATGCAGCTCTGCTCCCCTCCAGACGCTTCTCCACCCCATTAGTAGAGTGCTCCATTACTATCCTGAAACGTACAGGAAAGAACTGATGATAATAATGTAGCCGATTCTTGTGTATCTACCAACCAGCTCAGAGAAGGCTCTTTCTAAAACACAAACTGATTCCATTTATCCCTTGATCTGTCCACTTTTCAGTGGTTCCTAGGATGCACTCTAAGCTCCTTGGCATGGAACACAGCCTGTTAAGATTTAGTTCTGTACTATCTGTTCAACCACATCTCCTGCCACTCCCCCTAAGTGAACTAAATGCACAGCCATATCAAACTGTTTACTTAAAGTTTCTGGAATACTTCATGCTGTGTTGTACACGTGTTGTTCCTTCTGTTTGAAGTGCCCTCACCACGCTGGACTACCTGGTAAACCTTAGCCTATTACATCATCTTCAGGTGGTCATCCATATACACCCCCCACCTCTAAGTGGACCTCATTATTTCTTCCTTTATATGTTTAACATATGTAGTCAATGCATTTATCACAATGTATTGTAATTTGTTTACATGCACTTAAATTATAAACTCCTTGAGAGTAAGGCTGTATTTTTCACATCTTTAACAATTAGCATAGAGTCTGGCAACACGATACATAATTGGTGTTCAGTAAATGTATATTGATCTGGCTCCTACCTTCCTCTCCAGTTCTATCTTTGACTAATCTTTTCCCACTTCCTCCCCTCTCAGTACACACTCTACCTAGATAAAGACTCAGCTCACCTCCTGTGCATAGCACATGTTCCCCGGACACCCCTCTATCATGGCACCTGCATCACTTTACTGAGTCTATCTGTTTTCATGTCCATCTTCCCTACTAGAGTATAAGTGCCAGGAGTCTGCCTCGCCAACACCTAGCACTGAGGCTGTCACACATGAGGCAGTGGAGGAGCATTGTGAACATATGAATGAAGGAGTTAGACTTGCTGATTTTTAAGTTCTCCTTCAACTCCAAACCTATATGATTTGAGGTTTCAAAAACTGTGACATAATCTCAGAGCTTTCTCCCAGCAGATGGTCAGAACAGTTGAAACACCAATTCAAACAGTTGGCAAATATAAAGGTAAACATTTAAGAAAGTGAGCCGGAATGAAGGTGAATCCTCCAAAAGGAACAGGAACGTTGGCAAAACAGTGCATCCATGTAGTAACAGACACCCCCTTTGCATCTGATGGTGGGTTCCATACGGTCCCCTCAAGGCATATGACACATATGCCTTGAGAGCTTCTCAGGAGGGTGGTTGACAACCTCCCTATGACTAAACCCCCACTACTAGAAAGGAGCTGAAAGCACATTATTTCTCTGCAGCAAAAATTATTTTTTTTCTTCAGCATGTTCTTTTAATTTGCTCATTTTTGTAAACTAAACACCAAGTTTAGTCATTTATTTACTATTTTGTTTCTGTTCAGATAGAATTCTAGGAAAAAACCCTAATCTAAAGACTCTTAGGATTTCTGACTTATTTTTTTACTCCACAAGCATTTTTCAATATCCAATATATTTCTAGGCTCAGTGTTGGGGGGAGTGGAGAGATTTCAAAAAACGTGGAACACAAATCTTAAGATCTAATTGAAGAGTCAAGCAGAAGATAGTTATGATGTAGCATATGCATAATATAAAATAGTGCATGGTAACCTAATGGAGTGCAGGAAAAAGTAATTCAGACTGGATACCTAAGTACAGAGAGGCTTCAGAGTGAGGAAAATATCAGCTCAAAGTGAAATTAACCAGGAGAAATTTACTGAATGAGGTGAATCTCCAATAACACATATCCACACACAAAATAATGGATTGCCAGCAGTAGGACCTGTGGGTAATCTGGATTTGGGGGTATAGAGGATGGAGACTGGCCATTCTTCTGTTGAATGCTCTTCAGAGAAAGACTCGGAAGATGCTGCATTTCCCTTCAGGCCACCTTGCAGGGCTCTTTACTACTGCTCTCTCCCAAGTCCCCTCAGGGACCCCCTGTGTAATATCTTCCCTGTCATATTTGGACTATGAGTTGAGATCCCAGCTCACTTGGGGAAATGCATGTCTCTCTTCGGGTTTCTGCATATTCTAGTTAGACACTGTTGAAGATTGACTCTCCTTTCCCCATGGCAGGTAGGAGTCAGGCCCCCTCCCACAGGTGGGTGAGATCTCTACAGAAATCTTCAGCATTTTCAGGTGCGAAGGGTATTGGCTGTAGATGCAGGCCAACCCGAGTGATTTTAGCCAAGATAGAGGTTCAGTTTCCTAATTTCTAAAATGAGATTATAATGATTACTTCTACCACCACAATATAAGAATTAACAAATGTTAGTTCCCCCTCTCGTTCCTCACTGTTTTCCAGACCAAAGTAGAACACTCTTGATTTGGCTGTTTTGAACAGTAGGGAGGGGTTCTGATGCAAACATTTCACAATAGTCCTGTGAAAACAGCAATGTCAAAATGTGGACATTACTACTATTACTATTTATTGAGCATTACTGCATGCCAGGCACCGGGCAATGCTTTATATTACCTCATTTTTTCCTCACAATAACACACCTAGGTAGGTATTATCTCTTTTTAAAACAAACCTTAGAGATGACAGGTAATTTATCCAAGGTTACACAAGCAAGCAGGAGAAATGAGATTTGAACTGGCTCCTTTCTATAGAAGGGACACCAAAGAACCTGAAGAACAACATATTTGAGCTGGAGTTTTGAGATAAACCTGTATGACAGGCTAGTCAAGATTACCCTCTGTGGTGAGAGAGTAGAATGCAAATGTTCTGTGGCATTGATTGAAGCAAGATCCATTTGCTTTCATATTAGACACTGCTGGAACCAGAACTTGGAGTCTGTCAGGGTTGAAGTGACAGCTGAGACTCAGCTCACAGTTACTTTTACTTTGGCTTATTCCTGAAGCAGAGAAACAGTGCAAGCAATATAAATGAGGCAGCAGGCTCCCTGATGCCTGCCTCTTTTGTATCCAGTGGAGGTGTACCCAAAGTCTGGTGTATTTTAAGAGCCCACACAAAGTGAGATGTCCACAGGTGCAAAGCATAAAAAACTATGGGTGGAGGGCTTAGCACCCAGAAACAACTGTGCCTCCATCTAAAGCAATCATTCTGCTACTCAAGAGAAGGCCTATCATCATAGGCCTTGAAATTCCTGTTGTGTGTGCCAGAATTTGGAGCAGTCTCCCTTTCCCTACACCTATACTGCAAGGCCTAAGAATTTTCCATTTATGTCCACTTGGGTACTTTCCATAGGCAGGCCTGGCTATGGCCTACTACAGACACACAGCACAAAATTATATTCTATTGTAAAAATTGAAGAATGCAATTTGTATCCTTACCCAGAGGGCCACCCTGCTTTCAAGTAGAGGGGTAAGAGTTCGTGGATGGTTACGGCCAAAATTTTGTTCGGAAAAGAAGCTGAAATAGAGACAGAAAACAGATAAGTGATTGCCTGAGGTTTAGTGTGGGAAAGGGATTGACAACAAATGAGCATGAAGGATCATTTGGGGGTTATGGAAATACTGTAAAATTGGATTGTGGTGATGGTTGCTCGATAAATTTGCTAAAAATCATGAATTGCACACTCACAATAGATGAATTTTATGGTGTGTAAATTATGTGAGAGAGGGAGGGAAAAAAAAAAACAGCAGCTCTGAACCTGCTTGAATATATGGCTAGAACTTCCATGAAGCCCCAGGGTAACTGGCCATGGAGCACAGAAGAGAAGATTTTGGCCTAGAAAATGTTAAAGGCAGTAGTTAATAGTTAAAATCTCTGTGTCCAAACATCTAACTTTGAGTATCTGCCTTCCTGATGTATCCCTTGGAAAGGTGATCATCGTAATATTAATAATGGCTGTGCAGAAACAGCTGGTTCTGTCTCACCCTCATATCTGTTCTCTTTTTCTTCCACAGTAGAGAGAGGGTTTTGAGGCACTGGTCCAGAGCGGGACTGACTTTAACAGAGTCAAAGTTTAATAGCAAGAGCCATCATTTTTTTACTTCCAGGAATTCTTTAAAATCTATTTGAATTTTAAAATAAATTCCCCACAGTAAGTTGTTGCATTTAAAATGTCAGGTTAAGGCTGGCTAGCCACCCAGCCACTGGTTAGGGGCTCTCAGTGCCAGAATTAGTAAAATTTATTTGAAAATGGTGTCAAAGTAAGAAAATGGTACCCTTAGTGGCTCTGCCTTCCCAACAGCCTCTATCCATTTCTCTGTGTGTGTGTGTGTCTGTCTGTCTGTCTGCCACTTTCTCTCCACCACCACCACCCCCTCCCATTCCCTCCTGCCTTTGACCACCACTTCTTCCCTCACCTGGTTCAGAATTCTTAAGAGAGGAGGGACAGGAGTCACTAGCTTTAGAAACAAGAACCGTGCCCTAGTGCCCTGTGGGGAGTTGGAACAGCAGGAAGGAGCACATAAGCTTCCTCTACCCTCCCAGAATGATTTTAATTACCTGCAGCTGCGGCATGATCCGGCGCCCAGGCCTCAGCTGAAAAATCCAGAAATCAGCGTTGCTCATTATCAAGGATTGGCTATGCTAACCAAGCTTATTTAACTAAGCTACCATACTGGTTTCTCATTAAATCAGATACCAGTTTATTCATTTACAATGAGAAATACACCTTCCCTTTGAATGGGCTACTTCCTTCCCATCAGTGATTCAGGGTGCCCCTTTCCTGGTGTCTGGGTATCTGGGTGCTACTTGGGGCCATGGACTATGGCTTTCCGCCCCTGCATCCCTGGAACACAGTTGGTGCTTGATAAATATTTGCCAAACTGAATTGAATTTTGCCAGGGATAAGATGTGTGTATCTTCAGCCATTTTTAGTCAAACAAAACCTAAAGGTATTTTTACCCCACATATTAGCTTAGTCAAATGCTGTTTCTGAGCCACAAGGATCCATGCGAACACTGCATGGCAAGATTTATGAAGTAGCCATTTGTTCGATTTTTTTTTTTTTCCCACAGAGCTGACTTCATCATAAAGAAAATTCATCTCAGGGGATTTACCTAGCAAGATATCACTCTACTTCATTTTGTGTTTTCTCTTTTCCTTTACATTTGAAATGAATGCTATAAAAGATCCCACTGTGCCACCGGTAATAATAGCACACACAACTATAGACTGTCCACTGTGTGTCCCTGAAATAGATTCTTCAGTAGAAAGAACAACAGTGCTGTCATTTACCAAGTTCTATGGGAAGCAAGCATCAGAGCTGAAGACATAAAAAGACTTATGAGCCGGTGGAGTCCAATTTAGCCTTGATGGTAGCGTGAGGCACAGTATTAGGTCCATTTTCAGGGAAAATTATATTGCTAGGGAAGGAAGAGTCCTGTCCACTTGTCAGAACCCTGGTACTATGGTCCCTGGTGAGAGGGACCTCTTCTCAGGCCCCCAAACAGGCTTCCCCTTCTCTTGGGCCCTCTCAAACCCTCTGCTGATGTAGATTCTCCTAAAAGTTCCCAGACCCTCCTGACAGCCCTGTTTTCCCCTTGCCTCAGGCAGGAAGAGTTTCTGGTTTGAGATTGAGGAGGTCTTGCTCAAAACTCTTGGCTGCCACGACATTACTCTCTCTGAGGTCAGTGTGCCCAGGACTCAACCCTTGACCTCTTCTCATTCTCCATGCTTTTCACGTGAATTATATTTATTCCTATGACTTCCACTGCCACTTATGTGCTGGAGCCTTTGACCCTCAGTTATGGTGTATGGCCCTGACTGTGTTTAGGCAACAGTGTATTCTGTGCATGAGTCCTCTTGCATCCCCCATTGGACTTCCCAGATCCCTTTTCATCAGGCTGCTTGTTCAGTTCAATTCAACACATATTCATTGCATATGTTTGGCAGAGATCTTCTGTAGTTGTCGAGGATACTGAGGTTCCATTTTATTTAAGTGAAAAGTTCCTCTATTTAATTTGCAGTGTTCTTTTTTTAAATTATTTTTTAAATTTCATTTATTTTTTTGGCTGTGCTGGGTCTTCACTGCTGAGCACGGGCTTTCTCTAGTTGCAGCAAGTGGGGGCTACTCTTTGTTGCAGAGTGCATGCTTCTCATTGCAGTGGCTTCTCTTGTTGCAGAGCACGGGCTCTAGGCGTGCGGGCTTCAGTAGTTGTGGCATGGGGGCTCCAGAGCACAGGCTCAGTAGTTGTGGCGCATGGGCTTAGTTGCTCTGCAGCATGTGGGATCTTCCCGGACCAGGGATTGAACCCATGTCCCCTGCATTGGCAGGCGGATTCTTAACCACTGCGCCACCAGGGAAGTCCTGCAATGTTCTTTATTTTTATTTTACTATCCAGTAATTGTAGGAATCCCTGAAGTCTGAACTATCAGCTGCTGTTCTTCTCTTTCTCTCCCTGCATCCTCCCTAAGATTATTCATTAGTACAGTTTCAATTTCACAGAGATAATTTTCAAATATGCATATCTGATTCCAAATATCTTACCTGTCTCATTTAGTGCATGCACTTAGATGTCCTTTTGTTTCCTTAAAATAAACATCTGTTGTGGCTTTGGTTCCTGGATATCTAAAATGGAGAAGTGAATGGAGAGATAATTTAGTAAGTTATGGTGTATCAATGCAATGCAGCTTTAAGCAGCTATTAAAAATGCTTACAAATACTATGGATAATTTCTGCTTCTCTATGCACTTTCTAAATTCCCCCAATGAGAATCCCTTTCTTTTCTAATCAGGAAAGAAGTAAGAGAGGAAACAAGTGAGATGATCAATTATGTCTTACAGGGGAAGGTGGAAGAGAGACAACAATTTGCTGTCCCCTTTGCAGCCACACCTAGTTAATCCCCAAAGATTTCTCAGAACCCTTCAGTTTGGGTCTCTCCTTTCCCTTCCAAGTGCCTGGCTGTGAAAATAGCTGAGATGATCATCAGCCTTGAACCTCAACCCTTAGTTTGCCTTTCCCCACTTCTGAAAACAAAGTACTTTTTAGACTGAGCTGCCTGAGAAAAGGACCATATTTTATTCATATCTGTAACCCCAAAGCACTTACCACAGTTTGAAATAGTGGAATACTATACAGCTGTAGAAAGAAGGAGGGACATCTTTTTATTATGTTATAGGATGAGAAAAAGGCCAACTGCAAATCAGCATGTATAGAATACTGTCATTTGGGTAGAGAAGGGGGAAAGGAAGTTTTTTGTTTTTTTTAAAAATTTATTTATTTATTTACTTATTTATGGCTGTATTGGGTCTTCGTTTCTGTGCGAGGGCTTTCTCTAGTTGTGGCAAGCGGGGGCCACTCTTCATCGCGGCGCATGGGCCTCTCACTATCGCGGCCTCTCTTGTTGCGGAGCACAGGCCCCAGGAAGTTTTACTCTCTAGAAGGATGTATAAGAAACTGAATGCCTCGGAAAAGTCAACTGTGTGTTGAGGGAAGAAAGGTGGGAGGGAAACTTTTCGCTGCAAACTCTTTTGTACCTTTTGAATTTTACCCCTGTTGAATGTTTTAGTGATAAAAATAAATAAATAAAATTTAGGGGCTTCCCTGGTGGTGCAGTGGTTGAGAATCTGCCTGCCAATGCAGGGGACGCGGGTTCGAGCCCTGGTCTGGGAAGATCCCACATGCTGCGCAGCGGCTGGGCCCGTGAGCCACAATTACTGAGCATGCGCATCTGGAGCCTGTGCTCCACAACAAGAGAGGCAGCGATAGTGAGAGGCCCGCGCATCGCGATGAAGAGTGGCCCCCGCTTGCCACAACTAGAGAAAGCCCTCGCACAGAAACAAAGACCCAACACAGCCATTAAAAAATTAATTAATTAATTAATTAATTATTTTAAAAAAAAGAGGAAACCTGACAACATAAAAATCTAGATTGACTACATGGCCCACCCCAAGATTACTTGAGGCTTTAAAAAAAAAAAATTTAAAGGAAAAAAATATGTTGAATTTATTTGAAATATCCAGAATAGGCAAATCTGCAAATATCCAGAATAGGCAAATCTGCAGAGACTGAAAGCAGATTAGTGGCAGCCAGGGGCTAGGAGGCAGAGGGAATGGGGAGTGACTGCTTAATTGGGTATGGGCTTTCCTTTTGGAATAATACAAAATACTCTGGAAGTGAATAGTGGTCATGGTTGCACAACATTATGAATGTACAAAACGCCCCTGAACTGTACACTTGAAATGGTTAAAATGGTGAATTTTATGTTACAGGAATTTTACCATAATTATATATATATATATATATATATATATATATATATATATATATATATATATATTTAATGAGTGAATGAATGAATAAAATGCCTATTATATTTACAGATTTATATTAGATAGCCCCTCTGTGCAATGAGATATCTCTGCTTTGTGATGTTTTTAATGGAAAATTCCAAACTTATACAAAAGTAGAACAGTGTAATGAACCCCACTTACCTACCACTCAGCTTCAACAATTAGCAACTCATGGCAAATCTAACTCCATTTATACCTGAGCACTTGCCCTCTACACCTACTGGATTATTTTGAAGCAATCTGTAGATATTTCAGTATGCACCTCTAAAAGCTAGTGATTCTTTTTTTCTTAACTTACTTACAATGCATTATCAACCTAAAAAATTAAGTTATTCCTTAATATCATCAAAGAGCAGTGTTCACATTTCCCAGAGTGCCTCACAAATGTCCTCTTTAGAGCTGACTTGTTGCTTTGTTGTTTTAAAGAGACCAATCTCCTTCTCCCAGAACTGACCTGGTAAGTTCATTCTTAGCTATAATGAGATCTGGAAGAAGTTAGTTTCTTATCTGAAGATGACTGAAGTTGGACTAGATGCTATTAAAGTTCCATTCATAATCAAACATTTTCTAAAGAGTTTCTGACGAAGTCCTTTGCCTGCTGTATCCCACAGTGCTGTGTGGCAGTAGATGTCAGTCATGAAATGCCAGTGAGATGACTGAAATCCTAATTTGAGAGGCCCCAGTTTAGCACTGGAACTCACCAGCAAGAACCTTTTCATTCTCCCTCTTGGTTATTAGTATCTTAACAATTCCCATCTTTATTTACTAGAGTTCTGCATGACCCTCCTCCCTCTGGAGACTCCTTAGTAAATTTAACTTTTCCACATTGTCCAAACTAGGATCAGAGAGTCAGGGAGTGATGGGGTATACTCTAGGGTATCATAGATTACAGCTAACACTGTCTTAAAAGAAACTGTGAGGTTTGACTCTTTCCTTTCTCCTCCTCCACTTTCTCCTCTTTTTTTGTGTTTATAATGCATTGATTGACCCACATAAGTACATATTTCTATATAACCTGTTTCAAGGTTGATTTGAGTCTTTAAAAAATTTTTGTTGGAGTATGGTTGATTTACAATGTTGTGTTAGTTTCAGGTGTACAGCAAAGTGAATCAGTTATACATATACATATATCCACTCTTTTTTAGAATTTTTTCCGATATAGGCCACTACAGAGTACTGAGTAGAGCTCCCTGTGCTATACAGTAGGTCCTTATTAGTTATCTATTTTATATATAGTGCTGTGTATATGTCAATCGCAATCTCCCAATTTATCCCTCCCTCCCCTTACCTCTTGGTAACCATAAGTTTGTTTTCTACATCTGTAACTCTATTTCTGTTTTGTAGATAAGTGATAAGTGATTTGATTTTTTAATTTTTTAAATTAAATTAAATTAAATTAAATTAAATTTAATTTAATAATTTTAATTTTTTAATTTTCCTTTTCCCCTACATTTTAGTGAACCCTCCCGTTCATCCTGGGCCCATCACCCTGGCCTGCTCCTCCATATTGCCTCCCAGTTGCTCTGAGTTTTAACATAACATCTCTCAGTTTATTCTTATCCGTTCATTCGCCCCTCAATTCTCCTGTATTCCTAATGCCATGTGTGCCGTACCCTCTAAAGTGACCACTAGTTTACCTGCTGGAAAATCGAGCCCAGAAGTGGGTCGGAGCACCCACCCTCCTTTAGGAGACAATGCCTCTATTGTTTAACAAAGCAGCTCAATGTGTGCCTTTATCTAATCCTCACCAATACCTTCAAAAGAAGGTACCCATATCACCCATTTTACAGATGGGGAAACTCGAGGCACAGAGAAGTTAGATAACATGCCTCAGGTTAATAAGTGGGGGAGCCCAGGTAAAACTCCAGACAGCCTGCTTACTTAACAGCTATGCTCTACCGCTTAACACTAAGAAGTGATTTTTGTGGTTACACAGACCAGTACCTCAGAGGGAGGAGAGATTCACCTGAGATCAAGCAAAGTAGCAACTGCTTATTTCTTTTTTTTTTTAATTGATTAATTTATTCTTTGGCTGTGTTGGGTCTTCACTGCTGTGCGCGGGCTTTAGCTGCGGCGAGTGGGGGCTACTCTTCGTTGCAGTGCGTAGGCTTCTCATTGTGGTGGCTTCTCTTGTTGCGGAGCATGGGCTGTAGGCGCACGGGCTTCAGTAGTTGTGGCGCACGGGCTCAGTAGTTTGTGGCGCACAGGCTCAGTTGCTCCATGGCATGTGGGATCTTTCCGGACCAGGGCTCAAACCCATGTTCCCTGCATTGGCAGGAGGATTCTTAACCACTGCACCACCAGGGAAGTCCCAACTGCTTATTTCTTATAGGTCAAGTTGGCTCTGGGTAACAGTATCCTTTATTATTTTTTCTTAAAACATTTTTTTTTCTAAATTTTTTTTATTGAAGTATAGTTGTGTTAATTTCAGGTGTATAGCACAGTGATTCAGTTATACATATACATATTTTTTTTTCAGATTATTTTCCCTACAGCTTATTACAAAATATTGAGTGTAGTTCCCTCTGCTATACAGTAGGTCCTTGTTGCTTATCTATTTTATATATAGTAGTGTGTATATGTTACTCCCAAACTCCTAATTTATCCCTCCCCACCTCTTTTCCCCTTTAGTAACCATTTCTATATCTGTGGGTCTATTTCTAACAATATCCTTTACTTTAGCATTTCTCAAAAATGTGTCCTTTGGAAAACTACTTATGGTTTCATTGTTAAATTCATTTAATTTAGGAAATACAGTGCACTGTATTCACTTATTAGAGTTTCCTGAATCTACATTGACATATTAAAAGTTCTTTAAAAAAAGAAAAAACCCACACTCCACAACTAAGGAGTCTGCATGCTGCAACTCAAAATTCTGCATGCTGCAATGAAGATCCCGCGTGCTGCAACTAAGACCCGGCGCAGCCAAATAAATAAATAAATGAATAAATAAATATTTAAAAAAAAACCCAAACAGTAAAGAAACCTATTTCAATTTGTTTAGCCCAGTATTTCCCAAACCTGTGAAATATGGAACCTTTCCCTGCTGCATAACACCTGTTGATATTCCATGGAAACACCGCTTTATGTAACTTTCTGGAGTGACGATAACAAGGAGCTGTTTCAGAAATTGCGTTTTAATTCAAGCCTTACCAGCTTTATCAAGAGGAAGACACTTCTGAGTTTCTAGCCTGTTTTGCCGTAACCCTCTCTGACTCATTGTACGGTGGGGTAGTTGACGAGAGTGGGAGGATGTCATATTACAGTTGCACTGTATGTAGGGGGGCCCACTGGAGCAACCAGAACGTGAATGAGCCTCCCAGGCTTGTATCAGAAGGGCCTCAAGGTGAAATTTCAGCTCAGACGGTGTAGCTGGTATCCAGTGTCTCCATCTGTAAAAACTGACCTTGGATTTGGTAGATATAAGCTTCCCGACTTATTTCCATACAATGACCCAGCTGGGTCTAAAGGTAGGATATGATGTCACCAGCTATCTATAGTCACTCCCTAATTAATACGTAGCCAATGAATACCTGACTCTTTGTTCTAAATTGGGACTACATCTCATTGTCATCCCTCAACTGTGGGGAACCAAGCCAGGGGACAGGGACAGGGCTGCCAGAACTTGGGATCATACGAGGTCTTCAGCAGTAGTGATAGAAGTAAGAGGCAGCATGTGGGCCTTGCTTGGAGGATGTCGGGGGAGGAAGGGCCAAGTCTGCAGGGGCAGCAGGCCCACGGGAGTCTTGGGGCCCACTGGACCTGCAAGAGTTTGGGAGAGTAGTCTGAGTAGCTTTCGGAAGTATGAAGTAAGTCTGGCTGGGAGCCTTTACCTACACAGCCTCAGGCAGCTAGGTTGGACCCCCTTTGCTGATGGAACACTCTAGTTCATTCTTTCCCAAATTTGCCTTTCATAAGAATCACTCCAGGGCTTCCCTGGTGGTGCAGTGGTTAAGAATCCGCTTGCCAATGCACGAGTCACAGGTTCGAGCCCTGGTCCGGGAAGATCCCACATGCCGCAGAGCAACTAAGCCCGTGCGCCACAACTACTGAGCCCGCGTGCTGCAACTACTGAAGCCCACGCGCCTAGAGCCCGTGCTCCGCAACAAGAGAAGCCACCGCAAGAGAAGCCCCCGCACCGCAACAAAGAGTAGCCCCCGCTCGCCACAACTAGAGAAAGCCTGCACACAGTAACAAAGACCCAACACAGCCAAAAATAAATAAATAAATAAATAAAATTTATTAAAAAAAAAAAAAAGAATCACTCCAGGCACGTATTAAATATGCAGATTTCCATACCCCACCCCAGAAATACTAAATTGGTCTGTTTAATAAATGCTCTGAGTGATCTATGTGAGGAGTTTGGGAAACACTGCTGTAGTTGTTCAAGGGATCTTGCTCAGTAGTAATGGACTCAGTCCATTCCTCAAAGTGCTTTTTTTTTTCCTGTTGAGGAGGAACAGAATATGCCACCCCAAAATATGCCACTTTGGCATAAGAATTATTATTATTATTTTTTAATAAACTTATTTATTTATTTTTGGCTGTGTTGGGTCTTCGTTCCTGTGCGAGGGCTTTCTCTAGTTGTGGCAAGCGGGGGCCACTCTTCATCGCTGTGCGCGGGCCTCTCACTATCGCGGCCTCTCTTGTTGTGGAGCACAGGCTCCAGACGCGCAGGCTCAGTAGTTGTGGCTCACGGGCCCAGTTGCTCTGCGGCATGTGGGATCTTCCCAGACCAGGGCTCGAACCCGTGTCCCCTGCATTGGCAGGCAGATTCTCAACCACTGCTCCACCAGGGAAGCCCCTTATTTTGAACTGAAGACAATCAAGACCCAACAGACTCAGAAAAAGCTGTTTACCTTCCCTTACCTGACTAAAAGAGTTTAAATAGAGGGCATGTACCAGGAAGACAGCTAATACCAAAGATAACTTTTTATATCAGGAAGACTTATCTGCATGGCACGGCAAACATTTGTTTACTGAACATTTGCCCCTCTCATCTTCCTGTGATTTGTCTTCCCTTTGAAGCCCCTGACCCCAACCCGCTTCTCCTTAGCTCAGGATGGCATGGAAGCCTCAACTGCCTGACTGTCTATCTTTGGGGCTCCCATACATATGAAAATTGTTTTTCTCCTGTTCATCTGTTTTATGTCAATTTAAATATTAGACCAGCCAAAGAACCTAGAAGGGAAGAAGGGAAAAGCTTTCTGCCCTTACACTGTCAATTAATTTTTTGGGCTGACTTGGGATTCCACAAGGGTCTTGTGTTCTCTCAGAAGAGATGACAAGGATCTTATCCTTCTCATTCTCATCTTCTTCAGGGACTTTGGACTTCTAGCCCCTCTGGCTGAGGCCAGGTCATATAGCCTGTTGTTGGGCCCCAGGTAGAATAAGTTTATATGTTTTCTCCCTTTTCTTGGGTTATCATTCCCCCTCTTGTTTTAATAAGAATTAATTTTAGAAGAGGTGGTTTGGTGGGCTATTGGTGCCCATTTGGTGCCTTTTATATTAAACCTCCTCTTTTATATTATCTCTAATTAGCCAAGAATATTTTTGGAACACATACTACGTGCAGAACTAGGAATAAAAAGTAAATTAAACATGTCTCTACTTTCTGGGACATGTTTGGATTTGGGATAAAGAAAATGTGCTGGAGATGGATGGTGGTGATATTTGAACAACAATGTGAATGTACATAATTCCACTGAACTGTACACTTAAAAATTATGAAAATGCTACAATGAGGTATCACCTAACACTGGTCAGAATGGCTATCATCAAAAAGTCTACAAATAATAAATTCTGGAAAGGGTGTGGAGAAAAGGGGACCCTCCTACACTGCTGGTGGGAATGTAAATTGGTGTAGCCACTATGGAAAACAGTATGCACATTCCTTAAAAAACTACAAAAATAGAGTTACCATATGATCCAGCAATCCCACTTTTGGGCATATATCCAGAGGAGATGAAAACTCTAATTTGAAAAGATACATGCACCCCAGTGTTCATAGCAGTACTATTTACAATAACCAAAACATGGAAGCAACCTAAATGTCCATTGACAGATGAATGGATAAAGAAGATGTGGTATATATATATATATATATATATATATATATATATATATACACACACACACACACACACACACACACTACAATGGAATATTACTCAGCCATAAAAAGAGTGAAATAATGCCACTTGCAGCAGAATGGATGAACCTAGAGATTATCATACTAAGTGAAGTAAGTCAGACAAAGACAAATATTATATGATATTGCATATATGTGGAATCTAAAAAATAGTACAAATGAACTTATTTACAAAACAATCAGACTCATAGACATAGAAAACAAACTTATGGTTACCAAAGGGGAAGGGGGGATAAATTAGGAGTCTGGGATTAACAGATACACATTACCATATATAAAATAGATAAACAACAAGGATTTACTGTATAGCACAGGGAACTGTATTCAATATCTTGTAATACCTATAATGGAAAACAAAAAAAGAATATATATGTATATGTGTGTGTGTGTGTATATATATATATATATCACCGAATCACTTTGCTGTACACCTGAAACTAACAGAATATTGTAAATCAACTATACTTCAAGAAAAAATTATGAAAATGGTAAATTTTATGTTACGTATATTTTACCACAATTGGGGAAAAAAACTTTTCAGGCAACAATACACCCTAAAACCAACTGAGGAAGACATTTACAAAGTGATAAACCAGCAAATATAATGGAGCGCATGAATTTAAAGGGATACTTGAGTGAAGTAGACCAAACACTGAAACAGCCTTTGTGCTAGTTTTGAAGGAGGTAAAGAACTGGTAGATTGGAGAATTATAACAATGAAAGAGATGGCGTGTTCAGGGAGAACAATAGATCAGATCCAGCACAAAGCAAGTTTCTAAAGGGAAGGGTCTGTCAGAGAGGCAGCCCTCACACTACTGACCAACCTGGGCTTGGGAAGTGTTTACTGGAGGAATGAGGTGATGAGAAATCGCAGGGAAAATGGTGAAAGGAGAAGTCTCTGCAGGTGGCTGGTGACTATGAGGGATCAACCAGTCCCTTGCTTTGAGTGAGTAGAGAGGTATTGTCTTGATTCAAAGTGATTTTCTCCTAATTATTCTGGTATTATTACTGTGAAGTTACTGAAAGGAAACTCCTGGAGACCCCTGAGGGGTGAGCTGTTGGAGAGATGGTTAGAAAGGGCCAGAAAAGGTGTACTTATTTCTGGGCCCACTGCCCGACCGTGTATCTCTGCCCTGTGCAGGAGCTGGGAAAGAGCTGGAGGTGGGTTTGGGAGCAGAAGCCGGCTCTTACTGGGGAGCCCAGCGTGGTCAAGGGATTTGTGGAACAGACAGAGCCAAAAACCTGCTGGGCAGCTGATATGAAACAGGTGGCTGTCTGAAAAGGTGTTATTTACGAGGAGGACCCCAGATTTGTAGGGGGACCTCACTTAGAACAACTGGTGGATGAGCTGAGCTTTATTGGAGGCAAAGATGCTAGGAACCCGAGCCACTGTGGCCTCCCAGATGGGGCTGGGGAAGAGGGTGGGAGTGGGGCTGTGTCTGATAAGCTCAGCATGCCATTCGAGGCATCTGGGGCAGGTCTGGCACATAGTAGGCGTTCAGTAAATATTTGCTACATTGAAAAGAATTGAAAACCCACTTGTTTCTATTCCGTATTTGCTTTTTGTTTGTTTGTCTTCATTTTGCTCTTAGTTTTCTGGTGAAGAGTTACGACATTTTTTAAAAGAGAAGATATTTGATTCAGCTAAATCCAGCTAAAAGGGGGTGGATCCACATCTAGAACAGAATGGCACCCCCCCCTGCCGCCGGGGGCGCTGCTAATGGCCACTCTTTCACCCTCACAGGCTCCCTTTCCTCCCCTATGCCTTCCTGCATCCCACCTCTGCTCCCATGACACGCTCTCCCTGTGTTCAGATATTGTCTTGCTAATGGCTCCCAAGTCTCCCATCCCAGCTCTATGCCTGCCGTATCTAACTGCCTACTGGACATCTCCGCTTGCTTGTTCCTCAGTATTCTGCATCTCAGCATGTCCCAAATTGCACTCGTCATCTCTCCTCTCTGATTCGCTGCTGCCCCTCTCCCTCCAGGATTCCATGTATCCTTGAGACATGTCATTATGTGGACAACATCTCGAGTTGGAAACCTCAGTGCCACACATGACTCCACCATCTTCTTCATTCATCCTCAGTCTTGTGCCTACCTCAGACATGACTCTGGAATCTCGCCTCACCTGTCCAAGCCTGCCCCATCCCAGCTATTCCAGATACAAACAGGTACCTCTCTGTTCTGCTGCTGGTGTCAATCAGAGGCAATTCATCCATACAGCTCCAGCCCCTCTCAGAGAGATCTAGCAAGCTTTAGAATTGATTGCTTCTGGAGGTATAGCACTTCCTTGGCTCCACAGAAATCTTGGCTCCACAGATTTCTTGGGTTTCTTATTTCCCCTCCGGAGCCCTAAGTCTCAAGAAAGCCCAGCCAACAAGCTAGGGAGAGTGTGTTCCTTTTTGTTCCTACCAGTTCCCGAGCTCCTGGGGTTCTGGGTCTCACATCCACTTCTTTTGGGGGCACTATGAGGCTTAGAGCAGTGGCTGGCAACCTTGGCTGCACATTGGAACCAACTGGGGAGGATTACTGATGCATGGGTACCCACCAAACCAATTAAATCATTCTCTCTGGAGGTGGGGCCCTGGCACTGGCATTTTGTCACAGCTCTCTAGGTGATTTTAATCCTCAGCCAAGGTTGTGAATGACTGGTTTAAAACAGCTATTTCCACTCTCTCTGCCTTGCGGTCTCAGAATTATGCCCCCTCTCCAGCTTTCCAGCCTGGCCCTTTCAAGTTCTTCTCCAGGAATAGCAGCTTAACTTGGAATGACTCTACTACGTCCTTGACTATTTTTCATCCAACAATTCATCCATCTATTCTGTACCTGGCACTGGGAAACAAATATAACTACATGCTTAGAGTGGGCATCTATTATTTGGGGGCACCATCCTGTATCCATTTACTTTGATTTTCCCAACCCTTGATTTTCCTTTGGGTGTCTGTTTCAGTCCTACTCCCAGTCCATGGCCTTCTGTGAGAAGCTCACTCCAGGGCTGCATGTGGCCCAGGCTAAGTCAATAAGGGTGTTTCATCCTCTGGCCACAGCAATTGGCTCAGGGATGGGCCCATGCCCCAAGTCAGGCCAGTCAGGCATAGTGCAACTCAGTTCTGGGACTTTGGTTTGAACTGTTTGGGGATTTGCTCATTTCTTGCTACCTATGAATGTGAGACCAGAGCCAAGAAGAGAGCTTGTCTGAGGATGAGCCCGAACAGAGCAAGGAAAACCCAGGGAGGGACCCTGCCCTCGAAGATCACCGTCTAGTGGAGGAGACTCACCTGTTGACACATCCCAAAGAAGCAGTAAAGGGATGATCAATGAGCTAGCTCAGGGCAGTGGAGCAGCATGAGCTGGATGTCCCTGGGGGGCACTAGACTGCCCATATGGTCATTTCCATTTTTGCCTCTTGTAGTTAAATTCTTTGGGGAGGCAGCCAGTGAGGCCCAGCCTCTCCTCAAGGCCATTGGGTTGTTTGATGATTGACCCCTCTGCCCAGGAGCTGCAGCTTCCCAGGGCCCTGCGTCGCAGAAGATTGCTGGTTCCTCCCTCCTCATTCAGGCTCCCATCCCTTATGGGAGGCTGATCAAGACACTTCCTCTTCTTCTCTGGTGACCTAAATCAGAAGGAAATCCAAAAAAGAGGGGATGTATGTATATGTGTAGCTGATTCACTTTGCTGTACAGTAGAAACTAACACAACATTGTAAAGCGATTATACTCCAATAAAAATTAATTATAAAAAAAAAAAAGACACTTCCTCTCCTTTTCTGGCCTTGGCTGAAACCTCACTTAGATCCTCCTAACAAACTTCTCTTGCCTCCAGCCTTTGCCTCTCTGGACCATTCTTCCTACTGCTGCTAGAGAATATAAGATGCTAATCTGATCATACCAGCCTCCTACTTCAGAATTTTCACTCGCTCCCTGTGGCCCTCAGAATCAAGTCCAAACTCCTTAACATGCCCCTGAGGTCTTTCACAATGTGGTACCAACTTACCTCTCATGCCTGGTCACTTCCTACCACACACTATTGAGCTAAACACGTGGATATTCCCTATCATTCCCTGTATGAGTCATACCCTTTAATGCCCCCATGCCTTAGCTTATTGGCCTTCTCTCCCATACATCCTTTAAGATCCCGCTGAGATGTCCCCTTTTTGAAGCCTTCCCCAGATGAAGTCAATATCTCATGGGACTTTATTCATACCTTGGTTACATTATATTTTGCTTATTAGGTTGTTTGAGGACATAGATTGGTCCTCAATCTATGTCAGAATTGGCGCTAAGTTAAGGTTGAATGAATGAATGAATGAATGGTTTCAGAATCCTTAGAGGCATCTAGGACAGATAGACTTAGGAGAACCCTGGATGAAAAGAGTAGAGGACAGTTGTGATGTTGGAAGCCATTTAGAGCTCATCTCTCCAAGAGCAGGCCCTCAGCCAGATTGGAAACAGAGGGGCTGGGGCTGGCATCTTAAAGAGATGGTCCATTGTCTTCTCTGACCCTCAGGTGCCCTTCAGAGAAATCCTGAAGCTATGAAGAGATTTGGACACAGGTTGGCAAAATGTTACCGGGCAGGAAGTGCATGAGCTGTTTCCATACAGTTTCAGAATCCTCAAACAAATTTAGTTTATTAATTTTCAGTCTTTTTTTTTTCTTTTCTTTTTGGCCGCGCCAAGCAGCATACAGGACTTCCCAGATCAGGGAGCAAACCCGCACCCCCTGCAGTGGAAGCACGGAGTCTTAGCCACTGGACCACCAGGGAAGTCACCCCCGCCGACCACCATTGTTAACATCTTACATTACCACAGAACATGTGGCATAAGGAAGGAACCAACACTGGTACATTACTATTAACTAAACTCCAGACTTTATTTGGATTTCACAGATTTTTCTTCTTTCTCTTCCAGGATCTAATACAGTATTTAGTAAATCATCATGTCACCTTAGTCTCCTCTGGTCTGTGACAGTTTCTCAGTCTTTCCTTGCTTATCATGACCTTGACAGTTTGGAGGAGTACTGATCAGGTATTTGGTAGAATGTCCCTTGATGTGGATTTGTCTGGTGTGTTTATCATGATTAGACTGGGTTATGGGCTTAGGGAAAAAATAACATACAGGTGAAGTATACTTCTCATCACATCCTATCAGAGGGTATGTGATACCAACATGGTTTCTCACTGGTGATGTTAACCTCGATCACTTGGTTAAGGTAGTGTCTGCCAGGTTTCTCCACTGTAAAGTTACTGTTTTTCCCTTTCCATTCTCTATTCTTTAGAAGCAAAACATTAGGACACTAAGACCAGCCTACTTTCAAGGAGGTGGAGGAGGGGGGTGTTAAACGTTACCTCCTGGAGGGGCGAGTATCTACACATATTATTTGAGATTCTTCTGTAGGGAAGATGTGTCTCTTCCCCACTTATTTAATGATTTACATCAGTATGGACTCATATGTATTTATTTTATATTTTGCATTATAATCCTGTACAACGTTATTGATTGTGTTGCTCAAATTTTTCCAGCTTTGGCCATTAGGAGCTCTTTCAGTTAGCTCCTGTATCCCTTCCACATACCGCCATCCCTTTGCTAGTGGGAAGCAGCCGCATAGGACAGGGAGATCAGCTCGGTGCTTTGTGACCACCTAGAGGGGTGGGATAGGGAGGGTGGGAGGGAGGGAGACACAAGAGGGAAGAGATATGGGGATATATGTATATGTATAGCTGATTCACTTTGTTATAAAGCAGAAACTAACACACCATTGTAAAGCAATTATACTCCAATAAAGATGTTTAAAAAAACCAAAAACATACCGCCATCCCTTCGTTTTTTTGAGTACCTCCTTACTTTCTGGTACTACAAGATGCTTTATATTGGTCTTGTATTTTTCCTGCCCCAGACTACACTCAGCCATTTCCCCAGGAGCTAGCTTTTGAGACACAGGAAGCAGAGATGTGGAATGTTACCCTCCTAGGCACAGGGGGTGCACATTGCTTATCTGCCCCGGGTGCTTGGGAGATTTGCTGGCAATACAGAGGAAGGGTACAGGTGGAGCCGCTCCCTGTTTCCTTAGTTTCACAGGCTTGTATAGCTCTCTCTGGTGAGCCATCCACGGTTATTCCATTTGCCCCCGTTAGAGCGCAGAATGTCCCTCAGACCAACTATTCATGCCGGGCGATCAGATTCTGGAGCCTCTGCTGCCCACACAGAGTGGCAGGAATTCCAGGTCCCTGAGGTTGTGCTGGTCAAGGTCTGGCCTCTCAGACTTCTGGGGACATCTCTGCCCTGCTCATTCCCAACTCTGGGTCTATCCAAATGCCAGTTTTTATTTTCCCAAGGCTGTTGTTTCAAAGTTGGCTTCTACCCCACCTCGTCTCTCTCATGCACGTTCAGTAGGTGTCCTTGCTTCCATTAGAAAAAGGAGCCCACCAGGCAAGTGTTCCCCCCACCTCTCTCACCTTCCCCTCTAGACCCTTCTCCCCCCTCCAAGGCCAACGCCTCCGCCTGGGCCTGGACCGCATCCTCTCCCGGTTTCCCCAGGACCTCCGCTTCCTTCTCACATCTTCAGTCTTGTCCCCGCTCATTGGCTCTTCTTGCTCAACCTAAAAGGATCCTCAAATCTCTTGCCCTAAAAAGAGTCTCCTCGGCCTCGCCTCAACCTCCAGCCAGCATGGAATCTCTCCCCTTGACTGCGGGCCTCTTGATAGGAGAGACTTCACCAATCATTTCCCTTGACAACTGGGGCCACGAAGACCACGTTGATGGGAGATTTTCCACAGAAAAAGGGCGAATGTATTGGCTTCAATGGAGGGAGGAGGTACTGATAGGGAAATTAAGTGGCCTCTCTCTAGGGAAGATTCCAAGATAGTGGAATACTACTGACAAGGACCGGAAGCTTAGACAAGGCTCTGGGTGTCTGGGAAAGCTCCTGAGAGGCAGGACCCAACCTAGGCCTGGAGTTGGGGTTGAAGGAGAGGAGGTCACTCCCCACAGGGACAGCAGCCCGAGATTGGAGGAAGAGAGGGGCATCCATTTCCAAATCTTGTCTGATCCACCGTTTCCTCTGCCTGTAGGGAAGCCTTTGCCCAGAGTGAGAGCCCCTTTAATCATGGAGGATTTAACCTCACCTGGGCTCACACCTCTAGCATTGCCCTGTTTTCCGCTGACTGTGTGAAGCAGCCCAAGTGATTCACCAGCTCCACCTGTTTGGCCTCACTACATCTTCCCAAGGTAACTTGGGTGTGCCCTTTCCATCAGTGGAGAGAAAGGAAACTCCCATTCAGGGTTTGGGATACTACTTGGCCCAATGCACTGTGAATCTATCTTCTGGTACTTCTATTCCAGCTGAGCCTGCTTCTGCCATTCATCCGCCTTCTGCTGACTTCTCCCTTTGACACTGCCGGAAACCCGCACCCCTAACCAGCTTCACCTGTCCTTTGGAATTCAGCTTGTGATAAGTTTCCTCCAGGACCAAATGCTTATCCAGTCCTGGCTCTAAACAGACTTACCTGTGCTTACAGACCCTGGCCAATTCTATGTATCTGTGGCCAGGCCTATTTGCTAATTCATTCATTCAACAAATATTTATGGAGGACTTTCAGGTACAGTTCTAGGCACTGGAGAGACAATGATGGGCAAAAAGATATGGCTTCATAGAGTGTGCAGATGTGCCTGGGAGACATACTAAATAATTTCACAAATATAAATTACAAACAATAATTTCAATGAAGAAAAAGTACAGGAGTTCACAGTCTTGTCTGGGGCATAAGGTAAAGGTTCCACAAGGAAGTGACAGTTTAACTGAGATCTGAAAATGAGTAGGAAAGGACTAGGCAAAGGGGCTGGGGTGTCAGAGACAAGAGAGGACAAACTCTTCCCAGACTGACAGAATAGCATGGGCTGATGGGAGGATGGCCGGCTGGAGTGCAGAAAGCAAGGGGAGAGAATAAGAGGAGAAAAGGCTGGAGAGGGCAATGGGTTTACAATGCGGCAGGGCCTTATAGCCATGTTCAGTATCTTGTCTTCATCCCAAGGACGGTGGGAAGGAAACCACTGGAGCATTTTAAGAAGAGTGGTATGATCTGATTTGTAATTGAGAAAATTACTCACAGGGAGTCACTAGCCACATGAGGAGACGCTGAGGGTTAGCAGGTAAAGTTGTGGTCCCAGGAGACATGAGGGTAGGGTTGGGGTGGTGGCCCTGCTCCATATGCTTGTTTCTTGACTTTTTTACTGTCCTGAGTAAAAAAAAAAATCCTGCCCAGGCTCATGTGGGCAGTATGTTCTCAGCAGAAAATGGTCCTGCAAAAGGCCCAGAGGGGGGATGAAGATTAGGTTAGTCCCAGTGCCGGCCTTTAGAAGGGGATCCGGACCTGATACGTGGAAAGGAGATTAAGAGACTGCCCTTCTTTAAGCTCCACTTTTGCCATCTCCATTTCCCTTGCTCTAAGACGAGTTGATTAAGCCCCCATCCCATCTTTACCCAGGGAAGAGCCCAGAACACCTGCTGCGGGTGTAGGATCCTCCCTGCCCCACTGGCTTCCAGAATTTCATGGTGGGGGTACCCTGAGCCACCCACCTGGCGGTGGATGGCAAGATGTAAGGGGGCTATAAGGAGGGACATAGCCGTGCCCATCACAGATTCTGAAGACCTTGAGCTCAGACCTGAATGTGTGACCTTGGGCAAATCACTTCCTCTCCTGGGGCCTCGTTCCAGCATCTGCAAACTAAGGGTCGCCCCAAGTCCCCTCCAGCTGCGAGCGGGACTCTCAATCCCGCAGGCTGGATGCTTGCTCGCGGCACTGCGCCAAGCCCCCGGGTGGGCGTGGGGCGGGGGCGCGCCAATGCCGAATCTCAAAGGAAAGGGGGGGGTGCTCAGGAGGCGGGTGGCGACCGCGGGGCGGCGCCGGGGGGACGCCGCACACACGGCCGCGCCCCCCGCCCCTCGGCTGCGCGCCGGGCCCCGGGGGCCAAGAGGTTACGTAAGGAGCCGGGCGGCGGGAGCGGGGCGGGGCGGATACCGCCCGAGCGCGGCCGCCCAGCCCCCGGCGACCAAGACCCCGCCCGCCCGCCCGCTCGCGCCTGGTGGCGGTGGCGGCGGCGGCGGCGGCGGCGGCGGCGGCAGGCGCGCAGCCTCGCGGAATGGAGCGGCGCCGGGGCTGAGCCGGGCGCGCACGGGCTGCCGCATGTGCCGCGCGGGGAGCGGCTGCAGAGCGGGCGGAGAGGGAACACGAGAGGCCCCGTCGGAGCGGCAGCCGGAGCAGCGCCGGAGATGGGGTGAGTGAGACCGCGCCGCGCGCGCCCCGCGCGCAGCCCCAGAGGGGCTGCGGGGCCGCGGCTCGCGTCCCCCGGGCTCGGAGCCCCGAGAGCGAGCCGGCCCCTACACCCCGCGCCGGGACCCTGGAGCCAGCGAGCAGTCGGCTCCTGAGAGCCTGAGGCCGCCTGACTCCGCGCCCGTGGCCTTTCCCCTCCCAGGCAGCCCGGGCGCGGGCGCGGGGGCACCGGGCGGGGACAGGCACCCTGGCCGGCCTCCGTGCTTCGACCATTCCGTGGTCCCCTCGCTCCGGGCGCGATCAACTCCAGGGCCTGTGTTTTGGAGTCTAAGAAGCAGTTAGTCTTTCTGCACGATTGGGTTTATTACAAACAAAATGAAAATCGAAGTTTTCCTGGAAAGGGAACACACCAAATAATAATAATCCCCAGTGTAGTAATAGTGGACTTTGAGTCTGCTTTGAGATGACTGAGGATTTGTAGGTAAGGCTTCAGTCTTTGAAACAACTGAGTTGATGCTCAGGAGAGAAGTTGAAGTACTCTGTCTAAGTGACTAATGCTTCTGAGTATATAAAGTAATTTAAAAAGCAGAATTGATTTCTCCTTGGCGTCTCTCTGAGCAGTAGGCGCTGTGAGTCAGGGAGCCGCTGTGCTAATAACAAAATTAACTCCTTACATCTACTCACCTGATGTGAGCCCATATTGATGATGTGCTGTGCACACTCAGGGAACGGTTGCTATTCCCATTGTACAGATAAGGAAACTGAGGCCTGAAGTGGTGGGGTGATTTCTCCCAGGTTGGGCAGGCAGCTGATGAGTGTTTGTAGAAGGACGCTGAGCACATCGGCAGAGGGGAAGCCACAGCCTGACTGTGGGCTTGGGAGTGGGGGGTGGGTAAGTGAGCCAGAGTTCCTGAGTCTCTGTGTCCCCTGCTGCTGAGCTTAGTGGCCTTCAAACAACACTTCTCAAGACCCAAAGACTTCTGCTGGGTGGGTCTAGAGAGCTTGCTTTCCTGTATGGGATTGGTGAGGAGTGGAAAGGGGAAGGATTGTCCTGGTGGCTTGACCCAGCTCTCATGGGTCAGTGGCTTTGTTGCACCTTACTCCTTACTTTACTCCAGGTAAGTTTCTGGAGTCATTTTACCCAGTGAATTTTATCTATGTGGTCTGTAAAGTGTTTGGAGGAAACAGAGGGAGGCCAAGAGGAATTTTGAGAAGGGAAGTGTGAGAACTCAAGACCAACATGAGCAGGTCAGTGGGGACAGAGAGGGGCCAGGAGATTTGCTTAAGACATTGGTGCGGATCCAGATTTCACACATACAGAAGGTGTGAGTGATTGTACCAGAGGCACCCTGGCTGGGAAACAGTTTTTCTGTAACATTTAGTTTTTCTGTAACATTTCCAGTGACCTCTTGGTCAGCGATGAAAGGGCTGCTCTTTGTGCAGTGGGAAGCTTTGAGGCTCTCAGATTTCATACTTTTAAAAAAAAATGTATGGGAAGAAGGAGTTGGCAAATGTAGGTCTCAAGATGGAAGATAAAAGGGATCTGGGTAATTTTAACACTCTCTCTCCCCCCTCCCCCCAGCCAACACAAAACCAACCCAACACACTTGCATGATCAAAAACAAATATTTAAGCTCTGTGGTTGAGATCAAATAGTTCTGTTGAAATGAAAATGTTTACTCATAAAAGCTTAAAGAAAATGTCAGAAAATAATTTTTGTTTGTAGAGAAGCAGGGAGGAGTAGCTTGGAGATTTTGTTTAAACATTGAATATGCCTTTCATGTAATTTTAACATCATCTGATAAGTGTCTATTACTCACTTCTTGTAGGTAACAGTTGGTTTGTAACTCCTACCTACTTCTGCCATTTTTAATATATCCACCTCTTCTATAATTTATGTGAATGTACAAACCATGGCTGTAAGTTGAGATGGAGCTAAGGGCTGGGTAAGCAGTTCAGACAGAGGAGGGTGGAGGGAGCCATTTTAACCGAAAATAGAACCAATGTCATCCTTTCCGAGAGTTTAGTAGGATGGAGGGGGATGAACCAAGAGAGGGCAGCCAGTAGAAAATCTTGCTGTGATCCTACAGCTTTGTCATGGCTCTACTGTCTAGACATGACCAAGATTTAAGGGAAAAATACAAAAAAAACCCTGAGTTTATCTCTTCCCCACTTAAGATGCTTTTCCTCATTCAGATGTTCACTGCTATTTCCTGCTTCTCTTCTGAGAAGTATTTTGCATTAAGTGTGTGGTTTCCCCAGTAAGTTTGTGTTCTCACTCCCCAAGGAAGCTGCTTCATACCTTCTCCCCTTCTCAGACCTCTCTCTCCTCCCCATGCACACCTTGCCTCCCTTTTCATTGACAAAATAGAGCCACAGTCCAAGGAAAAGCCTCATCTTTCTGCCCTGCTACAGTCCCGTGTGCAGCTGCTCCTGTGTTTTCCTTCCCACCTGTTGTCCTACCAGAGGCTCACCCCTCCTGGTGGACCATTCATCCCATCCCCATTCACCTTGTCAGGGAACATTTCTTGTTCTCTCAGCTTCCTCTCTCTCCAGGGTCTTTCCCATCAGTGCACAAACATGCTTTAGTTCAGTGCTGTCCAGTAGAACTTTCCACACTGATGGAAACATTCTGTATCTGCATGGTGCAGTACCGCCGCCACCAGCCACATATGGCTCTGGGGCACTTGAAATGTGGCTAGTGCGATTGAGGACCTGATTTTTAATTCAAGTTTAATAGCCACAGGCGGCTAGTGGCCGCCGTATCGGACAGCACAGCTTTAGTGTCTCTCGTTTTACATCCCTGTCCTTCTTCTCTTCCACTTCTTTGCTCCCCTTCACCTGAAAACATCTCAAAAGAGATGTCCAAACCCACTGTCTCCATTCATTTCCTTCACCTACCATTGGTTAGCCCTTCACAATCTACAGTCTGGCTTCTGTCCCCACCTCTTCACCAGAACTGCTGGGTCACTGATGACCTTGTCCTTGTCTTCCTCCCCTTCTCAGCAGCGTTCCTCCCCCATGGCCACTCCCTCCTCCTTCCCACCACACTCTCCTGGGTTTCCTCTTCCCTTCCTGATGGCTCCTCTTCAGTCTCGCTGCTGGTTGCTCCTCTTTCTGACCTCAGTGTGATGGGGTTGTTTAGGAACTTGTCCTGGTTCCTTTTTGCTGTCAACACTCTCTTCCTAGGTAATGTTATCCCATCCCAACCCAATCCCCCCATGGCTTTTTTTAATTTTTATTTTTAATGAATTTATTTATTTATTTATTTTTGGCTGCATTGGGTCTTCGTTGCTGCGTGCAGGCTTCCTCTAGCTGTGGCGAGCAGGGGCTACTTTTCGTTGCGGTGCGCTGGCTTCTCGTTGCGGTGGCTTCTCTTGTTGCGGAGCATGGGCTCTAGGCGCTCGGGCTTCAGCAGTTGTGGCACACGGGCTCAGTAGTTGTGGCTCGCGGGCTCTAGAGTGCAGGCTCAGTAGTTGTGGTGCACGGGCTTAGTTGCTCTGCAGCATGTGGGATTTTCCCAGACCAGGGATCGAACCAGTGTCCCCTGCATTGACAGGTGGATTCTTAACTACTGCGCCACCAGGGAAGTGCCCCCATGGCTTTAAATACTATCTATATGCTGGTGACTCCCATGTTTGTACTTCTAACACAGCCCTTTCTCAGGGCTTCTTGCTCTTGTCCACGCATGGAGCTCTTGATATTCCTTCCAGATCTCTCCTTCCCTCTTTCTTCCCCATCCCAGTCCATGGGCCCACCATCCACCCACTTGTAAGAGTCGTCCTTGATTCTTCTCTCCCTTACCCCTGACATCCAGGCTGTCAGTGGGTCCCAGGGGTTCTACTTCTGGGATATTATCTGGGATGCATTCTCCTCTCCCTAGAATCATAGCTCCTACTCTAGTCCTGGCCACTGTAGCCTCCTTCCTGGACTAACTTCCTAACAGTCCCCCCAGCTTCCACTCTGGGGTGTCTCCAGTCCATTCTCCACATGGGAGCCCGAGTGATCGGCTTTTCAATCAGGTCACATCACTCTTTTCCTTAAACACCCTCCAGCTGACAGGCAGCTGGCTTGTGCCCCGCCTTCCCAGCCACTCTGGCCATCCCCCACTGCCTTCTGCTAACACTGGCCTCCTTTCTTTTCTTGCCCTGCCTGGGGGGTCTTTGAACTTGCTCTTCCCTGTGCGTGGAACGTTCTTGCCCTGACTCTGCAAATACCTTCCTCCTTCTCATCCTTGGTATTTTGACATTCAGAATCTCCTGCTCAGGGAACTTTCCTGACCACCCCTGTTACGTGCTGACAGTAACCATACTTTTTGTTCCCACAATTGCTCACCACAGCACACCTGCTGTCGTTTGGGTTCTACCTACTTGTTTACCATCTGCCTTCCCCAATAGCGTCCTGAGAGGATAGGGTCTTCTGTTTTTCACCAGTGAATCCCAACAGCTAGCACAGTGTCTAGCACCTAATAGGCCCCCAATAAACTTTTTGATTGAGTTAATGCTTGAATGTGGTGGGCAGCCTTGCTTGGATGCTGGCCTGGAAGTTGTGATGAGTTTTGGATTACCTTTTATATAGCACGCTAAATTGAGAGTTGCAAGGGCCAAGAGAGAAAGAAATCACATTTGGATGCAGTTTTCTTTTAATGCTAAAGCAAGCCATTTAGCTTTTATTGTGACTTCGGTTAATTTTCAGGCTGTCGGCTCTCACCCGAGCATTGGGGTTGTAAATTACCCTTTTACCCGCCTGCAGAAGGCTAATAGAAAAGCCATCTTGTCTGCTGTTGTGACTTGTGGATGATTTTGTCAGTGTTTACAAACAAGACCTACTGTATTTCTGTCTGGCTTCAGTTTACACTCATTTGTTTTGTTCAGCCAAGATTATGTTGCAATGTAACAATCTTGGTTATCTAACACTGTGGGCCTTCTTTTGGTAATCTATACCGATTAGCTTTCTTCTGATGACCATTCCTTCTCCTTTCATTTTCCACTCCCTCTGAATCACACCTAATTACATAGTTCCTACAAATTACAGACTTTTCTTTGGGGTTTGTGTTGACTAAAATAGATAACAGTCTCTCAGATATATTGAGGAAACTTGTCTTCTCTTGGTCCTGTTGTGGGGTTTTTTGTTTTGTTTTTTAATTCATTTTTGGCTGTGCAGCGCGGCTTTGGGATCTTAGTTCCCCTACCGGGACCATGGCAGTGGAATGCGTAGTCCTAACCCCTGGACCACCAGGGAAGTCCCCTGTTGTGGGTATTTTAAGCTTTCTGAGGTTCACTCAGTCCCTTCATCTGTAAGGCAATTGGAGAGTCTACTGGGGATCCGGGATGAGCTACTAGTTCCTGCCCTTGTGGAGTTTTGAGGAAGAGGAGATAAGCCACATATACAAGTACCAGCTTTATGTGTGAGTTTCAACAAACTATTGTAATCCATAGGGTGTCAGAGGAACTATCTGGGGAACTTAGGAAAGATGCCCCAGTGCACTATGGAGAGATGCTTAGAGAGACCTTTAGCATGTAGGATCACCCTCATTATTTAGAAGCCCTTAGCATCACCCTGAGTGTCAGAGATGGAAAAATACACAGTACTTGGCATGGGGTAGACACTAAGTAGATATGTACTGAATGAATGAGTGAATAGGAATAAATGAATACTCACTTTGGGTTGACTTTCACTTTGGGAAGATGCCATCATTCTTGTTGGAAACAGTCCTGAAACAACTGGCCTTGAAGGTTTTAGAATGGAATTGAGGGCACATTTGCTGCTTGTGCACAGTCCCCTGAAGGAAGACCCAGAGCAGAGCAGGTGGTTTGCTTTTGTCTGATGGACTCAATGATTTGTGTAAATTACTAGGTTTCTTTTCTGTAATGGCTCCTGGGGAACTTAAGAGACAGATGTGTGGTCCCCCTTAGCAAATTTATCAGACCTCATCCTTTACCTTTATTCCTCATTCAGTTGTATGGCCCTGCCCTTGTTTTACCTTCACCCTTTTTCATCTACCACTTTTTTTTTTTTAACAAAATGTAAATAGCTTTGCTTTTTTCTAATTATAAAAATGTTACATGTTCATACTAAAAAATAACAGCATAAAGGAGGAAGTGAAAATTACTTGTCATCCCACATTGCAGGGATAACCTCCATCAGCAATCGTATGTCTGTCTTTGCAGACTTTTCCATGTATTGGAATATATATGTCTCCGTGTCTAGATCTATGTCTACATAAAACAAGTATATTTTTATCTAAATGGAATCATATCATACATCTGTTTTGTAACATAAGTTTTTCAACCTGAAATACCTTGAATGGACATCTTTCCATGCCAATCACTATAAATATACATCATCATTTAAATCCAAACCTACTTGGATTTGTCATTTTGCCGAATTTTATACATCTTTACAAACCTGCTTAAGTCCTTTCTAGAACAAGGCAGGGTATAATTTAAAAAATAAAAACGACATTTTGATAATCTTTTAAAGCAATTGTTTGCTTTAAATGAATTACTGAAGGAAAGAAATGGTAGAGGAAACCAGGATCACAATTAACGTTGGGTAATTTGTGGTGACTGTGTAATTTTGAGTGAGTCACTGCTCCTTAGTGAATCTTGGTAAGAACACCAAGGATTCGTCGTTGTTGCTAAGGGTGTTGGTGAACCAGGACCCAGCTGCTCAAACTGTTTCTGCTTGTTTGGAAATATCAGGGCAGAGTAATTCTGCTTTAAGACCTGGAGGAGAAGGCTCTCTACAAGCAGAAAGCACCCGTGCCCACCCCTTTGCCCCTTCTGCTGCAAAGCCCTTTGTCTGGTGGGCATCAGGCCCCTCCTGCAGAGATGCTTCCCTTGGCGAGGGGATTGGCAGGGACATACATACAGGAGGGACGGTTCAGTCCCTGCTTCAGTTGTCAGGCAATTAAAAAAAAACACCTGGGTAAATCCTGTGATATGTTACTCAGCCAGCATTGGCGTCTAAAACCTTTGGAGAAAGACTTCCTTTTGGCATATGGAGTGGGGATGGGATCTCCTTTTCCCTTTGAAAAGAAAAACTTCCTTCACCTTTGTCAGACGAAAGTGAACAGCAGCCCCCAAACAGATTTACAATAGAGAAAAAGCATTTTTCAGAATATTAGAACTCTCAGGTGTACCAGGTCCTGACCTTGCGGATCTTGAGGGTTAGACTTTGTTTTTTTTCTAGCATGAAAATAAATTAAGCAAAAAGCAGCCTCGAGAGGAATTGGGGCAAAGAGCTTCTAATCTGCATGGGTTTGGAGACGCTGGTCCCCAAGCCCCGTGTGTTCTGTGTCTACACTTACAGGTATTGCTCACGCAGGCTGCCCCCGAGTCGTATTTATAGACTTGGAGGCACGCGCTGGCAGCAGGAGCCAGTGTCCTAGCGGGTGTGCGTTGTGTGGGAACAGTGTCAGGTTGGAAACCTCTGCTGAATGTACGATGAAGCCTCCAGAAGTTCTGCCGCCGGGTGCTGTTAGTCATATGGTATCATTCTGGTAGAATTTATTTAAATTATATTTCAAATTAGCTTGTTAGAATAAAAATACGCGTGTGGGGAACACATTTAGACATTTGTCAACGACTAGAGATTTTTTCTTTTTAAACAATTTTATTCACAAGCCTGGTTGATTGTCTTCGTCTTCTTCTTCTTCTGAGGAATTGGGGACCATGGCGCCCCCTCACCCCATGCAGAAAAGCTTAGGATAAGGCATCGCCACCAGCCAAAGCAGTTAGCTTGAGAGCTGTGCAGTAAGAGACCCTTTAGTACCCAGGTGCCTCCCAACCAAGTTGAGGCTGAGTCTCAGCTACCAGAGGGGCTCTGACGGTCCCTCTTTTGTTGCCGTGTCCTGGGCAGATCTTGGTCCAGATCACCAGTGAGGGGCAGAACCGCCCAGCCAGCCCTTTGTCCTCCTTCCTCCCTTTGTGCTCTGGGGGAAATCTTGTCTGTGGGTTATGGGGTAGGGGTTGTCCATAGGGATCCAATTAATGAGGAATATTGTAGACCCTGCTGCCCAGGCATTGGATCCCTTTTGGGATTTTTAATTGGGAAAGCTTTTAATTGGGGTTGTTCAGATAAATGGAGAACAGGAGAGTTGTTTGTCCCGGGGGGGTGGGTGATGGAGAAAAGGTCCTCCTGGGGAAGAGGAATGGAGCCTGTTTCAGGAGGCTCCAAAAGGCAGGAAAAGGAGCTCCCGGTGGAGGTGGCATCGAGGCTGATTTCAGGTCATGGGTCTGAGGATGAGCTCTCTAACTCCTCCGAGTGGACTGAAGATAAAACTGGCTGTCTCAGCAAGATGAGTCCATTGTCACGGAAGGCCACCTGTCAGGAGGGCTCAGGGGGGCTCAGTACAGACCCCAGCCCCCCTGGTTGGCTGTGTGAGCTTGGACAAGTCATTTTCTCTCTCTAAGCTTCACTGTCTTCAGCTGTTAAAGGACGGAGACGATTAATGAGAAAAATGTGTGTAAAGCACTTAGCACAACGTCTCACACATAAATATTTCATCAGTGGTGGCCAACTTCACCGTGATTATCATGATCATTTCTGTTTTGGGTAGGAGGTTGGCAGGTGTACTCCTCAAGGTACTCCTGAGGTACCTTCTGGAGTACATGGTTGGAAATGGTCCATTCTTCATCTTTAATCCTCTTGGGCGCTCCCCGAGTCCTCAGCTGCTGGCCAGTCCTGAGTACTGCCAAGGTTGGCTCCCTGTCATTGGGTGACCCAGAGAATATGCAGTTTGCCTTCTGAAGCTCTCGTTCATATCACTAAGCCTCTCCAGTCGTGTGGGTGGAGGAATGTTACCAGCCAGTGGACAAGGAAGGTTAGGAAGCTGACCCACCCATCCCAACAAGAAAGCCAGTCTACCAACCAGTTGCTTTCATGGGGAGGTGCAAGTGTGGACAAAAAAACCAAGGAGTTCTACCCCATTGTGGGCATCAGACTAGGTATTTGTGTTGCTGGTTAGGGAACCCTTCTTTGTATATTCATTCTTTTATTCCTTCAAGGAATCGTGGCCGTCTACCTTGTGTCAGGCACTGTTGTATGTGCTGGGAACAAACACAATGATGAACATCCATGGTCCCATGATGCTTGCAGTCTAGTGGGGAGGTGGACATCAACCAAACATTACCTAGTGGACTAACATGGGAGGGATATGGGACCAGGGGCCATGTGGACTAGACAGTAGTTGGTTTCAGAGGCTCATATCTCTGATTCCCACCCACTTATATGGATCTGAACTCCTTTCTCATCACCCTTCATCTGTTCATCAGCTCCTGTAGCTTTCTTTTTTATAATTAAAAAAATTTTTTAAAATTAATTAATTTTATTTTTGGCTGCATTGGGTCTTTGTAGCTGCGCGTGGGCTTTCTATAGTTGCAGCGAGTGGGGGCTACTCTTCGTTGCAGTGCATGAGCTTTTCATTGAAGTGGCTTCTCTTGTTGCAGAGCATGGGCTCTAGGCACGCGGGCTTCAGTAGTTGTGGCTTGCAGGCTCTAGAGCACAGGCTCAGTAGTTGTGGCACACAGGCTTAGTTGCTCTGCGGCATGTGGGATCTTCCCGACCAGGGCTTGAACCTGTGTCCCCTGCATTTGCAGGCGGGTTCTTAACCACTGCGCCACCAGAGAAGCCCACCCTGTAGCTTTCTTGACTCTTTGACCAATGGCCATCCCCTAGCTCTTGAGCACCTTCTCTGGGCCAGGCTCCAGGAGGACAGAGGTTGTTAGAACAGGGTCCCTGCCCTCCTGAGGCAGATGGATGGTGGGCAGCTAATTAGGGCAATGAGATAAGCCCTTGTATTGAAATATGGACAAGGATGAAATGCTTAACTCTGCAAGAAGTTAGACAAGGCTTCTCGAAGGAGATGACCTTGGAACTGAGTCTTGAAGGATGAGTAGGAGTTTCCCAGGCAGACAGAAAGGCAGAGCAAGGCAAAGCATTTAGATGGAGAGAGCTTCCCATAGGAGGCAGTGGAGTATGGAGGTCAAGGACAGAAACCTTGTACTCAGGCCTGGCTTGGCCATTCTCTGGCTGTATGACTTGGAGCAAGATACTGACCTTCTTTGACCTTCAGTTTCCTCATCTGTGAAATGGGAATGATAATAGTACCAACGTCATAGTGTGGTTGTGAGGTTTAAATGAAATACACATTGTGATGTGTGTTAGCTGTTAGTAGTGGGCAGGGAGGTGAGAAAGAATGTGAAGTACATGGTGAGTGTGGAGAAGGGGGGTCAGGAAGGTATAGACATGAAGGAAAGGCCTTTGTGCCAAGTGGTTGGGTCTTCATCCTGTGGGTGGCAGGGAGCCAGCCATGGGTGAGGCTGGAGGTGGGGGGAGCAGTTAGTCTTGGTACCAGAGAATGAGGCCTGACCCCCAGGGCAGTGGCAGGCAGTGGGCTCAGAGAGGAAGAGGTGACTTCAGGAGGCAGAACCATGCTGTATCCCATGGAATTGGACTTCAGTCTATACGTAATGAGGGAACACTTTCAGTTTTGAAGAGAAGAATGTTACTTGCATTAGGAAAATTATTCCAGAGATGGTAATGAAGGGTTGCATAGAAAGTTAAGAGATTAGAGGAAAGAGACCTCATAGGAACTAGCCACAGTCCAGGCAAGAAATGCTGAGAGCAGAAAGCAGATATGGCACAGACTTATGTAATGTAAACCTTGCCCTGTTCTGTTCTAGATCTGAGGCAGCTTCTAGGAATGTACATAATACAATAAAATAGAAAAATATATGTAAGACACCTTGCTGGAGGTGAGAGGTAGAAAGCCTGAACGTCTTTCCTGTAGAGTCGCTAAGTTAGGACACAAATTAAACTATTATTTAATGAGAACTTAGTGGGTTGGAGTTACCATGCAGAGTGTGTCTATATAATATCTCATTTAATTCTCACAACAACCCTCACTTTCATAGTTGGAGACACTGGGCTTGAGAGATTAGTAATCTGTTCAAGCTCCCAGCCAGGATGTGGCAGAGTTGGAAACCAAGTTCAAGCCTGTTTGAGAGCAGAATCCATGTTCTTAAGATGCACTTTCTGGAGGCTAGAGACTCCCTGAGAGTCACGTGGGAGGTGGACCCACGGCTCTTGATTGTTGAAATGAGAGAAAGGGAGAGGCAGAGTTGCCAGCAATTCGGATATTTCTAGACTGTATGGCTGAGTGGATGGTGGTGCCATTAACCAAGATTGGGAACACAAGAGGAGGTGCAGTTTTGGGGAGGGAATTGATGAGAGTTTAGTCTGGGGTGATTATGGTGAATTTCCACTTGTAGTGGGTCATATGGAGTGGCCTCTATCAGTAGAAATTCAGCTCTAGCACTTAGCAATTAGGATAGAATCAGAGGTACAGATTTGAGAGCCATCACCTCTGAGATGGATTTGATCAGCCAAGGAGAGAGTGGGTCAAGAAGGTGAAGATGGAACTCTGGGAAAGGATGACAGTTGAAGAGAAGGAAAAGAAGCCAGTGGGTGAGTCTTAGAGGTGATGACATTGGAGGAAGGCTGGAAGAGAGAGGTGTCGCGGAAGCCAGGGGAGAGGAGGCTGAAAAGGGAGGTGTACTCAACAGGAGTGAAGACCTCAGAAAGCTGGGTGGGGACCCAAGGTGCATGCTGCTAAATACCACTGTGAGGGTGGGAGTGTTAGGGCACTGATGGATTTTAAGAGCAGCTTCAGCCAAGTGTGAAGGCATAAATCCATCCGCAGTGATTTAAGGAGTGAGCGTGTGGTAGGGGAATAGAGAAGTCTGGCTGAAGATGAAGGTGAGTTTGAGGGTGAGTCAGGGTAGAAGGAAGGCTGATTTTTATTTCATAAGTTGAGCATGTTGGAAGTCTGAGGGGGAAAGGAAAGGAGGAGGTTGAAGGCATTAGAGAAAGATGAGAGGCAGTGAGGTTGGCACAGTGAGGTTGGAGGCAGGAGAGAACTAGAACAAGAGCTTTCGGCTGGGAGGGTCATCCTTAGAGACCAGGCAAGGTGCAGATATGGAGGCATTTTGAGGCTGTGGTGGAAAGGGGAATGAGGGAGCTGGGTCTACTGGCTTTTTTTTTTTTTTTTTTTAATTTTATTTATTTTTGGCTGCGTTGGGTCTTCGTTGCTGTGCACGGGCTTTCTCTAGTTGCGGCGAGTAGGGGCTACTCTTCGTTGCGGTGCGCGGGCTTCTCATTGCGGTGGCTTCTCTTGCTGCAGAGCACGGGCTCTAGGCGCATGGGCTTCAGTAGTTGTGGCATGTGGGCTCAGTAGTTGTGGCACACGGGCCCTAGAGCGTGTGGGCTTCAGTAGTTGTGGTGCAAGGGCTTAGTTGCTCCACAGCATGTGGGATCTTCCTGGACCAGGGCTCGAACCCGTGTCCCCTGCCTTGGCAGGCGGATTCTTAACCACTGCGCCACCAGGGAAGTCCCAACTGGCTTTTCCTTCTCAGTGTGAGCTAAGGAATTGATCTGAGAACCAGGCGGTAGATCGGGAAGAGAGGAAATGCTTTGGTACAGCTGGTTGTTGGGGGTGGGGCAGGGAGTTAGCTGGGGCAAATACAGATTTGTGAGCAACCTGAGGGACTAGTTGTAGATTCAGGAATGTGAGTTTGCAAAGTTGCCAGTCACCACAGCTAGACTACTTGCCAACATCCAAGAGACCTGGGGGTAGGAGCAGAGGCAAGCAGTCCGAGACCCAGATGATGGGCAGTCAGAGACGGCCACCCTGGTTGGATTCCAGGTGCTTTGCTGTCCGCAGCTGTCGGGGATGCTGCGTGGGAGGAGGGGAGAGCCTGCTTCATCCCCATCAGTCCCCTTTTTGCTTTCGCGTCTCTGAGTAGCCAGTCACTGTTCTGTTGTTAATAATTCTTCCAGACCTTTTCTAAAAAACGCATTAAAGTTCTTGCCAGCGTGACCTCTTTGAGTAATGAGATCTGTAAGTTTATTAACCTCTGTGAGAAGTGGATTTCCTTGCTCCATGGGAGCAGATAATCTCTTGGAGGGAATGAACATTAATGTGGTGACCCGGAGGGTCAGCTCGACACCTGAGGGCAGAGGCAGGGTGGGGATGGCTTATCCGTGCCCTCTGCCCCACCATCTGATGTAGGGCGTGTCCCATGGAAGATGGACTGAGTGCTTCTGCACAGCGCTGTCTCCTTGACCTCACTCTGAGTCTTGCAGTGGCCCAAAGCTGAGATGGTAAGAAAAACCAGACCATAACAAAACCTCATTTCTTTTGATGAGTCTGATTCTCTAAGTATGAGAAGGGGAAGGGAGGGCATGGGAACACTGAGTCTTATGCAGACAAGAATATCTAGACTATGGGTCAATTCACAGGGCGCCCAGCTAAGTAGAAATGATTCATGACTTTATCTTCTTTAGTTTGGCATTTCAAGCCTGCTCTAACCTAGCCTGACCTACCTGTCTTCTGTGTACCTGAATACTTGGCCCATGCCCCTCTGTATTGTTTATCACATAAAACATTTGATTATAAGACATTGGGTTTTTTTGTTTGTTTGTTTGTTTTTGGCTGCGCCTTGTGGCATGCGGGATCTTAGTTCCCTGACCAGGGATCGCACCTGCGCCCCCTGCATTGGAAGCACAGAGTCTTAACTACTGGACTGCCAGGGAAGTCCCTATAATACAATGTTATATCAACATAATATCATAATCTGCTTCCCCCCAACCCTTGCCAATCGGACCAGCACAGTCCAATAGAAATATGAAGGCCACATATGTAATTTTACATGTTCTATTGTCCATTTAAAAAAAAGGCAAAAAAAACAGGTGAAATAAATTTTAATGTATTTTAAACAAATATATCCAAAATATTATCATTTTAACATTTAATGATTTAAATCAGACATGGTTCCTCTTATTCCCATGGAATTTACATTCTAGTGAGGGAGACAGATTCTGCCTGTCTCTGCCTACTCCCAGCCCTCGCCTCCCCCCAACAACAACAAAAAAACCTCTTAAAAGCATCCACAAATAAAGTAACTGCAAGTCATGCTCAGTGCCATGAGAGAGAGAAGCAAGGGCTGAGACTGACTTTAGAATGTATGTTTATGAGCTGCCTCTGAAGAGGTGACATTTAAGCTGCTATACATCACGTGAAGAACAGGAGCAGCCCATTCTAGGTGGAGGAGCAGGTGTGAAGACCCAGCGTGGGAAGGAGCTGCCCAGAATGTTTGAGAAATTGAAATCAGACCTGTGGGGCTGGCTGGCAGCAAGTGAGGGGAGGGCGCCCAGTCTGAGGTTGGAGAGAAGTAGGAAGGGATGAAGGTGGACGGGACCTCATAGGCTGTGGCATGGCCTATGGTTTTTATCTGAGATGCCGTGAGATTGGATAAGACTGAAGGTTTTTTTAAAAATTTATGTTTTGGCCACGCTGCGTGGTGTGTGGGATCTTAGTTCCCCGACCAGGGATCAAATCTGCACCCCCTGTATTGGAAGCACGGAATCTCAACCACTGGACCGCCAGGGAAGTCCAAGACTGAAGGGTTTTAATAGGCCTGCCACACGGCCCTTCCTAATTTTTAAGAAGACTTCTCTGGTGCTCTGTGGAGAATGGATGGAAGAGGACGAGCCCTGAGCAAGAAGAAGTGACGGGGTTCCTGGGTTCCAGTTCAAAGAGGATGCTGGCTGAGCCTAAGGTTGCAGAGGGGAGGGAGTGAAGTGGGCAGATTCCACAGATGGTTTGGAGAACTTTCAGAGGGATTGGATATGGGGTAAGGATAAGGGAGAGGGAGGAAATAAAGAGGACCCGTTTGGTTTGGGGGTTAAGCAAATAGTAGGTGTAGGGAAGCCTGCAGGAGGAGCAGGTTAGGTGTGGAGTGGGTGAGTCAAGGGCAAGTAACTGCATCATGTTAAGCCAGAGGTGGTGAGTGGAGCTGGGCAGAGGGCAGTGGATTGTATGCAGCTTGGGCTCAGCGGAGGTCAGACTGGAGGTAGATTGCGTGAGGTCACGATGGATCGGGAGGGTGGGCAGAGGGGGAGAGGGCTCAGGAACACCCACTGTCGAGGGGCCGGTAGAAGAGGAGGAGCCAGCAAGGAAGACAGAGGAGGAGCCCCCGGGGAGGGAGGAGGAACTGGGGCCGTGTCTCCAGGAGGAGGGCTTGGGCGTCAGTGTCAAGCGCTGCTGAGAAGTGGCCTGGGACTGGGTAGCATGGTGGCCGCTGGTGGCCCTGACCTCAGCCCAGTCAGTGACGAGGTGGGGCCGGACACCAGGTGGGCTGGAAGTTGAATGGGAGGCTGGAACAGGGGTTGCGTGGGGGATGCGTGGACCACTTTTTCAAGAAGTTGACTGTTTAGGGAGCAGAGGAATAAGACAACATGAGAGGCTGTGGGTAAAGGGAGAAGGTATTTAAGATAGGAGAACTCCAGCATGCGTGATGATGGCAGGAATGCTGCCCAAGAGAAGCGGGGTGACAGAGCAGCCCAGGCCTTGAGAAGATGACAGGCATGGGGTTCAGGGCATCAGGGGAAGAATTGTCCCTTGGAGCGGGGAGAGGGAGGCACCCTCTCCTGGAAAGGAGGGAAGGAGGCCACAGTGGGAGCAGATAGAGGCAGGTCTGGGTGGGGTGGAAGACGCATGAGTTCCAGTCCAAGCCTCCTGTTTTCTCCATGATGTTTGAGACAGGGTCATCAGCTCACAGCAAGGGGGAGGGGCTTCCCTGCTGGTGCAGTGGTTAAGAATCCACCTGCCAATGCAGGGGATGCGGGTTCAAGCCCTGGTCTGGGAAGATCCCACCTGCCGCGGAGCAACTAAGCCCGTGCGCCACAACTACTGAGCCTGCGCTCTAGAGCCCGCGAGCCACAACTGAAGCCTGTGCGCCTAGAGCCTGTGCTCTGCAACAAGAGAAGCCACTGCAATGAGTAGCCCCTGCTCGCCGCAACTAGAGAAAGCCCGCGCGCAGCAACGAAGACCCAACGCAGCCAAAAATAAATAAATAAATTTATTTAAAAAAAAAAAAAGGGTGGAGGACTGGGTGTGGGAAGTTTGAGAAGAAGAAAAAGGTGTGAAATTGGGAGCAGGTGGTAAGCCTCCCAGAGTAACCCAGGCTTTGTGGGCCATTGCAGAGCGACAGTTTGAGGTCCGAGAACATGCCTTTAAAGTGAAACATGTCCACCCAATTTTGTGATGTTGCCCAGTTGCTTGGGTGTGGGCATGGGAGGCGGATGGCAGGACGCATCAGGCTGAGAGGCAGGGTATTCCCACGGGGTTGGGAACAGTGATAGCCCGTGGGAAGGGTATGGGCCATTCAGGGAAGGAAGGGAAGTCACTGAAGGGCATGGGGAAGAAGGCATTGGACTGGCGGAGGTCAAGGGGCTGAGTCCAGGGTGCTGGGGGCTATCCGTGTGGATGGTGGTGGTGACAGGAGGTGGCTGGAAGAAGCAGCTGGGCTCGGAGCTGAAGCCCCCGATCAATCACCGGAAACACCTGCAGGCTGGTGAGGGTGGGGAGGGGAGGCAAGTGTCTGGAATGGCCTCGCCTTCAGGGGCTCAGAGAGAGCCACGTGCTCGGGGGGCCACAAGGACACCAATTGCCCGTCTCCCCTTGTGTTCTGCTTTTGTGGGAGGCGAGAGGAACAGACAGGCTGTGCGTGGTGTGGGGAGTGCTATCCTCAGGGACCAGCCTAGTGTCCGTTAAGGCATGAAGGTGAAGGGAATATTCTGGCTGGACAGCTGGCGCCCGCTGATTTCAAGGACCTCAGTGAGGCCACAGAGGATTTGAGAATGTAGGGAGGAGCGAAGGACTGGCTCTGATTTGGGGATGAACAGAGCAGGGAGGACCGGGAGGCTGGATGATGCTGGGTGACTCAGAGGGTGTGGCCTCCTGGCTCTCCCCGAGGTAAAGGGGTGGGAAGTGGGGCAGATCTTCCCGAGCATGTGAAAGACTTGGGGATTTTGAGTTGATGGTGAGTTCCATGTGAGTCCGCCCAGGTTGTGTGGTTGTCTAGAAGGCTGGCTAAAACTTTGAAGACCTCAGTCGAAGTATGAAAATAGCTATAATAGAGGTGATGGGTCTGCTTCACTCTGCATCTAGAATGTTGTATTTGGTTCTGGGTGTCAGAGTTCATCCAATTTAGGAGGGAGAGCAGAGCAGGAGGAGTCTGGCCACATGTTTCCTTAGGATGATTTGAAGGAAGTTTTCTTAAAATGAAGTCCCTATATGCAGTTCAGGGGTCTGTGAACACCCCCCCCCCAACAAACTGTACGGAGCGTTGTATATGTGCATGTGCTTTTCTAGGGAGGATGGCCATAGTTTTTTGTGTTTTTCTGCCATAGTTTTTTATCAGATTTTCAAAGGGGTCCTTGACTCAAAAAGAGATTAGAACCACTTGTTTAAAGGGTTTGGGCATGTTCAGCTTAGAGAGGGGAGAACATGGGCCAAGAGGTAGGGGGAGGAGAGAGCTGTTTCCATGTAGGTGAGCACTGCCATTTGGAGGAGGGGGATTTGCTCTTGTGGACAAGTCTGGGGGAACTCCGACCAGTGGGAGGGAGGCACAGGCAGCCGGGTGGGTGTCTGAGGGAGCCTGAGGGCACCTGTTACATGTTGGGTATATACACAGGGCAGGGACAGAAGGAGGTGGCCTGTGACGGCTGCAAAAGCTTTGTCCAAACCTTCTTGTTCTGAGGAGCACACAACTTTGGGCATTGCCAGGTTTTCCTCATGCTCAGGAAGACCATGTTGTGGGCTGAGCTTTGCTGGGAGAGATGAACCCCCTGCAGGTGCTCAGGTATGCGGCTCTGGGGTGCAGAGGCCCCCTGGAAACCTGCCTGCCTTTTTGGAGACAGTGCATTAACTGTCCTTTTAGGGAGTGGGCCCTCCACCCGTCCTGGGGCCTCAGGTGACCCATCTGTGGTGTGGGGACGTGTTCCTTGGGCATTGCCTTGGGGTGTGCCTAGCCCCTCCCCATGTCTCATCCGGGGCTGTGAGCCCACCTCTGTGGGCCCTCAGGTGCCCACCTCGATGGCCTGTGGCATCTCTTCCAGGATGTGGAGTTGGGTGAGACGAGCACTGAATTGGACCTGGGGTTGAGCAGAGCTTGCTGTCTTAGGGGGGCCCCGTACCTCCCTGCAACCAGCGTGTTCCCAAGCAATAGCTGGGCTCCTACCTGACTTTGGCACCAACAGAATCTGATCCGCTAAATTTGAAAGTGACTCCCATGGGACAAAACTGATGATTAATCGAGCTTGGCCTTTGTCAGGGCTTCCTCCCTTTTTTTTCTTCTCTGTTTTTTTTTGTTTGTTCTTTTTTTAAAGCAGGCATGTTTCACCAAGGATGGAATATTCTGGAAAATTGGAATTGGACTCCCACAACCCGATTGAAAGCCATATCCCTTACTTCAAAGGAGGGAGCTAAAAAAAAGCCACTCCTTGTCTTCTCCCGTGAATTTTAAATATTCTGAAAGCTTTGCCCACAAAGGAAACAATGCCTTATTCCCTAAATAATTAAGTAGAGTACACCGAGCATGGCAGTGTGGCCCAGGCCTGGTCATACTGTACCTCTGGGAGCCTCTCAGGGGGAGAGCTTGGCTGGGTGCCCGAGGAGGTTCTCCTCTTAGAGAAAGGGATGCAGCTTCAAACAGCTGCCTTGCAAGCAGCCGGCAAAATTGGCACAGCCCTGGAAATGTCACGAAAGCGGCTGAAGGTGTCATGTGATATAATGCAAGTTTTCCCCTGAGAGGCTGCATCCATCAGCTGTTTGTATCAGCCCAGTGAATTCTTAGTTGGTCTTATTTGTCCCTTCACTGCCACGTGACTGCACACGCGAGACAACCATGGCCTCAGGCCACATCTGCATCCTCCCAACCACTGTAGTATTGGCACTGGTTTCTATATGTACTTGGTGGAGATTTCTGGAGACTCTGCAGGGAAGAGGAGGCTACTTTGTCTTCTGGCAGATGACCCTCCCCTCAGGAGCCATGGTGGCATCTCAGAACTGGCTGATTATTTCCCAGCTATCTTCCTGTTCTGTACTTACACAGGTTCTTTATCTGTGAGGCCACAGAATGGTGTGCTGGACAGACATAGGTCATGCCAGACGGTCATTGTGGTGTCTTACTTGGATTCTGTAGAAGATTGAGTTCTGCCAGGAGGAAGGGAAGTAATATTTGTTGATTATCTATAGGCATTATTTCATTTAAGCTTCATGTTTTATGGATAAGGAAATGAGTTCAGAGAGGTTAAGTTACTTGTTTAACGTCACACAGCCAGGACTCTGAGTGGGCTGGTGGTTATATACGTTGTATGACTCTGAGACTTTTACAGTTCCATGACAAAAACAATCTTTGTTTCAAAAGTACTTGAGGTTTAAAAGAAAAGAGGTGTGTTTAAGGAAGCTCTGTTAGCACACCTTCCAAAGGGCAGGGGTTATAAGCAGGTATTTAGTCTGATGTGAACCCATGGCTGTTCATGCAGCTGAGTTTTCTTTTTCTTTCCTTTTTTTTTTTTTTAAATCCAAAATGTGTTTATTGGGATGGTTTCCCATTCATCTTGATTCAGGGTGCTTTTAGTGCTGCCTCTGTCTGAAGGAGCATCCTCCAGTAAGCCTTACTTTTCCTCCTGTAGGCTGGCAGAGGACAGTAGAGCAGCCAACGCACAAAACTGTTTGTGCATGGCTAAAGATGGTGGTGATTTTATAGCATTCTGGGCATTTCACATCCATGAAATAGGAATTGGGGCTCTGCACCAGGCGCTTCTTCTTGTGTTTCCTCTTCTCCTCCTCTGGAGAGGGATGAAGGAGATCCTTTGCAAGAGGTGCATTCTCGTGGGGAAGTCATCACCACTGGAACGCAGCTGAGTTTTCTACACATTTTGCCCTGAATCTCCCGAACCCAGTCCTTGGTCTTCCTTTTCTCATCCTTCTCTCTTCCAGTTTCTTTCTTCTCAGATTTCAGTAGAGTTTCTCAGAATGACTTAATTCTTAAGTCTTCTTGAGTTGTATGTTGCAATCACATCTATTAAGACAATGTTCAGATCACGTAGTAGGCATCTGAGTCCCCAATAAGTAAACCTGTTAGTCTGGGTCTATGTCGGATGAGTTATATCGATATTAATCTTGACACAGAGCAGGGTGGTAAGCTCACCAAAGCCCACATTGCTCTCACCTGCTTTTTGGCTGTGAATCAGGATCTTGCCCACACTTGCCAGGGGTTCAAGCTTTAGCTGATTGCCTGCATTGTTTGTCTGAAAGATGCACGAGAACATTTTTCCCCCAAATGTCCTGGCAGCTTTGCTGTAGCTGGGCCTCTCCTGGCTGTAATAGAAGGAGCTGCCTGTCAGGAACCAGAGCTGGAAGGTGCTTGAGTGATGTGATTTTCAGGACTGGTTTCCCTGTCAGCACTTTATCTCCACAAAAGGGGGTGGTTTTCAAGCCCCTCCATCCTAGGTGAGAGGTCAGACTAAGTCTGAAGTAGTGAAATTTGGTTCTGTTTGTGCATCTTACAAAAATTGTTTGGTTTATTTATATGTTTTTTTCCTAGAGCAAATCTCTTACCCACGAATGGCTAAACTAACCTAGTGAGTCATGAGTGCAGCTTGAAGAGGAAGTCACAGACTGAAATTATGATCTGAAACCTAGATAGGATCTCGTTAAGTGTCTTTTGCTGGGAGGAAGTTCATGGTTGAGGGTCTTCTAGGTAATCTGTTTTTAGAATGCACTTTTTCAGGTAGCCTCTGAAACTATTCTTGGTAACAGGTAAAATGAATTTCCCCCACATCCATGGGATCAAATATTTGCATGGCAGCAGCAGAAAGCACTGTTTATGCTCAGATCTCCGTGTCTATGGGCTTCTGATGCTTCATGCTTGGGTTTTTCAGAATCAACAGCTTTATTTAGGTCACCTGTATTCAGGTGGCAGCCCGAGGGAAGAGAGGTGCATCCAAGCAGGCTGGGTGGAAGCCTGCAAGCAGCAGGTTAGCCCAGCAATGCAGTTCTTCAATATGAGCTTTGCTCCTCCATTCCCTCAGTTAAGTAATATTTACTGAGTACTTCCAGGGGTGACTAAGATGGATTTGGCCTCTGTCCTTGTAGAGCTTACAGTATAGCAGGGGAGATGGATATTGAATAATTACAAAAGTAAAATTCATTCATTCAACAAGTGTTTGTTGAGTATCTGGTATACCAGGTGCTGCACGTGGTGAACCAGACAAGAATCCCTGCCTTTGTGACACTTACATTCGAACGAGTCACACGATAAATCACACTATAACAAATAAGTAAATTTTATGGCATATTAGAGGTGATAAATGCCATGAGCAATAGAGCAGGTAAAGGTGATTGGGAGTAGGAACTGGGCGGGGTGGGTGAGTGGGTGCCAGTTGCAGAGAGTGGGATGCATGGGATGAAGATGATAGATGGGTTTGGAGTTATTGATAAATGACAGGTTTTGACAGGGAGTTGGAGAGGCTGAGGGAGGTTCAGGCAGTTAGGAGGCCAGTTGGAAGGATCATGTATGTGTGGGTCGAAATGACTGAGAATCAGGACAGGAGTCGTGTAGGAGAGAGGGCCTGTGATCCTGAAATCATCAAGAAACGAGGGGGAGTGACACGGGGCTGGTGGTTGACAGCAGCAGTGAGGGGTAGAGGATGACAGAGTCTGATGACAAGAGATTGAAGACCGGGGACTTTGAGGGGGGAGGGAAGTGCTGGTGAGGAGCCTGGTCATCCAGCTGTGCTCTGCAGGAGAGGTACAGGGTGTCGCGAGGGCAGATGGTAGGGGTGTCTGGCCTGGAAGGGAGAGGCTGGGGAAGGCTTCTGTGATAATTTATAATAAATATATATTTGGTCTTCGTCTTGTTCCTGGCACAGAGCTCCTCAAACCCTTGGAATTTCCTGTGAAGAGAGCCTTAAAGGCGTCTTGTTATGTTAATGAGGTGACTTGGAAAGCACCTGAGGATGGTGTGGGGGATCCAACCACATGATTGGAGGGTTGGAACTTTCAGCCACCCTCCCCCACCTCTGGGGAGGGGAGAGGGACTGGAGGTTGAATCAGTCGCCAATGATGTCATCAATCATGCCTCTGTAACGAAACCTCCATAAAAACCCAAAAGGGCAGGGTTCAGAGAGCTTCCAGGTTGGTGAACACGAGGGCATTTGGGGCGTGTGGCGCTCAGAGGGAGCAGGGACATTCTGAGTCCTTTTTCTATACCTTGCTCTATGTGTCTCTTCCATCTGGCTGTTCCTGAGTTATATCCTTTCATAATAAACCAGTGATCTAGTGAGTAAAATGTTTCTCTGAATTCTGTGAACTGCTCTAGCAAATGAATCAAACTGTTGAGACCTTGAATCTGTCGCCAGCTGGTGAGAAGCACAGGTGGTAACTGGACTTGTGATTGACATATGAAGTGGGGGCGGGAGGGGGTCTTGTGGGACTGAACCTGTGACGTGTGGGATCTGACCCTCTCTTCAGGTGGATGGTGTCAGAATTGAGTTGGATTGTAAGACACCCAGCTTGGTGTCTCAGAGAGTTGCTTGGGGAAAACCCACACATTGGAATTGGGTGGAGGGACTTCCCTGGCGGTCCACTGGTTAAGACTTCACCTTCCAGTGCGAGAGTGCGGGTTCCATCCTCGGTTGGGGAGCTAAGATCCCACATGCTGCGTGGCCAAAAAACCAAAACATAAAAAAAAAAGAAGCAATATTGTAACAAATTCAATAAAGACTTTAAAAATGGTCCACATAAAAAAAAATTTTTTTTAAATTAAAAAAAAGAAATTGGATGCAGAATCTTAGCTTCCCAGAGGAAGTGCTGTTTGAGAGGGTGGTGGGTGGGTAGATGTGGTCCAGAAAAGGTCAATAGAGAGCACGAACTCTGTAATGGTCAGGAGGAGGCCTGCCTCACAAACCAGGGGTGAGTGTGGACAAGGAGCTGGAGAGAAAAGGGGGTTTCCTGAGTTAGTTGTTTAGTGCTGCAGTAGGAGGAGACCTGTTTGGGTGACTGGTGGCTGCATAGAGACCCAGGTGGGCCAGATGGAGATTCTCTGTGGTCACCCAGGAGGCCAGCTGTTGAAGCACCAGGTGGGCCAGCTGCTGCCTGCTGCCTCATCTTACTGCCTGGTGGGTGGTTCATCAACATGGTCCAAATAGGCCCCAGGGGCACCTTTAGGAGTTGTGAGCCTTTGGGCAGGAACCTGAAGGTTTGGGGAACTCAGGAGGTATTTTCTGGGTTTTCTCCTGACTGTGGAGACTTTGGGAAGGACTGTGGGGTTGCTGCTGGTGAGCAGGATTTGGATTTCTGTATCATTCCTTAAGGCCTGGGATGACAGCCTTGGTGAGAGATGGATAAGGATGAACCTGTTTGCCCAGAGACCCGCTGAGGTCCTCAGGAGGGCTTCTGCCTGAACATGGTGGCAGGGGAGGCAGCCTGAGGAGGAGGGTCAGGGAACACAGGTATGGGGCCTCATGGAACAAGTGGGAAGGGAACCTGAGGGGTGTGTTGGGTTTAGGTGACCCAGGTGACTCCCGCCTGATAACTTTGTGTGCCCTTGGGTGCATTACTTAATCTTTTCCCCCTGTTTTCCTCTGTAAAATGAAGACACAGACACTGATTCTCAAGGTTGTTGGGAAAATGAGGTGAGCCATGTATGTCAGCGCCCAGCACGATGCCAGACACCGACAGATGATCAATACATGCCAGGACCTCTAGGAAATACCTTTTCCAAGGTACTGCCAAGATCTGGTGAGTGGATCTTAGCATTGCTGTAGGACATGGAAAGGCATTTCCTATTTAAAAACCAGATGCCTTAGGAGAGGCACATGAATTGCGCTGCAGATGTGAATGTGCATGGAAACTCGTGAATCTGAGGATGGAAGCTTGACGCAGAGCACTTGGAGGAGATGAAAAGAAAGTGGGGAGAAGTCTACACACAGGCCATCTGGGCCTTTGGAGGGGACGGGCAGTGTGTCCTTGGTATATGGGAAGGAGCACGGGCTGTTCTGGGCACACGTAGGCCCCAACTGTCTGGACACCTGCTAGCTGCCTGGGTCTGCTAAAAGTCGAGTGTCAGACCTTTTCCAAAAGGGAGAAGAACCTGTAGAAAATCCAGTATGATAAATAGCCCCCATCTGATTCATCATAACCAGAGCACAGTGTGATAGGAAAACATGTCATTCTTCTAATAGTCACTTATTTCTGTCTACTGAAGACTTACCAATGCTCTGTACATTTCCTTCCAAACCTAACGAAGTGTAAATGGAACTTGACTGACCGTTTGCTTGGACACTTTTGTTCTCTCTGTGCACCCTTCTCTCTCACCCCTTTGTTTTTTTTGTTTTGTTTTTTGGCTGCGCCATGCAGCTTGCAGGATCTTAGTTCCCCGACCAGGGATGGACCCTGGGCCACGGCAGTGAGAGTGCCGAATCTTAACCCCTGGACTGCCAGGGAATTCCCTCACCACTTTGTTAAGACATGTTTTCTGGGTGCCAGGCTCTGGCTGTGACATGGCACATAAAACGTAGTCCTGGCCCTTAAGCTCACCCCAGTAGAGCTGTGCTTTCAGGCCAGGCAGAGTGCATTGGGAAAGGTCATTTGTGCAGCACCTGGGGTAAAGGGAGGAGTTGCTGGTGGAAGCCATAAGCTGGACCTCCAGCTGTCCTGTTGCAGCCTGGAGCTGAGAGGGTCAATATATCTCTGCATGCCTCTGTGTGTGTATGTGTGCATACACGTGTGTATGTGTGCTTGTGTGTATGTGTGCCTGGAAGGAAAACATTACCTAGCAGTTCTGCTGTAGAGAGGGGTTCCCACTGCTGTCAAACAAAGGTCTGCTTGTTTGCCCTGTGGAATTTCACAGGGTCACACCAGCCAGGAGCTAGTCCCTCTGGGCCCTCTGTGACTTGGGTTCACTCAAAGCTCTGGCCACAACTTCAAGCACTTCCTCTATCAAGGTGCTGCAGGGGCTCTGGAAATGAAGACCTGATTCCTGCCCAAGGGGGCTTACAGTCCAATTTGGGGGGTACAGCACACCTATAGCTACCCAAAGACAAGGCAGAATAATATGAGGGCCACAGAGGAGACACAGAAAGCTAGGCTCCAGAGAGAGAATCCGGTCTGGTGGTGGACCCAGGTGCCTCTGGAAGAGGTGACCAAATTGCACTTTGTCTTGAAAGATGGTAGGATTCTGACCAGTGGGGGTGGGCTAAGTGGGGGGTGGCCGTGAACAAGGGGGCATTCCAGGGGGAAGGCACAGCTCCTCTGAAGGCACAGGTATGGATGAGCGGGAACTTCTGTTTTGTTAGTCCTGTACGTTGGTACAGGGATTGATAGGGAGGAGGAGACAAAGGCTGGGTGAGGTCTTGGATTTGGGCTCCGGGCCTGGGGATGGGGGCTGCCTTCACAGCCCTTGTATGAATAGCTAGACAGAGCAGACGCCCGTGGTTGGTCTGAATGGGGTGCAGTTGACGCTGTGTAGTACAAGGGAATCCAGCACAAAAAGGCTCCCTTTACTCGTGTATCGCTTGTTTGAGGTCCACAAGGGCTGACTTTCTATTGAACGTGGCCTGTCTCAGCTCCTGCGGGGTCAGCATACACCTGGTGCCATGGGGTTCTGTGGAGCCTCGGGCACAAATTATTTTTGTGCTCCTTCAAATGCCCGTGTTTATTTTTAAACTTGAGCCTTGGTAAGGCAGGGATGTGTCATGCAGGCTTCGCTTTTGAGTGAAAAGGTTCTCTTGGGCTGATGGAACCTGCAAAAGATGTTCCCCATTTAACATTGTCCTTTCTCTTCATTTCATGTCCCAGTGCCTGTATTCCGGCCTTATCGGGAAGGCCACAGAAGTAATTTGCTTTTAAAAAAAAATCCTGGAAAGAGGAAAGCCGCATGCAGTCTGCCAGTCCCATAACTCGCACTGGCAGATCTGTGTCAGGAGCAGCAGTACTCAGACAAGGAGGGTCTGTGTGTGTCGGAGGTGGGTGGGAGGTGACAAGCTGGGATGTGAACCCGAAACCTGCCGTCCCCACCCCCACTTCCCACCAATGGGAGCCCACGGACAAGGGGCTTAGAATAGAACGTCTGTTATCTTTGCGGCATATGCAAGTTATAACTGAAAAGTTAAGGAGATTAACGTAGAGTTCAAGATGAAGGATTCAGCGCATGTGCCTCTGTCTCCCCTTCCTCCCCAGAACCCATTAAAATGATAATAAAGAGATTATTAAAAGTATAATCCTATGACAGCAAAGTGAATGGGAGGGAATCAGCAGCAGCTGAGAGATTGCAACAAATTTCTGGACGATAGAAAGCAGGTGGAGGTATGGCCACATCAGAAATGTAGCAGAGGAGCCCAGAGCCCAGTGGGCCCGAGTGGAGCGGGCCAGTCTGCCCTGCAGAACCCCAGAGAGCCTCTCAACTAAGCCTGCAGGTCCATCCCAGGGCAGGAATGAGACGTGGTGCTGAAAGCTGGGACTTTAATGGAAGGTCTCAGGGGAAAATGAGGACAGGTGAACTTCGTTGGCAGAGGCAAGGCTGGGGGGCAAGAACAAAGCCTTCCTTCATCCGGCGTGGATCTGGGGTCAATGGATGGTGTTTGAAGCCATGGTACCTACTCAGATTAGCTAGGGAGGGAACGAGGAGTGCTGTCACGCTGAGGAATCAGGAAGAGGAAGAGCCAGCAAAATAAACGTCTAATCAGATAACATGGATGAAAGACAATCAATAGTAAAGCCAGGCCTTCAAGACACCGAGGGAAAATAACTTTTTAACCATTGGAAAAAATTTTTATATCCTGCAGAGTAGACTGAAAAATGTCCCCTATAAATATCAGGCCCTAATCTCTGGAACCTGTGTTACCTTATAAGGTAAAAAAAGGGTCTGTAGATGTGATTAAGGGGAGGATCTTGAGATGAGGAGATTATGGTGGATTATCCTGGTGGGCCCTGATGCAATCACACGTGTCCTTATGAGAGAGAGGCCTAAGGAGATTTTACTATACACAGATACAGAAGAGAGATGGGGACATGAAGACCTCAGCAGAGAGAGATTTGAAGATGGAGGGAGAGGTCAAGGAATGCAACCCTAGAAGCTAGAAAAGGCCAGGAGTCGGATTCTCCCCTCAAGACTTTGGAGGGAGCTTGGCCTTCCTGACACCTTGGTTTTAGCCCAGTGAAACTGATTTCGGACTTCTGGCCTCCACACCGTGAGAGAATAATCCTGTTGTTTTAAGCCACCCAGTTGGTGGTCATTTATAGCCCTAGGAAGCAAATACACCTAGCCAAATTCATCAAGTGTCAGGGGGGAGAGTAAAGGCAGTTACAGGTATGCAAGGACTTAAAAGTTTACTTCCCACTCATTCTGAGGGTCTACACCAGCCAAACAAGGGTGAAGCCTATGAAGGAGGCAGCTGGGGGCAGAAAGAGAATTGGTAGCTTCTGGGAGCCTAAAGAAAAGAACTTCCAGACAGACGGCTGTGAGTGGGCCTCAGAAGCACCCAGTCCAAATTAGAACTGGAAGTCGTCAGCTCCAAGAATAATATCTCCAGGACAGAGACTGGAATGGATTCCAGGAAATGTTCGGAATGAACAAGAAGCTGGAAGACCACAAGGGTTATAGGAAGATGGGCTGTGTTTCTTTTCTCAATAGGAAAAAGAAGGCAATAGATAAATGCCACAAAAAAGAAAAATGACCACAAGCATGTTGTGATCCAAATGTGAAACACACTAAGATACCACCTGCTTTGAACAGTGGGGAGAGTGCTGGAGAGGAGAAGCTTCTCTTTGACCTGGATGCTGGGAGCTTTTCCTTTGAGGAGCATTTGGCTCTTGACATTGGAACTGTACAGAAGGAAATAGAATTCCTGGCACATTTCTTGGCTCTGCAGGGAACAGTATTTATATAGTCATAATAATGTTCTCTTTTTAAATGGTGACATAGTGCTCTATTGTGGTAATGTATTAACTGAACTCTTCCTGGACATTCCATTTAATTCCTGGTTGACTCTTTGACTTTTTTTTTTTTTTTTTGTAACTAATGCTGGAGTCTGAGGTCAGTTTGACCCATGAAACCTCTTTGTGGGGAGAGTTGAAGAACTGAATTGTTAGACTAGTAATGTGTAATCATGCACCTGAGGCGCCCCAGGTGGAAGAGTGACGGCGGGATTCTGGACGGAGGTGGTTTCGTGGCCCACCTAGACTGTCCCCATTACTGGGCCTTGGTCCTCCTGGATCCTTCCCTGGTGAGCAGCCTGGTGCTGCTTCCCGGAGCAGTGGCCTGTGGGCAGAAGGGGATGTTGGGTGGGGCAGGCACGCGGCCTTACAGGTGGTGCACACGGGAGAAACCTGAGCTTGTTTAGATGCCAACAGAAAGGATCCAGAAACAGAGAGAGGCTGTGGTTGTAAGCGAGGCCAGAGTTGCCCAATCTTCTTAACGTCATGGACACACGGAAAATATTTGTACAGCTCATGGGTAAACGGACGAGACTGCTCATGGTCAGAAGTGACCAGCCCGGGCACTCCAGTCGTCCCCGGCTCTGCTGTGCACCCGAGGGTTGAGGAGATCCCCTTGTCAACAAGCTCCTTCCTCCCAACCCCGTGACATCTTTGTACAAATGAGAAAAAAGCCACTTCTTTCTCAAGACACCTTCCAGATGCCTGCTTTCTGCCAGGCAATTGACAGAGTCAGTGGGCAGAGCTTTGATGAGCCACACCGCGATGGATGGATGCCCTCCGAGTTCTGTGCCGTGCAGACTCATGGCTCAGCACACCTGTGGCCCATTGGAGGACGCTGCTAGGAAGAAGGTTAAGGGCCTGAGCTGCAGGGGAGCGGACAGAGGCCAGAGATGTTCCTGCTGTGTGCTGGCATGAGACTCCTCGGGGTTCTGCCGTGCCGACAGAGCCGAAGGTGGGAGCACCTGAAATAGGGCTGCAGGGAGGTGAGGTGTGGGCGCCACGTTCAGGAGAGACACCTGGGCTGTAGGCAGACGTCTCGGCCTCATCATGAGGAGATGGTTCTTGAAGCTGTGGAAGTGAGCGTATGGAAAAGCTCCATGGAGAAGAACTTGGGAACAAGCACGTAAGCCCCTGTGGATCACCCAGCACCCCTGCTAAGGTGGGGCCTGATATTCAAGTAGAACATGGAAATGAGCCCCCAGTGGGAGGGGAATCTGAGCACTGTGATGTCCTGTCCCATGGCTTTTGGGCACTGTCCCAACCAGATCGAGGATCCCTGGCAAAGACCTCTGACTGCCGTACCTGAGCCCTCAGGTCTGCACCCTTAGGTGCTGGCTTTCTACTCAGTCGGTGTCACTGCCAGTGTGTGCTGTCTGGGACAGCATCTCATTCATCTCTCTGTCCCTAGGGCCAAGTGTTAGATTTTTGAAGGGCTTTTAGGAGTGTAGATAGAGGTCTGGGCCTGGATGCTTGGAGGATGCAGGGTTCCAGCAGCCCTGCCTGTTCTTGGCCCCGGGTGTCCTTGGGAATCCACTGCCCCAGTGTTCTCCACGACTCTGACTCTGAGCTGCTCCATGGAGTGTAGGGTCCAGTCCTGTAGAGCTCCGGCCTCGCCAGCTGTCCCAGGGACGCTCTCCGGAACTGAAGGAGGCCTGCTTTGGGGCCCCCCACACCTGAGCTCTTGGACCAGATGAGCTGGTTACACATTTGCCCTTGACATTGTGGGTAATAATAGAAAGGAATTTTTGCTTTGTTGGGCACATCCGATATACTTTCCACATTACATCGAAGCCAAATCATTTAGTTCAGCAAATATTTTGGACCTACTGTGTGCGTGGGACTGCAGCAAATAAAAGGCTGGAGAGAGGTGCATTATTTCTGCATGTCAGAGTAAACTCACGGTGGCTCTAGAACAAGGGATTTATTTTTATTTACTAGGCTTCCTTCCCTTAAGACATACGGTGTTTCAGCCTCATAATGTTAACTGCTAAACATGTCACTTCTGCCTTACGTGGTGCTGGGACTTGTTGCTCTCCCCACGGGGGCAGGTCCTCTCTGCTTGTGCCTTCCCGTGTGTGTCTTTGGTGTCGTGTGCAATGCCCTTGGGTGCAAAGGAAATGGCTGTCCAGCAGTTCCCACCAAGGGGCCTGGGAGGGTAGGAACCGGTGTCCAAGCTATTTCAGTATTTCCCTAAGACAAAGGGCAGTTGTTCTGCTTTAGGCTGCTTGGGCAGGTAACTAATGTACCTTCCTTTTTGGCTGGAATCCTATCAATTCTTGAGGACACCTTGGTGAAATCCTGCTGATTAGAAGGCTGTTTGGAAGTTATACATGACTTCAGTCAATAAAGAAGTGAGAAAACAAATTATTCTTTCATAAATACTGCCTGGAAGTTCAAAATCTTTCAATAAGTGGGGTCCACAGGGAAGATATGAATAAATGGCCACTTCTTGGTCAGTAGGTTGGAAACCAGTGGATTAACTGTGAGTTAGAAACAAGCCCAAACAACCACTAAAAATGAGGGTTCTGGCTCTTTCCAGGGCAGTCCGTGGTTTGGAGATATCTAGCCAAGCTCCTGGGCACTCAGAGGGCACCTTGGGTCTCAGTTCTGTTGGTACCAAATCCCTATCCAGCTTCTGTCAATTCTGTTCCCTTGCTAGCTAAACTTTTTAAGAAAAACAGTTTATTGAGGTATAAATGACATACAAAAAGCTGTACATATTTGATGTACACAACGTAATGAGTTTGGAGATAAGAACACACCTGCAAAACTGTCACCACAATCTATGCCATAAACAAATCCATTCCCTCCAAAAGCTTCCTCCTGCCCTTCTTGCTTATTATTTGTGTGTGTGAGATAAGAACACTTAACAGAAGATCTTTGCAAAATGGTAAGTATACAATATAATGTTAACTCTCGGCACCATGCTGTATAAAGTTCCTTTTTTTTTTGGCTGCGCAGCATCGGAGATCTTAGTTCCCTGACCAGGGATTGAACCCGTAACCCCCGTGGTGGAAGCATGGAGTCTTAACCACTGGACTGCCAGGGAAGTCCCTGTATAAAGCTCTTGAGAGCACCTACCCCTCTCCCTCTGTCAACCGTGGTGTTTGGGGTCCTCTCACACCTGTCTTATTTGGTCCAGGTGGTTCTACACTTGACCTCTAGGTTGGGAAGCGAGCGACACTGGCCTCTCTCTTGCCCAGACACAATTTCAGGTTGTAGCAAGGCTCACTGTCTTCACCTCGCACGCATTCAATAACCCTCATTTCTCCCTTGCCAGAGAAAACCCCAGCTCTGTGGTCACCATTCCCCGGTCTTTCTCATGCACACACAGGTAGCTCCAGAGCTCCCTGGATTCTGAGGCAGAGGCCGTGGTGGTCTTGTTCTGGGGTATTCCCAATGGTCAGCATAGCTTTCCTATGGAGCTGCGGAGTAGATATTTGCTAAGTTAATATATATTTATATTAGTATGCATATTTATAAGAATGAGATCATAGTAGGATGCTTTTTTGTAACCTTCTCTTTTCATTTTAATGCTATATGTCCTTATTAACATCTATAGTCCTAGTGTTGGCAAGCTTTTGTTGGAACTCTGGAACCTATGAGTTCTTTTTTGTTTGTTTTGTTTTCTTTGAAGAAGAGATTTTGAGTGACACTGAAGCCCTTCAAGTCCTAGCTGGTTCTGTTCAGAAGGAAAGGGGACACAGACTGTACTCAGCAACACCTGTTGGCCTCCTTATTCAGTAACTTCTGGATGTAAATCATTGAATGATAATTTAACGAAGTAAAGAATAAATCATGATGGGTAAAGGAAAAAAGAACATCTTTCCATGTTAGTAAGTACTACAATTTTTAAAGGCTGAGTGGTATGTCTTGCATGGGTATTTTATGCTTGATTTAAACAATCCCTCACTTTGGAGCATTTAGGTTATTTACAAGGATTGCGTGTGTGTCGGGGGAGGTGTGTGTAATAAACAGCTCTTCAGTGACTGCCCTTTTGCCCTCATACCTTTGCACGTCCTCATTTATTGCCCTTGAATAGGTTCCTAGAAGTGGAGTTGTTTGAAATTGAGTTGTTTGTAGTGAGGTGGATGGACCTAGAGTCTGTCATACAGAGTGAAGTAAGTCAGAAAGAGAAGAACAAATACCGTATGCTAACACATATATATGGAATCTAAAAAAAATGGTTCTGAAGAACCTAGGGGCAGGACAGGAATAAAGACACAGACGTAGAGAATGGACTTGAGGACCCGGGGAGGGGGAGGGTAAGCTGGGACGAAGTGAGAGTGGCACGGACATATACACACTACCAAATGTAAAATAGATAGCTAGTGGGAAGCAGCCACATAGCACAGGGAGATCAGCTCGGTGCTTTGTGACCACCTAGAGGGGTGGGATAGGGAGAGTGGGAGGGAGACGCAAGAGGGAGGGGATATGGGGATGTATGTGTATGTATAGCTGATTCACTTTGTTATAAAGCAGAAACTAACACACCATTGTAAAGCAATTATATTCCAATAAAGAAGTTAAAAAAAAAAAGTGGAGTTGTTGGCTTCAGGAGAACGCAGTTTTTTTTGGCCACATGCAGCATGTGGGATCTTAGTTCTCCCGCCAGGGACTGAACCCATGCTGCCTGCAGTGGAAGCACGGAGTCTTAACCACTGGACCGCCAGGGAAGTCCCAGGAGAATGCAGTTTTTTTGTTTTTTTTTGTTTTTTTTTTTTTTTTTTATTTATTTATTTTTGGCTGTGTTGGGTCTTCAGTTCGTGCGAGGGCTTTCCCTAGTTGCGGCAAGCGGGGGCCACTCTTCATCGCGGTGCAGGGACCGCTCTTCATCGCGGTGCGCGGGCCTTTCACTATCGCGGCCCCTCCCGTTGCGGGGCACAGGCTCCAGATGCGCAGGCTCAGTAGTTGTGGCTCACGGGCCCAGCTGCTCCGTGGCATGTGGGATCTTCCCAGACCAGGGCTCGAACCCGTGTCCCCTGCATTAGCAGGCAGATTCTCAACCACTGCGCCACCAGGGAAGCCCGAGAATGCAGTTTTAATCAATTTATTATTGATTCAATAAATTGCCTCCCAGAGAGCTCTCCCGGTCGTACCCCATTAGTAGTGTAAAAGAGACAGATGCGTTCCACTCTAGCAGGCTGGATTTTTTTTTTTAATCTTTTTTTTTTTTTTTTATTGCGGTAAAATGTACACAACATATGATATACCATCTTTTTATTTTTTATGTTTTGGTTTTTTGGCCACAAGGCATGTGGGATCTTAGCTCCCCGACCAGGGATTGAACCTGCACCCCCCGCATTGGAAGGCGAAGTCTTAACCACTGGACCACCAGGGAAGTCCCTGATGTACCATCTTGACCATTTTTAAGCGTGAACTTCACTGGCACTAAGTGCTTTCACATTGTTATACAATCATCACTGCCATCCATCTCCAGAACTTTTTCAGCAGGCAAGTGGTTTTGTTTTTGTTTTTGTTTTTTTAGTCTTTGCAATTTGATGCTGAAAAACCTCTCACTGTTTTAGTTCACAGTTCTTTTTTACTGAGAAGGTGCAACTTGCTGTCAAGTGCTGTGGACACTTTTGTGTCTCTGTGCTCTCCGCAGTCTTCAGCATCCTTGGAGCCGCTAGAGGCTCTGGACAGCTCCCTCCTTGAAGCTTTGAGCTCCCGGGCTTGGTGTTGGCCATCTTCGCTGGCTTCCCTCCCGCTTGCCCAACTTGCCCACCTCTGCTCCACCTGCCCTTTCAATGTGCACTGTTTGCAGTTTTCCCTCTGCTGCCTTTGAGCTGTTCTTCAGGGTTGCTCTTCCCTGCCCCGTCCTCCTGAGGCCTGCTCCATCCCAGCACACTCTGCTGCTGTTGTTGGAAAATATACATAACGTAAAGTTTAGCATTTAAAAAAAAAATTATTATTGGCCGCGCCGTGCAGCTTGTGGGATCTTAGCTCCCCGACCCTCGCCCTCTGTAGTGGAAGCTCGGAGTCTTAACCACTGGACTACCAGGGAAATCCCAAAGTTTAGCATTTTAACCACTTCTAAGTGTGTTCGCAATTCAGCAGCACGTAGAACGTTCACAGTGTTGTACACCTGTTACTGCTGCCCCTCTGCAGACCTTCTTCATCGTCCCAAACAGAGGCTCTGTACTTGTTAAGCAGTAATGCCCCATTCTCTCCTGCCCCCAGCCCCTGGTAATCATCATTCTACTCTCGGTCACTACGCATTTGGCTGTTTGATTCATATAAGTGGGATCATATAGTATTTGTCCTTTTGTGGCTGGCTTATTTCATTTAGCAGCATGTTTTCAGGGTTCATCTGTGTTGTGGTATATGTCAAAATTTCATTCCTTTTTATGTCTGAATAGTATATTCCATTATATGTATTTAACCCATTCTGTTTATCCATTCATCTGTTGGTGGACATTTGGGTTGTTTCTAACTTTCGGCCATTGTGAATAACACAGCTGTGAAGAGTATTGTACAAGTATTTGTTTGAGCCCCGGATTTCAGTTCTTTTGGGGTATATACCTAGAAATGGAATAGCTGGATCATATGGTAATTCTGTGTTGAACTTTTTGAGGAACTGCCAAACTGTTTCCCACAGTCCCAGCACACTTTTTGAATAAATGACCAGAAGAGATGGCACCTGAGGCTCCCCAGGCCGAGGGACTCTGCCATGCAGGGAACCTGGACCTGGGAGTCCAGAGAAAAGGATTCAGGCAGGGGGACTGGGACACGAACCGTTCCCTAAGGCATGTAGAGCTTGACTGTGTAACCTACCGTCTGCCTGTCGTAGTTTACTCTTCTAAGCAGTGGCTTCTGTAGGTTTTTAAAGAAGGTAGCCTGAGAGAGAGCTGCTGTTGGGCACAGAAGCAAGGACAGTGGCCAAGACAAGGGGACAGGAAGGCGGGGTGCTCTGGGCTGTAGGTAGACTCTCAGTCAGACTCTCAGTCTCTACCAGCAGGCACCATTGGCTGGAAGCAGCCAAGGGGCTTCCAGCTGCACAAGAGAAGTTCTGGAAGGATCCAGAGCTCTCTTCATGTAGCTCAAGCCTCTGAGAGATGGTCAGAGTAGCTTGGAAGCAGAGCAAGAACAGTAGACATGCTCCTGAGGCACTGGGGACTTCCATAACCACCTCTCCCCAGCCCACAGGGATGCTGAGTTTCAACTCTGTCCAGGCCACTCCAGACAAGAGGAGAATGGCAGAGCCCAGGAGAACATCTTCCTAGTCTTTGAGATATGGCCTGCCCACAATCTACAGCTTTGCTTGTATCTCCCAAGGTTGCCTTACTTAAAAACCTTTTGCTTCGGTATTTACTGAACTCCTTCCTTGCCTCTCTCAAAGCCTCCGTTTTCTGTGTTTTCAATATTTCTAAAAGCACTAAAAAATTCTCCTGTTCATAAGAGACCCTGAAATAGGCAGCCTAGTGTGAGGTGGGTTCCTCCTTGGGACAGCAGCGACCCAAGTAAGACCGTGGAGGCCCAGAGTGGGCACACATTCTGTCTGTCTACCTAGGGTGCAGGTCACCTTCATCAGGTACACCATTGTCCCGCTAGAGATGTGTTAGGTATCTGTTAGCCTCTACTTCATGCCCACTGGGAGGGCTGTAATAAAAAAGACAGACAACAACAAGTTCTGGAAAGGATGCAGGCACTTTGGAATTCTCAGACAGTGCTGGTGGGTATGCAAAATGGTGCAGCCTCTTTGGAAATAAGCCTGGCAGTTCCTCAAAAAGTTAAACATAGAGTTACCATATGACTATTCCACTCCTAGGTATAAACCCAAGAGCCAAGAAAACACGTGGCCACATAAATCTAGTACACAGATATTCGTAGCAGCATTATTGATAATAGCCAAAAGGTGGAAACAGTACAAGTGTCCATCAACTAATGAATGGAGAGACAAAATGTAGTATATCCATACAATGGATTAATATTCAGCCATAAAAAGGAATGAAGTACTGATATATGCTACATGAGGGATAAACCTTGAAAACATTGTGCTCAGTGAAAAAAGCCAGACACAGAAAGCCACATACTGTGATTCCATGTATATGAAATGTCCAGAGCAGGCAAATCCATAGAGACAGAAAGTAGATGAGGGGTTGCCTGGGGCTGGAGGTAGGGAGAATGGGAGTGACTGCTAATGAGTATGAATGGGGTTTTGGGGGTGATGAAAATGCTCTGAAATTAAATAGTGGTGATGGCTGTACAATGCTGTAAGTAAACTGAAAACCACTGAACTGTACACTTTAAAAGGGTGAGTTTTATGATATCTGAATTATAGCGCAATGAAAATAATTTTAAAATTATCCATGAAATTTAAATTTCGCCAGTTCTGTATTTGTGTATATGTATGTGTGTGTCTGTGTGTGTGTGTGTGTGTGTGTGTGCGCGCGCACCAAATCTGGCGACTCTATACTTGCCACCTATTTTTGTAGAAAATTTTGTATTATAATACACACATAAAATATCTATTAGCCTGAGAGACCAACTGATAGATAGTGTAAATGAATACATCACAAATGCTCTTTTGAGGTATGTCTGCACCTTTGGTTTTGTATTTTACACCTTTTGCAATTGACCTGGCAAGTTACCAGCCTCTTCACACCATGCGATTCTAATTTTACACGAGTGGTTCCTAGGAAAACAAAAAGAGCTTTTTCCCCCTGAACCCAAATTCAGAGTGGTAAGCTATATACTTAACCACGGTTGGTTTCTAGAACTGGTACTAGGATCCCCCTTGCTGCTACCCAGGAACCCAAAAGACAAAAATGAAACACAAAACCAGTTTGCCATAGTTAGTACTAATTTGCCAGTAAAGGAAAAAATAAATCCCTGCTTCTAAATTTTTTAAGCTATGAAAAATTTTTTTAAATTGTGAAAGTACACAGTTATTCTTTTTGAAGATTCTCTTTTGTTTAATTTACTGATGATAACAGGGAGAGAGGGCTAGGTCTCTTTGGGCATGTTGAGCTGTCTAAGGTGGAAAAGGGGATTGTCTTCCCTGCAGTGATGTCTCACGCCTGTAATTAATATATTATCATAATATTCCTTTAACCGGCTGCTATTACTAACAAAAAAGCACTTTGCAGGACCTCCCTGGTGGTCCAGTGGTTAAGACTCGGCGCTTCTAATGGGGGGGGCGCGGGTTCAATCCCTGGTCAGGGAACTAAGATCCCACATGCTGTGCAGTGTGGCCAAAAAGTTAAAAAAAAAAAAAAAAAAAAAGGAAAGAAAGAAAGCACTTTGCATATATTATCACATTTAATCTAAACAGTCCCTTGAGGTGGTTCTGTCAATGTTGAGGGAAGTGACTTGGCCAAGGTCACACAGATGATCAGGTCCTCCTAGGGAGCATGTACTGTTCCACAGCCTGAACTAGTCTCCCCGTTACTCTTTTTTTTAAAAATAAATTTATTTATAAGTTTATTTATTATTTATTTTTTGGCTGTGTTGGGTCTTCGTTGCTGTGCATGAGCTTTCTCTAGTTGCGGCGAGCGGGGGCTACTCTTCGTTATGGTGCGCGGGCTTTTCATTGCGGTGGCTTCTCTTGTTGCGGAGCATGGGCTCTAGGTGTGTGGGCTTCATTAGTTGTGGTGCGCAGGCTCTAGAGCGCAGGCTCAGTAGTTGTGGCGCACGGGCTTAGTTGCTCTGTGGTGTGTGGGATCTTCCCGGATCAGGTCTCAAACCTGTGTCCCCCGCATTGGCAGGCGGATTCTTAACCACTGCGGCACCAGGGAAGTCCCCGCCCTCCCCCCCTCCCCCTCCCCCCAACCCCCCCCCCACCTCTTACTCTCAACAAAGAGAAGCATCATGATTTTGTGGAGCCGCCCTCCTCTTCAGCTTTGTCTCTGACAGGTAAAAAGAGCCAAGAAAGGAACTAGAATTAAAACCAAACACTGTTATGTTCCTGACGCGAAATAAGGACTGTTAAGTCGTTTTGGTATATATTTCATATGTCCATCACTTTGTTTTCCTTTCCCGATAAAGGTTGGGCTACATGGTGACTTCCAATATGATACGAAGCCAACTGGATTTTTGGAAAGCTCTGTCAGCCTGAATGACCCTGAGGACTCTTGAGCTCCACTACTCTTTCCTGGCTCCCCTGCTGCTTTCCTGACCCCTGTCCTTCATCTCTAAGGGTGGGTCCTCTTCCTGCCCCTGTCCTGGGTGCCCCCCAGCTGGATTGTCCCTCTCCTCCTCTCTCCCTGTGTACTCTCCCTGCGTGGTTTCATCCACCTGTGATTTCTGCTCAGCTGCTGCAGTGGGTTCCCCAGTCTAGTCTTCTAACCTTGAAGAGTCACCCTGAAAAGGGGTCCCATTTGCCTTCTGTTTTAAAAAAAATATTTATTTATTTATTTGGCTGCACCGGGTCTTAGTTGTGGCACTTGGGATCTTTAGTTGCGGCGTGCAGGATCTAGTTCCCTGACCAGGGATGGAACCCGGGCCCCCTGCATTGGGAGCGTGGAGTCTTAACCACTGGACCACCAGGGAAGTCCCCCATTTGCTTTCTAACATCTCTTCCAGATGGTCCATAGGCAAGGTCCGCTCATCATGACTCACATTTCCTCTCAACTGCCCAAGCCAGAAAACTTGGGTCTTTTTCCCTCTTATCCTTTTCTACACTTGATCTTTAAAAAAAAAGCAGCTTTACTGAGATAAAACTCATGCACCATACAATTCACTTATATAAAATATACAATTCATTGATTTCTTTTTACCATATTCAGAGCTTGTACAATCATCAACACAGTCTAATTTTAGAACATTTTTCCCTCCTCAAGGAAGCCCAGAACCTGTTATCAGTCACTCCCCATTCCCCCCATTTTATGTTTACTGTAGATGAATACAAAAGCCCTCAACATTTAAAATTGAGAACATTATTTTTCCAGTCTTATAAGAAAATCATATCTGCTTAATTAGGAACGATGTTGCCAAGTCATACCCTCACAGCAGACACAGCATAAAGTCTTCTATATTTTGTTTGCAGTGCAGTATAACAGGAAAATCTCTGTGCACAGATGTGTTACAGCAAAAGGAAGAACACAAACTGCTCCTTCGGCAGTATTTTGCACTCTCTTGAATTAGCTGTCCCAGGAATCATTGATCGTTATGACTTGGCTGCTTGCCACCTGACTTTTTAGAAATCATCACTTGGATGTTTTCTGGTTCTTGGCTTTTGGTGTTCATAGCACGTGAATCATAAAACTCTGCTTTTTGTTTTAAAACTCCCATTTATCACCATAGATTCAGGTGGAATGACTTTTTTTAGTATAAATGTTCAATATCCCACATATAGAGGATAATCACAATGTATGTTGAAATCCTAGGATTTCAACATAAATCACAAATGTATGTTGAAATCCTAGGATACCTTCCATAGATGAAATATCATGCATAGAAGGTGCCTGTCGATTCGGTGGCTGGTTTGTAAGTGCAGGTGACACGCCTGTGTGCAACTCAAAAGACGGGTGTTGGTGCATCACCCGTGACCCAGCAGTCTTGGGTAGAGAACACAATCTCTTAATGATGATATCCCATAATTATGAGAACAACTATCCAAGTGCATTTAACATTTTTCCTACGTATATATTTCTTGGACTGTATTTGAAAGAGAAAATAGCTTTGACATATATTTTCCACTGAGCACAGTTGGAGACGGTGTCCCCCAAGATGAAGACCAATTTCCTTAGCGTGTCATTCAGAATCCTTGGCTATCTGGCTTCAGCCCACCCTCAGGCCTCATCTCTTTTTAAAAAATTATTTATTTATTTATGTATTTAGGCTGCACCGGGTCTTTGTTGCGGCACATGGGATCTTTGTTGCGGCACGCAGGATCTTTCAGTTGCGACATGCAGACTCTTAGTCGCGTCATGCATGCGGGATCTGGTTCCCCGACCAGGGATCAAACCTGGGCCCCCTGCATTGGGAGCATGGAGTCTTAGCCACTGGACCAGCAGGGAAGTCCCCAGGCCTCATCTCTTGCCACCCACTCCTGTAGCCACAAATAGCACTTGACAGTCTCTGAGCACACCTCTCATGTCTGCAGAGTCATTTCCCCCTCACCTGCTAAACCCAGAAGATTTGCTGGACTCTGGGCCGGGGGTAGAGGGGGATGTTTGGAGGAGGGGGAGGAATTTCTGTGTAGGAGTAGAAGGGTGCTGTTTGAACACGAGGTGGTCTTGCAGTGTTGCTGGTGAGTTTTATTTTCTTCCTTGATCCCGTCCTTGGTCTCATCTTCCCATCATATGTTTACCTATCCTGCATCCTCAGAGAAGCCCCTCACCCACCCTATGCAAATATTTGCCTTCCATCACAGATTTGCTTTTCTGAAATTCTGCCTCTCCCCCTCCCGACCATTGGGATCCTCACCCACTGCTCTGGACCCACCACCCCTTTCGGAGAGTACAGACCCTTTTCCAAAGCACATGGCAATGGACCTCATGGGCCCTCTGGGGCAGCCCTCAGCCTGTGAACCAGTCCCAGAACTTAGTCAAACCCACATCACAGGAGACCCGCAGGAGAACGTGGGCTGACAGCTCCTGAAAAAATGTCAAGCCCTCTACGATAAAGGTAGTGTCATCAAGAAAGCCTGTCAGTGTTCATCAGGGGTACTTTCCTCATTCTGTTCCCTGATGTAAATGTGACCCAAAAAGAGAATCCCTAGTCAGTGGAGTAGGAAGATTTGTGACAAATGTGACTTATGTGATATCTCTCATTTATCAGCTTTGTTAATCTGGGCAGTTTTGGGGCAGATGGAAATCATTTCAAGAGAATGGATCTGCTGTGACCCCCTTCAAGGGGCTCAGATCAGGCAAGGAGACGGACTTCTGGCTAAGGTCCAGCAGGTGCAGGTTTTCCCCAGGGAGTTGCTGGTCCATTGTTCTAACAGGGTTTATGGAATGGTTTCTGTGTCCCCACTGATGGGTAATACTGCCTACATCATATACTTAATTCCTTGGACTTCTGTTTCTAGATTCTGTTCTGTTCCATTAGTCTGTCTGTTTCTTTGCTCATAGCTCTTCATTTCATTTGCTGTAACTTTATAATAATACATTTCAATATCTGGCTGCATTATGGCTAAACCTCCTCATTGCTCTTTATCTTCAGAATTTTCTTGGCTGTCCTCTCATGTTAAGTTTTCCACATGAATAACCCTGTCTAGTTCTAAAAATAATTCTGTTGATATTTGTATTTTGTTAAATGTATGTATTAATTTAGGGGTAATTGACATCTTCATACTGACTTTTCTCTTTTAAGAACAGGATATCTTATTTATTAAAGTTTTCTTTTGTATGCCTGAGAAGTTATCTTTACTTTTTTCATGCAGATCTTGCTTACTTCTTAAATAGATTCCTAGAAATTGTATCTTTTTGGCTGCTACTCTAGATGGGATCTTTTAAAATCTATTATATTGTCTATCTGGTTGTTTGTATATATAGAAAGGCTCTTGATGTTATTTTTTATTAGTAATTTTATACCTAGTCACCTTACTGGATTTCATTATTCATATTCACTTTTTCAATTGATTTTCTTGGGTGTTCTAGATGTGTGATCCTATTATCTGCAAATAATGGTAACTTTATTATGGGGATTTTGTGTGAAAGTAGAACTACAGTATACTTGTGAGTTTGGTAGATTCTTTGCATGAAAGAATTGTGCTAGAACCTTTTGTCCATTATCTCCTTTTTCCCTCAGATCTTTTTCCTAGGCTCAGGGATTTGACCCTGCCAGCTAGGGGCCTGTTGACCATCTAGAACAAGGGCTGAGAGCCTGATGAGCCCATGCTTCTGTTCCTTTGTGACAGGCGCTCAGTCCAGGGCCTCTATCCTGAGAGCACAAATTAGACGTCTCAAGATGCTATGGTAGGGGACTTCCCTGGTGGTCCAGTGGCTAAGACTCCGTGGTCCCAATGCAGGGGGCCTGGGTTTGATCCCTGGTCAGGGAACTAGATCCCACATGCTGCAACTAAAAGATCAAGCATGCTGCAACTAAAGATCCTGCATGAGGCAGTGAAGATCCCATGTGCTGCAACTAAGAACTGGCACAGCCAAATAAATAAATAAATAAATATTAAAAAAAAAAAAAGAGAGAGAGAGAAAGATAACTACCTTGCCCAAGTTTAAAAAAAAGAAAAAAAGATGCTATGGTAGAACTCAAAGGACTAGCGGGAACCTTTCTGGCCAGTCAAGGGGGAAGGATATTTTAGCCCCAGTGAAGGGCATGTGCATGGTCATGTGAAAATGCAGGTGCTTTGGAAGTGCTAGCAGAAAAGCAGCAGAGCCTGTCTGGTGAGGGGACAGGGACAGGTGCTCAGGGGTCTCTGGATCATTCTGATGCACTTGGAGCTGGTCCTATAGGGCGTAGAGCCAGGGAAGGTCTTTGAAGCCGGGTGGGCAGTGCCATGCCCATCGAGCTTGGGGCTGCACCTTTCTCTTGGTGCTGTATGAATGATGTGTGGAAGGATTCAAGAGTCAAGCCAGGTAAACTCATTAGGGCATCCTTTGAGACTTTGAAACATGTTTAAATGGATGCAAGATAATGTCTGAATGGTTCGTTTTAATTCAAAGCAGATAGAAGCAGGAATAATAAGAATCATGAGGTTTTACAGGTTCCTATCAGGAAAAGCCTGGTGAACATTGCAAGTGAGGGATTATAATAAATTAAAATATCATTTTTCTTTTTTTTTTTTCTGCAAGAAGTGGTCATGCCAGTTCTTTGCAGAATCATTTTACATGGAGCCAGAAATCGTTCAAAGCGGGAGTGGTCTCTCTGCCGAGTGGTTTTCATATTCCAGGCATACATATGTTTCACAGTGTCTAATTATTCTTGGGGACAATTACTGTCAGGTTCCAAAATGTATTCAATGAGCAACAATTGGTGTTTATTCAGCTCTAAAAAGACTATGCAAGGGAACAGTAGGTTGTTATTGTCTACCTAAAGAAACGTTTTGCCATCCGGAAACATCTGCTTTCTATTTAAAGCACTGAAGAAGGAATGGGAGTATATTTGAAATATACTCCCTAAGCATCAAACACCAAAGAAAGGAGAATAAAATTGGGTATGAAGGTAATTTCTGTTCTCTGATACACACTCTCTTCAGCTTTTCCCTGCTGTGAAGGAAAGGTGACCTCCTGGCTTGGAAAGTTCTGCTTCTCTTGAAGTTTTCTATTTATACTGATTTGCACACTTACAGGAACTGACTTCTGTGTCCTAGTTCCAGCTCTTTTAGTTTCTCAGGTAGGGCAAGGTGCTCTTTCAGAGTCGGGGTCTGCTTTTCTGGATTTTGTGGTGAGGTTTGTTCTCTGATTTTGCTCATAAAGATGTAAAGAATTGCTGTCCACGTTGCCTGAAATCACCCTGTGACCTTCAATTTTCTATGTGAAGAATGCTGCCCACTCACAGCTCTGTCCAGAGGGTTAAATGAGAACATATACAGTCTGCTTGGGGTGCAGTAAATTTTCTGTGAAGGTCAATATGTTAGTTACCTATCACTGTGTAATCAAGTGCTACAAATTTAGTAGCTTAAAACAAAACACATTTCTGTGTATATCCTCCACAGTTGTTGAAACAAAGAATTAATGGGTTAGAGGGCTGGAGGCTAAATCAAAATGTGTGGGTCTGCTCTCATCATTATAACCCCTTCTGGCAATAAAGAAAAAGGATAAAATGTATCTGCATTGCCTTTACCTGGTTTTGAAAGCAGAGTGGTTATGACCTGAAAGGGAATTTATAGGCAATGGGTTTGAAAGCAGGCTGAAGGCCAAGATTTTAGAGACAAACGTAGGTTACTTCAAGCGCTTCCCATAAGTGGCAGTAGATATTTATAAAGTACATCTAGAAAGATATATTCAAAAACTACATAAGTGTTTCCTCTGGAGAGAACTGAAGGCACAGAGACAGGAGAGAGTTGTGCCTTTCACTGTATGCCCTTTGGTGTCATCGAAATTTTGTACCGTGTTCACATATTATCTATTGAAAAACTGTTAATAAAAAAATAGGAGACCTGATTCCTACTCACAAAAAAACAAAAACAAACAAAAAAACACATTTCTGTGGGTCAGGAGTCTGGGAATGGCTTAGCTAGGTCCTCTGCTTCAGGGTCTCTTAGGAGGTATCATCGAGGTGTCAGCCAGGAGTTGGGTCTCATCTGAAGGCTCGAGTGTGGACAGATAAGCTTCTAAGCAGTTGTTGGCAGAATTTCAGTTCCTCAAGGATATTGGACTAAGGGCCTCCGGTTCTTCTCTGGCTGAAGGTCACCCTCTCTGGCTGGAGTTGCTGCAGGGTGGTCCTCCCCAGCATGGTAGCTTGCTTCAGCAAAGCCAGCAAGAGTCAATCAAGGGAGTCTGCTAGCAAGACAGAAGTCACAGTCCTCTGTCACTTGCTCAAAGTGACATCCTGTCACCTTCACCATATTCTGTTGGTTAAAAGCAAGTCATAGGTCCCACCCATGCTCACAGGGAGGGGATTACACAGGGTATCACAGGAGTCACATCAGAAGCTGCCTACTACAGACAGGTATTATTTTAGGAAGAGAGTATAATGGCTAAGGGGCGGGGGTGGCCGTGTCACTTAGAACTGACTTCAAAGCTCAGATCTGCCACTTATTAACTGTGTAACCCAAGGCAGGTCCTTGGCCTCTCTGAGCCCTGTTTCCCAACCTGGATCCCCATAGGACCGTTGGGATCTTAAATGAGAGCTCATGTGTGAAGCCGGGCAGATGGTAAATACTCAGTAAATATTAGTTGGCTTTAAACTAAATATCAGCTAAATATTAACTGGCTTTTCTTTCCATCCCCCTTTTTTTTCTTTTTCTTTAAATACCATTCGATTTTCGAATTTTAGAAGAATAAAATAGAACTCTCCAGTGGCCAAGGACTTGGTTATTCACGTGGAAATCCCAGTACTGTGGGTAGTTTTCTGGACTCAAAGCTGTGCCAAGCTGGCCTCCAGGTCCCCAGGCCTGAGGATCACAGGTCTTTGACCTCAGAAGGGCTGTGGCTCCTCCCATGGTGCCCACCCTCAGCATGGGGTCTGTGGGTCTCCCTGCAGCTCCCTTCCTGGGTCACTGTGCTCTCTCCACACTGGAGCAGCCCCTTCCCCTGCAGAGGCCTGACCATGGGACCAGGGCTGCAGCCACTGAGTGTATGGTCAGCTGAGCCCACCGTGTCTCCCAACGTCCTTGCATTTCTGGTTGGGGTCCTGCCATGGCGTCACTCCATCCCCAGAGCTGAGCGGACAGATTTGGAGATGGGGTCCTTCTTGTCTGCATGCTCACCTTGACCTGAATCATGCCAAGCAGGTGACTTGTGGCTTTGGCTTATCCGTGGTCAGAAAGCTCTACCAGCTTCTCTTGTCTCCCTGTCCCTCCCCCACCGTCCCTCTCCACCTTGCTTTCCTCACTCCCTTGCTCCTGTAGGCCTCAGGCACACAGAGCACTTTCAGAAGGTCACTGCTTGACCACCACAGGCTGCTGTCTGTCCTGACCAGCGCACCTCTGCCTCTCCATGCCCCTCCCCTCAGCCTCTGCACCCAAAGATCCTGTTCTCTGTCTCTCTGTTGCCCCCTTCACGCTGTGGGAGGATGTCTTGGAGTCGTTTCTGTCATTCTGGAGGAGAGATGACAGCTGTAGGGGTGACTTCTTCCATTATTTCTAGATTATCTGATAATGTCTAATGTGAGTATCTCCCCAGCTTCCTAGAGGATAAAAATCACCTGTAGCTCTTGTTAAAAATAGAGCTACCCAGGCCCCATCCCTGGACAGCCAGGTTCCTGCAGGGATAGATTGGGGCCCAGGAATTTGTATTTTTACTAAATGCCCCAGCTAATTCCTATCAGAGGTTTAGGAAACACTGGTCTAAAGGTCCTAAAACCTAGACCCAACCCCTCTTCCCCGGTGTGGAGGACACAAGGGAAGAACCGAAAGTCTGGCCCCTTCCCCTGGGAGGGCTCCTGCATGACCATGGGTCCCTGCCCAGCTCGTAGTGCTCTGTAAAAGAGAGGCAGAGATTTTAGCATAATTCAATTCTTTTTTTTAAATTGAGGTATAATTGACATACTAACATTATTTTAGTTTCAAGTGGACTACGTAATGATTCAATATTTGTACACATTGCATAATTCGGTTCTTTTAAAAACCTCTCCTGTATTCCTGCCCTTTCAGTTGCTCCCTCCTCTTAAATATGCAGAAGAATTCCATGTGAGCAAGTGTTTTCTTTTATGGTGTTGTACTTGGATGATTAGCAAAACATGGTGCCGGGGCTGCAGTAGCACAGCTGGGGGATGCAGATGTCAGGCTTCCCCACGTGGATTGATTAGGAAGGCTGGTATTCACAGGCACACACGTTCCCCCACGGGCTGGCCCCTCTCGACGACAGATGCAGGAAATTACAGTGAGAATATTCCTTTTGTTTCTACAGCTGTCACCCTGCGGCTGGAAGGGTGTTGATTTAGGACTGAGTGGGTGGGTGAACTTGGTCACTGTTGAGGGAAGACAAACGGCCTAGTGATCCACACCCCAGAGGATCTTGCCCAGCTCCTGGGACCTAGAAGGGAAGCTTCAGGGGGCTAGGAATGCTGGGCTGTGTCCGTTCTGGAAAGCTGGATTCTAGAAACAACTGCATTGAGGTAACAGGAAGAGCATGCCCTTGGCTTTTATTGATTCAGAGAAATAGTCATGAAAAAGTTTCTGCATTTATCTACATCCACAATTGATGGTTAAAGCCAGTATTCATGGTGTTATTCAGTATTCCTTGCATGAGGCTCAAATACATAGTAATTTGCTTTTCTACGAAAAAGTTTCTCTCTTAAGAAACAGCTTCCTTTCCAATAATGAGCCTTCTATAGCCAGGATGGGTTCAAAGACAGCTTTACCTAAAACCACTCCATCGAGAGACCGGAACACTTAAAATTCACTTATCCTTTTGATTTTATTTTTTGTTTCCGCTTGGGTGTCCTTTTATGTCATCTCTTTGACATTGTGAGGATTAAAAAAATTTATTTTTCTGATTTTGATTTAATTTTATACCTCTAATAAGTGCTTATTAAATCTATAGTATTTTATGAATGATGGGATTATTTTTACATCCTGCTGGCTTCCCCCCCCCCCCCCATTTTGTCTTATTTTGGACCACTTAAAAGGATTTTCGAGCCAGTTTGCCTGAAGACCCTTTCTTCAAAAATAATTATATTTAAAAAAAATTATATTTTGTAATGAGTCTATGATTTATTTTGTGTTACTCTGTGAAGTAGATACCTTAAAATATGAAATGCAGTGAAATCCATTACAATTTTTATCCATCTGCCTTATTAATGCTTATTGGCAAGATCTAATTAATTCCTTACTCAACAGAAAGAAACAGATACTGTGCTAATTCGGTTAATAATCGCATTAAGAATTTACAGGCATGTGAGTGAAAAAGCAACAACAGTACAGAGGCAAGAATAACAGAAGAGATAGATTTGATGAACATTACATAAAACCCAAAGATTTATAAGTTGGAAACGTAAAACTTTAAGGCTCGGTCAGTTATAAATGAATGCATCATTCATAAAATGCTGCAAATCTGAGAAGTATTTAGTAGAAATATAATATGAAGTCACAAATGGTTTGCAAAATCCTAAAACTGTTGCGTAATCCTCCCCGCTCCCCAGTGAATTTGTTGCAAAATCCTAAAAATGCCAACAGGATGTCAGAAAAAGAATAGGACGCTTGACGGAGATGCAAAAACACACGCACCAGGAGTTGCCTTTTAAGCAAATTTCTCTTTAGGCCAATTGCCCCGCAGCCTCAGGGTGTTGGGTTTCAGTAACTACTCCGCTGGTGCCTCTTTTTTTCTCCTCTCTTCCCTTTTCTTATTTTAATTGTTCTCATGCGTATGTATGTTTCTCCATAAATGATTAAAATCTTAGGTGGCTTAGAAATCATAAATTATATATAAAGTTCCATCAACTCATTTGCCCATCTCTCCTCTTGCAGAGAACAGCCCATCTTCACCACCCGAGCCCACGTTTTCCAGATCGACCCCAGCACCAAGAAGAACTGGGTGCCTGCGAGCAAGCAGGCCGTCACAGTCTCCTACTTCTACGATGTCACAAGGAACAGCTATCGGATCATCAGTGTGGATGGAGCCAAGGTACCATCTCGCCGGCTCACTTGAAGTCACTTATTTTCATCAAAAGCAATAGGATACATTTGAAAAGTGGAGGGAAAAGGGTGCACCCCAAAACCTGCCACCTTAACAGAGATGTTATTGTTATCATGTCTTTATAATCACAGATCCCGCTCTTTTTCTTTTTTCATTTAAAATTATGGCCCATTAAAAAAAAAATTTCCCTGTTAGCACGCTGTCTTCATAACTAGCATTTTAATGCTATTTTAATAATTCCACCAAGGACCTATAATGTCCTTAATCTCTCCCCTTATGGTTAGATACTGAAGTGGCTTCCAATTTTTTACTATTATAGATAATGAGCATCTTCATGAAACAGATAACCTCATTTGGTCATCATGCCTATTGCTTTCTTTTGGATATTTCCTTAGGATAGATTTATGGAAGTAATGTTATAGGTCAAGATATTAACACTTTATGGCTCTTGATGGTTATTACCAAATGGCTTTCCAAAGAGTTCTGTCTTCCAGCATGTATGAGAATGCCAGTTTATTGCACCCCCGACAGCGCTGGGTATTGTAACTAGTCAGGTTTTGGTGTTATTAGGCATGGGGGTTGAATTTTATTAAATGGTTTTGGAGTATTTCTTGAGATAATTTTTTTCCTGGTGTTTTCATTATTCTGCTGTCTTCCTCAATATTTTTGCCACATTATGATGGGAGCAGAATAAAGAAGGATTATCAGTAGACGTATCACCAAGTTTACAAAAGAAAAAAAAAGACTTGATGCTTTATAGTTTCTTTTCTGTCTTTAATCTGTGTTCATCCTGATGGACCCTTTTACATGGATAATCTGCTGTCACCTGAAATTCAGTGTATCTGAAGCTGAATTCCCCTATTTGCCCTCTAAACGACCTCTCCATTTTCATTTCCCAGTCACTTGTTGCTGGAAGGAAGGAAGGAAGGAAGGGAGGGAGGGAGGGAGGAAGGAAGGAAGGGAGGGAGGGAGGAAGGAAGGAAGGAAGGAAAGAAGGAAGGAAATGGAAAAGCACAGTCATTCCCTTTTTAGTTGGTCAAATGAATCTGCCTTTGAAGTGTCACACGTTTATACCTAATGCTTCGTTTCAAGGCCATAACTCTTGTCCTGGTACAGTCTTGCTCACACTGTTGCAGTAGCCTTCTGACTGGCCTCCTCTCGCCTGCAATCTGCCTCTAGGTCAGCGTTCCTGGGGAGTTGGGTCAGGGCTGGGTAGTAGAATGGGACCTGGCTGTGGGCTTCTCCCTCCACGACCCCACAACCACAGAGCAGGAGGCACGGGAAGCCTCCACTGACCAGGGTTCTGATGAGCGCTCAGGAAGTGTAGAGGTGCCTGGCGCGTAGTAGGTAGGCACCTTGTGTTTGAGGATTGACTATCTGAAAGATGCCTTTATTATTTCTTTTCTTCTGGGAGACATGGTGATACAGCAGTTGTATTACCACTTTCCTTCTCTGTGCTTTTGAGCTGGAATCTTCTCAACTCTTGCCAGGATGTTCTGCTAGCAGTGGTGAATCAAGCTGACTTGCTTTTTTTTATCTGTAGATTCTGTCAGTTCATCTGCCATCCCCTGAGATGGGTTTGCACTTTTGTCAGTTGAGTTATCCCAGGATAGAGTGGGCTTAAATACAGATAAAGTGCATTTTATCTGTATTTAAATACAGATAAAATGCACTTTCTTAGAGAAAGCACTTTAGTCCTATTAGCTGGGCTTTGAGTAATTTGTCAGTGTGTCAGCCACTGCGTTGTACGGGCCTGCAGCTCCTGAACGCTGTGACAGTGGTGGGGTCCGAGCCAAACGAGCCAGCTCTGAGAAATCAGGTGGGTGGAGGAGGGTGGGCTATCCCCCGGCTGAAGGATAGAGCTAGTTCCGGCTCAGTGCGGGGGATACATCAAGTTATGGAGTCACTTAAAAAGTGGGAATTGGGAACCCAGGCTGTGGGGTGCCACTGGAATCCATCAATGGAGCCCGCGGCCCTCCGGCCATGCCTCCTAAGCGCCACACCACCTGGCATTCCAGGAGGCCACCCCGAGTTCCTGCCTTACTGGTGGGGCACAGGCACTGTGACGGGGCCTTGTTCTGCAAAAGGGAGTGTCCTGTGACAGAGCATAAGGCCCAGGGGAGTGGGTAGGGACCAGCCTTAGTTGTTTAGAGCCTGTGCCTGGCACTTGGGGCCGCGGGTGGGTGGCAAGTGTCCTGCCCTGAGAACTGGAGCACGGAATACCAGACAGTGGTCCCCAGGCCGCCTCAGCTCAGCTGGACCTTGCCTGGAGCTGCTCAGCAACAATGTGCAAAACCAACAGGCCAGGTCTAGGTCAGATCCTGTGCCTCCAAGCTGCTCCACAGGTCAGGTGAGACATGGAGAAGGATCCCTGGATGGTGATTTCCCCAGAGTGGTAGCAGCTCTTGACACTGCCCGGTCTTCTGCACCTTCCTCCTCCCCACCCATGGCTGAGTTCCTGATCCCCCCAGCCCCAGCTTCTGCCCTGCCCCAATAATCCAGATGGGTCTCCTTCCTCCGTAGGGGCTGGAGTAGGGCGCAGTATGCTGACCTGATGCCAGTGCCGCGCTGTTCCAGGGCTCTTGTCCGCTGCCCCTCTGCATCCCACCCCTGCCCCTGGCTCCTCATCCTTGTGTTCCACCACATTGGGACAACCCCACTTTGTTTTAGGCCTTTGATTCCAAATGTTATCTGCACTAAGATGACAGATGGTCAGATGCTTTTAGCCTTTGGGGTGGTGTCTTGGCCCATGGGCTACACCTCTGACCTTGGGCAGCTCTAGGGCCCCCGGTCCTGCCTCTCTGTCCTGGCCTGGCCATGTCACGTCTTCTGCTTGGTGCTTCTGGGCCAGCTGTCCCTCCCAAGGCGGGAGGCTGCTGCGGTCTGAAAGGGGAAGCCTGCTCTGCCCCTCCCAAATGAAGGAGTAGATGTGCTTCAGGAACAGGTTGCTGGCGTGGAAGGGACTTGGAGGTGGTTGTGAGCAAAGACCACGGTGGACTCAGCCGCTGAGTCAACCGCGGGCAGCCCACAGAGCATGGGCCCCCCGTGAAGGGAGGAGGTGCAACCAGCAGCTTTAGCAGCTGTCGTTCCACACCAGGTACAGCAAGCTCCTCTGCCCTGTCCGAGCATTGGCTGTGCTCTACTTGGGGAAGGACGCGGGGAAGCCCTCTCCTTCCCCGGAGAGCCTTTGGTACTGCTCATCGTAGGAAAAATCCGTGCGCAGACCTCTTCTTCCTTCTTCCAAGGAAAGTATTTCATGTGTCAGTCGCAGCCTGCTGCTCAAGACATACGTGGGTGGGAGTACTGTGGTGCGTAGCTCCAGCATTGCCTGGGGGTTCTGTGGATCCATTTCTGTGCGTGGGGGGCTACCAGGAGACTGTGCTCTTTGAGGAACGGGCCTGGCTCATCTTTGGAGTCTCAGCACCAAGCTGGAGTGGGCCACGCCATAGACATGGGTGGGTGACGAGGTCAGGCCTGGCCACATCCTCTCCAGGCCTGCAGGAGGTGTGCCGTGTCCACAGCAGGGCAGTGGGCAAGAGTAGGATCACCGCCGAGAGGGAACCAGGACCAAAACCTCAGAATGTCACCCAGGGTCAGCCCTGTGCCTGGACAGATGGGAGCCACATGAGGGCACATCCCGTCTCCCAGCTTCCCAGAGCGCTGATGTGAGCCATCACATCACCGACAGCCGCAACCAACAGCCGTGCGACTGATGCCGAGTTTTTGTGCGGAACAGCCAACTCCGTTATAAAGGGACTCCATTTCCAGAGCATTTGTTAATTGAGCCGTCGCAGCGCTTGATTTCATTGTGCTGTTGGCACTCTTTACAGACTGAGTTGATCATTGCCATCCTTATGAGAAATTGCCTGCACCTGTGGACGAGACCTGCCTGGAGCAGATGTTTCCCCCGGGTGCTCTGGATGGCTCCCCTGCCCTGGGTTCTCAGTTATTTATAGGATCACAGAAGCCTATATTGGAAGAGACCTTAGAGGTCATCCATTCTACACATATTTAGCAGCACCCACTGTGTTCTGCGTAATCACAACGGTTTGGAGGATATAAGCCTCTGAAACGCTGACTTGTTTGGTGTTTTCTTCTGGAAATGTGAAATTGCTTTCAAGGACAGTCAGGGTCCCCTCCTCCACCCATCAGTATAGTTTCCTCTTTTTTTTTTTTTGTCATCATTTTGTTTCTGTTTTTTGTGTTTGTTTTTTGATGTGGACCTTTTTTTTTTTTTAACATCTTTATTGGAGTATAATTGCTTTACAACGGTGTGTTAGTTTTTGCTGTATAACAAAGTGAATCAGCTATACATATACATATATCCCCATATCTCCTCCCTCTTGCATCTCCCTCCCGTCCTCCCTATCCCACCCCTCTAGGTGGTCACAAAGCACTGAGCTGGTCTCCCCATGCTATGCGGCTGCTTCCCACTAGCTATCTATTTTACATTTGTTTGGTGGTGTGTAAATGTCATGCCATTCTCTCACTTCATTGATGTGGACCATTTTTAAAGTCTTTATTGAATTTGTTACAATATCGCTTCTGTTTTATGTTTCGGTTTCTTGGCCATGAGGCATGTGGGATAAAACCCACACCCCCTGCATTGGAAGCCAAAGTCCTAACCACTGGGCCTCCAGCGAAGTCCTTAGTTTCCCCTTTTGGATAAATACAGAGCACCTTCTGTTAAGGGAGCAGACATATGGAAGGTTCTCAGCACACAGTAGGATTTTCAATGAATGTTGGTTTCTCTTCTTCCCTGACTGTGGTTTAAAAAAAAAAAGAATAAAAGCATCTATTAATACCTTTTCTGGAAGCAGGCAACAAGTCTTTTAATTGCTGTAACTCATCCCCAGCCTCTTCTGCGTTCTGACTTCCATCTCCGTGGACTTGGGGACTTGCCCTGAATAGGAGCCAGGGGGCCTGCCTCCAGCTTCCTCTGAAGCCGGAGCTGCACTAGGGACTGGAGGAGCTTAGCTTTTTGCTTCTTCCAGGTACCTCTTGATTGCATGTGCTCTGTGCATTGTCTGAGAAGTGGGTTCCAGTGATCTGCAGGAACTGAGTCTTTTACTGGAGAGTCTCTTCTTTTTTTTTTTTCTCCATGAACGTTTCAGAGAGAATTCACAAAAAAGAGGAAGGGGGTGGGCATAGGGGTCGGGAGTCCATATTAAAGGTTGTGCTTTAAAGCAGCCCATTCATCCTTCTGGGCTTCACTTTCTAAGGGTGCTCCCCTGCCACCCCTCCCCCGCCACTGGCCTTCCCCAGTCCCCAGGGAAGCACCAGTTCTGGTCCCACTGAGTCCATCTGCTTCATCGAACACCCACGCGTGCCCTTTCTCTCCACACCCAAGGGCTCATTCTTCCTTGTTCCCTCCTGACCTTCCCGGCTGCCTTCTGCATGCCTTCACTCCTCAGGCCCTGCCTTGGTGCTTCTAAAGTCATTTTCTACCCAGGCCTCTTCCCTTGAAACTGTCCCCTCTTGCTGGGTGACATCCTCCACTCCTGTGACCCCAGGGTCTGCTGAGCCTCCCCCAGCTTACCTGAGGCCAGAACCCACAGGTCCAGCCACTTCCTCTGCCCCCAACACAGTTTTCCGGTGTCCCCATGCACAGGGCACCGCCTTCCCTTTTCACAAGCTTCTGCTCACACCGGGGATTCGTCTCCCTGACAGCTTTGCATGTGCTTTATTTTTAACTCTTTATCTGTGCCATTTAATGTCTGATAATAAAGCAAATACTCATGTACCCAACACCCAATTGAGGAAGTCTGTCCTTTACTAGTCCTTCAGAAGTCCCTTTCTGGACCTTTCCCTAATATAGGCACCTGCCGCCCGCCCTGCAAGAGGTTACCACTTTCTTGAAATTTGTATTAAACATTCTCTTGCCTTTCTTTATACTTTTGCCACCTGTGTATATATCTCTAAGCCAGAGGTTGGCAAACTTTTTCTCTAAAGGGCCTGATAGTAATTTTCTTATGAGCTGTACAATCTCTTTCACAGATCTTCAACTTTTCTTTTGTATCAATAGCAAGGAAATGGCCAGAGGCCAATATGTACATGAATGGGTGAAGCTGTGTACCAATAAAACTTTATTTACAAAAACAGGCTGGATTTGGCCTGAGGGCTATAATTGTTGACCTTGCCCTAAATATATTATTTAGTTATGCCTGTTTTTGATTTTTACAAAAATAGAATCATACCAGAGACCTATACTGTATGTCTTCTTTTGTGACTTTTTTTTTACTTAAGTTTTTGTCGTCATCTGTGCTGATACCTATAGCTTTGATTAATTTTCACTGCTAGGTAGTATTTCGTTGTATGAATATACCATAATTTATCCATTCTGCTGGTGGTGGACATTTATGTTTGCAAACACTGCTACTGTGAACATCCTTGTGCATTTCTCCTGGTGTACCTATGCAAAGGTTTCTCTCAGATATATACTTAGGAGTGGAATTGCTGGGTGGTAGGGAATGTGCATTTTAAACTTTATCAGAGAAAGCCACATTAGTTTTCAAAGTGATTTTGCCAATCTATGAGAGCACCCATTGCCCCACATCCTCACCTGCACCCTTGGTATCATCAGACATATTTTGAATTTGGTGAGTATATAGTAGTAATGGTAATGCAGTTTCCACATTCCTAGTGACATTGAGCTTGTAGCTTATGTCCGTCAAACTCAACCTACCTCATTCTCTCCAGTCTCACAAGAGAGGGGTCCATTCACCTGCCCAGAACTAAGCCTCCCTCAGGTCCCATCTCCTCACCCCCAGCCCCAGAATATCCCTCCCATTCACACAGCTGCACTGGGCACTCAACCGTAGCAGACCCAGAGTAGACAAAAGGTCATATGTGTCCACTTCCTTTCACTTCTTCATGCATGCTTGAGGAGGGTGAAAGTCAGAAATGAGTCAGAGCCTCAAAGAGAAACAGGCAATAACGTGGATTCCAGGTGCAAGCGCGGTTAGCCAGAAATGATTTGGGAACCCAAGAGGAACACGCACAGAAGGAATGTGTCCTTAGAAGCTTCGATCTGCCCAACTTCTCAGGAGGACTTGGTGTTGGTGGGCTGAGCCAAGGGTAGCACAGGACAGAGTTTCCATGTTAGTGGGAAATGAAAGAACAGGGTCCTGGGATTGACCACTTTCTTTTTTTTTTAATTAATTAATTAATTTATTTATTTATTTTTGGCTGTGTTGGGTCTTCGTTTCTGTGCGAGGGCTTTCTCTAGTTGTGGCAAGCGGGGGCCACTCGTCATCGCGGTGCACAGGCCTCTCACTATCGTGGCCTCTCTTGTTGCGGAGCACAGGCTCCAGACGCGTAGGCTCAGTAGTTGTGGCTCACGGGCCTAGTTGCTCCGCGGCATGTGGGATCTTCCCAGACCAGGGCTCGAACCCGTGTCCCCTGCATTGGCAGGCAGACTCTCAACCACTGTGCCACCAGGGAAGCCCCTGACCACTTTTTAATGGCTTGATTGCCCCAGCTGTCCGTCTTGCTGCTTTTGAGGTCAGTGCACTGGATTTCCTGGGAGAATGGCCAGCCAGTTGCCTCACTAATTGTAGAGATGGGTTTACTGTTATGACCTTGAGATTGTTCAGACCAGCTACCTCTGGTGAGTCATGGCAGTGTAAAGGATATTGTAGAAGTAAATGACGGCTTTCCTTCCCTTCTTCTCTCTCCTCCCCTTACTTCCTCCCTTCTGGATCTTGGAAGTTCCAGAAGTCCCGGAGCCTTTGGTGAATCATTAGGAGACAGCCAGGGCATTGCAAAGTCTGCAGAGAAGCAGCCTGAGGGAGTGCAAGAGCAGCACGGTGAAGGGAGGAGGCTTTCCTTTCGCGCCCTCCTGGCTGACCTCCAGCTTGTGGGATCGTATAGGTTGTGTTTGGTAAATGCCTGGGCACCTTGATGCCAGTGACAGAATGAAAGGTAGCCGTGCTGAACTGGGATCAAAGCAATCCCCCAGTAGAGCAGACATGTCAGTAGGGAATGAAGAGGACAGAGGCACTCCCACTACAAAGTTTTGATGAAGACGTCCTGCAAGACTGGGAGTTTGTGTTCCAGGAGTGAGCAGACCTTTCGTCTACCCTCGGTCTGTGGTGGTGAGCGCCTAGTGCATTTGTATGGGTAGGAGGGACATCCTGGGGGTGGAAGTGAGGAGGTGGGACCTAGGGGACTGAGGCTTAGTTCTGGGCAGGTGAATGGACCCTTCTCTTGTAAGACTGGAGAAAATGAAGTAGGGTGGGTTTGATGGACTAAATTAATAGGCTGGGAGTTCTAATACACCTGTGTACCCTCCACTCCCTGCCAACACACACATGATACAGGAGGGGAGGAAAGAGATGGGCAGTTAGTGAGAGGTCTGGATTCACTGCTTAGAGTGAGCACTGCGGGATCTGAGCACTTGAGGAATATCTGCAGCTAATCTTAGGTACCCATTTGAAGTCATACTAATCAACTATATTGGCATGTTGAAGTTCAATTTTGCTTCTTGTTGTAAACAGCAACCTTGTGAGAGGTTACATGCTTCCCATAAACATTATAGAAAAATGTCACTTGAAACACATAGGAAATTGCATCTCCATAATTCAGCACTTCTGCTTTTGAGTAAGGTATATAGATGCAGCAGGCCAGTGTTCCTTCTGACGGCAACTAGAAAAAGCTGGATAAACACAATTTAAAGACAGCAGAGAACTGTAGAAACAATGAGGACTAGAGGGACTAAAATTCCAGAGAGGTGAGGACCACTCAGGGATGACAATCAGAAGGTCTTTTCTCTCTTGGGAGCATTTGTCAATCCTGGGTGCTGCCTGAAGACTGGGGCTTGCCCCATGTATAGGGATGCCGCTGGGACTAAGAGACTCTAAGGAAACATTTAGCAGTGCACAGGGCTAGAGTGGCACAGGTGGAGACTTGAGGGGCTTCAAACCCATGGCTAGTTTTCCCCACAGGACATTTGCTGAATTCCAAGTCTGTGCCAGCGTCATGAGTTAATCTGGACATTTCTGAAAGGCAGAGTAAAATTTTCCTCAGATTTACAGTGCTTAGAAAGCAAAGACCTGCCAAGGGGTCTGAGAAGAGAACAGTAAAGACATGAAAACCCCAGAGTGATAGGGAATGGACACTGGGCGTCTGCATACCCTTTTCACCTGGGGCACTCACTGATTCTAGAAGTAGCTAGGTGCTGAAAAGCCAGGTTTGGCTCCTGGGAAAGATGACACCTAGGGAACAGAGAAACCAGCAGAGATTTTGGAACTTGAGTGACAAAATTGGAGACTTGAGTGGCCCCAAATACATGGCTAGTTTCTCCTTCAAGGTTTGCCAGATTTTGAAGATGCATGGTTTTGGAAGGCTACAGAACGAAGCTGAAAACCTGTGATGGACAGACGTGAATCTCCTGCTCTCTTTCAGGGAAGAGCAGATAAAGACCTGCCAGGTTCTCAGTTGAAAGCTTTAGAGGGCCTGCCCTAAAAACAGGGGCGAACCAGAGGCAAACTGAGCATTATCAGAACTGAAACCGAGCCCTGACCCTTAGTCACTGAGTTAGGGATTACCGATCTACCCTACTTGCCTAGCAGAGGAGAGAGAAAACTCTATCTGTAGATGGTAACATCATGTGAAGCCCTAACAGTTCTTTTATACCCATTTTCTACCATACAGTGAAAAAATCCCCACATGCCTAGAATCAAGAGGGCAAAAATCAGATAATAGAAACAGATTCAAAGATAATCCAGACGTTTGAGGATTTAAAAATAACTATGAAAAAAAATAAAATTAATAAAATAACTATGATTAATATATTCAAAGACATATAGGAAAAAATGAACAAAATAGTTGAAAGGAAGGAGGATATTCCCAGAAATTTATATTTTTTTAAAAAGAATCACAAGAAAAAAAAAAATAATAATAAAATAAAATAAAAAAAATAAAAATAAAAAAAATAAAAAAAAAAAAAAAAAAAAGAATCACAAGGACATTCTAGAACTAAAATAATACAAACTCTGAAATTTAGAACTCAGTGGATAGGTTTAACAGCAGTTTGGATATATCAATAGCCAAGACGTGTGAACTAGAAGACAGATCGATAGAAAATACCCACATTGAAATGGAGAGACCCAAGAATCAGGGGATGAAAACTGATAAGAATATAAACCATGATGCTGGGTCGCGGTGGCAGCAGCAGGCAGCCCCTCCGCTCGTTTGGGGTCCCGGCAGCCGCGGTTCCGAGGAGCCCGAGATGCGTGGCAAGGCAGCAGCGAGCTCTGGGTCAACTCACTATCCTAAAAGTCCATCCTCCCAAGAAGAAGGAACAGAAAGACCTCTTTGTAAGAAAGGCGCAGGTATCCCATGAACAAGACAGCAGAAAACCGACTGGAGTACAGCAGGACTCCAGAGCCAGATATAATGCTCAGAAAAGGGCACCAACTTGATGGTACAAGGAGAGGTGACCATGACATCCACCAAGGAGATTTGGAGCCTCTTGAAGAGGCATCTGTCCTTTCTTCCTATCATAAAAAATGCTTGGAGGAACGTCGCTACGATGATGGAGCATCTCAGGAGGAAGAGGGGTTTATGGGCATGTCCCCCCTCTTACAAGCCCACCACGCCATGGAGAGAATGGAAGAGTTTGTGTGTAAGGTCTGGGGAGGTCGGTGGCAAGTAATGCCTCATGATGTGCTACCCGACTGGCTCAGGGATAACAACTTCCTCTTGCATGGACACCGGCCCCCTATGCCTTCTTTCCGGGCCTGTTTTAAGAGCATTTTCAGAATACACACTGAGACAGGCAACATCTGGCCACATCTCTTAGGTTGTGTATTCTTCCTGTGCCTGGGGTTCTTTTATATGTTTCGTCCAAACATCTCCTTTGTGGCCCCCCTGCAAGAGAAGGTGGTCTTTGGATTATTCTTCTTGGGGACCATTCTCTGCCTTTCTTTTTCGTGGCTGTTCCACACAGTCTGCTGCCACTCAGAAGGGGTCTCCCGTCTCTTCTCTAAACTGGATTACTCTGGTATTGCTCTTCTGATGATGGGAAGCTTTGTGCCTTGGTTTTATTATTCTTTCTACTGTAACGCACAACCGTGCTTCATCTACTTGATTGTCATCTGTGTGCTGGGCATCGCAGCCATTATCGTCTCCCAGTGGGACATGTTCGCTACCCCGCAGTATCGGGGGGTGAGAGCAGGCGTGTTCTTGGGCCTTGGCCTGAGTGGCATCATTCCCACCTTGCATTATGTCGTCTCGGAGGGCTTCCTGAAGGCCGCCACCATAAGGCAGATCGGCTGGTTGATGCTGATGGCCAACCAGCCTGTATATCACAGGAGCAGCCCTGTACGCTGCCCGCATCCCCGAGCACTTCTTTCCCGGCAAGTATGACATCTGGTTTCACTCCCATCAGCTCTTCCACATCTTCGTGGTGGCTGGCGCTTTCGTTCACTTCCACCGTGTCTCGAACCTCCAGGAGTTCCGCTTCATGATCGGCGGAGGCTGCAGTGAACAAGATGCACTGTGATACCTGCCGGTGGCCGGGGACTGTGACCCTTAACCAGGGCCTGCGGTGCCTGCAGGCCTCCCTCAGTGGCCGGTGACACCAGGACCAGAGGAGCCCCAAACCCTGGCAGCCTCGTGGGCTTTGTGACGCCCCAGGGCTCCAGGTGGTCCGCGACTGGGAAGAGAAAACAAAAATAAATCACACCTCAGAGGTGGAGAAGAGGAGAGATGGCCCAAACCCTGCCTTGTTCTTGGGTCTGCTGAGTGAGGGCGCTGCGAGACCCTGGCAAACTGGCTTCTGATCCGTGTCCTACTTCTTTGTAGATGCTGGGACAGTTTAGCTGGAGGCCCATTCTTCTCCCTCTTCTCTCCTTAAAACAATACGCAAACCAGTTTCAATGAACATTTATATCCTATAAGGGGTGGGGGTGTGCTTTTGGGAGAACAAAGAAATTAATGTAAATAAGATTTCTGACTTACTGTTTAAATAAAAATTTATATAAATGTTTTAAAAAAAAAGAATATAAACCATGTTGGACACGCTCAAAAGATCTAGCACACATGTAATGGGAATCCCAGAAGGAGAGGAGGGAGAATGGAGCAGAAGTAATATTCATAGAGAGAATGGTTGAGAATTTTCCAAAAACTGATGAATTTTCCAAAATTGATGAGTCTACAGATTTAAGAAATTGAATGGGACTTCCCTCATGGCACAGTGGTTAAGAATCCGCCTGCCAGGACTTCCCTGGTGGCACTGTGGTTAACAGCCCGCCTGCCAATGCAAGGGACACAGGTTCGAACCCTGGTCCTGGAAGATCCCACATGCTGCAGAGCGACTAAGCCCGTGTGCCACGACTGCTGAGCCTGTGCTCTAGAGCCCACGAGCCACAACTACTGAAGCTCATGCGCCTAGAGCCCATGCTCTGCAACAAGAGAAGCCACCGCAATGAGAAGCCCACGCACTGCAACGAAGAGTAGCCCCCGCTCACTGCAACTGCAGAAAGCCTGCACGCAACAATGAAGACCCAACGCAGCCATAGATAGATAGACAGATAGATAGAATCTGCCTGCCAATGCAGGGGACATGGGTTAGATCCCTAGTCCGGGAAGATCCCACATGCCGCGGAGCAACTAAGCCCGTGTGCCACAACTACTGAGCCTGCGTTCTAGAGCCCGCGAACCACAACTACTGAAGCCCGCAGGCCACAACTACTGAAACCCGAGTGCCTGGAGCCCGTGCTCCGCAACAAAGAGAAGCCACCGCAGTGAGAAACCTGCACGCCGCAGCAAAGAGTAGCCCCCGCTTGCCGTAACCAGAGAAAAGCCTGCAAGCAGCAGTGAAGACCCAACACAGCCTAAATAAGTAAGTAAGTAAGTAAGTTGAATGAACCCCCAAGAAGCATAAATATAGATTTAGTTAATCATTGCCTTATGTAAGCAATACATACATTATATTCTTTTTAACCAGTTACTAGTTTTATGACCTTGAACAAGTCATTGGAGCTTGTTGAGCATCAGTTTCCCCATCTGTAAAAATGGGGATCAGATGAAAGACTGAAAAACTACCTTAGGAACTGGTAAGTTCTAAAGCGATCTAAAGATGACCAGTGGGCATCACCATTCTTATTCCAGCTTGACTGACAGTGGGACAGCCTGTTTGGGACAGGCTTCAGAGGTGTGTCAGCCTCTGTCCTCTGCCTTTCAAGGGGGCTTCAGGGAGAGGGTGTGGAAGCTGACCTAGGGGCAGAGGTCTGTTGTGAGGAGCAGAAAGATTTAGAATGGGTGTGGTCATTGCTTTGCCCTCCCAGGATTCTGGTAATTGAGAGGTGATCAGGGTTGGCTTCCTGGGATCACATGATCCACTCTGATCCAGCTCCCAACCACGTGCCTTGGTTCCACTCCATCGGTCCTGCCTGGGGCTGAGCCAGAACCCAGCCAGCCTTCGAGGTCCCAGACGCCTTACTTTGTACTTGCCTCTGGTTTAGATCTGCATTTTCCACACCTCCCTCCCCTGGCCCCATTTCTTGATAGTGTCCGGTGACAGCAGGCAGAGCTCTTTACTAACTGTTGCGTTCAGTTATCTGAAAAACATGTGATAAATTCTCTTAGCTCACACAGTCTTGGGAATTAGAGGAACTAGCACAGGAAGGAAAAGCAACCTGGAGTGTGGTGAAGACATCAGTACTTCACAGCTGGGGCAAGAACAGGAGCCATCATGTATAACATGAGAAGCACGTCATACAGAAGTTCAGAATACAGGACTTTGAGTCAGACAATCTGGGTTTTACCTCTAGGCTTTGCTACTTGCCAACTCAGTTTCTCCTGTGAAATGAAGGTGGTAGTCATACCTCATAGGCTTGTTGTAAGGCTTAAGAGCTGATATAAGTAGTTTTCTAGTCTTCAGTAATTTAGTATTTAGTATTCAGGCCGCCAAGGATTTCTGCCGAGTGACCTTGTTATTGATACTTTATAACACTGATCAATTGTTTAGTGATTACTTACATGTCTCTACCCTCTTCCTGACTACCTGCAACTTGAAGACCAGGAATCTTGACTCCTTCCTCTTTGTGTCTTTGGTTAGCAGAATACCAGGCATATAGTGAATGTTCAGTGAATGTTTGTTGAATGAATGAATGTACTGTGTGCTGGATATCATCCTTTCACCTCCACATTCATCCTCTACTCTTCTTCACCCTGCTCTGGTCCTTGAGGGGCTGACCCACAGATGACATCAGTGGGGTTGCGGGGCCTCTGGCTTCTGGTTGGGTTTGGCCAGTGGTGGGAAATCAGAACGGCAGAGGCGAGGGCATTTGTCCCACTGGCTCCCCCTCTTGTGAGGTCACCGTGTGCTGGTGTGTCCCTCAACAGAAGGTCTCCTGTCTCGTTAAGGCAGCCTGTGCTCCATGATTCTCTCCTTCCACGTCCCATAGCCTCTTCACCCCCTCTTCCTTTAAAGCCAAGGAGAGGTGGCAGCAGCTAGCACCAGGTCCCTGCACTGTCCATACACCCAGCTCACTCCTGTCTAATTAGTCTGTAAATTAACCCTCCACAAATTATCCCAATTAGAGTGTACCTTTTCTTTCCCGTGGGGAAGCAGCAAGCCCCCATTGCTCATGGAAATTTTAAATGGTTTGAGCTGGACCCCGGGGCTCCAGGCACTTAAAAAGGTAGGCAGCGTGGTTCTTCAGAGGATGTGTGACATGGCTGGCCGTTAAGGGCAATCCGATGTGCGACAGCTTTGGGGAAATAAGTAGCAGTTTTGGAAACTGTTCTCTACTTAGGAGAAACTTTCTCCCACTGATAACTTGTGAGATCTTATTTTAGGCTGACTGTCTGTTTTTAAGTCTCTGAAATTGCCTGTTATCACGGTTGTGTGTATATGACTCAGCGTGGGATGTGCCAGGAGAGGAAGAACTCAGGACCAGATATAACAGTGGGGATGCAGGCTTTACCTACTAGCTTTGCCAACAGAGGATTTTTTTAAGGAGTTACTTTGGTGTCTAATTCAGTGTTTAAATGTCGACTCTTTGGGCTGTTTCGCTGCAGGTGATCATAAACAGCACAATCACACCCAATATGACTTTCACCAAAACATCGCAGAAATTTGGGCAGTGGGCCGACAGCAGAGCCAACACGGTGTTTGGTTTGGGGTTTTCCTCGGAGCAGCAGCTGACAAAGGTAACGTGGTCCCTCCCGCAGCGCCGTGGGTGCCATGTCCAATGCTCTTCTCATTCAGTAGGTCATTGCCTGCTGAGGGATCCAGTGCTGCTGCTACTGGGTGAGCAGTTTCCTCTCTGGCCTTCAGTTTTCTCCCCTCTGGCGCTGCAGGGCTGCCAAACCAGATGACCTTTTAGAAACACCAGTTTCCTTGAAAATGGAGATGTTGTTTAGAGAAGGAAAACATCTCTAACAATGCTGCTTCACAGCCTGAGGTGTAGCCTCAGGACGCAGCTTTGCCAGTGGTTCCTTCCCCAGGTGTCCGCCCCGCCCCTGCACCCAGGGTGTGTCTGACAGCCATCAGTGTCCCTGACTCTGGTTGGAACCCTCAGAGAGGGGGAGTAAGGTGACGCTCAGGAAGAGTTTTAAAACGTTTCTGCTCCCAATTTCCAACATGTATGTGGGTGGGGGCGTGGGGGGGTTCCCCGAAGCACCAAGCACTTCTCAGACCCCAGATGGGTGTCCTGCGATGCAACTCGATTCTGACACTGCCTACCTGGAGGAAGCATCCAATCCCACAGGTGAAGGGCTCAGTCCTGCAAGATCCCCCCAACTTCAGACTTCAGTTGTAAGCCCAGGGTGTCACCTGTGCTTCTGACTAACCGGCTATAGATCAGAGGTTCCAATGACCCCCTCCTAAGGTTCAATTAATTTGCTAGAGCTGCTTATAGAACTCAGAGAAACATTTTACTTACTAGGTTACCAGTTTATTATAAAGGGGTATAACTCAGGAACAGCTGGATGGAGGAGACATAGGGCAAGGTATGGGGAAAGGACGGAGCTTCCATGCCCCTTCTGAAGTCTGCCACTCTCCCCACATCTCTACATGTTCACCCACCCGGAAGCTCTCCAAACCCATCCTTTTAGGGTTTTATGGAGGCTTTATTAATTAGGCATGATTGATTCCATCACTGACCACTGGTGATTGAGTCCCCTCCCCAGAGGGCTTGAAAGTTTCACCCCTCTATTCATGATTGGTTCCCCTGTCAACCAGCCGCTATCCTTAGGTCCTTTGCAAAAGTCACCTCATTGACATAAACCCAGTTTTGACGGAAAGGGGCTTGTTATGAATAATAAGATACCCATTTCACCTTTATGGCTCTGAACTCAGAACTGAGGACAAGAGACCAAATATTGTGACAAAAGATGCTCCCATTGCTCTTAGCGCTCAGGAACTGTGAGCCAGGAACCGTGGAGGAAGACAAGGTATATATTTCTTATATGTCATAGGATCATAAGTTCTTAACTTGGAGTCCCCTTAAAATGTCACACAGTGTTTTGTGTGTGTGTTGCTTTTTTTCTAGGGAGAGCGTTCATAGCTTTGCTTTGATTTCCAAGGGGTCTGGGACACATTCTGTGGATAGTTAAAAAGGTGTTGAGGAGCAGAGCATGACTGACCACAGACTTGGAGAAGCCCAAGGACCGAGGAAACAAACTGACCACCTCTGAGAGGCCTCACCTAGCCGATTGAAGGGGCCAGAAGCTTGTTTTAGGAGAATAGGCTTCCTTTTAGGATGGTGGAGAGTCCTGTGTAGGTATTGAAAATGTACTGGTTAAAAGCAAGACTGACTAGGGACTTGCCTGGCGGTCCAGTGGTTAGGACTTCGTGCTTCCACTGCAGGAGACCCGGGTTCAATCCCTGGTCGGGGAACTAAGATCCCTCGTGTCTCGACGCAGCCAAAAAAACAAAAGAAAAACAAAAAGCAAGACTGCCTAGTTTATGTGACACTAGAACTTATTGGAAGACTATCAGAGTATCTCAAGGAAGCCAAGAGAGAGTTGAAAATCCAGGAAGGGCTGGAGCCAGGCTGGCTCTGGGAATCTTGGCTAAAGGAGTTCTAGACCATTGCCTTGACCATCCCACTGACTGCTGGGCAGGTGTTTATTGAGCTCCTGCTGTGCCGACACCGTGCTGGGCACCAAGGATGCAGAGCTGTGGTCCCATCCCCAGAGGGCCTTACAGAATTCCAGACGCCTGGGGAAATGACAGAGCTGCTTAGTACAGACTTGGTTGCTTGGGTTCCCTGTGTACACTAAAGACTATTTTCACAGGGGCATTAAGATGAATCAGGAAGCCACCCTGGCAGGAACTTGCTAAATGCACCTTTCATTTGTCCAGTGTGTGTGCATGTGTGTGTGTACACCGCATACACACACATACACATTTCTAAGGAGGCCTCCAGCCCACAGACCCAGCCACAAACAAGCCCCCTAAGGAAGGGTACCCCACAGTCTGTCCTCCTCTGCATCCCCACCTATGAGGATGCTGTTCTCTAGAAGCCCAAGAAACCCAAAATGGCCTGGTGGCACGCCACACATCCTCTTATGCCACCCACTCGTACAAGCATTCTTTCCTGGGTACTAAAATCTCCAGATCGCTAGGGCTCAGCAGCATGGGGCAGGAAGCAGAAATCTTAAGGGTAGCTCGTGGGGTATAAACATGGGAGATGTCACCTCCATCCCTGATCCCTCAGTCCCTGGACTGCGGCTCTGAGGAGAAGCATCACGTCCCACAGCTCTGCAAGATGTGGTGTTCTAGCAGGCAGCACAGCAGAGTTCTGGAAGGCCTGCTGCTTCTGCTGATAAGGTTTGTGGGAGGATCAAGAATCCTGTGGCGAGTAGACCTTGCTTCATTTCATTTGCAGAGAAGTTGGTTGGTTGGTTGGAGGTGGTGCTGTGTAGTACAGAAGGCATTAAGTAAGTCTGCGGGTCGGGGGGCCGGGAGGCATGACAGTTCATGGTAAACGTCTGTCCTGGTGAGGGTAAATTACCGTGTGCTCTAGAGGAAGGGCCCAGCGTAATCAGCTTTCCACCAGGGAGCTGGCTGGTCACTTAGAAGTGTGATGCAGAATCAGGGCCTCAGGGTGGGTCACTGCTGTTGGCATTGATACTCAACGGGGCCAGAAGTCAGGGTGGCCACACCACCTGAAGTCAGGAGTAGGTATTGTCAAGGCCACACCACATTCTCTCCCTGGCACCAAGGCCAGTGTGTCCACAAGCATTTTGAGCAAGTGCCAGGCTGCCTGGGGAAGAGAATGACTAGGTATCCATAGAGCAGCCTTCCTGCGCCTAGTTCTAAGGATTCTTTTTGCTGGAGGGGGGAGGATTCAGAAGAGCCTTGTCTTGGTCTGTTCAAGCTATTATAACAAAATACCATAGACTAGGTATTTAAGCAACAGCCTCTCACAGTTCTTTTTTTTTTATAATTAATTTTTATTGGAGTATAGTTGCTTTACAATGTTGTGTTAGTTTCTGCTGTACAGCAAAGTGAATCAGCTATACGTATACATATATCCCCTCTTTTTTGGATTTCCTTCCCATTTAGGTCACCACAGAGCATTGAGTAGAGTTCCCTGTGCTATACAGTAGGTCCTCATTAGTTATCTATTTTATACATAGTATCAATAGTGTGTATATGTCAATCCCAATCTCTCAGTTCCTCCCACCCCCCCTTTCCCCCTCGGTATCCATACATTTGTTCTCTACGTCTGTGCCTCGGTTTCTGCTTTGCATAAAAATGGTATAAGATCATCTATACCATTTTTCTAGATTCCACATATATGCGTTAATATATGATATTTGTCTTTCTCTTTCTTACTTCACTCTGTATGACAGTCTCTAGGTCCATCCACGTCTCTACAAATGACCCAATTTCAGTCCTTTTTATGGCTGAGTAATGTTGCATTGTATATATGTACCACATCTTCTTTATCCATTCCTCTGTAGATGGACATTTAGGTTGCTTCCATGTCCTGGCTATTGTAAATAGTGCTGCAATGAACATTAGGGTGCATGTGTCTTTTTGAATTATGGTTTTCTCAGGGTATATGCCCGGTAATGGGATTGCTGGGTCATATGGTAGTTCTATTTTTAGTTTTTTAAGAAACCTCCATACTGTTCTCTATAGTGGCTGTATCAATTTACATTCCCACCAACAGTGCAAGAGGGTTCCCTTTTCTCCATACCCTTTCCAGCATTTATTGTTTGTAGATTTTTTGATGATGGCCATTCTGACTGGTGTGAGGTGATACCTCACTGTAGTTTTGATTTGCATTTCTCTAATAATTAGTGATGTTGAGCATCTTTTCATGTGCCTCTTGGCCATCTGTATGTCTTCTTTGGAGAAATGTCTATTTACGTCTCTGCCCTTTTTTTTTTTTTTTTTTTTTTCTTGATATTGAGCTGCATGAGCTGTTTGTATATTTTGGAGATTAATCCTTTGTCAGTTGCTTCGTTTGCAAATATTTTCTCCCATTCTGAGGATTGTCTTTTTGTCTTGTTTATGGATTCCTTTGCTGTGGACAGCCTCTCATAGTTCTGGAGGCTGGAGTCTGAGATCAGGGAGCCAGCATGGTCAAGTCAGGTGAAGGTCCTCTTCCAGGTTGCAGACTGTCAGCTTTTCATTGTGTTCTCACTTGATGAAAAGAGGGCTAGAATGCTCTCTGCGGTCTTTTTTATAAGGGCATTATTCCCATCCATGAGGGCTCCATCCTTATGACCCAGTCACCTCCCAAAGGCTCCACCTCCTAGTCCATCACACTGAGGGTTAGGATTGCCACATATGAATTTGAGGGAGACACAGACTTTCAGTCCATTGCAAGCATTCATGGGGAACGTGAATATCTCCAGGCTCTGGTTCGATTTGGGCCCATTGTTGTAGCCATTTCCCAGATCTCTTTGTCACTACCCCTCCAACTTGGTTTCTTCCCAATCCCTCCCATGCAGCTAGGCCCTTAACCATTTCCCCAGGGTTCAGTGTAGACTCCAACTCCAGGTCACCTCTCCTGTGCACACCGGACAGTGAGATGTTCCACGTCGTGCCACAGGGAGGATTTCCCTTTTCCATCATCCTCCGGACAACGGGAGGAGCACAAGCAAAATCCTGACACTGTGTGAGGGAAGCTGCAAACAGTTCACTGTTAACAGGGTGCCCAGGTTTTGGGGGTGGGTAAGGCTGATAGAGGCCAGCTGTTGGAAGGCCTTCTGTGTCATGCCAGAGTTTCTGGACTATATCCCATGGCCTGTGAAAGATTTTAAGCCAAGAAAGAAAATGATCAGATTTGCATTTTAGGTGGATTTTTTTCTGGCATCAAGACAGATTATTAGCTTGTGTTAGTCCAGATCAGAGATGATGAGGGCTTGTGTAAGAGTTGGAGAGATTTAAGAAATACTGAGGAGCTAAACTGGTGGAACTCGGTGAGTCGATGTGGGAGGCAAAGACTGGGGTGGTGATGGATGGCTGATGTGATGCCATTGTCTGAAATGAGGAAGAGGAATAGGTGCTGTGAGGATCAGAGTGAATTTCTATAAAGTGGAAGCAAGTATGATGGTGATTTGTTGAAAGAATAATTAACCAGAACCTCTGTCTGAAGTGGCTCTTGGGGATTGCATGCCTTTTCCCTCTGAAGAAGTGCCTGGTTGGGAGAAGAGGGGTGGTGGGAGCAATGCCTCCCCTGCCAAGTGTCTCATATCCAGACTGATAGGCCTGGAAGCCTCAGACTTCTGGGCAGGGTCAGATGGGGGGCTTCTGTCAGCGACAGGGTCCTGGCTGGGCCCACCTTGGCTCAACTGCCCCTGATCCCACCCAGGGCTGGAGTTCTTCACAGAAGCCCAGGATGGTTTGAGGGTTACTCTCAACTGCCTGGAACAATTTCTTCAATCTTTGGAGGACTCAAAGTAGCTAGGAAGGATAAAGGGGTAGCGTATCAATGAAAAGAATTGAAAGGAGGGAGAACTCAGAACAAAAATGAGAACAAGTTGCTAAAGTTCCATTATTTGTGTCCCTGAGAACTGAAGAGACCCTGGGCTGCGCCTGCTTCCAGGTGTGGCCACTTCTAATTTTTCCCAGACGGAAGAAAATGTCCTATCATTAAAGGGGAGTGCCCTGTCTTCCCGAGTTACCCGGTCTCCTCCAGCGGCGTTGGAGTCCTGCTTTGTGACTGTGACCTGCCATTGTCACAAAGCCGTATCAAAGAAGCCCTCAGATGTCTCCTTTGTTCAGAATGTTTCAAATCAACTTCTCCCCTCCCCTTTGAAGGGAACGATTAACCACACACTGATAAATTACCATGATGTGAGGCTGGCAGTCTCGACAAGTGGCAATTAGTTAGCACAGAGGACCTAGGGCCTAACGGGTTCCCGAGGTGTGTTGCTGAGAGGACAGCTGTGGCTGAATATTCTCGACTTCACAGAGCAGCTGCCCACAGACCTGAAAGGGGAATTGGGAATCAAACACTATAAATAGGCTAGAAAAAGGGACACCAGTGTGGATGTTTTCATTTAAGAACACTTTATACACACTTCTCTTTTTACCCCCCCAGGAGGAAAATAGGTAGATACCTTTGTCTTTACTGCTCCCTTTATAAGGACCACTTCACACCAAAATCCAGAAAGTATTACAGGGACACTTTCTGCTCTTTATATAGGCTTTCCAAAATAACAGGAGCTGCATTTTCCCAGAGGTAAGCTGGGACTCTGTCCACCCGCTGGAGAGGGCATAACGCCTCAGCCTACTGAAGAATGTTGAAAAGCGACTTACGTGTTCTGACAAAAGGAAGGGCTTCTGAAGAGATCAAAGGAAGGAGAACCAAGTGTAAGAATAAACCAGTTGTTAAAGTTTAGATGGTTTCTGGCATATGACCCTGAGATGTTTGTCTCCATCTCATTCATTGCAGGCAGAAGGAAACACATTCTGCCACGAAGGGGAGTGATCCAGGGTGGAGTTGCTAGTGCTCTGTGATTGATCCATCTAAACCCTGACCCATACGTGGCATTTGCTTTTGACCCTTTTCAGTTATGTCATTTCAAATTCAAATTTGTGTTCTTATGCTCACTTCATTAACTCAGTGTAGTTGTGAGAGCATTGCCCTATCTCCTACCTTTGTGATTTAAAAGGCTAATTTTTCTTTCAGTGGGGGATATTGATCATTCTTTTGATATGTTTTAGTTAGAATGTTTTTGGCTGCAAGTAACAAAGAGGGCTTATGCTTTTCATACAAAAGAGAAGTCCTAAGGCAGGCAGTTGCCAGCATTAGTACAGTGGCTCCATGATATTGGGTGTAGGGCTCTGTGTGTTTGGTTTCTTTGACTGTCCTTTTCCTCATGGTGATAAAATGGCTTCTTAAGCTCTATCCATCACATCTGCATTTGTGGCAGGAGGGTGGTACCACAACCATCCCTGTAAACTCCCTTGGCAGATTTCTTTTTGGGATACTGTTATCAGTCTTGGGTCCCTAGGCCACCCTCCCACACCCACCTTCAGGAAAAAAAAAAAAAAAGAGGCAGACAAATGTCTTACCGTGATCAGCTTAGATCAGTTCTCATTCTCTACCACCTGGGAAATGTCCTGCTCTAGACAAATTGAGATTCTGTTGAGCTAAGGGAAAAGAAGAAATGGATTTTTTTTTTTTTAATTTATGGCTGTGTTGGGTCTTCGTTTCTGTGCGAGGGCTCTCTCTAGTTGCGGCAAGCGGGGGCCACTCTTCATCGTGGTGCGAGGGCCTCTCACTATCGCGACCTCTCTTGTTGCGGAGCACAAGCTCCAGACGCGCAGGCTCAGTAATTGTGGCTTACGGGCCTAGTTGCTCCGCGGCATGTGGGATCTTCCCAGACCAGGGCTCGAACCCGTGTCCCCTGCATTGGCAGGCAGATTCTCAACCACTGCGCCACCAGGGACGCCCAAGAAATGGATTTTGAATAAGCAAATAGGTAGCGTCTGCCCTAGGGTCTTCAAAGACCAAGGCCAAAAAATGTCACAAATGAAATAAAACAATAGTCTTTCATTTTCTGTCATAATATGATGATGATGATGATGATTTTGATTACAAAATTATTACCACACATTTAAAAACTATAGAAAATGATCCTAATAAGTAAAGACATGAGAATTTGGCATATATTAAGAAACATTTGTGGTTTGACACGTCCTTTGATCCATGAGTTTTATTTATAGGAATCTATTCTAAGGAAATAATTGTAACTGTGTCCAGAGAATTAGCTACAAGAATTTTCCTTGCAGCATCATTTATAATAGCAAAAACAAAAAGACAAAAACACCAGCCTAAATGTCCAGCCATAGGAAATTAGTTAAATAAACTCCAGTATATCCTTCAGGGTGATATTGTGCAGCAATTCAGGTAATGTAATAGAAGATCATATAAGTGCATGGAAATATTGTCATATTGTTAATATCAAAAGTAGCTATAAAAGCAGATGTACCGTATTCTATTTTTTAACGAATATGTGTAGTGGATGCATGTATACAGATAGGAAAAAATCAAAAGTTTATGTGGTTAGTGCTTATCTCTGGGTGATGGGACTATAGGTTTTAAAAAGATATTTTTTCCTAAATTATACTTACTAAATGTACAAGCATGTGTGCTTTTTTTATAATAAGGGGGGAAATATGAGAAAGCTTAAGACTTGGAGAGAGGGGCTTTTTCACCAAAGGACGGTCATCTGTCACCTCGCTCAGTGAGGACTGCTTTCATTCCAACAGTTGGAGGCTGTGAGTGGAAACCTCCCATCCTTCTCCCAGGGCTCCCTGGATTGCTTCCAGTTTTTCATGATTGTAGATAATGCGAGGATTAACATCTTTATATTGAAGGCCTTATTTTTTTCATATTTCCAATTATTTTTGAAGAATAGTTTCCCAAAAGTGATCTCACTAGGTCAGTGGGTAGGAACATTTTTTTCTCACTTACGATACATATTTCCAAATTGCTTCTCAGTGGGGCTGTACCAGTCACAATGCTGCCAGGAATACCTTTGCCAGCACAGAATATTATAATTGTTTTTAGCGTTTGCTAATTCAGCAGGCAAAGAATGGTGCCTCATTATTTTGCTTTGCATTTCCAGCAAGGCTGAACGATCTTCTCTATAAATTGTTTACTTGTTATGTTTTTTATTCCTGAATTTTGCCATTTATCTATTGGGGTTTTCATATTTTCCTTTTCAATTTGTACAAACTCTTTCTATACTAAAGATAATGGCCCTTTTTCTGTTGTACTGGCCTAGCTATAGATATTTCCCCCAGGCTGTTGTTTCCCTTCTGATTTAGTTTTTTTTTTCTTTTTATATTCAAAAGCTTTGAATTGTTAGGCAGTCAAGTCTGTCACTTTTATGATTTTCTTTTGTTTCTTACAAGTTTAGAAAATTACCCTCTCACCCCTCAAGCAGAAGTCTGATGAATGTTCAACTCTGCTTGCATCCAGATTTAAAAAAAAATACTTACCCCTTTAACCCATCATTGATTTATCATGCTACTGGTTTGTGTAAGGATTTAAATTCATTTCCCCTCAGTTTACCAAAATTATCTCAATCATATTTTTGAATAATTTTCTCCATTAATTTATGATTCCTCCTTTGTCATAGCTAATTTTTATATAAATAGTAGGGCCTATTCCCATAATGCCACCTCTTTTTAAATGATTATTTATTTACCTAAAATGTATCTGATAGGGCTTATCCTACTTCATTACATTTTAAGCTTATTTTCTGATAAAAATTCTTTTGATTCTCACCCATATGAATATAAAACGAAATCCTCTACAGACTCAGAATTCCTTTGAGCACAGGAACCAAGTCTTTCTTGGGTATTTCAGTGTACCCAGCACAGTCCCTAGCGCATAGAGATAACTAGTTAATATTTTTGAATGCATGAATTCACCCTTTTGCGGCATTCTTTTACCAAAGTTCGTGGTTTAAGTCCAATCAAGGCCAGAGAAGCTGTGCTTCTCTCTGTTGAACCCCTATCCTACACCCAGCAAAGCCCCATGTGATCCATGGAGGTTGTATTAGTATCCACGTTTCATAGATGAAGAAACCAAGGTGCAGAGCAGTTCATTTGCCTGCATTTGAAAGGCTGATAAGTGTCAGAGTTGGGCATCTTAGCTAAGGTAGCAGTTAAGCAGGTAAATCATAGGACCCCGGAGTGTCCAGCACTGGCTTCACATGGCCTGTGTTCAGTCCCAGTGTGACCTTGGCCAGTTTCGAAACCCATCTGTGCCCCATTTGTATACTGACAGTAGTAAGAGGACCTCAGGGTAGCTGTGAGTGCATAGTAAGACTGTACATTCTAACCGAGTGTCTTATCTCATCCCTAGGAGTCGAGAATACATGTCCTTTTTTCCCCTTTTTTGAGATGTTCTAGGCTGTTACTGTTCACAGGCATGCCTTGGAGATATTGTGAATTTGGCTCCAGACCACCGCAATAAAGCAAATCTTGCAATAAAGCAAGTCACACAAATTTTTTGGCTTCGCAGTGCGTGTAAAAGTTATGTTTACACTATACTGTAGTCCATTAAGTGTGCACTAGCATTATGTCTAAAATAACAATGTACATACCTAAATTAAAAAAATACGTTGTGGCTAATAATTGCTAACCATTATCTGAGCCTTCACTGAATTTTAGTAACAGCAAAGATCACTGATGGCAGATCACCATGAAAGTTTGAAACACTGTGAGAATTAGTGACACAGAGACACGAAGTGAGCAAATACTGTTGGAAAAATGGTGCCGATAGACTTGCTTGATGCAGGGTTGCCACCAGCCTTCAATTTGTAAAAAACACGGTTATCTGTGAAATGCGATAAAGTGAGGTCTGCCTGTGTAGTAGCACTGTCACCTTGAGGTCCTATAAGGATGTGTGTTTTGACATATGTGTGACAGTTGTTCCTTGCCTCCCTTTTGTAACTGAGAAAGAGAACAGCTAAATAGTGAAGCTGAGGAGAGCTGTAAAATCAGAACTTGTCGCCCGGGCCCCTTATTCTGTATCTGCTATTCTAATCCTCAGGCCTTGTCTTTGCCTTAAAGGTTCCCATGGCCTGTTTTGGAGTTAAAGCTTTTAGAATTTTCTTTTAAAGAGGAAGTGAGTACAATTCTATTTTAAGGTAAGGGCATCTCTTTGCAAATGGAAAATCCAATCAATAAATGTTTAGCAACTGCTGTGGGCAAGACTCTTGGCATTCTTATAAGCACGCGAAAGTAACTGGATGTGTGGATGATTGTGTGGAAATCAGATATGGGCTCAAGTTCAGGTTTATTATTTACTAGCCATGTGACCATGGGCAAATTTTAACCTCTCTAAGACTCTATTTTCTTTTCAGGAAACTATACATAAGAATTCCCATCCTAGGGACTTCCCTGATGGCACAGTGGTTAAGACTCCGCACTCCCAATGCAGTGTTCGATCCCTGGTCAGGGAACTAGATCCCACATGTGTGCCGCAACTAAGAGTGAGCATGCCACAACTAAGGAGCCTGCCTGCCGCAACTAAGGAGCCCGCTTGCCACAACTAAGACCCGGCACAACCAAATAAATAAGTAAAATAAATATTAAGAAAAAAAAAAGAATTCCTGTCCTACAGAGGATGGAGAGGAGCAAACAAGAGAACGTGTGTTAAAAAGCCATTAAACTCCTTACCTAGTAGATGTGCCTATGCTGAGGGTCTAGGGGTAGAGGGTACTAAGTAGGCCCACCCAAGACAAAACTGTGGGACACCTGGAGGGGCCACCATGATGGGTGTCAGGGGACAAAGAGAGAAGGGCCCATTGGAACTGAAGGTTTGTGCTCTGGGCTGAGTCTCCAGGAGTTGAGCTGAGGGTCATCCCAGATGTTCAGGGTCAGGTAGGAGGAGACAGACAGAATGGAGGCCCCCAAGCTCCATCCAGAGGCAACTTGTTCTATCAAAGCCCAGCAGGGCTTTATTTACTGACTTGTTTGCCACTATCTCCTGCTACCCAAGTCTTGCCCTCTATCTGATACTACCACAGTGTTCACACCCCAGCACCTAACTTAGGGCATGGCCCAGCTCACGGTGAAAATTTTTGTTTGCTGAAGGTGTGAGTCGTGCTCAGACCATGTTTGTTGACTGAATAAGCATGACCCTGGCTGATGCCATGTCCAATCTAGTTTACAAGCAACTTCGAATAAGACCCTGAGAGAAAGAGACCCTGACAGGCACAAGGACGGTCTGTAAAGAACAGTGCTTTTGGTTTGGGAGCCTGGTGAATTGAGATGCTTGTGGGAGACAGCCAGCCCCACCTTCCTAAGCACAGCATGGGGAGACTCCATTAGCAGGTGTGTCTACTGAGAACCACATGCATTACCGTTTTCTTCAAATCACGTTTGACTTTTATTTGATAGTAGGGCACAAAAACATTTAAGATCATACCTTTTAAAAGTTGCATCTTTTAATGTCTTAATAAGATTGAAAGGCCTTTATGGTGCCTGCACAAAATCTCTTCCGCGATAATGTTCATATTCCAAGTGATGCTCTATCTAGTTCCTAGGTTGATCCAATCAGTTAAGCTTAGGAAGCAGAAAGATGGGGCAGAATAGTCCCAGACACTTACCACAGTACCTTCCTAGGTCCTTAGGTTCGGCCTGTACTTTGACATGATTTTTTTTTTCAAGTGGGCAGAGGTGTGCAAATCTGGAACCCAGAGCTCATTCATTCACTGAACAAACTTATTTGTGCCTGCTCTCTGCCAGGTGTCAGGGGAGGGTGCAAAGAGGAAAAGCGTGGACCCTGCCGTCAAGGAGTTCATGACATGATATTTTTACTTACGGGTCCCCTAAAAGGAAGGCGGGTGCTTTGTCCATCCTTGCTAGACCTCATGTCTTTTAAGCAACAGGTAATGTGATTTTTCTCTGACAGCTCTGGGTTGGTTAAGTGAAGCCCTGTAGCTGTGGCTTTATTTACAGGCCTGTGGGAGCAACACAGGCCAGCGTTGCCACGCTGACCTTCTCTGCCTCCACTGGGTGCTTGGTTGACCAACGGCTATCACCCGGCAAGGTTTCCCAAAGCAGACAGCTGTTGTTGGCTTTGTGAAGCACTCAGAGGGCGGCCTGTGCTCCGAAATAGAGTTCTCAGCAAAAGCCACAGAATTGTTGGTGGCCTTGCCACTTGGCCAGCTGTTTTTCGTTTCTCAGCAACATTTGGCTCTCTCTTGCTGTGTGATGTCAGCATTAGCTATCACAGGATGTTCTCTGTTCAAACAATGTATTGGCTGATTAAAATCAGTTGCCTTGTCAGTGACTATAAAGCAGTGATTGATATGATTGCCCTGGGATTTTAAGAATTTTTTTCTTTTAAGAAAATATTAGGGGCTTCCCTGGTGGCTCAGTGGTTGAGAATCTGCCTGCCAATGCAGGGGACGCGGGTTCGAGCCCTGGTCTGGGAAGATCCCACAGGCCGCGAAGCAATTAGGCCCGTGAGCCACAACTACTGACCCTGCGCGTCTGGAGCCTGTGCTCCGCAACAAGAGAGGCCGCGATAGTGAGAGGCCCGCGCACCGCAATGAAGAGTGGCCCCCGCTTTCCGCAACTAGAGAAAGCCCTCGCACAGAAACGAAGACCCAACACAGCCAAAAATAAATAAATAAATAAATTTAAAACTAAAAAAAAGAAAATATTAGAACATTTTTGAAAGCAGAGAGCATAGTATAATGGACAGCCATATGCGCATCACGTAGATTTAACAGTGAACACTGTGCCACATTGCTTCATCTGTTTTTATTGTTGCTGAAGTACTCTAAAGTAAATTACAGACATTGAGACATTTCACACCTAAATACTTCAGTGTCGATCTCTAAAGAATCACATTTCCCAACAACCACAACATCATCAGCACTTCTAACAAGATTAATAATAACTCCTGGACTTCCCTGGTGGCGCAGTGGTTAAGAATCCACCTGCCAATGTGGGGGACACGGGTTCGAGTCCTGGTCTGGGAAGATCCCACATTCCGTGGAGCAACAAAGCCCATGCGCCACAACTACTGAGCCTGAGCGCTGTAACTACTGAAGCCTGCATGCTCTAGGGCCCGCAAGCCACAACTACTGAGCCCATGCGCCACAACTACTGAAGCCCATGTGCCTAGAGCCCGTGCTCCGCAACAAGAGAAGCCACTGCAATGAGAAGATGGCGCACCGCAATGAAGAGTAGCCCCCACTTGCCGCAGCTAGAGAAAGCCCGTGCGCAGCAACGAAAACCCAAAGCAGCCATAAATAAATAAGTAAATAAATAAATAAATAAAAAGGTTTATTTATTTACTTAAAAAAAAAAAAGTAACTCCTTGGTGTCATCTTATCCAGTCCATGCTCACATTTCCCTCCTTGTTGCCCAGAAGTCTTCTACTTGGTCTGTTCAAAAGAGGACTCAGTCCTAGGCTACACGTTGCATTTTGCTATTTTATATCTTAGACTTTTAAAATCTAGGACTGTTCCTTCTCAACTTTTTGGATGTTTTTGTTTTTCATGACATTGACTTTTAAGAGTTCTTGGATCTTTCAATAGGGATTATGAAGTTTTTCATGGATTCCTTTTGCGCTATAGCTAAATTTCTTTTGTTGCATTTGTATTAGGTGCTGTTAGCCAGAGGTATGTGTTTTTAATATTTCGCCACCAAATCTAGCTTCAGTATCTTAGAAATTCATTCAGATCTGACCTTGGCCAATAGTGGGTTTTTTTGGAAAAAGCATTCATTATATTCATTTCTTTTTAATCTCAAATAAAATCTTTCTTATGGTTTTATACAGAGTTTATTGGCTTAAAATGAATGCAAAATAATAAAGGTAGGTTCTGAATATCAGCCATGTGTAAGGTTAAGGAAAGCCCTAATAATTCTTCTTCACGTTCAGTTTGCAGAGAAATTCCAGGAGGTGAAAGAAGCTGCCAGACTAGCCAGAGACAAATCCCAGGAGAAAATCGAGACCTCGAGCAATCATTCCCAAGTAAGTAATTTGTCCGTAAAATGAATGAGTGTGATCAGTGATTGAGACTCTTTGTTCCTTGTCACTTTTGACAAGAAATAGGAAATTTTTGCAGTAGGGCATTTTGAAAACTGTTTCAACTATTAGCCTGCTCACAGTGAGATGAATGTGACATGTAAGAGACTCTTGAATTTTTCAGGATGTGGTGATAGATTTTGGATGGAAAATGTTTGATGAGATTAGAGTTAATGCATGTCCCTGGTCTGGGATGTCCTCTGGTCACAGTTCAAAAACCAATGCCAAGGTGAAGTGTTTTCTTTCTGTGTTGGGAGGTGAGGTCTGCATGAAGGATGCTCATGGACAAATGCAGGTGCCTGTGCCCATGACAGAGAAAACTTGATCGATGCCAGAGAGTCCTCGTCTGTCTCCCTATTATAACAAAGTCAGGTGGGAGGTGGTATTCCAACAGCTCTGGTTTAGCCAACGTAAATGTGGCTTTGCCAGGAACTGAGTTATCTGTCTACTTAAAAGTGTGATAATTGACTAAAAGGGACCTATTTTAACCTGAAATAAAAATGCCTGCCTTCCTGACGTCTAGATTGGGGTGTGTAGTGGTAGGTGGAAACCTTGACCTAGTGACAGAGTTATGTGTAGAGAGACAGGGAAAGGGAGACCTGACGAGACGTAGGAGCTGGGGTCTGGGATTAGGGATAAGCATGATGTAAATGCAAGGCAGCCAGGGGTCTGCCTGCCTGGCGGTGAGGTGCACAGTGGGAGGAACAGAGATGCACTTGGAGGTACTGTGGAGGACCTGGAATTCTTCATTAGTGGATCATTCTTACTTAATTATTTATTGTTGGATAGTGGGAAGGCATTGGAGATGTTTTATGGCTACTGATCAGGAATTGACATGAGGGTTGCATGCGGGTGGTGAAGAAGTCAGGGAGGAGCTGAGGGCAGGAAGATCGGAGAGGAGGCTGTGGGGTGGAGAATGGCCAGGCCAGGACAGCCATGGATGGATGTCGGGGAAGCTTGTGGAAAGAGAACAGGAGGCATGGGCATCCTGAGCGGTCAAGATTAACACCCTAGACTGGGCCGTCAGCAATAGCTGAAGCTGAATCCTATAAAAGATGCCCCTATGGATTTATGGAAATGAATGTGTATTAGACTTCAAGTGGACAGGAACTTTCCTGAATCTTTGTAAATAATCTTTAATAACATCTAAATGATACTGTTAATTTAGTATACTAATTATTGTACTGAGTAATAGCTGAGGATCTGTAAAATTGGGCACTTGAAATGGTCCATAGTCTAAGGACTTTCTCTGTGGTTTTTTTTTTTTTTTTTCGAATGCTAAGATTATTATACAATAAGAGTTACCAAAGATATTTTGTTAATGTTTTGGTGTGTTTCTTCCTAATATAGCTTTCCAGTATATTTTTGTGTTATTCTTTTTAATCTTTTTTTAAAAAACTTATTTGTTATGATCCTTTCCTTGTGTTTTCAAATATCCCTTTTCAAAACTATTTTAATGGCTAGATAGTATTCCAGTGTTTGTTTGTATCACAACTTATTCCATTAACCTCCTATAATGTGGGACATCTATGTTGTTTCTAATTTTTCATTAATATAAATAACACCGCGCTAAGCATTCTTGCACACCTTTTGTGCATTTGATGGTTTCTGCAGGATAAATTCTTGAAGTGGAAGTATTGGGTTAAGGGTAGGAATTTTTTTTTTTTTTCTGGTCAACAATTGTTTTTTTTTTGGATTTTATTTTATTTATTTTTTATACAGCAGGTTCTTATTAGTTATCCATTCTATACATATTAGTGTATACATGTCAATCCCAATCTCCCAATTCATCCCACCACCACCACCCCCACCACTTTCCCCCCTTAGTGTCCATGTGTTTGTTCTCCACATCTGTGTCTCTATTTCTGCCCTGCAAACTGGTTCATCTGTACCATTGTTCTAGGTTCCATATATATGTGTTAATATACGATATTTGTTTTTCTCTTTCTCACTTACTTCACTCTGTATGACAGTCTCTAGATCCATCCACGTCTCTACAAATGACCCAATTTCGTTCCTTTTTATGGCTGAGTAATGTTCCATAGTATATATGTACCACATCTTCTTTATCCATTCGTCTGTCAATGGGCATTTAGGTTGCTTCCATGACCTGGCTACTGTAAATAGTGCTGCAGTGAACACTGGGTTGCATGTGTCTTTTTGAATTATAGTGTTCTCTGGGTATATGCCCAGTAGTGGGATTGCTGGGTCATATAGTAATTCTATTTTTAGTTTTTTAAGGAACCTCCGTACTGTTCTCCATAGTGGCTGTATCAATTTACATTCCCACCAACAGTGCAAGAGGGTTCCCTTTTCTCCACACCCTCTCCGGCATTTGTTGTTTGTAGCTTTTCTGATGATGCCCATTCTAACTGGTGTGAGGTGATACCTCATTGTAATTTTGATTTGCATTTCTCTAATAATTAGTGATGTTGAGCAGCTTTACATGTGCTTCTTGGCCATCTGTATGTCTTCTCTGGAGAAATGTCTATTTAGGTCTTCTGCCCATTTTTGGATTGGGTTGTTTGTTTTTTTGATATTGAGCTACATGAGCTGCTTGTAAATTTTGGAGATTAATCCTTTGTCAGTTGCTTCACTTGCAAATATTTTCTCCCATTCTGAGGGTTGTCTTCTCATCTTGTTTATGGTTTCCTTTGCTGTGCAAAAATGTTTAAGTTTCATTAGGTCCCATTTGTTTATTTTTGTTTTTATTTCCATTTCTCTAGGAGGTGGGTCAAAAAGGATCTTGCTGTGATTTATGTCACGGAGTGTTCTTCCTATGTTTTCCTCGAAGAGTATTATAGTGTCTGGTCTTACAGTTAGGTCTTTAATCCATTTGGAGTTTATTTTTGTGTATGGTGTTAGGGAGTGTTCTAATTTCATTCTTTTACATGTGGCTGTCCAGTTTTCCCAGCAAGGGGTAGGACGTTTTGAGAGCTTTTGACACACACTGCAAACATCCCTACAGAAATGTACAATTGAGACTCCCACCAGCAGTGAATGAGAGCGTTTTTCCCTCCCGTTCCCTCCCCAACAAAGCTTTGTTGATTTGACAGAAGAAGAATGTATTTTATTGGCTTTTTTCATTTTGTATGTCTTTACTAGTGAGATTGAATTTTTTTGTTTATTAATTCTATGTATTTCTTCTTCTGTAAATGTCAATTGCATATCTTTTCCGCTTTTTTGTGTTCATTTCCAAGAACTTTATTCTTAACATGGCTAGTTTTGAATATATACAAAACTAGGCAGAACTGGGTAAATGAACCCCCATGGACTCATAGGTCAGCTTTAACAATTAGGACTTTATGACCAATTGTTTCATCTATACCCCCCTCTCCTTCCGTCTTTATTTTAAAGCCAGTCCCAGACATCATTTCATCCATAAATATTTCAGAGCGTCTCTCTAAAAGTTGAGGACTCTAAGAGTTTTTTAGTATAGGAAAGGTATTAGCATTTTTGTTTTTAGTATGCATTGCAAATATTTCCCCCACATTGTTGCTTACATTCTGATATAGTTTATGGCACTTTTTTGCGATGTAGAAATTTAGTCATACGTCATTCCCTTCATGTCTTTCCTTTGCCTTTATTCTTCTTGGAGGCTAAATAAAATCTTTCTAAGATCTTATCCAAGACCAGATGAGGTTTCACCTCCACGTAGTATGGTTTATTACAGAAAACATTTCAGAATATTCATAACATTGCTAAATAGTCGCAGACACCCATATCTGATTCCTGGTTTTTTTTTTTCAAATGAGTGTGTTCATCTCTCTGTAGCCCTGGGATTTTTAAGTCATCTCGTCTTCTTATACTTTTTCTCTTAACTCATTCACTGTTTCTTATTATAAAACCCTCCTCCCCCCTTTCTTTTTCTTTTTTTTTTTCTTTTGGCCGTGCCCTGCAGCATGTGGGATCTTAGTTCCCCAACAAGGGATTGAACCCGCGCCCCCTGCAGTGGAAGCACGGCGTCTTAACCACTGGACCGCCAGGGAAGTCCCCAAAACCCTCCACCTCTTTTAATCTGTGGCTTCTGTCCTGTGTTATTTAAGGAGATCAGGTATCCGGGCTTGTTAGGTTTACCTGTAAAGTTTGAGTGAAAAGGTTCTGCATAACGGCCCTGTATGCTGTCCTGTGGGTAAAATGCACAGGCCGTCTGGACTCCAAGTGGAGTCTCCAGGGATAGTCTTGTTATTAGTCTGTGGACTTGTCAGTCTTTGCTGCATTCTGGTTGGATGCGTTGGTTCTCCCACACTCATAACCAGACAGTTCCTCATTATGCCTGATTTGCTTCCGCTGTGAGGACGAGCGATAAGGTGTGCAGGTGATTCAGTCTGGCCAGGAATCTGGGTGTGAAACCCCATCTTCCACTCAGGCATCCAGCATCAACGGAACGGACGATGAAAAGGCGTCTTGTGCGGGTCCTGCCAACACACACCTCAAGTCTGAGAACGACAAGCTGAAGATCGCGCTGACACAGAGGTGAGCATATTTAAACCCAGGTGCTGTTGCCTCCCAGGTCAGCACTTCCTGCAGCCTTTCCTACTGGGCAGGGTTTCAGGAAGTTGGGAAAGGAGACTGGGTCCTGCTCAGAGCGTCCGGTCTTGACTCCTGGCCAGAGGAAGACCAGCTGCCTTCATGGTTGTTCTCTGTGCACATCAGCATCTATGTGTGTGTGTGAGAAAGAGAGAGGTGTCCCTGTGCTTTTTTTTTCTTTTTTGCCACACCGTGAGACCTGTGAGATCTTAATTCCCCAGCCAAGGATGGAACCCGGGTCCCCTGCAATGGAAGCGTGGAGTCCTAACCACTGGACCGCCAGGGAAGTCCCCATCCCAGTGCTTACGTTTCATTTTTTGGGGGGGGGGGGTGGCCCGTGCCATGCGGCATGCGGGATCTTAGTTCCCCAACCAGGGGTCAAACCCGTGCCCCCTGCATTGGGAGTATGGATTCTTAACCACTGGACAACCAGGGAAGTCCCTGTTTTGGGTTTTTTTTTTTTTTTTTTTTTTTTAATTTTTTTAAATTTTTTTAATGCTATTCTTGTCTGCTTACATTCTTTTTATTTATGTATGTATGTATGTATGGCTTTGTTGGGTCGTCGTTTCTGTGCGAGGGCTTTCTCTAGTTGTGGCAAGCGGGGGCCACTCTTCATCGCGGTGCGCGGGCCTCTCACTATCACGGCCTCTCGTTGCCGAGCACAGGCTCCAGACGCGCAGGCTCAGTAATTGTGGCTCACGGGCCAAGTTGCTCCGCGGCATGTGGGATCGTCCCAGACCAGGGCTTGAACCCGTGTCCTCTGCATTGGCAGGCAGATTCTCAACCACTGCGCCACCAGGGAAGCCCCCTGTTTTGGTTTTTGAGAAGCCAAATTTATCATTTATTCATATATGATAACACTGAAAAACATTAAAACCTAAGAAACTATCTTGAAATTAAAATCTCACAAAAATCAGTAGCTTTTCTATATACAAACAAACATCACCTAGACTATATATTTGAAGAAGAGATTTCCTTTACAATATGAACTAGAACCATAAAATACATGGGAATAAACTTAAGAAATGTACAGGATCTTTGTGAAGAAAACTCAAATGATTTTGAGGGCCATACGTGAGTAATTCAACAAATAGAAAAAGTCTATTGGGAAGTGGTAGGAAGCCTCACTATTTTAAAAAGTATCAATTTCCCTTAAATTGATCTACAAATTTAACACAACCCCCATAACGATATCAACAAGATTTTAACTTTTAATGACTATACTAGCTGTGCTTGTGTTTTCATATCTTGAGAATGTGGCCTGTTTCCCAAAGGCTAGGCTGGGCCTCACGGTGTAAGTCTGGCCCCATGATCACCTTCAGAACTGCTGTCTTTGGGGGTCATTCTGCTCACCTGGCAGGGGACTCGGCCGGCTTCCCCCAGCCTCTCTGTGGCTGAGAAGCTGCTTTCCTCAGACCTGCCCCGTTTAAGAACTCTATCATATTAATTCCCCCATTTTACAGGTAAGGAAACTGAGTCCCAGGTGGTACAGTGAGTCCTTGCCCAAGGTCACATGGCTGGTAAATCTTCCCAGAGGCACCCACCTCTGCAACCCAGCTGGCCTGACCAGTGCGTGGAGCTTAATTCCTGTGATCTGACCTAGGAATTCCAGAAAGAACATAGGACCCTTAGATCCAGCCACCTTCTTTGGACCCTGGGTTTTGTCAGGTACTTCACAGGACAAAACTGTGACCAGCCTCTTTTACTCATCAGGTGATCATGAGGACTATTTTTGGTTGAGTCACAGTGGGCTGCCTGGATGAAAACATTCCACCCCTAAAAATAAATGTTTTTAAATCCCAGTTGAATGGACGAGTGAATTACAGGAATGGGTGTGAAGCCATTTCCCGAAATCAGCTCAATCATTAACTCTGAAATTAATCACATAATAATATTTTGCTATGTTTTCAGTCTGTGGTGTTTGAAACCAAAAGTATATATTTTCCAATCACAGTTCTAGGACCTTGAGGTGGATGAAAGATAATGCAGATTATTAAAATACAGTTGTATTTACTTTTTTAAAAGTTAAAAAAAAAAAAAAAGAAGCCTTTAGAGACAGAACTCTCCTCAGCCAGGCAGTATTGATTAGAAGCCAAAAACTTTCTTTTTTTTTTTTCAGAGTGGCTAAGTCTGAGGTGGTGTTTTTTTTTTTAATTAATTTTTATTGGAGTTTAGTTGCTTTACAATGTTGTGTTAGTTTCTGCTGTACAGCACAGTGAATCAACTATACATATATCTCCTCTTTTTTAGATTTCCTTCCCATTTAGGTCACCATACAGCATTGAGTAGTGGTCCCTATGGCATACAGCAGGTTCTCATTAGCTATCTATTTTATACATAGTAGTGTATGTGTGTCAGTCCCAATCTCCCAGTTCATCCCACCCTGCCACCCTTACCCCCTTGATAACCATACGTTTGTTCTCTACGTCTGTGTCTCTATTTCTGCTTTGCAAATAAGTTCATCTCTACCATTTTTCTAGATTCCACATATAAGCGATATTATGTGATATTTGTTTTTCTCATTCTGACTTATTTCACTCTGTATGACAGTCTCAAGGTCCATCCTCGTCTCTACAAATGATCCAATTTTGTTCCTTTTAATGGCTAATATTCCATTGTCTGTATGTACCACATCTTCTTTATCCATTCCTCTGTCGATGGACATGTAGGTTGCTTCCATGTCCTGGCTATTGTAAATAGTGCTGCAGTGAACACTGGTCTCCAAAACAAGGAAACAAAAGAAGCGTTGAATGGGAGCGGCAACTGAGGGGAACCTGATTCCAGTTTGTTTTTTCAAACTTCACTGATCACAGAGGATTATCATGTGGTTTGGTGATAACGTGGAGGCGTCCCTCGGACCTGAGGTGACCTAGGGTCGGCCAGGGCTCCCTCACGCCAGGGCTCCCTCACACGTGCTGCGGTTAGAACCCCAGTTCTGCCCTCAGGGGACTCCCAGCCCCTGTCTCCTCTGTCCTCAAGTCCTCAGCTCTCAAATCTGGACCCAGGCTGTTTGTTTAAACCTGGGGTTGTTGGGCTCCAGAGAGGGGGTGTCAGGAGCTTGTTGAAAGGGTCCGCAGCTTTCATGAGAGTGTCAGAGGGCCCAGGGTCCGCCCCAGCACTTCAGAACCTACATCCCTGAGGCTCATTTCAGGAAGGAACGGACATGGGGCAGGAGAGAACAGTCCTGCGGCCAGGGGTCAGTAGGGAGCAGACGGGGGAGGGGTCTCTACCACAGTCTGTGGCTTCATTCTTAGTTTCCTTTTTTTTTTTAATTGAAGTAGAGTTGATTCACAATATTGTGTTAATTTCTGCTGTACAGCAAAGTGACTCAGTTATACATATATACATATAATTCTTTTTTATATTCTTTTCCATTATGGTTTATCCCAGGACGTTGAATATAGTTCCGTGTGCTATACAGTAGGACCTTGTTGTTTATCCATTATGTATATAATAGGTTGCATCTACTAACCCCAAACTCCCAATCCATCTCTCCCTCAGCCCCTTCCCCCTTGGCAACCACAAGTCTGTTCTCTTATGTTTGTGAGCCTGTTTCTGCTTCATAGATAAGTTCATTTGTGTCATATTTTAGACTCCACATAAGACTGATATCATATGGCATTTGTCTCTGTCTGACTTACTTAGTATGATAATCTCTAGTTGCATCCATGTTGCTGCAAATGGCATGATTTCATTCTTTTTTATGGCTGAGTTCATTCTAAGTTTCATCTCTTCCTTCTCTGAGAATTCTGTTCTCTTCTAAAGTGATGCCTTGAGAAAATCACCCAACAAGGCAGCATGTTCCCACTAAAGGGAGGTGCCAGGCCCGCTCAGCACGTGGTTCTCACCTCCAGGCCACCGGTGGGAGAGGGTGTGGCCCCGAGGCATGGGCTGAGGGGGTGGTTGGGTCCCCCCTCCCCAGGGCAGCCGGGTGGACGGCACCCACCCTCCCGGTCACCGCCTGGCCCCCGCCCGGCAGCGCCGCCAACGTGAAGAAATGGGAGATCGAACTGCAGACCCTGCGGGAGAGCAACGCCCGGCTGACCACGGCACTGCAGGACTCGGCGGCCAGCGTGGAGCAGTGGAAGAGGCAGTTCTCCCTCTGCCGCGACGAGAATGACCGGCTCCGGAACAAGGTGGGGAGGGCCAGGGCGGCCGTGACCTTCCTCTCCCTACTGCCTCCCACTTGGCCCTCAGTCCCGTGTCCCAGGGGCAGAAGGAAGACCCGCTGCTTCTCCCTTTGTCCTCCCCTCCGCCTCCCTACCTGCCTTAGTGGGAACGCTACTACGTACAGAACTGACTGATTACCTTTCCTGAACCAAGTTTTAAAATTGCAATCGCAAAGGAGAAGAGAAATCAATGGGAGATTGCAGCTTTGTCTCTCACAAAGATCACCCTCTGATGCGAGCTGTGGGTTGGCCTTTTGTGGGTGGCCTCCCTCTGGCATTTTCTGTGGTTCAGTGATCTTCGGTAGAGAAAAGGGATCCAGAGGGTGAGTGAAGAAAACAGATTCAGGAGATGGTGAGGCGTGATTGCTCAAAAACCCTGCTTCCCTGCAAACCGCTCTTTCTAAAAATGTGAGATAGCAAGGAAAGGAATACGCCCTTGACGTGTGAGGTGGGTGGATGCGGACGGCCCTCGTGTGCCCTCTATCCTCCTACCCTGACATCGGAGCTTTTCGATTTTTTTCAGAATTCACCCACGTCCTTCCCTGTAATTAGTCGCTCATGCTCTGGAGTTGGGCTGAGTTGATGCGGTTGCTTTAGGGTCCCCAGGTGAGGTCCTGGGGTTGCTGTGCTGTTTTGCTGGTCAGCACTTTTATCCCACAGTTGGTGAACACAGTCTGCTCCGTAAATGCAGGATTTCAGGGTACGGGTCTCATTGAGATTGGTACTCGCTCCCCTTGCCCCCGTTTATAACCCGCCCACCCGTTCTGAGTGGAGCCCCTGGAAACCACTCCCCTATTTCACGTCTTACTTCGGAGCAGGTGGCACGTGAAACTGCCTCGTGTCGTTTTTTCGTAAAGTGCTGACGGTGAGGGGCGCAGGCCAAGTGCTGACTCTGCACCTTCCCTTCTGAGGCTGGGCTGATCTGCCTGCCAGAGGGATTGATCGCCCTTTCTTTCTTTTTCCAAGCGAAGAGCTGAGTTTCTCGCTTCGCCTCTGAGTGTAAGAACCAAGGAGCCGTGCGGGGGAGCGGGGCGTGGAGGAAGTGCGTGCAGTGGAACCTGCTCCCTGCGCGGACCTGCGCGGAGCGTCAGCTTCCCTGGGTGGGAAGCGCTGGGAACTTGATTCCCAGGGCGGGATGTGGACGTTGGTGGGATCTCCGGCGGCTCCTGTGGCTGGAGGTTCAGATCCTGAGGGCTGGTGCAGGTCACCTCTGAGAATTGTCCTCATGTTGACCACCTAGTGCCCTGCACCCTGAGGACTGCCGCTGCCTGCTTGTGGGGACCCCATCAACATGGTGCTCTTGTGTTAACTTGCTGGTTACACCCCTGCCGTCCACTCTGCACCCATGCTTTGGCCCCTGGGAAATGCCCAGTGTCAGAGGTGTCAGGCTTGGGAAGGAGAGAAAGATGCACTCTGGGGATGTACCTCAGCCTGCACTTGTCATCTCTCCAGGAAGAGGCCCACGGGCCAGGCCCCTTCTGCGTGCATCAGTGGGGAAAGGTCATCTTGATTTAAAACGTTTGAAATGTCATCGAGTCCCAGTTGGTAGCCACTGTCCCACCGAGTTGCTCGGTTCTCTACCCTGCTCGCTTAACCCCTTGAAATGCAACAGAATCATTCAGGGCATGATTAAAATGATGTGACAGTCATTCTGCGAAGAAGCAGACAGATTCATGGGACGTCTGGCCCCGACCTGTGACAGATCCTTAAAGCAAACCTAAAGCTTACCGTCCTGTGACTGTGAGAGAAAACCAGAGGCCCAGAGCATACTGAAGCCAGGTTTTGTGACTTCTGTGGCTTTGTTGGTATTAAATGAGGGCATCCTGTGCCAGCAGGAGCAAACAGCCCAGGGGGAGCCCCGTGGAGTTTGTTTGTAGCCACAAGGAAAAATTTATAAGTGGGTTAATTTATGGTTTATTTTAAAAGAGCTGTGGTGATCTTTTGTTTAATGACTAAAGTAAACTGGCATCCCTGCTTTAACATGTGATATTAATTAAAGATTGACGAGCTGGAAGAGCAGTGCAGCGAGATAAACAGAGAGAAGGAGAAGAATACCCAGTTGAAGAGAAGAATTGAGGAGCTGGAGTTGGAACTCCAAGAAAAGGAGACGGTGGGTAGTGGGGCTCTGAGCGGTGCTGCTCGGCATCCCCTGGGCCTTGGCGGGTGATCTCCACCCAAGGACACGGCAGGCAGCTGTGGGGCATGTGACCGGCCCTGGCAGCTGCCCGGACCTCAACACAGAGACAGAGCCAAAAGCTACACCAGGGCACAGATAGTCCAGAGCAAAGGCCTGACCATTACCCTCTGCAGCCTCCTTGTTGTACTTATTCTATAGTCAGTCACTCAGATCCAAGAGGGAGCTGAACATTTACAAAAGCGCTCGGAAACTTTCACAGGTGGTCTTTTATCAGAAGTTGTGTTCTGCTGTCAAATTAATGCAGTGAGAACCCCCTGTCACACAGTCATTTATTTTCTGGGGGACAGGACAGCTAAGTACAGCTGGTCCCCTACCCACGAACAAGTTCCATTCCAAGAGTGCACTTGTAAGTCCAATTTGTTTGTAAGTCCAACAGTGTTAGCCTAGGTATGCAACTAACACAATTGGCTGTGTCCTACTGTACTGTAATAGGTTTATCATACTTTTCACACAAATAATACATAAAAAACAGACACAAAAACCAAAGAAAACATTTTTAACCTTACAGTACAGTACTTTGAAAAGTACAGTAGTACCAGCTTCATCACTGCTGCTTTTACGCTTGCTTCCGGACATCCTGGGCATGAAATAAAGATACTGTACTACTGTACTCTATACAGTACTGTACAGTAAAGTACACAAACGCACAACCACTTGTAGAGGATGCATGCACGTGACAATGTACGCCAGACACGTGAACTAACTTACATGATTGGACATGTGAACGCACATTTGCATCTTTGAAAGTTCGCAACTTGAAGGTTCGTTATGTAGGGGACTTACTGTATACAGAGGGTGGAGACCATGGGCAAGTTACCAGTCCTCTCTCAGCCTCGGTTTCCCCATCTACGAAACAGGAATCATACTTCTCTTTTCATGGTGGTGTACAGCCTTCATGCATTAATTCATGGAACATACTCAGCCTGCAGAATTACCTCATGTGTGTTAAGTATAACATCACCGCCATTATTATTTACGCAGACAACACAGGTTCCGAAAGCTGCTTCCATTATTGTATGCACGAGTTGGGGATTTTCAAGAATACATTTTATCTGACTTGCTTTCACATTCTTTTTCCAATTTCTGTCTCCTGTAGGAGTTGATAGACCTCCGAAAACAAAGTGAAATCATACCTCAGCTCATGTCAGAGTGTGAATACGTCTCTGAGAAGTTAGAGGTAAGGGCGGGGAGCACGTCCATCTGGGCTCAGATGAGAAGGCGTCCATTGTGTTACCCCTTTCTCCGAGGCCTCTCCCTTTCACGCCTGCTTGGTAAAGAAGAGCGACTTTGTATTCCTAAAAAGCCAGCGTAACTACATGCCAGATGCCAGTTTTGCTCCCGGGTGCAGACTCAGCAGTGTTTGTCTTCTGTTTTTTCCACTTATACAAAGGTGTCCTGTGCATAACCATAGTGTAGGTGACTGTTTCCTGCCCACAGAAGTCCCTACAGAACCACAGAAGGGTGCAGAGCAGGGGACGGAAAGGAGAGCTGAGAACCTAAGACCCAGGGGCTATTGCACCTCCCCAGCCAGTGACCTTGGACACGACCTTGGACAGGCCCCCCCCCACCCCCCCCCCAACCCCCCGCCGCCGCTGGCTTCAGATTTCTGATCCACAGAAGGAGCATTTTCAGGTCCTCCTTCACCTCCGAGGTTCTCCTCACTTCAAGAGCACTTTGTTCAGGTACACAACCTTGGTATTAGTAACTGGTTCTTGTACACCCATTCAAAAATTCTCATTTTATGCCCGTAAGATGAAAGCTCTTATTTGGACTCACAGCGGTCCCGCCATTGGGAGCTTGAACGTCTCCATGGCAACACCACTGGACGGACAGAGCACAGACCCACTGTCCCTGTGTCTGGCACGGCCAGTCCTCCCTTACTGACGGCCAGAGGCTGGCCTGGGGCCGAGGAGCCCTCGCCTTCTCAGTGGAACCGAGAGAAACAAGTCACTCTTCCATTTGTGCTATTTCTCGCTCTCTCCCAGAATGGAACCCAAAGGGGGCCTCTGCTGACCACCCTGGGCCTGGGGCTGAAAACCCCATGTGCTGGGATTTCAGGCTTCCTCTGCTGGGCACTTTGTAAGAGCATCACTTAGCACCAGGCTCCCTTGGGCAGGACGCTGAGTTCTGTGTTCTCTGTGCGGGCATCGTTTTAAGGCGAGATGCTGGCCGTTGGCACCTCTGCTAGAGAACAGCAGGAAGGAGGGGCACACACCTGATGCCAGGGGGGTGGGGGCAGGACACTTAACACCTCCAGGGAGGCAGGCCTGCCCGAGGGGGACGGACAGTCTGGCTGTCGCAGGTCTCAGCGGGGCTCCTCCTGCTCCCGTCCCCAGACCCTTCTTTCTCTCTCGCTTTGCTTCAGGCGGCAGAGAGAGACAATCAGAACCTGGAAGACAAAGTGCGCTCCCTGAAGACGGACATCGAGGAGAGCAAGTACCGCCAGCGCCACCTGAAGGTGGAGCTGAAGAGCTTCTTGGAGGTGCTAGACGGGAAGATCGATGACCTGCACGACTTCCGCCGGGGCCTCTCCAAGCTGGGCGCCGACAACTAGGGCTGCGCGTGAGTCCCCAGGGTGTGTGTGACACGGAGTAGCACTAGGACGTTCTCCCGTTCGCGTGGCTTCTGTAAATGCAGGCGCGGTTTGTCATGTTTCCAAACCAGGGGTGCCGTCCACTCTCTCCTCTCCAGAATAGAAATCTCTCCTTGCTTCTCTGGCCTTGCGAGGTCATGGACAACTGGACGATTCTGACTCAGGAATCCAGAACTAGGTCTACCTTAAACGTTTATGCAGTCAGGGCAGGGATGTTTATATCTTTCTTAAGGGCTGTTGCAACCATATGAACTGGAAAAAAAAGTATTTTCTAATTCAAGTATGAATACCCTTTCCAACTCCTTTTTTTTGAGTAACGTTAAGAGTATTCGAATGTCCACCAGGCACCAATGCGTGGGGTGTGGTGATAGCAGCTTTCCTCTCAGTATATACAGAGATGCTTTAAAGCAACCACTTAGTAGAGACTTGTCCCAAGAGAGAAAACACGCTTCTGGTGGAGGCGTTTTCTGGCAGGGGAATCGCCTGCATCCACTCCGCCCACTTCCACCTGCCCCCAGTTTGTAGGGTTGCGACAGTGTTCCTTTTCTTGGTTTTAATTTCTGAGCAGGTTACTGTGCTGTGGGGACAGCACGCAGCGAGGGTGCCTAGCACAGTGCCTGGCACAAAGTAGGTGCTTAATAAATATTTGTTCAATTAAACGTATAAACAGAATTTAGTGTTTTCATCACATCCCCCATCAAGCCCCTATTGGACAGTCCACCGTCCTGGTGCACTGGGTCGTTATCAGGCATGTATGTGACTTTGTGGACAGACTCGTGGGTTGGCTCAGGTGGCCCTGGGGCCGGGAGGGTGGCGGTGGAAGCAGCAGAAGCTGGTCTGAGGCCCCCCCCTCCCAGCAGCCCATCCATGGTGCTCTGCCCCTGGGGGCCTTTGACACTGAGACTACCCTTCCTTTCCAGGAGTGAGGCCTGTGGCCTGGGGATTCTAGGACCACTGACTGTCCCTGGTGTAGGGGCTGCCCAGGGCTTGGGATCTAGGGTGGGATCCTCTGTTGGGTTTAGACAATTGAAAAAGAAATCACACAGGCCCATGAGGGAAGGAGTGGGCTCAAAGTGGCTGAGCCTTGGCCTTAGAGGAGTTCTGCCCAGGTCTACCTCCCCCTGTTCCTGCTATGGAAGGGACCAGATCCATGGACCTCTCCTCTCTTACTGAGTTTCTCAGTGGGGCCAGTGGACATTTCATTTGCCCCATGCATGGCAAAATGGTCTGAATCCCTGGCCGTGGGCATTTCTAAATCCCTTTGAAGGAGGGGGAGGCTTTGCTGCCCCCTTACCTGCTTTGAGAACCACTAAGAGAACTTCCCCCTCTAGAAGGATTTTCTCACACGTTAGAATTGCTTCCTGCTGAATTGTTTAGATAAACAATAAAATAGCCTGAGGAGGTGGGTAGGGTACACACGGATGTGACCCGGGCCCCAGGGTGACTTTACAAGTCCTGCTGCTCTCTTTCGTGTAGCTGAGACCATCTCCCTGAGCAGGGCGGTCTTATTTGGGGTGGGGAAAGCACCAGGACACGTAGGGGAGACCCGCAGGCTGAGTGGGGTAGCTCTGGTGGAGTTCACTGGGCTGGTGGCAGATGGAAATGGAAAGCGTGGTCAGCCCTCCTGCTGATTTGTGACTGGGCGCTGCTGGCCCTGCCCTTTCCCTGGAGCTCCAGATGGCTCTCAGGACAGTGGTAGCAGCTCTCTACTGACCTGGAGATCAGAGAGCTGGGCTGGCCGTGAGTTGGCCTTGTGGCCCAGCAGTGGGCTAAAGAGGATTCTTCTCAGGCTAGGCCAGTCCAGCTGCCCAGGAGCAGCAGACACTGGGATTCTGAAACCTCAGCTTGGGTCTTCTGAGGCCCACCACCCTTGTCTATGAGGCAGCTTATTCATCCAGAAGGAGCCGTCTTGACTGACTGGAGCATGCTCAGGTGACGTATTCATCGGAGGATAGAGTTGCCAGAGCCACTTGCACATTCCGGGCAGTGACTGGAGAAACCGGTGGCAGCAGTAGAGCCATTACCACGGTGGGCTGCTGTGTCCCTGTGCAGTTGAGACCCATGACCCCCGCTCACCGACCGTGGAAGAGTTTGGTGAGCCCTTGTAGGCAGGAGGTGAGGAGCTGAAAGCCCCACACTATGTGGCCCCAGCCAGCTTTACACCATGCAGCCCAGGAGCTAAGAGCAGTGGGGGCTTCTCTAAAGGAGAAGCAAAGTTGGGCTCAGCAGGGAAAGCACACCTTTACAAAAGCCCTGGACTTTCAGTTCCTTCTGCTTTTCTCTAAAGGTCTTAATGTTTCTTCATTTACTTTCTTTGAAAAAAAAAAAAAAAGGCCTGGGACAACCTAGACAGTCTGTCGAGAGGCTAGCCCTATCTAACAGCCTCGGGATATAAGGAGAATGACCTGCTGAATTCATCCCAGTTTCCCTTGAGCCAGGCCCTCATGTGTTAGGACGTCCAGCTCCAGTCTCAGCACTGATGCCCTTTGGTTGTCGTGATCTGAAGCCAAGTGCAGGCAGGGCATAACCCTTCCCTCACAAACACCCCAGCCCCGTCGTGCTGCTGGAGGATTTAGAGCTAGGACTGCGTCTTTGTTTCCAAGTGATATCTCCTGATTTGACATCTCCAAGACTGGCTGCCTGAACCTCAATTAGCTTTTTTTTTTTTTTTTCCTCTGCATCTGTGAAACCTGAGGCCTAAAAATAGCAACATAAAATTTGGAATCCTTTAACCATAATGATCCTTAAAAATAATTTTCATTCCAAGCAAAGACCCACTGGATGCGTGATACAGTTGAGAGCGGCAAGGGGAGATAAAGTCTTCCTAGTGCCTCGGGAATAGAAAACCACCTGAGTGACAGGCTGGGACAGTGTGGTCAGGCCTTGAAAGAGAGCCAGCGTCCACATGAGACCCAGAACTTGTGCACTCCCTCCCTTCCACGCTCCCCTGCATGCCGTCACTTTAGACCTCAGCTGGGTGAGAGAACGGGGCAGAGATCATTCCCCATTTTGCAGAGGAAGCAGAGACAGGTGACTCACCCTGAGTCACCCAGCTAGTGAGCAGCGGCGTGGGCTGCATCTGGGTCTCCTGAACCCTGGTCCAGTGTCTTTGTACAAGTCATTCTCTCTTCTCCCTTTAGTGACCTTTGGGTGCCAAGAAAAAAAACTCTCTTGTGTCCTGATAAGAGCATGTTGCAGTTATACTGTTTTAACATATGTCCACAGCAAATGACAACTTATAAATGAGTGAATCAGAATTACATTTACATTCATTACAGCAGTAAGTTCCACTTTTGAATGATTCTGCTTTTGTAGGGATCTTTCCAAGAGATTGTTGGTTAAAATGATGTTGGTGCTTTGAGAGGCCAGAGCAATGAGACACATTTTGAGTTCTTCAGTGATGGCTTTCTTGGAGGCAAAGCAGTTTGTTCAAAACAAGCAGGAGGCCCCAAAATGGCAGAGCAGTAAACAGAGTGATGACGGGGCAGGTGGGGTGTGGGGGGATTGCCCATCACTGCCCAGCCCCTTCCCAGACAGGAGCCAGCACTGGGAAGGGAGCAGACCAGCCAGTGGTGGGAGCAGACCAGCCAGTGGTTAGAGCAGGTTGAGTGGCACCTGACCGGCCCCCGGGAGGACTGTCCACAGCGGGCAGTTGGTCTCCATCTTGCAGTCTCCTCATGGACATCTCTAGACTTGGGCGGCCCACGGGCACAGCCTGGACGGTGGTTGGCTAACGCCTGGCCAGTATGTACTACATTTGACATAAAACATCAAATAAAGGGTGGGATATAGTGCTACTCAGAGGCGTCACGATCGGCCTGTTGTAAAAGGACTCCTTTTCTATAGGCAAGACTGCTTTTCTATAGAAATCGGGGGCAACTTTGGGTGAGAGCCAAAGCCAACCACAGGGTGTGCCAGGGACGTCAGGTGTGGCCAGGTGCGCCCTTAGAAGGCAGGCAGCCGGGATGGGACTTAGCAGAGGCGCTTGACAGAGGCTGCCCTTTAAGATAGAGCCAGCCGCTGCATTCTGCTCATCACTGAGAGTGGCTCTTTGTGCCATGTGTCCATCTAATAGCTATGGTTCTTTTATTCACTCGAAAGATGACTGGATTTTGAAGCACTGGCGATTTAAACTAGAAGCCTGCAAATCAACATCCATATATATTCTTAAATGACATGCATGGTTTAAAAGAATTCCAATTTCTGCATACATAGTTTCCCCAAAATAAATGTATATTCTTGGGATGGTGGGGGTGACGGCATGGAGAGGGAATCCTGTATAGAAATGTGTGTTGTTTTACGTGTCTTTTTCATACACCTATCTCAAGAATGTGGGTTTTTCCAGTTCCTCTTTAAACACCAGCCAGGAAGAAGGTGATTATGGTAAGAATTTGGCAGCCAGATGATATGGTCTAGTGAACTTTGGAGTGTGTGTGTGTGCGAGTGTGTGTGTGTGTGTGTGTGTGTGTGTGTATATTGGGGGAGGAAGCAGCAGGGGGAAGCAGGAGAAACGACACGGAAGGGTTTTCAATTAAAAAATATATGTATAGCTAAGAGGAGTCTTTAATAATCCTGGCGGTGATGTTATATGTTCTGGAATCCATCTTTGAGAAGAAGAGCTTGTGGGTCTTTTATTTTGAGCGGAATTGTACAGTGCCCTACTCTCTTTGACGAATGCAGAGCCTTGTGAAGAGTGGCCCCCACCCCAGGCCACACAGACCCCCGGTGCACCTGCCAGGAGCCCAGAGAAACCACGGTGGAGTCCAGACTGTGGGACATTTTGGCGGATGACTGACAGGTCCGATGATATGCAGCTGTGGGGAATGTGTCACTGTTCTTACTCTATGGACCACTTTTAATATAAAATCCTGACTTTAAATAAATTGTTGTAGCAATGTCTTATGGTGTGACAGACAATTAGGCATTTCTTGCATCAAATGTAAGAATTTAACGATTAGCATGAGGTGGATAAGTGGACTCTCCCAAGAATACTGTTTTTTTTCTTTTCCCTTTTCAAATGCCTTTTTGGTACATAAATAATATATACTTTTTTAAGAAGAAGCGAAAAAAATCACCTGTTATTACACCATCTGATTATAACCACTGTTAACATTTTGGTATATATCTTTTCAGACTTCTTTTCTATGCATCTATAGCTGTTTTACTTTTTTCATGAGGTACAGTCATATTATACATTATTATACATATACTGTTTTGTAACTTGCTTTTTTCCCTTTTAACACTATATTGTGAATATATTTCTATGTCAGTAAATATGTAACAGCATCATTTTTAACATCTATGTAGGTTGTACCTTGGGTACTTGTTTCCAGTTTTATACTGTTGTACTCAAGGATATGATGGAAATCCTTTCTTCTAACACCTTCATGAACTTTTCAGAATATTTACTTAGGATAACTTTCTAAAATTGGACTTTCTGGCTCAAAAGTGTAATGGGTGCTACAAGCACTGCTCCGTCTCCTCCCCTCCCTCCTGGGCACACAGGAGATGCCACTTACCAGCCCCTATAGTCACTCAGGGTCCTGGTGCTAATGCTGGCCAATAAAGTGTGAGCAGAAGTGACATGTGCAACGTCCAGGCTGAGACTGTGAGATGCCCCCGTGCAGGTCTCCAGTCTTCCTGTTGCCTTGCCCCACAGGTGGTGATGTCCCAGGGCTGGAGCCTTTGTCAGCTGGAGCCTTTGTCAGTTTGGGTCCCTGAGTGACTGTGTGGAGAGCTCCCCTTCTCCCGTCATGACACCCCCCTCCCCACCTGTGTGGATGTGTACTGTGAATAAAGAATAAACTTTAAGTGTTACACTGTTGGGATATCAGGGTTATTTTGTTACTGCAGCATAACATATCCTGACTAACAAAAAGGTACGCACATGTTGGGGACTTTTAATATATCTTGCCTCAAATTGCCTTCCAGAAAGATGATACCAAATTATGCTCCCACCAGCAATGTGTGAGAATGTCCAATTCCCCTCTTTCACACTGGTTTTCCCATGGGGACCGGGGGGGCTAGTTTTGATATGCATTTTTTTGATGACAGTGTGACCCTCACTAGCCAACATATTTATTAGACTATATTCTTTTGTCATTTACCTATTCATCTTCTCTGGCCAATTTTCTCACAAGGTGTTTATGTGTCTCATTGATTTCTAAGAAGTTTTTTTTTTCCCTAAAAATATTATTTTTTAAAAGTTGCATGTATTTGGGGCTTCCCTGGTGGCGCAGTGGTTAAGAATCCTCCTGCCAATGCAGGGGACACAGGTTCGAGCCCTGGTCTGGGAAGATCCCACATGCTGCGGAGCAGCTAAGCCCATGTGCCACAACTACTGAGCCTGTGTGCCGCAACTACTGAAGCCCACACACCTAGAGCCCGTGCTCCACAACAAGAGAAGCCACCACAATGAGAAGCCTGCACACCACAAGGAAGAGTAACCCCTGCTCGCCCCAACTAGAGAAAGCCCACACACAACAACGAAGACCCAACACAGCCAGAAATAAATAAAATAAATAAATTTATTTTTAAAAAGTTCCATATATGGCTTAGATTTAAAAAAAAATTTTTTTAGTCAAATCTATCTTTTCCTTTATGGTTGCTGCCTTTGCTGTCATGCTTTTGAAGGTCTTTGCAATTCTGATTCCAAGGTTGTATGAATTTTCACCAGTATTTTATTCTTGTACTTTTATTGTTTTGTTTAAGCAATTAAATCTATGATCCATGTGGAATTTATTTTCTAAATTACCCCAACATCACTTACTGGGAAATCTATCCTTTCTCTACTGATACAAAATCCCATTTTCACTATATACCCAATCCTTATATTTCGTTTTTTTTTAGAAAACATTTTCTTTTTTCTTTTTTTTTAAAATTATTTATTTTATTTATTTTTGGCTGTGTGTGCACGCAGGCTTTCTCTAGTTGCGGTGAGCAGGGGCTACTCTTTTTTTTTTTTTAATATTTATTTATTTATTTTTGGCTGTGTTGGGTCTTTGTTTCTGTGCGAGGGCTTTCTCTAGTTGCGGCAAGTGGGGGCTACTCTTCATCGCGGTGCGCGGGCCTCTCGCTATCGCGGCCTCTCTTGTTGCGGAGAACAGGCTCCAGACGCACAGGCTCAGTTATTGTGGCTCACGGGCCTAGTTGCTCCGTGGCATGTGGGATCTTCCCGGACCAGGGCTCGAACCCGTGTCCTCTGCATTGGCAGGCAGATTCTCAACCACTGCGCCACCAGGGAAGCCCCAGGGGCTACTCTTCCTTGTGGTGCACGGGCTTCTCATTGCAGTGGCTTCTCTTGTCGCGGAGCACGGGCTCTAGGCGCACGGGCTTCAGTAGTTGTGGCTTGCAGGCTCTAGAGCACAAGCTCAGTAGTTGTGGCACACGGGCTTAGTTGCTCTGTGGCATGTGGGATCTTCCCAGGCCAGGGCTCGAACCCGTGTCCCCTGCATTGGCAGGAGGATTCTTAACCACTGCGCTACCAGGGAAGCCCTTAATCCTTATATTTCTTTAAGCGTACTTCTGAACTTTCTATTGTGTACATTCTGGCACTGGTACCACATAGTTTGATCATCTCAGATTTAGACTAAATGTCCCCATTAATTAAACGTCTTCAAAAATGTCCTAGTACTTTTTGTATATTGACAGTTCCAAAAGAAATTCCGGATCATTTTGTAGCATTTAGAAGAATTGGAAATTGGATTGTGTAAAATTTATAGGTAACTATAGAGAGAATTAACATCTTCATTATATTTAACCTTTCATTTCAGTAAATTTATGAAGTATTATGTCCCTCAGTATATTTTTTCTAGTACAGGTAATTTTTTGTAGTTGTGGTTACTATGGTAAATGAGCTCTTTTGTCCATTATATTTTCCAACTGCTTATTGTAAGTATAAAGGTACATGACTACTTTTTTTTTAATGAAAATTAAATCCATTGATTTTTTAATTTAAAATGTTAAACAAAAGCTGTGTAAATGGAAGCATTATGAAAAAACATAATATGGAAACTGAAAGTCCCCCATAATTAAAATCCCTCTGCCCCCAAGATAAACAGTCAACAGTTGACTCATAGTCCTCAAATCTTCTTTTCCTAAAGTATGTTTTATCATTTTGACCATATGATAGAACCCTTCTGCTGCTTGTATTTTTCACTTGGCAATAGATCTTGGACATCTTTCTGTCAGTACCATATCAATCTACCTCATTCTTCTTAACTCTGCATAGAGAGTTCTGTGGTTGTTTACTGGTTTGTTTAACTTGGCAATTGGTTATTTGTTTATTTTGTAGTTAGCCAATTACTGAATTTCCTTTTGTTTTAATAGTTTTGTTGTTGTTATTGTTAATTCTTTTGCCTTTTTCATGTAGTTAATAGTTCTGAGTAGTGATGATAACTTTACCTCCATATTTTTAATAATCTTATTTCACTTCCTTATCACACTGACCAGCACTTTTAGAACAATGGTAAATAACACCTATATAAATTGTGCCGATATTGTACATTCTTCTTTATATATATTTTTTACTTGGCGAGAATACCTCTAGTGTTTCTCCAAAAGTACAAATTTGACTCTTAGTATGAGATATTCTTAATATTTGAATTTATATATTAAAGTTATGCCCTCCTCTTTCTAGTTTGCTGAAAGTTTTATCAGTAATGGTTGTTGGAATTTTATTAAATGCCTTTTTTTTTCACATCTGTCAAGATGATCAAATGGTTTTTCTTTATCATAACTTAATATGAATCATTTTAATCAATTTGCTAATGTCAGACCCTCTCTGCATTTCTAGAAAAATCTGATTTAGTCATGGTATATTATTCTTTCAATATATGTCTCCACTCAGTGTTAACAGTGGTTATTTATGATGGGTTGGTTTATGGTAGACTTTTATTTTTTGTTCTTATCTGTATTTTCTGATTTTTCTACATGGCTCTCATATTACTTGTATAATAATAGTAAGAGCTTTAAAATAAGAAAATTACTCTGGATTTGGTTTGCTCTTATTATTTTGGAATTTTTCAAAATTTTAGGTGGATAGTTGTGTAATTTTTTTTTCTGCTGTCTTTGTGAGGTATTTGTGAGGTATTGGTGTTGGGTTTGTGTTAACTTCTTAAAAAAAAAAAAAAAAAGAACTTGGGAAGCTCTATCTCTTTTTTTCTATGTTCTTGAACAGTTTAAATAATATTTAGAATTTTTTGCTCCTTGAAGTTTTTATAACATGTATAAATCTGTCCAAGTCTAGTGCCTTTTTAGGAAATAATTCTTTGACAATTTTTTCAATGTTTTTCCATGCTCATTAGTCTCTTTAAACTTACTTCCTATTCTGTAAGTTTTTGGCAACTTAAACTTCCTAAGTAATGATTCTGTTAAGATTTTCAAATTTGCTAGCCTGGAGCTGTCGTATTTTCTTTTCTCATTCATAACGTTCTGTGTCTGTGCTTTCCCTTTTTATTCTGGGACTTTAAATCTTAATTTACTGTTTTACCATTTTATGATTTTTTTTGGTTTGTTTTTGTTCTTATTAATTTTTTTCCTTTATTTTATTATTTTTTCACCTTCTCAAGTTGAATGCCATTTTAACTTTTTCCTGTTTAATAGTAGATATAGTTACTAGCGCTCATAGGCTACATGACTTTTCTTCTGAATATTTCTTTATCCATTTCTGTTAAATTTTAAGCTATGGTGTTCTAAGTTATAAATAACTTGTAATTTCAGATTTGACTTTATTTTTTACTTAAGAGTTATTTGAAATTAACTTTTAAATTTCTAGATAGTTTGATTCTTTTTGTTGTTGTTTTTAACATTTGTTACAAATGTTGTCAAAGAGCGTATGGCCTGTACAATTTCTGCATTTTGGAGTTTATTGATGTTTTCTTGGGACCTAATAAATTGTTAATTTTAATCAATATTCCCAGGAAACTGGAAAAGAGGATATATTCTCGGAAGGGAACAAAATTAAATCTATATGTATTAATTTGACCTTATTAATTATAATCTTATGGACCTTTAATTTTTGCTTACCTGATTCGTTAAAGACTAAGGAAAGTGTGTTAGTCTCAGACTACTATTGTATTTCTGTCTATTTCTCTTGTGTTTCTAACAGTTCTTGCTTTATGTGTTTCAGTATGACGTTATTTGGCAAATTATCTTTTTATACTTAAGGGAAAAAATATTTTCCTTTAAAGACTTGTCTACCTTTGTGGATTTTACCTGATTTTGTTGTAACAGAGTTGTTTATGTTGAAATACATAGTTCAGTAAAATGTTTGTGTCTGTTTTTAAGTCAACAAAAATCTTTCAGAAGCCCTTTGTGTCTTAAGATATTTTGGAAACTCTGGATCTCCCCAAGGGTCGGTTGATGTTCTCTAGGGTGACTTCCTGAGCCAAAGCAAGGAAGGCAGTGTGGGTTAAGGCACGTAAGCCTTTGGAACAGAATTAAGGTTTGGGGGGGTTTGCCAACATTTCCAGTTCCTGCTTCAGGGCAGCCCCATGCTTGGTATGGTTAGGGGTCACCTGCCCACCAGCTGGTCACCTTCTGCCTCGATGGGGTCAATATTGAAGCTTTTCTTAACCCAAGAGGCACTTTTCTTCTGCAGGGCTGGGCTTCTGAGCAGAAGGCAGCAGAGGGTACATGCTTATGTTCCTGGCTGTTGGGGGAAAAGCTAATCTCGGAGACTCATTCTACCGGAAAAGATTTTTCCAGAGCTATTCAAGCAGATTATTCACATGGCAAAGTCTGTGCCTGGCAGCGAACCAACTTTTCCCAAACACGTGGAGGAGGTGTGAATCTCAACCCACAGCTCAGGAGTGAAAGATATACCACCTTCTCTATTTTCCCTTCATTCAAGTAAGTTTCTGTTTTGGGCCCTCGTTCTACCAGGCTCATGCAATTGGATCTCAGTCAATCCCAGGACCCCCTTTTCTCCAGACTGAGTTTTCAAAGGCTGAGGGCTTGCATATTCCCAGGGTGGTGGGGGTCAGGGGGTCTATGTCTGTTGAGATGTCCCCTGTTCCTGCCCTCTCACTCCACTACCGCTGTGTCACAAGAATTCCTCACAGGTTCCTGTGCTGCAGAAATCTCCATGAGGCTGTCCTAGGCCATCTCTCTATGCAGCCATCCCATGTTTGACAGCAAAGGTTTCAGGTGGAGGGTGATTTAACTTAGAGGGACTGCTAGATAAACCAGCGCGTGTTTGCACAAGAGAGCACACTACCGAGTGGGAAGTGATTCTGTGGCCACCCATGCCCGCTTGCTTTGCATGCCCTTGCAGCTCACTTGCGGGGCGCCCCTGGCCCAGAGCCCCACGTGAACCACCTCCCAGAGGGGCCTCCTTACACCAGTCGGGTCCTAGGCTTCATTTCTCCGGGGCGCTTGGGAAAGTTGACCTTGCTCTTTTGCAATAATCGTCCCATGAATGAAGTTTTCCTTCCCAATTCTTGTCTTGCTCCTGACTACTCCTTTTCCTTCCCCTCCTCCTCCTGCCCTGTAGTGTTGGGGTCTCCAAGGATCCGCCCTGGGCCACCTTCCTGTGACACTCTCCCCTGGCAGTTCCAAGGCTTCCCCACTCCACCTTGTCCCAGCCTCCTGGAGTCAGCTCCCCTTTGTCCGGTGCTGCCCCCTACCCACCTCCTGGTCCCTGACCGTGGCACCTCCCCCCTCCAGGTGTTGGCACCATCTATGTCCTTGCCCTTGCTTCCTGCACAATGAGTCACCATATTATGCTTCTTCCTCTGGTTATCCCAATCTCTTCACTCCATCACTGCTTCTCTCACCAGACAGTCCCTATCCTGTTCCTGATCCCCTCACTCCAGGATCTCCTCGATCGTCTGGTTCCTTTTAGGTAAAGCTGCCAGAGGCCTCTTCCTAAAGCTTGAGTCATCAGGTTCTAGCTCCCTCTCTCCATCCTCCCCCCATGAGGTCACACTAGCCGCCTTCCCTGGTCCTGCCCAGGCCTTGCTGGTGCATCCTCTCTGTGCTCTAGTTCTTGCTCTTCCCACTGCCCTGAATCCTTTCCCGTTTCCAACCCCATTTCTCTTCTTAGACCCAGCTCAAAGGCCTAGGCCCTCCAGATTAAAATCAGCCACTCCAGGGGACTTCTCTCATGCTTCTTAGAGAGCTCTTTTCACACTTACAGCTTTTTTTTTTTTTTTTTAACATCTTTATTGGGGTATAATTGCTTTACAATGGTATGTTAGTTTCTGCTTTATAACAAAGTGAATCATCTATACATATACATATATCCCCATATCTCCTCCCTCTTGCATCTCCCTCCCACCCTCCCTACACAGGTACAGCTCTTAAATCATTAATTCATGTATTCATTTAACAAATATTTCTTGAGCACCTTTATGCCCCAGGCCCTGGGAACACAAAGGTGAAAAGACACAGATGTTTTCCGCAAATTTATTACATTCCAGTGGAGTCGTGAGGTGATACATTGCAGGTGCAAATGGAACTCAGCTGATGGAGGATTTGTGAGACTCCCCCTCAAGCAGGGCTCTCACAGGTGTTCAAGAACAGGAGTCAGAGTACATCCTGCTTCTCCAGAGCTGGGGTGACCCTGGGCCACTCTCAAGACTTTGTGAGACATCCAGCTCCAAGGCTCTTCATCTTGGAAGGAACCTGCAATGGCTCTAAGTATGCCTGCCTCACTCTTCCCTTTCACAGCCCCCTCATTTCCTGTCTGACTTGTATATATTCGTGTTTTTCTAAGGATGGTCTGCAGACCAGCTGCTTCAGAGCTATCTTGGGTTTCCCAGAAAAACCTCCTGGATTAGCATTTTTGCAGGCCAGGCCTGGCAATATGCATTCTAGAAGCTCCTTGTGCTAGACAACAAGATGATGGTTCCCCAAAGATGTCCACATCCTAATCCCCAGAACCTATGAATGTGTTACCTTACATGCCAGGAGGGACCTTACAGATGGACCTTCAGATGGGGAGATTATCCTGGATTATCTGGGGGGGGTCCAATCTAATCACATGAGTTCTTAAAAGCAGAGAATCTTTCCTGGCTGGGGTCAGAAAGAGATGGTGGTGGAAGAAGAGTCAGAGAGATACGGTGTTGCTGGCTTTGAAGATCAATGAAGGGGCCACAAGTCAAGGAATGCGGGCAGCCTCTAGAAACTGGAAGAGCTTCTAGCTTCTCCCCTAGAGCTTCAAAAAGGAACACAGCCTTGCTGACACCTTGATACTAGCCCAGTGAGACCCATGTAGGACTTCGGACCTATGGAACGGTAAGATAATAAATTTGTGTTGTTTTAAGCCCCTATAATTGTGGTAGTTAGTTCTGGCAGCAATAGAAACCCGATACGCTCCTCCCATGAGTTCGCATATCTAAGAGTTGAGAAACTCTGCTGTACAGTGAGTCCCCGACACGCAAACGAGTTGCGCTCTGAGAGTGCGTTCATAAATCCAATTTGTTCGTTAAGTCCAGCAAAGTTAGCCTAGGTACCCAACTAACACAATCGTCTATATTGTACCATACTGTAATGGGTTTATAATACTTTTCACACAAATAATACATAAAAAACACACACACAAAAAAATAGTACTGTACGGTAAAGTACACAAAAGCACAACCACTTGTAGCAGATGCATGCACATGAAAATGTACACCAGACGCGTGAACTAACTTACATGATTGGACCTGCGAACGCATGTTCCCATCTTTGAAAGTTTGCAACTTGAATGTTCGTATGTAGGGGACTTACTGTATAAATTCACTCAGCTACATGGTTTCACATGATGGGTGGTCATTAATCAGAAACCTCTTGATTCTGGCTCCTGCTACTACCTGCTTGATTCCCCAATTCAAATGCGGGAGAGGGAACGAATGAACAAATGAATCAGTCAGTCTGATCAGCCTAGCTCGTGGTTTTTCACTCCGGGACAATCCATAGGAGGTTTCCAGTTATGGATTGGCTGTCCTAGCATAAGCTTTAGCCAGAGGGCCCAACTCAGGCTCTTAAAACATGGCCAAAGTGGGCTGCCCTTGTAGCCAGGGCTGTGGGCTGGGGGAGGCGTTGTGACCGGTGTCCAGGACAAGGGGCAGTGGTCCTAGGGTGGGGGAGGGCCCGGGAAGACTTTGGAGAAGAGGACGCGATGGAGTTGAGACTGAGAGGTGGGTGTGGATTTGCCGGACGGGTGGCAGAGGGCTGGGATGCCCCGGGCGCCGAGGCTTAGGCGAGCAGGGCCGTCTGAGGGCAGCCTGCTTGGTATTGCTGGAGTAAAACCTGTGGCGGGAGAGGGGCGGAGGGAGAGCAGCCAGGTTTCTGAGGGGCAGGCCTTTACCGGTGTGGGTTGGTGAGTGGAGAGGGACATCGAGGGTGGAGGTGGAGATGGATTGACAGCGCTTTAGCGGGTGGGCTGCACAGGTTTGAAGCTGGACAATAGGAGACAATACTTGACCCTCCCCTTGGCTCTGGATCCCCTGAGGCCGGAGTCTGGACTTAAGCCTTGCCTGGAAGAAGGGGGGAAATGGAGAAATGAGGGAGAGGATTCCAGAGAAGTTTGGATGCACGTTAGACAGTTGGGTGAGGGGTTTTAACTGGAGAACTCTCTGGAAAAGGATCTTTTTTTTGAGGTCTTCTCATCTTTGGCAGGCCTTAGAAAGCAAATTCTGAGAATTATCCAAGTCTGAGTAAGCTCACTGGTGTCTCAAAATACTGAAATTACAAGAATTAAAATAAAAATACCAAATTGCGTAATAAGCATAAGAAAGTCCAGCAAAGCTCTGATGTTGCCATTTTTAAAAATACCAGATTCTTTCTAGAGAAACTTTTTGTGCTGAGCTTGGCCTGTCCATGGTGTAGAAAGAGGCCTGGGAGGCTGCCACTTGGCCTGCCACTGGGATTTGCGACTGAGGCCCAGCAAGTAGCCAGCAGGGACTGTCCCCACGTGCAGCAACCCCCACCCCTACACACACACACACCGGGAACCTGCAAAAAGGAAAGGGAACAGTGGGAACAGAGGCCAGTGCCGGGCACCAAGGCCTGGGCCCCGGGAGCAGAGTGAGGCACCTTCATGTACAGGAGCTGGATCTGGGTCTGCACCACTTCAGGTCAGGGAAAGTAGGACACCTGACAGACCCACGGGTGACCTGGCAGTGGCCACGCTGAAGGATCTCCAGCCATGCACGGAGGTCCAGGCTGCAGCTGCTGAAGAAGGACCCAGACCCCTCCCAGCTATGCCAGCTGAGGCCCCTCAGAGTTAGCTAAGAAGAAACTCTAAGTGGGAAGGGTTTTGGTCTATAACAACTTTTCTTTGGAAAAGGAGGGTCGATTCATCTTGTTCTGTGGAAACCCAGGATTGCCATGGCAAGAGTGAGGGTGATGACATTAGTGGGGATGCTTTGGACAATTTGAGAAATGAGGAGACTGCCTTGTATGGGTCTCTTCCCCTTTCCTAATTTTAACACAAAGCAAGGAGGAGAAATGATTCCAGCATGAGTGCCTAAGGGGAACAACACTCTTCCCCGACCCTTAGTATTTGCTTAAATAAATGTTTAACGTTTTGGGGATTTTGTTGTTGTTGTTGTTGTTGTTTTGGCTGAGTTGGGTCTTCGTTGCTGCGTGCAGGCTTTCTCTAGTTGTGGCGAGCAGGGGCTACTCTTCATTGCGGTGCGCGGGCTTCTCACTGCAGTGGCTTGTCTTGTTGCAGAGCACGGGCTCTAGGCGCGCGGGCTTCAGTAGTTGCAGCTCACGGGCTCAGTAATTGCGGCACGCAGGCCCTAGAGTGCGCAGGCTTCAGTAGTTGTGGCTCGTGGGCTCTAGAGCACAGGCTCAGTAGTTGTGACGCACGGGCTTAGTTGCTCCGCGGCATGTGGGATCTTCCTGGACCAGGGCTCGAACCCGTGTCCCCTGCGTTGGCAGGCGGATTCTTAACTGCTGTGCCACCAGGGAAGTCCCGTTTAATGTTTTCAATAAGATTTCAGCTAAACCCAGCCAAGGGAGGGATGGTTGTGTTAAGATATTATGTTTCATTTCCTCATGAGTGACACTGATGCATTATAAATGGTTCTTTATTATGAGTTTATATACTGCCTGATACATGAAATACATTTCCTTTAAAATATTTAAAATAATTTCTGCTTATAAGCAACTTATTCGGATTATTGTTAAAATAACGTTCACATTCAAACCTTTCAATCTCAGGAAACCACTACACACACTCGGGAGGAACGGTCAGTAGTGCTGTTTACCATAGCAGTGTAAACGTTTTTCAGAATAAGGGAATGATTCTAGATTATCCGTGGTGAACAATAACTACCATTTTCTTATGCCAGTGGTGCTCACCGTGGGTTCTTAGATGCGTGAAAGGCACCACGTCTCTCCTTCCTTCCCTGACTTTAAGAGCTGCAGCGTCACACGCCCAGCCCTGCTGATCTTTCGGGGCGTTATGTGGCCAGTCTGCCAGCACCCCATTCACATGCTTTTCCAGAACAAGCCTTGGGCCTTGGCGGAGAGGCTAACGGTCCCACTCGCCAGGGTTCTGCTCATCACGATCGTCCTCCTCCTCCGAGTCAGCAGATACTCTCTTAATTCTCTGAAGCGCCGCCTTGATGCTCCTCTCCAGGTCGCTGGTGGGTTTATTGCTGGGGCTCGGGCCAAGGTCAGGGTGAACTTTCTTCAGTTTGACCCCTTGCCTTATGGCAGCCAGAATGTGCTCATTGACTGAGGCACAGGGAGGGGACAACGTGGGCGCTTGCACCTTCTGGAGAGGGGCCCTGTCATGCCTTAAGGAGGCCAGCACTTCGTCCATCGACCCTGAAATTGAGTAAACAGAGCAAGGAGTCACGAAATCAAACTCTTTCTCCCTGAGATGCCGAGACATTTTTGTACTCGTTAACAGGGTTAAGTCACCCATAAGTTAATGCCATGATGTAAACAAATCATCATCATTCCATTAAACAAATGCTTTATCTGCTAGAGAGGTCAACCATCAGCTCCCTTTCTGAATCCAGGATAGTCTAATTGCTAATATTTTACCTTGACCACTTATTTTCCAGTACTTCTTCAAATCCATAGCAACTCCCAGGCACAGTCAAAAGTCAACACACCTTCTGTTAGGGTGGCTGTTTCTCAAGACCCAGGTGTTATCATCCTTTTGTGTAACCCTGAAGATAGTTATGCACTCCTGGGGTGTTAAGTAATCTGACCCAATGTGCATTGACAGCTCTAAAATTGTATCTCCTCCATTTCCCTTCCCACTTAACAAAATTTTTTAACGTACCCCACTGTATTTCTCCAACTTCAGTCTTGGATATTAGTCAGTGATGACTCGTTCTGTGATAATGAAGCGAGTAGGTTTCCACACATGAAAAGGCTTAAAGCAAAACTTTAATCACTAGCTCAATGAACCCAGAGTGGGTGGCACTGGCACATTTCTCTGTATATAGTGTGTTTAATTCCACCTACATTACCCTGACGTAACTTACGTGCTCTACTTTTGAGGGTGTGAAATGCTGTCAAAACACAGATTAGATCAGAGTTTCAAGGCCTTGGTGAAGAGAAGCTATTTTTCACTCTGGCACCTTGAGACCCCTGCAGGGGTAAAATCTTTTACCACCTGCTGGAGACCGGGGCATGACTGTAGCCACTCATCTAGGGATCTTCCATGTGAGACTTCAAGGTGAATAGTCATTTCTAGTTCAGAATTGAAAGGCCATGCCGTGGCTAACAAAACACTTTGGATTTTAACCTATAACTTGTTATTACATTTCCCTTCTAGGAGTAACAAGACAGAGTTTCACCATCGAGGGCATTTTATTATTCTTTCCAGTGAACTGAGGCAGTGTGTGTGAGCTGATCAGGGCTTCCCACACTGTGTGGGCTACACCAGGCCGGGAACAGGGCTCCCCCCCGCAAAGCCCTGCCACGTCCCATCTCTCGTCTAGGCCCAGGCACGTGAGCTCTCGCTTTCATTTACACGATGTTGCCACAGACCCCATGGAAATGGGCCTCCGGTCTCTACCTAAGAGTGTGCACATTTTCATTTGTACCTGGCTCCAGGTGCAAAGAAACCTTGAACTCAGAATAACTAGATACGCATTACCAGAACCACAGTTTGGAACTGTTCTGTTTGTATAATTCACATCACCTTTCACAGTCCCCTTGTATGTTCTAGGCAGAGGTACTCAGGCGTAATCTTTAAAACAAGTGTACACAGCATTTCGATAGAATTTAAACACAGACACAAATACACTCCAGAGCAGTGGGCTCTGAGTCTGGGCAGATTTCAGCCCGTCTCCTCCATAATCAATGTCTAAATCATAATTAGAATAATGAGTAGAACTATAGCCCTCATTAGACAGAGAAATATTCAAGTGTATTCAGCATGCTATACTTGCAAATGCAAAAAGTGGTCTACTATTTTTTTGACCGCTTCATTTTAGAAAGATTTCCCACAGCATTTATCAAACTCAGATTTAGGCTATGCTAACTTTGCAATAAAAGAGTGATAAGGCAAAAAATACTGAAATATTTTAAGATTGTAGAGAGTTCTAAAAAAAGGTTTTGATTTGAAGATGAAGGCTCCTAAAGCTAGAACGCTCCAACCACCTAACCACCCCTGGTGAGCAGGGACACTTCGGCAGATTACCTGGGCAGGTAAAACTGTCTGAGGAACCACACGGGCTCTCAGCGGGCGATTCACACACTAGAGGATGCGGCTGATCATCTTTCGCTGAAGTCCTGAAGTGTAAATTCCGACGATTTGCAGATTGAGAAGAAAAGGGCGGAGCAGGGAGGGGCAGCGGTGGTGGTGGTGGTGGTGGTGGTGGTGGTGGTGGTGGTGGTGGAGGAGGAGGAGGGGGAGGCAGTGGCAACTCCTCACTTGATTTGGAGTGTGTTTGGGCACCAACTGGAACAAAAGTCTGAACAGGGATGTTTCTAGCACAGTCTTCATGCTCAGGGGTTATCACGTTACTAACTTCAGATAAGGGAGCGCTTCTGGTTTTCCTAGAGGACGGATGGATCACCGCCGTCATCTGAGAAGTCGGCGGGGATGTCTGCCGGGGAAGTCCACTCGGCCGGTGTGGAGCCACAGGTTGTGAGCGAGAGCTCTTTAGGACAGAGCGACTTGGACATCTCTGAAAATGAAAAACTGTTGTGAGAAACTTGCTACAAACGCAAACTGTCAAAAGGCTGAAGCTTTCTATAAGTGAACACTGAAGCATTTCTGTGCGTGGATTATTCTAATTCACAAAGTGGCTCCTTCTCACTTTGTACAGCCACCCTTGCTACAAATCTATATATTAAGAAATAAGCATTTATATCCTTTCATAGAATACTTTCTCTGTAATAAAGATATGAAAGGATATATACAGATGAAAACATTCATCACATTTTTAGTATGAAAAATCAGAAACTTAGTATCATCAACAATAGATAGTTGAAAAAATTATGGTGAATTTAAAGTATTAGGCAGCCATGAAAAATCATTAGTGCAAAGTCTGAAACATCCTTAAAAAATGCAGATGATCTGGTGTTGAATGTATAACCAGGTAAAAAACAGAGGTATGAAAAATACCAGCAGGGTGGACCTCAAAGTGACAGTTAAAACAGGAATTATGGATGTTTCTCTAATTTTTATGTTTAGAGTAAATTTTATAATTTAAAAATGTGAATTAAAGAAGTTCTGATTAACGCATATATGTGGAATCTAGACAAGCGGTATAGTTGACTTTATTTGCAAAGCAGAAATAGAGACACAGACAAAGCAGAAATAGAGAACAAATGTATGGATACCAAAGGGGAAGGGGGTGGGGTGGGAGGAATTGGGAGATTGGGACTGACACATATACCCTATTGATGCTATGTATAAAATAGACAGCTGATGGGAACATACTGTATAGCGCAGGGAACTCTTTAATTCACTGTGGTGACCTAAATGGGAGGGAAACCCAAAAGGAAGGGGATATATGTATATGTATGGCTGATTCATTTTGCTGTGCAGTGGAAGCTAACACAACATTGTAAAGCAACTATACTCCAATAAAAATTAATTAATAAAAATAAATAAAGAAGTTCTGGTCTCGCAGGTATAGTTTACTAAAGAAAAACCTAACCTTACAAAGACCTAATCTTGAGGGATGTATACCTCCATGGACCAAAAAAACTGCAACTTTTACCAATTTGAGGTCAACTCGTTCCAGTTTGTTGAGAGCTTAGGCAGTCTGATTCTGTCACCTTCATACCATCTTCACACTGTCTACATTTGAAAGTTCATCGCTGCTCTGACTAGTTCAGGGCGACGGAGCTGGACTTGCATCCCTGGAATCCCTTCCTCCACGCTGATCAATACCCTCGGGTGACAGCTGACCAGCAAGTTACTGTCCACCTGGCTCATCTGTGTTCATGTAGCCCCCCGCATTCATGCCCAGGCTCTCACCCAGGACAATCAGACTCTCTGGAGGTGGGGTCTGGGCATGAGTATGCTTTAGAAGCTCCAGAGGTGCTTCCGATGTGCTGCTCGGGTTGGAGAATCTCTGCTGTGGCTCTGACTCTGTATATCCCTGAGCTAAGTTGTGTAATCACCCTGAGCATCAGTTACTCATCTAAAAAGTGGTGATGATATCGCACAAGGTTGTTTTAAGAATTAAATAAGAATGAATGTAAGTGCCTAGCACATGCCTGGTATATGGCAGTGATCAGAGTAGAAAGCATATCAGGAAACAAGATGAAGTTGTAGGACGTGATTGATTCACTCCGGTGGCCCCTATTTTTCTTGTTGGTGTCACACAGTGCACCTTCAATACCTCATCCCAGACTTATGTCTGGGAGTGGGTGGTTTTCTCTTTTGGGTCATTATGAAGGTGTGTGTTGCAGGTGTGTGATGAGAACAGGTTTATGTTTTACATTCAACAAGTTTAATGTTACTTTAAAATAAGTATTTACTTTTTTTTTTTTTAACCTATTCACTTTTAATAGGGCACAAAATTATACTTATATCACAATGTTTCCTTGACCAAATTTTAAAGACTTCTTTATTACAAATGAGGAAACAACCAGCTAAATCTAAGGGCAATTTAACTATTTTCAGTTTTCCCTGCCAGCTGACACCATGGTGAGCAGAGTCACACCACCTGGTCGGGGGGAGAGCAGGAACCCTAGTGTGCGGCAAGGTCAAAAACATCTTGATATTTCTAATATTTTTGTTTTTTATTTATAGACTACAAATAATGGCATTTGGGAAACATTTTATGTCCCAAATTATCTGTTCCTAATACTTTATACTTTTCTCCTAGGATGGGTGATCTTCGTTTATTTCTCCAGACAATGCAGGCGAAGTGATTATTTCTAGAACTCACCTCTTTAAATGCTCTCAATCGTTGGAGTGTTTTTTGGCGTTCTTGGTTTATCCATTCTTTTTTCTTTTGCTCCTCCTCTTTTTTCTGGTCTCTTTTCTGTATTTAAACAAACACATATTTGTAAACTTCTCAGAAGTCCTGAGAAAGAGGGGGACCGTCACCTGACATTATTGCCTCCTCCGGCCCCCACGTCTGCTCCCCATGCTGCAGGGCCAGACTGCGCTGTCCCCTCAGGATCAAGGCTGACAGGGCAGTGGAGCTCCACTTTGTACAAACTTAAGCCCACGTGTCATGTTATGCAAATATAAAACATTTTTCTTCAACCACTCACCCTCTGAACGCTATGATGCTGATGCAAATATTTTATGCTTTCTTCAGCCTGTTGCAATCTGAGTCGATGATTTTCTTTGCAGTGATCCTGGGGGAATAATATAATTTCATAGATCTGTTTTTTACCTGGTTATAAATTGAACGCCACATGGTTTTTAATATTACCATGGGCTATAGCATAAAAGGTTAAAAGAAAAAAGCACTGCATTTGGGCTGCAGTATAAGGCATTTATTAATAGGAGTTATGGTGTGGCTCGGTGCTTCTGCCTTCTCCTCGGTCACGTGATACAGGGCGATGGGCTCCTTACGGGAATCCCTCCTTCCCGGTAGGAGGGCCATGGCTGGGATTTAGTGCTTTGAGAGATGAAAAAGCAAATCCTCCAACCAAGTGGAAATGAGAGGACATACAGGCAGTCCCACATTCCTAAGTGGGATGTGTCCTAAGGACCTGTTTCAGTGCAATTATTTTAAACACATTTCCCCATAATGTTCTAAGTAATATCTCCAAATATACCTACATAACACATCCAACCTACAATACCTGAAAATTAAAAACTACATTTCAATTATGCTTAGCCTTTCTTACTATGTTACATTTTTTAATTTTTTAATTAATTAATTTATTTATTTATTTTTGGCTGTGTTGGGTCTTCGTCTCTGTGTGCAGGCCCTCTCCAGTTGTGGCAAGCGGGGGCCACCCTTCATTGCGGTGCGCGGGCCTCCCACCATCGCGGCCTCTCCCGCTGCGGAGCACAGGCTCCAGACGCGCAGGCTCAGTAGTTGTGGCTCACGGGCTTAGTCGCTCCACGGCATGTGGGATCCCCCCAGACCAGGGCTCGAACCCGCGTCCCCCGCATTGGCAGGCAGTTTCTCAACCACTGCGCCACCAGGGAAGCCCCTATGTTACTTTTTTATGTAATCATGGAGTGTTTAAAAATTAAGAAAAAAAATCACTCACCACATATAAGGACTGAAATGAGCTGAATATTATCTGACATTTTATAATCAACAATTCACAATAAAATTAATTTTAGCATTTATTATAGCTGATTAGAAGTTTCTACCTTTTGTGGTTTTTAAAATACCTGTATAAGTAATAGGCATTCAATAAATAGTTGCTGAAAGACTTAATTAAAATCTAAAGATGATGGCAAATGCTTAAATCCAAAAGGAAAAAGAATCTTTTTAAGAAAAACATTTTAAATGTATTTTAATTGTAGCCACTGATAGCTACATAAACACACACAAAATTTATCACTGATAAAAGCCTTATTTTCAGTACCTCTTTATCTTTCGTAAAAGAAGAAACCCCCAGAAGGGGTAAGAAAAGAAGGCTGCCCTGGGCGCTCCTACCTTTCTGTTCCTGAGACGGGCTCTTCTGGCACAGATCCTGCCCCGTTTAGATTCCAGCTGCTGGCACTGCCGGCTGAGTTCCTTCACCTCCAAATTCTTATCATCCTGCAGCCCCATTACACGATCCATGACTTTAAGTTCCTCTGGATTTTCACATGGATCGTAATAGATAACTTCATCCTGTTTATCTAGAAACATATTAATGATTTTTTAAAAACATGTCTTATTATTAAAAATAATGCATACTTTTTTAATGTAAAGTTAAATATCCTTGTAATTATGATTAACATTTATGTATATATATGTCTATGTGTACACACATACACACACACACAACTTATATAGCTACACATATCAATAAACAGAATTCTTAGAGAAACTTTTCCATGTGATGGAAATATAATTTTAATGGCAACACAGTATTCTCAAATTTAAGCACTCTCTGTTGTTAGAATGTTCCAATGTTCTATTATTATCAATTTCACTGTGATGAACATCTGAATATAAATCTTTGTGTACATTTTTTATTACTTCCTTAGCAGATGAATATTTAAGGCTCTTGATGACTCCTGTCAAATCACCCTCCTCCAGAAAGGCAACTTACATTCTACCAGCAGTATATCATTAAGGTGCCTTAATGATATTTAATCTTAATTACATATTGATTTTTTAAAAATACATGCTAACTGTAACAAATTCAAGCCCTACAGAAGTACACAAAATAAAAAGTGAAATTTTCCTCTTCCTTCACCAACTCTTTGGCATCTTATTCCTGGAGGAAAACATGAACAGTTTGGCATGCATCCTTCCAGATTAACTTTTTTCTAGTAGAAGTTTTTCCTAAATATGTAAAGTGCTTATAACGTGAAGCTACTGTAAAGTTTTTTGAATACCTAGGATTAAATTAAATGTTCAGGATCTATATGAAGAAAATAACTAAACTTGGAGGAACTTTAGGAAAAAAAAGACTTAAGTAAATGGAGAGACATACCATGTTCTTGGATGGGAAGATTCAAAATTGAAAAGACGACAATTCTCCCCAAATTATCTCTAATGTTAAGTGCAATCCCAATAAAAATTCCGAGTTTTTTGGGTTTTTTTGTTTTGAACTTGCCAAAATGATTCTAAAGTTCATCTGGAAGAATAAAGGAGTGAGAAAAGTCAGAAAATTTTTGGAAAAGTAGAGTAATGAGGGAAGTACTTGCTTTACCTGATACTAAAATGTACCTCCAAGGTACAATAATAGGAACAGCATGGTACTGGCACCAGAAGCCACTCACAAATCAGTGAAAGAAAATAACAATTCATAAATAGATCAAAACAAATATGATAATTCTGGATATGAGACAGGTAAAAGTCAAAGCAACAGGGCAAAATGTTTTTAAAAACCAGTGATTGGGACTGCTAACAATTTGGGGGAAAAAGTTAGATTCCTACCCCACATCAAAATAAATTTCACCTGGATTAAAGAGCCAAAGGTTTTTAAAAACAAAATCATAAGAATACTGAAACAAAACATAAGTAAATACTGATATAATTTTGGGATAAGGAGGTATAACACCAAAGCAGAAGACTGATAGAGGTGACTTCATAAAAATTAAATATTCCTACAAGGCAAGAAAAAGCAAATGACAGAGAAATTATTTGCAACTTATGACAGATAATAGAATAACATCTCTAATATAGAAAGGGAATGTTCCAAAGAAAAATGGGCAAAGGCCATGAATAGGCCGTGAATAAAATAAATACAAATGGCCAGTAAACATACAAAATTGTGTGTTCAACATCACTTGTGATTAAATAAATGAAAATTAGAAGATGCCATTTTTTGCTCTCAAGTAGGCGAGAATTTAAGGAATAAGTATGGGGAAACAGCTATTTTCATAATCAGCTGATGGGAGCATCATTTTGTACAACCTATCTAGAGGGCCATTATGTAGAATGAAATTTAGAAATTTAGAAAATAATAGAGGTACAGAAAAATGCATATCAAATGATTCTTGTAGTGTTTTTTTTTAACAAGTATGTGTCAAAATGTAAAATATGCATTGTCCTTGACCTGATTCCATCTTTAGAAATTTATTCCAAGGAAATAATCTGTCATATACACAAAGACATGTGTAAAGGAAGGTTCTTCACTACAATGTTGTTCACAACAGTGAAAAACTGGTAATCCCGGCATGTCTATACAATGGAATACTATGCAGCCATTAAAATTTTTGATGGTTTTATTACTTACTGAAATGGAAGAATGATTATTATGTATTAAGTGAAAAAGAGGTTACTGAACAGGATACATAGTTTTGGTTTAAGAAACTGAAAGATATTTATAAACATCAGCATACAAAAAAGGCTACAAAGCTATAGAGCCTAAGTATCTCTAAATGATTTAACTGGGGTAATAATATTTTCCCTTTGTTTTGCTGTGTGTTTACCAATGAATATATTATTTGAATAATAAAGTACTAAAGGGAAACTTTGTTAGAAAATTTCAGATATATTAGACAATATACAAGAAATAATTGATAATATGATCTGTATTTCCTTGAATGTGTAATTTAAACATATACATTTAAATATATATTTTACCTTTTATAAGTCTTTTAATAGAGTCCAACTGTGTAACAAGCAGTATTTCTTCATATTTTAATATCTCAAATTTAACCTCGTATAGTTCTAACTGAACTTCATAATATTGTATTTCTAATTCATCTACAACATTTATTTTTTTTTCTTGTTCTGGAAGATCTTCCATCTTGTTTTCATGAAAAAAATAAGAGCAAGTTAAAATAATTAGTACATTAAAGGCAAACTTTACAAGCATTCAAGTTATTTTCTATTCCTTGCTCAATATCAAATATAAAAAAAGCAAATAGAGAAGAAACACTTTTGCATTTCATTTAATGGGATAAAAATGCCTTCTTCAATGTTTGTCACAAATACTTTATCGCATCCCTGAAACATATGAAAACATTTAGGTTTTGAGAAAAATAAATGGCAATGAGGTATTTACAAATGTTTTCTGCTTTAAAGTCATACTGTTACAGGAAAAAAATTAAGTGACTACGCTTCTAGGATGAAGCACCTCTTTGATTATTCTAACACTGTGCTGAAAACAGCTTGATTGATTTTAAAGTACTGAGTACTTGATTGATTTTAAAGTACTACATCAGTACTGAGCTTGATGTTATCATCAAGTGAATCCTACAATATAATATTTCACAAACAGGGACTTCCCTGGTGGTGCAGTGGTTAAGAATCCGCCTGCCAGTGCAGGGGACACAGGTTCGATCCTGGTCCAGGAAGATCCCACATGCCGCGGAGCAACTAAGCCCATGCCCCACAGCTACTGAGCCTGTGCTCTAGAGCCCGTGAGCCACAACTACTGAGCCCACGTGCCTAGAGCCCGTGCTCCGCAACAAGAGAAGCCACTGCAATGAGAAGCCCGTGCACCACAAGGAAGAGTAGCTCCCGCTTGCCACCACTAGAAAAAGCCCGCGTGCACCAACGAAGACCCAACAAAGCCCAAAACAAACAAATATATATATATTTAAAAAAAATAATATTTCACAAACATTTTGACCAAAGGGAAACTTCATGGTCAACCTTCCACAGTCTGCAAATTCTTATCTACTGGAAGATGGTGTTGGAATAAGCGAAGAAAGGAAGCTCTTTCACAATGCCTGGAAAGAAAGATTCTACCTAAAATAAAAGTGTATTTTTAAAACAAAGTTTCACTTATCTTTGTCTCACCTTTCCCTGAATTTCAGCTCTTTTGTGATTTAAACACAACTCTTTGGCTCTCATGAGTTGCAGAGTCTCCCGAGCTAACATCAGCTTGAGTTTTTCTAACCTGGGAGTTGCTGTGGCCCAGGCAGCCTGACCAAATCTCTTCTCATCCTGTGCCATTTGTTTCTGCATTCCTGTTGTATTGTAATTAATAAAATAAAACATAATTACAACTCATTAAAAACAGAAAAATTTATCCTGAACTAATTCTTTGTTTATTGCCTCCCATGTTACCTGCAAAACATCCCTTTTAAAAGAAAAATTCTTGTATTTTAGTGACTTTTTATTGTCACAAAAATAATGCATGGTTATTGGTATAAAATTTTAGATAACTTCATTTAAAAAAAGAAAATAATAAATCATGAATCTCACTTACTTAAAGCAATTGCTTCTTACATTTTGGTGCATATACTTCTAGACTATTTCTATGTTTAGCTAGACAGACAGGAAGATATAGTTTGACCAAAACAAACAAACAAAAAACCCCCCACAGGATCATCATTCTGCTTTATATCTTTTTTATTTCACTTAATATATCAGGAAACTCTTCCTATTCATAAAAATAGTTATAGAGAATCATGCTTACTGCTACACGGCGTTCCATTTTATAAATGTACTATAGTTTAACAAACTAACAGACAATAAGTTGTTGCTATTTGGGGCTACTATCAACAATGATTTAAGATAAAAGTCCTTCACCCAGCCCACAAGATCATATGGTCTCATCCTTGCCTGTCTTGCTGGCATTCTCTCACACCACATTGTCCATTCAGGCATACCTCAGAGATAATGCAGGTTCAGTTCCAGACCACCACAATAAAGCGAATATCACAATAAAGTGAATCACATGAATTTTTTGGTTTCCCATTGCATATAAAAGTTATGTTTACACTGTACTGTGGTTTATTAAGTGTACGGTAGCATTATGTCTAAAAAAACAATGTATATTTTGAGGCAGGAGATAGATGGGCCCAGGCTAAACAGTTTCTCCCCTGTGGACAGAAACTCTGTAATAGGAGAAACTCCATAAAAGCAGCATAATGGGGACTTCCCTGGTGGTGCAGTGGTTAAGAATCCACCTGCCAATGCAGGGGACACGGGTTCGATCCCTGGTCCGGGAAGATCCCACATGCCATGGAGCAACTAAGCCCGTGCGCCACAACTACTAAGCCCACGTGCCACAACTACTGAAGCCCGCATGCCTACAGCCCATGCTCCGCAACAAGAGAAGCCACTGCAATGAGAAGCCCGTGCACCACAACTAAGAGTAGCCCCTGTTCGCCGCAACTAGAGAAAGCCCGTGCATAGCAACAAAGGCCCAACACAGCCAAAAAAAAAAAAAAAAAAGAGCAGGATGATGGAGGAGGCTGGGCCCTGCCCAAATAAGAGATAAAAGACCACATATTCCTCATTCTCAAAGTCAAGGAGGACTTCCTGACTACACATGTGCAGAAAGGCTCCTTGGAGGTCAAAAAGGGAGGGGGCGCCACCTCATAGTAAGTGATGTCAACCTACCCTAGGCCTCTAGAATCCATCTTGGCTAAGAGATGCGCACACACACAGGAGGATCCTGAGATATACCAAATACAGACTCAGAACCAGGCAAAGCAAGATGATTGGTCAAAGGAAACCCGGAAGAAATGCCCCGTAAAAGTGATTCAGACTACCATGAGGGTGCGACTCTCTCTGAGCCCACCCGTGTGTCTATCTACAGTCACTGTACTCTTTTTCCTCCTAATAAACACTTTTACTTGCTTCACTACTTTCTGTCTCTATGTGGAAATTCATTTCTACACAGCTGACAGGCCAGGGCCTTGTCACTGGCCACTGGTCCCTGGTGGTCTTGTGGCTAGGATTCAGCGTCCTCACTGCCACGGCCTGATCTCAATCTCTGGCCGGGGAACCGAAATCCTGCTTCAAGCTGCTGCAGGCTGAGGCCATCCGAGATCACATACATACCTTAATTTAAAAATACTTTATTACTAAAAAATGCTAACCACCATCTAAGCCTTCAGTGAGTTGTAATCTTTTTGGAATAATAACATCAAAGATCACTAATCACAGATCACCATAAAAAATATAATAATAATGAAAAAGTTTGAGATATTAGGAGAATTACCAAAACGTGACAGAGACATGAAGCGAGCAACTGCTGTTGGGAAAATAGCACTTGCTGTTTTACAACAGACTTGCTCAATGCAGGACTGTCACAGACCTTCAATCTGTACAAAACATAATACCTGTGAAGTGCAGTAAAGTGCAGTGCAATGAAATGAGCTATGACATGAGGTGTGCCTGTACTGTGCTCCAGCCCATGGCTTCCTCGTACTTGGCATACTTCCCAAGTTCCTCAGACTTGTCAAGCTCCCAAAAACCAGAGGGCCTTTGCAAATGCTACTCCTGCCTGGAACACTCTTCTCTCACTTTTTTGCTTTCTCCACTTGCATTTACCCTTCAGATATCAGGGCAAGTGCCACTTCTCAGAAGCCTTCATTGGCCACTCTGATTGGGCCTAATTTCTCTCTCCTAAGCTCTCAGAGCCCCATGTTTCTCTTCTTCATGTGGCTTGTTGCCACTGCCGTTTTCCATGTGTTTGAATGAATATATAATTGATATAATTAAGATTTCTCTCCCTTCACCTGACTGTACAGTGGCTGTTTATGCTTATCCTTATATTGAATCCCCAGTACCTAAAAAATACAGAACCTGGTGCTTAAGAGGCACTCAAATGTTTTCCGAATAAAATGAAAATTACATGTATCTTAGTACAGCATTTTAAATTATTACCTGCTAATGCGTCTACTGTTTTTTCAAAATAATTCACTGTAATATCTTGAATCGAGACTATAGCTTCTTCAGCCCGTCTGGTCCATTCTTGGGCTTCCTTCTGCAGGGCAACTATCCTTTTAGGACCCAGACCATCCTCATCCAAGGACTTCTATAGAAAGAAGGGAAAGTTGTATTAGTAAAAGAGAATAGTAATGTAGAGCCATTAGGAAATCGAAAGGAAATTGGTCACATGGATTATTTCAGCTACTTTTATTACTACTACATAGTCAATTAAATTTCATTCATTCATCAGTTCCTTACTGAGTATGAATAAGGCTCTAAGTGGTGCATCCTTTGGATGACAAAGGGATACTCTGGAGTATAAAGGAAAAAAAACCCTACTTTTACTTTGTATTACTCGAATAACTTTTCTAGAAGGGAATGCTGTCAAGTTATGTTTCTCTATTAATAATAATACACGATTGTTTGAATGAGATCTGTATTGTTAAGCACTCAGCAAAGAGCCTGGTACATGACACTCAAGTGTTAGCTGTTGCTGTGGTTTCTTTTAGGGACATGGCAGGAAGCTTTTCAATAGTGTGATTCTTTTCTGAAGGGCAAAAGTAATACAATAACCTAAAACATGAATGATTGTGACATATACTATGTCATCTAGTATCTAATTCTTCTACCAAGCATGATTTAGTGACATAAGAAATATACCCAGGTTAGCCATCAGGGAAATGTAAATTAAAACCACAATGAGATACCACTTCACATCTACTAGGATGGCTATAATCAAAAAGACAGACAATAACAAGTGTTGGCGATGATGTGGTCAAATCGGAACTCTCATTTACTGCCGGTAGGAGTGTAAAATGGTGCATTTATGGAAAACAGTCTGGCAGTTCTTCAAAAGGTTAAACAGAGGTACTGTAGGGTCCAGCATATCCATATATCCAAGAAAAATGAATACATATGTCCACATAGAAACCTGTACACAAATATTCATAGCAACATTATTCATAATAGCCCCAAAGTGGAAAGTTCCAAATGTCCATCAATCACTAAGTGGATATGTAAATGTGCTATGTGCATATAATGAACATTATTTGGCAATGAAAAAAATGAAGTTCTAATACACACTACAACATGGATGGAACTGGAAAACCTGATGCTACATGAAAGGAGCCAGACACAAATCATTCCATACGATATGAAATGTCAAGAAAAGGGAGATCTAGAGGCAGAAAGCAGATGGGTGGTTGCCTGGAGTTGGGGGGGAATGGGGAATGCGTATGGGGTTTCTTTTCAGGGAGATGAAAATGTTCTGGAATTAGACAGTGCTGGTGGTTGCAAAACTGAATATACTAAAAACCACTGAATTGTACACTTTAAATAGGTGAATTATATGGTCTGTGAATTATATCCCAGTACAGCTGTTATTTAGAGAAAGAAAAAATATACACAGGAAGTAAGACAATCCAAGTAATAGATTTGCAAAATAAGGAACAGAACAACTTTCTCCACAGGTTAGGCTGGCATGAATTTCATCTAAACATGGTACCACTTTTACGGTAGCCCGGCAGTGGCCATGAGTGCATGTGTGGAAGGATGGCCCAGTGCAGGGGGCAGAGATCAAGAGATCTCTCTGTTGTCTTCTGATTCCAGCTGGTTTAGAACCAGAGAAAGCTATTGAACCTCCCCACCCGCCTTGGTTCCAGATTCATTTATAACACTGGAATGATAATGCTTATTCTAACTAGTGTTCCATGGCTCAATGAAATAAGAGCAGTGACAGCATTTACTAAAGTTTAATTTACTGAATTACAATCCAGGGCCTTGCTATTTAAATTTTCATCCTATTTCTCATAAGTCTGCATGTGTCCTTAGAGGCTGAAAATAAGCTAAAGTAAATAAGCAACACATCAAAAACACGTCATCACTTCCCTGGTGGCACAGTGGTTAAGAATCCACCTGCCAAGTGCAGGGGACACAGGTTCGATCCCTGGTCCAGGAAGATCCCACATGCCGCGGAGCAACTAAGCCCATGTGCCACAACTACTGAGCCCATGCGCCACAGCTACTGAAGCCCGCGTGCCTAGAGCCGGTGCTCCGCAACAAGAGGAGCCATTGCAATGAGAAGCCCACACACCACAACGAAGAGTAGCCCCTGCTTGCTGCAACTACAGAAAGCCTGCGTGCAGCAATGAAGACCCAACACAGCCAAAAAATTAAAATTAAAATTTAAAACAAAAGTCATCAGCAAAGAAAGTGTGTAACCCTTGAAAATATGCAGAAATCTTAATGTATTAAGACGACCGATGTAAAATGTCTTCAACTGAAATCAATTTAAAAAATAACAAATTCGATATATCTACAGTATATCTAAATATAGGGTAAACCCAAAGTGGAAACACAGATTGAATCTTAAATGCGACTGAAGAAATAGTATACGATAAAGAATAAATCTCATAAAGTAAAAATATAAAGAAAACGTACCAAAATAGCAAGCTTACATGAAGTTGCAAGTTCTCGCATATCCCTGAATGGCTGCAGTAAATACTGGAAGAACAGGGTTGCCGCAGTAACTAATTCCTGGTATGCTTCATCTTCCTCTCGATACACTTTCATTAATGCTACCATGGTGTTGGCTTTTTCATGCCCTTGAAGCACCTAGAAGGCAAAATGTAAATAAAGCTCACGTATGGACAGTATTTATAAGATCATACCAAACCAACAAAGCTAAAGAAACCTGAATGTTCTAAACTTTAATGCATCAATTTAAAATACTGATTAAACATGAAAATGCTATTGTTCTCCAACCAAAATGCCCAGTAAGAATGGTTAAATAAATCATGGTATATCCACAGTAGACTATTATTACTATAATCAATCATTCAGCACTGTGCTTTTGAAGACTGTTTAGTAACTGGGGACTTTTATAATAATAAATGGGAGGTGGAGGAGGACGCAGAGTTGAAAATTTTATCTCAACTATGTTTTCTCTAAGTACTCAGAGAAAAGGACCTGAAAAAGGCATCAAATAGGGTGTAGACTGAGGATATTTTTCATCACTTTTCCGACCATAAAGGTTTTGTGAGGATGTACTCCTTTTTTAAAAGCTCATAAGGACACAGAAATGCCTCCAAGTACTTCTCCAGCTTGTCAACTCTCTTAATTCCCCCAGGTTAATATTGCCACCAAACCCCCAGCAGACTCATTTAGCATCACAAATGTGGCTCTAGCCTCTGCAGAGCGCTTCTTCTGAGGCAGGATAGAAAATAAACTGAGCATTTATAATCTAGATAAACTCATTTGGTAAGAAATTACCTTACCCCCCAGGAGAAGAGAAATAAAATCAAGTAATAGTATAGACTTTTTTTTTCCCAGTCAATATCCTTAAATTCTTCTATTTCCTTCCCTCCACTTAAGGATAAAGTGATCTATGTTCAGCTGACATTTTATCCAGGTGATAATACTAGGATTAAAAAAAAGTTTCCCTGAAAAATATTAAAACACATGAAAAAGTAAACTTAAGACAACTGATACTCTTCAGTCTTATTGCTTAGACTATTCAGAATTCAAAACATTCAGCTTCACTTTACATATACTAGCAATCTTGGCAACTGGTCTAATTCTAGAATCAGTTGCTTTCCTGTTCTAAATATGAGCTGAGTATTAAGATGATCACATACACTTCCATGGATGCACTGTATTTTGTATTTAAGCCCTCCCCCGCCCACCTGTTCCACGTAAACAGGTGAACCACACAAGTGTCAATAGCTAGCCTAACAGTATGAACTATACTAGTGCCATAATACCTCTGAATGAACTTCAAATTGGGTAAAGTATAACTTTTACAATAGTAACATATATGTCAGTTTAAGGAAAAACCACTTCTGTCAGAAACCGGGTGTCTAAAAAATAAAAGTGTCTGATTCAAAATGATAAAGTTGGGCTTCCCTGGTGGCGCAGTGGTTAAGAATCTGCCTGCCAATGCAGCGGACACAGGTTCGAGCCCTGGTCCTGGAAGATCCCACATGCCACGGAGCAACTAAGCCCGTGTGCCACAACTACTGAGCCTGCGCTCTAGAGGCAGTGAGTCGCAACTCCTGAAGCCTGGGCGCTTAGAGCCTGTGCTCTGCAACAAGAGAAGCCACTGCAATGAGAGGCCCTCGCACCGCAGCGGAAGAGCAGCCCCGGCTCGCGGTAACTAGAGAAAGCCCGCGTGCAGCAACAAAGACCCAACGCAGTCAAAAATAAATTGAAAAAAGATAAAGTTGACTGACCTGAAACTGCCCTGTGGTTTCCTCACATTATAAAGTGAAATTGACCCATGAGAAGTGGGTGTATAAAAAGCTCATTCTATATTTAGCTTGAGAGGATAAAATTAAGATTTTGAAATGTACCTGGATTGTTCTCTTACACCTCCCCTTCCTCAAATGAAGGCAGAGAAAAATCACTCAGATTAAGTACGGCGTATAATGAGAAAGGGCAAGCAAGAGGCATGTCGGGGTGTGGGATAGAGCACTAAATCTAGACTCAGGAGAGTCAGCTGGTTGTGGATATATGAGCCATATTTTTCTCTTAAACCCTTTTGTGCATTTGTTAATCCCCTTCAGTTCTGTAAGCTTACCACTCAAAAAATGAATTGTTCCATCTCTCTAATTACCTCTTTCAAGCTTAAAATTGCACTCATGTTGCTGCTGTTCCACACTGATGAAGACAGCTCACATCCTGTCGGCTGTCCACTTGACCGAGTCTTTATCACCTAAGAAACCTGTGTCCTAGAAGCACCTTCATCCTCTAAAACATTTTGTCTCCATTATCGGTCTTCCCTCATACACATAACCTGTCACTGTTTACCTTCAGTCTGTGTTGTCATTTCCTACACGGATGGGATATTTCTAGTTTTGCTTTCAGTATTCTCTGGCACTTCCTGTCACAACAGCCAGCTCCACCAGCATCTTCAGGGGAAAGGTTTAAGGGCCTACCCTGGGTCCTAACTGCGATTAAACTTTGATTTAACTTAGTCCTCTCGCTATAGGCCCCGCGGGGCTTCCCCGGAATTCCCCTCGCTGCTCCCCGACAGGTGAAGAGCACCTGCGAGGCTGCGCGGCCCTTCCGCGCATCACGCTGTTAACCTGCTCCTTCCCCGCGCTGGTCTGCAGAAGGACCCCCCTCTTGCACTCGTCCCACCCTGGAAAAGGGCCCGAGGCTGAACCGAGAGGGAGAAGGACCGGGCGACGGCCCGGCGGGCGCGTACCTGGCGCAGCCGCGCCCCCGCCTCGTCCCGCCGCGCGCGCAGGGCCCGCTCCCGGAACTCGCGCGGGCTCTCGCAGTCGGCCGCGCAGCCCTCGGCAGGGAAGAGCGCGTCGCGCACCGCGGCGCCGCCGCAGCCGTCGGCCGCCTGGCCCAGGTAGCGCTCCAGCTGCCCGCACAGCTCCTGCAGCGCCGCCTCGCCGGGGTCCGTGCGCGCCGGCCATACCAGCGTCCACAGCCCGAGCCCCAGGCCCCAGGCCCCGCCGCCGCCCGTGTCCAGCTCCGGCGGCAGCCGCGGGAAGCAGCGCTCCAGCGGCGGCCACAGCGCCGCCAGCTGCTGGTGCGCGCCGCGGAGCCCGGCGGCCGAGAGCAGGCCTGCCCAGCTGGGCGGGGGCGCGGCGGCCTCGGACACGGGCTCGGACACCAGCTCGGGCCCGGGCTGGCTCCCCTCGCGCCGCTGCCGCTGCGCCGTGCGGTCGTGACAAGTCACAGCGAACTTGCCCTCCACGTCGTTCCAGGCCACGAGGAAGCGCAGCTGGTGCCGCTCGGGGTCGGCGAAGAGGTCCTCGCGGACCGGTACCCAGCCCTCCAAGCTGTCGGGTTGCTCGTCCTCCATGACCGCCGGCGGTCAGCGCCCGGAGGGCTCGGCTCGCCGGAGCCTGGTCTCCCTGCACCCCCAGCCACTGGACGGTCCGGGCCGCGTCATTTTTCGCTGAACTGAAATCGGCGTCAGCACCCCCGCTGCCACCACCCTCGGCACTTTTGATTGGCTGCCCACGGCCTGGGAGGTGTCCAGCACGCTTCCGGGATTGGTTGGGTGATAGAAGGGAGGGTTCGCGACAACCAATGAAAAGGTCAGAAGGTCGCCGCTCCGAATCAATCAATGTCTCAACCTCATCTGGAGCCGGGAATGATCACTCTTGCCTCACCTTTTCCACCTGTGTACACACTGACGTTAAAAAAAATATTTGTTAAATGAACGAGTTATTGTCTTAGCCTCCTACACTAAACTGTGAACCTCTTGAGAACGCAAACCCAGCTAGCTGACTTGGTCTTCTATTACCGGGGCCCTAGTGAATACATGGTTCCTGTGCTCAAGAATGGTGAGATCAAACATTAAATTAAACTTAATAATTATTTGTTGAGGGCCTCTAAGCGCCAAGCACTGGGTAGAAGCTTATTGGTATCAATTCAACAAGCTTTTATGGAATGTATGCTGTGTGCCTGTTTTGGGAGGCTGGGCGCGGAGGGGGCATACAAAAAACGTACAGTCCCTCCGTCTTCAAAGCATCCCAGCTCCCAACCAACATGTTTAAATACAATCTGTGTTCTAACACGTCATTTTGGAGATAAGGAAACTGAGACCCAGAAAAGAAACGTTTCTTAAGATACACAGACACGGGGCTTCCCTGGTGGCGCAGTGGTTGAGAATCTGCCTGCCAATGCAGGGGACACGGGTTCGAGCCCTGGTCTGGGAGGATCCCACATGCCGCGGAGCAACTAGGCCCGTGAGCCACAGCTACTGAGCCTGCGCGTCTGGAGCCTGTGCTCCGCAACAAGAGAGGCCGCGATAGTGAGAGGCCCGCGCACCGCGATGAAGAGTGGCCCCCACTTGCCGCAACTAGGGAAAGCCCTCGCACAGAAACGAAGACCCAACACAGCCATAAATAAATAAATAAATAATTAAAAAAAAAAAAGTAACGTAGTGAATGGGGCCAGAATCAGAATTATCTGGGGTTTAAAAAAAAAAAAAAAGAAGATACACAGACACTTAGGCAATTCAGACACTTCAGACCACCTGGCTATTGAAGACCTGTTTACGGAGATCAGGAGATGTAGTTAGCAGATAGGGATAGAGTGTGGGTTGGAGCTGAACCTGTTCATACAACAGGGTATAAGACAGCACTGGGCTCTACCCAGGAAATGTACAGTGTAGACTGAGAAATACAGTACATGTCAGCTCCCATCCTGTGAGAGCACTGCTAGAGGGGTAGTGGGGTTGGAGGACCGAGGGGGAGGAGCGAGAAGCCCAGGGAGCGGGGAAGGAGCCCTTCATCAAAACACGGTTTGTGAGGGCTTGATTCAGGAACTAGTGAAAGGGCTTTTGAAGTTTTTGAGCTGGGAACGCCAGGAATCAGATTTGTACTTGCTATTATGCCCAGGGTAAAACAACAACAACCCCCCTGGCTCCCCCCCAAAAGAAAAAAAACAGGGCCAGGCTAAAGCTTTGGTTAGGGGCATCTCCACCCCCCCCCCAAGATAATCCCAAGGCATCTAGTAGCCTCTATGGAATGTAGCTTGAAGGTCTAAAGGTGCCTCTATCTGAAGGTCCCTCCCTTTAATGTCGAGGAGAGGTGGGGCTATGGGTTCTTGGATTCCCAATAGCTACACCCAGTCCTCTTGGAGAGATAACCTTCTAGCTGAAGTGATTTATTTTTCCTCAAACTATTTTTTAATATATCATTTTATCTAATATGATTTCTTATAATTCTTTAATAGTTTATTTTAATACCTTTGAATATTCTTTACAGTATGTCTTTACTGGTTTTGTTTTATAATCTTATCATTTCTATTAGTCTTTCTAAATTATTTGCTTTTTCAAAATGAAACTAGCAGGCTTTCTAATTATAAAAGAAATTTTTATTTCTTGTGAAAGGGGAATAAATGTATATATTCTTAGAAAAAATATGGAAAAGTATACGCCAAACCTAATAATTGTTGTTACCAGGATACATGACTGGTTTACATTCACTTTATGGTTCTTTTGTAGTATTTGCTTTTTTCTAAGCCAAGTATTATATATTATTTTACAATAAAAAATAATTTTAAAAAGTAATAAAAAGTATATATAATTATTATAAAATGGACATATCAAAGATATAAAGATATAAGTAAAATAACTCAAAAAAGATAAACCCTGCTTTCATTTTGTGTGTGTGTGTGTATATATATATATATATAATTATACTGTAATAATATTTTGCATACTCTTTCTACTTACAAATATATTGTGGACATTTTCCACATTAAAAAAATAGGCATTGGGCTTCCCTGGTGGCGCAGTGGTTGAGAATCCGCCTGCCAATACAGGGGGCATGGGTTCGAGCCCTGGGCTGGGAAGATCCCACATGCTGCGGATCTTAGTTGCACAGCAACTAAGCCTGTGCGCCACAACTACTGAGCCTGCGCTCTAGAACCCCGGAGCCACAATTACTGAAGCCTGCGTGCCACAACTACTGAAGCCCACGCGTCTAGAGCCCATGCTCTGCAACAAGAGAAGCCACCGCAATGAGAAGCCCGCGTACCACAACAAAGAGTAGCCCCTGCTCACCACAACTGGAGAAAGCCCGCGCACAGCGACGAAGACCCAATGCAGCCAAAAATAAATTAATTAATTAATTTAAAAAATAAGTATCTACATCATTATTTTTAATACTTGCCAAAACTGAGCTGACAGTATTGTGATTTATTTAAAGAATTCTGTATTGGTAGGAATAGATTAATTTCAATTTTCTGCCAATATAGATAATGCTGTGGTGAACATTCTTGTACATATATCTTTGCATAATTTATTCTTTCAAATTGTTTGCTTTTGATATTTTATTTGGCTTCCAGTATGTTTATTGTATAGATACCTGGCAGTAACAGTATTTTAAAAATGAAATTTTGATTAAAGTTTCAAAAAGCAATAGATGTAAAATTCTGAGATCAAATCACCACATGCAGACTTTTAAAGGAAATGGTCCAGAACCCAATTCATGCCCTCCACCAGTGGAAGAAAATAAAAAGAGATCAGAGTGAAGAAAAGAGGGTGTTTGAGAGGGAGACTGGTGGAGCGATTTTTCTGGAGAGAGCTATTGTTGGACTGGGGGGGAGAGTTGGAAGCCCCACCCTCTATCCCCAAGCCCAGTGTGGGGTCTTCAAAGGGACCCTTCAGGTAGCTCGCTGTATTTCCTGCAAGTGGGCCAATGGTGGCCTGAGGAGAAAGGATTGGCTGCTTTGGTGGCAGAGCCAGGGGGAGTGGCTGCATTGGAATTGTCTGCACCCCAGAGTTTGCCAGGACCAAGGATGGAGCCTACATCCCAATATCCAGATGTGGGCCAGCAGGACAACAGAGCCAGCAAGGAGTCACCTAGATCCTGCCTGAGAGAACCAGCTGCAAGGGTGAGGAGACCTCATTTGAGAAATCTCGGAAGTGGCCCACCAGGGCCTGGAGGAGGAGTGCAAGGGACCCCCTGGAATAGAGGGGTTCTCAGCCTGGTCGTGGGAACTCCAGGGGAAAGGGCTCATCATGGTAAACCCCAGAGATATACAAAAGCTCAGAGAGACAGAGAGTGCTCTAAGCATCTGCCTGCCCCAGAGAGCCAGAAGCTAGCCCACCCTCTGTGGCATCAACTCAGATAGGAGCTGTCTTATCACCTTAGCGCCTCCTGCCCCTGGCAAACAAAACAGCAGCTCAGGGAGGAGGTGTGGGAACAAGAGGCCGACCTCATCCCCTCCTTTCCCAGGGCAGACTTCCAGCTACAGAGGCCTCAGCTGGGGAGGGGAGAAGATTTTGATGCTGGCTAAACTAAGTTTGACTTTGTTTTTAATTCATTCATTAATTAATTAACTTATTTTCGGCTGCGTTGGGTCTTCGTTGCTGTGCGTGCGCGCTTTCTCTAGTTGCGGCGAAGGGGGGCAACTCTTTGTTGCGGTGCGCGGGCTTCTCATTGCGGTGGCTTCTCTTGTTGCGGAGCACAGGGTCTAGGCGCGCGGGCTTCAGTAGTTGTGGTGCACGGGCCCAGTTGCTCCGCAGCATGTGGGATCTTCCTGGACCAGGGCTGGAACCCGTGTCCCCTGCATTGGCAGGCGTATTCTTAACCGCTGCACCACCAGGGAAGTCCCCTAAGTTTGATTTTTTAATTAACGTATTGGACTGTACATTCCCTTACTGAATGGAGACTATGCCTTCAAGTGACCCCAGGACTCTGTGTTACCTAAGAGGGAGCAGGAAGTCATGGGTGTGCTGGATTTTTATCCAGAGAGGGGAATAAATGAGTAAATGTTCAAGGAATAGTGGGAGAAAAAAAATTAAGTTGCATTTGATTACCTTCAGAGTTGTGCTTATTCAAAAGACTCTGGGAAAAGCCCCTCAGGCCAGGTGGAAGGTGCACAGCCTGGGGACTCTCAGAAGTCCTCCTTCTCTGCGTGGCCTGCAGCCACCCTCCTGCCCTTGCTGTGACAGCCCCCAGCCCTCTATTCATGACCATACATCAGGCCCTCGGTGGAGCCACCGGACTCCAATCCCCACAGTAAATGAAGTAACTCAGGGGACAGCATGTAACCTCTCCTGGTGACACTTGAGCAGTCAGCAGTGGGCAGGTCTATATTTGGGCTTTCACTCATGAAAGGCCTGTTGCTATTTGCAGCCGGAGCCAGCTCATGTTACCCTTGCCTTTGCTGCCCCACTTGTAGAACCCTGGGCTAAAACAGGCAGGGGTAGCCCGCGGGGCACACAGAGGTCACCGGGAGGGAAAGCCTGCTGAACGTGGATGCAGTTTTCTAGCAGTTATCCAGAGCCTCCGGGTTAAAAGAAGAATTTATGGATCCTTAAATTAACAGGCAAGTTTTTGGATAGGCATTCTTCGAATGCAAATTGTATGTTAGAAGCTCAGTAACTTAGTACCAGAGTGTCAATGCAGTATCTTTCCTTTAGGTGGGAAGAGATATCATCTTAAATTACAGATGTGTACATTGCAATAAAGAGTGTGAACATTTCCTGTGCCTTCTTGGAGCAAGGATTCAAGAATGTGGTGTTGGTACAGGACGTGAAAGCCTCAGATGCACATAGAGAGAGGCTGGTGATTCTTGCAGTGTGTCTTTAGGGTATTTTTAGTGCAGGGGTCCATTTGTTAGAACAGTTTGGAACCCTAAATGTTGATACCATTTGGCTATGGTATCGGGCTGATAAATACCTTTTATTTTAATCTGCGTGTGCATGCTGACAAATGATAATTTTATGCTTTGATTCAAATACTGAAAAACAGCTTTGTAATCATTTTTCATTTGTTATGCATACCCCCTCCTCCTATAGAAAGTTTTCAGGTGTGGGCTGTGCTGATTTGAACCATCTTGCAAAACTATACAGCTAATACTTTAAAGCAAGTTTCTTTAGCTGTGGCTCAGAAATTGCCAGGGGCTATATTGGTGAGCTTCTAAAATTGTAAGCAAAATTATGTTTGTGCCCTTATGGGCTCACTTTTGGGGAGAGAATTCACAGCTTTCAGTAGATTCTCAGGGATATCCATGACCCGTAAAAGGTTAAAAAACTTTTTTGGGGGGTGACTTTTCTAATTAAAGCACAGGAACACACCTCCCATATAAGACTTAGGCAAAAGTCTTTTTTTTTTAAAACTATGGATCAACTGCATAGAGTAGAATCTACCCAGCTAATATATTCGTTAGACTGTGATTTATTACTGTATTTCTCTAAGCCTTGGCTTTACATTTATAAAATGACAATTTATTGTTAATATTCCTTTCTCCCCCAATTGTGAACATTTTGTTAAGACATGGAAAGAGTCTGGATGTTGAGGGGAAAAGGGAGTGTCAACTGTGGGGTATGTTGCAATACTCCTCCTTTGCTACCCAGGTCCCAGACCAGTTTGTGTTGGTTTATTCACAGGGAAAATGCTGGCGTGGAAGAATTTGTTCTTATTAGCATCTGTGCTCAGTGGTTTCCAGTCTTGTTGCCTGTTTAACGCTTTGATTTAGTGTTTCACATTCCAGCAACAGGCTGAAAGAGTTTCTCAGGATGATTTACTGCTAACACAGAATTCTGGTTTTCTCCCTTTTGGAAGCACATGGAAATGTGAGTGTTATTTTTAGCTGGGCTGCTCCTCAGCCCATAGGTGGTATGGTTTTGTGGGAAAATTGGTCCAGATGCAACTCTTTACCTGCCTGTGTTGAGTCCAGCACTCAGAACGGCGCTGGATACTGAGGAGCCCCAGATCAATCCTTGTTAAATGACATCGGCCACAGTAAGCCATTTTTCCTCACAGGGACTCAGTTTTGACATCGTAAAGTCAGGAAATTGAGTTATATGCTTTCCAAGGGACCCTCCATCCTTAGAATTCACATCTCTGCCCAGGTCCCTTGGAAACTCTTGCTGTAAGAAGGGGTGATCTCATAGCCAGTGCCCGTGTCTGGATGTGAGGCTGCTCTGCTTTGGTGCCTTCTCGCATTTTCAGCTGTCTTCAAGGGACAGAATGATCCCACTGTGGCCACAGGTGATTCTACACTGCTCTGGTCGCTGTGAGTTTTCCCTTTCTGGCCCCAGCCCTCCCCCTCCATGAGTGACCAGGTGGGAGACTTCTAACCTAGCCCAGGTGGGAGACGCTGAGGTCCTAGTAATAATAGCAGTAATAGTAACAGTAACAACAATAACAGCAGCTAACGTTTATTGAAGACTTACTTTGAGCCATGTACTGTGCTGAGCATTGTACACACGTGTTATTTCCTCTGAATGCCAACTTTATGAGGTAGAAACTATTAATAAACTCATTTCACGGACTCATGAAAGTAAGGCCTAGAGAGAGGATTTTCCCAGGGTTACACTGCTAGGAAGTAGCAGAGACAATGCAAACACAGGACTTTCTGAATCCAGAGCAAAGTGACCTCAAGGAGAGGTAAGGGGAGGGGGTAGAGGGATGTTACCTGGAGATTGAGGAGACAGAACCAGAATCAGAGTTAACTGGACATTAGTTAGATTTCGGGATGTCAAGGATGAGCTCCCGGTCTCTGATTTGGGTGCTGACGGGAGTGGGTTACTAATGGATATTAGGAACGCAGTGGTCCTCGTGAGGCTGTGACAGGCATGGGCCATGGTGGATGGGCGGGGAGCTCTCAGCAGGAAGAACAGCCTGAGCCAGGGCCTTGTGTGGGACTTACATGAAAGGATACTGAGGGAGGTCAGAAGGAACAGCAATGTCCACTGGAGAAGGCCAGGCTGTGTGGGGAGGTAGAGCTAGGATATGAGGGGTGGGGGATAACTTCCCTGATACCCAGGGGAGTTGGGACTTGCCAGCAGTGGAGCCCTCAGAATGCAGGACGTGTAGACTTTCCACGTCCTCCTGAGCGAAGCAGCATGATGCTGTGCTTACACTGGGCAGGGACTCTCCTGAGGAGAGCCATGGGACGTACAGCCAGTGGACCATAGACACAAAATGGTTTCAAGGAGGATTCCTGCCTACAAGGTGACACTCAGGTGTGATACTGGAGCCACAGAGGGAAACTGTGTGATTTTGGCCCATGTGACCAGAGCCTGTGCTTTAAGAGGGGGAGGTATCCTGGGGTCCCAGGACAGAGGGAAGTGGTGTCTCTGAGAAGCTGTGCACCAGCCCAGATGGGTCAATCACTTATTCACTTGTCTGGGGCCTCTTTTCCACCAGGAATCATGTCTCGTTCATTGGACCCCCAGCACCCAGCAGTCCTGTTCTCTCTCTTTTTTAAAAAAAAGATTTATTTTATTATTTATTTAATTTATTTTTGGCTGCATCAGCTCTTAGGTGCGGCACACAGGATCTTTGTTGAGGCATGCAGGATCTTTTCTCTCTCTAGTTGTGGCACGCGGGCTCCAGAGCATGTGGGCTCTGTAGTTTGCTGCATGCGGGCTCTCTAGTTGAGGCGAGCAAGCTCAGTAGTTGTGGAGTGAGGGCTTAGTTGCTCCACGGCATGTGGGATCTTGGTTCCCTGACCAGGGATCGAACCCGCATCCCCTGCATTGGAAGGTGGATTCTTTACCATTGGACCACCAGGGAAGTTCCATTCCTGTTCTCTTGAATCCACCTGAATCCACACCCCTCCAGGCCCATGAATAGTCAGGGCCGGTGTCAAGGATGATGCCCAGCGCCACAGCCTCTGAACATGGTGGGGGTCACCTGTGATCTCTGTGTGGGTACAGACTCCCAGGTCACTCCGTGTTGCCCCACAGCGTGCTGGGGCAGGACTTCTGAGACTCTGGCCTGACAAGGTGGGGCCTGTAACACCCCTGGAGCAGAGAGAGCAGCCAGGAGCCAGGAGTGAATACAGGAGAAGTGCTCCTAAGCTCAGAAGACCTGCTGCTGCTGCAGGCCTGTAAGAAGCCCCTGGAAGCATGACCCTCTCATCCTCTCAGCTTCTATTTCCAGATCTAATTGCCCTCCACCTCATTCCCCTCCCCTGCCCCTATGATGCCGTGCCAGAGCTCAAAGCAAATGTTCGTGGTGAGACACTACTTCTATGCAATGGGGTTCTTCTTCCCCCACCCCCAGCTTTATTGAGATATAGTTGGCATATAACTTTAAGTAAGATTAAGGTGTACATGTGATGATGTGATGCACATATTTATTGCAAAATGATTATCACAATAAGGTTAGTTACAGCCTCCATCACCTCACATAATTACCTTTCTTTTATGTGTGTGGTGAGAACGTTTAAGATCTACTCTCTTAATAAACACATGGGACCTGATGAAACTTAAAAGCTTTTGCACAGCAAAGGAAACCATAAACAAGATGAAAAGACAACCCTCAGAATGGGAGAAAATATTTGCAAATGAAGCAACTGACAAAGGATTAATCTCCAAAATTTACAAGCAGCTCATGCAGCTCAATATCAAAAAAACAAACAACCCAATCCAAAAATGGGCAGAAGACCTAAATAGACATTTCTCCAAAGAAGATATACAGATTGACAGCAAACACATGAAAGGATGCTCAACATCACTAATCAATAGAGAAATGCAAATCAAAACTACAATGAGGTATCACCTCACACCAGTCAGAATGGCCATCATCAAAAAATCTACAAACAATAAACGCTGGAGAGGTTGTGGAGAAAAGGGAACCCTCTTGCACTGTTGGTGGGAATGTAAATTGATACAGCCACTATGGAGAACAGTATGGAGGTTCCTTAAAAAACTAAAAATAGAACTACCATACGACCCAGCAATCTCACTACTGGGCGTATACCCTGAGAAAACCATAATTCAAAAAGAGTCATGTACCACAATGTTCACTGCAGCTCTATTGACAATAGTCAGGACATGGAAGCAACCTAAGTGTCCATCGACAGATGAATGGATAAAGAAGATGTGGCACATATATACAATGGAATATTACTCAGCCATAAAAAGAAATGAAATGGAGTTATTTGTAGTGAGGTGGATGGACCTAGAGTCTGTCATACAGAGGGAAGTAAGTCAGAAAGAGAAAAACAAATACCGTATGCTAACACATATATATGGAATTAAAAAAAAAAGTTCTGAAGAACCTAGGGGCAGGACAAGAATAAAGACACAGATGTAGAGAATGGACTTGAGGACACAGGGAGGGGGAAGGGTAAGCTGGGACGAAGTGAGAGAGTGGCATGGACATATATCCACTACCCAATGTAAAACAGATATCTAGTGGGAAGCAGCCACATAGCACAGGGAGATCAGCTCGGTGCTTTGTGACCACCTACAGGGGTGGGATAGGGAGGGTGGGAGGGAGACGCAAGAGGGAGGAGATATGGGGATATATATATATGTATAGCAGATTCACTTTGTTATAAAGCAGAAACTAATACACCATTGTAAAACAATTATACTCCAATAAAGATGTTTAAAAAAAAAAAAAAGATCTACTCTCTTAGCAACTTTCGAGGATATAGTACAGTATTGTTAACTATAGTTACCATGCTGTATATTAGATCCCCAGAACTTATTCATCGTATAACTGGAAGTTTGTATCCTTTGGCCAATATCTCCCCATTCCCCCCACCGCCCAGATCCTGGCAACCACCAGTTTACTTTCTGTATCTATGAGTTCAGCTTTTTCAGTTTCCACACATAAGTGAGTTCATACGGTATTTGTCTTTCTCTGTCTGATTCATCTCACTTAGCATAGTGCCCTCAAAGTTCATCTATGTTGTTGGAAATGGCAGGATTGCCTTCTTTTTACGGCTGAATAATATTCCATTGCGTGTGTGTGTGTGTGTGTGTGTGTGTGTGTGTATTTCTTTACACGTTCATCCATTGATGGACATATCTTGACTATTGTGACTAAAGCTGCAATGAACATAGGAGTACAGATATCTCTTCAAGATAATGATTTCATTTCCTTCAGATATGTACCCAGAAGTGGGATTGCTGGATCATATGATAGTTCTATTTTTAATTTTTTGAGGAACCTCCATACTGTTTTCCATAGTGGCTGCACCAATGTACATTTAGACCAACAGTGAACAAGAGTTCCCCTTTCCACATCCTTATCCACACTTATCTCTTGTCTTTTTTATAATAGCCATGCTAACAGGTGTGAGATGATAGTTTTTGATTTGATTTGCATTTCCCAAATGATTAGTGATGTTGAGCATCTTTCTATGCACCTGTTGGCCATCTCAATCTCTTCTTTAGAAAAAAGAAGTCTATTCAGGTCCTCTGCCCATTTTAAAATCAGATTATTGGGGGTTTTTGCTATTGGGTTGTATGAGTTCCTTATATATTTTGGAGATTAATATCATATAGATAGGTTGCAAATAGGTTACCTTTTCATTTTATTGATTGTTTCTTTTGTTGTGCAAAAGCTTTTTAGTTTGGTGTAGTCCTGCTTGTTTATTTTTGCTTTTGTTGCTTGTGCTTTTGGTGTTATATGGAGTTTTCCCCTATGTTTTCTTCTAGGACTTTTACGGTTTCAGTTCTTACATTTAAGTCTTTAATCCATTTTGAGTTAATTTTGATGAGTGGCGTAAGATAGAGGTCCAAGATCATTCTTTTGCATGTGATTATCCAGTTTTCCCAGCACTATCTATTGAAGAGACTATCCTTTCCCACAATGGAGTAATTCTGATTAGTTACACAATCAGACACACAGGAGAGTAGAGACAGTATTCAGAGCCCCTTCGGACAGTAGGCTCTGATTGATCAATAAAGGATGTGGGGGCCTAGGATGGATCATAATCGGGGAGAAGGCAAAGTGGTGCTTCCACAGTTGTACCGCCCCTTTGGCCTTGGGAACCATTTAAGGGAGACCTTGGCTAAAGTAAGGGCAATGTACATGCTACCCAGGAAGAATTAAGGGTGCTTTGGGTCTGTTGTGTGTATTTGTGTGTTGTGTGTATTTGTGTGTATGTGTGTGTGTGTATAGAGGGGCTTCTTGGTCTAGCTCAGTATTAGTTTGTTTTTTTTGGATACAGACTCATAGTAAGGAGATGTGTCCTACTTCACTTGAAGCATCCCTAAAACAGGCTATGTTGGTGAGGATATTCCAGGACCGCCCAGCCAGGGTCTAATGGTGAGCAGGGTTCTTACCCGAAAGAACATCCAGGCTCTAGCCATCGTCATAAGTCCTGGATGCTGGGGGTAGGGGGCAAAGCACTAGTCCCAGAGCCTCTTGCTTTGTGATGCTGCCTCTGGGAGCAACCTTCATTCCTCCCTTCCCTCCTCCCAGGAAGTGGCCAGGTGTCCATGGACCTAGTGGTGGTCCAGGACACAGTGGAGCTAGTATCTTGTGCATCAGTCCTGCATCACCATCATACTCGGCCTCAGCAGACATGGCTGAAGCGATGTTTACCATTCTCTTCCATAGGAAGAGTTTGGGGGCATTAGAGAATGGGACTGAAGTTTTTCGGAACCCCAAGTGTGATGTGCCCGTCTTGGGGTTTCAGGAGTAAAGTTTCCTTATGGAGATCCAGACCCCAGAAACCAGTTTCAAGCAGGATGGGGTTAGGATAGCATCGTCTTTGTCCCCTAATAGCTGCTGGAAGTCTGCCTCTCTGTGTGGTGGTAATGGGGGAAATGGAAAAACAGCATCCTGTGGGAACTTCAGAGTGAAGGAGGGAAGAGATAAGATCCATGGGAGCTCAGCAGGGCCAGGTCCGTGTAGTCACTTGGCCACTGTCCCTGCCATGGTCAGAGAAAGCCATTCAGTTCTTGCGTTTTTGTCTTGTCATTGGCAAGAGCCAGGATGAGCCCACTGAGGGATGTGTGAGGGGCTTCCAAGGAGGGTCATGGCCATGATTAAATTGGGGGAGTGATATTTGGTGCAGAGCCCCAGAAGAAGAGATACGGCCGGGGACTCCTCCAAGTTAACGGCAGTGCAGGTCTCCACCACTGGGATCCAGAACCTCCTATTCTTGGGTTAAGCCTTCCTAAAATGGAGCCAGGTGTGGGACTGGTCAGTCCTCTGCTCTCCTCATCACCGCCCTTAGCCTTTCCTTGTGGCTCACAGGACAGAACTCGGAGTGCCTGGGGGCAGGCAGCAAGAGGAGCCTGGCTGGCTGTCTCCAGGAGTGAGGACGGAGGTCTGGGCCAACAGGGCAAAGTGTCGTTTCTGACCAGCCTTGGATGCACGGCCAAGTTCTTTTCCCTAAGGGCATGGGTAGAAAAGCTGAGTCTCTGCAGGCAGAGGCTGAGAAACAAGGATGAAACTGAAGGCCTATAGCAGGAATGTCCAAGGAGGGGACTGGGACCCAGAGAATCAGTTCAGGACTTCACAGACACTAAAGGCCAGTGTGCAGAGAGGCTGAAGAAAGTGGGCTCTCTGGACGTCTACCAAGGCAACGGGGTCTCCAGACATCTTCTAGAGTGGTCTATAGAGATGGTCACAGGTGTGTGGCTTGAGAGGGTGGATATCACACCGCACATCAAAGTAGAAAGAAGAGAACGTGACAGGCAACAACACCTGGGGGTGTCAAGTTTGAGGTGACGGGCTGTTCAGGAAGGCAGCTGCAGGACTTCCCTGACGGTCCAGTGGTTCAGGCTCCACGCTTCCAATACAGGGGGTGTAGGCTCGATCCCGGGTAGGGGACTAAGATCCCACATGCTGCACGCCGACCAACCCCCCCAAAAAAAGGAAGACAGCTGCTCCTCTAGAGCTCTGCCTCCACCTGGGGGGAGATGAGGGCCAGAGACAAGGGTTTGGAGCCATTTTCAGAGAAGGGGACGTGGAAGCTGTGAGCGTGGCTGAGATCACCCAGAGCAGGTGGAGAGTGAGAGGAGGAACTAGATGGAAGCCTGGGGAATATCAGCGTGTGAGGAGCAGCTGAGGGAGGGAGTCAGCAAAGATTCCAGCAGGCAGTGGCCTGGGAGGAGATCACAGCTGAGCCAGGGGAGAAGGGAGGGCAAATAGGATTGAATGACACAGAGCAGTCAAGAGAGCTCAGGGCAGTGTCCATGGATTTCACAATTAGGCTGTCAGAAAATGTTATATTGAAAAGGCAATCAGGACTATCATGGCGGTACAGTAGTTAAGACTCCACGCTTCCAGTGCAGGGGGCACAGGTTTGATCCCTGGTCGGGGAAATAAGATACATGCTGCACGGCATGGCCTAAATAAATAAATAAATAAAGCCCAGAACTTAGAAATAAATTAATTAATTAAAAGCAATCAAAAGTGGAAATAATGGAAAGAAAAATGAATGGCATTTTTTTTATTATATAGCTTTAGAATGGTTATTGAAAGGACAGTCTGTCAGCGAAGGTCACAAAGTCCCTCATTGCAGAAAGATAAGCAAAGTCGTTAGGGGCAGCCACTGAACCTGACTTCTGTGCACAACTGCAGAGCGAGTAGTTAGACAAACAACTGGCTGCTGGCTTTGACCCCAGAAATGGAAATTAAGAGAAGCTGTTTGGATCATAAAAGTTATGGCTAGGGAGAAAAAGTGCTGAACTGTAGCTTTAAAAATGTTTTTGCTGGGCTTCCCTGGTGGCACAGTGGTTAAGAATCCGCCTGCCAATGCAGGGGACACAGGTTCGATCCCTGGTCCGGGAAGATCCCACATGCCGCGGAGCAACTAAGCCCGTGGGCCACAACTACTAGAGCCTACGCAACTAGAGCCCATGCTCTGCAACAAGAGAAGCCACCACAGTGAGAAGCCCGCGAACCACAACGAAGAGTAGCCCCCGCTCTCTGCAACTAGAGAAAGACCGCAAGCAGCAACGAAGACCCAATGCAGCCAAAAATAAATAAATAAATAATTTTAAAATTTTATTTTATTGAAGTATAATTGATTTACAATGTTGTGTTAATGTCTACTGTACAGCAAAATGGTTCGTTATACATATATATTCTTTTTCATATTCATTTCCATTATGGTTTTTTTATAACATCTTTATTGGAGTATAATTGCTTTACAATGGTGTGTTTCTGCTTTATAACAAAGTGAATCAGATTCCTTTTAAAAAGAAGTTTTTTCTTTTGTTCTTTTCCTCAAAACCTTATTGCATATGTGTTATGTTGGAAGAATTTAGTAATATTAATGTTTGACCAAATATCTAGATATGGTGACTCAGCCAAGTTGACACATAAAATCACCCATCACAATGGACAATGGATTTAAATAGACATTTCTCCAAAGAAGATATACAAATGGCAGTATATGCATGAAAAATGCCCTACATGATTAGGCATCTGGGAAATGCAGATCAAAACCACAATGAGATACTACTTTATGTCTACTAGAATGGCGTAATCCAAAAGATAGACAAAACAAGTATTGATGAGGACATGGAGAAACTGAAACCCTCATACACTGGTGATAAGAATGCAAAAACGGTGCAGCCACTTTGGACAAGACTTTGGCAGTTTCTCAAAAGGTTAATCATAGAGTTACCATATTACCCAGCAATTCCACTCCTCAGAATATACCCAAGAGAAATGAAAACATATGTCCACACAAAAACTTGTACATGGATGTTAAGAGCAGCATTTTTCATAATAGCCAAAAAAGTGGAAACAACCCATGTATCCATCAATTGATGAATGGATAAACAAAATATGGTATATTCCTACAATGGAATACTATTCAGGTATTAAAAGAATATGTTCTACAACATGGATGAACCTGGAAAACATTAAACTCAATGAAAAAAGCCAGATACCAAAATCACATATTATAGGATTCCATTTATATGAAATGTCCAGAACAGGCAAATGCTGGAGACAAAAAGTAGATTACTAGTTATCAGGGGCTGAAGGAGTAGGTAATGGGGAGTGACTGCTGGTTATGGGGTTTCGTTTGGGGTGATGAAAGTGTTCTGGAATTAGTGGTGATGGATGCACAACTCTGTAAGTATACTAAAAATACTAAATTATAAACTTCAAAAGGGTGAACTCTATGGTAACTTAATTATGTCTTAATAAAGCTATTATTTTATAAAGTGTAAATGATTGCAAAAGATATCCTTTGTGGCATATTATAAATATTCACATATTCAAATAAAACTATTTTATAGCCTTTTTAAATTTATTCAGTGGAGTCTTAAATGCTATAGCAATTTGATATCCTTCCTCAACTATCTTTAAAAATGCAAGACCTCTTCTAAAACATTAGAAATTTTACATTGTTCTTTTTCCTCCTGAGCTAGTATTTCCATTTCACTTCTCAGAAGAATTTTGTCCTAATGTATTATTTCTCTATGCTTAGGAAGTCTTTTATTGATCATCTGTGATATTTCTCTACAAAAAAAATACACATCTATGACCTGAGATTTACATTTTTTTCCTTATTTTCCTAGAATTATAAGTCTCTAAATAGCAACCTCTTTTTTCTTCTGGATTAATTTATCAATACAACTTTTAGTTGTATGTAAGCAAAATAACATAATACATTACACATTTTGACAAATAATTATTAAACAAAAAAAAGTAAAATGGAAATGCATTTCTTGATGAAGCAGATGGGGCTTTTTCCTTTTTTTTTTTAAGTTAATTTGTGTATCCGTGGATGAAAATGGTATATTCTAAAATGCAACAGGAATTAGTGTCAATTGTCTTTCTATTTTTCATATTGTAGATGTAAGCACTGAGCAGACTTGCTCACCTACAGAAGTAGATGGAAAAGGAAACTGCTTTTTTATAGCAATGCCACTCAGTTCTTTGAAATCTTTCTGAAATGCATGCCAAAAATTACGTAGTAATATATCACGAAAAATCACTTTTAATCATGCATCAGCTGACACTTGATTAGATCGTCCTTCAATTTTGTTGAAAGCAAAGAACTGGAAACCACTCAGCTTAACAAAAAAATTTCTTACCCATTCGATAATGTCATTCACTCTCTCAACATTGATACCAATATTTCAAATTGTCCCTTCATTTAGCCCACTGGAGGTTTTAAAATTCCAAAGCAATGAAATCTTACAGTGTAATGTAATATTCAGGATGAGTGAGAGGTATAGTTTTACTTTTCTAATAAAAAGAAGGGCTATTGGGTGGCGCAGTGGTTAAGAAGCCGCCTGCCAATGCAAGGGACACGGGTTCCAGCCCTGGTCCAGGAAGATCCCACATGCCGCAGGGCAACTGAGCCTGTGCGCCACAACTACTGAGCCTGCGCTCTAGAGCCCGTGAGCCACAACTACTGAAGCCCGCGTGCCTCGAGCCCGTGCTCCGCAACAAGAGAAGCCACTGCAATGAGAAGCCTGCGCACCGCAATGAAGAGTAGCCCTCGCTCGCTGCAACTAGAGAAAGCGTGTGTGCAGCAACGAAGACCCAACGCAGCCAAAAATAACTAAATTTAAAAAATTATTAAAAAAAAAAAAAAGAAGGGCTATTGTGAAAAGATAACCAGCAGGAAGCCTCGACTGCTGGCTTATTTCCAGGCAGAGCAGCTCTGGGAAAGATTAAATGTTATGCTGGACATCTGGAAACTGATACTCTTAAAACTATCCATGTCCGTGTAACCCCTGGAAAGTTTTTATGTACAGATGCCATAGTCTGAAGATCAATAGTTTAACTGCTACCCTTTGGAGAAGCCCAAATGTGGGGAAAAAAAAAAAAAAAGGAGGGAGAGAATGGTATCAAGAGGGAAAAAAGGTTATTTTAGGCTGGGACAGTGTATTGGTTGTCTATTGCTGCATAACAATTTATTCCAAAATTTAGTAGCTTAAAACAATAAACATTTATTGTCTTGCATGGTTTCTGAGGGTCAAGAATCTGAGAGCAGCTCATCTGAATGATTCTGGCTGAGGGTCTCTCATGAGGCCTGGTGACCACTTTCTGCTGGTCCTCCTTATGCCTGCATAATGCTTCCAACTCTCTTTGCTCACCTGCTTGACAACCTGGCTCACCTGTGCCTTCACGATATAATAAAAAAAAAATCGATAATAAGTGTTGATAGGGATGTGGAGAAGTCAGAGCCTTCATACAATGCTGGTAGGAATGTAAAATGGTACAGCCGCTTTGGAAAACAGTTTGGCAATTCCTCAGAACGTTAAACAGAGTTACCGTTTGACCCAGCAATCCCACTCCTAGGTATATATCCAAGGGAGATGAAAACATATATGCACACAAAAACTTGTACACAAATATTTTAGCAGCATTATTTATAATAACCAAAAGGTGAAATCAACCCAAATGAAATGGGAAACAGTGCAAATCACCTGATGAATAAACAAAATATGATATATCCATACAGTAGAATATTATTCAGCCCTAAGAAGAAATGAAGTACTGACATATGCTACAACCTGGATGGACCCTGAAAACATTACGCTAAGAAAGAAGCTGGTCACAAAAGACCACATATCATACAATTCCATTTATATGAAATGTCCAAATAGGAAAATCAGTAGAGACAGAAAATAGATTCGTGGTTGCTTAGGGCTAGTGGAAATGAGGGAGTGTGGGTGGTGATAGCTAACGGATGCAGAGTTTCTTTTTGAGGTAATGAAAATGGTCTAAAATTGACTGTGGTGATCATTGCTCATTTTTGTGACTATACTAAAAAACCATTGATTTATACACTTTAAACAGGTGAGTTGTATGTTATGTGAGTTATGTATCAGTTGAACTATTACCAAAAAATAATATAACATAATGGCAGTTCTGTGCCGAGAAGCAAGCAAGGACTTTATAGTCCAACAGACAGTGTTCATCAAGGTCCTCCAAGAAGCAGGCACCAGATGAGATTAGATATACAATAATTTGATTAGGGGAAACTCTTGTATGAGATAAAAACGGGAGGAAGATGGGAAAGGCTGAGAGAGCTGTCAGACCATGATGCAAGTCTGACCCCGAGTGAAGGAGAGAAGGAAGGAGGGTTTTGAGGAATCATCCTAACCTGCCATGTCCTCTAAGAAAGGTTTGGCAAGACTGTCAAGGAGTCCTCCAGCCAAGATTTGCCTCCAGAGTAGTTTTGTGTCAATCAGAAATGGATCTGCCTTAGTGTCCCTGCTACACTTTGTCATTGGATGGAAGACGCCCACAGGAAGCATGTTCTCCGTGCAAATGTGACGATGGCTTTCAGAGTGTAGCCAAAGCCCCTGGTCAACTGGATATCTGTGGCCTCTATAGTTGGATATCTGCAAGGCACAGTCTTATGGCCGCCACACACACTAAGGTTCAAATCCCAGTTCAACAACTAACTAGCCATTGACCTTGCATAAGATACCCTCTCGGAGCCACTGTTTCCTCATCTGTAAAATGAGGATAACAGTAGTGCCTACCACATAGAAGAATGTATATAAACTGCCTAGCACAGGGACTTCCCTGGTGGTCCAGGGGTTAAATGCATGGGGTGCAGGTGCGAACCCTGGTCTGGGAACTAAGATCCCACATGCTGAGTGGCCAAAAAAAAAAAAAAAAAAAGCTAAAAAATAAAATAAAGTAAAATAAACTGCCTATCACAGAAAAAGCACACAGTAAGTGCTCAATATGTGGTAGCTACTACTAATATTGTATTTACTGCTACTATTATTATTTCTTTCTAGATTTTGTGTACCTCCATTAAAATAGTGGACCTCATAGTCTATACATAGAGTACTCTGTTTATTTTACTTAGTATCATATAGTAAGTCTTTTTCCAAGCTATCATTTGCTCTCCCTAGTATTTTAAAGGCTACATTATATTCTACAGGGTGTACATATCCTACTTTACTTAACCATTCTCCTAATCATTAGGGTTTTACAATTTTTTTTGGCTATTATAAAAAAAGGTTTTGGTGGACATTTTTATATAGAAATAATTTTTTCCGCTGTATTTGAGATTTTTTCCTTAGGGTCCTGGAAGAGGACTGTTAGGTTAAAGAGTGTGAACATTTTTAAGGCTCTTGATCCATGCTGTCACACTTGTTTTCCAGAAAGGTGGGGCCATGCATCTTCTAACCAACAACATGTAAGAGTACTCACTTCACTGGACCCTTACCCAGCCTTGGGTATCAAAAGGCAAAATGGCATCGACTTATTTGTTCTCTGTTACTCATAAGGACGAACTATTTTCCAAATGTTTTTGTACAAGTAATATTATATGCAAAAGAAATTATTTTGTAAATTCTCATTGCTCAGTAACCTACTGAGATTTTTTTTTTTTCAAGTATCACAATGTTTATTGATAGATACAAGTATATAAAATCAGGGCATGAACATGAGATTTTTCTTTTCAATTAATTCATATAATTTGTTTAATAATAATTGCCTGAAACACTTCCTATTATTTTGCCTTTTGAGATTTTTAGGTTTTTTCAATGTATAGAGGTCATTTGTTAGTCAAATCAATTTATGTTTGTTTTTCTTTTTTCATAATTTCTCCTGTCTCTTTTAAGCTTAGGAAGCCCATCCTCCTGTAGAAAGCAAACCTTTCTTTACAGATTGTTTAAAGTGAAACTACAACTGAGCTGCTCAGATGATTTTTTTTTTTTTAATTGTGAATAAGTTGAGCCCAATCTAATGACCATCTACTGCAACGACCTTCTCATAAATAGGGTTTTGTGTTCTAGGATCCAGGGTATCCACTAAGAACTGTCCAGGAAGAATCCTGCTTGTGCAGAAGTGCTGCCCAGAGCTACAATGGAGGGGGAGGCGGGGGAGGCACCAGGGCTGGGCAGGCCCGCTGCTGCCAAGGACTTCCACTTTCATCACACAGATCTGTACGACTCTGAAGACAGACTGCAGATCTTCCCAGAAGAAGACACTCAGATGAGAAGAGAAGTAGTTCAAGCCGAAACGACCAATGAGCCAAGAGAGCCCATGAAAGGGAAGGCTCAGAGAGACCTTGGAGAGGAAGTGGATGAACTTGTCCATCTGTATGGACTTGAAGATGATCACGAATTAGGGGATGAGTTTATTGACGAAAGCATGCCCAGAATAGAGGTTTCAGAATATCCTCCTTATATGATGATGGGGAGAGAGCCACTGAGGGAGCAGAGAGACTGGAGACTTAGTGGTGAGGCTGCTAAGGCTGAAGACCTGGGCTTCGGGGCATGGGGCTCGGCAGGCCAGTGCCAGGACTTGCGGGAAGCCTATAGGTACACCCACGGCCATGCCAGTGAGGAGTATGAGTGCTACGTTATCCCAGAGGAGGAGGACGAGGAAGAAGCTACCGATGTCTTCTGTGTCACTTGCAAAACTCCAATAAGAGCATCGGAGAAGGTTTTTGATGAGCACAAGGAGCACGAGGTGACCCCGCTCCGTAAAGCACTGGAAAGTGCCAAGGTAAATAGATTGCCTCAGTTCTCCTTTCTCTTGATATTGCATTTGAATCTCAAGTATGTAGGCAGGGAATAAATCTAAAATGCCTTCTACAAAAGAGAGAGAGAGAGAAAACATAGCATTAATGTCTTCTTGGGATCCTTTGTTTGATAGGATGAAATTCACAAAAACATGTACAAATTGGAAAAGCAGATTATTGAGATGGAAAATTTTGCAAGTCACTTGGAGGAGGTTTTCATCACTGTGGAGGTAAGAGCACGCTTGATGACCCAGTCAGATACTCATTGCTTCCATCAGCTGTGTCTGGTATGAGTTAGGGAATCTGTTTTCTTGGAACATATGGTGTCAGTACTGCTCCTCTTCCCTCACCCCTCTTTCTGCCCTCCTGTAGCACAGTGGGCACATACCTGTGGAACTGATTACCTGGCAGCATTCCCTACTGAACTATTAGCTCTCATGGGCTGGGTCTTCGGTGTCTTTATAGCTCTGGTCCTACGACAAGGTAGGACTCTTTCATGGGCCAGCCTGATAAGGCATTGCAAGACACCCATCCTGTCATTGATAAGTGTTCTTTTCCTCGGCTGTTACCTATTTCTCACAAAATCAATAAGTTTCTGTGCCTGTCGCCAAACATGTCATGGTCCCCTGGGTGTGCCTAGTAGGTGTGAAGTCTACTGCTGTGATGCCAGCATGCAACCTAGCCATCCAGATGAGGTAGCCCAGAAATAAGGACCAGAGGACTTCCGTGACCCCTCTCTTCATGTGGATGTTCTCATTCTATTAATGCAGCCTCAGATTGTATCAACAGGAGCAACTCATATGAATGAACTAAGCCCTGGGCCCCCTTCCCGTGAAGCTAGACTTTCCTCCCCACCCCCAATCTTAAAAGGGAGGGCAGCTATTCCACTAATTCCCTATGGAAGGCACAGAGAAGGGACAAGAAGCCCTTCCACATCTAAGCATAGGGTGGTGGGTGGTAGGAGGGCAAGTATACAACAGCCAGGACAGAACTCCCTACCCTCTGTACTGCCAGCTCACTCTCAGATCAGAGCAGCTTCACCCTCAGTGAGGACTCTAAGCTCTTCCTTTTACACTCAACACTGGTGGGGGTCACCTACTGCTTTTCCCTCTCTTTCACCATTCTGAGCAAGTCTTAGAATGTGTACACAGTAGGTGCTCAGTAAATACTCCCTGAATGATTGATAAGAGCCTCTTCTTTGGAAATGTCTCTGTTATCTAATAAGGATGGTATAAATCAGAACTCACAGAGCTCTCCTGGGCTTCCAATCTAATTTAGGGGGACCAGGATTTGATATGCTTTAATTAATGTTTCTCATCCACTGCATTCCAGGATTAAGTACTGGCACAACCCTCTCTCTTCCTTCCTGCCTTTCCTCATCTATTAGGCAGCACCACCCGGCTTATTCCCCTTCCCCTGCATCTTTTTCTTAGTTGATATGAGAATCTGTGTGATCCTGATGTTTGTATAATCCAAGCATCAGGGAGTGGAAGTGAGTGTCACAAGATGTTGAGAGCTCAGGAGGGAAAGACAGGTGGGATTCTCCCAGGGCAGACATCTCCATGTTAAGGTCCAAAGTTCCAGTGGCAGGCTGACTCATCACTGGCAATCTTCCTGGTCCATTGTCATGGTGATGGGAGGTGGCTATAACAGAAGTGGGTGGGGTATGGGGAAGAGGATTGCAAAATGCGGCCAGCAGAGAAAGCAGTAATTCTTGTTAAGATTATTGCTGGGGTTCTAGATACTCCTGGTCCTAGATATCCTTTTGTCCACCTCAGCACCCTGGCAAGCGATGTTAAGACAACAGGGAGGGACTAAAACATCTCTGGATAGATACATTTTCATGCCCCAAATAACTCTGTAGTCAACATACATGCAGTGAAATGATGGCTGAGATCAACTATTTCTTGCAGGAGAATTTTGGAAGACAAGAAAAAAACTTTGAGTCACATTACAATGAGATCTTGGAAACACTTGCTCAAAAATATGAAGAAAAAATACAAGCTCTAGGGGAGAAAAAAAAAGAGAAGCTGGAAGCCTTGTATGGACAGCTGGTCAGCTGTGGAGAAAATCTTGAAACCTGCAAAGAACTGATGGAAACAATAGAGGAGATGTGTCATGAAGAGAAAGTTGATTTCATTAAGGTCAGTAATGAAGTGAAATGAAATAATGAACTGAAATGACAATTATGATTAGAGTAGGTTAGATTGTCCCCTCTCTGCCTGGAGATGTTGGAACCAACTTTCACGGTCAGCATCCATTTGATTCCACTGGATGTATCACCATGATGATACATCCTTAGTCTCTCTGCACAGCTTCGCCATGAGTGGCTGAGCAGGCTCATACACAGCTGACCCTTCCCGCCACCATTGCTCAGCTAACACCAGAGTCTTTGTTCCTCTGTCCTGGTTACCCAAAGATTTGTGCCCTCATCGTGAAGTGGGGCAAAAACGGTGCTCTGAGGGGACTTCACCGGTGGTCCAGTGGTTAAGACTCCACCTTCCAATGCAGGGGGTACGGGCTCGATCCCTGGTTGGGGAACTAAGATCCCACATGCCGCAGCCAAAAATTAAAACAAACAAAAAACAGTGCTCTGAGACTTTTGTGGCCATCTCAGACAGCCTCCTGGAGGTCTGGGGAGAAAGATCTCTAGGCTAAAAAGGCACCTCCTGTTTCCCAGTTACAAGTGCAGCCATTATACATCTCACTTCATAAGCTCAGACATGCAAAAAAAAAAAAAAAGAAAAATCCATCTCTTGATACCCTTGAAATCCACTTCAATTTGACCCCAAGTCCCCATGTAGCCAGACTGTGGGAATTTCAAGCTCAGAGATGGGGTCTCCTTTCTTTACAAAGTCCCACAGGAATATGGGGCAGCAGTGGGGTCCAGGATGTGAGGGAGGGGCCCTCAGCCTCCAGAGCTTCCTAGTTACCAAATACGGCCTTTACATTGGCCACGCCACAGTGGTCCTTCCAAGCCCAACAGCGCCTCCTTCCTGCCGTACTTGGGGTGGCGAGGGAGCTGTGACCCAAGCTGGACAGCAGGTGGGCAGGCACCATCAGAGCCCTCAGTACTACTCAGACCTTTTGAACCAATGGTTCCTCAATATCACTGTAGCTCAGTGACATAATCCAGAATGTAGAGAAAGTGATATATATGAAGACATCGTCTCTGTTATTTATGACGGTGAGAAATTGGAAACAACCAAAATGTCCAACAGTAGAGTGAACGATGGAGTTCCTATTCAATGAACTGTTACACAGTCTTTCAAATTGATGATCCAGAAGACCATTTGTAACCTGGAAAGTGCTCACATAATGTTAATGGGAAGAAACTATACAGGTGTCATAAGAGTCATTTTTGTTAGGGCATGGGACATGGCTGATTTTTCTCTTTTACTCATTTCCGAGTTTTAACATATGTTTATATTATTATATTGTTTGAAAAAGAAATTTATTTCCAAATTCAATTCAATATTTTTTCTCTCCTTTTTAGGACGCTGTGGCTATGGCTGACAGGTAATACTTTTGTTCTGACATGTATTTTCTTTTTCGGTTTACCTCTAGATATCCAACTAGATATCAGTTCCACTTGGTTATATGCTCCCAGTTTCAGCTTTTGTGTCTGCCCCTACGAGTAAATAGCACTGGCTTTGGAAGGACAGTATGGGATCACAAGGACCCTCTAGTACCAAATCTTAGAATCTCAGAGCTGGAAGGGAGCATATGATGAGGCCTAGCCTGCAAGCCCAGGGTCAGATTTCCTCTCTGAGCCCCTCCTTTCACCAGGAGGAACAGAGATCATCCCCAGCATCCCCCAGCTGGGCCAGGACCCAGACTGTGTGCTGCGGAAAGCATGCACGTTATAGAGTCAGACTGGAGTTTAAATCCTGCTACCCCCATGACCTTGGGCAAGTCCAACCAGTCTAGGACCCACCTTCCTTACCTACAAACAGGGATAGCTTTATGGGAATAAAATCAGACAATGTCTGTAAAGCAACACGAACACTGAAGCTCAATAATATAAGGGTTAAGAGCATGAGTTTTGGCAAAAGACAGACATGGTTACAAATTGTGCCTCTGCTACTTACAAACCCTGTGATGGCCAGGAGCAGGCGCAGAAGACCCAGAGCCCCGGTCCATGGTCATCGACTTGAGGGCACTTGACCATGTGGAGAGGGAGCCCCAGAGAGGCTGTATGTCTTTGGGGCCTGGGGTGATGTGGGGTGGGAACTCCCAGGTCAGCATCGGAGGATCTTCCAGAAGGTGTGGATCAGGGGCTCGTAGGTGGACATCCTCCCACCCCCTACCCTCTGACATGACCCCACCCCTTCTCCTCTCCTCAAAGGCGTAAACCAACTCGCCCATCCCCGTGGGTGACCTCGTAGGTCAGTCACTGAAGCGATGCCAGAAGGCAGCCCGCAGCATGTTAAAATAAGGAAATAAAAGTTCAGCCAAGAAGCCCTCATTGCTTATCACTAGTGACCCCCGAGGAGAATGCCCCTCCATTCTCGTTAGTGCGTCTTTTTATACCCACAGACTCAGAAAATTCCTGAAAACAAAAACAGATGTGGAAATCTCGGCGCAGCCTGAATTTGAAGACCAGACCTTGGACTTCTCTGATGTGGAGGAGCTTATGGGCTCCATTAACACCATCCCAGGTGCGTATCTCACTTGTGTGCATACTTCACACTGGTTTCCCTGAGCTTTGAGTTAGAAACTTTGATGGCTAAAAAAAAAATCATAAAAATTTAGAAACAGGCATTTTCCCCCCACCAGCTGCATGAGCTTCATGTTTTTGTCCTTATGGCTTGTAAGGGTGAAAACAGAGGCTGACCTTCCTGGGGTAAATACCCACCCTCACTCTCCAGGGTGCCAACATCTGGTCCCAGAAAGCCTAATTTACTCCAAGCAAGTATCCCAAATTTTATTTCCTCGACTGTTGTATTTATGTTCCTCCCAGTTGGCTGTTTTTAGCATAGGGTTAAGAGATGGGCTTTGGAATCCTATGGAGCTGATGAGAATCCCAGCCCTGCTACTTCCCAGCTGTGTGACCCTGGACAACTTATCTAACCTCTCTGAGCCTTGGTTTCCTTGTCTGTAAAATGGACATAATCATGACTCATGGGGACATGGTGGGAAATAAATAAGGTAATGTATGTACAGCACATCACATGGTGCCAGGTAGCTCTTAAAAATCTTATTGTGATAACTTATTTTTAAGAATACTACAATTTAGCTTTTATTGATTGCTCACATTTCCTTTCTCACCAACACCCAGCAACATTCTGAACAATGTTTTGTATATCATTTTGGGTTTTTCCTTTATACAGATTTTTTAAAAATAAAAATGGAATTATTCTGTTTTGTAATCTGTTTTTTTTTAGCAAAACAATTGTGATGAATATTTTCTCACACTGATAAAGTCTTCTACAACATCACTCTGATGGCTATATACCTTAATCTGTTTACTTAATCCTCAACTGTTTGATGCCGAGACGTTTCTAGGTTTTTCACCATTATAAACCATACTGCAATGAATGTCCTTAATTATAAATCTTGGAGGCCATTCTTAGACTCACTGGGTCAAGGGGAGATTTCACTGAGCTATGAAGTCCTTTGGATGGTCTAGGGATGGTGTTGCCCAAGTAATCAGGCCCAGTCTTTTGGAAGGAAAGGCACTATCGCCCAAGTCAGCACTTGAGAAACATGGAGATTTTTCATCACCCTCCTGCGTCCAGGTCCCATGTAGACCATCACCCTCCTGCTTCCACCTGGAGCCATCCCTCTTCTTACTGCATCCCCTAACAGGGCTGTTCTCTGCAGGGTATAGAAGGGCATCTTCTGTGCATCCTGAACTCCATCATGTGGAGATACATGTTCTTTCTCTTCTCACCTTTGTCATGTTAGGGTCTTCCAGCCCCTAACCAGCAAGGAAAGGCTGAGTTCATTCCTTTAAGTCTTACCTGGACTGAACAATTTCAGAATTTGAAAATAAGGATGTTCTTGAAAGCTTGGGATGGAGGGAGGTGCTGCCATTGGAGAAGAATTATGGAAGAAAAACAAGGAGTGTTTCTTGGTTGTAGGTGAGCCTGTGTGGGGCTGGGGGAGGCAGAAATATTAACCTACAGAGAAGAAAAGAATTAACTCAGTAGATGGACTCTAAAGAAGTTGGTTCTGAAAAGCACAATTTGGCCAAACCCAATCTTCTCTCATCATAATGAAGGAGACGGTTGTTGGATGGGTCCCCCAGAAAAAGCAAGGCATCCCTGTTGAAGGCTTCTTTCACTCCTCTGTTCACTCCAGGGCTGAGGGCAGCAGTGCTGTGGTCCTGGCTGTCCTGCCTCTTTGGATGGCGTGGAAGGGTCAGAGGACCCATCCCTAGGTCAGGACTTACAAACCATACCCCAGCCTGAATCGCTGTCACCAACCCCACCTCCTCTAGCTTGTGTGGATTGGTCAAAGCAGGAATGGACATACCGGTTGCTTCAGGCTCACGGTTGGGGGGTTTGGCCTTCCCATCCCTGTCCACTCTGGGCTGCCTCTTCCACCTCCAAAGCCCAAGGATGCATTGAGGGATCGGTTGTCCTGTAAAAGGGGCCATTCCCAATCCATACCTCTACTTAAGTCTCCTCATTTGTTTTTGTTTTTCTCTGTTTTCCTTTTCTAGCTCCTTCTGCTCCAGTGATAAACCCACAGGCCCCCAACTCAGCCACAAGTTCCTCAGTCCGAGTGTGCTGGAGCTTATACTCTGATGACACCATAGAGAGCTATCAGCTATCCTACTGGCCAGTGCAGGACAGCTCGCCTGGGAAGGACGGAGCAGGTGAGGCTCTGCCAGGAACAGAACCACGCTCCAGAACAGCTAAGGCCCCTCAGAGGCCAGGGCCCTGCCTTCCTGGAGGTTGGGAAGGTAGAGATGGGATGAACCTGCACACCTGGCTCCTTGGAGCTGTCTCGATCTGGGAACTACACAGAGGATGGGATGCAGGCAGGTGAGCATGGCAGAAAGGAATAGGAAGGCAAGTTGGGGCCTGACTGGGGAGGATCACAAGGCCAGGCTAAGGTATGTGGAGTGTATCTACCGCTGTTGGGTCAGAGTTGTCCTTGGGATAAGTCTCTGGCTGCACTGTGTGCAAGAGGGGTGGGGACACCCCTCCTTGAAGAGGCCCAGCTGGACTGGCTGGGCTCTAGCCCGTCCTGGCATGTGAGTGCGGGCTGGCTCTCCTCAGAGCAACCCTGTGTTGGGAGAATCTGGAGGGTTAGTCTGCAGACTCCCATGGGGGCTGAGGGGGGTTCTGCAGCCTGGGAGGGCTGCTCCTGATCTGATCCACATTCCCAGGTGGAGCCAGCTGCTGGGAATGGCCCCCAGCCTCCACTGTGGGCAGCTCTTGGCCCATCCTCTTCCCAGGGAAATGGAGCTGGCAGGCCCGGGTTTAGGGCTGAGATATCTGCCTACCCACCATAGTAGATAAGCCAGTCTCCTATTGAGAAGGGAGAGTCAAGAGAGCAGAGGAGGGGACTTCCCTGGTGGTCCAGTGGTTAAGACTCCAGGCTCCCAATGCAGGGGGGCATGGGTTCGATCCCTGGTTGGGGAACTAAGATCCCACAGGCCGCATGGAGCAGCCAAAAAAAAAAAGAGAGAGAGAGCAGAGGAGCCCCAGTTGAGCATCTGAAGGAATCAGGGATTAGGGCCAGCCTGGCAGGGCCTGTTCTGTGTGCATGGGGTCAGAGTGAGATTGCTGGATCTCCATTTTATGGATGAGTAATCTGGGACCTAGAGAGAAATGAGCTGTCTGTGGGGACACTGTGAGTTACAGCAGAACCAGGATGAGAATCAAGTCCGCAGGCTCCCTGCCCAGAGCCTTTCTCCTTGTACCGGGTCATGCAGGTGGAGGGTTCTATGTGCCGAAGGTGAGGATGGTTTATCTGCCCAGGGATTTGTAAGGAAGGGGAATCCTTGAGAAAAGTAAGTTTAAGCAATGATGAGGGAGAGTGAGGGTGGTCAGAATAAGGATTAAAGAGGGCGTGAGGGGGGCCGGGGGAAGGGGAGATTTGAAAAGGGAGATTGAGGACCAAAAAGTCAGATCTGATCGATCAGTCAGTTTTTGCCACAAATCAACCCTGTTGGCACCCTCCGCAGAAGAGGCCATTGTGTTGGGGCTTTGTCCTGGGGATCAATAAAGATCTTTAATGGATCACTTTGTTATAAAGGAACTGATATCAGAGAGTGGATTAATGACTTATTACTGCCTTTCAAGAGTCTGGGGATGTTTGGACGTGTATCAGTTAGCTTTTGCTGTGTAACAACACCCCCAAACACACACATGTACACAATATATTGGCTAAAAATGACAAATATTTATATTCATTCATTTGTTGGGAGGGGCAGAACAGGGGTAGGAAATTCAGAGGTACAAACTACTATGTATAAAATAAATAAGCTACAAGGCTATATTGTACAGCACAGGAAATATAGCCAATATTTTATAATAACTTTAACTGGAGTATGATCTATAAAAGTATTGAATCATTATGTTGTACACCTGAAACTAATATTGTAAATCAAAGGTACTTCAATTTTTAAAATGACATTTATCTAAGAGTTTGCATGCCACAACTAAGAAGCCCGTGTGCCACAACGAAGATCCTGTGTGCTGCAGCTAAGACCCGCCACAGCCAAAATAAATAAATAAATAAAATTAAAAAATAATGGCATTTATGATTTATTATAATTCTATGAATTGGCTGGACAGTTCTTCTGGTCTGGGTCAGCTTGGTAGGGCTGGATGGGCTAGGATGGCCTTGCTTATATGTCTAGGGCCTCAGCTGCAACGGCTGAGGCCTCTGTCCATGTGATCTCATCCTCCAGGAGGCTGGCTGAAGGTTGTTCCCATGGAAGTGGAAGCATTCCTGGCAGGAAGAGGACAAGGCCCCTGTGCACCAGCACCTCCCAAATCTCTGTTTGTACCATGTTTGCTATAGTCCCATTGGTCAAAGCAAGTCACATGGTTAAGCCCAGCTTCAAGGCATAGTGGGAAAGACCAGACCTCTCAATGGAAGGATCAGCCGAGTCACGCTGCCGAGGGGCATGCATACACAGATGGGAGGAATTGGTGGCCAGTTCTGTATCCATTACAGGGGAAATAGATTACAGCGCAATGAACTTGGAGCCAGTTGGCCTATTTTAGGGTTGAATTCTTGTCTTTATTTTTTCCCCAGCGTTTACGATGACGGTCAAAGAAACATATTGCTCAGTGACAAACCTTGTGCCAAATACCCAGTATGAATTTTTGGTCACAGCTCAGAACAGGGCTGGCCTCAGCCCCGCCAGTGAGTGTGCAGTGTACATGACAGGTAAGGGGGCCATTTGTTTCTGTAGCAGGACCTTCACTGAAGGGGACACAGAGTCACGGCTTTCTTGACGTGGCAGGGCTCTTGATTTCACCTGGAAGGGCAGGAATAGCTTTGCATTTTTTTCTTTCATTTAATACACCAAATCTATATGCCTGATATGGCAGGGACAATTTCTCACAGCTGGTCTCAAAATATCAAAAAGTACTGCTCTTGGACACAGTACCATTTGAACCTTGCAACCATCCTCCATTCCAGGAACATCTGAAAGGGATTCCCTGGTGTCTCAGTCCATTTGGGCTGTTATAACAGAATACTACAGATTGGGTGGCTTATAAACAACAGAAATTTATTTCTCATGGTTCTGGAGGCTGGGAAGTCCAAGATCAAGGTGTCAGCAGATTCAGTGTCTGGTGAGGACCCTTCCTGGTTCAGAGGCAACTGTCTTTTTTGCTGTGTCCTCACATGGCAAAAAGGGGCAAGGGAGCTTACTGGGTTCTCTTGTATAATAAACCCCTTTGACCCTCATGACCTAATCACTTCTCAAAGACTCCAGATACCATCCACATTGGGGAATAGGTTTCAACATATGAATTTGGATGGGGACACAAATGTTCAGTCTATAGCTTTCTATTGCACTGAATCTCTTGTAGTAAGAGAGTGCTTGTGATGTCTGCCCATGCTCTGGACCACAGGGCTGGATGTGAACAGGTTTGTTCATCTCTCCCTTTCCCCTGCATTTAGCTCCTTGTCCCCCCATTATAAAAAGCAAAGAGATAAGGAGCTGTGAAGAGGCTGCGCTGATCTGCTGGGAGTCTGGGAACCTGAATCCTGTGGACTCATACACGGTGGAGTTGACCCAGGCAGAAACGCCGGGAGCCTCGGGCGTAACTGAGTGAGTCATGAGGGGCGTTGGCTGGGCACGAGAGGCCTTGACACGGTGACACAGCTTAGGAAATGTGTGGAGTCTGGAGAGAAGGTCAGAATTTGTGACACACAGGAACCCTAATTTTAGGTTGCTTAGTTTTGTGAGAAGTAGCTGGAATGCTACCATTGAAGGTGAATGATGGATGAGTGAATAAATGGTAAACGTCAGGTTTGCTTTCTTAGCCCAACCAAGGTTTACCATCATTCATTCAACAAGTATTGAGAGCATAGGTGGTGCCTGGGCGTTGGTGAACCAGACAGACAAATTCCCCACCCTTACAGAGCTGACAGCCGAGTTGGGGGAAATAAACCAAAACCAAGAAAACAAATGCTTAAAATACACAGTGCTATGAAGGGAAAAGAAACTCAATGAAATAGGGAATGCGGTGGAGGTGGGGGCTTACTTTGGATAGAGTAGACGTCTAAACTGAGACCTGATGCATGGGAAGGGCTGAGGCCTGAGACAGTGGATGGAGGCAGCACCTGGCCCCTGGGCAGGCGTGAGCTTCCTGTACTGGAGGAACCAGGAGACCCACCTGGCTGGAATTTAAGAAGTAGAGAGAACTGTGAGAGGCAGAAGTGAAAGAGATTAGATTTCAGTGTACAAAGAACATCGTGTCCATGGTAGAAGGCTGTCTGGAGGCTCACATTCCCCTTTGGTTGGCAGAGATCTGGAGAGGTTCACAGATAAAAGAGGGCTGGACTCAGTGACCACAAGGGCCTGCAGATCCTACGAATCTACAGCTGTGTACAGTGGAGGAAACATGGATGTACCTCTGGGTTACAATCAGGCAGTGCAGAAGCTTGTGGAAGGGGAATGAACCAGGCAGCCCGGTACCAGCCACCAAGTCCCAGGGGCTGCCCTGCTGTGTACCTACCCAGCTCTGGAGAAACGGAAGAGAGGGGTTTGGTGTCAACAGATTCTTCCATGCTAAATTCAGGGCTTGGGCCCTGGCCATCTATCCCACCCACCCATTTGCCCCAGGTAGAATCCATATGTCCACAAGCGCATCAGGGCTGCTGACCTTGGTGATCTACTTCTGGGGATCCTCAGAAGCAGGGCAGTGAGTCCAGTGGTCTGGCCACCTGAATGGTTTGGATTTCCTTTGCAACTTGTGCTGATACTTTAAGGGCGCCTGATACCTGGGACAAGCCCATTATGACTGGGGTCATCAGAAGGCTGGTCAGTGACCTAGGTGATCTGGGATGGTGCTGACTCTCCTAGTATAAAACTAATCATGGCATCCTGTTGCTCTGGAGAAAAGACAAAATTCCTTCACAGGCTCTGGCCCCTTCCTGCCTCTTCAGGTTAACCACACCAGCTCTCCCTCCTCCTCCGGTCCCAACCACATTGGTCATATTTTAGTTCCTCCTACTTTCCACGCTTCTTCCTGCCACAGGGCCTTTGCACATGCTTCTTCTATGTAGGAGACTCTTCTATTCTCTTTTTATCCAATTACCTCCTCGTCATTCTTCAGAGTTCAGCTCAAAAGTCACCTCTCCCCTACTATACCTTCTATAGTACACTGGCAACTTGTCATGGTTACCATCTTATGTTTCTTCCAGTGATGGCTTGAGAAATGCCTCTCTTCTAGACTGTAAGCTCTATGAGGGCAGGAACTACATTCATTTTCCCTAGGGCCTCCCTATACAGTCTCTGGAACCTAAGGTGTTTAGTTAATACTTATTGAATGAAGGGACTTCCTTGGTGGTGCAGTGGTTAAGACTCTGCACTCCCAATGCAGGGGCCAGGGTTCGACCCCTGGTCAGGGAACTAGATCCCACTTGCATGCCGCAATTCAGAGTTTGCATGCCACAACTAAGGAGCCCTTGAGCCGCAACTAAGGGGCCAGCGAGCTGCAACTAAGGAGCCCGCCTGCTGCAACTAAGACCCAGCGTAACCAAATAAATAAATAAAATAAAAAATACTTATGGAATGAATATGTAAAAGTGCCCCTCTGGCCAGAGCTATAGCCTCAGAGTGACCTGGACATCCTGGCCTCGCCAGGTGTGGGTATTGTATCTGTAAATGGGCATCACCCTGAAGGCTTCTCTTTCCCACTGAACTGAAATGGGGTTGGCAGCTGCAGGAGTACAGACAGTGGCAACCATGGGCTTGTAATCCTGTATTGTACCACTTACATAAATTGGATTATTCCCAGTAGGTAGCTGCCCTCAAAGAGGTTAATAGCAGTGGGCTTCTGTGGGCCTTTCAGCTCTAGCCAGATCATTTGTTCATAAACACAGACTGAGAGCCTGCTAGGGGCCCAGTGCTGTGCTTACGTAAGTGGTACTTGACCCCTGCCCTCAGAGAGGTTGTGGCCCTACCAGACAGACTGAGACACACTGGATTCAACTGCATGCATGCCCCCGCCATGCAGCGTTAGACAAGGTGCCTGGGACAAGGGGTGGGGAGCTTGGAGGGGAGAGAGCCACAGACAGAAGGGATACAAAGAAATGAGAAAAGTGGACCTGAGTGGGAGGGAGCACTGAGGGGGTCAACACTCCTGCCTGCACCGCTGCTGGAGGTCAGAGGACAGGGGCGGTGGTGGGGGGAGTTAAAAAATCCCTGCTTTGAAAGGGAGGTCTGGTGCTTGGGCCTGGCTGCCCCGGCCCCAGGGTGACTTCAGCTGCCTCCTTGCCCAGGTCTGTCGTGGGCATCCCCACCTGCGAGTGCCTGGTGCAGCTACAGCCCCGGCAGAGCTACACCATCTACGTGCGAGCCCTCAACGTGGGGGGCCCCAGCGCAAGGAGCGAGCCCGCTACAGTCCACACCACAGGTCTGTGACCCCCGCCGCATACTTTCTGGGAGCAAAGTGACCCCCTTGTGGCAGACCCAGGGCTGCTATGACTTCATTGTTAAATCGATAAATTTTCACTGATATGAGCACATGGCAAATCAGGCTGGGAAGGGGCTCAGGGGTGATCAAAGCTCTAGGGTCCCATTTTACAGAAGGGGAGACCAAAGGCCCAAGTCATACAGCAGTGGGGTGGCTGAGCAAGCATTAGAACTCAGGGTTTTTCTCCATGCCCTTCAGGTGGGCTAGAGGCTTGTCACACTGGACCTGGGTGGTCCAGAAACCACATTTCACACAGGCTGAACACCACCCCTGGGACGTGGTCTTTATGAAATTTCCAGGAAGAGCCATGGGCCATGGATTATCTCCCTGCTATCGGCCCAAACATCTCCTTACCCACAGGCCCAAAGTAGATCCAGATGCCTTAGTGGGTGCCCACATCCACATCCAGCTCACCCCCCCACCCCCGCACTTGCCATCAGCACATCATAGAATTGTCACATCTCATGTTCAAGTCCTGAGTCAGCAGAGATATCACTAGAAACATTCCATGCATCTCCTGCTATCCCAGCACTGCCACGGCTCTGGGTTCTGAGCTTTGCTAAGGTGCGCTAAAGCCAGGTGGCTCTTCCCACACCTCACAGAGCAAGCCCAGCTCAGGCCAGCTGCAGACTGGGTGACAAGCAGGTAAGAATCAGAAGGAGGGAGCCTGGGCCCAGGGCTCAGGGGACATCGTTCCTTTGGCTGGGATCTTTCACTGAGGGATGTAGGGTCATTTTGTCCTCATTTCCAATACCAGGAGGAAAGGTATGCGATTAGTCCCCACTTATGTTCCTTCCACAGAGATGCGAAAAACAAGTTACATGGCTGCCGAAGGCGGTAGGGGTTAGGGCTGGGATTAGGACTCAGGGTTTTCTTTTATATTGTGATGGAACTTTCCTTTGGTTGACTGGCATTTCTAATTTCTTGTGCTGACTTGGTGTTTTGAAATGTCAAATTCTGGCTGTTTCGATAAAAGAGAACAGAGCAAAAGGTACAGCCAGCCCTTGGTTATTGTTGTCTATGAATTCCTTTGTTCAAATAATTTGTTAAGAGTGTATTTACAAAAAACTTAAATAAACATGAATCGGCAAAAGACATATCTATCCGTTCAAAAAACGATCCTTGTTTGGGCCTAGAGAGCAGGCAGTAAGGGCCATGCCTGTCAGCTGCAAGGTGGGAACCTGCCTCCCCCTGGTCCGTCCGCTCAGGTAGCAAATGAAATTTCCAGCAACATCGAATTGTGGAAATAAATGTGGACAGCTTGGGGCTTCCCTGGTGGTGCAGTGGTTAAGAATCTGCCCACCAATGAAGGGGACACAGGTTTGATCCCTGATCCGGGAAGATCCCACATGCCACGGAGCAACTAAGCCCGTGCACCACAACTACTGAGCCTGCGCTCTAGAGCCCGTGAGCCACAACTACGGAAGCCCGCACGCCTAGAGCCCGTGCTCTGCAACAAGAGAAGGCACCACAATGAGAAGCCTGTGCACCACAACGAAGAGTAGCCCCCGCTCGTTGCAACTAGAGAAAGCCCGCACACAGCAACGAAGACCCAATGCAGCCAAAAAAGAAAAAAAAAAATGTGGACAGCTTGTGGCGAGGCTTGAAGTAGAATTTGAAGCAATGAACATGACAGAATGGGAGCTGAGGAGCTTGACTAAGAGACAATGATGGAGAATGAGTTACTATGTCCCTAAACAAAGGATTTTTTAAAAAAACTAATTTCTTATTAAACCCATTCGGTACCTTTTTTTTTTTTTTTAAATAAGCAGATATTCATTTTTATTTATTTATTTATTTATTTATTTATTTATTTATGACTACGTTGGGTCTTCGTTTCTGTGCAAGGGCTTTCTCCAGTTGTGGCAAGCGGGGCCACTCCTCATCGCGGTGCGCAGGCCTCTCACTATCGTGGCCTCTCTTGTTGCAGAGCACAGGCTCCAGACGCGCAGGCTCAGTAGTTGTGGCTCACGGTCCCAGTTGCTCCGCAGCATGTGGGATCTTCCCAGACCAGGGCTCGAACCTGTGTCCCCTGCATCGGCAGGCAGATTCTCAACCACTGCGCCACCAGGGAAGCCCGGTACCTTTTTTTTTGATGTGCTTTGTTTTAACCATGATTTGGAGAGGGTTACAATCTCCTTCCTCTCCCTAGCTGCCCTAATTGAAAGTTGAATGTGGAATTTTGCTAACCTTTGTCAAATTGATCGTTAAGAATTCCCTCAATTGCTATTCCCCTTGGCAAGTAGGTTAGAAATTCCTGTTCACCAGCGGGTATTTACAGCCTCCCATTTAAGGGCGCAGCCACTGGAATCAGAGGGGCTTGGGGTTCGAATTTGAGTTCTGTCATCTGCCAGCTGACTCCTCAACCACCCTGCACCTCAGTTTTCTACTCTACAGGATGGAAATACTAACCCCTGGGTACTCGTAAGGAGTGAATGAGATAAGAGTTACCGCTTAGCTCAGTACTAGACGCACAGTAACCCCCAACACATGTTAACCGCCACCATTATTAGCATGAGGGTCATTACCACGCAAAGTCCAGGCTCAAGTGTATCGTGCAGGAAGCTAAGCCGGCCACGCGTGGTGAAGCCTCGGCCCGCATGGAGCGCAATGTGGAGAAAGCAGAGGAGTGACTGGCTGTTGGTGGGGGGGATGTGTCTGTGTGCTTCCTCCCCTCGCAGGCAGCTACTTTCACCTGAACGAGCACACCCGCCATCCCTGGCTGACCGTTTCTGAAGATGGGCTTACAGTGGTACGGAGTGAGAGGAAAGCCCCCGCCGGGGAGCCGCTCCCCAGCGACACCCGCTTTACCAGGTACTGTAACAGCCCCTCACCCACCTGAACAGTCTGTGAACCACCCTAATACACGCTGTTATTCGGGTAAAGTTGGATTATGACAGATGCAACCTTGAAGGGGGCTTCAGGCTCTCACTCCTAGAAATGAGTGAGGGGGAGGGGATGGTGGGGAGGGGAGGCTGGGGAGAGGGGAGTAGGGGTCTGGCTGGTGCCGGCAGAGGAGGCGTGTTGTGGTCTCTGAGGTGGAGTCCTGGGCTCCCAGGGCTGGAGGGTCACACCGTCAGGCCGTGGGAGAACAGCAAGGGCCCAGGTCCCCCAGTGCTTGGCCCAGAGCTCTCTCTCCCACACTGTGACACTAACAAAAGCCCTGGTGAAAAACCAGCCCAAAGCCGGTGGAGGGAATGGTGGTCACGCTAGTGCACGACCGGAGAGAGAGCCGTCCATTAAAGATGTGCCTTGTCTGCCTGGATCTGCGCTATCTCCAGAGCTTAGTACTCAAGGTCAAAATGATGTATTTGTAACTCATTTCTTTCCAAATGCTTAAAGAAGACTTAAAATAGGGGGAAAGGGACTTCCCTGGCGGTCCAGTGGTTAAGAGTTCACCTTCCAGTGCAGGGGGTGCATGTTCGATCCCTGATTGGGGAGCTAAGATCCCACATGCCTCATGACCAAAAAAAAAACCGAAAGAAATAAAGAAAACAGAAAAAATATTGTAATGAATTCAATAAAGACTTTAAAAATGGTCTACATCAAAAAAAAATCTAAAAAAAAAAACAAAACAGGGCAAATATGCCCTACTGAAATAGAAAAATCACAGCAATGGATAAAAAAAAAACACAGCTTAACTTCAAGGGCTAATTTCTGTTTCCAAGATTAAACATTAAACACAGCTCTTAGCTTCCTGGTAATCAGGATGAAAAGAATTCTCGGTGGGTTGGTCTTAGAGTCAGGAGGATCTTATAAGGAAGAAAAGGACTCTCTTAGGGGGGCCAGAGGGGCCACCAATGGAAAACTGCATCCAGCCTCCCTGCCTGGGTCCTGGACTGTCCTGCAGCCGACACTTCCTCTGACACTCGCTCCCTGCTGGCCTTCTTACTGCATGTGTGTTACATACCTACTATATGTAAGTGTTAGCGTGTGACAGCAGAATAGCACAGAGTACAGTGGAACACAACTTTATCCTTTCCTGCCTCTGCCCACTCAACCCAGGGTTGGGGGGCACAGAGAGGATTAAGAAGCAATAAAGTCCTTACCTGCGTTAAAAAAACAGAATGCAACTGATCAAATCTTTAAGATCTTATTGGCTTTTTTTCAATAATTCGTGAGTTGGGCAGACTCTAATCTACAGCATTTCTATGGTGGGTCTCCTTCATACGTGGTCCTCTGAAAACGCACACCTTTGACCAGGCCACTGCTACTTCACTCTTTGTGTGGATTATAAGACAGCTCTCTGGGTAGACACAGCCTCAAGCATCTTCAGCTTCAACCCTTTGGTGTTGCACTAAAAGTTGCAAAACCAGTTTTTGGCCACGTCTTTTACAAGTCCTGTGTAGGTGGTCCAGCATCTCATATTGTAATATGGGAGTACTTACCACCTACTGTTCTGGTCTTGGCTTTTGGGGTTCCAGCCAAGCTGAGTTAGAGTCCCATTTTAATATCCTGTTACTAGTACATCTGTTGCCCCATGAAACAACGTGCTGTGTGCTGGGGGTAAAGAGACAAAGATAGTCCCTGGGCTTCCCTACTGGCGCAGTGGTTAGGAATCTGCCTGCTAATGCAGGGGACACGGGTTCGAGCCCTAGACCGGGAAGATCCCACATGCCACAGAGCAATGAAGCCCGTGCGCCACAACTACTGAGCCTGTGCTCTAGAGCCCAGGAGCCACAACTACTGAGCCCATGTGCCACTACTACTGAAGCCCATGCGCCTAGAGCCCATGCTCCACAAGAGAAGCCACCATAATAAGTAGCCCATGCACTGCAACGAAGAGTAGCCCCCGCTTGCTGCAACTAGAGAAAGCCCGCACACAGCAACTAAGATCCGACACAGCCGAAAATAAATTTATAAAAAAAAAAAAAAAGAAGCATGGACAAGGCATCGTAGGAGTCCCAAGGAGGGCTTCTGGGAGGGGCAAGGTCTTGAAGTATAAAGAGTTCTCCAGAACAACAAGGCAAAAAGTGCCTTGTACCTGTACCAATAATGGAAGCCAGAAAGATCACGTGTGGAGAACTACAAGCAGTTTAGTGTGTCTGCAATATGGGGTCCCTAATGGGAAGAGGTCAAAGATGAGGCAAGAAACATGCATATGGTCCAGTGCAAAAAAAAAAAAAAAAAAAAGTTTAGATTTTACCATTTAGGTGGTAGAAATTATTGGTAGAAAGATATGATCAGATTTATATTTCAAATTGAAGTATGAACTGGGAAGGGAGGGGGAGAGGCAGATGGGGAACAAGGAGACCAGAAGCAAGTGCTGGCCAGCTCATGAACCTCAAGCATATGGTTCCCTCAACCATGCTGTGTTGTTAGGTTTCAGTCCCTTTCTTTTTTTTTTTTTGGCCACGCCTTGTGGCATGCGGAATCTTAGTTCCCCAATCAGGAATTGAACCCACACCCCCTGCAGTGGAAGCTCAGAGTCTTAACCTCTGGACCACCAGGGAAGTCCTCAATCCCTTTCTTTCATCATGAACAAGTGAACCAAACCTTTTTGTTACTATGAAAGCCCAATCACTGAAAAAAGCAAACAGAGCCTTTTCTATTGGCTTTTCTCCTCCTCACCTATGACCAGCAGTGTAATAATCCTCTTCTAATCTTCAGCATCACTCAAGTGAGCTTTGAGAGTTAGGGCTGTGCTGCTTTACAAGTGGGTGTTCAAACATCTGCCTCCACACTTCTAGACCACCTACTGACTGACCCCAGCAGTTGGTGTCACTCACCTGCACAGCCGGGCTTGGGTCACCCCAAATCACAGATGCTTCCACTTTCTAAAACCAGGTGTGTTGCTGTCATGGGAAACCTAATTCCAGTTCGAGGGCGCCATTACTGGGAGGTGGAGGTGGACGAGTGTTTGGATTACACGGTGGGTGTGGCCTTTGAAGATGTCCCTAAACAGGAAGACCTGGGAGCAAACTGCCTCTCCTGGTGCATGAGGCACACATTTGCATCATCAAGGTAAGGTGAAATCTGGATACCCAAGATTAAAAGGTGCTTTGATAAGAATAGAGCGAGAGGTTTTCACTAGTAGTAACTAAGGCCCACGTTATGTTTTCTAAAATATGCTAAGATATTTCAGGACTCATTTCCAGCCCCCTTCCCTAAAGTCCAGATGGAAAGAGAAAGCAGCTCTGGGTACTTCCAATAAAATAGCTAAAATTCATGGAGTACTTATTCTGCGTTAAGCACTGTTCTACACTCTTGCACATACTATCTCGTTTACTTCCCATAATTGTATTATCCCATTTTAAAGATAAGAAAGCTATGCCCCACAGCAGTTCAATAATCCACCCAACAGGGATTCAGAGCTTGGATTCAAACCCAGGCAGTCTGGCTCCAAAGACAGCATTCTTCACCACTAAGTGATTGGTTTTGCATTTATGTTCAACTTCAGTGTTACTAAATGAATAGTTTGATTTGAAGCCCCAATTCCATCTTTTTTAGTAGATGTGGGCAGAGGCTTAATGGTTATGGTTAATTCCAGTTTGCTTCTGCCGCTAAGCATTCTGTCCTCTACTGGAGTAGTTCCATAAAGCTGGGAAAATCCATGAGGCCCAGGCCAGCAGACATTTCAGACTTAGAAGGCCATGGGTGCAACCACTCTCCATCTCAAAAATTGCAAAAATTTTTACCACACCAGTTACCCAGCACCGTGGGTACTATGGGGCCTCTGATCCTCGACTTGCTGAATCCTATTAACGTTTCATCCAATGTTTTGTGCCCAGGAGCCTCCATCGTGGTTAGTTAAATGTTGTCATGCCCAAGCAAAGGTGAGAAGAGCAACTTTCCTCCTGTAAGATATTAAGACTAAAATCGGCTCTGCTAAACCTCAGACCCAGTTTGAGGAATGAAAGAAATCCTGTTCACTGAGCCACGTACTGTTTTTGGATATTCTGCCTGAACTAAGACTAAAAAAATCAGTCTCCTCTCCTAGTCGGTTAAGAACAAGGGGCAGGGAAAAACTGAAGGAGCATAAAGGACGAGGAGGAGTCTGTGTGGAGTGGGAGAGGTGAGGTTAAAAGACAGAAGAAGGTGGGAACACAAGACAGAGTGAAAAAGGAAGAGCGAAAAGCAGAGTGCCAGAGCAGAAGTTTGTAGTCCCACCTTGGAAAGATGTCCGGGGAAGGGGGGGGTGGTGGTGGTGGTATGTGTGTGTGTCTCTTAACAGTGGAGGACTCGTATTTTTTGGTTCATAGTCTTAGACTCTATTGGTGGTGAGAGGGAAAGTAGAGGGAACGGCTCATTCAGTTTCTGTTGGCTGCTCAGTTAAGAAAAAAACAAGGTGAACTGGGATGGAAAGAGGCTGGTTTGTTCCGACACATGTGGATCATATTCTAAGCGTTCATCCCAGCCATGTGGACCAGCATGCTGGCACACAGAACTTCAAACATCCATAGGGGGCAGAGCTAGGAAATTCCTGTGTCCAGCTTTGGTTTCAGCCATTTTCAAAGCACAAAGGAGAAGCATCCTCCCTTCATGAGAGGCTGCTGGTGCTATACAATACTGAGTGGTGACAGGCCCCCAGGTGCCCCGCTTAGTTTGAAAGTTTAGGAAAGGGATGCCTCAGAGTACTTGTGCACAGATTATACCAAAAGGCCCAATTTATTACATGAAAGATTATGAGGTTTCCTGTTTCAAATGTCTTTATTACAAGGGATTTACAATCTGAACCTTGAAATCCACATTTTTAAACGTATTTCTATACAAATTTTGATGCAATATGAGTTTATGATACTGTATGTTAAGTTTCTGCAGTTAAGTGGCTGCTCAAAAACAGAGTTTTGAAATATAAGTTTCTTAGGACACGTTTTAGAAAAGAGATACATAGTTTGAGAACTGGCCTGTTACTTTGATAGTCATTTAATAAAAGAAAATGATATAATCATAGGAGTATTTGAAAATTGAAATGTTCTGTAAATAGCCCATCTACAGAATTTCTGAAGCTTTGTTATATCAACATTTAATCTTTAGGCATAAGTATGAATTTCTACACAAGACGACTCCCGATATAAGGATAACGGTTTCCCCAAGGAAGATTGGCATTCTATTAGACTATGAAAATTCAAAATTGTCATTTTTCAACGTGGACATTTCTCAGCATCTGTACACGTTCAGTTGTCAGCTTCCCCAATTTGTGCATCCCTGTTTTTCTTTGGAAAAGCCTGGATGTCTAAAGATACACAATGGCATTTCAATGCCAAAGTGCGTCACTTTCTATTAGACCATTCTGATGCCCAGCTTCCTGTCTCTCTTCCGTACCTACCCCTCTCCCAGCCACTCACGCCTCAGCTGCCTGAACTTAGCATTCAAGCACCATGCACCCAGCCCATCATTTATGGTTCATGTTATTATCTGCCAGACTGGTGTGCTGGCATTCATTTCACCTGACTTGGATCCTGTGTGCTGCCACCTGTGTGATGCTAGGTTAGTCAGTTCTGGCTGTAAAATGAAGGCTCAGACTAAATGAACTCAAAGGTCTTTCAGGTTGTCAAACTGTATTGGTCTATCTGTGTATGTGCAAAGTATCTGAGTCCCCAAGGCCTACAGAGCTTGGGGGAGAAGGAGGGAAGAGATATATAAGTGTTAGTGGCTCCAGCCACCCCAGCACTTGTGACATTTCATTAGTCAGCCAAGAACAGGTGTAAGAAGGCAGGAGGCCACCCACAAAGAGAACCAGGGAAGCCACGTGCCGTGCTCAGCAGCCTTCTCCTCTCCTGTTTTCCCAGCAGTCAGTGGCACTCCGGTGAGGTTTCTCCCACCGAACACTGCTTCTAAAAACCTGGTCCTCTCCCTCATGGTACTTACCCCCTTTAATTTTGAAATGATCTTTGTAACACCTAATTCCATGAAGGCAGGACAGTCTGTCTTGTTCATCACTCAATCCCCAAGGGCTAACACGTGCACACCAAATATTTGTTTCATCCAGCCACTGCTCTTCGGCCTCTCACTGCTCTCCATGTGAGGGATGGCAGGGCTTGTTCAAACTATAGCAGAAGACCTATTGCAGGAGAGGGACAAACCTGAGGGGAGGCAGTATGAAGGAAGAGAGGGGCAACTGTGGCTAGATGGCAAGACTGGTAAAAATGCAACATTACCTACTACTACGTGCTTCCTGGTGTCACACAGCAGCCTACACATAAATAATAATAAATGTGTTGCTTTCACTATGTGCACGTTTGGGGTAGGGGGGCTAAGGTCTGGTAAAAAATAGACAACATTAGTTGCAACTGATTCTAGGAACTGTCCTATAATGCAAAGAGAACCAGATTTGAAATTGGAAGACCTGAGTTTGATTGCTATTTTGTAGCGACTTTGCCTTACGACCACTGAAAAGTCACATTATCTCCCTGAGCTTCTGTTTCTCTTTAAACAAAGAGAAAAATAATACTTGTCTTATAGGATGGGAGATTTAATGACAAACATGAGAATGCATAACAGTGTATGACATATAGCAAATGCACAACAATCTTTCAAGAGAAAATATCAGTCCACCAAGTGCAAAGCTGAGCCCTGGTAGGAGAGGTGGTCTCCAGCCAGCACCTTTGGGCATCCTGCCTCACTGCTCTCATGCCATTTTGTGACCTCGATGCCCAGCTCCCTTGGCTGCATTTCTGGTTCTCCAGTTCAAGTTTCCAGTTGCCACTTAAAGCTCTGCATACACAGCATTTTCATGCTTACCAGTCAAGATGCAGAGTAAATGACTCCACCTGTAAAGCAATTCTCAGGGACAATTTAGTATCGTGCCCTGTGGATGCTTCTCTAAACATATATGCCCCTGATCTCATCACTTAAAGTTTTATGTTAACTGAAAAATCTTTCACTTTAAAGATTTTCACTTACATGTTTCCCAGTACACTCAAAGTCTGACACAAGGAGAACCTCTTGTCTCCTATCTCAAAACTCTGCCTATTGGTATAAACAGAAGTTCAGATTCTTGAATTCACAACTCAACTTGACAATCTTAAAGCTCGTTACAAACACACACACACACACACACACACATCCCTCTGCCCTGCCAACCTGGATCACTACCCTTATATAAGGAAGATACAACCAAAGCAAGCACAGAGATGGTTCAAGTTACAAACAATTAAAATATATATGTGTGTATTATCAAAAATGTTATCAGCTACTAAAAAAGAAACTACTGAGTAGGAAGTAGGACATCACAGATAAAGTAAGTTTGAATTCAGGAGTCTAACAGGCTTTATTTCACATGTAATGTAACATGGATAAAAACTAGGCATCTATAAGGTTCTAATAAAATTTTATTTGATCAAGAAAAAAATGGTGTAGAAATAGCTTTGATTTTTAAAATCCACTTAATTTAAATAAGGCAGATGACCAACTTCAAGCATCACAATTATTCAGCATAAAGAACCCTTCTTTAAACATGTTTCTCATCTTCCACAAGAAAAAAAAAGTCTAGAAAAGAACCACAACAAAACTTTTGTTTTTTGTAAAATATTCTAATTCCTTAAAATGCCAACAACAATCTGCTGGAACTAAATTTCAATAAGGGGCAGGATTTACCTCAAGGCCATGTTCACCTGCAACCTGCTGATAAATCTGTTAAAAAACAAAACAGAAAAAGATTTTTTTAAAAAAAATCAGACCATTGTAGCCACAATCCCTCATATTGGGCAAAAGATACCAAAATCTGTTCTTTTCTTAGCTTTACCTATATCACTTTATAACTCTTGAGCAAGTTATTAACATAATCTTTGGCCTCCCCACCTTAACAAAGGGGAAAGAGAATATGTAAAACCACCACAGACTCCTGGTGTAAACTAACATGGTTTAATAATTCAAAATACTCAGAATTTAAGGCACCTTTATTAGATGAGATTGTAAAGCTGGTTAGAGACTCGGGATACAAAATGACACTGGTTTCTGGTAAAATTAAACTGCCTTTTATTTGGAAAAGTGTATGTTTAATAATTGACTTCCTGCTGGTTCAAACAACAATATGCAATCACTTGTACACATGCAATAAAGTAATTTCTGAAGCACGTGCTTGGTCATCAGTTTGCTCTTCTCATCCTCCAAAATGTGTTAAAATCTTACGTGGCTCACACAGTGGCAGCTGCCCCCAGCACAATTCACCATGATGTGGCATTCTGTAAATGAGACTAGGTTGGTCTCTATCCAAGGTTTAGCTACCAGAAGACTTCCTGGGGCTTCCCTGGTGGCACAGTGGTTAAGAATCCGCCTGCCAATGCAGGGGACATGGGTTTGAGCCCTGGTCCGGGAAGATCCCACATGCCGCGGAGCAACTGAGCCCGTGTGCCACAATTACTGAAGCTCGCACACCTAGAGCCCATGCTCCTCAACAAGAGAACCCACCACAATGAGAAGCCCATGCACCACAACAAAGAGTAGCCCCCGCTCGCCGCAACTAGAGAAAGCCTGCACACAGCAATGAAGACCCAATGCGCCAATAATTAATTAATTAATTAATTAATTAATTTAAAAAAAAACTTCCTGGACCCTATGAAGACTGTATTACAGGAAAGGTCCTCTCCTCCACTTTCCTAACCAACTTCTCCAACTTCTAGTCACCTTCCTATCAATTAGAGTAAGATACTCATGGGTTCACTATGTCTTTCTTCACCCTGACTCATCTATAAATTCACTACTCCTATTTTCTATAGTAAGACAATGGAAAGTGTATAATTGCTGTTGGTAGATAAGTAGGTCTTGAATTCATTTTGCAAACAAGACCTGTTCTATCTACCTTTTCATTTAGGAGGCTAAAAGCAGAGTCAGCTTGACTTCAAGGACTCTATTTTCTTAGTCTCCAGAAGAACATGACAAGTCCAGCTTTTAAAACACTGTCCTCTAGCATGTCAAGATATTGAGGGAATGGTAATCTATTACTTTTATAACTTCAAGCTTTAAGAGATTTGAACTCTTACATATGCTTGCTTCATGGCAACCAACGCTTAATGAATCTAAATGCAAGATAACAGTTTGTGGGCTTCCCTGGTGGCGCAGTGGTTGAGACTCCGCCTGCCAATGCAGGGACACGGGTTCAAGCCCTGGTCTGGGAAGATCCCACATGCCGCGGAGCAACTAAGCCCGTGCACCACAACTACTGAGCCCGCGCTCTAGAGCCCGTGAGCCACAACTACTAAGACTGCGTGCCTAGAGCCCATTCTCTGCAGCAAGAGAAGCCACCACAATGAGAAGCCTGCGCACCGCAACAAAGAGTAGCCCCCGTTCGTTGCAACTAGAGAAAGCCTGCGCACAGCGAAGACCCAACGCAGCCAAAAAAAAAAAAAAAGATAACAGTTTGTGATTTGCAAAGATTGCACCCGGTCAGCATCTTTTCTGTCAGTTAGGAAGTCTCCCGGAAGGAGCGTAACCATGAGTTGGGCACAGCTATGCCCCAAGTTAGTAAAATGTCCCAAATATTTTAGAAATGCTACTGAACAGGGGCTAGTTCATGTCTTTCTACTTCAGGGCTTATTTTCTGCTATTCCCCAATCCCAGAAAAAAATTAAGCCCGACTAATTAATTGTTTTTTCTTCATTTTTCCCACACTTTGACAGATTCAGGTTTTTCTGCTCTATTTCCACCTCACTCAAATCCTGGTAGAATTAAACTATCATTTATTTGAGTTATGCAAATTCAACTAAACAGCTTGCAGCTGATTAAAACAACATGCAGTCACTCAGACATAACCGATAAAAATGTTTTTATAAAATGAACTTGGATTCTAACCTTGCTGTCTCCCCTGTGCTCATTCCTAAGCCTAAATGTGGGTCTCTTCTTTGAAAGCAGCTTACGAGATGTCCGTATATTCAAATAGACTGGACTGGAGACAAGAATATAATCCATTCACTGGGAAAGAATCCAACCAACAAAACTGAGATTTCCCAGCTATGCATTTAAACAAAGCAGGAACTTAGTTTTTACAAATGGATTTACTGAGTACATACATCACTTCTTGGTAAAGCCATCCTATTATTCGGCCACACAGAAAGATTTCTACCCTCTGACTTCCCTTCATATCCCAAATACCCATCCAATTAAGGGGGAGGGGGCAGTGACAGAGAAGGAAAACAAGAGAAGCACGATCCAAAAATAAGGATAGATCTCTGGAAAAGACACTTGATAGTGTCTTTTGTACAATTTATAATTTATAAACCAGCCACAGATTCCTGGGAACCCGGAACGGACGCCACCCCCCCACCCCCGGCTCCTTGCCCACCCAAGTAATGCCTGTATAAAAGTTACTTCTTAAAAGCATTGCCTAGTTCCTCCCTCTCCCAGGTTAAGTTCCACATACTCACCTCCTTCAGAATACTTAAGGGGCTATACTGCCACCATGACCTGTGTCTACTCCGCTTGACTGTAAGCAAATAAAAGGCAGGAACTGTGCCTTCATAATCTCTGAATGATCAGAACATGGAAACAACAGTGTTCTGCTTTCAAAGAGCTCATATATCTGAAAAGAAAAAGGAGACATCAAATTGTCTTCCAAATTAAAAGAAAAGCCTCTTTTTTTTTTTAAATTTTTTTTTAATTAATTAATTAATGTATTTATTTATTTATTTTTGGCTGTGTTGGGTCTTCGTTTCTGTGCGAGGGCCTTCTCTAGTTGTGGCAAGCGGGGGCCACTCCTCATCGCGGTGCGCGGGCCTCTCACTATCGCGGCCTCTCTTGTTGCGGAGCACAGGCTCCAGACGTGCAGGCTCAGCAACTGTGGCTCACGGGCCCAGCCGCTCCGCGGCATGTGGGATCCTCCCAGACCACGGCTCGAACCCGTGTCCCCCGCATCAGCAGGCAGACTCTCAACCACTGCGCCACCAGGGAAGCCCAGAAAAGCCTCTTTATTAGAAAGTAGCTTTCAAATATGTGTGTATTGGTAGGAGCAGGGGGAGTAATTCTCAACCTTTCTTCTGTTCCAATACACCTGAGGGATCTAATACATAATCCTATTAGTTAGCAGTGCTCCCCGGTGACTTCTAATATGGGCAGAGTGGGAGGGGCTTAGAAGAATCTAGGGGGTGGGGAAGATGTGTGTGGCCTAGAAAGCTCCTCCCCATCACTGCAAGAGACCTTTGACACATTTAATAATATAGTTTTGACTACTCTTAATTAAGAGAGCCCAAAGGTCTACAATATGTTTACTTAAAATGCTCTGAAACATAAATTTGGTTCATATCCTCTGGAGGCTGGTGAGTGGAAGTTACCCCCTTGGCCCTGAGCTTGACATACATTCTGATATCACAGAACAGGACTCTGGCTCTCTGCTGGTCTTAGAATCTAAGACTTTGATGGAGGAAGTTATATGCTGTTGAGGTAATGAAAAATTTAGGGACTTACAAAGATCACAGGCGATTCCTTCTCAAGTGTTGTGTCCTTTTTTTTTTTAATACTTTTTTTTTTTTTTGTCTATGCAGCGCGGCCTGTGACATCTTAGTTCCTCGGCCAGGGACCAAACCCGTGCCCCCTGCAGTGGAAGCATGGAGCCCTAACCACTGGACAGCCAGGGAATTCCTTCAAGTGTCTTTAAAAAAACATTTTATGGGAATAGATGTCCTCACAAGTGATACAAAGTAACAATTACAGTAGCTCAATGCCAAACAACAGCTCCACTCCCCGAGACAACCTTGGCTAAATTTATGTAATACCCGCCGGGTGAAAAATCAGAAGGAGGCACTCCTCATTACTGAAATCTCATCCTTTCCAAAAAGTTGATGGCTGGCTAGAATTTTCAGAGAGTGGGATCCTATGTTTCACTACTTTAAAGCAGAAAAATATGTTCCCAGCCCTTCAAAGAACTTCAAGCCAATTTCCCCAAAATAACCACATATAACTGTCAAAGATTTCTGCAAAAGAGAAGGCGTTTTAAACACCAATTACCTACTTATGTAATAACTATGAACTCAGTATAATTCCAGTAGAAATTATAGAAGTATAAGACTGTCCCTGTTATTCCATTTTTAAGGTGATACTTCTGCTCATGTCACAATCACTTGCTACAGCAATCATCTGTCTACATCATCTAAAATGTTTTTGAAACATTTGTATAGAGCAGTTATTCTTAAAAGTCTGGTCCCTGTGAGGGCCCCTGAGATCCTTTCACTCTAACAATAGAATGTGTGCTTGTATATTCTTGTGTTTAAAGACACCTCTCAGTTTTAATTTCTAATACCATAAATATTGATATATATAACACACATAAATGAGAGCTCTTTGGAATCCTCAATAATTTGTAAGGGAGTCCTGAGAGCAAAAAGTTTGAAAATAATTTATATAGAGTAACAGTGGGTCCCTCACAATGAACATCTAGTTGAATGAGTTCCTCAGTAGAAAGACTTCCCCTGTGTGATGCTAACAGTTTTCAATATTTGCTAATGTTCAGGTTGTTTTCTAGACCTCTTAGGCTTACCCACGTTCCTACAAGACATTTCCACCTAATAATATGGGAAAGATGAGAGAGATAATGCACAATACTTTTAAACAGCACGAGCACTAAGTGCAGTATTACTTACACAGACAGTTGAAGTGTGACTGCAATGCCCTCTACAGCATCTGCCCTGGACTTGCAGGCAACTTACGAGTTCTTTATAGCTAGTTTCTGATTCAGACAGTGTTTTGAGTAAACATTTCCACAGATTGTTACAGTAAATATTCATAGTAAGAACTCAAATAATAAATAGTTAGTGATAAGTCTTCCAAGGTGAGCATATATCTATGAACACCAGGCTTTTCTGTGTAAAGGTATGTAACAGGTACGCAGTTTCATCTTCATGTTTTGTTACTACACAAACGTTCCTGAATAGGAAATGATAGATGCATCTACATCTATAGAGTATCTAAAATGTAAATAAATGACAGTTCTAACTCCTAACACATAGTGACTTTGCCTCTGATGGATTCATACTGCACCTAAATGTACAACACCACCCTCTTCACTCCTGCTCACTTCCCCCCAAAAAGACTTGTTCAGCAATCCAAAGAGATGGTATGGTGTGGAGGAAAGAATTCTGGGTTGGAAATGAAGAAATCTCACTTCTAGTCCCATCTCTATCACTAACAACCTGTGTTACTTTCAGCCTGTCTCCTCTCAAAGACTGCGCTTCAATTTAAGATGAAAGGAGGGGGGACTTCCCTCGTGGTGCAGTGGTTGGGAATCAACCTGCCGGTGCCGGGGACGCGGGTTCAAGCCCTGGTCCGGGAAGATCCCACATGCCGCGGGGCAGTTGGGCCCGTGCGCCACAGCTACTAAGCCTGCTCTCCGGAGCCTGTGAGCCACAACTACTGAAGCCCGCGGGCCTGGAGCCCATGCTCCGCAGCAAGAGAGGCTGCCGCACTGAGTAGCCCACGCACCGCAGGGAGGAGTGGCCCCCGCTCGCGCAACTAGAGAGAGCCCGTGCACAGCAGGAAGGACCTAATGCAGCCAAAAACAAACAAACAAACAAAAAAAAGATGAAAGGAGGGGTATGACCTAGACGGTTCTGTTCCACCTCTAATACCAAATGACTCTGCTGGCCGATTCAGGAAGCTTAAAACTTACCAACTGTGAGTGTACTTTTTCAAATTAATGCAACAGGCGCTGCTGCCTCAAGCAGAAATCATCGATTATGAAAGTCTGGGTTTGTATAGACCTTCACGTTGCATACCTTATGCAACACAGGATAGCGCCCAAGGGAAATTTCACCTACTGAATTTTTTTCTTAAACTTTATTCTGAGTGTGGATTTCTCCCTTCCACATCTATCCCCACGACAGCTCCGTGAGCTACCAAGCTCGTTTTTCAGACGAAGTCCAGAAAGCGGAGAACAATGAGTTAGTAATGAGACCTAGGTCCCGGTGGCGCTGACACGGCGACAGATACACCGACCCCTCACCTCTACTCCGGTTCCCCTCCGCGTCCCCTGAAGCCCGACACTCCAGCCAGCCTGCCTACAAGGACGCTGTTGTCATCCGCCTCGCCGGGTGGCCGGAGATCGGCCTTACTTCACGCGACAGAAGACGCCTGCTCTCCAGTGTCCGATCTCGGGGGCAACTCCTTTCTTCTTCCGGCGGAAAAGAGCTCTTTCCGCTTTCCGGGGCGCCGGGAGGAAGTCCCGCCCCACGCAGTAGCGTGACGTGGAGGGTCGCGTCGAGGCGCCGCGCGCAGGCGCGAAGAGAATTAAGCGGTTGACGCTTTCTTGGAGGGCTGCTGTACGCCCGGTAGGGTAGTCTAGAAGAACTAGGGACGCGGGTTGGGGGAGGGGTGTGTTTGTTGCTGGGTCCACGGCCGGAGAGGCCTGGGAGTCGTTCAGTGGGGCTTGAGAGAGCGGCTTGGAGACTCCATCTATTCGGAAAACAACACACTCCTCCCACGGGGATCCTCCGGGGAATCCTGGCCCGCTACCCCCCCAGCTGCCCCTGTTTCTGGCCTTGCTCCACCTGCCCCTTGCTGTATTTAGTTTCTTACTGTCTTTCGTTTATCTGTGTAGCCCCATATCTTGCCGCAATAATGGCTACCATTTGCTGAGCGTTGGCTGTGCATCTCACAGCAGTAGCTCATAAGCGCCTGGTAATTCTTGATTAGTAGGACTGTTGAAGTTCACTCATTCCTTTACCACCGCCGGGATTGAGGGCCTACGTAGTCCTGGGCTGGTCTATGGATATGGCAATCTTTGGGTTGGAAAGGTAAATTAGAAATTAAAATTGCTGTTGCCTTAGTTTCCTAGGGCTGTCATAACGGAGTGACACACATTGGGTGCCTTAAAACAACAGGTATTTATTTTCTCACAGTTCTGGAGGCTGGAAGTCCGAAATAAAGGTGTCAGCAGGATCATGTTTCCTCTGAGACTAGGTAAAACCCTTCCTTGCCCCTTCTTAGTATGTGGTGCTGTCCAGCAATCCTTGGTGTTCTTTGGCTTGTACCTGCCTTCCTCCAGTCTCTTAACTCTGTTCTCATGTGGTGTTCTGTGTCTCATCTCTTAAAAGAACACTAGTCCCGTTGGATAAAGGGCCCATCCTACTCCAGTATGACCTGATCTTAACTAACTACATGTGCAATGACACTATTTCCAGATAAAGTCACATTCTAAGGTCCAGGAAGGACATGAATGGGGTGGGGGTGGGGGGAATGTGACACTGTACAACCCAGTATAGATGTCAAAGAGCTTAAGAAGTAGGCAAGCCAAACGCTGACAATAAATAGCTGTAGTACAAGTGAATTCAAATATAATTTCATTGGATCTGAGAAGTTTTCATGGACATTTGGGCTGTCCCCTTGATAGGTGGGTATGATTTGGATGTGCCATCATAGACCATCATAGGCAGCATGCTAGGCAGACAGACATCACAGACAAGCACAGGTTGGAATGTAAAAAGAAGTTAGGTTAAAGCAGGAGGGATCTTGAACGCAGGCTGGAGTTTGGAGTCTGTTCTGTATGTAAAATGAATAAATTGAGTGCAGGGGGGTTGTGCTTTGAAGATTAATTAGCAGCTTGGGCCAAACTTTCTTTGTGTTACTTATTCCAGTTTAAGAAGTCGTAAACCCTATCCCCTGAGCATATCCTGTGCTTTTTCATCCTGGTGTCCCTGATCATGCTGTCCTTTATTCCTGGAATGCTGCTTTCAAGCTGCATGATTTTTACTTGTTGATGTTTTTTTTGTCATGGAAATTGTGGTGTGAAATGAGGTGGTGGAGGAGAGTTGTTCAACTTACTTTAAAAACTTTTTTTAATTGAAGTATAGTTGATTTACAATGTTCTGTTAGTTTCAGGTGTACAGCAAAGTGATTAATATATATATTCATGTATTCTTTTTCAGATTCTTTTCCACTGTAGGGTATTACAAGATATTGAATATAGTTCTCTGTGCTATACAGTAGGTCCTTGTTGTTTACCTATTTTATATATAGTAGTAGTGTGTATCTGTTAATCCCAACCTCCTAATGTATCCTTTCCCCCCCCCCCTTTCCCCTTTGGTAATCATAAATTTGTTTTCTATGTCTGTGTCTATTTCTCTTTTGTAAATAAGTTCATTTGTATCAGTTTTTTAGATTCCACATATAAGTGATATCATATGATATTTGTCTTTCTCTGTCTGACTGACTTCACTTAGTATGATAATCTCTAAGTCTATCCATGTTGCTGCCACAAATGGCGTTATTTCATTCTTTTTTTGTGGCTGAGTAATATTCCATAGATATATATGTGTGTGTGTGTGTGTGTGTGTGTATATATATATATATATATATGCCACATTTCTTTATCCATTCATCTGTCAACGGGCATTTAGGTTGCTTCATGTCTTGGCTATTATAAATAGTGCTGCTGTGAACACTGGGGTGCATGTATCTTTTAGAATTGGAGTTTTTGACTTTTCTGGATATATGCCCAGGAGTGGGATTGCTGGATCATATGGTAACTCTATTTTTAGTGTTTTAAGGAACCTCCAGACTGTTCTCCGTAGTGGCTGCACCAATTTACATTCCCACCAACAGTATAGGAGGGTTCCCTTTTCTCCACACCCTCTACAGCATTTATTATTTGTAGACTTTTTAATGATGGCCATTCTGACCTGTGTGAAGTGATACCTCATTGTAGTTCAACTTATTTTGTATTGTTAGCATCCCCCTGATAGAAAAACCTGATAAATACAGCACAAGGGGAAGAAAAAAAAAAATGCTAGAGACCAAACTCACATAGATACACAGCTCTAAAGTAAAATATTAGCAAATTCAGTCCTGCACTTCATTTGGAACAAGAAAGCACTTATGAAATGATTTAATATTAGAAAATCTGGGACTTCCCTGGTGGTCCAGTGGTTAAGACTCTGCCCTCCAACGCAGGAGGCACGGGTTTGATCCCTGGTTGGGGAACTAAGATCCCACATGCTGCGGGGTGTGGCCAAAAACTGAAAAACAAAAAGAAAAAGAAAGAAAAGAAAATCTGTTGCTATAAATCATTTGTATAGTTTAGAGGTTTAAAAATTGTATGATCATCTCAACTGATAAAATGTTTTCCTGAAAAAATTCAGTATCTACTTAGAACACTTTCAGCAAAATGGGAATGGATAAATAACAGTTGACAAAAGGCACCATAAATCTATAGTAAATATTGTACAGAACGATGAAACATTAGAGAAATTCCCATTAAAGTCAGAGAAAAATGGATACCCACTTTCACTGCTAATTTCAACGTGGTGTTAGGTTTTCTAGCCAACACAACAAAACAAGAAAAAGATAAAAAAGATTAGGAAAGGGGGGCTTCCCTGGTGGCGCAGTGGTTGAGAATCTGCCTGCCAATGCAGGGGACACGGGTTCGAGCCCTGGCCTGGGAGGATCCCACATGCCGCGGAGCAACTAAGCCCGTGAGCCACAACTGCTGAGCCTGCGCGTCTGGAGCCTGTGCTCCACAACAAGAGAGGCCGCGATAGTGAGAGGCCCGCGCACCGCGATGAAGAGTGGCCCCCGCTCGCCACAACTAGAGAGAGCCCCCGCACAGAAACAAAGACCCAACACAGCCAAAAATAAATAAGTAAATAAATAAGTTTAAAAAAAAAAAAAAGGGATGAAAAGACTTTGCAAATATTTGAAAAAAAAAAAAGATTAGGAAAGGAAGAAGCAAAAATATTATTTTCAGATGATGTGATTTTCTCTCTAGAAAATGCAGGAGAATGAAATGACAAACTATTAGAACTAATTAAATGGTTCAGCAAAGTGGCTAAATCAACATATAAAAACTTAAAATTTTCTTATATACCAGTAATAAAATAGAAAAAAAAAGGAACCTATCAGAATACACTGAGCAAAAGATGTACAAGACTTTTATGGGAAATATGAAATATTATTGAAAGACATGAAAGACTTAAGTAAATGGAGATTTTCATGTTCCAGGATGAGAAAATTCAGTGTATTAAAGATAAAAGTTTATGACAAAAATTTTTGAAACAGTGCCTATCAAAATACTGATAGGCTCTTCAAATAACTTTATTTGGTCAAAGTATATTATTCTTTTGATACACTCCTAAGTGCCATTTATTGATATTTTATTTAGAATATATCTCTTATTAGTGAGATTGGTATGTAGGTTTTTTTGGTACTATGTTAATTGTATGTTGGTATTTAAAATTATATGAGATCCCTTAAAATAAATTAGGGAGCATTTCACATTTTTCTATGGTCTGAAATAATTTAAGTAACTTTAGAATTATCTGCTCTTTTAAGACTGAATAGAGAACTTGGTTGTGAAACTATGTTACATGAAGCATTGTTATATGTGAATTTTAAACAAGGTGTCTACTCTCTTCTATGATAATTGAATTACTCATCTTTTCTACTTTTTCTGGATCAATTATAATTTATACTTTGCTTGGAAGTCATCCATTTCCAGAAGGTTTTTCAAATTAGTTGTCATTGTGTTAGACATAGAGTTCTCTTATGATTTAAAAAATCTGTTCTGCACATGTGGTTTTTTACTTTTCTCATTCCTAACCTTACATAATTTTGCTTTCTTTTTTTCTAAGTCAGGCTCACAAGGGATTTGTCTATTTTGTTGAACTTGTCAAAGAACCAGCTTTGGAGTTTGTTTTTCTGCTATTCTGTTTTTCAATTTTAGTTTTTGTGATAATTCTTCTTCCTACTCTCTTTTGTTTTGTTGTTCTTTTCTAACTTCTAAATATGGATCTAAGATTCTTTATTTTTTTCTAAGTGCCTTCATTTTTAATCTTTTGTTTTTTGGTTTTGTTGTTGTTGTTTTTTATATGTATTTATTTATTTTGGCTGCTCTGGGTCTTAGTTGCAGCATGCTGACTCTTAGTTGTGTCATGCATGTGGGATCTAGTTCCCTGACCAGGGCTTGAACCCGGGCCCCCTGCATTGGGAGCGCGGAGTCTTACCCATTGGACCACCAGGGAAGTCCCTTTAATCTTTTGTTTTTAATGAAGACATCTTAAGGCCATAAATGTGCCTCTGAATACAGCTTGTGTTGTGTTCTATAGCTTTTAGTTTAAAGTATTCTCTTTTTCATTCCTCTTTACATATGTTTGTAATTTTGCTTGTAATTTTCTCTTTGATCCAAGGTTTATCCAGGACTTGGTATCATTAAAAAATTTTTTTTTTCAATCATCTTTTTATTTTTTCTAGTTTTGTTATGATCAGAGAATTAGGTTCTGTACCTTTTATTTTTTTTATTTTTTAAAATTTAATTTAATTTATTTATTTTTGGCTGCGTTGGGTCTTCATTGCTGTGCATGGGCTTCCTCTAGTTGCGGTGAGCGCGGGCTACTCTTTGTTGTGGTGTGCGGGCTTCTCATTGGAGTGGCTTCTCTTGTTGCCGAGCACGGGCTTTAGGCGCAGGGGCTTCAGTAGCTGTGGCTCGCGGGCTCTAGAGCGCAGGATCAGTAGTTGTGGGGCACGGGCTTAGTTGCTCCGCGGCATGTGGGATCTTCCCGGACCAGGGCTCGAAACCGTGTCCCCTGCATTGGCAGGCAGATTCTTAACCACTGCGCCACCAGGGAAGCCCAGTTCTGTATGTTTTAAATTAAGGTTTTCTTCTTTGTCAAGAACATAGTCAATGTTTACATATTCCATGGACATTTAAAATATGCATATTTTCTACTTATATTTGGAAAATTCTGTGTTTCTATTACATCAGGTGTATTGGTTTTAGTATTCAAATTTATTGATTGCAGAATTCAATTCTCTGATATATTTCCTAGATCAGTCTAATTCTAAAAGAGGTGTGATTGAAAATTCCAACTTAAATGTATTTTAAACTAGTTTTTCTTGCATTTCCAAAAGGTAGGTTTATGTATTCAATTGCTATGTCTTTGGTTTGTACAGGACTATGACTGCTCTATCCTTTCTGTAAATTGTGCCTTTCATAAATTAATTTTTATCCTATTTAGTGCTTTCAATTTATATCTAACCAATATACCCTTATCTGATGTTAATGTTACTGTTCCTTCTTTCTTCTCTTTACCTCTGTCTGATTTCTCATGGCTTACCTCTTTATTTTCAGTCTTTCATTTTACTTTGTTTCATTTCTAGTAAAAACAAAAATTATAGATATAACAAATGAGCAATCTGAATTTTTCTTTTTCACCTAGAGAGTTAAGCTACCATGCAGAAGCCAGCTATTGTGATGAGCAGATCATCAGATCCATGGTGGCTTAGAGTTGGGATACTTTGCTGTTGCAAAAAAAAATTTATATTAAGATAAACAGTAGTTTACAGTTTAGCTTGTGATATCACTATTGTAAAATATCATTAAGTACAAAAAATAGCCTAGAAATATAGCCATCAAAATCTTGACAACAGACTTCTCAGGCTGCTCAGTAATAAAAAACAAATGAACTATTGTTAGGATTATTTACATGCTATATGGAATTGACCAAGGACCAAAAGCCTGTCATCTCCTTAGCTAGAAACAGTGTACCAATGCTCACAACCCCCTCCCCTTTATCTCAATACATTTGGTAGCTTGATGCTATTAAAAAAAACACCCAGCTAACTCCTTTTAGATATATTTCTGAAAGGAAAAGGGGAGATGAAGAAAAGTCTCAAGTAGAACAGCCAAATCAAACAGAATTGCTAACCAGTCAGGACTTCCTTGTGACTCCAACAGCTGCACATGTGTGTCCTCTAGTGCCAGGTAAATGAGCAGGACTGCAGGAGCATAGATGCTCCTGATAAAGTGACTGGACATCTTTTTCTTCCTCTTCTTGAGTGGCTGTTGCCCACTATGAACTCTCATAGTAAACTAATCGGCCCCCTGCATTCTATTCCTTTCCAATTGTCCACATAAATGGAAACACCTAGACTCACTCACAGATACTATGACCCCTGAAGACAAAAATCTGGCTTTTTAAAAAAAACTCTGCACCCTCCATATCACTTAGCTTTGAAAAGCCATCACCCAGACATTGTTGCTGAATTTGAAGGGACAGAGAGTTATATGAAGAAAACTTCTTGAAAGTCCTGAAAAACAAAAAGGAAGGCTTAAATGATGGAAAGGTGCATCAAGGCCGTGAACATGAGGATTCAATACTATAAAGATGTGATTTCTCCCGAAGATACTGCAAAATTTTTTCTATCAATTACTCTCATTTTATCAATTACTCTCATTACGCTCATATCAATTTTCCAGGAGAACATTTCACTTTCCCCTCTCTCTTCAGAACTCTCCCCACCTCCTCGATTTCTTATTGATAATATAGAAGCAACCAGGAGATAACTTCACACTCTCAGTCCTCCCTCTGCCCCCATTTGCCTACCTTCCCAAATCTGTCCCATATAATCTCTCCCGTTAGTGTGGATCAGTCTGGGCTCTTATTTACACCCAGTCCCTCCATCTGCGAACTAGATTCCGTCTCTTCTCAACCACTCAAGGAGACTGTGATCCTGCCATTCTTCCTCTCTTCTCTGAATTGTCCACTTTTCCCTCTCTACAGGATGATTCCCGCTAGTTTACAGATAGATTATAATAACTGCTGTCATTTACTAAGATATCCCTCCCTTGACCCAATATCCTATTGCAGCCCCTACTCCATTTCTCTGCTTTCATTTACAGCAATACTCCTTGAAATTATAGTTCATTGTCTTTATTTTCTCATCTTCTATTGTCTTTAACCCCCTTCCATCTGATTTTCATCCCCACCATAGCAAACCATTCTTGTTATGGCTCCCATAATCTCTTTTTTTTGTTTTTTAATTATTTATTTATTTTTGGCTGCATTGGGTCTTCGTTGCTGCGCACGGGCTTTCTCTAGTTGCGGTGAGCGGGGGCTACTCTTCATTGTGGTGCACGGGCTTCTTACTGCGGTGGCTTCTCTTGTTGCGGAGCACGGGCTCTAGGCACGCGGACTTCAGTAGTTGTAGCACACGGGCTCAGTAGTTGTGGTGCATGAGCTTAGTTGCTCTGCGGCATATGGGGTCTTCCTAGACCAGGGCTTGAAGCCGTGTCCCCTGCATTGACAGGCAGATTCTTAACCACTGTGCCACCAGGGAAGTCCGGCTCCCATAATCTCTTAATCTTGACATTGAAAAATGTCACAGACAATTCATGGTCCTCATCTTATTCCTTTTCCCAGCAGCATTTGAAACAGCTAATCTCTCTCCCACTTCCTGATGTTCTCTTCAGTTGTTCCCAGGGCACCACACTCTCCTCGTTTTTCTCCTACCTTGCTGGCTGCCCTTTCCAAGTTTCCTTTGCTTAATTCTCCTCCTCCTTTTCATCCCAACCCTTAATCTTAGAATACCCCAGAGTACAGTCCTTTTTCCTTTCTACACTGACATTCCAGTTGGTTTCCTCCCATGTAATGACTTTAATCGTCTCTATTTTAGTGCACCTCAAATTAACTCTTTAGTCTTGGCAGTTCCCCAGAACTCCACACTCATACATCCAGACATTAACCTCACTTCTCCAATTGATGGGTTTTTAAAAAAATATTTATTTATTTATTTGGTCTTAGTTGCGGCTCGTGGGCTCCTTAGTTGAGGCAGGCAGGTTTCTTAGTTGTGGCTCGAGGGCTCCTTAGTTGCAGCACATGGACTCCTTAGTTGTGGCATGTGAACTCTTAGTTGCGGCATGCATGTGGGATCTAGTTCCCTGACCAGGGATTGAACCTGGGCCCCCTGCATTGGGAGTGTGGAGTCTTAACCACTGCACCACCAGGGAAGTCCCTCTGATTGATGTTTAATACATATCTCAAACTTAACAGGTCTAAAATTAAACTCTTGACTTCCACCACTCTCAAACCTGCTCTTCCCTTAGTATTCCTCATCTTATGATACCAGCATTCACCCAGTCACTCAGTCCAGAAACTTTGGAGTCATCTTTGATGCCTCTTTTTCAGACACATTCTACATCAAACCTATCAGCAAATGAGTTCTACTTTAAAATATATATACTGAATCTGATCACTTTTTTCCCCCAATATAATTACTAACCTAGTCCTAGCTACCAACATCTTTGCCTGGATTGCTGGCTGAGCATCCTAACTGGACTCTCTGTTTCTACCCTCATCTCTCTCTACCACACAGAAACCAGAATAATCCTATTGAATCACCAGTCGCTCTCCTGTCCCAAACTGCCCAGTGACTATTCATCACACTTTAAAATAAAATCCTATGTCCCTACCATGGGCTGCAAGGCCCAATGAGATCTCTGCCCCAGTCTGCCTCTCCAACTCATCTTCTACTACTGTCCCCTTTGCTCTCACCACTTCAGCCATTCTAGCTTTCTTATTCCTCAAATATGCCAACTGTGTTCCTACCTCAGTGCCTTTGTACTTGCTATTCTCTCTGCCTGGAACTACCACCCCCTAAAATGTATGTGTGACTTGCCGCCTCACTTCATTCTGAGGTAGGGTTACCAGATATAATGCAGGATGCTCAGTTACATTTGAATTTCAGATAAACAATAATTACTTAGTATGTATGTTTTGAATATTTGTTATCTGAAGTCCAAATCTAACTGGGTGTCTTGTATTTTTATTTGCTAAATCTGCCTTTTCTGGAGCTTTTATTGTTTTAGTTCATGGAAGGGGCTGCCCGTTCCTGGCTCCTCCCTCAGTCTCAGCTTTCCCACTGGCACAAGCCTGTGCCTCAGGTGTTAAAACCCAATCCCTAAGGCATATATTTGGTTCAGTTACTTTGTGGATCACAGGGCTTCAGTTCTCATTGTTGTAGCCACTTTATTTAGGGCACCTGAATATTCTCTCTGAGCAGGACCTTATGGGGCTTTCCCCCATAAGGGGGGACAGACACCCACCCCCATGTATTCCTGCTACCTCTTGTTTGTAGAAAAACTTTAGCCTCCTACGCCTTCCCCACATTCCAAAAAATAAAGTTAATCAGAGAAGTGAGAAAATGCAGAAACAAAAGAAAACAGTCAAGCAAGACAAAATAATAATAGTTTAGCCATTAAACAAAGTCAAGGACCTTTAGTTCTTCCTCGAGGTCTATAGATAATATTCTGAGCCAAATCCTTTGAGCTGTTTTGCAAATGCTGAAACCCCCACCAGGTGGAAGAAGTTAACTGTATGCTGAACACAAGCACATAGACCCCAGACCGGTTGGAACCAGAAAGTTTATGATGTTGACTCCCAATTACCTCACCATCAATCAATCAGAAGAATGTCCACAATTGATCATGCACCCCGCAACCCCCCTCCCTCACCCTGTCTTTAAAAACCTTTCCCTGAAAGCCATTGGGGAGTTTGGGTCTTTTGAGCATTAGCTACCAGGACACCTTGCTTGGTGCCCTGCAATAAATGCTGCATTTTTCCTTCATCGCAATCTGGTGTGATAGATTGGCTTTACTGCGTTCCGGCCAGCAGATCCAAGTTTGGTTTGGTAACATATACATTATATATACATACACATACACACATATACACATATGTTTTAATATATATTTATTTATATTTATATAAAATAGAAGCAGTTGGGATATATATATATATATATATATATGTATATATTGGAAGCAATCAGGACAGAGAGGGAGAGAGAGAACCACCTCTCTATATATATATATTTAAAGCCTTCTGCTTTCAGGCTGAACTATGTGTTTAGTTTTTGGGTTTTTTTTTTTTACTATATTACTTTTTAAAAAAATTATTTAGTTTATTTATTTTTGGCTGCGTTGGGTCTTCATTGCTGCGTGCGGGCTTCCTCTAGTTGCAGTGAGTGGGGGGCTACTCTTCCTTGCAGTGTGCAGGCTTCTCATTGTGGTGGCTTCTCTTGTTGCAGAGCACAGGCTCTAGGTGCGCAGGCTTCAGTAGTTGTGGCACGTGGGCTCAGTAGTTGTGGCATGCGGGCTCTAGAGCACAGGCTCAGTAGTTGTGGCACACGGGCTTAGTTGCTTCGCAGCATGTGGGATCTTCCAGGACCAGGGCTCGAACCCGTGTACCCTGCATTGGCAGGTGGATTCTTAACCACTGTGCCACCAGGGAAGCCCTGTTGTTGTTGTTTTTTTAATATTCATGTATTTATTTACTTATTTGGCTGCACTGGATCTTAGTTGCCACATGTGGGATCTTTTTAGTTGTGGCACGTGGGATCTTTAGTTGTGGCATGCAAGATCTTTAGTTGCGGCATGTGGTCTCTTAGTTGTGGCATGTGGGATCTAGTTCCCTGACCAGGGATCGAACCCGAGCCCCCTGCATTGAGAAAGTGGAGTCTTAGCCACTGGACCACCAGGGAAGTCCCTGGTTTTTAAAAAGTATTGTATCTAGCATTTTGGTATGTATGAAAAGGGAGATTTCATTTCCACATGAGTTCATCCTGCCATCTTGTCCCATAGTTGACAATTAATTGATAATACATCTCCCCACTGCCACTCATTCCATCTCTATTTCTGTGTCTATTTCTATGTCTGTCCTTCAAAGTTCATTGACCTTCAATGTGTGTCATCTGTCTCCATCTCTCTTCTGCATAACCTTGTTAAGATTACATATACTGATTAATGACACCGAGGTCTAAATGTACAGGCAGCCCCTCACATCATGTTTATGATTTCAGAGTTTACTTCGGCAAAAACAGTTTAGCATATAGCTGGAATTGTATTCTAAGGCGTCACAAGGAAATTTGCGTGGAGTCATGGATTTTCCAGTGGTAAAGATTATGTTCCTTCTTTATATATTTCAGGTGTCCTGGGAAAGAACTTTGTAATGATGAAATAAAATCCATATTTTATGGCAAGATGAGAATAATTTAAACATAAAATTTTTCTTTGCCCATTTGGGCATCCTCTCTTCCCTTTATTGTGTGTTGTGCATCTACATTAACCAGACCCCCTTAGGAGATAACATTCCTCCTTAATCTTGCAAGGGGTCACAATGACCCATGACCCACTGCTCACTTTATATGTGTACATCTGGATTGTGTAAACTGTAAATGATACATCATTTGATGTATAACCCCCTTTGTCTCAAAAACTTATATAACTGTGCTTTGACCTCTAACAGGTGGAACAGTCCTCAGAGATTTCTCAAAGACTCTCAGGTTATAATCTTCAAGTTGGCTGGAATAAAATTTTCCATTTCTTTCTTAGTTCGACTATTGACTTTTTTTTTTTTTTTTTTAAATTGACAGTAGGTTCCTAAAGCCCAGGTCCACTATCTCTTTGCTTTCCCTTTTTCCCTGCCAGAGATCACACCCGCCTCTTCACACCCTACCTGTAGGCTGCCCACCTAGTTCTGAGTTATCAGGAGTGGATGGGGTCAGAGGCCTTGCTAGGGCTCTTGCAGTGGAGGGGAGAAAGATGTCTCCTTTTACTCGAAATTAGGAAGCCGGAGGGTGAGCACAATAAGGTTTGAGAACAGGAAGCAAAATATTTCCATCCACCTTAGCTCTGGTCAGTCCCCCCAAGGATAGCCAATTGGAAGACAGGATTTCCAGGACCGGAAGCGCAAGGGCCAATCAGATCGCGGCCAGGCGGCCCTTGTCCTCTAAGGGCCTTCCCTCAATTTCCCCGGTAAAGAAGGTCCAGGTTAGAACCAGCACTGCTTAGCTCGCTCCCTGGGCTTTTCTTTCTCCACATCACTGCCTCCTTCCCTGATCAAGTGGTAAGTTTTGAGCTCCTCTGATACACCTCCCTTTCTTCCTCCTCTATAACTTATAGAAGTTCGGAATCGTGAAAGAAACCTTAGCATCAAGGTCGAAAGTCTTGCTTTACAGATAGCAAAACAGAAAAGCAGAGTGTTGTTATCTCTACTGTCTTACCTGCGTGAGCTTCGTGGAAACTCCCATCATTCGTTATCTGTACATTTTAATCGGTGTTTGGACTCTGATTTCTCTCGATGCTAAGCTAAATCTGAGAGCAAGAGCGACACCTTGACGGGAAGAGGAGGTGATAACAGGTTTCCCGTGTGACGAATACAGGGGACAACTCCTGGATGCTTGGTGTGTGATGGTTTTTAAATCAATTCAAGACACCTGTGTAAACATAAGGGCGTTAGGGAGACAAGAGAAAGGCGACCCACTTTGACAGCAGGTGCTGCCAGTACACTGGAAGAGCATTCTTGGGTGAATCACTTAAATGCGTCATGTTAAAGAAAGGGATGTACAATTCTTGGCAAGTGCCTCCTCCTGCCTCACCTCACCTGGATAGTAATAATGCTGCAGTGAACATTGGGGAACATATATCTTTTCTAATTAGTGTTTTCTTTTTCTTCAGATAAATACCCTGCTAGATCATATGGTAGTTCTCTTTTTAGTTTTTTTGAAGAACCTCCATACTGTTCTCCATAGTGGCTGCACCAATTTACATTCCCACCAACAGTGCATGAGGGTTCCCTTTTCTCCACATCCTCGCCAACACTTGTCTCTTGTCTTTTTGATAACAGCCATTCTAGCAGGCGTGAGGTGGTATCTCACTGTGGTCTTGATTTGCATTTCCATGGAGATTCGCGATGTTGAGCATCTTTTCATGTGTCTGTTGGACATCTGTATGTCATCTTTGGAAAAATGTCTATTCAGGTCCTCTGCCCATTTTTTAATCAGGTTGTTTGTTTTCTTGATTTGATGTGTATGAGTTCTTTGTATATTTTGGATATTAACCCCTTATCAGATATATCATTTGCAAATATCTTCTCCCATTCTACTGATTTAATTTCAGCACTAGTTTTAACTTTCAGGAGGTTTTGTCCTTTGTTACTCTTTCATAACATCCTGTTACTGTTTTAAGGGTGCAGTTTTCTCACTCCGTGTGTGTGTATGTGCATGTGTGTGCGCACATGCATGCATGTTCTCTCCCGTTCCCTGAATTGTTGTTTTCAGTCTTTATATTGGAAGCTTCTTCAGCTGTCTGGGGGAATCTTGACTGTGCGTATTTAAGAATGAGCTAGCTATGAGCTCTCTGTACTTCGGTGAGACGTGTCATTGGGCCAAGATGATGGGACAGGAATGCTGACAGTCTGAATGGAAGAAGGCAGGGTATTTTCTATGGAGCCATCAAATTTATTTAGTGAATAATGTTTCATTGTTACCATTAACAATGGTAAAATCTGAGAGGTAATATCCAAAATTATATGTTTTTATTTCTTTAGACATCTCTGTATTTTCTGAACATTTTAACAATTAGTGTGTGTTTAGTAACCAGAATATATATAAATTTATTTTTGAAGTAATGACTATCTGTATACATACAATTTTGTGTATGTCTTGACTTCTCTAAGCCAAGTGCCCATATTTAAATTATTTGTTCAGGAGAATATTTGAAGTTTTAAATCCATATTTTCAAATTTCCTCTCCAGAAAGAATGCAAATATATATTTACCAGCAGTATTTGACAGTACTAGTTTCCTAGACCCTATTGGAGCCAAGGGATGATAGGTCATCACTCACTTTTTCCTTGTTAGCCCATTAGATAGGTTATCACTTCTGGTGCTTTCTGCAAGGCACACCTCATATGAATAGCACTCAAGGAGTTAACCTTTTCAAACTGGTATTTGTACACTCTCCAAAGTTTTTCTTTGCTTTTAACTCTTTTTATGTCAACTTTTTTTTTTTTTTTTTTTTTTTTGGTCTGTCTGGTCTATTTTTTTATGAGTAGTTATCAAAAGAACCACTTAAATGTTTGGAGCCCTTCTCTACTGAGTCCATAAAAATCTGACAACTAAAACAAATTCCTGAATTTATCAGATTTCAAAATGATTTTTCCTCTGGTTCAGTCAGTATAGGGAGGGAATTAGGAGTTCAGGACTTCAAGTCAGACTGCCTGAGCTCAAATCCTAGCTCTACAACATCTGTAACCTTAGTCTAGTTAATGAACTAGACTCATTTCCCTCATATATGTAATAAGGACTATGTGAAGCTATCCATATAAGCATGTGACACAGTGCTGGTACATAAAAAGCTCTTAAGTTATGTTTATTACTATCATTGTGACAATTATAAGAAGGAATACTCCTGGATAGGTATAATGCTATGGACTGAATTGTGCCCCCCCCCAAATTTATATATGAAGCCTTAACCCCCAATATGATGGTATTTGGAGGTGGGGTCATTGGGAGATAATTAGGTTTAGATGAGATCATGAAAGTGGGGCCCTCATGATGGGATTAGTGCCCTTAGAAGAAGAGAAACCAAAGAGTTCTCCACCCACCCCCCTAATGTTATGAAATAGCAAGAAGACAGTCGTCTAAAAGCCAGGAAGAGAGCCCCCAGCAGGCCTCCACTGTGTTGGCACCCTGATCTCAGACTTCTAGCCTTAAATACTGAAAGAAAAAACTGTCAAGGTAGAATTCTTTACCAATTCTATACCTTCTTTCAAAACAAAAGGTATACCAATTCTATACCCTCTTTCAAAAGCAAAAGTGAAGTAAAGACTTTCTCAGACCTATTAAAGCTAAAAGAATTCAGCAGCAGCAGACCCTCCCTACAAGAAATATTAAAGGAAGCCATTCAGGCAGGAGGAAAATAACACCAGATGGAAACCTAGATCTACTCAAAGAAATGAAGCACATCAGCAATGATAATTACATGGATGGGTATATGTTTTCTCAAACAGAACAACCTCTTCCTAGGAAGAGCTATTCTGTTCTTATGACACTACGTAACTGAAACAAAGAAAGAGTTAAGATACTATATTTTTCCAGTTTCTGCTTGGAATTAGATATGGATCATTCCCTCCTGTGGTATAACTCCCTTGACTGAGCAAGAACATCTGGAAAGTCATTTCTGTGACTTTAGCCAACAGTTTGTTAGTCATTATCCATTTCTTCACTAACCTGGAGTGTACATAGCAGTAGGAGGCAGATTGTTTTCTTAATTTGTTTTCGATGTTTCACCTCATTTGTTTCTGTGGTTATGAAACGAACAAATTCTCTCTTCACTCTGAGATACAAAATTTAAAACTTTGGTTCACCAAAAGTTTTAAAAATAAAGGTGAATTTGTGAATTGTGTAAGTATCAGAATTAAAAGCAAAATTTTCTGCTTAAACTACCACTTAGGAGCAAATAAATTGTGTACGTGTACTATAAGCTCCTTTATTGATCCCAGGTTTGTCTTTTTTTGAGATTTTCATAGGCTTCTCCATTTCAGGCTCACATATGGCTTTATTGCTTACTTTCCAAACTTCAGTTTGGTCATTTCTCACCTATATGTGTCTTCATTGTATGTTTGAAACATTGAATGTTTCATTTATGGTTACATACAGATAGAAACTCATAACCTTTTGAAGAAACCAGTTTATGGCAATAATCTGTGATAAAACACTATTTTAGAGGAAAAGTGGTTCTTATTTGTTACAGCCTGTTTGTTGGTTGGGCAACCAACCAATTTAGCATTCCACTGCAGGCAGGAACCAGCTGTGGGGTGGGGAGAGTAACATAATCAAGAGCAAGGGATAAACAGGTCCACTATGCTTTTCCTAGGCTGTGGGAAGGGTCAGTTGGTGAAACACCACCATCTTGTCTGGATACTATGAGAGAAGTCCCACCTGGCCACTGGGGAAGATAGGTGATAGACAAGATAGACAAGAAAGACATTGGTGATGATTTTCCTGATGTGAAGACCTCTAAATGTATTCCCTCAGGATGACCCTGAATAAAGATGAGAGAAGGAGCTTTATCTGTAATAAAACAGGAGTGAAACCTTGTAAAGATGTATGTTCTGTTCTCTCAATAGCCTATCAGCCAAACAAACTGCAGTTCCTCAGTATTTTACTCATGGGGTTCAACTGTCAGAACATCAGGGGTCTGGTCTTGATTGTGCCTTTTGAACCTTGAAAAAGACCACTTAAAATCATTCTGTCTATAATGCTTATCTGTACTTGTTTTGAGAGCATCAAATAAATTGTTAGAGCATTTCGAAAGAGTATAAAGTGAACACGAATAAAGAACTAGGGTGGAAGAAACCTTAACTCTCAACCTACTTCAGTTAGGAAAGGAGAGTTGAAAGGATGCCTGGGGACAACCCAATTAAAAGGATTCTCAAGTATCAGTTACCTCGATCTCTTTTTATGTCCCCAACTTTTTATTCTGCCTGCTACCACCTTAGTTCATATTCAGCTCTTAATTATTCTTGTGCTCTCACCCAGCCACCCCAAAAAACCTGCTTACCCTGTCTCCATTATCCTTCACAGTGCTCACTAGTTATTCTCTAAAACTTACCTAATTACAAAGTTCCTATGGCTTAGAAACCTTCAGTAGCTCCTCAGGGGACTACAGGATGGATCAAATTCTTTCCACAGTATATGAGGTCTCTTGCAATCTACTTTTCAGGGTGTTTTTTGTTTTTTTTGTTTTTTTTGTTTTGGCTGTGTTGGGTCTTCGTTGCTGTGTGCGGGCTTTCTCTAGTTAAGGTGAGTGGGGGCTACTCTTCATTGCGGTGTGTGGGCTTCTCATTGGCGGTGGCTTCTCATGTTGCAGAGCACGGGCTCTAGAGCGCAGGCTCAGTAGTTGTGGCGCACGGGCCTAGTTGCCCTGCAGCATATGGGATCTTCCTGAACCAGGGCTCGAACCTGTGTTCCCTGCATTGGCAGGCGGATTCTTAACCACTGTGCCACCAGGGAAGCCCCTTCAGGGTTGTTTTAAACATTAAGTTTATATAATGTCTGACACATAGAATTCAATATATCTGGCATAGTGAAATAATAATAACAACAACAGTAGCTCTAGGCTAAAAATTCATTGAAACATTTCCTAGACTGAGGACCTTAGGTTTCAATATCTAAAATAAAATACCTACAGAGAAAGACCATTCTTATAAACCCGAGAAACCACTCTCTTGAAGGCAGCCTTGGTGAAGGGAGCAGGAGTCAAGATGCTTCTTTCACTTTGTTTCCTTCCCCTTTCTCCATGAAGTGCTGATACAGTCCCAGACTGTAACCTCCAAGGGAGGTTGGACCGTGCCTTTTATTTGTTTTGCCTTCTACTTCTTTTTCTTCTCCTACTGTACTAGTGAAGGAAACCAGACTATGTCACCTCAACACATGCCACTTTGGTATATTGATGATTTTGAATTAAAGGCAAGAAGAAATAGTAGGTGTAAGAAGGACACTCTGACCCTCCTTTGCTTTCTGAAAGCAGGAGCTAAAACTCCCATGTGAAAAGTACTTTCCCTGTACCAGAAGGAAGGAAGACATTCTTGTCACCAGAGATGGGGAATCTGGGGCTGAGAAATCTATACAAACAAACCTTGTTAAACTAACCCTTATCTTCCTAGTTACTTCTTGAATGGAAAAATTTGCTTTTCCTCCTGTGTGATTCTCCTTTACTCTCACACTAGTACCACGGTCACAAAACTTCTGACAAGAGATTGTGTGGGATTTTGCCCACACCAAGCAATTCTTTGAAACCAGCTGGGTATCCTACAATTTAACTCAATTCTGACACTATCTAACTGGAGATAGCTTCAGATCCCACAGGTTAAGGGCTTAGTCCCACAAGACTGCCCCCATGTTAGATGCCAACCTCAAGTACTAGGTCCCCAGGTTACCTACAACTTCTGTCTGATTTGGCTATAAATTGGAGCTTCCCATGACCTCCCCTATCTCCACCTTGGGTTCATTTAATTTTTAGAACGGCTCATAAAACTCAGGAAAACAGTTTACTTACTACTGTAAAAAATTAATAAACAGCAGGGGGAGCTCTCGTGCCCTGTAATGGAAGCTGAACCCAACAGGAAGAAAGCCGGCTTTTCTCTCCTGGCAAGGACTCAGCCAGTGAAAAGCCATGGACTCTGTTTACTATAGCCTTCCCAACTTCCTTTTCCTCCCTCCCAATAAAAGCATCCTTCTTCCCTTGCCTTTTGAGAACGTGCATGTGGCTCTCCCAGGATTGCAGACCTTGAAGTTCTCTGCGGATCCTAAATAAACCCATCTTTGCCTGAGAAATACCTATTTGCAGTCTATTTGTTTCAAGTCAACACCGTTTGTTATAAAAGGATATGATAAAAGATACAGATGAACATCCAGATGAAAAAGATGCATAGGGCAAGGTATATGGGAAGGGGTTCGGAGCTTCCACGCCATGTCTCTCTGGGCATGCCACTCTCTCAGCACCTCCATGTGTTCACCAACCTGTAAGCTCTCTGAACTGTATACTTTGAGGATTTTTAGGGAGGCTTCATCATGTAGGTATGATGTATCATTAACTCCATTTCCAGCCCCTCTCCCCTCTCTGGAGAATGGGAAGTGAGGCTGAAAATTTCAAGCTTCTAATCATGGCTTGATCTTTCTGGTAACCAGCCTCCATCCAGGAGCCCACCCAGAGTCACCTCAGAACAAAAGACACTGCCAGCACCCAAGAAATCCCAAGACATTTAGGAACTGGAGCCAAAGACCAAATATTAGAACAAAAGATGCTCCTAGTGCTCTTATTACATAGGAAATTACAAGGGTTTTAGGAGTTCTGTGCCAGGAACCAGGCGCGGAGATCAATTTATGTATTTACTATTATATCAGACTTCTTCACCATTTACTATCCTGAGCTCAAACCCCTTTGTCTTATCAATTTTTCACAAATTTATTGTTTCTTTGTCTAAAAGGTATAAAAGCTTCCTGCTCTGGTCACTTCTTTGGGTTTTCATTCTCTTGTGAAGGCTTCCATGTACATGTGAAGATTTAATAAAATGTGCACACTTTTCTCCTGTTAACCTGTCCTATGTCCGTTTAATTCTTAGGCCCAGCCAGGGACCCTAAAAGGGTAGAGAATTTTTTCCTCCCCTGTACTAGCTAATACCTTCAGTACAATGTTGAATAGAAACAGTAATAGCAGACGTCTTTGTCTTGTTCTAATTTTGAAAGCCAGCTGTATTAATTTCTGAAGGCTGCTAATAACAAAGTACCACAAACTGGGTGGCTTAAACAATAGAAATTTATTGCCACACAGTTTTGGAGGCTGGAAGTCTGAGATCAAGGTATCAGCAGGGTTGGTTCCTTCTGAGACTGTGAGGGGAAATCTGTCCCATGCCTCTTACCTAGCTTCTGGTGGTTTACTGGCAATCTTGGTGTTCCTAGCATTGTAGACACATCACCTTAGTCTCTGCCTTCATGTTCAGAGAGCATTCTTTCTGCGTCTGTATCTGCTTCTGTGTCCAAATTTCCTCTTTTTATAAGGACACCAGTTATATTGGATTAGGACTCACCCTAATGACCTATTATTAATTTAACTAATTACATCTGCAATGACCCTCTTTATATAAGGTCACATTCTGAAATACTGGTTAGGACTTCATCATATGAATTTTTGTGGGACACAATTCAACCTATAACTGAAGCTCTAACATTTTGCTATTAAATATATTTGCCATGATAACCTTTATTAAGTAAGTTCTCTTCCATTCCCAATTTGCTAAAGGTTTTTATCGTAAGCAGATGTTAAACTTCGTTCAATGTTTTTACATAATTAACAAGATTTAATATATGGCTTTTATTCTTTAATCTAGTAATGCAATGATTTATACTGATAGATTTCCTAATATTAACCCATGCCTGAATTTTGAGAATAAACCCAACTTGGTCATAATTTTTAATACATTTCTTGATTCAGTTTGCTAATGTTTTAGAAGATAGCTTTTCACATCTATGTTCATAGGAAAGATTGACCCATAAGGTTTTGTTTGTTTGTTTTTTGGGTTTTGGGGTTTTTTGGTACTGTCATTGTCTGCTTTATATATTGTTACAATAGCCTCATAAAATGAAGTGGAGACTGTGACAGATATTACTAGTTGTTTCAGTTTGGGGTGATAAAGTTCTGGAGATGGATGGTGATAATTGTCGCACAACACAAGTGTGAATATACTAAATGACACAGAACTATACACTTAAAAATGGTTAAAGTGGTAAATGTTATGTTATGTATAATTTACCCCCACACACACATACACACAAAACCAAACCCACAGCTAACATCATACTTAATGATGAAAGACTAAAATCTCTCTAAGATCAGAAACAGGACAAGGATGTATGATCTTGCCAACTCTATTTAACATAGTACTGGAGGTTCAGGCCAGGGCAGTTAGGAAAGAAAAATAAATAAAAAGCATCTAGATTGGAAAAGAAAAAGTAAAACTGTCCCTATTTAAAGGTAATGTGATCTTATATCTAGAAAATACTAAAGAATATCCACAAAAAACTAAATAGAGCTAATAAACAAGTTCAGCAAAGTTGCAGGATACAAGATCAATCCACAAAAATCAGTTGTATTTCTATACATTAACAATGAACAATCTTAGAATGAAATTCAAGAAACAATTCCATTTACAATAGTATCAAAAATAATACGTAGGATTCATTTTATACAGGGAAGTGCAAGAATTGTATACTGAAAACCACAAAACATTGTTGAAAGAAATTAAGAATTAAATAACTGGAAAGATATCCAATGTTCATGGATTGGAAAATTTAATATTAAGATGGTAGTTCTCCCTAAACTGATCTACAAGTTCAACACAATCCCTATCAAAATCCCAACTACCTTTTAAAAAAGAAACAGAAAAGCTGATCCTAATATTCATATGGAATTGCAAAGGACCTTAAATAGCCAAAACAATCTTATATAAGAAGAATAAAATTGAAAGATTCACACTTCCCAGTTTTAAACCTACTACAAATCTACAACATTTAAGACAATGTGGTGCTAGCATAAGGATAGACATATAGATCAATGGAATAGAATTGAGAGTCCAGAAATCAACCCATACAGCTATGGTCAATTGATTTTCAATAAGAGTCTAAGATCATTCAGTGGGAAAACGACTATTTTCACAAATGGTGCTAGGATGACTGGATATCCACATGCAAAAGAATGCAGTTGGACCTCTACCTCATACCATATACAAGAATTAACACAGGGCTTCCCTGGTGGCGCAGTGGTTGAGAATCTGCCTGCCAATGCAGGGGACACGGGTTCGAGCCCTGGCCTGGGAGGATCCCACATGCCGCGGAGCAACTAGGCCCGTAAGCCACAACTACTGAGCCTGCACATCTGGAGCTTGTGCTCCGCAACAAGAGAGGCCGCGATAGTGAGAGGCCCATGCACCGCAATGAAGAGTGGCCCCCGCTTGCTGCAACTAGAGAAAGCCCTTGCACAGAAACGAAGACCCAACACAGCCATAAATAAATAAATAAATAAATAAATAAATAATAAAAATAAAGGAATTCCTTTAAAAAAAAAAAAAACACAAAGTGAATAAGAGGCCTAAATGCAAAAGCTAAAACTAAAAACTCTTAGAAGAATACATAGATATAAATCTTTGTGACCTTGTATTAGGCAATAGTTTCTTAGATAAGACACCAAAAACACAAGCAACAAAAGAAAAAATAGATGAACTACATCAAAGCAAAAAACTTGTGTGTGTCAATGGATACTATCAAAAGAGTGAAAAGACAATCCACAGAATGGGAGAAAATATTTGTAAACCATATATTTGATAAAGGTCTAGTATCCGTAATATACAAAGAATTCTTACAACTTAATAATAAAAACACAACCTAATTAAAAATGCACAAAGGGGGCTTCCCTAGTGGTGCAGTGGTTGAGAATCTGCCTGCCAATGCAGGGGACACGGGTTCGAGCCCTGGTCTGGGAAGATCCCACATGCCGCGGAGCAGCTGGGCCCGTGAGCCACAATTACTGAGCCTGCGCGTCTGGAGCCTGTGCTCCGCAACAAGAGAGGCCGCGATAGTGAGAGGCCCACGCACCGCGATGAGGAGTGGCCCCCGCTTGCCGCAATTAGAGAAAGCCCTTGCACAGAAACAAAGACTCAACACAGCCATAAATAAATAAAAATAAATAAATAAAAATTTAAAAAAAATGCACAAAGGTATTGAAGACATTTGTCCAAAGATGGTATACAAATGACCAATAAGCACATGAAAAATGCTCACCATCATTAGTCATTAGAGAAGCAGATCAAAACCACAATGAGATACCACTTTACACCTATTAGGATGACTGTAATCAAAAAGACAACAAGGGTTGGCAAGAATGTGGAGAAACTGGAACAGTGCTGATAGGAATGTAAAATGGTGCATTTGCTTTGGAAAGCAGCTGGATAGTTCTTCAAAAAGTTAAACATGGAATTACCATATGACCCAGCAAGTCCACTCCTAGGTATATACCCAAGAGTAGTGAAAACATAAGTTCAAATAAAAACTGGTACATGAATGTTTATAGAAGCATTATTCATAATATTCAAACAGTGGGAACAACCCAAATGTCCATCAACTGATGAATGGATAAACAAAACATGGTATATTCAAACAATGGAATATTATTTGACCATAAAAATAAATGAAGTACTGATATATACTACAATATGGATGAATCTTCAAAACATTATGCTAAGTGAAAGAAGCCAGACACGAAAGGCCACAGAATATATAATTTCATTTATATGAAATGTCCAGGCTAGGCAAATCCAGAGACAAAAAGATTAGTGGTTACTAGGAGCTGGGGGAAGGTGGAGAGGAGAATGAGGAGTGACTGCTCGGTGGATATGGGATGTTTTTGGGGGGTGATGAAAATGTTCTGGAATTAGATAGTGGTGATGGTTGCACAAACTTATGAACATACTAAAAACCATTGAACTGTACACTTTTAAATGGTGAATTTTATTGTATGTGAATTCTATCTCAATAAAAAAGGTACAAGACTTGAACAAACACTTCACCAGAGGGATTATACAGAAAACAAGTAAGCACATGAAAATATGTTCAACATATTAAGGAAATGCAAATTAAAACTATTGTGACCAGAGAAGCCCAAGGAGATATGATATATATGTAATATGTAATTGGTAATATGTAATTTGGTATTTAGGATGGATGTATGTAATATGGCATCTAGCATGGAATCCTGGAACAGAAAAAGGGCCTCAGCAAAAACAAGTAAGGAAATCTGAATAAAGGATGGACTTTGATTAATAATAATGTATCAATATTGGTTCAGTAATTGTTCCATGTGGTTCATACTAATATGAGATGTTAAAAAGGGTTAGTTTTTTGGGATGGTGTAACTGTTCTATGTTGATTGTGATGAATCTACTAGTGTGTTAAAATTCATATAAATGTACAACAAAAATAGCCAATTCTACTAAATGTTAATTTTTTTAAAATAAATTTATCTATTTATTTATTTATTTTTGGCTGCATTGGGTTTCGTTGCTGCATGCGGGCTTTCTCTAGTTGTGGCGAGTGGGGCTACTCTTTGTTGTGGTGTGCAGGCTTCTCACTGCAGTGGCTTCTCTTGTTGCGCAGCATGGGCTCTAGGTGCACGGGCTTCAGTAGTTGTGGCACGTGGGCTCAGTAGTTTTGGCTCGTGGGCTCAGTAGTTGTGGCTCACGGGCTCTAGAGTGCAGGCTCAGTAGTTGTGGCACATGGGCTTGGTTGCTCTGTGGCATGTGGGATCTTTCCGGACCAGGGATCAAACCCATGTCCCCTGCATTGGCAGGCGGATTCTTAACCACTGCACCACCAGGGAAGTCCCTAAATGTTAATTTAAAAGATAAAATTAAAAATTATTTGGAGCAATCAAGAGCCAACAGAACCTGGAGTGAAGAGAACCACACTGGATGAGGTCTGTCTTTCCAAAGCTTTCCCCTTAGGGCCCTCCCCCATCTGTACAGTGTGGTGTGGCTAAACCTCATGCAGAAAGCCACAGAACTTCTTGGCTTAAGACATCAGTGGATAAATTTCAGGGTGGAGCAGCTGGAAACTGAGGGGGGAATACACCAGAAAGGAGGTATCTACAGAGAGGGGATCCCCTAAATCTGCACATAAAATTCCCACAAGGGACTCCCCTGGTGGCACAGTGGTTAAGAATCCGCCAGCCAATGCAGGGGACACGGGTTTGATCCCTGATCCAGGAAGATCCCACATGCCACGGAGCAACTAAGCCTGTGTGCCACAACTACTGAGTCCTCGTGCCACAACTACTGAAGCCCATGCGCCAAGAGCCCATGTTCTGCAACAAGAGAAGCCACCGCAATGAGAAGCATGCACACCACAATGAAGAGTAGCCCCCGCTCACCACAACTAGAGAAAGCCTGCACACAGCAACGAAGACCCAACACAGCGAAAAATAAATAAATTAAATAAATAAATTTATTTTTAAAAAAATTCCACAAATCCTTGGATAACTCCTTACTGCACATCCACTGGGTGAGACTCCAAGGAGCCCAGTGGAAAGCAACAGCTGAAAGGGAGATATTTCTGCTGCTGTGTACTGCAAGGGAGACAGAATTTGTAGTTTGATTTCCACAAATTTAAAGGGGCTTGGTAAATGCCTTTAGAATGCCCACTGAAATAACATAGGGGCTATGCCTTAGAAGACTATGGGGCAGGACTAAGGAATTCACCCTAATAATAATGGTGAAACTTAAACAGACTCACCATAACAAAGGGTTGAACCAGAACTCCACAAGCTTCAGGTCAAGTTCAAGCTATTAATTTGACTGCTTGCTAATACAAAAATCAATGTTCTTCAGGAGAAGATAAAAGAATCCATAATCTGTACAATGTATCATCTCCAATGTCCATTGTACAAATTTTAAAAATCCTAGACATGCAAAAAAGGAAAATGTGGGCTTCCCTAGTGGCTCAGTGGTTAAGAATCTGCCTGCCAATGCACGGGACACAGGTTCGAGCCCTGGTCTGGGAAGATCCCACATGACGCGGAGCAACTAAACCCGTGAGCTACAACTACTGAGCCTGCGCTCTAGAGCCCACGAGCCACAATTACTGAAACCTGTGCTCCTAGAGCCCGTGCTCCGTAACAAGAGAAGCCACCACAATGAGAAGGCCACGCACCGCAACAAAGAGTAGTCCCCACTCACAGCAACTAAAGAAAGCCCATGCACAGCAATGAAGACCCAATGCAGCCAAAAATAAATAAATAAATAAATTTATTAAAAAAAAAAAAAAAAAGGAAAATGTAGCTCAACATCATTAGAAAAGTCAGACAATGACTGTAGATACCTACACCACCCAAATGTTGGGGGGAGAAAAAAACCTTTAAGCATTTATTATAAATATCTACAAAAAACTTTAAACAAAAGATAGTCATAACAAATAAGTAGATGGAGAATCTTAAGAAAGAAAAGAAAATTATACTTAAAAATAGAAATTCTAAAACTGAAAATAAGTAAACAAATAAATGACTGATTTTAACAGCAAGTTGAAGTTGTCAGAAGAAAGGGTCAGTGAAAGTAAAGAAATACCAGGAGACATCTCAGTCAAAAGACTGAGAATAAAGACTGAAAAAAAAATGACATATCAAACAATATTAAGGTGATGGTATTAACTGGAGTTGGAGAATGAGAGGAGAGAGAAACCAAGGCAGAAAAATGTGAAGAAATAATGGCAAAAATCCCCGAATTTGGTAAAGACAAAAATGTATATATTCAAAATTCTCAGGGCACCACAATGAGATATACATGAAGACAACTGCTCCTAGGTACGTCATAGTCAAACTGCTGAAAACAAATATAAAATCTGAATAGTGAAGATAAACAATACATGACATACTGGAGAACAATAATTTGAGTTATCTTTGATTTTTCACCTGGAACTATGAAGGTCAGATGACAGTGGAGGAAAATCTTTAAACTGCTGAAAGAAAAAGATTGTTAATACAGAATTCTACATCCAATAGGATGAATGAAGTTGAAATAAAGTTATTTTCAGATAAAAGAATTCATCTAAGAGAATTCATCCACCAGCAGATCTGCACCACAAGAAATGCTGAAAGAAATTCTTCAGGGTAAAGGTGAATGATATCAGGGAAAATCTTAGACCTTCATGAATGAATGAAGAGGATCAGAAATGGTAACTATCTGGGTAAATATGAAAGACTCTTTTCTTCCTACTTTATTTAAAATGCAGGACAGTTTAAAGCAAAAATTATGACATCATCTTGTGGAGTTTCTAATGTGTGTAGATATGATACATATAACAAAGCATAAAGGATGGGGCAAGGATTGTAGTAAATGGACCTATTTGGTTACGAGACTTCTACATTTTATGTGACATCGTACAATATCATCAGTAAGTAGATTGTGAAAACTTAAGTACATAGTTACATTACAGTACTAGAGAAACTACTAAAATATATACAAAGAGGTACAGCTAACTGTCAATATGTAAAATGAAATTCTTTTTTTTTTAATTGGGTGAAATTCTTTAAAAAAAAAATTGAATATGCCCAAAGAAGACAGGAAAGGGAGAAGAAAGGAACAAAAGTCAGAAGGGAAAAAAAAAAATAGTAGCTCAAAATCCAACCATTATCAGTTATTACATTAAATATCTATGGAACAACAAATGGTTCACTTTAAAGGCAGACATTGCCAAAATGAATAAAAAAGCAAGACTCAACTATATTCTGTCTACAAGAGATGCACTTTAAATATAAAGACACAGATAGATCAAAAGTAAATGAATGGTAAAAGATATAGCTACAAATAGCATAATATCAGATAAAATAGACTTCAAAGCAAAAATTATTAGCAGAGATGAGGAGTGACATCCATAACCATAAAGGTTCAATTCATCAGAAAGACATATCAATAATCAAATGTTTATGTATCTAATAATAGAATTTCAAAATCCACAAGGCAAAATTTGACAGAATTGAAGGGAGAAATGGACAATTAATCCCTCTATTAATTCATTGAAAAACTACACAAGAAATCAGTAAAGACATAGATGATCTGAGCAACATTATCAACCACCTTGACCTAACTAATATTTATAGAATACTGCACCCTAAACATGCAAAATGAACATTTTCAAGTGCACATAGTATATTCACTAATATAGACCATAGGTTAGTCAATAAAATAAGTCTCAACAAATTAAAAGGAACTGAAATCATCAGAAGTTTGCTCTCTGACCACAATAGGGTGAAGATGGGGCATCTGTGTACCCTGGAGGCCAGTAAGGGGAGAAAGGTAGTTTCAGATTGCAGGCACAAGTGGCACTGCAAGCACAAGCGGGTATGGGGTAGGGACTGAACACCAGGAGGAGGGGAGAGGGGTGGGTGAGGGCACCAGTTACCCACCCCAGGCCCCAGCTTTACGGTCTCTGGCTGCCACCTGTCCCCAGAGCTGCCAGGAGGAGGGAGTGCTGCCATCAGAATGGCCCAGGTGGTGATGCTCGGAACAGGGCCCCTGGGCTTCCTGCTTGGCTCCTTTGTCTGCCTCAGGGGCGGACAGCTAGTCTTCCCTGCTCTGGCCACAGAAGGAGAGCACCTAGCGAGGTACGGAGGTGACGACTGCAAGATGAGCTGCTTGGGCTGGGGGCTAGGATTCAGGTGGGATCACTGGGCCAAGGTGGGGGTGGGGACCAAAGGTTTTGTAAGGGAAGGAAGGGCCAGCCCAGGGTGTGCTGGGGGCTCAAAGGAAGGGTCTGCTCTGTCCCAGTGGGGAGCCCCAACCCCTGTTCTGGCTGGAGATGGCCGGCTGAGAGCAGTGACCCCAAAACCTTGCTTCCCACAGAGGAACCCTCTGTCCAGGGCTAGACTGAAGGGGGACAGGAGGGGTTAGGCCATAGCCACACCACCAAGGGCCACCACAATGACCCCACAAGCCCTGTGCTCAGTGGTAGGACCCTACTGGGTGAGGTCCTTCGGGGATCTCTAGGGGAAGGGCAGGGCCCAGGGCCCCAAGGAGACTGCCTGTCACCCCACACCCAGTTGCAGGGCCACCCTCACCGCTGTTCCTCTAAAATTCTCCATCAGAGTGAAAGGAGAAAGAGATCAGGTCCCCAGTGAGGACCCCCAATGGGATGGGAAGCATTTCAGGCCAGGTGCCCAGAGAGTGGGATGCTCTGTCCCCTGGGCTCTTGCTCACAGCTCCAGGACCTCGCTCCTTCTCCTTTCTTACAAAGAAAACGGCAGCTCAGCTCAATGAAAGCCAAGGGGAAGGTCAGGAAGAATACAGGGGGTCAGTAATTCCTGGTGGTGGGGTCCGGGGAAGGGGGTGCTCGTGTGCCAGCAGCATGAGGGAGGCAGGTACTATACAGTGGTTAAGGTCATGGGCACTGGAACCAGACCGCCTGGCCTTGAATCCTGGTTCCCCCACTTACTAGTTTGTAACCTTGGCAACCTCTCCAAGCCTGTTTCCCTTTCTGTTAAATTGGAAGGATAACAACAGTATCTATTTCATGACATTACTGTTAGGGCTAAATGGGGTTTTAGCACAGTTTCTGGCAAGAAATATTATCATTATGGATGGAGCCCCACATGTAGGCCTACATCCCCTATCTGAAGGGTCATCTCCTCATCCAGACCCTGACTCAAAGTCCAGGGGCCCAACTGATGGTGGCCAAAGTGTTCACCACTGGGGAACTTTTCAGAGGGAGAGTCAGGGGTGGGGCCCTGCTCTCCAGAGCCTTTCCAGCTGCGTGATTTCCTAAGAGCTCTGGGGCAGGGCTCACAAGGAGGCAGCCAGTTTCTGAGGGCCCATTGTTTTTCTCCTCTGAGATGAGAAAGACACTTTCTCCCCACCCCTCCTCCCTTGACGCCCAGCTCTGCATGCTCAGGTGCAGGCCAAAGATAAACAAATGTTGCCGGTCTCTCCTTGTCTTGCTCACAAAGAGTTCTCAGTGCCTCCCAATGGTCCTGTGATGTCCAGCCTTCCAAGCTTATTATCCCCAATTCACAGATGAGGAAGTTGAGGCCCAGAGGGAAGAAGTGGCTTATTTGATGTCCCATACAGAGAAGTGGCACAGCTCGGACTTGGTCTCCCGGTCCTGTATCCAGTATTGCAACAGACTCATGGGCACGCCAAATGCATAGCCACACATTGACGCACAGACAGACAGTCCCACATGCACCGTGCACAGCCTGAGTGGGGAGAGGCCAGAGGGGCAGTGGTTTGGACCCTCACTCCTCAGGAGCCAGGTGGTGACAGCTGTTTGGTTTTTTTCCCCTCCCTAGATAAGCTTCACATCTCAGGTAACTGGAGCAGAAATCCTCAGCTTATCTTTTCTCCAGGTGGGGTTCCTGCTGCCCCAGTAGGGGCCAGGACAGTCCACTCTCTTCCACAGCTGTGACCTCTGCTTGGCCTAGTGGGTATGGGGGGAGTGGGAAGCAAGAGATGCTGCTGGTGAATTTCAGGAGAGTGTGACCAAAGTCCAAAGGGCTGTTCACATGACTGGGTCCTCCCTGTGGTCTCTTGAGGTCAAGAGAGATGGGAGAGGGGAGACCTGAGCCTAAGGTGACCAACTGTCCAAGTTTTCCTGGGTTCTTGGGATGTAGGGTTTTTTATTTTAAAACCTGGAAAGCCCCAGGCAAACTGGGATGAGTTGGTCCCCTGAGTCTTCCACAGCTCCCAGTTTGTGAAAATTGAGATTCACTCCGTAATATGTAGAGGATACTATGGACTGGGGCCAGGAGGGAAGGGAAGGGTCAGGGACAGGGGAGGCAGGCCCTACTTTCACCCCCTTTCCCAGGCTCTCTCTGAGACCAAAGCTCAGGCACAACCACACAGGCCATCCTCCCAGGTCCCAAAAGCCCTTTGTTCTCAGTAAAGATAGGAGAAACCTGAACTAAATGCATTTCTCACTTCCTTATAGAGGAAAAGGAGGTAAGGGAGGTGACTGATGTTTAGGTCAAAGGGCACACGAAAGAGTCATGCAGACATACATTAAGCTGTGTGCACTCCAGCAACGTGTAACTTTTGGAAACCTGTTTCTTTATCCTGAAAATGCAGTTATGTACCCATCTTGTGGGATTGTATTAAGCATCAATGAGCAGCAGCTTAATAGATGTTGGTGGCTGAGATTGTGGGAGGGTCTTTCTCCTCTCAGACTTGGCAGGAGATGCCTGTCTTGGGTCTAGATCTCACACAGGTTTCTGTTTCTTTCTTTCTTTTTTAAAAAATATTTATTTTATTTTATTTATTTTTATTTATTTTTTGGCTGCATCGGGTCTTAGTTGCAGCATGTGGGATCTTTCATTGTGGCAAGGGCTCTTCATTGTGGCACACGTGCTTCTCTCTAGTTGTGGCATGTGGGTTTTTCTCTCTCTAGTTGTGGCATGCGAGCTCCAGGGTGCATGGGCTCTGTAGTTGAGGCACGCGAGCTCAGTAGTTGTGGCGTGTGAGCTTAGCTGCCCCGTGGCATGTGGGATCTTAGTTCCCCAACCAGGGATCGAACCCGTGTCCCCTGCATTGGAAGGCAGATTCTTTACCACTGGACCACCAGGGAAGTCCCCCAGGTTGCTGTTTCTTCAGGACTTCTGCTCATCTCAGGTTCACATGCCCCTGGTGTTGCCTCCAGGGAATGGCAAGATGGGAGATGACTGGGAAAGGGGGTCCTAAAGGAGGAGGAGGGGAGGGGAATGGCGAGGCTGGAATTTGAGATGAGAAGAAAACGTTGGATAAGGAGGAGGTCTCAACTGCTGGAAACTGAAGGGTGGCTCAGGGCAGAATTTATCCATGATATCCAGGCCTCTGAAGTTCCTCAGCACAGGGAGGCATGTGTGAAGTAGCGAAGACATTCACCTCAGGCTTAGCCCCAAGCCAAGTCTCCCTGAGCCCTGGGTGGCCCATCTGACCCAATGATCAGTGGCTTCTCCCTCATCCCAGCCTGCAAACACACGGTGGTCTGGTCCATTTCTCCTCCCAGGCCCTGATTGGGGCAGTCAGCACCATTAAGTTCTTCCTGTCTGAGGCTTTCCTGGGTCAACACTTAGAGGCCATGGAGCACCTGAGCCAGGAGACCTCTTCCTGTTCAGGCTGATGTCACCCACTGGATGCTGGTGCAGGGCCCACGTGGGCATGTACTGCAGCCACAGAGAGATCATCCACTTTGAGGGTGAGTATCTCATCTGGAACGCAGGCCTTAGTCTTCGAACAGAGGCTGCCCATCAAGCCCAGCTCCACCAGTGGGTGGGCCTCACGGGGATGAAGACTGCAGGTCCCGAGCTCATGGTGTGAGTCTCTGAAGACAGGCACTTGGGCACCCAGGGTATGGGGCTCAGGGCTGCGGGATCTTGGGAGATAGGGGTGCAGGCTGGATCTTGGGGCTGGAGTCACAGGACCTAACCTGGCTCTGATCCGCACTTGTCTGGTGATCCTTGCATGCAAGAATCCTCGTGGCCGCGGCCCGCTCATGTTTCTCGGCTCCTGTGAAGGCGTTGTGTCCAAACAACGGCAGCGACTGCTGCTGTGCTCCCGCTCGCTTTGGAGGGTGCTGCGTAGACAGGGTGGCTGGAGCACCGCATACGCAAAGCCTTGGACGCTGACCCACCTCCCTATCACCCCACGTGCAGCAACTGCGTGCACTCTGCACTGCACTGCTCGGCCTAGAGCCCAACCTGGACCCCCTACAAATAGCCCGGAGTCCCATTAGTTCAGTGCACACGGCCCAGCTACCCACGCAGGACCCCACGTCACCTCCAGAGCCAGTTAACAAATGCAGCTAACCAATGCGTTCCTGGAAAATTCAGGCCCTCCCTCCCCACCCAGGCCACGTTCTTCAACCTCAAGATCCACTTTCCTCTGGCAGACCCAAAGCCCCTAGAAGCAAACTAGGCCTGCTAACTCATCAAGGTTCTACTCCTCTGAAACCCTTTTGGGCCCACTCCAGGAAGATCCCAGCTCACAGATACTGGGCACATCTATTTACTTCAGCCTACTTCAGCCAGGTGCTGCCGTGGTTCTGGTCAGTCCCTATTCCCATTTTCCAATGGAACCCACGTACGGAGCCAAATTCCACCTTTCCGGCCCCGCCCATTTCCACCCAGGCCCACCAATTCTGGTTCTGGAGACACCTGTGTCCTAGTCTATAGATCAAGACTCAGCCCTATGGACCCTTCCACACTCCGTATCCAGGCCTTCTCACCTTCTCCGTGAAGTCCAGCCAAAAGACCCCAGCCATTCAACCTGATGCCCCAAAGTCAACTAGAACCCACCCCTTCCCCCAATCCAGTCACCACTTTCCCTCTGGATCCAGGCCGTCTTTCCTTGGGGTACCTTGGGGGAGGAGCTGAAGGCCTCACATGATCCAAGAGTCTTGGCAGTCACACCAGACCCTAACCCACCCTCTTCCCTTCCCCTTCTTTCCTAGGTTTCGGTGGATGTGGACTTGACCGTGGACTAGTCATGACCTCAGGCACTCCTGGGTGGGCATGAGGGCTTCAGAAATGGTCATTAAACTATTTTCCAAAGCTGAATTCGGGGTTCACATTCCCCTCTAGTCTGTCCCCATCTCTCTACATCTGCATCTACATCTACAGCAGCATGCTGTAGGCTCCTTGGCGCTCTTGGACCAACCTTCCTTAAATTCCAACATCTCCAGGAAACCCTTGTGCACAGATTTCTCTTACCCCTCCCCCACCCCCGCCCTTTCTTTCCACAGCGTGGGTGAGCATCCGCGCTAGTATCTGGGATGAGTGGAGCCCCTAGAGGCCGTTCCACCGAGACCCGGTGGTCAGTGGTAGGTAAAGACGTTCTGCATCCCCAGAAGGCTGTCCCATAATCAGTCCAGCAACCTCCACCCACCCCCAGACCTGGAGCTGCATCAGTCCCTTTAAAGGGCAGGAACCTTCCTTACTGGGGGGTGGAGGGATTTCCGAGGGATTGGGGCGGGGCCAGACTGCTACACCTCCCCTCCTGCTCTCTCCGCGGACACGCCCTCCGCTCCGCAGGCGCCGGTACCTTTAAGAATCTTCACGCGAGCATCTCTGATTGATAAATCCGCGCGCAGCCTCCGCCACTGCAGGTTGCGGCCTCTGCGGAGCCCAGGCCGCGCAGCTGACCTCGCCTGTCCGGCCTGCGTTCCCTTCCTCGGTCCCTGCCGCATCCCGGAGGCGCCGCGACCTCCGCAGCGAAGCCCGCGACCTCCCCTGCCGCCCCATGTCGGCCGCCCCCGCCTACAGCGAAGACAAGGGCGGCTCTGCTGGCCCCGGGGAGCCCGAGTACGGCCACGACCCGGCGAGCGGCGGCATTTTCTCCTCCGACTACAAGCGGTGAGGGAGCCGGCCGAGAGGGTGGCTGTGCCCGGGCCGGCCTGGAAACATGCGGTCCGGTACCATGGACAGCGCCCAGGCCAGTCGGCAGCGCCCAGGCCGGGCCCCGGCCGCGCGCACCGGAAGCCTGCCCAGCCCCCTCCCGCCGCAGTCACGGGCCCTCGCGACGCCCGTCCCCCACGCCAGCATCCCGCCGTGAGGGGCCGGCCGGGGACCTGGGAAGGGGGTCGGAGGCTGGTGGGGGATGGGCCAGCCGTCTCTCTTTCTGGAGGACCAATCCTCCCGCCCCAGGTGTTTCTCCTGTTAGTAGGTTTGGATTACAGGTTCTCCGCCTTTTTTCGCGTGTGGCGAATTGACGCCAAAATAACGTGGGGGAGGGGTCAGAACCGGCGAGCTTGAGCCTGGGGCCTGTCCAGGAAGGCCCGTCCTGGAATAGACTCAGAACCTTAGGCCTGGCCCCTCCTACAAATCCATTTTCCCTCATTCTGGTCCCCATGTTCTCATCCCCATCTCCCATCTGGCGCTCACACTCTTGCTCCCCACATTGCCCCATAGTTCAGCCCTACCTTAACTTCCCACTCTTTCCTTTCGCCTTTGGCTCATTCGTTCGTTTATTCGTAAATTTTGAAACAAGCCTTTTTAAGGGCCTACTGTGTCGAGTCTCGTCCTAGTCACTGTGAATGCAGCCATGAACATGAGACAGTCCTTGTCCTCAAGTTGCTCTAGAGGGGGGCACAGGGAAGAAGCTGTCAGTGACAGTTCAGTGTAGCGGGGGCTGTCAGAGCGGTGAGAGGAGCTGGTCCCTGTGCCCGGAGAGAAGGGACAGGGGAGAGCCAGGGATGTTTCGGGCAGAGGAACGAGCTTTTAGCAAGGTGTGGACGTGAAGGAGAGCCAGATCACAGGTTTTGTAGGTGCTAATACGGTGAGGGCAGAATCTCTGTGCAAGCCACCGGAATGACCAGAAATGAAGGTGGGGAGATGCCAAGGTTCGGCGGGGGGGGGGGGGGGGGCACTGAAGGGTTCTAAGCAGGCAATAGCAGATTTGTATTTTAGAAGGATCCCAGGCTGGATTGTGGAGAAGAGATTGGAGGGGTGCTGGATTCAGCAGGAGACAAGTGAAGGGGGTTGAAGTTGGGGGGGAGGACATGATGGTGGCCTAGACTATCGGCGAGGCACAGGACTTGAGGGCTATTTTAGCTGGTAGAAGCCACAGACCTGATGATTAACTGGGGGGAAAGGTAAGAGGAAGGGGCTGGGAGAAGATAAGGATAATCTCAGGTTACTAGTTCTTATAACTGGATAGATGGTGGTGCCATACAGGGTAATTGGACATAAAGACATTACAAGCAAATATGTGGAAAATAATGGCTTTTGACATGCTGAGATTGTAAACTCTGAGGTATAATACATTTAAGTCTAGTAGGTAGCTGGATGTTAGGATTTGGAGTCCAGGAGATTATTATATATCCATCAAAGCCACAAAAGGAAGCCAAGAGAACCTAGGGAGCATGTAATATAAAATGAGTTCAGACAGGGCACAAGTAGGAACCCTGAAGACATGGAATTAAGAGTGACCAGAGAGCAGGGGGAAAGTGTTTCAAAGTAACTGAGAAAAAGTAAGCCAGGGGAAGGAGGAAAAATAAAATGTAGTTTCAGGAAGGAAGCGATCAGCAATGTCAATGCCCATTGAGGTCAACTCAAACAAGGAAAGCAATCATGACCATTGGCTTGACAAAGAGCAGGTCAACCCCTTTCTGCTTTACTCCCCACCTTCTGCCCTGGGAGAATAGTTCTGGCAAAGTCAGAAGAGGAGGGGCTAGATTATTTTTCCCCAACATTCTATGATGAACAATTTTAAACATACAGAAAAGTTGAGTGAATAATACAATGAATGTGTGCCCTCCCCATAGATTCAACCATTGTTGACATTCTGCCATATTTGCCTTATCTAACCATCTGTCTATATTTTTGGCTGAACCATATAATTTGTAGACATCATGGCTCCTCAGCCCTAAATTCTAATCAGCATGGGAAGCCAGATTAAAGTGAATAGAGGAGTGAAGAGGAGGTAAATAAATAAAACACAATGGATGGGAATTTTGCTTTCAAGAAGTGTGACTGTAAGGGGGAGAGAGGGAAAGAGTTGCCAGAGGAGAACATCAGTTCAAGAAGGTTTGTTTATTTTATTTTTGTTGTTATTTTTGTTTGTTTATTATTAGGATGGGAGAGCCCAGAGCAAGTTTAACTGCTGATGGGAAGGAGACAGCCGTGTGGGAGAGGCTGAAAGGAATTGAAGGAGAGAGGGGAGGGGAGGCTTACCGAGCTGGGTGGGAGGATTGGCCTGGCCTCAAGGAGGACCAGCTCTGCCCAGAGGGAGGAGGACAGGAGAAGAGAGAGTAGATGCAGATGCTTGGGAGCTGTGGGGATTTGATCTAAAGCCTTTATTTTCTGTAAGAAGCCAGTAGTGAAGCTGCAAAGGCAAGGCTGTGGGTGGGAATTTGAGGAGCATCAAGGGGGTTTGAAATACAGCAAATAAACTAACCACTCCTGGCAGGGTAGGGGTCGAGGGGACAAGAGGGCCAAGGATGTGAGTAAGGAGCAGATTGGAGGGGGGGACCTGGGGGGCCTAGGCCAAGTATGGAGGAAGTAGAGATAAGAGAGTGCTGATAGGAAGGAAAAAATCAAGGAAATGGCCCTGGAAAGACAGGTGAGGATCAAGATGGTTAGGGTCAGGGTGAGAAGGGGGTGTACAAGATTTCTGAGGAAGAGCTGTTCTGAGGAGGCAGAGGTCCAGTTGTGGCATGAGAGTGGAGGGGAGGGATGCCCCACCTCTGTCTGGATCAGCTCTCCTGCCCCCTAGTCCCCTGCCTGGAGATTGGGGGTTGGCCCTGTCCCCAGTCCCTGCCCTCCTCCCCCTCGTGAGTCCTTGTCTCTGAGCAGTGAAGAGGAAACCAGAGCCTCCCTCCCCGCCAGTGTCCAGTTTCTGAGTTTCGGGGCGGGCCGTCTGGTGACAGTGACAGGCATCCCCAGCTCCCTGGTCAGCTCAGTCCCATTTCGGAGCAGGACCTGGTGCCCAATGCAGCGATTCCTGCAGCTCCCAGGGGCCGTGGTGAGGCCAGGGGGCAGAGGGACTTGTGGGGCTGATCAGGAGGCTGCCAGCCCTGTGCTGGCCCCTGAAGGCGGGCCCCCACCCTGGTACCAGGCCCTGCAGCCGGAGGAGCTTCGGTGGCTGCAGGCGCCAGAGGAAGACACGACCCCAGAAGCATCCCTGGAAGGACCTTGCCTAGAGCCTGGCCAAGGCCACAGCCAGAGGCAGCCACTACGGTACAGAGGGGCCCCCAGAGACCCTCACCCAGACAGCCAGGAAGGCAAGGCGTGGGAAGCTGCCACTCTCAGCCAGGACCCATTTAAGTTCCACCTCCTCAGCAGGAGGACTGGGCCGGCATTTAGGGTCTAGGTGGGAAGGGGGGGCATCAGGGGTACTGTATGGGGGACTGAGAGTTTGAGTTGGGGGAGATAAGCCTAACTCCCTGGAAGCTCTGAGGGGAAGAGGATAGTAAAATATTTGAGGGTGGAGTGAAATATTTGACCTTTTCCTCCCCCCAGGTCCTAGGTATAGTGGGTTCTGGGTGAGGTTTGGAGACAGGATAAAGCGTTTGGCCACCTTCTCCTGTCTAGTGGGTTGGAACTTGGGTTGTGAGGGGAGGGAGGAGAGTGGATATCAGGCGAGATGAGTATGTCTGGCCTCAAATGCCATGTTTTACCCACCAGCTGGCTCCAGTGCCCCCCACCCCAGAGAGTCCCTCAGGCCAGGCCAGGGGTCAGGTCACAGTGAGAGCAGTATAAGGGGATCTGACTACGGGAGATTAATGTTTCATGGCCCTAGAGTGTTGCTGTGTATCTCTCCCTTCTTCTCCCTCTTGGGAACATAAGCTGGTGAGAGTGAAGATGAGGGGCCCAGGGTGGTTACACCCTAGGAGGGAGCTGCTGTCTGTCAGGGGGCAGCTGACAATCCTACCTGTGCTATGTCCGCTATGTCCCCGCAGTCCCTCCGCTCCCTCGATTCCCCTCACCTAGGGCCCTAGAGCCTTCAGGAGCCTGGAAGGTGTGCGCTAGGCTGGGTGGGTGGGAGAAGTGTGGGTGCCACAGCACACGCCCTGGGTGTGTGCATTGGACACGGGCCTGTGGCATGTGTCGGGGTGGTGAGGACACCCGGGTGCGAGGAAGCCTACTTTAGAGAACTCCCAGCGTTAAAGGGGCTGGGCAAACTCTGACAGGTCCCCGTGAAGTCACCCCAGGCTGACCAGTGAGGACGCCCACCTGACCCCTCAGAAGGCGGTCAGAGGATCTGTGAGGCTGGAGTATTTGATCTTAAAAGCCTGTATTTATCATGAAGAATCTCAAATGGGAGCCCACAGGCCATTTTGGCCAATGAGACTGGAGTAACTCAGTCTTGTCAAAAAGGTGTATGTGTATGTGGTGTGTGTGGTGTGTGTGTGTTTGTCGAGGGACGTGTGTGGGGTATGTGCATGTCTGGATCAGGGGGTGGGGGGAGTCGTGGTGGATATGTGTCTGTGGGCGTCTGTAGGGATTTGTAGGTGAGGTGTGTGCGTCCATAGGTGTGTGGGTTTATGTGTTGAGGGTGTGTTTTTGTGGGAAGTGTCTGTATGTGTGGTATATGTGTCTGTGACTGTGTGTATTTCTGTGGGGATTGTGGGTGTGTGTCTGCAGGGGGTTTTGTGGGTGTGTGTGGGTTTATGTATAGATTGTATGTGTCTGGGGGTTGTAGGTGTGTCTTTGGGGGTCTGGGTATGTGTATGGGGTGTAGGTATGTCTGCGGGGAGATGTGGGAGGGTATCGCTGGTACCAGTGTTTGGTGGGGATGGTTGGGTGTGTAGGTGTTTGTGAGGGTGAGTTGGCTGTGTGGGGGTATGTATGGAGGTTCCTGGGGGTGCAGTGGTGTGCATATATTGGGGAAGGTGGCACCCAGCTCTGTCATTCTTCCCACACCCTCAGTGCTGCCCAGGCCCAGGTGAATGGTCTGTATCTCTGTCTACAGCCATGTGTCCTGAGTTCAACACACCTAGGAATTGACCACCTGGTTTGTGTTTAGGAGGGTGACAAGGTGGTTGTCTTCTGACCCTGGCTTGGCCATAGGGAGTAGAAAATGTCCTCTGGTTTGGGGGGACATCTTCCTGAATGGAGGAGTTTCGATCGGTTTTTTTTTTTTTTTAATTGAAGTATAGTTGATTTACAATGTTGTGTTAGCTTCTGATGTACAGCAAAGTGATTCAGATATATATAGATATATATACATATATAATTTTCATATTCTTTTCCATTATGGTTCATGACAGGATATTGAATCTAGTTGCCTGTGCTATACAGTAGGACATTGTTGTCTATCTATTTTATATATAGTAGTTTATATCTGCTAATCCCATACTCCTAATTTATCCCTCCTCCACACCCTTTCCCCTTTGGTTACCATAAATTTGTTTTCTATGTCTGTGAGTCTGTTCCTGATTTGTAAATAAGTTCATTTGTGTCATATTTTAGTAATATCATATGGTATTTGTCTTTCTCTGTCTGACTTACTTCACTTAGTATGATAATCTGTAGGTTCATCCATGTTGCTGCAAATGGCACTATTTCATTCTTTTTTATGGCTGAGTAGTATTCCTGAATGGAGGAGTTTTAGATCAACTTGAGTGGGGCTGGACGTCTTCTCCTGCCCTCATCTGACAGCTAGCAAGTCCTCTGTGTTCTGTTAAGCACTCACACATTTCTGCAAAATGCAGCCCTATGACTAGGTGCGTGTTATGTCAGGTTCTTTTCTTCCTCTTAGCATTTATCACTTACTCATTTCTCAGCATCAGCACCAGTCACACTTGCCTCTTTATGACTATTATCATGCTCTTCCCCCTCCTAATATTGCTACCTCCAATTTCTGATTTTGTATTGCTTCTAAATGTTTCACTTCTGTGACTAACTTTGCGCACACTGCTTTTTAATTCCTACCATTGGTGATACCTCTCCCGGCTGGGTTCTCATGCCTGGGTCAAAGCTATGGATTATCTGAGTATCATCTGGGAGATTAGAGAATGTACAGTTCTCCATACACAACTGCTCATTACATTTTGGAATTGCCTGGGCAATATATGAGTGCATCAGTGGTCCCACTGCTCTATCAGCTGTGTGCAGACACAGTTTTCCATGGGGTTATTCACACTTCTCTGTTCACTTCTTTGACCACCAGCCCCTGGACCTCTGAGTATGGTTGGGCAGGTTGTTCACTGCTCAAGGGCACATGGCCTAGGAATACCAGACAATGCTCCACTCACTGAATGGGGAGCAGCAGCACAGGGCTGTGTCTACCTGGCGGGGCAAGCGGATGGCAGAAGGGCCCCTGACAGTGAATACTGAATATATACCCTAAATTTATATCAGTACTTTATCTATTTTGAATATTAAACTTTTATTCACCATATCCCAAATATTTTCCTTTCTGTTGCTATTATGGGCTGAATTGTGTCCCCCTCAAATTCATATGTTGAAGTCCTAACTCCCAATATCTCAGAATGTGACTGTGTTTGTAGATAGGGCCTTTAAAGAGATAATTAAGTTAGAATGAGGTCATTAGGGTGGGCGCTAATCGAATATAATTCACCTGTTATAAGAAGAGGAAATTTGGACACAGAGACCCACAGAGGGAAGACCATGTAATGATATAGGAAGACAGCCATCTACAAGCCAAGAAAAGAGGCCTCAGAAGAAACCAACCCGCTGACACCTTTATCTCAGAGTTCTAGCCTCCAGAATTGTGAGCAAATAAGTTTAGGTTGTTAAGCCACCCAGTCTGTGTTACTGTTATGGCAGCCCTAGCAAACAAACACAGTTGCCTTGGTTTTTTTTTTTTTTTTCTTAAATTTAGTTTACATACAAAAGTTAAAAAAAAACAAACCTAGTAATAATAATAAAAAATTATTATTACTGATAATTTTATGACCTTGAAAATTAAAATTTCCCCCTCTTCCATATATTGAAATAAGTTAACTATTAAACAAATATGGAATTAATTTTGGTGTGAAATATATGTACAAGTTATATTCTTTGCTACATAGCAGTTGTCCCGACAGCATTTATTTCAGAGGAGGAAAATTTCTTTCTCCCATTGGTGAGTTATTTGTTCCTAATGTATCAACTTAGATCCATTTGTGAAATTTCCCCCCTATGACTCTTGACTTTCTACTTTTAACCTGGTACCATAGGGCTTTTATCGTTGTCATGTTGTTTTGTGTTTTGAATTCTGGTAGGGGGAGTTGTCTGTCATTGTTCCATTGTTCTCTTGTTCTCCCCCCAAAATTCTCTGGAGTTCTTACCAATTGATTTTTGTTTCTGGATGAATTCTGTAGTCACTTCAGGAAGTTTGACAAAAGGCCTCCATTGAAATTTCAATGGCCATTGTATGAAATTTGTATATTGGCTTGGAGACTACCTTTATTCCCCTCTGTCATGTGCAAGGGGTTATTTATTTAAATCATCATTTACCTCTCCCATTAGGGTTTTATAACTTTCTTGAATGACTGTTGAATGTGACAGGTCTGGCCTTTGTGGTAAGACCACCTCAACAGACTCTGGAGAATCTGGGACGAGTCCAGTCCTTGGAATCAACTCAGTCTGTGGGGTCAGGGCCTGGGACCACACTCGGGGCGGGACAAGGGCATCTTGCTCTTGTTTTGACACCCACCTCCTTTCCACTGGCTCCAGGTCCTTCTCATCTATCCAACTGGCCATTTCCTGGGAAGGGTCCCTACCTTTCCCACCCCAAATCCATCCTATCATCTCCTGGCTGTATTAGTTTCCCAGGGCTGCTGTAACCACAAACTGGGTGACTTAATAGAAATTTATTATCTCACAGTTCTGGAAGCTAGAAGTCCAAAATCAAGGTGTCAGCAGTGCCATGCTCCATCTGAAACCTGTAGGGGAATCCTTCCTTGCCCCTTTCTAGCTTCTGGTAGTTTGGCAATCGTTGATGTTCACTGACTTGTAGATGGATCACTCCAATCCTCTGTCTTCACAAGACGTTCTCCCTGCATCTCTCTCTTCACAAGGCCATCTTCTTAAAGAACACCAGACATATTGAATTAGGGACCAACCCTACTCCAGTATTACCCCATCCTAATTACAGCTGAAACAATTCTATTTCCAGATAAGGTCACATTCTGGGTACTTGGGGTTAGGACTTCAACATATCTTTTATGAGGGGGACACAACTCAGCCCATAACACTGGCTGGCCCACATGCTCCTTGCGACCCTAAGTCCCCTGATGTGTATTTTACCACCTTCCCTTCTGGTCGAGTCCTGCTTTCCCTGCCCAGGTCCCTTCTTTCTGCCTGGATCCTACTGATTGATAGCCCCCCCCCCCCCCCCCACTGCTCTGCTCTCAGCTGACCTCTTGTGTCTCCCACCAGGCATGATGACCTGAAGGAGATGCTGGACACCAACAAGGATTCCCTCAAGCTGGAGGCCATGAAGAGGATTGTGGCGGTGAGGGGGGAAGGAGGGGCCTCCCTTGGGCGAGGGGCCTGGGGATCAAAGAGCAGCTCTCCTTGGCTCCTTGTGGACCTTCCCCTAATGACAGCTGGCATCCTTCTTCTCCCCCTACCTTGACCCCACCACCCAGATGATTGCCCGGGGAAAGAATGCCTCAGACCTGTTTCCTGCCGTGGTGAAGAACGTGGCCTGTAAGAACATAGAGGTGAGTGCTACACGGTGAGGGGGTCTCTCACGCCCACCTCCACAAGGAATAAACTGGAGCTGGTTGGGGGTGAGGAAGGGAACAATCCAGGCCTTGGCGGGGGGCCAATCTGCTCAGAATGTTCCTGGTCCAGGAAAAGACACCATCTAGATGTCCCTGAACTAGATGTGGATCAGAGCAAAGGAGCCAGGGAACACCCAGGATGCTTTCCCCATGGACCACAGCCAGCTGGGGTGATGACATCTCATGGGGTGGGGGCACCAGTCCCTGCTGAGAAGCCCACTCCCCCCCAGGTGAAGAAGCTTGTCTACGTGTACCTGGTGCGCTATGCTGAGGAGCAGCAAGACCTAGCCCTGCTGTCTATCTCCACCTTCCAACGCGGCCTAAAGGTCAGAGGTCTCCGTTTGCCTCCCTGGGGTCTGGGCCTTGTGGGTGCTGTATTGGAGGAGTGAACCCAGGGAGAGGTCTGAGCATGGGGGGACAGGCTCTGGAGGCCTTTTCCTACCTGCCTAAAGTTGGGAGAGTCAGAGGAGGCTGTGATGATGGCTGCCTCAACGTGAACCACTTGAGCCCCTGACATTGGCCCTCACCCCCATTGATGTAAAGGGATTGAGGCCCACAGCCAGGCAGAAGTCTGCCTTCTTAGGACAGGGTTGTGTGCGGGGAGCTGCTGACCTGGATTCCTCACCTCTGGGTGTCGGAGCCTTGGCACTGGCAGGTTCACCTGGTCTGGGTATCTATCTGTGGAGAACAATGGCTTTGGAACCTTTTCACCTGGAACTGGGTAAGGAGGACAAAAGGGTTTATTGAAAACAAATGAGCTCCATGGAGAGGAAAACCACAAAGTTCACCAAGCAGGAGAGCAGCCTCAGATGTGGAGACTGGGTTCCACGGTCAGCACAGAGAACATAAAGATAAGACCATTCCATTTTCAATAAGTTCATTACAGCCAATGATTCCTTGAGCATTGGAACAAATTGATTCCTCTGTTTAGCACCAGAAGAAGTAGTTGACTTGTCTCAGATGCCCCAGTGTATGTAAAATATCCACCTTTAAAGACCTAGATCACATTTGTTGTGGTGAAATGCTCTTTGAGGCAGGCAGAAATTGAAATCACCCAAGGGAAGGGACAGTGGGAAGATTCAAGTCCCTTAGAATTCAGTGGAGGGACTTCCCTGGTGGCGCAGTGGTTAAGAATCCACCTGACAGTGCAGGGGACATGGGTTCGATCCCTAGTCCAGGAGGATCCCACATGCCGCGGAGCAACTAAGCCTGTGCACCACAACTACTGAGCCCACGTGCCACAACTACTGAAGCCGGCATACCTAGAGCCCATGCTCCACAACAAGAGAAGCCACCGCAATGAGAAGCCCGCACACCGCAAGGAAGAGTAGCCCCCACTCGCCGCAACTAGAGAAAGCCCGCGCGCAGCGGCGAAGACCCAACGTAGCCATTAATTAATTAATTAAAAAATAATGCAGTGGAGGCTGAATCCCCCCCACACTATTTAGACTGAATATTCTCACCTTTTGTTTTGTGTATTAAATGCAGGCATGATAGTCTCCACTGGGTGGTTTTCTGGCTAGGATAAGATTTCTCCTGGGTAAAGAAGGCAACATCACTGCTGTTCTATTCTCTCTCCAATCAGACTCTGCAGCTCTGATTACAGCCATTAACTCCTCTAGTCTTTCCACACGTTTAGTTCAAATTCCTGTGAGAGGGACTCTGAAAGGTCCAGCTCATCTTTTCATGTTCAGCTGATGCTGTAGGCTGTTGAGCAGACTGAGAGTTGACTGCCAAAACCCGGGGCGCGCGTGCCCCTGGTTCAATCTGCTCTGGCCAGCAGGAGGGGATGACGGAGTCTGCTTCTCTGAGGTGGGGCAGAAAGCATGGGCACTTGCATATACCATTCTTTCATTCAGCAAACACTTGGGTATTTCTATGCCAAACACTGTGCTAGGTTATTTTTAAAAGTCAAAACCAGGACTTCCCTGGCGGTCCAGTGGTTAAGACTTCGCCGCGCTCCCAGTGTAGGGGGCACAGGTTCGATCCCTGGTTGCGGAAGATCCCACATGCCAGGTGGCATGGCCAAAAAGAAGTCAAAACCATACAATCTATCTCTCAGAGTGGCTTGACTCAGGGTTAAATCATTTTTTAAGAAACATTCTGGAAATTTTGCACAGATTTTTACATTGACCTGAGTTTCTACAGTCTGCCCCTTTTCCCTTTTTGGAAAACCAGAGCTCATTTAGTCCATCTCAATGCAATGATTTCTCTAGAACAGTGGTCAGCAAACTTTTCTGTATACTGCCAGGTGATAGTAGTTTAGGCTGTGCAAGCCATCCAGTCTCAACCACGCAACTGCTCGATTTTGCCCTTGTAGTATGAAAACAGCCATAAATGAGTGGGCATGGCTGGGTTTGCATACATTTTTATTTATAAAAAGGGCAGAAGACAGATTTGGCCTGGGGACTGTAGTGTGCCAACCTTTGCTCCAGGACATCTCTGACAGGTCATCTCCAGTGATACAGACCTCACTCCTTCATAAGGCAACTTGCTGCATCTTAAGATAACTATAACTGTTTTTTGTTTTTGTTTTTGTTTTATTGAAGTATAGTTGATTTATAATGTTATATTAGCTTCAGGTGTACAACATATTAATTCGATATTTTTGTGGATTATACTCCATTTAAAGTTATTATAAAATATTAGCTATATTCCCTGGGCTGTACAATATATCCTTTCAGCTTATTTAGTTTATACATAGTAGTTTGTACCTCTTAATCCCCTACCCCCTCTTGATTCTCTCATCCCCCTCCCCCCGGTAATGACTAGTTTGTTCTCTGTATCTATGAGCTGTTTCTGTTCTGTCATACTCGTTTGTTTTATGTTTTAGATTCCACATGTAAATGAAAACATACCCAGGATATATACCCAGGAGTGGGATTGCTGGATCATATGAAAGTTATATTTAAAAATTTTTGAGGAACCCGCATACTGTTCTCCATAGTGGCTGCAGCAATGTACATTCCCACCAACAGTGCACGAGGGCTCCCTTTTCTCCACACCCTCTCCAGCATTTGTTATTTGTTGTCTTTTTGATGATAGGCATTCTGACAGGTGTGGAGTGATTACAACTTTTTAAAAACCATTATATTGTGTTGAAACCTCCATCGCCATAATTTTTAAAAATTTATTTCAGGCTCACAGAAGGCATAAAGAATAATATAATGAATATATACCCAGCATAAGAAATGAAAGATTTATCAAACAGCCAAAATCCCCTGTATCTTCTCCTACTTATTATTCATATACATGTATTTATTCTTTTATTACTTACTAATGTATTCCTAAATAATGTATAATATTGTTTTGTAAGCAGTATCTTATATGTGTTCCTCTAAAACTCACTTTCTTTTTGTTATTACTACTGTTAGGGGGGGCTTTCCTGCACATTAGAACCAGCCTTTTCTGTCAGCCCAGGCTGAGGCTGTGTTTGCTTTGCAGCCCACTAATGTTGGCTCAATTCAGACAAGCCTCCAGTTGGCAAACAGATAATCTAGGTCTCCCTATGTCCTGTCTTTATGCAATTGGTTCCTTGAATCTCCTATGAAACCCTACTATATTTCATTTTATAAGTTTAGCACAGGATCCAAGCCAGGGTGGGTGATTCTGAATATTAATTTTGTCCGCCTGATTTTGTGTCTTCCTCCAAGATGCTGATAAGCTATTCAGACCAGGGCAACAGACCATGAGTCCCATATATCATGCTTCCAGGATAACACTCATCTGTTAGTAAATCTTCCCCAAGGACCGCATTTTACCAAATTGTGGATCCACCTAACTGCAATCAGCTGGTATTTTCCCATCTTGTTAGGAAGGATTTTAACAGCAAAAAAGTTTCTTAACACCTTTCATGTGCAAAGGGCTGTGGTTATCCAGAGATAAAATAGACATGAATTCTGCTCTTAAAATGCTTACGTATTAAATGAAACAAAAGGCCTACATCAAAAATGGTAATCCAGGAAATGCCATGAGAGACTCCCACAAATGCTTTGCTGAAATCAAGATACATAGTGTTAATAGCTACCAGCCTAGTTACCCTAGCAAAAAGGAAAAGGGATTTTGGGGGATAACTTCCTGTGAATCCATAATCATTTCCAAATAAAATGTTAAATAAAAAAGGAAAATAGGTTTTAGCAGTGGATGTGATATGATTTGACTCACAGACTCCTGCTTTTAAAATAAGTGCTTTGAAACCATCTGTTTAAAAATTAATTCCAGAATTAAAAAAATCCAGGGAAATCCAGGGATTACCATGATTTTCACCTGTAATTTTGTGGCTCTTCTCTTTTATTTTTTTTTAGAAATTCACGTTCTTATTGATTGATTGATTGATTGATTGATTGCTGTGTTGGGTCTTCGTTTCTGTGCGAGGGCTTTCTCTAGTTGTGGCAAGCGGGGACCATTCTTCATCGCGTTGCGCGGGCCTCTCACTATCGCGGCCTCTCTTGTTGCAGAGCACAGGCTCCAGACGCGCAGGCTCAGTAATTGTGGCTCACGGGCCTAGTTGCTCCGCGGCATGTGGGATCCTCCCAGACCAGGGCTCGAACCCGTGTCCCCTGCATTGGCAGGCAGACTCTCAACCACTGCACCACCAGGAAAGCCCTGTGGCTCTTCTCTTTCTCCATTTTAGAAAATCAGGGTAGCATCTACCCTTTAGTGTCCCAGCACCTCTCCCACTGTCCACCGTCCTCCAAGATTAACGGTAATTTACAGCTGCTGCTGCTTTTGTAATCTCCTGATTACAATACACTGTATCTAAGGCTCTTCTCAGGTGTCTATAGGATGCAATAAGAGCAAAGAGGAGGGGCTTACACACCTATTCTCTCTTTTTTTTTAAAGCAATTAATAATGGTGTAATACCATTTTTGTTTCTTATTTAATTTTTAGCTGCATTGGGTCTTCGTTGCTGTGTGCGGGCTTTCTCTAGTTGCGACAAGCAGGGGCTACTCTTTCGTTGTGGTGCACGGGCTTGTTGCGGTGGCTTCTTCTGTTGTGGAGCTCGGGCTCTAGGCGCGCGGGCTTCAGTGGTTGTGGCTCACGGGCTCTAGAGCGCAGGCTCAGTAGTTGTGGCGCACAGGCTTAGTTGCTCCGCGGCATGTGGGATCTTCCCGGACCAGGGCTCGAACCCGTGTCCCCTGCATTGGCAGGCGGATTCTTAACCACAGCGCCACCAGGGAAGCCCCACACCTATTCTCTTTTAAACACTGTGGAGGAAGAGGAAGAAGAGCAGGTTTGAGAGGTTGCTGGGAGAGAGGACTGTGAGGATGAACTCTCAGAAAGGGAGACCAGTTTGCATTTGCTGGCAGTCCCCTCCAGCTTAAACACAAAGACACCCTCCCCCTCCACACACTCCCCTAAGGAACAGGAGGTGTTTCAAGAACTTTAGGTGTTCTGAAAGTTTGCCATTCTTCCTGAGAGTGAAGCAGCCAATGCCACATACGTTCAGGTGTCAGATTTCTGCAGCAGGGCCAAGAGTCGCGCCTTCAGGCAGCTACCCCCCAGGTACCCAGCACTAGCACATCATCCAAGCTCAAGAGAGGAGGCAGGGAAGCAAGAGCTGGTGGTGACTAGGGACAGTGAGTTCCACAGGTGTGGCCTCTGCCCTCAGGCCACCTGCTGCCCTTTCATGGCTCTGCCTCCACCTCTGCCCTTAGGACCCCAACCAGCTGATTCGTGCCAGCGCCCTCCGCGTCCTGTCTAGCATCCGTGTGCCCATCATTGTGCCCATCATGATGCTAGCCATCAAGGAAGCTGCCTCGGATATGTCGCCCTATGTGAGGAAGACAGCTGCCCACGCCATCCCCAAGCTCTACAGGTATACCCCAAGCCCCCACCCACCCCTGGCCTCTCCCAAGTCTTGCAGGCTGCTTTTGGTTTTTTTCTGGTTTTTTTGTTTTGTTTTGTTTTGTTTTTCTCTTCAGATGGTTCAGGGCAGTTTGGGGAACTGACAGAGATGGAGGACATTGAAGGCAGTGGCTCACACCTCTTTATGAATAGGGTTGGGGTGAGGGAGGTTAGCACAGCTTGGGCGGATATTGGGAAGGCTGGAGATGGGGGAGGGGCAATCCCTCTCAACAGTTTCTCTCTCAGTTTGGATTCTGACCAGAAGGACCAGCTGATAGAGGTCATTGAGAAGCTTCTGGCGGACAAGACCACGGTGCGTATGTGGACACACAGGGGGGACGGGTGGTGAAAAGGAGCCAGGCAGAGGCCCCTCTGTCCTTCTGTTCATGTGCTCTTGCCTCTGTCGGTTCCCCAGCTGGTGGCGGGCAGCGTGGTGATGGCCTTCGAGGAGGTGTGCCCAGAGCGCATCGACCTGATCCACAAGAACTACCGGAAACTCTGTAACCTGCTCATCGACGTGGAGGAGTGGGGCCAGGTGGTCATCATCAGCATGCTCACCCGCTACGCCCGCACGCAGTTCCTGAGCCCCACCCAGAACGTGAGTGGCCCAGACCCCCAGGCGGGACCCCAACCCTCGCCCTAGCAGAGTGGATAGGCGGGTCTCCGGGAGGAGGTGCCCACTGTCCCGCCTGTCTCCCCCTCCAGGAGTCTCTGCTGGAGGAGAACCCCGAGAAAGCCTTCTACGGCTCCGAGGAGGACGAAGCCAAGGGCCCGGGGTCGGAGGCGGCGGCCTCCACGGCGCTGCCGGCCCGAAAGCCCTACGTCATGGACCCCGACCACCGGCTGCTGCTGCGCAACACAAAGCCGCTCCTGCAGAGCCGCAGCGCCGCCGTGGTCATGGCGGTGGCGCAGCTCTACTTCCACCTGGCGCCCAAGGCGGAGGTGGGCGTCATCGCCAAGGCCCTCGTGCGCCTGCTGCGCAGCCACAGGTGTGCGCCCGCCCCGCCCACGCCTGGGGGCCGGCTCGTCCCGCTTCCCCCCGGCCCAGAGCGCCTGACACCCTCCGCCCCAGCCCACCTGCTCCCCGCCCAGACCCCAGTCCTGCCCTCCTCCCGCTGGTGCCCTCTCCACACCGGTCCTCTCCTCCCTCCTATTCTGCCCACCTCCCTTCTCCCGACCTGCTGCCCCAGCCGAGGGGCCCAGGTACCTCTGACCCCTCCTCTCCGCAGCGAGGTGCAGTACGTGGTGCTCCAGAACGTGGCCACCATGTCCATCAAGCGCCGGGTGAGCAAGTGACCAAGGCCTGCCCTCGCAGTCCGAGGAGTGGCTTCTGCGGGGCTAGGGGTACTGGGGAAAGGCAGGATGGGGGGAATGCCCTGGCTGTGCAGAGTGTGGGAAGGAGAGACCCCAAATGCAGGTGGAGAAGCAGGGCCTGGATCCCGAGGGCCGCTGAGGGAGGAAAGCCTGATGCAGAAAGACCGGGTTAGATCTGAGGAGGAGGGAAGAATCAAGGACTAGAGGACAGTGAGGGGCAGGAAGGATGCTGGGTCCTGGGTCAGGAGAGGAGGAGGGGCGCTCTGGAGGAGAAGCAGGTCTCAGGCTGAGGTGGAGCTCCCTGGGGCTGCCTCTCTCGTGCCAGGGTATGTTTGAGCCGTACCTGAAGAGCTTCTACATCAGGTCCACCGACCCCACCCAGATCAAGATCCTGAAGGTGAGTGATGGACAGACGTGCCCGTGGACTTTCTGTCCCCCACCCCCATGACCCACTTGAATATCCACAGTGGCCACCTTGGTGCCTGCCTGTTTCAGGGGCTGAGCCCACTGTTGCTCCCGCCAGAAGTGTTTGCTCAGGAAGCCAGGCTAATGAGAGTGGGGGGACAGGGCGAAGGGAGCTGCCCTTTGCCCAGTACCTGTTATACACCTGCCACTTTTCACATATGAAGTAATTTGATTTTCATAATCACCTCAGGAAGTGTACATTATCTCTATTTTATAAAAATGTATACTTAGGGAGGTGAGGTAACTACCGAAGGTCAGGTCCGCTGACTCCCAATTCATACTTTCCCTTGGGACTTCCTTGGCGGTCCAGTGGTTAAGACTCCGTGCTTCCAATTCAGGGGGCTCGGGTTCAATCTCTGGTCGGGGGACTAAGATCCCACATGCTGCGTGGTGCAGGCAAAAAAAAAAAAAAAAAAAAATTTCATACTTTCCCCGCTGCAGTCTCTGTCTTCTACCTACAGTGTAATTACCCTCACACACCTACACCCTCAGGCTGTCGTGCAGACATACCCCCACAGAAAAGGCTGCAGGAGCCCATACCCACGTTCCATCCCTGCTCTGCCTCATTATTGAGTAACTTCCTTCAGCAACAGTTAATCCTCCTAACCCTTCTGAACACCTATTGTGTGTCTCACGGCTGGATCTAGGGGTATCTAGGGGTACAACAGAGAACAAACCAATTAGGCACCCTGCCCTTGGGGAGCTTACAATCTAGCTGGGGTAAGGAGGAGACATTGGGCAGCTAATCACACAGCACAGGTAAAAATCCATTTGCGAAATAGGATGTAAAAGGAAAGTGCAGAGAGCTGTACGAGCATAAACAGGTGTACCTGATCTAGTCTGGTGTCAGGGAAGTTTTCCTTCAGGAGGGGAGGCTTGAGCGGAGGACTGAGACATGAACATGAATTCTCTAGGTAAATGCAGGGACAGGAATGGGAAGAGGTGCTCCACACAGAGGAAACAGCATATGCAAAGGCCAGCAGGAGGGTTGTGACTAAAGACCTGTGTGACTGGGGCATAGAGGGTAAAGGGGAGAATGGTGGGAGATCAAGGACTTATAGACCATGGAAAGGATGTTGGTCTTTATCCTAAAAGCAACTGGAGGCTTTAAGTTTTCCTTGAAGGTAGAGAGGTGACATGATTATACTACAGGCATACTCTGTCAGGGAGTCCATTTAAGAAGCAAACTGGTCCTCCTGCATTTTGGATAAGTTTCATGATCTGTCAGTTCTCTCATCAATCTAAGGATGATGCAGGGCTGTCCTTCCTGAGGATTGTTTTCTGGTTGGTGAAGTGTGTGTTTGGAGCGAAGGTTTATGAAAGCACAGAAAGCCCACTGGCCACCCTGCCCATTTTCTGACTCCCTGCAGCTGGAAGTGTTGACTAACCTCGCCAATGAGACCAACATCCCTACTGTCCTACGGGAATTCCAGGTACGGGCCAGGGGCCAGCTTATAGTCAGAGAGGCCCACGAGACTTGTCCTGCAGCTCCTTGTGCTTAGTGAGAATCGACCTGGTGGGGCAAACCTTCTCTTAAAAGCCCAAAGTGGAGAAACTGTTATTTTACGTCCCCTCCCAATGCCTTCTACTGGCTTTGGGTTAGGGAATCACTGGGTGACGGGTGAGGCTGTCATTCCTTTTCCCAGAGTTTAGTCTCTGACATGATGAGTCATTGAATGAGGGGTAACAGCTTTCTGGAAGGTCACCCTCAAGCCTGCAGAGTCACTGCCGAGTCAAGTCTGAGGGATCACTACCTTCCGGGGGTCACTCTGTCGTGGTGTCCACAGACCTACATTCGCAGCATGGACAAGGACTTTGTGGCAGCCACGATCCAGGCCATTGGGCGCTGTGCAACTAACATAGGCCGAGTCCGTGACACCTGCCTCAACGGCCTGGTGCAGCTGCTGTCCAACCGTGATGGTCAGTGTTTGTCTGCATGTCCAACTTTGATGACTAGTGGGTGCTGCCTGCATGTCTGACTCTGATGGCCAGTGGGTATCCACCTGTCTGTCCAGGAACAATGTGTGTTCATCTGTCTGTCTGCCTCAATTAGTATCCAAGTGCTCCCACGTTTCTGAGGGCCACTGGAGAAGTACAGGGGGTTGAGGAACAGAACCAAGGGGCTGGGGGCATTGCAGGCGTGCCTGTTCATTGTGTGTGGCCATCTGACTGTCCTGGGCTCTTTTCCTGTCCCACAGAGCTCGTGGTCGCAGAGTCAGTGGTCGTCATTAAGAAGCTGCTGCAGATGCAGCCAGCACAGCACGGAGAGATCATCAAACACTTGGCAAAGCTCACAGACAACATCCAGGTCAGGGAGTGACCCCGTTTCCTTTCCCAACCCAATGTCCTCCCCATGATTTTAAGACCCTATAATTAAACACTAGCCTTAATAAAAAATCAACTTCCAAACCTTCCCTACTGGCTCGAAAGGTCTTCAGGTGGGAGGAGGGGAAAGATGAGACCATGTGACCCTGGTTCGCCTTCCCTTTGGGGATCCCTTGCTGAGCTCCAGCCTGTACCACCACTCAGGTTTTCTCTAAAGTTCTGGCCGAGGGTGGCCAATTGACTAGTCCTGTATTTTTGTGTCACACTGCCAAGTTGAAACATTCAAGCAAAGACATTCCTGAAGATTCAGGGAGAATAACAAGGCAGTAAAGCATTGAGAGTACAATGGATCCAGAAAATCAGTCTTTTATACTAAACTGTGACTGAATTTGGGGCTTGAAGGCTCTGCCCATGCTAATGAAACCCTAGGGAAGAGGGGAGATGCTGCCCGGGAAATACCCAACCTTTAATCTCTCTCCCATCACCTCCCACTCCCATTTCCAGAGAAGCCCACGATACAACAGGCCAGCACAGATGGGAGGAGTGCCGATTCCTTGGCAGACCAGGTGCCCACCCACATTCCCACGTTTACCCCAGAGCTGACTCCTCTCCCACACCCACAGGTGCCCATGGCCCGAGCCAGCATCCTGTGGCTCATTGGCGAGTACTGTGAGCACGTCCCCAGGATTGCACCCGACGTCCTGAGAAAAATGGCCAAGTCCTTCACAGCCGAGGAGGACATCGTCAAGCTGCAGGTCATCAACCTGGCAGCCAAGCTCTACCTGACCAACTCTAAGCAGGTACAGATTGAGAGATGCCTCCTAAAACACTCTGGGCCCCAGAAACAGCCCAGACAGTATTCTGTGGGCCCTCACCAGGTAGGCATGAACTTCAGCACCTCTTTTTTTTTTTGTCACTTTTTTTTCTTTTTCGTATTTTATTTTATTTCTATTAATTTTTATTGGAGTATAGTTGATTTACAATGTTGTGTTAGTTTCTGCTGTACAGCACGGTGATTCAGTTATACATATATCAGCACCTTTTTCTGAAGAGGGAGTTCAGGACAGGTGTCTGGTCTGCCCAGGTGACCAGTGTTCCCCCAGTGTCCACAGCTACTCCAGGGCCCCAAGGGCCTAGTAGGGATGGTGACCACTGTTGAAGAGGCTCTTCTATGGGGCTGTGACTTCCAGTCTGGCAGTGGGTGTGTCCCTACCTGCTGCCTTTGGAACACTGGGACCAGGGGGAGGGCCCAGCAGTGATAGGCACTGATGGGAGAATATGTGTCCCAGGAGATGTGGTCTCTGCTTCCTCCCAAAGCTTGGTGATGCTTCACCAGTCTATGCCGGGGATGAGAGGGCAAGTCTCTGCACAGGCTTGGGTGGTATTGGCAGCCATTGCCATTCCTAAGGTGAAAGGTTATGAGAGGCACCATAGCCAAGGACATGGCTCAACTAAGCTGGAATATCAGGATATTAAAAACCTCTTGAGTGTCCAGCATCCTCTGAGATGGTCCCACGAGATTCTGCTAAAAACAAAGTGTAATGTGCAGAGCTTCTCAAGGTACTGGGGACACCAAGCACCCTGACAGTTCCCACACTCAGTTAAGTGAGGCAGGGGTTGGCAAACTACCGCCCATGGGCCAAGTCTGGCCTGCTGCCTGTTGTTGTAGATACAATTTTATTGGGACGCAGCCACGTTCATTCATTTGTTTATTGTCCGTGGATGTTGTCACTGTGATAGAGTCCATATGGCCTGCAAAGCCTGAAATAGTTACTCACGCCCTTTATAGATAGAGCTTGCCAACCCTTGGAGCAAAGCATCTGGGCCATACCCTGTAGATTGTGACATCCCTGCTGGCCTGAAGGTGGCCTCTTTGCCATCCCATGGAGTCTTTGGATGGTGGCACTTGTGCGTCTTCTGTGGCTCCTTTGATCCACGGTGGCTAGAGTGGGCCCCAGGGCTGCAAGCTGGGGAGGCAGGGCCATCACATGCTGGGACTCTTGTCAGGAGCTGGAAAGGACAGCAGTTGTGTAGAAGCAATGAGGGGCTGGATCTGTGGGTGTCAGTATTGTGGGAGAAGCAGATTGGAGACAGAGAAGTTACAGGGAACACCACTGGAAGCCTTCAAACAAATATTTGTGTGCCTCCTTTATTCAAATGGGAGGAAGGAGCAGGTGGGAGGAACATTTGAATAGATGAAGCAGCCTGGGTGGGTAGCCACCCGGGTAGAGGGGGCGTCTGAAAGGCTCAGGACTGAGCCAGAGTGGTGCTGTTGGCATGTTTTCATTAGCCTGGGTGTGCTCACGTGGCATTTCCCCAAGTTGTCACTGTTAGCTACATGCACATTTATTCATGAATTTATTTAACATGCATTTCCCGAGTACCCACTATGCCTGGCACTGAGCTATGTCCTGGGGTGATGACAATGAACAAGACATGTTTACTGGCCTGCAAGTGCTCATAGCCAAGTAGAGGAAACAGCACAAAACGCAGAGCAATAAGGGCTGTAGTCAGGGTTGTCACAGAGAGCAGTGGGTGTATATATAGCTGAACGCCTCTCCTAGGCTGGACACAGGGGTCCCAGCCCCCATCAGGCCACCCAGAGTAGGCTGTTCAGGCAAATGGAACCTCCAGGCACCCTTTACCCTAAGGCCAGTTCTTCCAGGCATAGGCCCCTTAGAATGGTTCTTTGACTCAATAAAGGGAGCTTTCCTCCTTTCTACCCTCCCTATCTTTCTCTCTTCTTTCTTCTCAGCCTGTTCTGGGAGTGGTGGAGGAAGGGGAATTCTTGGCACACTAAGAGGGAGGTGGCCTGGATGTGTCCATGTCCATCCTGGCAAAACAGCAATGATACTTCCCCCATCCCAGTACCAAGGGTGACATTCTGGACCTGCCACAAGGCCACAACAATCCCAGCCATCCCTCCCATCTGCTGAGCCATCCATTGCATGCCAGATTCCGGCCCAGGCTGAGGCCAAGGAGATGAGGGTCCAGGCCTGGATGCAGCACTGACTGGCTCCTTAACCTGGGAAAAGTCACTTAATGACTCTGATTCTCCTCTGTAGATGGGGGCAGTAGCGCCCACCTCTCAGAAGGGTTATGGAGGTTACATGAGGTAGTGAAGCACCTAGCACAGTATTTGGCACCAGAAGGCACTCCATAAATGGTGGCTACCACTGTCATTTTGTGACAGGTTAGACTAGGTCAGGATCAGGGCAGAAATTGAGATTTGGGGTCCTGGGATATGGCTACCTTGACTGCAGGCTGTGAACCCCATATGACTTCAGCAAACCCATAGGCAGCTGCAGTTTGCTCTGATCTCATTAGGACCTTCCAGGGAGGATTATGGCCTCTGAGACCCCTGGGCTGCTCAAAATCTACTCAGAATCTACTATGTGGGTCAATGGGGCATGAGGGCAGCCCCTGCCAGGGGGATTCCTATGTGTTCCCCCTTTCTCTTTTTATCACCTAGTTCCCCCCAGGTGATGGAGCCTAGAAACTGTGAGGTCTAGCAGAATGTTCCAGACCTTCACTCACTCTGGCACCTCAGGGTGGAGAGATTGGCCCAGCCTGGACTAGGTGGGGTAGGAGTGGGCCTAGGGCAGTGGGGACCACACACCTGAGGAAGAATGGCACCCAGGGCCAACAGGGAGGTTTCCAAAAGGGCAGGCTCTTTTGCTGGCCAAGTCAGTTGTCAGAGTTGGCGTTGGGAGTCAGGGCTGGGGAGGTGGGAGAAAATGCAGGGTTTGGCGCAATGACAGGTTGGGAGGGAAAGTCATGTGGAGGCAGCAGTGCTTGGAGCTGTTGGCCAAAAGAATCTGGTTCATGGACTTCCCTGGCGGTCCAATGGTTAAGGCTACGCACTTCCACTGCAGGGGACACAGGTTCGATCCCTGGTCGGGGAGCCAAGATCCCACAAGCCACGAGGCATGGCAAAAAAAAAAAAAAAAAAGAATCTGGTTCAGAGACCTCCTGTGTCCCCACCCTCTGTGATGGCTGCTGACCCACTTCTTGTCCCCCAGACCAAGCTGCTGACCCAGTATGTGCTGAGTCTGGCCAAGTATGACCAGAATTACGATATCCGAGACCGAGCACGCTTCACCCGGCAGCTCATCGTCCCTTCGGAGCAGGGTGGGGCCCTCAGCCGTCATGCCAAGAAGCTCTTCCTGGCACCCAAACCAGCCCCAGTCTTGGAGTCATCCTTCAAAGGTGGGAGCTGAAATCAAGAGTAACCTTCCTGGGGGAAGGGGAGAATTGGCCAGCAACCCGGTCCCAGCCCTTCCCTCTGAGGTCTCAGTTTCAGCCAGGTACCAGCCTTCGGTGGGCAGGACTTCTGGAGAAACGCCAGTCCTGTGCCCCTGGCCCAACCCTTTGCCCATCCTGCAGCATCCAGGGCTTGCTCTTTCACCCGCTCACAACCACCACCAGCATCAACTCACCTGAGTCTCTGCCCTCCCAGGCAGGACGGGCTTCTGGTTTCTCTCCTCTCGGGCTCCCCTTTCCATCCTACTCCCTGAGCAGGCACTATATGTATCAAGATTTTACCTACCAAGGGCCCAGGAAGGCAGGAAGTAGAACTCCATACAAAGGAGAGCTGTAGGGACTTCCCTGGCGGTCCAATGGTTAAGACTTTGCCGTCCAATGCAGGGGGTACAGGTTCGATCCCTGGTTGGGGAGCTAAGATCCCACATGCCTCGCGGCCAAAAAACCAAAACATAAAACAGAAACAATGTTGTAACAAATTCAATAAAGACTTTAAAAGTGGTCCACGTCAAAAAAATCTTAAAAAAACAAAAACAAAGGAGAGGTGTATGTTTGTAAGTGTCCTGAGAAAGCGGCTGCCAGCACTCACTGGGCTGTCACTGGAGGTCAGCCCAAACCCCCAGCCCCAGGCCCGCTGCCTTGCCTCTTCTCTCGGTCTGGTCTCCCGTCTGGTCTCCCGTGACAAGGACTCTGAGAGACGCAGGAAGGGGAGGGTCCCCCAGCTGACTCTCTGGACCCAGGAACCTACTCAGGAGGGGAACTTCCTTCACAAAGCTTGGTTCTCCTGCGTGTCTTTTTGTTCTGCTTTATCTTTCCCTGGACCACAGGAGCAAGGAGATTCTGAGGGATGGGGCAGATGTGAAAACCTCCCAGGAAGAAGGGGAACGGTCCCTTTCTCCTCCCTAACACCATCCCCACTTACAAGTCTCTGGGTTGCCCTCCTCTGGCTCTGACTCCCTCCTGCTCGCATTTGGACTCACCCCCTCTCCACGGAGTCCCCAGCCTGACCAGACACACCTCCCTGCCCTTTGACCCAGCCTGGCCAGCCTCTTACTCATAGTTGCTACCCTCGCCCCAAGCAGGCCTCCTTCCTGAGCCTGGCTGTGCAGCAGCACCACCCCCGTTACCCTGGGAGAGAAGCCACACCCGCATCTCTGCTTCCCCAGCAGGCACCAGGGCAAACAGGCAGCAGCAGCTCTGGGCCCAGAAGCCCCTCCTGCCCTCCTCTGTGGTCCCAGCTCCCCCCACCCCTCAGCCCTTGCTCTAGTCAGCCATACAGTCTTTTTTCCAGCATGTGGGCCTGGAGATTCAGTCAGGGCAGAAGAGCCATTAGGGGACACGTCCACCCCTCTCTTCTGTCTAGCTAGGGAGTTCCCACCGGAATCGCCACCCAGCCCCACCTAGGAAACAACTCCCAGGGCATTTCCTCACTGCCACTACTGACTTGACCTCTCACCCCGTCCCCAGACCGGGACCACTTCCAGCTGGGCTCACTGTCCCACCTGCTCAATGCCAAGGCCACGGGCTACCAGGAGCTCCCAGACTGGCCAGAAGAAGCCCCGGACCCATCTGTGCGCAATGTGGAGGTCAGCAGGGTTGGAGGGTGGAGCTGTGTGTGGGGAAGGACAGACAGCAGGGAGCCCTGGGAGTGCCAGCCCGGCCCTCCTGACACTCTCCCCGCACGCAGGAAGAAGATCTCTCCCTTGTTGAGACCCATGTGGGCCTGTTGGGCGAATACACCAAGGTCCCCCCGCCCTGTGTGCTGTGTGCCCTCTGCTCCGTGTGCAGTGCTCTCGCCCAGCCTGCGCTGCCCCCTCCCCTCCCCCTTGTATGCTGCACCCCTGTGCCTTCCCTACACTCTGTTCCTTCCTGCTGGCAGTGCCACTCTGTGAGTGCCTCCCCTCCATGGACAGGGTCCCTTCCCTCCCCCCATTATTCCCTCTTGGGGACAGGACCAGGCGGGGCCCCGAGAAGAGCTAGGGTGAAAGATAAGAGGGGCTTGTGCTTTCCTTCCCCCTCCCCATCCATGATTTAATGACTCCCCGCCCCCACCCCACAATCTCCAGGTACCTGAATGGACCAAGTGCTCAAACAGGGAGAAGAGGAAGGAGAAGGAGAAACCTTTCTACTCAGACTCTGAGGGAGAGTCAGGGCCCACAGAGTCCGCAGACAGCGGTGAGGAGATGGGCAGAGCTGGGGCCCTGTGCTCCTGCCTGTGTGTGTGCCTTGTGGCTGACTATCTGGTGCACGTGTGTGCTCCTGTATTAGATGGTCACGTGTCCAAGGGGGTGTGCACCTCCTTGTGTGCACCTGTATGTGTGCTTATGCACTTGAGGATTGCACGTCCCAGATGTGTGTGTGCTTGTGTAGGTCTTCTATCCGTACGGGTCCATCTGTGTTCCAGTTGGTCTGGTTGGCGTCTGGGGCCGGGAGCAGGTCGGGGGGTTGCGGGGAGAAGAGGTGAGTTTGCTGCTTCAGTGCAGAGTCTGAAGCTGGGTGCCCAGGGCTCCCCGGGAGGCTTGCACACAAGGGAGGGAAGCCTGAGACAGTCCTTCCACAGACCCTGAGTCCGAGAGTGAATCGGACAGTAAGAGCAGCAGTGAGAGCGGCTCTGGGGAGTCCAGCAGTGAGTCTGACAACAAAGGCCAGGATGAGGACGAGGAGAAAGGGAGGAGCAGTGAGAGGTAAGATGACTGGGCGTCTTCAGGGCTCCCCCTTGGAAACGAAGGGCTAACCCTCAGCCTTAGCCAGTCTCCTAAGAGCCTCTGAGCCTCCTCATGAGCCGGTGGGGCCTACAGACCCCCTGGTCTGCTCACGTGATGGCTGCAGGAGATCTCTGCGTGGGGCGCAGCATGAAGAAGCAGTCAGGGAAGGGGCCCGAGCTGGCACAGGCCGGTCTAAAGCTCTCACTGCGACCCAGGCATAGGAGCTCAGGTGTGGAGTCCACTGGCCCAGGCTGCCCACCCTCACCCCCAGTGTTCAAGGCTTTCCCTGCTCTTCTGTGAGGCAAGAAGGGGTCATCCAGGCTGGGCCCAAGCCCTGTTTGCCCCCTTTCCTCCAGTGAGCATAGTGAGGAGGAAGGTAAGAAGAGGAAGATGAAGAAGAGGAAGAAGGTGCCAGAGGGACAAGAAGGCGGCTCGTCCTCAGATGAGGGCAGTGATTCCAGCAGCAGCTCGTCAGAGTCTGAGATGACATCAGAGACAGAGGAGGAGCAGGTGGAACCTGCCTCCTGGAGAAAAAAAACAGTGAGCGCCTTGGGGCAGAAAGGGGATGGGCGTATGGACCGGGGCCCTCCCCACCCTCTGGGCCAGGCCCAGGCATCTCCCCATAACCCAACCCCGGGCCAGGGTACTCCCCTTCCTCACTCACATCCCACTTTTCTCTTCCAGCCTCCCAGCAGCAAAAGTGCCCCTGCAGCCAAGGAGATCTCTCTGCTTGATCTAGAGGACTGTGAGTTTGGGTGGTAGAAGTCACAGGGGGAAGGAGGCCTGGGGAGTATGACTTAGGAAGGGCCATGGGCGCTCTGGGCTAGGTTCCTCGGGGGTTTGGGGTGGGAGGAGCAGACAGAATACATCTTTGGGCCTGAGAGGGCCGCAGGACATCCTCTCCAGGTGTGGGGCTGGGGTCAAGGATGGCTGTCTCCGCGGAGCCGCCAGGCTGCCACGTGCCTCACTGTCCGTGGTGCTGAGCCGTCTGCTCCCTAAGCCTTGGGCTCCTGCTCGATCCAAGCCAATTCCACTTTGCCTCTTCCTCGTCATAATGTTTCCCATATACTCCCACAGTCACCCCTCCCAGTGTCCAGCCTGTGTCTCCCCCCACGGTTGTGTCCACCAGCCTGGCTGCTGACCTGGAGGGCCTGACGCTCACAGACCCCCCCCTGGTGCCCTCGGTGAGTGGGATGGGGAGGGACAGGGCTGGGGCAGGGACACATCTCTGTGCTGCATCCTATGGTATGGATTTGTGTGAAGGGGGTGTGATGGAGGGGATGGCTTTGAGCCTCCGTTGCTGTGACCACAAGTAGGGACAAGGCTGGGATGGGCTCTCGCCTTGTTGTTCATTTCCATACTTCCTCTCCTCCTCCTCCCCTCCAGCTGCTGAGTCCAGTATTGGGTGTCGGGAGACAGGAGCTGCTGCACCGCGTAGCTGGAGAGGGGCTGGCTGTGGACTACACCTTCAGCCGCCAACCTTTCTCTGGGGACCCCCACATGGTGGCTGTGCACATCCACTTCTCCAACAGCTCTGATACCCCCATCAAGGGCCTACATGTGGGCACCCCCAAACTGCCCGCTGGCATCAGCATCCAGGAATTTCCTGAAATCGGTGCGGAAGGGCCTGGGACGTGGTGGAGAAGGAGGCTCCTGGGTGGAGTTGGTCTTTCTGTGGTTTCTGAAGCCCCCCTCTGTGCCAGGCCAGGGTCTAGGCTATGGGGGTATGGAGATGGCATCGAACACAATCCATGGACAAGACAGACTAGGAAATGAGCAAGTCAGTATCAGGGCAAGAGGTGCTTGAGCCTTGGTGGTTTCAACACTGACTTAAATGGGGTGAGGGTGAGTGGGGGAAGGGTGTTTACATTTCAGGAGAAACTCAGGAACAGTCTCTCCAGGGGCTCAGAAAGCCAGGATTCCATAGAGGAATGCTCAGCTCTGGAAGTGGAGGGGAGAAGGGGTCAGGGTTCCAGACCTGTCAGGTGATGCTGTCTTTCTCTCCCCCTTTCCCTGCCTCACACTGCTGCAGAGTCCCTGGCACCCGGAGAATCTGCCACTGCTGTCATGGGCATTAATTTCTGTGACTCGACCCAGGCGGCCAACTTCCAGCTGTGGTATGTTTCCAACTCATGGAGGAGTAGGAGGATGGCTAGGGAGAGGTGGGGTCAAAATAAACTGGAGGTGGAGGTGCTGTTAGGTGGGGCTACATCATGGTCTGGTGTGTCTGGAAGGCATCCCAAGACCTCAGGTCTCTTACCTCCCTCTCCTGCTGCCTCCAAGCCCTCCCTTCAGACGCAGTGCGAGGTGAGGGGAGAGATGCTGGCCTCACTCCCTCTCCCTCTGTCTCCTCCTACCCTTCCCAGCACCCAAACCCGACAGTTCTACGTCTCCATTCAGCCACCTGTTGGGGAGCTGATGGCCCCTGTGTTCATGAGCGAAAATGAGTTCAAGAAGGAACAGGGTGAGTGTTCCCTGGAGGTGGGCAGGGAGGGTGCTCAGGACCATCCACCGGGGCTCATTCAGCTCCACCATACAGTCACGCTGAGGGAGCCTCAGCTCCTGCAGATGGAGGGAGGCCTCACAGCTTGTGGCTCCAGCAGAGGCTTCACAGAGCCTGGGACACTTCAGTGAGGCTCTGGAGACAGTCTCAACTCAGCCAGGCAGAAAATTCTAGGCCAGAATTCCAGCTGGGGGAAACATTATGAGTAGGTGTTAGTGAAAATTTACAGGAAGAAAGGAGGGGAGCAGTTTGCTTTAGGGCATAGGAGTCCTTAGCAATGGTGAGTAGTGAAAACAAAGCTGAAAATATGTTTGGTCTAGTTTCTGGAAGCCTTGAACGCGATGCTAAAGGATTTTGGTCCTAAAATTTCAGAGCTGGAAGGGGTCACAGAGGTTATTGGGTCCAACTCCATTGTTAGAGAGGTAAGGACTGTAGATTTCGTTTTCCTAGCAGTAGAGGAGCCATTGAAGTTTTTTGAGCAAAGACGGGGCCAGTTTCCGACTTCTGCTTCAGAAGGAGAAATCTGGCAACATATACAGCTAGGACTGGAATTGAGAGAATCTGCAGCAGGAAAAAGAGGCAGAACAGCGTAAGTGGGAGGCAACATGGGGCTCCATGAATCCTGGCTTTAAGTTCTGAACCTGCCACTTGCTTGGCATGTGACCTTGGACTAAATTGTGTGCCTAGTTATAAGGCTATTGCAATAGATCTAATGAGAGATGGTGAGGACCAGGATTAGAACTACAGCAAAAAGAATGAAAGGCTGAGGTGGGGGAGAGGGAAGCCATGGGCATTTGCCCTAAGAAAGCGGAGAGGGAGACATATAAGCTGGCTCTAGAATGTCTGGCTTAGATAGTAGGGAGAATGGCAGTGCCGTTCACCTAGACCAGGGGTTGGCCAACTTTTTCTGTAATGGGTCATAAAGCAGATGTTTTAGGCTTTCTGGGTCATGTGATCTCTGCTGCAATTTGCCGTTGTAACCCAAGAACAGCCACGGATAATACATAAATGAATGAGTGTGGCTGCATTCCAATAAAATTCTATTTATGGACACAAATTTGAATTTCATATAATCTTCATGTGTCATGAAATATCTATCTTTGATTTTTCCCCCAGCACTTACAAAATATTAAAAAAAAAACCAAACCATTGTGGGCCATGCAGGTGGTAGGTTGTATTTGGCCTTCAGGCTGTAATTTGCCAAACCCCTGATCTGGAAGAAAGAAGAATGGATTGGGCAAGGGAAAGGGGGGACGATCTTGGACAGTTTTGGAGAGGCTGCTTTTGAAATACATTTGGGAAATTCAGGAAGAGGTGTTTAATATGCAACTGAAAATATGGGTCTGTGCCCAGGAAACACTTCTAGGCCGGAGTCAGAAGCATAGAGGTGATAATTGAAGTGAATATGAATGAGATCACCCTGGGAGAGAGATGGGTGGGAAGATAAGAAGGTCAAAGACCTTGCTTGAGGAAAACCTGCTTTCTTCAGGAGAAAAAGGAGGGGAGGGAAAAGAGAAGGAAGAGTGAGAGGTGGGAGGAGAACCACGAGAGATGAGGAGGTTGAAGAGTGCCTTGGATGGTCTGCAGGCCAAGATGACCAAAGACCTTCAGATCCAGCAGATAGGAAGCTGCTGCCAACATCAGAGAGAGCGGGTCATCGCAAAAGGGGGGCAGAGGCCAATTGCAGTGGGTTGAGGGAGACCAGGGCTTGGGGAAATGGAGTCCTCTTTGGAGGACCTTGGCGGTCACTGGGGAGGGAGACACAGCACTAGCATGATGACATATCTTGTTTCTAGAGAGGACTTCTTAGGAACGAGGAGACTTGATATGGAGAGACTAAAGGTACAGGGACAAGAAAATGTCACTAGTTAGGAACGGAGGGCATGAAAGCGACAGGAGAGGGATGTCCGTTCTGAAAAGGAGGAGAAGAATGGCGGAAGTAACAGAAGGAGGAGAGAGAGGCTGAGGAGAAGGTGGGCAGGAGGGCAGACGGAGGAGCTCACGTGGCTGGGAAGAGCGTGTGAGTGGAGAGGAGAGGTCAGACCCGTAGAGTGAGGGTTTCTTGGGACGCTGTGAGTGCTTGGGGATGCGACGAGTCCTGGACAGGTTTGGAGCTGTTGCCACATGTGAAATTAGGGGTCCACCTGTGAGGGCTGCATGTGACAACTGGACTCTGGCCTGTCGGGTGAGTACCAGCAGCAGCCACCAGTGATCTCTTTGTGAGGACGCAGCCTCCAGGAGCTGGGAGAGAGCTGCACCTGGGTTGGAGGGCCAACCAGGAAAGACTAAAAGGTGGAGGAAACCCCTCTGAGTACTGACTGGCCACCAAGTCCACTGGCCACTCCCAAGGGGCTGGTGGCCCAGATGTCTGACCGTGGGGAAGCACCCAGTCAGTCTCTGCTCAGCAGTATGGATAGAGCCCTGGGTGGGGTGGGAGGCTGACCAAGGCTCCCTGAGGGAGGGCCAGGTCCGAGAGGGAAGGAGCCCCTCCTCAAGACTGGTGAGGGAGATTCAGACCTGCCCCACCTGAGTAGAACCTGGTGAGGGTGCTCAGTGGGCGGACCCAGTGGTACCCACCGTGACCTTTGCCCTCATCATATCCTCTGCCCCCAGGAAAGCTGACGGGCATGAATGAGATCACAGAGAAGCTCACGCTGCCAGACACCTGTCGGAGTGACCACGTTGTGGTGCAGAAAGTGACTGCCACTGCCAACCTGGGTCGTGTCCCTTGTGGGACATCTGATGAGTATAGGTACTGACCACCAGCAGGGGGACGAGATGGGCTCTTGGTCCTGATTTGAAGGAGGGGCCCCATGCCTCAGGGTTGAGCTTATTCCTCTACCCCCACCTCAGGTTTGCAGGGAGGACGCTGACCAGCGGGAGCCTGGTCCTGCTGACCCTGGACGCCCAGCCCACTGGAGCTGCCCAGCTGACAGTCAACAGTGAGAAGATGGTGATCGGCACCATGCTGGTGAAGGACGTGGTACAGGCTCTGACCCAGTGAGCCTAAGTGCTGTGACCTCTTTGACCGTCACTTGTCCCTCCCTCGTGACATCTAGGCTGTTAGCCTCTCTGTCTCTTTCTTTCTCTCTCTCATATCAGACTCCTCATTCCAGATAGCATCCGGGGGTCCTCTCTCTCTCTGGTCATGACCAGGCTCCCTCCCAATTCTCCTCCCCGTGGGTTCCTTAGTGACGTGTGCAGAGGGAGATGGCAGGGCTCCATTCAGTCCTCCCAGCTTTGTGTAGCTATTTATGTGGCAAAATCTCAATAAAATGTCTTCTCCCTAGATGCTGGCTCACCTTTCCTTTCTTCTGGGTTCTGCCTAAGGGGGTTGGCGGGGGGGGCGGGGGAAGAGCTCCGAAGAGTGACTGTGTTTGACCCTTGTGAATGATCACCACTGACCTTCTAGGGGAGGCTGTGACTGACTCTCAGAGGTGACTCTGGTTGGACCCCCAAGATGACCATCTTCAAGTCTTCAGGCATCTCTGTGTAAGAGACATCTGATCGGGGATGGGGAGGTCAAGCTGGAAGAACTCCCTGGTCCTTTTTTATGAACCTCTGCAAAGATGCCTCTTCGACATCTGGCAGTCCCTTTTGGTTCCCCTCATGGGCCCTTGGGAAGGAGAACTCATAATGTGGGGAATTCCCAAACGTAGGTGCAAGGTTCAAAATATGTCAACTACATCTAGATATGGGGCCTAGAGCCCCACCTAGCTGGGGAGATGACCCACCTGGCCATCTTGGAGAAGGAAGAACAGGAGATGGAGACCCGTGCTTCTCAAACTGCCGTTCATCAGATCACCTGGGGGTTTGTTATGCAGATTCAGATGGGTAGGTCTGAGGTGGGGCCTGAGATTCTGCATTTCTAACAAGATGTCAGCAACCGATGCTGTTGCTCCATGGACACACGTGAGTGGTGAGGATGTAGAGCCTCCACACCTGGGACAAGCCTTCTAGGGGTGGCAGTGAGGGTCAGGGCCCCTCCCTGATACCTTTCCTGGTGAGGAAAGAGGCTGAGCAGCAGTGGTTCCTAAAGGCATAAAAGGTGTTCCATTAGCATGTGTTGTGCCAAAAGAAAAAAGTTTGTAATCATGTAAATTCAGGAACCGTGGATTGGAGTACAGGAAGTTTATTTCCCACGGGCCTTCTCAGAGCCTTTATTATGCTAATGTGCATTGTGACCCCCACCCCCACCCCACCACTCCTTCTAAGAAGGGCTACAGCTCACAGTGTTACCCCTACTTGGTTTTGACCTTGGGATGCCTTTGTCCCAGGACACCTTGATTGACTGTGTTACAGGATGCACACTCCAGTGATAGTTTTGAGACGTGGTGCCTCAGCCCTGATCCTCCGTAACCAAGACTCTAGTTTCTTGACCACACCTCCCCACAGCCCTGTCACTGAGCAAGTCTGTTTAGAGAAAGACAGGGTGAAGCAGGTGTGGCCCTCTTCTCAGGGAAGGAGAACAAAGGCAGTGCCAGGGGACAGCCCTGCCTCCGACTCCGGGGACTTGCTGGGCTCTGTGGCACCAGACAGCAGCTGGGGCCGCTGCTTCACTGAGAGCCTTGGGGCCCCAAAGTCTCCCTGGGATCACTGTTTTTGTCACTGCAGGTTCTGAGATGGGACTGATCCACCAGTCATGGGTCACTCGAACGGTGGACTTGTTCTCACTTGTGTCTCTTAACCAGTACTGCCTGCAACAGAAGAAAGAAGGTGGGAGCGATTTTCTAAGGAATCAGAACAAGGACCATCAGAGAATTCTATTTTTAAAATATTTATTTATTTATTTATTTTTGGCTGCGTTGGGTCTTCGTTGCCGCGCGCGGGCTTTCTCTAGTGGCGGCGAGCGGGGGCTACTCTTCGTTGTGGTGTGCGGGCTTCTTATTGCAGTGGCTTCCCTTGTTGCGGAGCACGGGCTCTAGGTGCGTGAGCTTCAGTAGTTGTGGCGTGCGGGCTAATCAGTTGTGGCTCACGGGCTCTAGAGCGCAGGCTCAGTACTTGTGGCGCACGGGCTTAGTTGCTCTGCGGCATGTGGGATCTTCCAGGACCAGGGCTCGAACCCGTGTCCCCTGCTTTGGCAGGCAGATTCTTAACCACTGCGCCACGAGGGAAATCCATCATCAGAGAATTCCTTACCAACCTGGACTTTGCAGCAAAGGCCCCAGAGTGGATTCTGTAGGAACCAGAAGTATATACGGCATGAACTCTAACATCCCTCAAGGAGCTTACAGCCCAGTTTCCCAGAACCTCTTGGAAAGGGCACCAGGATCTCCAACCCTGAGTGAGAGTCCAGAGCACGGGAACCTTAGTCACAGCCCTGTGTTGGTTTCGCTGGAACGTGTCCCAGGCTGTGGGGTTAGCAATAACAACCCTTCTTAAGAAAATGATTCTCGTGCGTGGGATTGTCTCAGGGGAGAGGCAGGAGGCAGGAGAGCGAGGTGTAAGCAGGGAGAGTCTGAGTCAGCAGCTGGTCGGGAGAAGGAGCCCAGCTGGGAAGCCTGGAACTGCGGAAGCAGGCAGAAGTAGCAATCTTCAACCCAGGACGGGGAAGGGACCCCATTCTCTTCTAGGGAATGGTCTGCGGGGAGAAAACCTCAGTCAGAGGGGAAGGGAGAGTAGCTGCCCCAGCCTCAGCCCAGCCCAGCCCATATCTTCCTGGACTCTAGGTCCATGGCCGAACTTTCCACAGCCCTGCCACGTCGGCATCCCCAAGTGAGTCTCTGCAGGGATAAGACAGGGCCTGCCCGGAACACACTGGTGGAAACAGATCAGACATACAGGACCTGAGGGGGACCTCACTTCTCTCCAGAACATTCTTCTTTCCAACCCATATCATAGCCTGTGTTTTCTCACTGATCCAAGTCTCTGCCACTGTGGTCACAGGCCTCCTGGATCTTAATGTGTCCCATGAGGAGCATTGAGGGGCAACCATGGAGCTGTGGGATTCATGTGGGGCCCAGGACCTCAGAGCAGACTAGGAAGGGCTCTTAGGGCTCTGCTGGTGCACAGGGAGGGTTCGGGGGAGGGGGCCAGAAATGGACAGAAGCACGGGGACTGGCACTGAGGCAGAATGTGCCCCCGGCAAGGGTCAGGTCGAGCATTAGTGAGGACCCAGGAGGTCCAGGTGTGGTCTGAGCCTGACCACAGGCCTGGACAGGTCAGAGGACAAGGAACACAGCGAGGGGCTGAGAACAGGAGCCCAGTCCAGGACAGCTTCAAGGTGGTGCTCCGGCAAATGGCTAAAAGGAATGGCTTCAGTTTTTGGCCAGGTTGCTGTAGCTGGCTAGCTGCAATGACTGGGGAACAGATCCATCTAGGGATACTAAGGAAGCCACTACAAGGACCTTGAGTGGGCGGCATTAGCTGTGCCCGTGCCTGAACCCCCCAGCCTGTCAGGCCCAGGGCAAGCCCCTGGCCTAGTTCAGTACCTTCTGCTGGGCATCTTGAAGGTCACCTCTCAGCATACCCTGCAGATCAAAGGGATGGGTGTTGGGTATGTAACTTGCTGTGACAGGATTTTCCCTGGCCTTACTGGGCAAAGAAGGAAAAATAGGAAAGTTCTGGACCCTCCCCCTGCCCCCCCACCAAGGCCTGGCTCCTGGACAGCCAGGATCCTCACCACCAATTTCTTCCCTGCCTCCTCAGCACATTCACGTCCCTCTCGGTCACTCTAATTCCTACCATGGCTCCACATGCTGGGGGTAGGGGTGGGGAAAGGCCTGCCTTAGGCCCCTCCTTCCTCATCAAGCATTTGTGCAGCCAACAAGTGCTGGGCACTGTGGTGGCAAAGAAGCTATGGGCTGATGACCAACCAGGACTGGGGTGTGAACCGTGGAGGGACTGCTCAGCCCAGTAGGTCCCGTCTCATTCCACCAGCCTGCAACTGGCTGCAGAGCCTGCTGGATTGGGAAAGCCCCCGCTCAGGGGTGGGGCAGGAGAGCTGCTGAGGGAGGGTGTGCATGGACCTGGGTCCTCAAGGAGGTGAGCTGGGTCTTCCTTCTATGATGGCCTGATCACTGTTGTCTCCCAGGGTCAGGAGAAAGATGGTGAACCAGTGCCTAAAAGGGTGAAGCCCAGGATGGGGTTTGGAGAACAGGGGGTAAAGTGGGGCACATCCAAAGGAAAAGCAGTGAGCACCTTCTTGGGCCTTCTACTTGATGGTGCTGCCTGATCCCGTTGTCTCCTGCCCCACTGTCTCTCCCCCATCCCACTGACCTGTCCACTAAGAAAAAGCACTTAGGGCCGCACTGTTTGATCCTGACCATGAGGAACCCCACCCCCATCCTGATTGCCCCATTACAGCTGAGGATGCTTTGGGGTCACTGAGGCTTGGGACAGTGCTGAGGAAGGTAAGCAATGCTGGGGATTACTTCTTATCTGAATGTCACTTTCACCCCGAACGTTACTTCTTATCTTGCTGCCAAGGACCCTCTAACTTTAGCCCCTTTTCAGATCTTCCACCCATGAGTCCACCTGAGTGGAGCTTCCCAGTGGTGCCTGGAGAATAAAGGTTGCCAACAGCTCAGAAAAATTCTTCTGTCTGGGATCTTCCCAGACAAATATGTCCCTGTCTTTGGGACTGTTTTTTTTAAAAAACTTTTAAGTCTACTATTCATACAGTAAATTGTACAAATCACAAGCGTGCAATCTGATGAGTTTTCATAGACTGAACAACCCGTGTAAACAGCATCCAGGTCAAGAAACAGAGTGTAATAGCACACCTCCCTTGTACCTCCTTCCCGTTTGGGGCCGTGTTGTATTTCACTCAAAGATCGATCACAGAGCTCTGAAATGGTTCCACAGCAGTCTGCAAATGGCAGTGGGATCCCAGAAGGCCAGCACAGACTTGTGTCTGGCAGTGCCAACACGGTGGCATATGCTGCTCTCTGGGGCTACTGGGGATGTGTTACCAACAACCCCTGTGGCAGGGGCAGGGTGTGTGGAAATAAGTGGGGTTGTTTTCTTGTTTTGACTGAAGGAAAATGTTAGGAAACCGCTCTGGGGAAGAAGGAACTCTTGAGGGCTTGGGCAAGGTGACCTTGATCGAAGTCTTGATGTGCCAGATCCCCAGCATCTGCACCTGCAGAGGAAAGGCAGGAGGCTGGGAGAGGGTGAGGCTGGGAGAAGGTGAGGCGTGGTCCTTCTCACTCGGACCAAGGCAAGACTGAGACCCCGGGCTCCTGACAAGAGTGGCTGCATACTCTCCAGTAAATCCCTAAACTTCAGCTTCCTCAGCTGCAAAACAAAGGGGAGGGAGTCTCAGGCTCCCACGTCCCTCGCGCTGAGACCCTAGGCATCCTCTAACTCCTTTACAAGCATTTCAGGACAACAGGCACTCACCTTCAACTGCCATCAGTGAGGCAGCCGACCTCCAATGATCACTGCTTCCTGGCATTTGCACCCTGGTGTCATCCCCTCCTACATCTTATCAGGGCTGGTGTGTGTAAACAATAGGATACTGTAGACGGGAGAGTATGTCATTTCTGAGATTAGCTTATGAAAGTCACTGCACCTCCATCTCAGTCTCTGTCTCTCTGGTCATTTGCTCTGGAGAAAGCCAGCAGCCCTCCGGAGAGGTCCGTGTGACAAGGAACTGAGTGAGCTCGAGGTGGAGCTAGGAGGCAGATCCAGGTCCAGGCAAAGCTTCAAATGACTGCGGTTCTGGCTGAGAGCTTGACTGCAACCTCAGGAGACAGCCTGAGCCAGAACTGCCCAGCTAAGTCAATCTTGGAGTCCTGACTCTCAGAAATTGTGTGAGAGAATAAATATTTGTTGTTTTAGCCTGCTTAGTTTTGGGGTAACTTAACAGCGTAAATTAATACAATCCAGCCCTCGACCCATGTCCTAGGGTATTGAAAAAGTCCTCAGAGGGAGCCTGGGCCCCCAGCTCTGGCCTTCAGAGCAGTTTGCGCCCACATCCAGTGTCAGTGGCGTGCTGGAGCTGGCTCATGCTGGCTCGTGAGCATCGACTGGTATCGTACTGGTGGTGTGAAATCAGCCAGGGCAGAAGTATTTATGCCACAGAAATAGATGAATACTGCAAATGACTCCTCTCTTGCAGCCAATTGTCAAACATTTATCCGCACACCACTGCCCTTAATTGTCTCCATCCCTATATCTCTTTAAATGATTATGATATATTTCAAGTTTAAAGAATAAAATAACAACCTCTTGTGTACTGATCACCCATTTTAAGAACTAAAGCACTCATCAGTTCAGCAGACACCCCCTGTATCCCTAGTTTCACAAGCTCTTCCCTCCCCACGTGAAGTAAATCACTATTCTGAATTTTATGTTTATCAAGGCCATGCATTTTTTGGTACTTTTACTACATACAGATGTGTTCCTAAACAATACATTATATTGTCCTTTGTGGTAGTGATGTACTGCATGTTTTAAAATTTTATATAAATGGCATTGTAGAGTATGTGTTCTCTGACATCCTACTTCTTTCACTCAATGTTGTTTATGAGTCATCCATGTTGATATGATTAGCTTTATTTCATTTACTTTCACTTATATACAGTATATTCCATTGTATGACTAGACCACAATTTATCAATCCACTCTCCTGTCGGTAGGCATTTAAGGTATTTTATTGGCTTGGCCAAAAAGTTCGTTCAGGTTTTTCCATAAGATATTATGGAAAAACCCAAAAGAACCTTTTGGCCAACACAATATTTTATTTTTGCAATTAAAAAAATTATTTTTTTATTTTTGCAATTTTGAATAACACACCTATAGGCATTTTAAACTCCTGCCTCTTTTAACATGTGCGAAAGTTTCTCTAACACATTTCCCTGGGAGTGGCGTTCCTGGGTCATGGAGTATACATACCTGCAATTTAACAACATCGCCAAATTGCTCACCAGAGTAGCTGTACTTCACGTCAAGAATATTCACGGCACCTTCATTCATAATAGTCCAATTCACATTGCCAATCGCTAGGAGAATGGAGAAACAAATATGGTATATCCATACAATGGAATACTACTTAGCAATAAAAAGGACTTAACTACTGCTACCTGCAGCAACATGGATGAATCTCACAGATGCTATGTTGAATGAAAGAAGCCAAAAGTTTATATGAAGTCCTAAAACAGGCAGAATGAATCTGTGAGGAAAGCAGTTAGAATATTAGTTGTCTCAAGGAGAGGCGGATGAAGTGGGAAGAGGTATGATGGAACCCTTTGGACTTCTAGAAGGATTCCATGCCTTGACGTGGGTGGTGGTTACCTGCGTATGTATGTAGGTAAAATACATCAAGCTGTATACCTAAGATTGTGCACTCTGTGTACTCTCTGTATGTGGGTTGTTACCCCTCAATTTAAAAAATGCAGAAAACAAAAGCCACAACCCAAGTGGCTGAACCAGTTTACATCCTCACTGGCAGTGAGCCTGCTACTAGGATAGTGAGACTTTTCATTTTGCCTATCTAGGAGGTGTGAAATGGTATCCTACTGTGTTCCCCTGGTTATTGGTGAGCCATTCCCATCTTTTGCCCATTTTTCTATTTGCCTCGTTGTAAAGTTCTTATATATTTTGGAAATGCGTCCTTTGTAGATCATGTATTGCAAATACCTTCTTCCAGTGTATGACTTGTCTTTTCAAGTTTTAAACATCTTTTGATAAACCAAAGGTTTAAATTCTAATGTGATCAAATTTATCAATTTTCCTTTATACTCTGTGCTTGTTGTTCCATATTTACAAAATTTGCCTGCACTATGAGGTAATATTCTCCTAATACTGTTTTCTAAAAAAATTTCCAAGTAATGCTGTATACATTTGTATTTTTAACCCACTTAAAATTTACATTTGTGTATGATGAAAGGTGGCGCTGATCTACTTTCTTTTATCCCACTTAAATGGGCAGGAAAAAGAACAAAGAACATGGTTTCTTCTGCACAGAGCTTGGCAAAAGCCGAGTAGACACTATGTGCTCACTTTACCTTGTGGTCTTGAGTTCCTAAATGAAACACCCTTCTGATCTTTTCCAACCAGGAAAATTATTTTCTCCCTGCAGTCTCTTTTCTTCTTTTAGCTCTCTGCCTGCTGTGGAGGCACTGAACACCTGAGCATATAAAAGAATACAGGGTCCCTCCTAGTACATGCATTTAAAACTTAGTCCAGCCAATTACAGTTACACTTAAAACCTGTATTGTAAATCTGGGGCTTGACTGCAGAGATGGTGCCAGGCATAGCTGGGCTCAAAGGGTATTTGTTGACTGGGAGAATGGATAATGCTGCCTGTTTGTTCCTGCTACTTCTGCCAGTGACCAGCTGTGGGGACCTGACCAAGTCATTTAATGCCTCCACCTCTGCCCCTTTCCACACCCCTCCCTGTGGATCATGGACATCTTCTAGTCAGGGGTACTGTTCTTCCTGTATAACCTGCAAGCCTGGCCAAGTCAGGGCAGGGAGACAGGACTGACCAAACACATGACTGTATGTGCACTCAGCCACCCCTTCCTTCACTGTCTAGTGAGGGCTGGGGTCAGTCAGAAAGAAGTGCACACATAAGGGTGCTGGACATTTTGTACTTAACTGGTTAAGGCTTCAGGCTCTGAAGCCAGAAGACTGCCTGGGTTTGAGTCCTCACTCTTCCACTTCTAGCTGGGAGTCCTTGAGCTAGTTACTTAACTTCTCTGAGCTTCAGTTTCCTTCTCTGCAAATGGGTTAACATAGGTAAAACGCTTAGAACTGTGCCAAGCACATAGTAAGTGCTCAGTGAAGATCAGCTATTACTATTACCTGCAACAGAAAGTTTAGGAAGAGGGATTTTATGCAGCAGAAATTTCTGTTCCATGTCACCTGAAAGATCACTTCATTTTCTTCTGGCTGGGAGTTTTAAAATATGAAAGAGCTCCCAGATACTGTTCCCTTGGGCACTATTCCAGGTTTCGGATTCTTATCTTCCTCAGCTTTGGGTCAGGGAAGAGAAAGGGATGGAAAGGATGAGCTGCATGAGGCCCCTGGACTTGACTCTTTTAATTTGAATTAGTGACCAAATTTAAAATTAGGAAGATTTCACAGTAAAAAACAAAACAAAACTGCATTTCCAGCTTGTCTTGAAAGATCTGGCTGGGCTGGGACATCATTCCTGCACGGTATCCATCAGCTAACTGCCCTTTTAGATGTGCCTTGGGCCTTCTTGGTGCTGTCATCCACCCTCACTTGGCTCCTGGGCTGTAGGTATTTGGGTGTGGCACCCCCTGAGAGGACAAGCAAGATACACTACCTCCGATGAGCTGTCCTATGCTGTTTGTGGGCCAGGGTGAGACTTGTGGGCGGGCTGCTCCTAGAGAAGGAAGAGCCCCAGGTAGGGCCTGGTGTGGGAGGGTTCCAGGGAAGCTAAACCAGAAGGTGTGGTTTCCTGGGCAGCTGAAACGGGCCATCTTGAGGAGGGAGGGCAAATGGGTAGGGGGTGCCGGGGCCCCCTCTTGCTCTGCCGCTGCAGCCATCACCTCTCTGCCCATGACCTCAGCAACCCAAGGAAGCTCCTGAATGGGGATATTCTATGGATGGAGATTGGCCAACTCTCATTGTAACACTGGGTCCTTCTGTGGACTTCTACTCCAGCATCTGTTCTTACCCTCTCCTTCTCCCATTACTGTAATCCTCCTGCAATAGTAGGCTAGACCTTGCCTTCCTCTTCTTCCATTGCCTCTGCACTCCCTCCCCTTAGCCATTAGATCCAGGCCAGCCTCACCAGCCTGCCAGGAAGGCAGCAGACCTGTCCTCTCAACTGCCAAGAAGAACCTTAAGCATAGTAAGTGCTTTATAAAATAGTATTATGATGATGAGGTAACACATGTACAACCCTTGGTAATGCTCAACAAACGCTGATTCCTTTCCTCCCCACCCCAATCCCTTGTTTCCCCTCTTTTCTGTCAAACCTCTACTAAGTCTCTAGTAACATCACAAAATTTTGAGACCTGATACTGCCATTCCCCTGTTTACAATTCTTAATAGTTCCCTGCTGTCTGCAAAATAAAGGCCTTTCACAAAGTGGGCCCAAGCTTCCCTCCTGCGGTATCGGCACGCATTATCCTCCATCCTGGGCCGATTGAGCCACTCTGTTCACTCCTTCTCAGTCTTTGCTTGATCTCCCTGCCTGGAACGCCACCTCCGCCTCTGTGCCTGACTGGGGCTTCCGGTCCGCTCCCGCCCCGGCTACCCCAGGACGCCTTTCCTGACAACAGCCCAAGCCACGGTGGTGTCTCTCGCCCCGTGACCCGCCCCCCCCCCCCCAGTCTCTTGTCCCCTCTCCGAGAAGTTTCCTATTGCAGGCTGGAAAGAGCGTCGGAAGCGGTTTCCCCAGGTAACTGTGGTGCAAAGAGGACCCCTGGTGTCTTTGGAACTTTCCGGAATCCCCAGACACCCCGCGCACCCCACTCCCCACCCCACCCCCGTTCCAGCACAAGGAGCAGCCAATCTAGAGTGAGCGTGCCTGCTGGAGCCTGGAAGTGAAGGCTCGGACATGGGCGCGTAGGGTGAGTTCCTGCCCTGGAAGGGTCCTTGGAAGAAAAGGAGCGTGGACACTGCAAAGACAGCTTTACTGACAAAGCACATGGCCGCCCCGTCGCAGGGGCTTGTGAATCGCGTCCTATTTCATAAGGGTTAAACTGACGCCCCAAAGAGGTGAATGACTTGACCAGGATCACTATGTGAGTGGCATACTCCACTTGGGCCCCTGGCCTCCTAGGGGGTGGGGTGGTGTAAGCCGTGGCCCTTAGCGGGTGCAGCCGCCGAGCCCGCCTCCCTTCGGGAGCCTGGCTCCGGGTGGGCGGTGGAGCCCTCCGCCGGGCCTGCTGGAAGGGGCGGGGCCCCGGGCGGGGCCGACACAGGTGCTTCGCATCCGGCCGGCGGGGGAGGGAGGGGGCAGCTCCGCGGGGCTTTATAAGCGGCCCCGGCTGCGGCGCTGTGCGCGGCTCGCTGCAAAAATAGTGCCCACGTGTCTGCGCGTCCCTCGCCGCGCCGGCCAGCCGCCTGCCGGCCGGTCCGTCCGTCCCGCTGGGCCACGCCAGCCCCATGGCGTTCCCGCTGGTAAGAGCTGCTCGCCGCCCGCCCGGGCGGGGCTGGGCGGGGCCGCGGTCCGCGCCGCGGCAGCTAACGGTCCGCGCGCACCCTCGGCCGGGCCGCGGTACCCTCCTCTCCCGCCCCACCCGTGCGCGCAAGTCCCGGGCGGGGCGCGGGTCACGTGCCCGCGAGCGTGGGGCCTCGTGGAGGGGTGTGTGGCGAAGGGGGGGTAGGGAGCCTCCTCGTGACTCAGGGCCTTTGGGCTTAAAGGCGCCGCGGCCCTCCGGGGGCGGCTGCTGGGGCCTCCGAGCTGCGTTGCAGACGCCCGTTGGCCTCGAGTGTCTGTCCAGACGGGAGCAGACCGGACGGAAGGGCGCCCCCGCGCCCGGAACATTTCCTTCTCCCGCAGCCGTCGCACGTGAGAGCCGAAGCCACCGGCGCTGGGAGCTCACGCGCCTCGCAGCGTCCCCCGCGAATTTCGTTCGTACCCAGTGGGCAGCGGGGGAGGGCGGCCGGGGCGGGGCGGGGCTGCTGGCGGCGTAGACCCCTGCGCTGGGCCTCGGGTCAAGGGAGAGCGCCACGACGGCGGTGGGCGCGTCTCCTTTAAGGCGGAGGGATTAGGCCCCTCGTGCCGCCCGCGCGCGCTTCTCTGGCCCGTGAGGTCACGTGGCTTCACACGTTCGTTAGGCGTAGGAGCTGGAGTTCTGGGGCGGGGTTGGCTAGGTAGGGTCGGGCGCTGGAGGGTGGCCGGCACGTGCAAAGCGGCTTCGCGCTGGGGAGCCCCGCGGCTCAGAGGTGGGTCCTGGGGGCATAGGCGGGGGTCCTGCAGGCTGCGGAGGTGCCCCAGCCGTGGAGCCGACCTAAGCCGCGCCAGCTTCGGGTTTCCCCACCCCGAGTTCTCTGACAGCGGAGAAGCGTGCGTGTGGCCTTGGCTTTGTCATTTTCTCAGCCCAGGACCGGACCAGGTTCCCAGACTCGGGTGGGGGTTGGCGCGGGCCCAGCGCTGGTCTCGGGTTTGGCGGAGCAGTGGCTGGGGGCACAGCCTGGTTGCTTCGCCTGGTCAGCCCGCGGGTTGGAAAGGCCCGTGCCTGCCCTGAGCCCCCGGGGCGGGGAGGGGGGCACTCAGACCAAGAAAAGGTTACTCGCCTTTGGTTGTCCCACTTGGCGTCATTCCCCGGTTTTTTTTTCGTGTGGGTGTTGTCTGCAGTCAAGTCGACCCTGACTTTTTTGCGTCATTCCCAGAGGGCTCGGGTAGGCCAGGGTCCTTGTAAGTGGCCCGGCGCCGCCCACAGGACTGAGAAAGCTCGAGCGGACACTTGCGCTCTGGAGCACGTCCTCGCCTGCACGGGTTATTTTTTGGTGGCATTTTGCACAGTGCAAGCGGTCCTCCGCTAGGATTGCGCTCGCGAGGCAAGTGGGAAGCACGAAAACTCCACGACAGCGCTCAGAGCCGGGGGTGCCGGCTGTGACCCCCCCCCTCCCCCACCCCGCCCCGCAGGCCCGGCTCTGCTTAGCGCTGCATTTCGTGGGCAACTGCCTCCTTTGGTCTCCCTGGCTACCGATCTGCTGCCTCGCTCTCTCGCTGGCACCTGAGTAAACTGCTGGGCGAGGGGCGAGGGGGTTTGCTGGTATCCACAGGTGTACCGCCTGCCTCTGGTCTGCCCCTCAGGTGACGGTGCTGACATGTGCCAGCTGGAAGTGTGCGTCTCCTGAGGCTAGTTTGCACCCTTAGGCTCAGGTTGTGTTTGAGCTTAGGGACACAGGCTGGGTTAAAAACAAAAATGAATCCCAACAGGCGGAAGGAAACCTTGGAAACTTCAGGCTGGTGGTGGTTTTCCTGGTTGGTTGAATGGTTTTTATCGTAGGTAGAAGGGGAGTGGAAGGAAATTCTGCTTCTGGAGCTCCGTGGAGCTCAGGGCTGTCGGAGCCCCTCAGGACTCTAGAGTTAAGGGCTGACCGCGGGTCTTGGGGCACCCTCGTTGAGCGCGCTTTGAGCTGCACTGTATTCCCAGAGCCCGTTGCTGCAGAGTTTGGCTTTTGCCACAGTGATGTAATTTAAACTTGAGGAGTGGTCTGGCAGTACGTGCTCGGTTTATAGAACTAGGATTAGGAAGTTGACTACCCTATATTAAGTTAGTCTTTATAGTATAGAAATACTTGCCATCCCGCCTCCCGAGGGTTGTCTTATAAACATCCCGCTGGCCCAGGCTCCCCTGTGGGGAAGGGGAACTGTGCTGGCCTGTACAGCCGGCAGGAGGTTGGAGAGCGAAGGCGTGTGGCGAGTGACCATGGAAACATGAGCAGTTTGGATTGAGCCTTAGGCACTTGGTGCAGGAATGTTTCTGTGGTCTTGTCTTTCCTGTGGTACCAGTACCAGTGTCTGTGAGTCAGTAAGTGGAGAAAGGTGATAAAAGTAGTGCGACTCCACGCTCAACACCTAACTTGTTAAGAGGCTAATGATAATAGCTGTCTTTGTAAGTTTTTTCAGGGGTCACCAAGCTATTTATTTTGTTTTTAATCCTTAAAATGGGTTACAAACCCAAATCCCTACAGGGGCCTGAGGTAACATAAATGAATAAATGGAAAGAAAGTAAAGAAGAGTAGTGCCTACTGAACTACAGAATTTGCTTAAAGGAGAGTCAGTAGCTGGTTCTTGGCCATGCAAAAGTGTGGGACCAGAGTTCATGGACCTTTGACTTCTTTCCTAGTTAAGCTGCCAATCTCTGTTTTTTACACGTAGCAATTAAAAAATTGAAAACACTGGATGGATCAGAGTCTCTGAAGATTGGATTCAACCTGAGGGCTAGTTTGGGGTCTTTGTCTTAAAACATCCCTTTTAGATTTCCTCCCTATTTTGCAGATGATGAAACAGGCTTAGAAATCAAGTCAGGAGGCTATCAAGTGATAAAACCAGTGTGAATCTAGGTCTTTCTGGTGCCATAGCTGAACTTATGGTATTATGTGTATTTCTGTATGTCAGAGGGGTCAAGGGGTTATTGGTGGTGTGCATTGTATAGAAATGCAGTGGTCTATGGGCTGGTCACATTCATAGGCAAAGTGAGCCTTAACTGCATTGGAGGGAATCTCTGGTTGCTGTGGAAGTCAGTGTGGGTCTTCTGAGCGTTAGCACAGCAGTGTTGATGTCAGGAGGAATGTGCTGTGTCTATCATTCCATAATGTGTGTCAGAGCAGTTAGCTGATTCTGAGAGAGCCAGAGGTCTGGAGAAGTCAGGCTCCTCCCACTGTGGGGGTGACCTTCCCAGACCTCTGCACAAAAGACTATCCTCTTTCAGGACAGTTAAATTTCAGCAACATTTTCCTTCTGAGACTAGGCATATTTGGAATTACGCTTTTGTAAGACCTGTGAAAGTAGAATGGGGCTTATTAAATCTCACCTTTTTTCTCTTAGCTAAAATTTCCATAATTCTGTCTTTTAGATTTCCAGGCAGAATTAATAAGGGTTTTAGCAGTATGTGGTAAAATCTGGGATAAGCTCCCAGGGCATAAAAGAGCCCTGCACCAGGACTAAGGAGCTGGGGTTTCATTCTGGGCAACACTTAGAATCTTAGCAGTGTATAATCCACGCTAGCAGATGTAAAGGGATATGTCCCTTTATTTCTGTATCTTACTCCTAAAGGATTTTAAAGCATAAGGAATTGAGCATATTCAGAGATGTTGTCAAAGGAATATTTCAGTGAGAATGCAGACTCAAATACACACCAGAAAAATTTTTTTACCTGTGGTCTGGAAAGTTTTTGGAAAGATGGAAACTTTAAAATGTTACTTGTCTTCAGCTGCTGCTTTAGCTACCTTTACAGGCCAGGGTCTCAGCTGCGAGTTCAGTGTTTGTGAATTTGGTGAAGGGGAATCGTGAGATGACTAAAGTAGCTCTCTGCTGGTATTTTAGTGTTTATATGCTAGGTAATATCTGTGCAAAGTTTTTCATTCATTGTTTTCAGCTAAATGTTCCCTAAAATCGTTAGGTGTTTGTTTAAAGGGCAGATTAATTGGTAGTACTTCTGGCTTGAAGTTTGGGATAGAAATGCATACCAAATCCAGATATTAGTGTTTAGGCTGCTGTCTTCAGTAGCTAGTGGTGGAAGCAGTAAAAGAATCATGGGATCAAATAACAAATTATTTTCTCTCATATGGAAGAGCTCTACTAATCCCATCCTGTTCTGCAAATCTGCTTTTCCTAGGCAGTATCTAAGCTGTACTGACTCTGGGGAGAACTTGCCAGAAAGCCTGGGGGTAGGGGATGAGGGATAGGAAGAGGGTTGGACTTAAGAGGTTGGAGTGGAGGAAGTTACATAAAGAATTTTTGCTTCTCTCTGTTGTTTGAGTTAAAACCAAGACGCATTGCATGCATCCTTTCAGTATTTGGATACTGCTGACCCCGCCTCCTTTGCCCCACATACTGCAGCTTTGAAAATGCCCTTTTTCTTTCCTGCCGTTGTTGGAGCCTGATTTTAGTCATACCTGTGTATGAGAGCTTGTCATCTTCTGTAAGCACACAGATTCCAGGTGTTGAAAGTTTTTATGTTGAAGATAGGACCCCCCAAAACAAGGCATTTTTCAGTTACAGTCAACTGGCTGAAAAGATTGAACTAAAAAGTACATAATATGTATAACATTTCATGTTTTTCATAGGGAAATTACCTGACTTGGAATAAAAAGTCAGTATTCAAATTGGAGAGTGTTAAATTTGCATTGTACACAAAATTTTCAGAGTTTTGTTATTGGGATTTAAAAAGATTCTTGTTAGGAACTATTTTGTCTACTCAATATATAATGTGCTTTTAAGTAACACAGGTGTGGGGGGAATATTCCTGATTAAATAGGGTTGAGCTTTGCTTTCAGCAGTGCAGAAGAACACTTAGGCATGGATAGTCTTTGAATTCTGCTTCACTTTTCAATATTCCTGTATGGTTAGAGTACCCTTTTGATTTTTAAGGCATTTTGTGATGACTTTCCTTGAGGTAATTGGAGAATTCCCAGAGGGCAGGTCTAAAGATTGATTTGCGTGCCAGAAATGGGTCACAGTTGCGTGTAGCTGCTGATTCTGGGAGTAACTTGACTATAATAGTGTGACTGGTTTCTTTATTCTTGGCCAGCATAATATGCTGACAAACGTACCATCCTGACAGGTTTAGTGCTGTGGCCTGAAGTTTTCTTTGATAAAGGTGTGGGAGTAGCTCTTCTCTTGTTGAAGGAAAGCAGTTACCTTGAAGGGCAGGTTGGGTTTCTTTGTGTCTTTTGACAGAACACTTAATCTCTTGCTACTTAACACCTGTGCTCTCTGCATTCTGGCTTTGTGCTCCTGGCTTCTGGCTCTGACACCATCTGTCTCCTGAGTCTGCCCTTTCTCCTGAGACTTTTTTAAGCTGTAATTTTGGAATTGTTTTGAAGCTCAGGAGGTGTTGGAGACCTGTCTGCCTCCCAGGTATAACTTGGGAGTTGACACCAAGCCCGGATTATAGTGTCTCAGTATGTTCATGGATGAGGAGAATTAAGCTTAGAACGAAAAATGGTTATTTATACAGTGAGAGGATGATAGAGCCAAAACTGGAACCCAGGTCTCTTTATTTCCAGACTAGTGATATTTCTGGAATTCATGCACCTTGCTCTTTGTTATATTGATCTCTCATTATCTCATTTTACTTAAAATTTCTACTTGGTTCCTAAGACTCTGGGGCTTCCTAGTTTTTCTTCTTTTCTCTGATCTTTTCTTGTCCTGGCACTCACAGGCTTCCTCCTCCTCCCCGTGGATGCCACATTCCTCGTGGCTCATTCTGTTGGCTCATTTTTGTCTTTTACAGAGGGCCTGTGTGTTCCTATAGCACCAGGTCAAGTTTTAAGTTGAGCTCTTTTTGCCCTGATTGTTCTCAAGAACCATAGTTCTGATTAGCCTACTGAATGAATGTGTCTGTCTGAGGCATATTAAACCTAGAAGATCTCAAAACTACCAATTTCTTCCTTTTCCTCATCCTCTGGGGCTAATCTAATTCTGTCTCTTCCACCCAATTACTAGTCAGTTTTTTTCTGACTAGGGTCTGGTGTCCTCTTGGGGGAAAGAACTGTGTTTGGGTGTTTTTTTGTTTTAATTTTTTTTAACCCTGAAGGCCCCAGTACAGATGGATGCTAGGTAAATACGTACTTGTAGCTTTTGTTTGGAAACCTCTCCCCAGTTTCTGTAACAATAAAGCCTTGATGTGATCTAACTCTTGTCTCCCTTAACCCCTGTAACATCCTTTTATCCGTTCTCCATTTCCATTGCTACCACTAGTTCAGGTCTCCCTTGGATGAATATTTTCAGTCTGCTTTTCCTATCCTCTTTCTTAGTTATTCCTGCCTATTCAACACCTACCACTCTGTGTGGAGCTGTGCCATAGTAATGGTCTTATTGTTCCCAGACACATTTCTCAGACCTGCGGTCCTTGGGTCTTTTTTATTTTTGGCTGCGTTGGGTCTTTGTTGCTGTGCACGGGCTTTCTGTAGTTGTGGCGAGTGGGGGCTACTCTTCGTTGCGGTGTGCAGGCTTCTCATTGCGGTGGCTTCTCTTGTTGCAGAGCGCGGGCTCTAGGCTCTAGAGCGCAGGCTCAGTAGTTGTGGTGCACTGGCTTAGTTGCTCCGCGGCATGTGGGATCTTCTCGGACCAGGGCTCGAACGCGTGTCCCCTGCATTGGCAGGCAGATTCTTAACCACAGTGCCACCAGGGAAGCCCTGGTCCTTGGGTCTTAATGGGCGGTTGTATCTCCCAAGCTGAATAGTGAGCTCTGGATGAGAGGGTATTTTCCTGTATCCTTTCTAATCCCCCGCACACCTCTCCACGGAATAAATAGTGAGGTGTTGCTGATTTAATACAGGAATTTAAAAATGAAACTCAAACTTCCTTTGGATTTTTGGACTTGGAAGAGGCTGAATTTGCCTCTGCCAGTTAGGAGCTTATGCCAGCTCCACCATCCTGCTGCTTTTCCTGCTCATGTTGCCCTGCCTGAGTTTGGGAGGCTCTCTTAATGCTAAAACTTCTGAATGTGTCAGATGAAGCTGAGAACAGTATTTCCCTGCCCTTGTAAGAGGCTCCCCCCACAGCTTCAGAGTTGTCACAGAGCAGTTCCCTGACCTGGTCTCTCCTCTCCTCCTCTCTTGTTTTTCAGGCTGCCTTGATGCAGAAGGAAGAGCAGAGCCAGGCTGGGATCCTGATTTGAGTACTAATGCCCTGTTAACCTGGTTGACTTGGGGAAAGATTTTCAGTTTTGCTAAGCATGTCTTTTTCTTTGTAATGAGACTGAGACAAGCTCATAAATTTTTGTGACGAACAAAAGAAACGAAGGTCTGGACGGTTGGTTATATAGGCCCTTTTCTTGCCCTCTGCAGTTGGACTTAGCTTCCTTTACCGTCCCTCTTTGCCAGTTATTGAAGGACTGTCCTCCTCCCTATTCAAAGAGCAGTTTTGTGTCTTGGTGTCCATCTTCTCTCATACCCTCAGGACCTCTTGGTCAGTTGTCCCTGCCACATCTTTTATCTCTGTCTGTAAACATGGTCATCTCTCTCTCATGTTTAGACCTTTCCTAGTACAATAGCCCCTTCAGCGACCAGCCTCACTGGCGTTTCTTAGCTTCCCCATCAAGCTTTTGTACAGAGTAACCTGCCCCCCTCAATCTTTACTGCCTCACCCTTTATTCATCTCTTAAATCCTTGAGATCTGACATCATAGGATCCTCTTCCCTCTCACACATTCTGTTCTGAAACTCTTTTTTTAGCAAATTCATTTTGCCCTATCAAATCTTACAGACGTTTCTTGAGCCTTTCAGGATGTTTGCATTCCTGCCGAGGTGTTCTTATAAGATCTTTGAAAAGTGCAAATTTGATCACCTATTCTATGAGGCAGTGGTTCTCAAACATTTTCATCTCAGGATTCCTTTATACTCTTAAAATTTTGAGGACCTCAGGAGCCTTTGTGCATGTGAATCATATCTGTTAATATTTATCCATTAGAAATTTAAACTGAAAATAAATTTATCCATTAGTCATTTAAAAATAACAAATCTATTACATATTAACAATTGTATTTTCCGAAACAAAAAATAACTGAGAAAAGTGAGCATTTTTCTGTACATTTGTTACCTTTTTAGTATCTGATTTAATAGAAGCTGGATTTTGTTGTCAGCCTCTGTAATCTGTTGCCATGTGTTGTTTTGGTAGATGTATATGAGAAAAATTTGGTCTCACATAGATACGTAGCTGGAAGAGGAGAAATATTTTAATAGCCTTTTCAGGTGATTTGGCTATTCCTCTTTGGCGCCAACAAGTGGTAACTTCTTAAAGATTCCAGTTGTCCTTCAGTATCCATGGGGGATTGGTTCCAGGACCCCCCATGGATACCAAAATCCGGAAATCCGGGATGCTCTAGTTGCCTATGTAAAATCACATAGTATTTGTTTATAACCCACGCAATCCTTCCATATACCTCAGATCATCTCTAGATTACTTACAGTACCTGATACTACGTAAGTAATTGTAAATACAACATAAATGCCAATTAAATAGTTGGCCAGTGCATGGCAAAATCAGCTTTTGCTTTTTGGAACTTTCTGGAATATTTTCCCCTAATATTTTTACTCTGTGGTTAGCTGAATCTGCAGATGAGGAGGAACCCAAGGATATAAAGGTCCAACTGTAGTTGCAACATGAAATCTGAAGCCGTATGGATGTACTCTTCATGCTCTGTTATGTTAAAATGCATTGGTCTGTTTTGCACTTTGGATGTCATCTACCCATGTCTGATTTTGTAACATCATGTTTTAATCATTTGACAAATGTTGGTTCACTGAGTTGTGCAGTATTGCAAATGTTGACCACTGGTTAATAGCACCACCAGTCTCATCAGAAAAGTCTTTTAAAGTATTGAGGAAGGTGTCAAGTTCAAGTGGTGGCAAATACAGTTTTTCCAGAATTCTTTTTTTCTTCCAAGTTCAAATTTTATCATTAGCAACAGATACTGACAGTGATTTATCTTTTGAAGCTACTGGCTTACTTTGTTTTCAAGAGAATGTTTGCCAAATACCCAAAATTGATAACCATAGTATGTCAGTTGTTTCTTCAGGTATTACAAAAAATATTTCATGGGAAAAAGAAGAGGCTAATTCTTCTTGAAACTCAATCACAAATACTTAAAAAAAAATTTTTTTTTTAAATTATTTTTTGGCTGTGTTGGGTCTTCATTGCTGCGCGCGGGCTTTCTCTAGATGTGGCGAGCCGGGGCTACTCTTCGTCGCGGTGCGTGGGCTTCTCCTTGAGGTTGTGGAGCACGGGCTCTAGGCTCGTGGGCTCTAGAGCGCACGCTCAGTAGTTGTGGTGCACGGGCTTAGTTACTCCGCGGCATATGGGATCTTCCCGGACCAGGGCTTGACCCATGTCCCCTGCATTGGCAGGTGGATTCTTAACCACTGCACCACCAGGGAAGTCCTGTGTCTCAGAGAATATTAAAGGCATGTACTCAAGGGTCGAGATTTAATAAAAGTTTTACTGTCTACCCAAGGACATTGTAAATCTGGCTTTTTCTGGGAATTCATACCATAAGGAATACAATAACTTTTGCTACAGTTTATTGACATTGCCTTGATTTCTGCTAAGGTGCCAGATTTACCTACTCCTATTGCTTTTGTATCATCAGTGCAAATGTCAACACAGTGGAAAAATAAATTGATATCTTAGAATTATGAAAAAAGTTTTGACAAGGGTGGGTACACAGACCCTGCTTTGAGAACTACTGCCACAGAATAAGGTCCAGTTCCTTAGTGTATAAAGTCTGTCATGGTCTGACTTCAGCTTAGTGGCCAAGTTTGAGCCCAACTGGTCTATTCCTTGAACTTTTTAAAAATTGAGTAGTAACATACATGCAGTAAAAGGCGCACTAGTGTTAGTGTATAGCTTGATCAATTTTTACATGTTTATATAGTTTTATGTATTTTTACTTATTTATGTTTATTTTTATATATCACAAATCAAGATGCAGAACATTTCCAACACTCTGTAAGGTTCCTTTGTGCCCTTTCCACTCTATATCCCTCCCCCTCCCCCCCCCCCCCACACACACAGAGTTAAATACTGTTCTGATTTCATCAGTTGGCTTTGCCTGTTTTTTAACTTCTTATAAATGAAATCATGTAGCATGTACTCTTGAGTTTGGCCTTGTTTTTCCCCCCACAATTTAGTGTCTGTGAGGTTTCTGTAAGTTGGAGTGTAGTACAGAAGTTTTGTTTGTTTTTGCTGTACAGTACTACATTAGAGATGTGAATAATTATCCATCTTACATGTTACAGATGTGAACAATTTAGACATACTTATGCTTATGGGTGTGCAGAAAAGAGTTAACATAGCAGGTCTCACTGCTGTCCTTTGGCTGGTGTCTGGGAACTTGGATTTTGAGTTCCCACCATTCCAAGAACTGGTAAGAATGATTTACTATACATAAACTATATTAGGTATAGTAAATCATTAGCTTTAAGTTTAGTAATATGGTTTAGGTATAGTAATATGGTTTGTGTTGAACATCTGCTTTCCTCTTGGAGTCTGGAATTTTTGTATATTACAGACAGAGGCTGCCTATGTGACCAGCCCTCAATAAAACCCCTGGGTGCCAAACTTCTTTAGTTGGCAACATTTCACAAGTGTTGTGACAGTTTGTTGCTGGGGGAATTAAGCATGTCCTCTGTGACCCGTTTGGGAGGAAAACCCTTAGAAACTTGCACCTGGTTTCCCCCAGGGTTTGCCCCATGTGCTTCTTCCCTTTACTGGTTTTGCTCTGTATTTTCTGACTGAATATATGCTGAATACGCCTGAATACTGACTCCTGTGAGTTGTCCTTGTAAATCATTGAACCTGGGGGTGGTCTTGGGGACCACTAATGCAACAAGCATTAATTTTTGTTTCTTTTCAGATTTTGAGTATAATAATGAAACTATGTGACTGTTCTTGGACGTACCTTTTTATCCTCCTATGTATTCATTTCTCTTGCATGGAGGAGAATGAGTGCAATTGCTGGGTCATAGGATAGTATGTATCCCTTGCATTTAAAATTCTAGTAATAGTGTACTTCTGGTTGCCTAAAAGTATTCCTCTGTTTCGTACCTTTTTGCCTTTGTACATGTTACTGTTTTTGCCTAGAATGCCCTTCCCATCCCTAATATGCCTGTTTGACAAAACCTTTTAACCTTTTTACTTACCTACTATCCTTTCTAATTTCTATGTATGTTTATTAGGCTTACGATATAGCATATAACTTACTTGTTTATGTGCTTGTGTTCCCATTAGACTAATTCCTTGGGAGCTGGGGCTGTCTTAGACTAATTCCTTGGGAGCTGGGGCTGTCTTATTTATCCTCTGTCCCCAGAATGGCTCCTGGTGTATGGTGAGAATGTAATCAGTAAATATAATTGTAATCTTTGGGTCCCCAAGCACGAGGTCATATTGTTCGTGGGTTCCTTGTTTTTTGTTCATGTGGAATCGTCTCTGCTCCAAACTTAAAATCCCAAATCCTGAAATGACTTTGAGTGGCCAAGAGCTTTGACAGTGAAAAGAGATAGAATTGATGAGTGAATATTGGTTTTGTTCTTGTCTTAACAATTAAGAGTCACTACAATTTATGGAGGTTGTGATGGAGGTGGTAAAAATACCTATGAAAGGAATATAATATGAGTCTGCCTTTCCTGTGGTATCTGTATTGAGTGCCTGCAAATTTAGTAGATATTATGTTGGGTGCTACTTTGATAAAGGCCTTGAAAGATCTTACAGTTTATCAAATGCAGAGCTAACTATGTATACAGCAAACAGTTTGACAGGTAAGTGTGACAAGAGCTACAGTTACAGTGACCATGTGTTTTATGTATTCTTGAGCAGTCTTGGTATTAAATATTCCCTTAATGTTCTCACAAACCTGTCCTGGAAATTGTAGTATTTCCTTTTCCAGACTGAGTCTATAGAGCGAAAAGAATATTGGGCATTAAATGCATTCTGTAGAAACTGAAGAATAACCAGAAAAGTAAAGGGAGAGCCAGGAGAAAGTGGTTCCTGAATTAAATGAGTGGAGAGTAGCTGAGGATCAGATACCCAAAGATGTCAGTCAAGTAAGATAGATTTGAAGTATCGGTTGGGTTTGGCAACTCAAGTCATTAATGTAGTTTCTTTTGGGGGGAGAAGGACATGCTGGCAGGATATTATGGGTTGAGAGGAAGGATGAACAGGAGGTTCAGAAGTAAATATAGCATATTTTCTAAAAGATTGGTGGTAGAGCAAAAGGAAGAAGGCAGTGGCTTAACAGAATGTTTTAAGTCAAGGAAGATGTGTTTTTTTTTAAGATGAGAGAGCCTTGAGCATACTTACAGACTAATGGGAAGGAACCAGTGGAGAAGAGAGAGGGAAGTGAGATCATGAATGAAGAGGAGGTGGTATCTTGAGTATTGTATCTGGTCTCTTTCTGCAGATAAGGACCTGCAGCCTTATCTCCTTTATTCCTGGTGAGCCTCCCTGCCCAGTCTTGTTCCTGCACTCCCTTTCCTTGAATTTACTGTGTTCTGTATCCACTCTGTGCTTGTTCTTTGTCTATTATGTTCTTCTTCAGACTTGCTTATTGAAATTCTGCTTTTTCATTAATCCCTAGCTTAAAAGTCTGAATTGTTAAACCATTCCAGGTACCTTAAATATACTCATGTCTTCTGTAGTATTTTGTACTTACCTTGATCTCCACTTACCTAGCTGGTTTTCTTTCTTTCTCCCAATTACCTCGTTCTCCCTAGGGCATGGATTATGTTTTACATATTTCAGTAATCTCAACATCTGACCTAGCAGGTTTTTAGTATTTATGAAATATTAGACTATGTGACACTGTCATTTTGTTGGTCAGAAAAGGTAGGATATTGACAACTTCATATGGATCAACCTGATAAATTTTTATTCCTTACATTCTTGCACAGAAGACTTGAGGTGGAAGTTTAATTAAGAATGGACAAGCAAGGACCAAGGAGAAAGTTAGAGAAGCATTTCTTAACAGCTGTAGAGCCATTGAAATTCAAACAGAAACTGGCTTTGAGTGACCAGGAGACTAAAGCAAACATGGAAACTTGGCTAGATTTACATTTTCCCATAATGTAAGGAAAACATATCAACTCATTAGGGGAAACTGTAACATTTCCTTATCTTGGTCTGAATGACATTTTTCTGAGTGGGTAGTCATATAAGTGCCGTTCAAAAATTGTGGTAAACAGTATCCTCAAAATCCTGAGTGTACATGCTAAAGAGGTTTTATTCAGCTTTATTATTACTTACTAAAAAATTTAGACCAAATTGCCAAAGTACGTGTCAGAACCACTTTTTTTGGGATATCTAAGTATATTACTTTCTTTTGCTGTATAATAGGTAAAAAAACAAAATGTTCAAGACCAGTGCTATTAACTAAAAATATCTGATTAATTAGAAAACTTTATTCTCAGAAAAATTTTTGGCATGAACATGTTGCAAAGGGAGTCAGTGGATTCCAATCCATGGAACCCCAGGCTTAAAACTCCATCAGGAGGAGTAGATAAACTGTGTCCCATTCAGACAGTCTTCCATAAATCTTTCAGCTGGCTTTTGAGGAATCAGGTAATAGTCTTGAAAGTGGTCTGCAGTGTAGATATTTTGTTGTTGATTAAAGGCAAACTTAATGAAAACAAACCCAGAAGGTGGTAGAGTTGGCATTCATTTATGACAAATATCCACAAACCAGGATTTTGACCTAAAGGAATGGCCCTTTCATCACCATGTTGATCCCGGGTTATATGGTATTTGAAGACAAGGCCGGGGTTTCCAAAATAGGGCAAATCTAGATTTGTTATGGCATACAAATAGGTATAACATTTTAGGATCTTATTCCTGAACTAGCGAACATAGCTGCATGGTGTGGGTTCAGATTTTAAAGAATTATGAGTGGTAGTTTCAAACCATAAAGGCAAAAAGCCCTCTAGTTATGTGCTGTAAGCTTTTCTGTGAACTTGATTAGGATAAGTTGAAAGCATACTTATGAGTAACAGTGATGGAGTTGGGAGACATTTGTCCCTAATAAGTTATTGAGCGTATCCAGGCACTTTAATTTCTCATTACCACAAAGTCTGCAAAGTAGGTGGTACTCCATTTTGTACTTAAGGCAACCAAGGCTCAAAGAAGATGCTTAAGTGGTAAACTTAGTATTTGTACTCCAAAGCATATAGACCTTCTTTCCAGTCTGCTCTCTTCTCCCATACCTAACGCTCCGCCTTGCTGTACCACTTTTGATAATGCTGCTCTGTTCTCTGTATTCTTCAGACCTTCGTCTTACTCTCACTTCCAGGCACATTCTCTTCCTTTGAGTCCCCTCGGCTCAGAGGACAGTGTATGTTTACAGCACATTGTAGCTTGTGTTGTGATTGTTCACGACATAATCAGGTCTTAGTTCCCTTTCTAGACTTCAAAAATTTTTTTGACTGAGTCTCTGTGTAACCTGCCTACCCTTAGAATGCTGCTGTAGATAGCAGGCAATTGGTTAATGGTTATTAGGCAGGGAATGAATGAAGCATGTAGCCTTAAGATCCGCAGATTGATTATAAATGCTTATTATCTTAGCCCTTGTGAAGTTGCCTTAGTGAAGTTGAAAATCATCTTAGAAATTTACAGTTGTGAAAAGGGCCTTGTGTCAGTGGATTTAACCATTCTCGATGGGACCTCTCTGGAGGGCTTGGGAAAACAACCTTGCAGGACTGTGTATTCTGGTCATCCTCACAGTCTTTCAAGAGCTTGAAAATGATATGGAACTCGAGTTTGTCCCTTTAAGGCCATCCTGCAGAGTTTATAAAATTGTAAATGTTTCTGGTCATTCTCATGCTTATACCTGGATTTTAATAGGTTAAACAGAATAGCACCAGGCTTTTAAAATTTTGTTTTGAAGTGATCAGCTACGAGATCTTAGGTGCTAGTTTCCTTACTTGGTCTGTTTTTTTCCCCCCAAGGTAATTGGGAATGATAGAACTGATGAGTCAGGCTCCCCTTAGAAGATTCAGTCTGTCAGCCAGTATCTCATTGCTTATATGTCAGGCATTGGATGTGGTGAGTGAGGGAGATTGAAAAGTGAAGAATGGTACCTAGATTTCTGTCTAGGGCACCTGGAGGATGGTGGTGTTATTTGCTGAGATAGAGAATACCAAAAGAATCACTTGGGTGGGGGTTCAGTTCATGTTTATGTATCTGGGAGTGCTTTTCTCATTCAGTAATGTCTTACCTGAGTTGTAAGTACTTTTAATGACCATGTGGAATTGTATAACTTATTTAAACAATTCCCTTTGGGTGGTGTTTGTACCACTCTTGGTCCTGACCATGTCTTTTCCTGTGGTTATATCTTCAGATGTAAAAATGGTAGCTACCATATGCCAGCACCATGCTAAGTGCTGTAAACATCTCATCAAAAGGTTAGTAGGTACTCCGTTTTCACAAATGGGGAAACTGTGGCACAGAGATTAATAACTGCCAATAAATGGCAGAACCAAACTTTTTAAACAACTGTATTGAGATATAATTTGCATAACCGTAAAGTTCACCTTTCAGCTGTAAAGTAGGTGGTACTCCATTTTGTACCTAAGGCCACCAAGGCTCAAAGAAGATACTTAAGTGGTAAACTTAGTATTTGTACTCCAAAGCATATAGACCGTCTTTCCACACATGTATTTACAGTTTTGTAACCATCACCGTCGTCTAATTTTAGAATATTTTCATTATCTCAAAAAGAAATTTTGAAAAAAAAAATTTTTTTTGTACCTGTTAGACATGACCCTCTAACCTGCTCCCCACATCCCCAGTTGAAGGCAGCTAATCAACTTTATTTTTTTAAATAAATTTATTTTATTTATTTTATTTTTGGCCGCGTTGGGTCTTTGTTGCTGTGCGCGGGCTTTTCTCCAGTTGCGGCAAGTGGGGGCTACTCTTCGTTGCGGTGCGCGGGCTTCTCATTGTGGCTTCTCTTGCTGTGGAGCACGGGCTCTAGGTGCACAGGCTTCAGTAGTTGCAGCATGCAGGCTCAGTGGTTGTGGCTTGCGGGCTTTAGAGCGCAGGCTCAGTAGTTGTGGCGCACGGGCTTAGTTGCTCCACAGCATGTGGGATCTTCCTGGACCAGGACTGGAACCCGTGTCCCCTGCATTGGCAGGAGATTCTTAACCACTGCACCACCAGGGAAGCCCCAACTAATCTACTTTAGATTTGCCTATTCTGGATGTTTCATGTAATTGGGCTCATATAATCTGTGGTCTTGTGTGACTGGCTTCTTTGACTTAATGTTTTTGAGGTTTACTTGTGTTGTAGTATGCATCAGTACTTCATTCTTTTTTATTGCCAAATAATCTATTGTGTAGATAAATTCAAGATTTGAACCAGGTGTGTCTGGTTCTTAAAGCTCATGTTGCTGCTACCATGCCATTCTACTTCCTATACATGTCCCATTATGTTAGAAGGTTCTTGAGGCAGCATCTTACATTTCAGTGTTTTTCCCTCTTATGGTTCTCTCAGGGTGCCTTGCTCAGAGTGAAGTATTTTAATATATAGGCAAGAAACCCAAGTCCTTGTTACTTTAACTTGTGGTGTTGGATTAGAAGAAAGGAGGTGTGAAGTCTCTATCAAAAGGGAGAGTAGAAAATCTAAACATCTTTTTTCTGCGTCTAGGAGGAAGACGCAGGAAGGATAAAAGATTGCTGGGACAATCAGGAAGCACCTGCGCTCTCCACGTGTAGCAATGCCAATATCTTTCGAAGGATAAATGCCATATTGGATAATTCTCTGGATTTCAGTAGAGTCTGCACTACACCTGTAAATCGAGGAATCCATGATCATTTGCCAGGTGACTTAGATTTGAAAACTTGGATGTGCTAGGCATGTGTACACAGCTGTTTCTAGGCAGCTTCCTGGTGATGCCTATGAAGAATGACCTTGAATCTCTGACAACACTTGCCCCTTTTGTAGTTTGCCTTGTGGATTGGGTCCCCTTTGGGGTGAAGACTTCCTTCGATTATAATACAGAAATTTTTTTTATGATTCACAAGAAGATTAGGTGAAAAAGGATAGGTCAAAGTGACAGGGCTATTTATATATACAATTACAGTAGAGTCATGTATGTTAAGATAGATTTCCTTATAGCTGCGTTAGAAAAGTTTAAAAGTGTAATTAATACTTGATCTAACCCAACGTAGTCAAAATATCATGTCAACATGTAATCAACATAAAAAACTCTTAGTGAGATATTCTTTTGTTAGTACTAAGACTTCAAAATCCAGTGTATATTTTACATTTACAGCACAGCTCAATTTGAATTAGCTTCATTTCAAGTGCTCAGTAGCCACGTGGGACTAGTGGCTACTGTATGGAATGGTGCAGCTCTTCAATATTTAATTTCTTTCAAAATGAGTGCAAGTCAACAAGCATTTGATTTTTATGATATTTAGTATATTCCACAGAATAATGGGGGAAAGGGGAGCATCTCCTGAAGATGATTCTTCACAAGGAGGCTTGGGTGTCCTAACAGTGTTTCATAATCTTTTTGTGGGAATTGCAACATATTATAGGAATGTTGATGGAATATTTTTTGTTTGAATTATTTTAGATGAAAGTGAGCATGTTTTTAATTTTTTAAACGGACCTTGAAAATATCTGGTAACACACAGATTCTCAGAACAAGGACTGGTAATTGCTGTTTTTTAGTTACAAATTCTTTGATTTATTTTTAACTTGGCCTTGGAAATAATTCCCACAAAGATGCAGGAGCATGTGAACATAAAGTAGCTAAATGTTTAAGGGAGAAGTCCGTTAGGAAGGAGATGGCCTCATGGAATTTATTTATTAAATTGTGCTGGAAGGGAAATGAGAGAAGAGCATGGGGGCTGGGAAACACGGGTGGGTCTTGTCTCTTACAACTTCCAAAAGAGTATACATGTAATGTTTTCTGTTAATTGTGGAGTCAGCTGTGAGCTGACCCTTATTCTTTAGCTTATGCTGAGTTAAAAATTCAGAGAACCTACTTGGTTCTATGTATGTGTTGTTTTTTTCTTTTCAGAAAGTTGCATGAGTTACATTCCAATAAGAATGACACTCAACAATGACTTAAATTTCACTGGGTTGCTTCAGACATGCTGGAACTTTTATGGTTTATAGCAAAGTATTTTTCAGCTAATGCTAGGTTGTTGACTTGTGTGAGGGGAAGGCTCCTGGTCAGTGAGACAGGAGCTTTGAGGAGTGTACGTTTGCAGTTGGCCAGGGAGCCCAGTGGCCTCGCTGGCAAGATGCCAGGCACTGGTGAAAGTGTTACCATTCCACTGTGCCCAGGTCACTCACTGGCCAGACTACAAGGTACAGACTTCTTGGCCTCTTCAGGGCCTTCTCAGGGCATGGGTTCAAGAAGAGTACCTTGAAGAAATAGGGAAACCTGGGTTGTAAGGTTGACCTTGGGCAGTGAGATAAAGTAGATAGTTTTTCCAGCTGTAGGGCAGAATGGTACCTCCCCAAATGCCTCACAGAGTTCTCCTGGGGGGCTCAATAAGGAAAGCAATACTGCAGTTTGAAGGGACCTCAAGGGATTGTAGGAGAGGTTCTGGTCAAGGTGTTCTGGGCCTTTCTTCGCACATACCTAGCCCCCACGGTATGGTCAGCTCTCTCCTTGTCCCCACCTGAGATGTTGGCGCAGGGCTGTGGGCTCTTGGTCTTGAGTGGTGAGGCAGGGCTGCCTGGCCTAGAGCAGAGAGCAGCTTTCCCAGGTTTCCCCAGCAGGAAAACCCACCTTGTGTTTAATGAGCAAGTAAACTTGGGCATGTATTTTCCATGAGGAACTTTAACGTGAATTTGCAGCTTCTGGTCAGAAGTAATCCTATTACCTAAGGAGATAATCAGAATTATAAAAACCTAAGAACAAGATTGGTTATCACAGTATTATTATGAAGGACAATTTGATGACAACAAAAGCTGAAGTAACCATGCAGTGGAATGTTCTGTGGTTATTAGTATGATGTTTGTAGAAGGCTACTTAGTGATATAGATAATCACAGTACCTGAAGTGAAAAAGCAAAGTGCAAAACAGTACGTTCTCAGGTATGTATATATGTATAAAAAAAGACTGGAATGACAAGACATAAATGTAGCAGTGAAGGTGTAATGGGTAATTTGTTTTCTGTGTGCTTTCCCCTACTGGTTCTTCTGTGACAAACATGGGTTTTTTTAAATAAATAAATTAATTTATATTTTTTGGCTGCATTGGGTCCTCGTTGCTGTACGCGGGCTTTCTCTCTAGTTGCGGCGAGCGGGGGCTACTCTTCATTGTGGTGCGTGGGCTTCTCATTGCGGTGGCTTCTGTTGTTGCGGAGCACAGGTTGTAGGTGCGTGGGCTTCAGTAGTTGTGGCTCATGGGCTTAGTTGCTCCACGGCATGTGGGATCTTCCCGGACCAGGGCTCGAACCTGTGTCCCCTGCATTGGCAGGGAGATTCTTAACCACTGTGCCACCAGGAAAGTCCCCAAACATGTTTTATAATAAAAACAACTTGTTAAAAATGGTGTATCTTGGCTAGTGTTTCACATTGCTTTTTGAATTTTGCATAGGCGCATTTAATTTTAATTGCACACCTTGTTTCATATAGGTATACCTAAATTTGCAATAGTTATGTACCATTTATTTTTTTCATTTGAGCAAATGTTTGCATTGTCATTTACAAGGCTGTGTGTTAGCTGTGACAAAATTTCATTGCATATAGTATGCAGTGAGTAGTATCAGAATTGCACGCTCAGTTGATAAGGTATTATTGGGAAAGTGCTGTGGCAGGGTCAAAGCAAGGAGAGACTGTACTGGTTAGGGAACTAGGAAACACTTTTTGGATGAAGCAGCATTTGAAACACACCTTGAAGAAGAGAAAGCTATTTCATTGTAACTGGATGTTGAGTAGTTTTTTTTTTTTTTTTTTTTTTTTACTGTTGCTTCAGAATTAGCATTGGGGTCCAAAGCTGAAATTGAAGAGGTGTTAAATGACCTGTGGTACAATGACAGTCCCCAAGAGTTTGAGCCAGATACACCTCTCTGGCTTCACAGATACGAAGAGGCCAAGGAGCTGTCCCTACTACCACAAACATCATCTCAGCCTTTCCCTGGTCTGTGTAAGAAGACTGCTTAGGGAGGGCAGCATTTGAAGTGATTCCCTCCCCTCTTAGTGGAGCACAGTGGGGCGCAATGCTGCTTCCGCTGTCAAGCCAAGCGAGGGAAGTGTCTTCCAAGAGAAGCATTTGTATAGATTGAGGGGGCTTCCAAGAAGCAAGGCAAGGTTGAGCCCATTGTTAGGCAGCAGACTTGCTCTCTGTCCTTGACTGAGTAGAGATGAAAGAGAAATTGAGAGAAGATGTGGGGCAGGGAGGGAGGAGGCTGGCTGGAGCTGTCTGATTGCCACCAGTTGACACACAGGGAAGTTGTGACTTCCTGTGGTTCAGGAGAAGTTGCAGAAGGCCTGAGCTTTTGGGCTAGCATCCCACCAAGATGGCCCTTGTTGTTGTGTGTGGGGTGGTAGGAGTTGGGATGGGGCTGGAAGGTTAGGCTAGAGCTGGATCCCTTACCCAAGCAACTCCTCCTGAGAGGGGTGTCTGCTACCTAGAGGGCCCTTTCCCCACGCCCTAGTCCCTTAAACCATAATCTATCAATTTTAAACTCTGAGGAAGGAAGGAAATGGGCTGTAAATGGACATGTGATTAAAGCATAAATGAACTGAGTATTTAGTGTCTGTAAAGTGTGAAAATTGGTAAGATTAAGGGACATCTTAACTACTGGATGGGCTGGGGGCGGTGACTGGAGGAAAAAGTTTCATGTTAACTCCCTGAGAAAAGGGATAGATTAGTCAGAGTAGTTCACAGTAAGTAAGGTGTGGGTCTGAAACACTGATTAAGACTTTTTTATTTAAGTGTAATACACATACAGAAAAGTACATATCATAAGTGAAGAACTCACACTGTCTCCAGCTGAACACAAGCATGTAACCGGCACCCAGATCTAGATGAACTGCTGACTTTCAATTTAGGACCGAAGAAGTGTATAACTGTAGCCAGATGTATTGAATTTCTGACTGAGATGGTTTCCTTTTTTATTCTGGAGTATCATCACTAAATTGTCTGAAAAGCTATTCTGAAATAAATTTTACCATATTCAGGGACTTCCCTGGTGGCACAGTGGTTGGGAATCTGCCTGCCGGTGTGGGGGACGCGGGTTCGAGCCCTGGTCTGGGAGGATATCCCACATGCCGCAGAGCGACTGAGCCCGTGTGCCACAACTACTGAGCCTGAGCTCTAGAACCCGCGCACCACAACTACTGGGCCCGCGTGCCACAACTGCTGAAGCCCGCACGCCTAGAGCCTGTGCTCCGCAACGGGAGAGGCTGCTGCGGTGAGGGGCCCGCGCGCCGCAGCGGAGAGTGGCCCCCGCTTTCCGCAAGTAGGGAAAAGCCCGCGTGCAGCGACGAAGACCCAATGCAGCCAAAAAAAAAAAAAAAAAAAAAAAAAAAATAATAATTTTACTATATTCAGTCCCAGCTAACAGGAGACAGTTGAAATTACTCTTGGGAAGTCTTGTTTCCCACAAAATAAATTTTTTGTAGAACCTTAATATATGGCTTTAACAGTTAAAAATTTAACTTTTAATCCAAGTATAACATACATACAGAAAAGTATGTATGATACTTCTACTGTGATAAATATGCAAATTCAATGTATTTTCACATACCAAACGTATCTTGTATATATCCACTCATATATAGAGGCAATAGACCAGAAGCCCCCAGAAATCCTGCAGTCTCTTAACTAGTGAAGGGTAAACCACCATGCTGACTTCTAGATGCATGCATTAGTTCTGCTTGTTTTTGAACTTAACATAAATAGAATCATAAATATGTACTCTTCAGCTGTGAGATTCATCCATATCACAGCCAGTGGTTGTGGATCATTTGTTCCCATTGCTGTACTGTATTCTGTTGTATGAGTATTCATTCTGGCTTATTCATTCTACTGTTAATAGACATTTGGGGCCATTATGAATAGTGCTGCTGTGAACATGTCTTTTGGTGAACTTATTTCTTTTGGGTGTACTCCTAGGAGAGTGTTGACTTATAGGGTATGTGTGATTTCAGCATTAATAGATGCTGCCAGTTTTTCACAGCAAGTGCACCAGTTTACACTTGTGACAATGTCAGATGGTTTGGGTTAGTTCCACATCCTCACTAACAATTGGTATTGTCTTTTTCACTTTGGTCATTTTGGTGAGTATGTAATGGCATCTCTATTGCAGTTTTAATTTTCATTTCCCTGATGACTCATGAAGTTGAACACCTTTTCATATGTCTGTTGACCTTTGGATATCCTCTTTCCTGAAGTGCCTTTTCAGGTCTTACCCTAATATTTCTTTACGGTTACCTGCCTTTTTCCTGTTTACTTGATGCTCTTTCCTGTTTACTGTTTATATATCCTGCATATGAGTTCTTTGATATATAGAATAAAAATATTTTCTCCCAACCTGTAGCTTGTTTTTATACTTTTAATTGGTATTTTTTGAATAACGTGAAGTCATGAAGATATTCTGTGTCTCGTTTTAAAAACATTATTGTTTTACCTTTCACTCTTAGATTTCCAACCCATCTGGGATTAATTTTGTACATGGTGTAAGGTGGAAGGTCAAGATTCATTTTTTTCTGCATGGATAGCCAGTTGACCCAGTACTATGTTGAAAAAAAAATCCCTTTTCATTGCACTGCTGTCATCTTGCTGATAAATCAAGTATATGTGTTGTCTGTGCATATCGGTTTTCTTCCACTGAGCTGTTTATCTGTCCTTGTCTTAGTTACTACAACTTTATAGTAGATTTTGATATTTGGTAGTGAAGTCCTCTGGCTTTGTCCTTCATGATTCTTGGTTCCTCTTGGATTTTTGTATTTCCACATGGTCATAGATTCAGCTTGTCAGTGTCACGTCGTTCCACCCACCCCCAACTCCCACCCCCAAACTCTGCTGGAATTTTGATTGCGATTTCATTGAATCTGTGAATCAATTTGTAGAAAATTGGTATGTTGACGACAAATCTTTGAATTCATAAAGCTGGTGTATCCTTTCATTTATCAGGTCTTTAATTTTTTTCAATGTTTTATAGACATCTTGGACATCCTTTTTTAGGTTTATCTCTGGGTCTGGGTAGGTGTCTGTCTAATGCTACTGTAAATGATTTTTGTGTGTGTCGTTTTCTGTTTGGTTGCTGCTGCCTGATGGTCTTTTCTAATGTGAGCTCCAGAGCTGGATATACATACTGTTGAGTTTTAGAAATTTGAGTCCCTCTTACATGCAAATTTAAGTTTATGGTATTCTGTTTTCTAAATATTCTGTAGTTTGAGTCTGCGAGTGGTTTTATTCACTTTTGTTGATCCATGTGGTTTTTGGAGGATATATGGAGAGATTTGGATTTAGGCAGCTGCCCATTTTCCAATAGGAACCAGGAAATCTGATCTTGCTGATCTTGTTTGAAAAGACTATGCATGTGTGTGTACACGCATATCTTGGCAAAATATACACCAAAATTTTTTATATTAAAATACTAATGATGTACACACCTTTTAGAATGTCTGAAATTAAGAAGACTGACCATGCCAAGAATTGACATGAATGTGGAAGATGTGGAACTTTCATAAACTGCTGGGGGGAATACAAAATGGTACAACCGTTTGGAAAACAGTTTGGTAGATTCCTAAAAAGTTAAACACTTACCTACCATATGACCCAGCAGTTCCACTCATAGATTTTTTAAAGAAACTTTTGTTTTAGAATAGTTTTTGACTTACAGAAAAATTACAAAAGTAGTGCAAAGAGTTCTTGAATATATTCCCATCCAGTTTCCTTTGTTGTTAACATCTGACATTAGTATGGTGAATTTCTGTCACATTTGTCACAACTAATGAACCAGTATTGACACTATAGGGCATATTTAATTTTGATTTTCTTATTTTTTGCCTAATGTCCTTTTTCTGTACTAAGATCCCATATTACTTTTAGTCCCATGTCTGTTTAGGCTCTTCTAGACTGTGACAGTTTCTCACTTTCCTTGTTTTTGATGACCTTGACAGTTTTAGGCAGTTCTAGTTACACTCAACAAAAATGAAAGCATGTATCCATAGACAGACTTGTACACAAATGTTCGTAATCTCTTTATTTGTGATAGCCAGCAAGTGGACACAACCCCAATGTCCATCAGTTGGGAAATGGATAAACAAATGGTGGCATGTCCATACAAAAGAATATTATTTATCAATGTGTGCCACAGCATAGATGAATCTCAGGATGATAATACTCAGTTGAAAGAAGCCTGACAAAAAAAGAGAATATACTTAAAATTCCATTTACATAGAATTCTAAAAAATACAAACTAGTCTGTAGTGACAGAAAGCAAATCCGTAGTTTGGTGGGGAAAGGGGCACAGGGATGGGGAAGAGGAGGGATTACAAAGGGGCATGAGGAAACTTGGGGATGATGGATATATTCATTATCTTGATTGTGGTGGTGGTCCCATGGAAGTAACATACTGAAACATCAAAATTTGTACTTTAAATATGTGCAGTTTATTATGTCAATTATGCCTCAGTAGAGCTGTCAACATTTTTAAAACAGCAGTTATCTCTGAATGGTGGGATTTAAATGTACTTGTTTTGCTTTTGTAGAGAATTTTTTAGTATTAAATATTTCAAAATAGAGAAGAGTAGAAAATCAATTACCTCTGTGTATCTACCACCCATCTTTAACAAATGTTAAGATTTTGACATGTTTGAAACTTTTTGAGGCAACATGAAACATCAAATAAAACTTTGCATTTGTTGTGTTTGTCTGTTTCCCCTACTCTCCTTGAGGCCAGCTCCATCTTTTTTAAAAAATATTTATTTATTTATTTGGCTGCGTCGGGTCTTTAGTTGCATCATGTGGGATCTTTTGTTGCAGTGCAAGGGCTCTTTGTTGCGGTGGGTGGGCTTCTCTCTAGTTGTGGCGTGTAGGCTCCGGAGTGCATGGGCTCAGTAGTTGCAGCATGCAGGCTCTCTAGTTGGGACACGCGGGCTCTAGAGTTCACAGGCTTAGTTACCCCGTGGCATGTGGGATCCTGGTTCCCCGAACAGGGATCGAACCCCCGTCCCCTGCTTTGGAAGACGGGTGCTTAACCACTGGACCACCAGGGAAGTCCCCCTACTCTCTCTCCTAGAGGTAACAACTCTCCTAAAGTTGGTGTATTTCCTTTATACTTTTACATATTTGTCCATAAACATTGCTTTGTGTGTTTTAATTTTTTATGTAAATAGAACGTACATTCAGGAAAGTACACAAGTAAGTATACAATGGGGTGAATTATCACAAAGAAATACACCCATGTAACCATAGCTCAAATTAAGAAACAGAATGTTACCAGCACCTAAGAAGACCCCTCATACCTATTCCTAAATGTCGTGCTTTAAAGCAGTGGTCCCCAACCTTTTTGGCACCAGGGACCAGTTTTGTGGAAGACAGTTTTTCCTCAGATGGGGTCAGGGGAGATGGTTCAGGTGGTAATGCGAGCGATGGGGAGCGGCAGATGAAGCTTCGCTCACTCGCCTGCCCGCTGCTCATCTCCTGCTGTGTGGCCCGGTTCCTAACAGGCTGCAGACTGGTACCGGTCCGAGGCCTGGGGGTTGGGGACCCCTGCTTTAAAGGTTTACATAAATAGTATAACATATATTGTCTTTCTGGTATATGCTACCCACCCCCAGTGTATCATTACGTTTACAGTGTGTCCATATCGATATCTAAGTCAAACCAGTGCATTTTAATTGCTGTGTATTAGTATTTTATATAAATGTATACATTATTTACCTGATCCTCTGCTGGCAGATGTTTAGGTCTCTTCTATTTTTCTGCTGTTGTAAACAGTATTTTGGTGAACATCCTTGTTTATATCTCCTTGTGTGCATATAACAAGAATTTCTTTAGCATATGTGCCTAGACGTGAATTGCAGGGTAATTAGGTATACTATCTTTAAACTTTACATTGCTGACTTCTTTTTCATAGTGAATTTATCAATGTACAATCCAGTCAGGATTTCATGAGAGCTTTTCTCCATATCTTTGTAGACCTTAATTATTGTCACACTTCAAAATTTCAGTCAATCAGGGTATAAAGCTAACTTAATTTTGTTTTTTGTTTATATTATAAAATAGTTTCTTCAGTTAAAAGAATACATGTAGCATGTATGATCTGCCGTCAACCCAGAAAAGGTCTCTAGAACTGTGTCCCAGGGTTCTTTTCCTTTATACTGTCTGGTGCGTTTCTTGAGATTCTTTTAAATATTAGTATATAATTAAAATCACTTGAGTTAGATGAAATCATGGAGGGAATGCTATTCTGGTACATAGAAGAATTGTTAAGCAGAATACTTAATTGAGTATTCTCTACCTAGAAAAAAATCCTACCCTTTTTCAAGATTGGCTTGGTTATCACCTCTGAAAACTTTTTCACATTCTCCTGCCTAACGTGTTCCATTGTCTGTTTGATCTTGCTCCATCTAATGGAGCCATTCTTGGTTCTTCCAGATTGTTTGTTAACCCACTATATGGTGGTATAAATGTAAACACGTATTCTGAAGTGGGGAGATTCAAGTATAGTTTTGAAAAAGCATATTCAATTTGCCCATTTCATAATAAACCTACACAAAGTAAAGTGCGGGCTCTGGATGCAGATTACTTGAGAACAAATCGTGGCTGTGCTACTGATTTGCTCTAACGTTAGAGATTAAATTTCTGTAACACAGGCATAGTAATAGTACCCATTTATAGGATTTTTGTGAAGCTTGAGTAAGATATGTGTATTGAGTACCTAGAATAATGCCTATAACTGCACTTACTAAATGGTGGCAGTGATTATGGTGGTGGGTGTATATGAAGAATGCAGTCATGAGAGCATTGCTGGGGTCATGTTTTTTTTTAAATTAATTAATTATTTATTTATTTTTGGTCGCATTGGGTCTTTGTTGCTCTGCGCCGGCTTTCTCTAGTTGCGGCGAGTGGGGGCTACTCTTCGTTGCGGTGCACGGGCTTCTCATTGCGGTGGCTTCTCTTGTTGTGGAGCATGGGCTCTAGGTGCACAGACTTCAGTAGTTGTGGCACATGGGCTCAGTAGTTGTGGCGCACGGGCTCTAGAGTGCAGGTTCAGTAGTTGTGGCGCATGGGCTTAGTTGCTCCGCAGCATGTGAGATCTTCCCGGACCAGGGCGCAAACCCGTGTCCCCTGCCTGCATTGGCAGGCAGGTTCTTAACCACTGTGCCACCAGGGAAGCCCTGGGGTCATGTATTTTTAAAAGTTGAATTACTGGGACTTCCCTGGTGGTCCAGTGGTTAAGACTCTGCGCTTCCACTGCAGGGGGTGTGGGTTCAATCCCTGGTTGGGGAACTAAGATCCCTGCCTGCTGTGTGGTGTGGCCAAAAAAAAAAAAATTCAAATAAATTCTGCTCCCACATTCAATATTGATAACATCTAAGATTTTTTTCTTTTTTATTGTGGCAAAATAAAATTTACCATCTTCACCATTTTTAAGTGTACAGTTCAGTGATATTAGATACATTTACATAGTTGTGCAAAAGTCACCACCATCCATCCGCATAACTCTTTTCATCTTGTAAAACGGAAACTGTATACCTATTAAGCAGTAATTCCCCATTCTCCCCTCCCCCCAGTCCTTGGCAACCCCCGTTATATTTTCTGTCTTTATGGTTTTGACTACTCTACCTCATGTAAGTGGAATCATACAGTGTTTGTCTTTTGTGACTTACTTCACTCAGGATAATGTCCTCAAGGTTTATCCATGTTCTAGCATTTAGCAGAATTCCTTCCTTTTTCAGGCTGAATAACGTACTCCATTGTACATATGTACCACATTTTGCTTATCCATTCATCTATCGATGGATACTTGGGTTGCTTCCACAGTTTGTCTATTGTGAATAATGCTGCTGTGAATGAACATGGATGTACAAATATTTTTTTGAGATCCTGCTTTCAACTCTTTTGGGTATATACCAAGAGATGTTATTGCTGGATCACATGGTAATTCTATTTTTAATTTTTTGAGGAATTGCCATACTGTTTTCCACAGAGGCTATACTGTTTTACATCCCTACCAGTAGTGCACAAGGGTTGCAGTTTCTCCACACCCTCACCAACACTTGTTTGCTATTTTTTTTTGATAGTGGCCATCCTAATGGGTGTGAGGTGTTATCTTATAGTATTGATTTTCATTTCTCTAGTGATTAGTGATGTTTAGCATCTTTTCATGTGCTTATTGGCCATTTCTGTATCTTCTTTGTAGAAGTGTCCGTTCAAGCCCTTTGTCCACTTTTAAATTGGGTGGTTTGGTTTCTTGTTGAGTTTTAGGAGTTCTCTATATATTCTGGATATTAATTCCTTATCAGATGTATGATTTGCAAATATTTTCTCCAGTTTTGTGGGTTGACTTTTTACTTTATGGTTAGTGTCTCTTGATGTACAAAGTTTTTACATTTTCATGAAATCTGATTTGTCTGTTTTTTCTTTTGTTACTTGTGCCTGTGGAGTCATATTCAAGAAATCATTGCTAAACCCAGTGTCATGAAGGTTTTGTCCTATGTTTTCTTCCAAGAGTTTTATTGTTTTAGGTTTTATATTTTGGTCGTTGATCCACTTTAGCGTAAAATGGTGCTGGGTGAGGGTCTAACTTCATTCTTTTGAAGGTGGATATCCAGTTCTCCAAGCACCATTTGTTGAAAAGACTGTTCTTTCCCCCATTGAATAATCTTGGCATTCCTGTTAAAAATCATTTGGCCATATATGCAAGGGTTTATTTCCAGGCCTTCTATTCCATTGGTCTATATGTCTGTCTTTATGCTATAATACTATACTGTTTTGATTACTGTAGCTTCGTAGTAAGTTTTAAAACCAGGAAACGTGAGTCCTTGTGTTTTGTTGTTCTTTGTCAAGATTGTTTTGGCTATTTGGGTCACTTGAGATCCCATATGAATTTTAGAATGGATTTTTCTATTTCTGCAAAAAAATGTTATTGGGGTTTTTTTTTTTTTAAACATCTTTATTGAAGTATAATTGCTTTATAATGGTGTGTTAGTTTCTGCTTTATAACAAAGTGAATCAGTTATACATATACATATGTTCCCATATCTCTTCCCTCTTGCATCTCCCTCCCTCCCACCCTCCCCATCCCACCCCTCTAGGTGGTCACAAAGCACCGCGCTGATCTCCCTGTGCTATGCGGCTGCTTCCCACTAGCTATCTATTTTACATTTGGTAGTGTATATATGTCCATGACACTCTCTCACCCTGTCACATCTCACCCCTCCCCCTCCCCATATCCTCAAGTCCATTCTCTAGTAGGTCCGTGTCTTTATTCTTATTGGGGTTTTGATAGGGATTGCACTGAATCTTTAGATCACTTCGGGTAGTATTGACAATTTAACGATATTAAGTCTATGAACATGGGATGTGTTTACATTTACTTATGTCATCTTTAATTTCTTACAGCAGTGTTTTGTAGTTTTCATTGTACAAGTCTTTTACCTTCTTGGTTAAGTCCTAAGTATTTTATTCTTTTTGATGCTATTATAAATGGAATTGTTTTTGTAATTTCCTTTTCAGATTGTTCGTTATTTGTGTATATAATTGCAACTGGTTTTTGTGTGTTGGCTTCTTATCTGCTGCTTTGCTGAATTCGTTTATTAGTTCTAACAGTATTTTTGTGGAGTCTAGGATTTTCTGCATATAAGAGTGTATTCTCCTCAGAGATAATTTTACTTTTTCCTTTCCAACTTGAATGCCTTTTGTTTATTTTTTTTGCCTAATTAATTGCTCTGGCTGGAACTTCTAGTATTATGTTGAAAGAAGTGTGAAAGCAGGCATCTTTGCCTTGTTCCTGATCTTAGAGAAAAAGCTTTCAGTCACTTACCATTGAATATGATGTTTTCTTTGGGTTTTACATATATGGCATTTATTATGTGGAGGTAATTTCCTTCTATTCCTATTTTGTTGCGTGATCATGAAAAGGTGTTGAATTTTGACAAATGCTTTTCTGCATCAACTGAGTTGATCATGTGGTTTTTTTTCCCTTCATTTTGTTGATGGGGTGTATTACATTGGTTTTTTTGTTTTGTCTTTTTTTGTGTGTGTGTTTTTGTTTTTGTATGTTAAACCATCCTTGGCTCTCCAGGAATAAATCCAACTTGGTCGTGGTGTATAATTCTTTTAGTGTGCTGTTGAATTCTGTTTGCTAGTATTTTGTTGGGGATTTTTACATCAGTGTTCATAAAGGTATTGGTCTGTAGTTTTCTAGTAGTGTCTATTTATGGTATCAGGATTATGCTGGTTTCATAGAATGAATTGGGAAGTGTTCCCTCCTCTTCAGTTTTTTGGAAAAGTTTGAGAAGGGTTGATATTAATTATTCTTTAAATGTTTGGTAGAATTCACCAGTGAAACCATCAGGTCCAGAAGTTTTCTTTGTTGGGAGAGTCTTGATTACTGATTCAATCTCCTTACTAGTAATACATAGATTCAGATTGTCTATTTGTTTGTGATTTAGTCTTTGTAAGTTATGTTTCTAGGAGTTTGTCCGCTGCATCTAGGTTATCAAATTTTGGGGTATATAGTTTTTCACAGTACCCTTTTAATTCTTTTATTTCTGTGGAATAGGTAGTAACGTCCCCACCTTCATTATTGATTTAGAAATTTGAGTCTTCTCTCCAGGTTTTCTTAGTCCATCTAGATAAAGTTTTGTTTCTGTTGATCTTTTCAAAAAACCAACTTATGATTTTATTGACTTTTCTGTATTGTTTTTCTGTTTTCTATGTTGTTTATTTCTGCTCTAATCTTTATTATTTTCTTCCTTCTCCTAGCTTTGGTTTAGTTTGTTCTTTTTTTAGTTCCTTAAGTTGTAAAGTTAGGTTGTTGATTTGAGATCTTTCTTGTTTTTAATATGATCTTTTATAGATATAAATTTCCTTCACCACTTTTGCTGCATCCCTTAAGTTTTCGTATGTTGTGTGTTTGTTCTCATTTGTCTCTAAATGTTTTCTAATTTCCGTTCTCATTTCTTCTTTGATCCATTGGTTGTTTAAAAGTGTGTTATTCAGTTTCCACAGTTTTGTGAATTTTTCAGTTTTACTTTCGTTATTATTTTTAACTCCATCCTGTTGTTGTCAGAGAAGATACTTTGTATGATATCTTTTAAAATCTATTGAGACTTAATTCGTGGCCTAACATACGGAAAATGTCCCATATGCACTTGGGAATGTGTATTTGTTGTTGGGTAGAATGTTCCATATAGGTTTCTTAGATCTAGTTGGTTTATTTTGTTGCTGAGGTCCTGTATTTCCTTATTTAAATGTCTTCTGTCTGGTTGTTCTATTCATTATTGTGAGTGGGTTATTTAAGTCTCCAACTATTAGTGTAGAATCGTCTGTTTCTCCCTTCAATTCTTAGTTTTTGCTTCATGTGTTTTGATGGTCTGTCATTAGGTGCATAAATGTTTATAAGTAGTATATATATCATCTAGCTGTACTGAGCCTTTTATTAACATATAATGTCCTTTTTTGTCTGTTTTAACCTTTTTTGACTTAGCCTATTTCGTCTGACATTAGTATAGCCACCACTGCTCTCTTTTGGTTACTGTTTGCATGGAATATCTTTTTATGTCCTTTCACTTTCATTCTGTTTGTCTCTTTGGTTCTTGAGTCTCTTGTAGACAAGACATATATGGGTCATATGTTTTTATCCATTCTGCATATCTGTCTTTTGATTGGAGAGTTTAATCTAGTGGTCCCCAACCTTTTTGGCACCAGGGACTGGTTTTGCGGAAGACGATTTTTCCACGGATGGGGCGGGGATGGTTTCGGGATGATTCAAGTGCATTACATTTATTGTGAACTTTATTTCTGTTATTATTACATTGTAACATATAATTAAATAATTGTATGACTCACCATAAAGCAGAATCAGCGGCTGTAAATACAGATGAAGTTTCGCTTGCTTGCCCCCCGCTCACCTCCTGCTCTGTGGCCCAGTTCCTAACAGGCCATGTAGCCTGGGGATTGGGGATCCCTGGTTTAATCCATTTACATAATTTAATTGCTGATAAGGAGAAGATTGACTTTTGTCATTGTGTTGTTTTTTTACTATATGCCTTATAGCCTAAATCATGTAGAAAAAGGATACAGCTACAAACCATGTTACAAACTAGCTTTTATAATTGCCCGTGTATTTACCTTTATTGAGATCTTTTTTCCTCCATGCAGCTTCAGGTTCCTGTCCAGTGTCTTTTCATTTCACCTTGCAAGACTCCCTTGAGTATTTCTTGCAGGACAGGTTGGTGGTCCTGAGCTCCCTCAGCTTTTATCTGGAGCTGTCTTGATTTTTCCCTCACTTTTGAAGGACAGTTATGCTGGATACAGGATTCTCAGTTAACAGTTATTTTCTTTTAGCAGTTTGAATATATCAGCCCTCAGTTTTCTGGCATCAAAAGCTTCCGATAAGAAATCTGTTGATAATTTTACTGAGGATCCTTGTAAGTGATGATTTGCTTCTCTCTGCTCGTTTCAAGGTTCTCTTTGTCTTTGTCTCTTAAAAATTTGATTATAATGCGTCTTGATGTGAGTCTCTGAGTTCACCTCACTTGGCGTATTTTGACCTTCAGTATTTATATTCATTTAAATCAACTCTCAGAAGTTTCCAACCATTATTTCTTCAAATATTCTCTCCACTTCCCTCCCCACACCCCCCTCCTTCTCTTGGGCTTCCCATGATGCATCTGTTAGTCTACTTAATGGTGTCCCACAGGTCCCTGAGGTTCTGTTCACATATCTTAAATCTTTTTTTCTTTCTGATCCTCAGCCTTTATAATTTTAATTGTCTCATCTTCAGGATCACTAATTCTTCTGCCTGCTCAAATATTCTTTTTTTTTTAAATTTATTTTTATTTATTTATTTATTTATTTATTTATTTATTTATGGCTGTGTTGGGTCTCCACCTCTGTGCGAGGGCCCTCTCCAGCTGCGGCAAGCGGGGGCCACTCTTCATCGCTGTGCGTGGGCCTCTCACTATCGCTGCCTCTCCTGCTGCGGAGCACAGGCTCCAGACGCACAGGCGCAGCAATTGTAGCTCATGGGCCTAGTTGCTCCGCGGCATGTGGGATCCTCCCAGACCGGGGCTCAAACCCGTGTCCCCTGCATTGGCAGGCAGACTCCCAACCACTGCGCCACCATGGAAGCACCCCAAATATTCTTTTGAATCCCTCTAGTGAAATTTTCATTTCAGTTACTGCATTTTTCAGCTTCAGAATTTCTTTTTTTTTTAGGCTGTCTTTTTTTTTTTTTTTGGCTGCCCTGTACAGCTTGTGAGATCTTAGTTCCCTGACCAGGGATTGAACCTGGGCCATTGGCAGTGAAAGGGTGGAGTCCTAACCACTTTACTGACAGGGAATTCCCTAGGTTTTCTATTTCTTTATTGACATTTCCATTGTTCCATTTCACACATTGTTTTCTTGACTTTTCTCTACATCTTCCTTTAGTTCTTTGAGTATCTTTAAGACCATTGTTTTAAATTCTTTGTCTACCATATCTGCCATTAGGTCTTTTTCAGGGACAATTCTATTGATTTCTGTTTTTCCTTTGAATGGGCCATTCTATCTTATTTCTTTGTATGCCTTGTGATTTTTTCATTGAACACTGGATGTTTGAGTCTAATAATACGGTAACTCTGGAAAATAATTCTCCTCCTTCCCTGTGGTTTGCTGGTTTTTTGTTACGGTTTTGCTTTTTGTTTTTGATTATTGTAGGTTGCCTCTGTCGAGGATCAGCCTGAGATATAAACTGAGGTGTCTTCTCAGGTGTTTACTGAGCCTTTGCCTGGGCACGGGCAGTCACATTCTAATTTTCCCCATATATGCGGTTGTTTTAGAATGTCCTAGTCTTTAATATCTGGCTCCCATAAGGAGAAAAAGTGAGAAATAAAGGATGAAAGTGGGAGGAAAAGCGGGGGGAATGGCACCAATCCTTTAAATCTCTGGAAGCCACTTCAACTGGAGGGGGAGGGGCTTGCAAGAATTGGGTTGTGCAACAACAAGGTGCAAGAATGGCTGCCCACCTCTGTCTGCACCTTTGTGATCAGAAGGAGCAGTCAGTGATCAGAGCACAGATCCCCAATATTTGGAGGACAAAGTACTTTTTGTCCACCCTGACTCCCACAAACTATGTGCAGACTGCTACAGGAACATGTGGACAGCTGGTGGCTGCGGGTGGGAGATGGATGGCTGTTACTATGCTGAGAGCTGAGCTGAAATTGACCGAAATTAACAGTAATTTACCTTTCCAGTCTTCCCCTGGAAGTTGCAAGCCTTCAACAGACTCCGGAGTTCTGAAGTAGTTATATCATACAGATTGTTAGTATAGTACAGTTGTTGTCTAGCTGGAGAGACAGATTCCTGGTGCTTCCTACTCTTCCATCTTCCCAGAATCTTCCTAACATCTAGGATTTTAGTTGCATTTTTGACGTGTGTGTGTATATGCATACATCACATATTTAGACTTTAGTAACTTTCACTGGTTTCTTAGATTATCCTTTTTTGTTTGATTCATTTTTCGACTGGTTTGCTTGACTTTTCTAAATCAAGTGTAGCATATTTATCTAGGAAATTGCTAAAGTCATTGTACACTCTAATAAATTATACAGTAAACACCCACATAACTACTGCCTACATTACCAGTACCCCCAAAGTTCCCCATGTTTTCCCTAATGATCACATCTCCCTTTCTCCAGATATAACCATTACCTTTCTGTGCTTTTCTTGATGTATTTCATCCCCATGCATATATCCCTAAGAAGTATTTAAAATGTGAACTTTCTTCCATATTGTATGCTTTTATGGCTGGCTTGTTATGAGACTCATCCATGTTGCATGCAGCTGTAGTTTGTTAACATTGATGGCTGTATACAGTGTCTTGAAATACCTAACAGTTTATCAGTTTTGATGTTCAACATTTGGGTTGTTTCTAGTTTGGGGCTGTTAAACAGTGATGTAATGAATATTATTGTGCATGAATCCTGGCACACAAGTTCTCTAAGTTTGAGATTCTTCAAAATGAATATATAATGCCAAACTTTTCCCAAAGAGGTTGTACTATTTTACTTTCCCACCAGCAGGGTATGTTAGTGCCAGCTGCTTTATACCATAATCAAGTACTGGAATTATAACTCTTTTTCTGTTCTTGTGGATGGAGTGGTATCGCATTATGGTTTAAACTTTGTATCTTCCTAATGTGTACTGAGGTTTTAGCATTTTCATGTTTTTGTTCGCCATTTCAGATACTGTTCTGCAGTGTGCTTATGCAAGGTCCTTGATGCTGTTTTCAATTGGGTGCATCAGATTTGTAGGCATTATTTATTTATTCTGGAGCAGAGACCTTTGTTGGATATATGCATTGCTAATATTGCCCACTTTTGGGACTTTTCTTTTTTAGTCTTCTGATGTCTTTTGATGAAGATAAGTTCTTCATTTTAAGATTGTTCTAATTAATTGTTTTTTTTACAGTTAGAATTTTCATGCCATACTTCAGAAATCTTTGTCTTTGTTGAGAAAATGAGAATATTTCTTGTGTTGTCTTTGTGAAGCTTTCTTGGTTGTTGTTTTTTTTTTTTGGATAATATTGTAAATGGAATTATTTAAAAATTTTTATTTCCTAATTGTTTGCTAGTACATAGAAAATCTTTTTATATATTGCTTTCAGTGACTTTGCTAAACTTACTTATAAATACTAAGAGTTTACTTATAGATTCTTAGGGATTTTCTATATACACAAACATGTTGTCTGCAAATTTTGAATATTTTGTTCTTCTTTTCCAATCCTTCTACTTTTTTCCCCATTACTTATTTCACTGGCTTAGGTTATGCAGTAGAGTGTTGAAGTGATAATAACAAGCATCTGTGTCTTGTTTCTAGTCTTGGGGAAGGGTTTACAGGAATGGAAATCTTCAGCATTTCATCATTAAGAGTGTTATTAGCTGAAGTTTTTTAGGTATTCTTTATTTGATTAAGGAAATTAATTTCTTCTTAGAGTTTGCTGAGGTTTTTTTAAAAATGATTGGGTGTTAAATGATTTCATGTTTTTCTGCATCTGTTCATTTGACTTCTCTCATTTATTCTAAAAAAATGTGGGGATAACATTCAGAAAAGAAGACCAAAGTAAAACCAACTTGGCATTCCTGGAATAAACCCAACTTGGTCATTAAATATTTTATTTAGTGTATTGCTGGAATTGATTTGCAAATGTTGTCTTTGGGATTTTTGTATTGATGCATATAAGATTAGCTCGTAATTTTCCTTCCTTAAAATATACTTGGTATCAAGGTTATACTAGCCTCTTGAAACAAATGGGGAAGTTCCTTTTTTTCCTTTCTTTGGAAGAGTTTGTGTAAAATTTACAGTACTCTTCCTTAAATTTTGGTAGTATTTACTGGGGAAGCAAACTGGGCCTGGAGTGTTTTTGTTTTGTGTTTTTGAGGGAATGGTTTAAATTATGGGTTCAATTTTTTAAATAGATATAAAATTATCTATACTCTTTGTTTCTTTTAAGTTTTGGTAAGTTTAGTTTTTCTAGGAATTTATCCATTTCATTTAAAATTTCAGGCTCACTGGCATAAATTTATGTATAATTGCCTCTTAATGTTCTAGAGTTACCAATATTTGTTTTTTCCTTTTACTTGTTGAGGCATAATTGACATATACAACGTTAGAGTCAGGTGTATAACATAATATTTGATATTTGTATATATCGTGAAATGATCACCACAGTAAGTCTAGTTAACGTGTCATCTACATAGTTACAGAATTTTTTTCTTGTGATGACAACTTTTAAGATTTATTTTCTTAGCAACTTTCAAATATGCAGTACAGTGTTTTTTTTAACATTGAATTTTTTTAAAATTAATTTACTTTATTTATTTATCTTTGGCTGTGTTGGGTCTTCATTGCTGCACGCGGGCTTTCTCCAGTTGTGGAGAGCGGGGGCTACTCTTTGTTGTCGTGCGCGGGCTTCTCATTGCGGTGGCCTCTCTTGCTGTGGAGCACCGGCTCCAGGTGCACTTCAGCAGGTGCAGCACGTGGGCTCAGTAGTTGTGGCTCACGGGCTGCAGAGCACAGTCTCAGTAGTTGTGGCGCACAGGCTTAGTTGCTCCGCAGCATGTGGGATCTTCCCAGACCAGGGCTCTAACCTGTGTCCCCTGCGTTGGCAGGCGGATTCTCAACCACTGCATCCCCAGGGAAGCCCACAGTACAGTACTGTTAACTGTAGTCACCATGCTGTATATTACATCCCTTTGACGTATTTATTTTATAACTGGAAGTTTATACCTTTTGATTTCCTTCACTCATTCCCCACTTCCCCCCACCCCACCTCTGACGACCACCAATCTATCTCTGTATCTGCGAGCTTGGTGGTAACTTTTTTTTTTCATTTTTAGATTCCACATGTAAGTGAGATCATTTAGTATTTGTCTTTCTTGGACTTATTTCACTTAACATAATGCTCTCCGTACATGCTGTCACAAATGGCAAGATTCATTCTTTTTTTTTTTTTATAGCTGAATAATATTCTTTGTATACACACACACCCCACATTTTATTTACCCATTCATCTGTCCGTGGACACGTAGGTTGTTTACATTTCTTGGCTCTTGTAAATAATGCCGCAGTGAACATGAGGGTGCATATATCTTTTCAAGGTAGTGTTTTCGTTTTCTTCAGATAAATACCCAGAAGTAGAATTGCTGGATCATATGATAATTCTAGATTTAATTTGTTGAGGAACCTCCATACTGTTTCCTGTAGTGGCTACACCAATTTAAATTCTCACCAACAGTGCACAAGGGTTCCCTTTTCTCCACATCCTCACCAACACTCGTTACTTCTTGTCTTTTTGATAATAACCATTCTAACAAGTGTGAGGTGATATCTCATTGTGGTGTTGATTTGCATATCCCTGATGATTAGTGGCATGTAGAGCATCTTTTTATATACCGCTTGGCCATCTGTATGTCTTCTTTGGAAGATGTGTATTCAGATCCTCTGCTTATTTTTTCATTTAATTCTTTTTTTTTTTTTTTTTTTTGCTATTGAGTTGTATAAATTTTCTATATATTTTGAATATTAACCTCTTATCACATATGTGACTTGCAGGTATTTTCTTCCATTCAGTAGATTGCTGTTTCATTTTGTTGGTGGTAGAATTACCGACATGCTTGACATTGGTAATTTGTGCTTTTTTTTCCTTTGTCAGGTTTATTAATTGTTTTAAAGATGAACTTTTGGCTTTGAATTTCTTACCCCACTTTCTTATACTTTTATATGGCATTAGGTTTTTTCTTTTTTTCCTATTGCTTTCTTTGGGTTTTATTTACTGTTCTTTTTCTAACTTCTTGAAGTGGAGGTGCTTAGAGTATGACATTTTAGGTAAAATTCATATATAATATGTCCACCATTTTAAAATGTACAATTCAGTGGTTTTAGTGTGCTCACAGAATTCTGAAACCATCACCACTACCTAATTCCAGAATATTTTCATCACACCGAAAAGAAAACCCCTACCCTTTAAACATCCCATCTACAGTTTCCCCATTCCCTGGCAACCACTAATTTGCTTTTGGTCTCTGTGGATTTGCCTACCCTGTATATTTCATGTATGGAATGATGTAGTACGTGGTCTTTCAAGTTTGGCTTCTTTCACTTAGCATAGTATGTTCAAGATCCATCCATGTTGTACCATGAATCAGTACATCATTCCTTTTTCTGGCTGAATAATATTCCATTATATGGACATGTTACATTTTCTTTATCCATTAAGATGATGGGTATTTGGGTTGTTTCTACTTTTGACTATTATGAATAACAAACACTGTTAAGAACATTCATATAGGAGTTTTTGTATGGAAATATGTTCTCAGTTTTCTTAGGTATATACCTAGAGTGAGTTTGTGGATCATGTGTAGAATCTCAGTGTTTAACTTTTTGAGAAACTGCCAAACTGTTTTCCAAAGCAGCTGCACCATTTTACATTCCCACCAGCAATGTATGAGGGTTTGAGTTTTTCCATATCCTCATCAGTACTTTTTATTATCTTTTTGATTATAGCCATTCCTAGTGGGTATGAAGTGTTATTTCATTGTTGTTTTTATAAATTTTTAAATTTATTTATTTTTGGCTGCACTGGGTCTTCGTTGCTGTGTGTGAGCTTCCTCTAGTTGTGGTGAGCAGGGGCTACTCTTTGTTGTGGTGCTCGGGCTTCTCACTGCAGTGGCTTCTCTTTGTTGCAGAGCACGGGCCCTAGAGCGTGTGGGCTTCAGTAGTTTTGGCTCGTGGGCTCTAGAACGCAGGCTCAGTAGTTATGGCACATGGGCTTAGTTGCTCCAAGGTATGTGGGATCTTCCCGCACCAGGGCTTGAACCCATGTCCCCTGCATTGGCAGGCGAATTCTTAACCACTGCACCACCAGTGGAGTCCCCCATTGTTTTTTTGATTTCTCTAATGATGTTGAGCTTATTGGCTCTTTTGTATTTTCTTTGAACAAATATCTCTTTAAATCCTTAGCTCATTTTATAATTAGGTGTTTTTTTTAACTGTTGAGCTATGAGTTCTTTATACGTTCTAGATGTTAGACCCTGATGAGATGTATGATTTGCAAATATTTTCTTCATTCCGTGGGTTGTCTCTTTGCTTTCTTGATAGTGTCCTCCTTTGTAGCACAAAAGTTTTTAATTTTAACAAAGTCTTATTCATCTATTTTTGCCCCCTTTTGGTTGCTAGTATTTTTGGTGTCATATCTGAGACACCATTGCCTGATCCAGTGTTGCAAAGATTTATCCCTGTGTTTTCTTCTAAAAGTTTTCCAGTTTTAGCTATCACGCTTAGTTTTATGATCCATTTTTTGTTAATTTCTGTATATGGTGTAAGGTAGGCGTCCAACTTCATTCTTTTGCATGTAGATACTTAGTTGTCCAAGAACTGTTTGTTGAAAAGAATATTCTTTCCCCATTGAATGATCTTGGTATCCTTGTTAGAAAATCAGTTGACCATAAAATAAATACAAGGATTTACTTCTGAACTCACAGTTCTAACTCATTGATAAAGCCAGTACCACACAGTCTTTATTACTGTAGCTTGGTAGTAAGTTTTGAAATTGGGAAATATTCTCCCAACACTGAGATGGTTTTGGGTATTCATGGTTACTTGCATTACCATATGAATTTTAAGATCAGCTTGTTAATTTCTGCAGAAAAGTCAGTTGTGACTTTGATCTGTAGATCGATTTGGAGACTATTGCTATTTTAATAGTAAGTCCTTCAACGCATAAACATGAGGTAGCTTTAAGTTTAATTTCTTTCAACAGTGTTTTATAGTTTTCAGTGTGTAAGTCTTGCACTATGTTTGTAAGTCTTTTTATTCTTTTCGATGCTGTCGTAAATGAATTTTTTTTCCTTAATTTAATTTTCAGATTATTCATTGCTAGTGTATTAGAAATAGAGTTGATTTTTGTATATTGATGTTGTACCCTGCCACTTTGCTGAACTCATTTATTAGCTCTAATTGTTTTTTTGTGGATACCTTAGGACCTTCTATATCCAAGATCATGTCTTCTGTGAATAGAGTTTTACTTTTTCCTTTCCAATCTAGATGTCTTTTATTTATTTTTCCTGCCTAATTGCCCTGACTAGAACCTTCAGTACAATTTTGAATAAAAATTACAAGAGTAGGCATGCTTGTCTTGTTCCAGTCATAGGGGAAAGCTTTCAGTCTTTGACCATTAAATATAATGTTAGATATGGGGTTTTTGTAGAAGCACTTTATCAGGTTGAGATTGTTCCCTTCTGTTCCTACTTTATTGAATTTCTTAAATCAGGGAAGAATGCTCTGTTTTGTGAAATATAATACTTTTTATGGGTCGGTTGAGATGATTGTGTAATTTTTGTCCTGGTGTGGTATATTTTACTGGTTGATTAACATGTTGAATCAGCCTTGCATTCTTGGGAAAAGTCTCATTTGGTCATGGTGTACAATCCTTTTTATGCGCTACTGCATTTGCTTTGTTAGTATTTTGTGAAGGATTTTTGTGTTTATATTCATAAGGGATATAGGTCTGATTTTTCTGGTGATGTCTTTATCTAATTTTGGTATCAGGATATACTGACCTCATGACTGAGTTGTAAAGTGTTTGCTCTTCCCTTTTTTGGGGGGAAGATTTTATGAAGAATTGGTGTAATTTCTTTTTAAGCCTTGAAGAATTCACCAGTAAGGCCATTTGGTCCTGGACTTTTCTTTGTGGGAAGTTTTTGATCACTAGTTCAGGCTCTTCGCTTATCATAGGTGTATTCAAATTGCCTGTTTCTTCTTGCGTCAGTTTTGGTAGTTTGTGTCTTTGTAGAAATTTATTTCACATTGGTTTTCTAATTTGACTTACAGTTATACAATTTTACAAGAGATAGTAATCTCTCTTAGTTTCTGTAGTCCCTTTTTATTTCTGTAAGGTTGGTAGTAATGTCCCCACTTTCATTTCTGATTTTAGTGATTTGAGTGTTTGATCTTTTTTCATGATCAGTCTAGCTTAAGGTCTGTCAATTTTGCAGATGTTTCAAAGAACTAACTTTTGGTTTTGTTGATTTTTCTCTATAGTTTTCTAGTCTTTATTTTATTTCTGCTTTAACCTTTGTTACTTCTTTTCTTCTGCTTGCTTTGTTTTGTTTTGTTGCTGTTTTTCTAGTTCCTTAAGGCATGTTGGGTTATTCAAGATCTTTTTTAATATAGACGCTTACAACTATAACTTTCCTTGCAAGTACTGCCTTCACTATATGCCATAAATTTTAGTATTTTGTTTTTTCATTCAATTCATTCATTTTGCTTTTTTCCCATGTGATTTCTTCTTTCAGCCACTGATTGTTTAGTTTCTGTATATTCATGAATTTTCTATTTTTCTTTCTAGTATAGATTTCTAACTCCATTGTGTTCAGAGAACATTCTTTGTGTGATTTGAGGCCTTTCAAATTTGTTGAGACTTGTTTTATGGAATTACATATGATCTGTCTTGGAGAATATTCGGTATCAACTTAAAAATATGTATTCTGCTGTTGTTGGATGGAGTGTTTTATAGGTAGGTATCTGTTGGTTCTAGTTGGTTTATAGTGTTCAAATCTTGTGTCCTTGGTGATCTTTTGTCTTCTTGTTCTGTTCATTATTGAAATTGTGGTATTGATGTTTTCAGCTATTACTGTTGAAATATCTGTTCTATCAATTCTGTCAGTTTTTACTTCATATATTTTGGTGCTCTGTTCTTAGATTCACTTGTGTTTATAATTGTTATATCTTGATGGATTGACCCTTTTATCATTAGAAAATGTCCTTATTTGTCTCTAATAACAATTTTTGTCTTAAGGTTTATTTTGTCTGATATTAGTATAGTCCCTCCAGCGGTCTTTTGGTTACTCTTTGCAGGATATATATATTTCCATCTTTTTACTTTTAACCTATGTGTGTCTTTGAATCTAAAGTGGGTCTCTTCTGTACAACATATATTTAGATCATGGTTTTCTAAAATCCATTTTTAAAAATCTGACTTATTTATTTATTTATTTTTGGCTGCGTTGGGTCTTCATTGCTGTGCGTGGGCCTTCTCTAGTTGTGGCGAGCAGGGGCTGCTCTTTGTTGCAGTGCGTGGGCTTCTCATTGTGGTGGCTTCTTTTGTTGCGGAGCATGGGCTCTAGGCACACGGGCTCCAATAGTTGTGGCACGCGGGCTCAGTAGTTGTGACTCGTGGGCTCTAGAACACAGGCTCAGTAGTTGTGGCACACAGGCTTAGTTGCTCTGCGCCATGTGGGATCTTCCCGGACCAGGGATTGAACCCGTGTTCCCTGCATTGGCAGGTGGATTCTTAACCACTGTGCCACCAGGCAAGTCCCTAAAAATCTGACTTTTTAATTGGACAGTGTAGTCTACCACATTTAATGTAATTAATGGCAAGGTAGGATATATGTCTATCATTTTGCTGTTTGTTTTCCATTTATCGTACTTTTTTTCCTCTATTCCTCATTAACTCCTTTAAGTAGATATTTTCTAGTGTACCATTTTAATTTCCTTGTCTTTTTTTTAATAGTATTTTGTTATTTTCTTAATGGCTGCCCTGGAGATTACAACTAACATCTTAATTCATAACAGTCTAGTTCAGATTAATACCAATTTAATTTCAGTAGTACAGTTGACCCTGAATGTGGGTTTGAACTGCATGGAACCACTTATATGCAGATAGTTTTCAATAGTATATACTGTGGTATTACACAGTCTGTGGTTGGTTGAATTCTGTCAGTGTGGAGGAACCATGGATATGGAGGGCCGAGTATAAGTTATATAAGGTTAACCTCCGCATTGTTCAAGGGTCAACTGTATGTAAAAACTTTGCTCCAGTATTGCTACATTCCCTCTCTCTTTTGTGCTGTTAATGTCATATGAATTACATTATGTGCATTGTGTGCCCATCAACACAGATTTATAATTACTGCTGTATTCATTTATCTTTTAATAAGATAGAAAAATTATGAACAAAGGTACATTTATGCTGTCTTTAATATTTACCTGTGTAGTTGCCTTTTCTGGTGTCTTTGTTACTTTGTGTGGATTAAAGTAACTTTCTAGTTTATCTTTTCATTTTAACCTGAAGGACTACCTTTAGTATTTATGTAGGGCAAGTTTGCTAGCAGCAGACTCTCTCAGGTTTTATTTGGGAATATCTTAATTTATTCATTTTTAAAGGATTGTTTTATTGGCCATATAATTCTGGGTTGAGTTTGTTCTTTCAACACTGTGAATGTGTCATCTTACTGCCTTCTGACCTCCATGGTTTCTGATGAGAAATCAGTTGTTAATCTTATTGAGGATATATGATGGGTTGCTTTTCTTTTGCACATTTCAAGATTCTCCTTGTCTCTGGCTTTCAACAGTTTGAGTATGATGTGTCTCATTGTGGCTGTCTTTGAATTTATCCTACTTGAAGTTCATATAATTTCTTGGATGTGTAGATTGATGGTTTTCATCACATTTGGGATATTTTCTGTCATTTTTTCTTCACATATTCTTCTTTCCCCTTTTTTCTCTGTCCTCTTCTTTTGGGACTTCTAGGGTGTATCCCAGAGATATCCGAGATTGCTCATTTTTCTTCATTTCCTTTTTCTTTCTCTTTCTCAGACTGGATAATCTCAGTGGATTTATCTCCAGGTTCACTGATTCTGTCTTCTGCCTGTTTAAATCCTGAGACCCTGTAGTGAATTTTTCATTTCAGTTACTGTACTTTGCAGTGCCACAATTTCTAATTGGTTTTTTTTTATAATTTCTGTTTCTTCATTGATATTGTTTGGCATGTCTACCACGAAAAACAGAAGGCTACAAATCTGAGTTTACTTGGAGTCTTAGTAATTGCAATTCAGGAGACACAGATTTAGGTAAAACTGAAAGAGTGTTCAGGGAAGAGCAGCAGTCAGGGGATTATAATGGCAAAAGCCACAGGGGCTACAAGGTTGTCAAAATTGTCTGGCAAGAGTTATGATTGGCTCTGATACAAGAAAGGAGATGTTTGCCCTTAAGGGATAGGCTGTCATGACTTATTTTAGGGTAAGCGTTCAGTAAGGATCTTGAGTTCTGGGAACACTGAGCAGATGTTCTGGATGCCCATGTTAAGACAACAAGTGGTCAAAAGGTAAGGTTCCATCCAGGCTGAGGCATGCATAAGTCACACTTCTCAGTGGCCTCCTGGCTCCATTTTAGAGAGCTCCCTTAGCAATACTGACTCGATTTTGATTTTCCTTTCACAGGTGAGGCATTGTTCTTATGCATCCCTTTAGTCTTTTAGACATTTTTTCCTTTGGCTCTTCAAATGTAGTTAAAATAGCTGATTGAAGTCTTGGTCTAGTACTTGAAATGCTTAATCTAAGTCAGGTCATTTCTTTTGACTGATTTTTTTATTTTTTCCCCTGTGAATGGGTCATATTTTCTTGGGTTTTTTTTTTTTTTTTTTGCATGTTTTGTAAATACTTTGTTGAAAAGGGGACACTAAATAGTTTAATATGACAAGTCTGGAAATCAGATTACCCCTTTTCCCCAGAGTTTGTTCTTTCTGTTTGTTGTTGTTTAGTGACTTTTCTCAACTAATTCTGTAAAGTTTTTTTTTTACTTTAAAAAAATTTTTTTTATTGCCTTATAAGTGCTTTACAGTGTTGTGTTAGTTTCTACTGTACAGCAACGTGAATCAGTTATACATATACATATATCCCCTCTTTTTTGGATTTCCTTCCCATTTAAGTCACCACAGAGCATTGAGTAGAGTTCCCTATGCTATACAGTAGGTTCTCATTAGTTGTTTATTTTATTCATACTATCATTAGTGTATAATCTCTCTTTGGTTATCTTAGTGGTCAGCTAACGATTGGACAGAGGTTTCCTTACATGCCTGGAATTCGTCCTTTGCCAAGGGGTCCAGCATGCCTTCCATGCTGATCCATACAGCTTATTGATTCTACAGTAGCCTTCACTTCCCTGCTTGTGCAGAGCCTCATGGTTAATCAGAAGTGAGAACTTAGGGCCTTCCAGTTTCACAGGGATATGTTGAACTTTTTAAAGTCCTCTGTGCGTATCTCATGCCTCAGCTTTTCCTTTTAAGCTTTTTTGGTAGTCTGTTGTTTGCCTAAAATGTTACTTACTACCTGAGGTACCAGATGTTTAATGCTTGCCTTTGATTGTTTAACAGACTTCCCCTAGAGAAAGGCTGTTCATACTGGGTGAGCTCCAAGGCAGGACAAAGACAGCCTAGAAAAATGGGAGCTTCCATGGAACCACTGCAAAAGTCAAGTAATGACAGTCTCTGGGGATGGGACTTGACCTCCAATCCTGTTCTGCCGCTTCTGGTGGCTTCCAGGATGCTAATTTTCACTGTGATTGTGGGCTCTTGGTTTTTAAGGTTACTGCAGAGCTAGAGAGGAGGAGATGGGAGCAGTGCAAGTTAAAAGGCCTGAAAGTGTACTGTTTTTACCAGGATTCAGCTACTTTGTATTTGTGATTTAAATAAATGTTCCTGATTACTGCAAGCCTTTGTTTAATTTTCAGAGTTCTGAAAAAGTTCAGTCTGACAGTTTTTGCTGGTGTTCTCACTTCTTTTATGGAGGAAAGAATTTTAAAGAGGTCCTTGCTCTGCCATTCCACTGACATCATCCTGGTCATTGATTTGTAATCTTTTGAATACATGCACCATAGGCTGTACGTTTCCTTCTAAGCATGGATTTAAGTGCATTCTGTGACCTGTGATGTGTTTTTACTTATCATTCAGTTAAAAATATTTTCTTAATTCCATTGGATGTCTTGTTGACCCCTGAAGAAGTGTGTGGTTTAACTTCAAAACATTTGGGACTTTTTGTTGTCTTTTTATAATAGAGTTTTACCTTAATTCTACTATATTCATAGAAAATCTTCCATGTGGTTTTAGTCTTCAGAATTTGTTGAGACTTTCTTTATGCCCTGCTTTGTTAAAGGTTGTATGTACACTTGTGGGGAAAGTGTGTTGACCACATGTTCAATGCAGTGTTGTGTTTATGTCAATTAGGTTTGTTAATTTTATGTTTGATCTTCCATATTCTTATTTTTGGTTATCTTATTCTATCAGTTACCAAGAGAAATGTGTTAAAATCACTAGCTTTTATTGTAGTCTTGACTATCTCTCATTTGAGGTTTGTTGATTTTTTTTCTGTTGTAGATTTTTATAGACTGTTGACTTTTAGAATTATCCCTATAGTGGATTGGTCCCTTTATACTCATGAAATGCCCTTCTTTATCTCTTATGTTTTTGCCTTAACATTATTTTGTTTGACATTTGTTTAGTTACACCAGCTTTCTTTGATTAGTTTTGGCATGGCGTATCTTTTCTCATATTTTTCAACCTGTCAGTAACCTTCTATTTTTAAGACACAACTTTGGTAAGCAGCATATAGTTGAAATTTTGATTTTTAACTAATTCTACTAATATGTGTCTTAAGTGCAGTTTGGGTTTTTTAAAAAACATGTAGTTGAACTATTAATATACTTATATTAAGTATATCATCTTTATTGGGTCTTTGTCCTTCATGTTCTGTGTGGCCTTCTTTTGGATTAATCAAGTGTTCCTTATTCAAACTTAGCCCTCCTGTTGTATGATTAAACATTCTTTTACTGTTCTTTTTGTGGGTGCACTAGGGATTACAGCACACATCTTTGACTTATTAGTATCTCACAAATTAGTGCTTTCATCACCTCTGGAAAATGTGAAGACCTTATAGAACTCCAATTACCCTGTCCCCACAGTTTTTATGTTGTCGTTACTAGGCATTTTAATTGTATATATATTTTTAAATCCCAGAAGGAATTATTTTATATAATCATTATTTACTTAGTCTTGCTCACATATTTCCTATTTTCATTGTTCTTTTTTTCTGAATTTCTGTGCTTTCAAGTGGGTTCGTTCTCCTCCTGGCTGAGGAACATCTTTAGTGTGAGTGTACTGGTAATGAATTCTTTTTTATTTTCCCTGAAAATGTCTTTATTTCATCTTCCTTTCTTAGGCTATATTTGCTGGTTGTAGAATTCTGGCTTGGCATTTATCATTCAGTCTGTATTTGTTGTTTATCTTCAGGCTTTCAAGGTTTTGTTGACAAATCAGTCTTTTTTTGAAATCTCTTGTCTTTGTCTCTTGCTCTGTTTGTTTTAATTTTCCCTGTGTCTTTTCTGCTATTTCACTCTTAGTCTACATGTGATACCTTTTTGGTTTTTGTTTTGTTTTTTTTTTTTGCTTATGAGTTCTTGGTCTTCTTTTATGTATGGATTGGTATCTTCGGTACTCAGTTTACAGCCATTATCTCTACATATATTTCCTCTGTTTCATTTTGCTGTTTTCTTTTTCTATGACTCTAATGAAACATTTATTCTACTTTCTCATTCTGTCCTTCTGTCATCCTCTCTTTGGTATTTTCTTTTTTTTTGTTTCTCCCCTTCATTTTGAATATTTTGGTGCTATGTTCTAGTTCACTTCTTTTCCCAAACCATGCCTCATTTGCTGCCAAACTCCACCTTTGAGATTTAAATTTCCAGTATCTTGGCAGAGGTTTTGGGCCTTGATTTCATTCTGGTTCATTTTTACCCTGAGGCACTCTTGGGGATCTCAGCTCAATAGATACAGTGTCCTATTAGACTCCCTGCTGGGGCATGCTTTGAATCTTCTCTCCCTTTGCCTTTCCAGGCCTTAGAACCAAAACCCAACTTTGCTGAATGAGCAGATACATTCACAGGATCAGTGATTTTGGCGCTCTGGTAATTTGCTTTCTCTTCTGGATTTTGGCTTTTCTTTTTTCCCCAGACTGGTTTTCCACTATCTTCTAAGATCTAAGATGTCTTTTTTATTAATTCAGGATTTTCTATTTTTAGGAAGAAGATTAATCTGAATAACCTTGTCAGTCATTACTGCAAATGAAACTTGAATGGTTTAAAAAATTTTTAACTCTTATTTTAATTGTCCTCTGGTACTAGTACCTATTGTGAACAGTTGCTATAAAGAGAAGTGAGATAGTACATGTAAAGAGTTTAGGAAGTGTCCAGTTGAATGGTAGTTTTGCAGTTTTCTTTCATTTTTCAACATATATTGTCCTCCTGCTTAATATAATTCTGGGAAAACTGCTTTGTCTTCCCACCTCACTATTAAGTTTTCAGGCTCTATCTTTTCTACCAGTCAGACCACATATTGGCTTTACTTACATAATCACATTTTAACTTTCTGTGTCTCCAGTGGATCTTTTAGGATATTTCTGGGAATACAATATTTATTTTAAAGTCTTGTTCTTGGCTTTATTATTCTTTATTTCATCAAGTATAGGTTTTATGTTAAGATTGCTGCCTCATTGAATCTGTTGGTTTTCTGAAAATATTTGGTCAGTACTGGTTGTAATTTGTATTTTAAAATGGGCTTTGTATTTGAGATTGCCTGAAAGCCTGTTTGCATGCACTATATAAGTTTACTCCAGCCTGCCCTCAGAATGGGAGGAATACTTCATAGGTGATATTGGGTACTTCTGTAAATTGATCTTAGCAGCTATTGATCATTACTACCTAGTTGCATTAATTTATTAGGAGTTGCCAAATAGCAGTTTTCTAATTCTCATGCCTTCATTTATTAGCTGGTATACTTTTACAGAAGTAAACTTACTTTCATCAACTGTTTGGTTAACCTGAAGAATAGGACACTTACAAAAGGCAGATAAACGCTTGATGATTATTCTCTATTTTCTTTCATAATATTGACCTGATTTTCCAGAGTTCTTCAAAGCTGACCAGTAAATTGTTTTTCAGTATCATTGTGGACTCATGGATTTAGTGTGTTTGATGTGTCTTGATCCATTGCAGTCATCCTTTTTTGCTCAGATTATCTATCTAGTCTTTGAACAGTTGAGCTTCTTCACGTCCAGTAGGATGGCTGTAAGAAAAAAAAAAGGGCTTCCCTGGTGGCGCAGTGGTTGAGAGTCTGCCTGCCAATGCAGGTGACACAGGTTTGAGCCCTGGTCTGGGAGGATCCCACATGCCGCGGAGCAACTGGGCCCGTGAGCCACAATTACTGAGCCTGCGCGTCTGGAGCCTGTGCTCCACAACAAGAGAGGCCACGATAGTACGAGGCCCGCGCACCGCAATGAGGAGTGGCCCCCGCTTGCCACAACTAGAGAAAGCCCTCCCACAGAAACGAAGACCCAACACAGCCCAAAAAAAAAAATAAATTAATTAATTAATAAATTAATAAATTAATAAAATTTAAAAAAGAAAAAAAAAAGTAATAACCGTTATTGAAAAACTAGTACTCTCATACATTGCTAATGTGAAATATTATAGCCTCTTTGGAAAACAGTTTGGCAGTTACTCCAAAGGTTAAACATAGAGTTACTCTATGACCCAGAAATTTGTTCCTGGGAGTATATTTAAGAGAAATCATGTGTCCATACAAGACTTGTACATGAATGTTTACAGTATTTTTCATAGTACCCAAATCATGGAGACAACTCAGATGTCAGTTGGTGAGTGGTATAACAAAGTGTGGTATATCCATACAGTGGAATAGTTGGCAGTAAAAAGGAATGAAGACCTGATTCATACTAAAACATGGATGAACCTTAAACAATATGCTAAAGTGAGAAAAGCTAGTTAAGGAAGATCACATATTACATCATTCCACCTATATGAGTTGCCCAGAATAGGCAAATACAGAGATTAATGGGTTGCTTAGGGCTGGGAGAGGTAGGAGGGAATTGAAGTGACTGCTGAAGGGTATGGGTTTCTTTGTGGGGTGATGGAATGTTCTAAATTTAATTGTGATCATTGCACAACTCTGTGGAAATGTTAAAAACCATTGAATTGTATGCTTTTAATGGGTGAATATGTGATCAAGGAGAAAAGATATTTGTACTACATAACAGAGGGTTAACTTTCTTAAATTAGAGTATTCTTATGAATTTAATGAGACTAACAACCCTGTAAAAAGTTAAAACGCACATGAAGAGACAGTTCTTTTAGTCAGCATATAATAAACTGCTCTAGATGCTGTGAATACAGTTGTGAACAGATATGCTCCTATATAAAAGAGGTGTGAACTATATGTAACTACAGAAGTATGGTGGGGAATAGGAACAAATAATATTTCAGGTTATGCTAAGTAATAGGAAAGAAACTAAACAAAGGGACGTGATAAGGAATGACTGGGGTAGGGGGTTAGTGGTTACATAAATTATTTCTCCACACATTATTGAGGGAAGGCCTTTGTCTGAGGAGGTGACATTTAAGCTGAAGACCTGCATGATGAGCCAGCCATGTAGAGAAACTGGTTTAATACCAGGATAAAACTGTTATAAGCAGAGGGAACAGGAAGGCCTTGGAGTGGGTGGATGGGCCTGAATTTGGTATATTTAAGGGGCGGCAAGGCTTTTAAGGGTGTGGGAAGTGGTAAAGCAGAGAGAACAGTTAGGAGACTGCTACAGTAGTCCAGGCGAAAAGTGTGTTTGGCTTGGACTAGTATGGTAATAATGGAGACAAGGTAAGTGGACAGATTTAGTATGAATTTCAGAAGTAGGTTTAACAAGACTTGCCGATTGTGGGGGGTAAAGGAGAGCAGAATCAAATTTTGTCTGGCAAACTTAAGTGGATCCATTTTCTGAAATGGGAACTATTAGGGGGAAATGGGGACAAATAACAAATGAAAGAATGCTGAATTTTATAAAAGTAAGTTAAGGAGATATGGTAGACCCCTTGTCATTCAGTCTCAGAATCTTATCACAAATTTAAACAATGGGACTTTATTTTTTACCTGTCAGATTCATAAAAAGTAAAGTTTGGCAAGAGTGTGGAGAAATAGTCCTCATGTAGTTGGAAAATTTGTTTTAATTTGTTTATTTCTTGGCTGTGTTGGGTCTTCGTTGCTGCACGCGAGCTTTCACTAATTGCGGCGAGCGGGGGCTACTCTTTGTTTCGGTGCGTGGGCTTCTCATTGCGGTGGCTTCTCTTGTTGCGGAGCACGGGCTCTAGGCACGCGGGTTTCAGTAGTTGTGGTACACAGGCTCAGTAGTTGTGGCACGTGGGCTTAGTTGCTCCGTGGCACGTGGGATCTTCCCAGGCCAGGGCTCGAACCTGTGTCCCCTGCAATGGCAGGCAGATTCTTAACCACTGCGCCACCAGGGAAGTCCCTGTAGTTGGAAATTTAAACTGGTATGACTCTTGGGACAATTTTGGCCAGTGTCTTATTGATTTAAACCTATTGGATCATGAGGTATTTGCACTTATCAAGTATGTTTGCCTGAGAAAGTCAAAAATAAATAGATGTTTATTGCCCTATTTTTATTTATTTATTTATTTATTTGAAGAACATGACCAAAGACATGATTTATTTGATTTGGAGTGGCTATAACATGACACCAAAATTTGATTTTTCCCAACAAATAGATTTGAGAAATTGGGGTACCATTATTATAAATTCCAATCCCACCTTTGATACCTTGAAAATACTCCAGATGATACCTCATTATGCAATTATTTTATGACTTATAATAATTTAAAAAACTTCTATGAGCAAATGGGTTTTACCATACACCTAATCATATTACCAATTTAGTTAACGCAGAAGTCCTGCCCTTAGGGTCTAGTATTTTAAAAGACTGTAAATGGAATTTACAATGTTTCAGGTAGACCAACATGGAGGTAACAAAAGAAACAATTTCCTACATCATCTTGGGTTATCTGCTAACCTCCTGAAGCATGAGATCTTATTACTCCTATCATTATTTTTTGCCCTATTATTTTAGAATAAGAAATAACAACTACTGGGAACAACCTGAATGTTCATCAGTAGAGAAATAGTTGAATATATTTATTATGTTCATAAAATGGACTGTCACAAAAGAAGAAAGTTGATTTCTATGTACACATCTGGAAAGATATCCAAAATACATCATTAGAAAAAATTGTGAAATAGTATATTTGACTTTTGGTGTATATTTTTAAATTTTTATATTTTAAACTTTTTTTAGTATTTATTTTCCTTATTTTTTTGGCTGTATTGGGTCTTAGTTGCGGCACACAGGATGTTCGTTGAGGCTTGCGGGATCTTTCGTTATGACGCACGGTCTCTGCAGCGCACGGGCTTTTCTCTAGCTGTGGCATGTGGGTTTTCTCTCTAGTTGTGGTGCATGGGCTACAGGGCCTGTGGTCTCTGTAGTTGTGGCACACGGGCTCCAGAGGGTATTGGCTCTGTAGTTTGCAACGTGTGGGGTCTCTCGTTGAGGCACGTGAGCTCAGTAGTTGTGGCGCTTGGGCTTAGTTGCCCCACGGCCTGTGGGATCTCAGTTTCCCGACCAGGAATCGAACCTGCGTCTCCTGCATTGGAAGGCAGGTTCTTTACCACTGGACCACCCGGGAAGTCCCGGGGGTTTTTGTTTTTGTTTTTGTTTTTTAAAGAAACTGTGCATTTACATGTTTGTGTGCATGAAAGAATCTTCAAAAGGCACTTTGGGGCTGGGTAATTTGAGGAAGGGGATGATTCTCACTTCAGGTAAGAAAGGAAAATACGAAGCTGTGCATGCTATTACCAGTAACTTTTAATGTGGCAGTGAACTTCCCTTAAGTCTTTGTATCTCATTCTCCTAATAGAATCCTAGAAGTACTAGACTACTAACATTTGTTCTGGATATAAATATAAAGAGATGAAGAGCATCCCAGAATTTTTACCAAATTCTTTTTTTAAAAGAAGACAGTTTATTTTTATTTAGATGTTCTGTGTGTAGGTTTTGTTTTTGTTTTTTTTACTATATTGTGAGTTCCTTTGTCAGAGAGCCATGCCCAGATTTTAAATTCTTAAAACCATTTTCTGAATTCTTTTTTGTAATTTATATTTGCTGTAGACAATTTGGAAAATTCAAGTACAGATATATCCTAGTACCGATAGTCTATTTCAGTTGTTTAGGTGCTGTTAGAGTGTCTTTCTACGTATTTCTGGATATTTTCATGCAGTTGTAATCTCTTTCCCCAACACTTGAGCATTCTCCTTTATCATGTGCTGAGATATGAATTTTAATGTATAAGTTCCTACTCCATTATGAGAGAAATAGTTTTTCACCATTAATAGCTTTGTGACAAACATCTTTATAGGTAGATATTTTTCTGCATTTATGAGTACTTAATTAGAGATTTTTAGCAGTAAACTTACTAGGTTGAACAGTTAATATCTTTAACGTTTTTGATGATTTATGGAAATGCTCTCTTTTTATGATCCCTCTAGCAGGTTAGAATGCTTATCTCACCATATATGCAGAAAAGGAAATTATCAAAATGACCGAGCACCGTTGAATATTATACCTTTAATTTTTCTGGTTTGGTAACCAGAATTCTTATTTTAATTTCCATTTCTTTTAAAGTGGAATAAAAATTTTTTAAAAAAACACTACAAGTCCTGTATCTTTTTCCTTGTTGAATTTCCTGCTGACCTTTTTTTTTCATGGCCGTGCCATGTGGCTTGCAGGGATTCAGGGATCGAACCCACGCCCCTTGCAGGAGATGTGGGGAGTCTTAACCACTGCACTGCCAGGGAAGCCCCCAGACCTTTTTTTTTTTTTTCCTGTTGGGGTGGAAACTCCACAGGCAATCTGAAAAATCAAACTACCTTAAAGACAGTTGTGATTCCTTCCTTTGTAGTGAAGTTAAAAGAAGATATGTAGCTTTTTAATTCATTGTTACATAATTTCTAATGAATAAAATCCCAGGGGGAAAATGCTTTAAAATGGGTTTAGACTGGCACATATTCCTTACAGGCAGCTTTAACTCTGAAATGTTAGTGATGGCTAGGTATAGTAATCATGTTAAAATCACACCTGTGTAGTTCTGTATCTCTGTGTACAAAGGTGTGTGTACAGGGGAGAATCCAAATTTAGGATAGCTGTGAAACCAGTTTGAACATATGTCCTTAGATTCTTTCCCCATAAACACAAAAGTACAAACTAACTTATAAGTGGTACTATTTATTCTTATGTGGATCAGTTTGGTTATTACTAGCAATCTGGCTATCCTAGACAAAATGTAACTTAATTAACTTTTTGTTCTGACCAAAACCCAGAGAGGGAGAGATCAAATTTATTTAATGTGCCCGTTTTTTTTTTTTTTTTTTTAGAAGGGAGGTAATATTTAAAACCAGAGACCTCTACAGACAGTGCCATAGTTTTAAAGTGCTTTAAATCTTACCAAGTGCTTAGAAAAATGTAGTCATAATATTTTTAGAATATTCTTCTTCTTCTTTTTTTTTTTATCCTTACAGAGCACAGTAATACCAGCTTGCTAATGTAGAGGAAAGGCCACCGGATAAGAACTCATCCTCAAAGAAAAGAGGGCAGAAATGAAATTGATAGCTACTGGCTGTTTTTATTTCTTCTGTTTGGGAAAAAGTGCTTCAACTATCTACTAATCAGATGTTGTAAATTAGATTAACAAGATATTTGAAAAGCATACTTAAGGAAATCTTAACCAACATTCCCCCATTAGGCCAGGAACCCCCTTAATACTTCAATATCCTCATATCTCTTTCCTTCCTAGCTCTTCACTCACATTATAGTTTATCACTTGTATGATTATTTAGATTGTCTTCGCCACTAGATTGTCAATCCATACAGGCAAGAGCTGTAGCTGTTTTTCCTTACTTACCATATTCCTGTTGCTTAGCTAGTGCCTGACACATGAGACTCTCATTTAATGGGTAAATATTTTTTTAACCTATTATTTTGGCAGAGCTTGAAGTTGGATATTATCGATGTTGATAAAGGTGTTCACAAATGCATAGAAAATGGTATGAGAGGAATGTATATTAAACTGTTAATTCAGAGGAGACTACAAGATTGAGGATGGAGGAGTGCTGCAAGAATGTGAAAATGATCTTTTCCTTTTTACTCTGTGTGTTGTCTTGATTTTTACCTTTTTTATTCTTTTTTAACATATAAAGTGTACATCTACACTGAGTGCTAGCTGTGTCTTCTTGCTCACATTGCTTTACTTCTTTTGAGCCTTGGTATCAATACTTGTAAAATGGATGTAGTGCCTTCTCCGTATGGTATTTTAAAATTTTAATAGTATATTTTATTATATTCATTAATTTGTTTTTGTTTTTAGATTTCACATAAAGGTGATATCATACGGTATTTGTCTTTCTCTGTCTGACTTATTTCACTTGACACAATACCCTCCACGTCCATCCATGTTGTTGCAAGTGGCAAAATTTCATTCTTTTTTATGGCTGAGGAGTATTCCGTTGTTTTATATCTACCCATCTTCTTTATCCATTCATCTGTTGATGGACACTTAGGTTACTAATAAAAAAGAAACAGGCTCACAGATACAGAGAGCAAACTAGTGGTTACCAGCGCAGGGGGTGGGGGAGGGAAGGGACAAGCTGGGGTAGGGAATTAAGAGGTACGAACTATTACGTATAAAATAATCTACAAGGATATATTGTACGAATATACAGCCATGTTTTATAATAACTATAATAACTATAAATGGAGTATAACCTTTAAAAATTGTGAATTACTGTGTTTGTATACCTATAACTTGTATAATATTGTACATCAACTGTACTTCAATTGAAAAATATATTTTTTATTTAATATAAAATATTTTAACATGTGATTTATATAAAAAATTATTGAGGTATTTTATGATTTGATTTTTTATACTAAGTCTTCAAAATGCAGAAATTAAAAAATTTTGAGATTATAATTGATGAATAATATTGTATTAGTTTTAGGTGTACAACATAGTGATTGTATACGTGTTTATTGTGAAATGATATGCAGCTTATTTTCACGATATGCATTATATTTTATACTCACAGCTCATCTTGATTTGAACTATAAATTTTCATCTGAAGTAGTTGATATATATTTAGGTGTCATAATGTTGAAAATGTAGATTCACGTATTCAGGTTGTTCTGAACCATACTTAAAAGTTTTCCAGTAACAGACTAGAATTACCAGATTTTTAATTTAAATTTCAATCAGTTAAAATTTAAAATTCATTTCCCACTTGTAACAGCTACTTTTTAAGTGCTCGGTGGCTTCCTGTTGCTAGTGGGTTCTGAATTGGACATGACAGTTCCAGAGGAATATGTATTAGATTGACAGGACAGTGAGTGGTGTCCTTTTGTTCTCACTAGGGCTCTTTAATCCAGGTTTGCTCTTGTCCTTGGCTCTCTAAGAGAAATTCCCAGCTACCATATTTACTGTAGGGACGACTTCCATTGCACCATACAATGTCCCGACAGACATTGATCAGGAAGCAGAACCACAGTGAGTGTTGTGGACTAAGGGATTTATTATAGGACTTACTCATTACACAGTTGAGGGAGGAGTGGGGGTTGGAAGATCAGGGAAGCTTCACTAACCAGCCCTCCTGAAGCACTGGCGTAGGTGGACAGTTGGGGCCCACAGGGCACTCCAGAAAACCAGGCCCATCCAGCTGCTAGAGTCAAGCCTGAAGGGTTGCTGGTGGAGAGTCTGTAGAAGGCTGTTGCCACTGCACCTGGTGGTGGGCCTGGGCTTGCTTTTGTCTTCAGGGCCTGTTGTAGGGCGGAGGAGTTGGATGTGGAGTGGAGGAGAACAGGCAGAGCTGGAACCTGCCAGCATCTCAGTGTGTGTCCCTCACTGTGTCAGCGCTGCCGACCTGATGTTCTTTTACTTTCTCAGCCAATTCCAGGCACAGTCACCTGTGGAGAGCAGGACAGAACAATACTTGGACTTGAGGAGTACAAGTGGGAAAGAGCTGCAGTGGAAAGTGGAGGGGGGTGGGTGTGCAACCTTAAGACTCCAATCCGTGAAAAGAAATAAACCTTGTGCGATTGTTCTAGAGCCTTTCCGCAGACTCTGCTCTTTTTCTCACTTTTTGAAGTAAGGAGTGTGATGTTTAATTTCCGAAATCCTTGGTCTGCGTAGTACCATCCCCATCTGCTGGAATGTCAGGGCTTTGCCACTAAAAGCCTAAGGCTTGATTATGTCTTGATCACAGGTAAGATTACTCCCACTTTAGTGTGTGCATTCTAGTTTTTGAATGTAGATGTTTTACATCTTTTTGACTGAAAAAGAAATGAGTACAATTAATGGGGGAAGAGGGAAATGTCAAGGATTAAGGCTTCTGGAATCAATCCAAGAGAGGGTGTTTCTGCTGTGAAATGAGGGGCTTAGACTAAGTAGACTCCAAAGTCTCTTCTATTTTTAATATTCTGTGGTTTATTTTACTTTAATTGAATTTTAATCCTTATTTTATATTGTCATTGAACTTCTAATGTCAAATTTAAAATCTCTCTACATGAACTTATCTTTGTAGAAATTTTTAATTTTTCAAATTTATTTAGGGGATGTTAAGTCTGAGTTACCTTACCCTTCTTAATAACATGTATTTTTTTCTTATTATCATAATATGTTCATTGTAAAAATTTAGAAGGAAACAGATACATTAGAAGGAAAAAAATCATATGTAATCCCACTACCCAGATACAACTACTGTTAACATTTTAGTATATCTCTCCACTATTTTTCTTACATTTACTAAAGAGAAAGCTTTCTGAGCATACTATGGAGTAATTTGCCTTTCTCTTCTTTTATCTTTTTGTGTCACTAACTTCCCATGTCTTTTTCAAGGTTACATAGCATTTTACTTTTTAAGATTGACGCATTATGGGATTTTTAACCTGAGTCTGTGGATAGAATTCCGGGAGTCGAGTATCTTGGGCAGGGAAAAACTTAGGTATTTATTTTCACCAGCGTTTAACTGAAATGTAGCATTTCCTTCTAAATGTGGGCAAAAAGTCACAATAATATTAGCAGGATCTAATTCTTTGGCAATAATAATAATCATTAGTAGGATGATTAGACATTTCTTGTCTGATTCCTTTATAGTCATTGCGAATATCTTGAGGTGTTTACATTCATCACTACAAAATTATGATCACTATTTTACATATTTAGCATTATTTTTAGAAGGTATCCATTCATAGGCTTTAGCACATTGCCAAATGGTTCATGGAACGAAAAGTTAAGAATTTCAAACTGTTGGAGATAGTTTGCTTAAATAGGTGTCTATTTTAAATTTATTTATTTATTTATTTTTGGCTGTGTTCTTCGTTTCTGTGCGAGGGCCTTCTCCAGTTGTGGCGAGCGGGGGCCACTCTTCATCGCGGTGCGCGGGCCTCTCACTGTCGCGGCCTCTCTTTGCGGAGCACGGCTCCGGACGCGCAGGCTCAGTAGTTGTGGCGCACGGGCTTAGTTGCTCCGCGGCCTGTGGGATCTTCCCGGACCAGGGCTCGAACCCGTGTCCCCTGCTTTGGCAGGCAGATTCTCAACCACTGCGCCACCAGGGAAGCCCCCTAGGTGTCTATTTTAAACACTAGTAGAAGTACCTGAAGTTAAACTTTTGCTTATGTCTGTGATTATTTGGACATAGGATCAATCTCTAAAAGCAAAAATGTTTCATCAGATAAGTACTTTTAAAGCATTTAGATTGGCTTCCAGAAATGTTGTATTAGTTTACTCTCTTACCATACTATTTGAAAGCACCCAGTTCTTTTTAAATCACTAGCTTTTATATTCTCTAGATCTGTTATGATTGGCACTGTAATGGGTCTCCAATTTGGTGTAATGTTCAAGGAACTTCTGCAGATCCCAAAATTTGAACCAGTATAGCATGAGGCATAGTAACATTTTGTTGTGTTTAGATTATGCTAGTTTTATTTACAGCTTGGGGACACCACCTGGACAGCACGTTGTATTCCAGAACTCTGTACCAAAGTCTTCAAAACATTCTGCTTCAGGAACTCCCACACCAGAGCCATAGATGAGGTGGAGCTAGACTTGAATCAGCAGTTTTCATTTTTGTTCTCCATGAGGAAGAAATTGTCACCTTCAAAAACTATATATGTACATGGCAATGGAATCTTGGAAACACCAGAATGTGAAATTGACATTTTACTGAATAAGTGGGTGTTTAGGGGAAGGATGATAAGAAGGGGGAGGAGCTAGTATTAAGAGTTGAACTCCTGGTAGGATGGGATAGGTTTAGAACAGAGCTCCATAGGGACCTAACTGGAGAAAACGGAATCCATTAATAATTTACTGATAAAGCAAGTCTGATTTGGGGTATGTATGAGTGTAGACCTGGACCTGAGAAAGTGCCCTGGAGCAGGGGAGAGGCAGGAAAGCAGGTTGGTCCCTGGATTTGGATCCCACTTCTACCACTTAGTAGCTTTGTTGCTTTGGCCCTATCTGATCCTTGTTTGCTCACTAGTTTAAAAAAAAAAAAAAAAAAAGAAGAAGACGATGATTTAACCAGGTGGTCTTTTTAGCTCCTTTCTTGCTTTCCTTTCTTGCTGAGACTCTCATCTGGTGCTGGCATCAGGGGCTTCTGTCCAGAGATTCTCATCCTGCCTGTAGTAATTACTTGTTTGGTCAATCCTTGCTGAAGGGCTTGAATTACACAGAACACTCTTATTTGCAAATGATCAAACACCTAATTAGAATTAACTTTAGCAAAACGTGGGATGTGTTGGAAGGCTGTTGGTATATAGCTCACAGAACAGGAAGAAATTTTGTTGAGGTTCTGTCTTTTTGCTGCCTCTCTCCCAGTGTGAGTTTCATTTTCTCCTTTTGCACAATTTTCTGTTATCTAAGGAAGGGGCTGTGTTCACATCCTCTGGCATAATGAAGTCAGGAAATGATTCTTTCTTTCCAATACCCAGTTAGAAAAATCTTAGCGAAGAAGTCTCAGTTAGCTTGGCTTGAGTTATGCCCGTACCAGGACTGGTCTCTGTAGTCATAGGGATGAGTTATTAAGACCCAGGTTGGGTCAGATGCCCATCTGTGGACCATCACTGTAATCAGTGATGCAGAATCCAGCAAGAAGATGGCATTTGCCGTTAGGACCACTTGGACGGTATAGAAAGAAAAACAGTTCAACAGAAACCTGGGGTGTGGGAAATTTTTAAAAACATGATGTTGGGGTTTCATGGACTAGGCAGCAGCAGTCTTCAAACATTTGTTTGTATCTATTAAAAACAATGCACCCCACAATGAGATCCAGTTCACACCCATTAGGATGGTCATTGTCCCCCCACCAAAAAAAAAAGGGCCAAACAAACCAGAAAATAACAAGTGTTGGCAAGGATGTAGAGAAATTGAAACACTTGTGCTTTGCAGAATGCAAAATGGTATAGATGCTGTGGTAAATAATACAGTGGTTCCTAAAAAAATATTAAACATAGAATTACCGTATGATCCAGCAGTTCCACTTCTAAGTATATATATGTAAAAGAAGTGAACTCAGGACGGGAATACATATTTGTACACTGATATTCATAGCAGTACTATTCACAGTAGCCAAAAAGTGGAAAGAAATGGCCCAAGTGTCCTTGGACAGATGAATGGATAAACAAAATGTGGTATATACATCCAGTGGAATATTATTCATCCTTAAAAAGGAAGGAAAATTTGATACATGCTGCAGTATGGATAAACCTTGAAGATATTCTGCTAAGTGAAATAAACCAGACGCAACAGACAAATATTGCATGACTTCACTTCTTGGAGGTACCTGAAATAATGGAATTCAGAGACAGAAAATGGCTACCAGAGACTGGGGAAAGAGTTAGTGAGGAGTTAGTATTTAATGGGTACAGAGTTTTAATTTGAGATGAAAAAGTTGTGGCAATGGTTAGTGGTAATAGGTGCACAAAAATGGGAATGTACTTAATGCCTCTAAATTGTACACTTTAAATGGTTATAATGGTAAAATGTTATGTTAGATATATTTTACCACAATAAACATTTAAAAAAATACAATGTATTCCTTGCACATTTAACTTGGTATCTAAAATTTCATCGAAAAATGTATCCAGTGGAATCAAAATTTGTAGAGATTTTTATCCGTATTATCTGTTTAAAAAACTGTAAATTAGCTCTTTTAACAGTGGGAAATTTCTCGTTATTCCTTTTCTCCTTTACTTGTATTTCTAGTCTACTTCTCCCACAGAATTTTATACTAATGAAATGTTTTACAGTTTAGTCTTCTGTTGATCACATGTTATACTTCTCTGCAACAAAAACTACATGAATTGAAACTTTAAATTTTTTCCTGTGACTAAAAGGCTATAAGTGTTTTGGATTGCTGTGGCCATTGATTGCTAGGACAATTGATTAAGACTTTATTGTTTATTGGAAATGCTTTTTAATGAGATAAATGAGGCATTTTTATAACTCATGTAATTTTGGATGACTCACTTATTGCCAGAATGACTCAGCATTTTCAACACGAAATACATTCCTCTTTTCTGTTTTTATAGATCTGTGCCCTACTGAGTAAACTTGTTCACATAAATAAGTAGATGGGAAATGAAGGTATTGTTAGAGCAGTGTCACTCAGTTGTTTGAACTCCTTGACTTATATGCAAAAAATAAGTCATCTATCATTATTTTTAGTCATTTACCTGCTGACAGTTCCATTCACTCCTTCATATTTGTTGAAAAGAAGGAACTGGAGACCATCTAAGTTGTGAAAAGATTTGTTACCTGAGGCGTCAGTCATTGAATTTCTCAGGTTTTTGGAAGTATACCAAGAATGCTTATGGAGATTTCAGATGACTATGTTATTCTTTCACTTAGAGGGCTGTTCAACTCATTACCTGAAGGATTGAGAAAATTAAAATGCTGTTAAGTTAAAAAATATGCCCTTACAAATACAGTGTTTTTAAATGCTTTTTTTTTGGCTGTGCCGTGTGGCTTGCGGGATCTTAGTTCCCTGACCAGGGATTGAACCCAGGCCCTCGGCAGTGAAAGTGTGGAGTCCTGACCACTGGACTGCCAGGGAATTCCCTTAAAATACTTTTTATCTTATCACTTGCTTTATGTTTTGTCAAAACCTTGGGTCTGTAGATTTTAACTCGTTCTGCTTATGGAAAATGTCAACCATAAAATCTAATTTAATGAAGTTGGTTGTTGGTTTTTATCATCAAACCAATTACTTCAGGCTTGCTTTTAGTCAGAAAAAGTCTAACTTCATTTTCCCCCAGCATTTTATTTTGAATATTTTCAAGCATACAGAAAACATGAATGAATTATAAAGTGAACACCCATAATACCCACCACCTAGACTCTGCAATCAACATTTTGTCATATTTGCTTTATCACATATCCTTTTATATATCCCCCTAACCATTTATCAATCCATCTCCTTTTATGATGCATTTCAAAGTAATTTGCAGACATGGATATAATTCACCCTTAAATAACTTCAGCATGCATGTTAACTCTAATGTTCAGTATTTGTTCAGAGGTTTTTGGAGGTAAAATTAATAAACAGTGAAATGCACAAATCCTGTGTGTATCATTAGATGCATTCTGACAAATGCACGTACCCAACTCCCAACAAAATGTAGTACATTGCCATTCCCTCAGAAAGTTCCCTCATCTCCTTCACAGTCGGCTCCCACTACTACCCCCTGGAGGCAACCACCTGATTTCACTGTATATTAGCTTTGCCTCTTCTAGAACTTCAAGTAAATGGAATCATATATATATATATATATATATATATATATATATATATATGTGTTACATGAGGTTTATTTCGCTCAGTGTAATTGAGATTCATCCATGTTGGTGTATGTATCAATATTCTTTTTTATTGCTGAGTAATATTCTAGTATATGTATGTATACACCACACTTTATTCTTCTGTTAATGGTCACTTGGATTCTTTTCAGGTTTTGGTGATTATGCATAAAGTTGCTATCACCATTCATGTACAGGTCTTTTTGTAGACATACACTTGCATTCCTCTTAGTTGAATACCTAGGAGTAGAATTTCTGGGTCATAGGATAGTATATGTGTAATTGTATAAGAAATTGGCAGAGCTTTTTCAAAAGTGATTGTACCATCATAAAATAATATATGGAAGTTCTGATCGGCAACACCAAATGTTGGCAAACTGTGGAGCAGTCTTTTTAATTTTAGCCATCTGGTGGGTATGTAGTAGTATCTCATTGTGGTTTAATTTGCATTTCTTTGATGACTAATGATATTGAGCATTTTTTCTAGTGCTTATTGTCCAGTTCTGTATTTTTGTGTGAAATGCCTTTTGAAGATTTGTCTGCCCTTTTAAAAATTGTTTTTTTCTTTTACTTTTGAGTTGTTAATATTTCTTATATACTCCAGATACTAGCCATTTGTCAGGTATGGTTGCAGATATTTTCTACCATTTTGTAGCTAGCTTAATTGTTTTCTTAATGGTGTCTTGATGAGCAGATGTTTTTAATTTTGGTAAGTCCAGCGTATCAAAACTTTCTCTAATGATCGTTGCTTTCTGTGTCCTCTGTAAGAAACATTGCTATGCATTCCCCCCGCCCCAGGTCAGAAAGATAGTCTGTATTTTCTTAGAGAAGCTTTAAAAAGTTAAAACTTTTACTTTTAGGTCTCTCTGATTAATATTAAATTAATGTTTGTAAATGGTGTGAGGTAGGGGGTCAAGGTTCATTTTCTCCCCCGATATGGGTATTTGGCTGTTCCAGCACCATTTGTTAAAAAAGTCCTTCCCACTGAATTGCTTAAAGGCATGTATATTACTGGGGTTGCATTGAGTATGTGGATCAATTTGGTGGGAAATGACTTTTTAATAATATTGAATTTTCCAGTATGTAAACATGGTATATGCCATTTTAAAATCTAAACATTGTTAATATTTATTTTCAGAAACATTATAGAAATTGCTTTGACATAAATTACAGAATTCGTTTGAAGATCATTAATGTGGTTGAGGCTAAAATGAGCCAATGATCATATTTTTATGGTGGGAAGTACAAAGTAAACCTAATGTTCTCTCATACCTTAATCTGTAATGTGGTTTAAAGTATAGCTGAAATTATAAGGAAGCTTTCTTTGAACATCCTAGGCATCATGCATTCCCTCTCTTCTGAACTACTGTTATTAACACACAGATTAACAGTACATTGTTCTCTTAGAGTGAACTTTCAGGGAGTTGTGATTGACTCAAGTTCAGCCTTTAAAGTTTGATGAATAGTGTGAGAGAAAGTTAGTAAGCCTGGAGATTGGCTTTGATCTGAGAGGCAGCAGAGAACCGTTGAAGGCACTTGTTTAGGAGAATGAACACCATGCAGAGGGGGTGTTGTGTAAGAATGGGATGAATTACCTGGAAGAGAGAGTCTGGGATAGGAAGACCATTTTAAACTCTTAATGCTCAAAGTGTGCTCAGCAAACCAGTAGTGTAAGATATCACTTGGGAGTAGGTTAAGAATGCAGATTCTGGGACCTGACCCACACGGAGTCAGAGTCAGTGTTAGTGTTGTAAAGATTCCCAAGTCATTCCTATGCGCATGAAAGTCTGAGAAGTACTGCTTTAGGGAAACGCAGTCCCCCTGGTGTGAGTGGTTAAGGGCCCCAGTGCACACAACAGTTGACATGATCGTGGCAGATGTCTGACTTCTTGCATGTTGGCTCTTTCTCTTTAGATTGTCAAAATGGATTTTTAGAATCATTTCTGTTTTCTTGAGTTGGCGGTGTGGGGGCAGGGGAATAGTCTTTCAAACAGTCTTTTTAGAAATACATTCTTAGAAATGCTACTTTATGGGCTTTTTAAAACTTCAGGAACCATAAATCATTGATTTAAGTAGCCTCAACAGACTGTAAGGTCAGTTATTTAAAAGAAATGTAATGTGGGGACAAGTGATTCAATGTCCTTTCTCTGCTATTCCCAGGGACTGGAATTTGGGGATGAAGTTGAAATTTTGTAAAAGATTTCAAGTGTGGTTGCTGTACGAATTGTAATAGTGCGCTTGTTGAAAGTCTAAAGAGAAAGAAAGGAGAAGACAGCTTTCGTTGTACTGTTTGTGCAATAACTAAAGGACAGTAAATCCACTAGCAGCCTGCTACCCTCACACATAAGCTATTTGTAATTTTCTGTATTCCTTTACCAACATCATCTGTCAACATAAAACATTTTCACATAGTTACATAATCATGATATAGATGCAACTTTGTAGTCTGCTTTATGTCATTTAACATATTACCCTGCTCCCCAACTCCTCCTCTTCCCTCCTTATCCAGCTGTTGTTCTGCCGTCTTCTTCCTTCTCTTTCCTTTCATCCCTTACCTCCCTGGCTGGCCTCCCTACCTTGGATCTCTGGTTCATCTTGGGCCCTCTACCACATTATTTCTTGTTTAAGAGTGTACAGAGATTTTTCACCGCATGCCTGAGCATCAGTTTGATATTCCAGCCTCTGTTCTTCCTGGCTTGGCTAGCCCAAACACGCGTTGCTTTTTACCTTCTCCCCTATTACCTCCTCCGAACCAGGTCCCTTTCTGCCGAGGATCAGCTCGTGATGCATCTGCTATGTGAAGCCACCTCCGGTTTCCCAGGGGCCTCAACGGACTTCTTGTAGTCACCATCTACCTTTATACAATGGAACCTGACTTAATGGTTTCATAAATGGGGGCCTGAAGTCACTACTCTTTTCTTGTTTCACTTCCCTACTTGGCAGATGCTCAAGAATGATAGCTGCAGAGGACCCTGAGCAGCTTCATGCTAAGTTTTGTTGGCAGAGGAGTCATCAGAGGACAGACAGGTTCTTATGCTGAGGATGGAAATGATTAGAGTTGAGGCTATACTTCTCTGAGCCCTAGAGCCAGAGCTCCTGGGTCACCTCTGTATTTTGAGTCTGCCAGAGGTTACTGTATTTTAGACTCTGGCAAACTTTAGACTTTGGGTCAGTTTACTTATTTCCATGAGTTGTCCAGTTGCTAAGAAGTTTGGGAGATTAACTATAAAGAAGATAACTGATATTTTCAAAGGGAGATGATTTTAAATTTTTGAACCAAATTAAGAAACTTAAATCGGAAATGTTGTGTAGGTATTGATATAGAAACTTGCAGGGTTAGGGTTAGGGTTGATGTAGAAAGCATTTAAGCTGAGACATTATTCAAATAGATAACCTTAGAAGGAGAAGTCTCACTTCATCATGTGCTTGTTCCCAGTTTTTAGTATCTTCAGAGTGTCTAGTTTGTGCTTGGCTAAAGGTTATAAAGAATATCCTCCAATAAAAAGGGTCAAGTTCCTGTCCAGCATCAGATGTGAGTTTGAGAAGCAAAGATGGGCTTTACTCAGTAAAATCAGCCTTTGTGTTTCAGACCTTTCAACTTACTGAATGTTAGCCTGTGTTGACAGTTAACTTCTCAGACTTTCTGTCAATATAGATTGAAGAGGTAGAACAGAATGGGCAAGTTTGGAGAGCTGGGATCAGGAAGCCATTAGAAAAGAGGCTTTTTTGGGTAAAATGTTTTTGAACACAAATGGCCACAGATAAGAGTGATCATGCCTACCAGTTTACCTAGGACTGTCTCTGTTCAAGCTTGCTGTCCTGGTATGATTATTAATATTTGCCCCCTTTCTCTCTCAAGAGTGCCTTCGTTTGGATGATAAATTATATGGTCACCTACTAAAAGCAACATGCTGATAAAATACTTTGTGCCAGGCACTGTACCAAATGCTTTATGTAATCCTCGCAAAACACCTGAAAGGTAGCTGCTGTTGCCACTTTACAGATGAAAAGATCCTCAGAAAGGTTTAGTAACTTGACCGAGATCACACAGTGGTAGACCTGGTGAGTAAAAGCAAGCTCTATAAGACTTTTTAAAGCTACTTAATTTTTCCCAGCCTTCCACGCTAAGGGTTTAACAGGGTCTTCTATTAATTTGAGGAACTAGTGAAAGAATCTTACAGTGGTAGTGCAAGCCTTTACCTGAAAGAAACAGTGGAATGGAGAATGTCTGGATAAAGATAAAGGTGATGTCTTAGTGGGAATGCTGGGATTAAAGGGAGAGTTACACTGTATTTAGATCTCCAGGCTCCTAGATGCTTGTAGCCATTTGTTTCTAAACGGACTTAAACTGATGTGCTGCTCAGGCCTGGGGTCTTTCTGCTTGGGTTTGGAAGTTCATGGTAGTTGTATAGATCAATGCTACTCAAACTTTTATGTGCATTAATATCAACTGGGAGTCTTGTTAAAATGTAGATCAATTCCATAGGTCTCAAGTGGAGTCTGAGATTCTGTATTTATAACAAGCTCCTAGTGATGCTGATATTGCTGGTCTGCCACACTATAGTTTGGGTAGCAAGAGTATAGTTGATGATTAGATTCTCTCTGCCTGGGGCATGAGGGTACCCATATCCACAAACGCCCTGATTTTAGATGGGGAGGGGAGGAACGATTGCTTCTAGTTGTAGGTGTGCTCACATGTGATGGAAGGGACTACATGGATAGTTGGTGTAGGTGGGGAATAGGTACTTAAATATGGATTTTTTAAAGGAAGCATTGTGTTTTTATAATTAATACATATGGATTATTTTTAAAGTATATCCTTAGCTTAGGGGAAGGGTGGACAGAGAAGCAGGAGGGAGTGGTCTGGGGTGGGGGCAACACCAGCATGGGTGAGTTCTTGCTCAGCCTGTGCAGTGGTGAAGAAGGCTTTGATAGGCACAGGCAGGGAGCAAGCAGAGTATCTACAGCCAGACAGGAATAATGTGGATGGATGACACAGCAGCAAAGCTCTTAAAAAAAAAAAAAAAACAACAAAAAAAAACCAAGGGGAGGAGTCCCTCCCACAGACTGGCCATTTTCCCCCTCTAGGCTATGCCTGAGTGCCTGTGGACAGAAGGGTATACTCAGGAGGCTCTGGCCAGCTGTTCCTGTGGATAACAGCATTATCCTCCACTCTGCCCACTTCGTAACCCTGTCCTGGGCGGTCCCAGGTGGGCATGCTTCCTGTCTCTGGTTACTTTTTCTTGTAACATGGGAGAACAAGCAGGGTGGAGTGCTGCCTACCTGGTCTAGGTGCGAGCAGCCTGCTTGCTGAAGCTGGGACCTTCGCTTTACCCTCCTTTCTGAGGAAGAAGCCTTGTGACTGGAGGTCATGTTGGAAAAGGACTGATGCAGGAGAGTATGTTGGCAGACAGGAAATGGCAGTTTCCAGAAGCTCTGGGCAGAGCTGGACTTGGTGCTGGAGCTGTGAGTGGTCACCAAAATAGGGCTTTGGTCCTGGGCAGCACCCTTGAGAGGGGGCCTGGGCAGCCAGAGGCAGTGATCCTTACAGCTGGCCAGTGTATCCTGAGTGCTCCTGGAAAAGCAAGAGAAACAGTGTTGACCGAGCCAGGTGATGTGAGCTCCTGCACATGGGGTTTCTGATAAGGCATAATCCTGCTTCTGAGACTGTTTCTCTTACTTTGGTCTGTCAGACACTGTTTTGGGAGTGTCTCCTCAGTCTGTACCTGCACTTGCAGGAGGGAGGAGCTGGTCCTGCTGTATCTGCTCGTGACTGATGCCCATCCTTTTGGGGTCAGGGAACTTGGGAACAGGGAGTATCCTAGTCAGGACAGATCTGACTCTGGCATGTGGGTTGCCCAGTGACTCCCCCTCCCCCTGCCCAAGCTGACCCCCTTTCTCTGATCAGCTGCTCCTGACAGGCCTGGCGCACCAAGTGTTGTTCCCCAGGGTCCGAGTGTACAGTGTTTTTCTGAAGGTTGTCCCATCCTTAGTGGTAAACACTGCTGTGTCAGGGTACTGCTCAGGGGCCACTTGGAGCACATAGATTTTTGCTAGCAGAATTGTGAAGCTTTGCATCGGGCTGCAAAACCAGGGCTTGAGCAAGCAGCTGGAGAGAGTCCAGGACTAGAGTGTTTTTGGGTTTGGGGGGTGGAGAGCAGAGGGAGGGAAAGGGAGGGGCAGGAGGGCAGAGCTACACAAGCAGGCAGTCTGCTGCTTTGGCTTTGCTGTCGGCAGAGAGGACTTCAGTCGTGCCTGAGGGCCGCTTGGCCACTATTGCTGGAGACCGGAGGGCGCTGCCTCGCAACCCTGACTTACCGGCACTGCACCCGGACTGTTCCAAGTAGCTGTTGTGCTGTCTTTTCCCTGGGAGGCAAGTCTCCTCCCTGTCGTCCCCTCCTGCTCCTCCCCCGTTCTGTGAGGGATGATGCCGCTCTCTATTGCACAGCTCAGCCGGCTGATGTCACTGGCAGCGGGAAGCATCAGCAGCCTGATCACATGCTGGCCCAGTCTGTAATGCAGACGGGATAGGGGTGTGTATGTGGGGAGGGGGGCTGTATGGCAACTGCTCTTGCTCTAATACCCCCAAAAGTGCAGAGGCAGCGGCTGCAGCATCCAGCCAGCTTGGATGTCTGGTCCTTGAGCCTAAGGAAACTATTATTAATATTATTTATTGTTGATAATACTGGGGAAAACAGCACTTAACTCTGGGGTTCTGCTGTCCTCCTGTCCAAAGCAGACTTCCAGGACTCTGAAGAAACAGTTACAAGCAGGATGCTTTTCCCCACCTCTGCGCAAGATTCTTCCCGTGGCCTCCCAGATGCAAATGACTTGTGCCTTGGCCTGCAGTCCCTCAGTCTCACAGGCTGGGACCGACCCTGGAGCACCCAAGACTCAGATTCTTCAGCCCCGAGCAGCACACACTCAGGTGAGTGCCAGAAAATGAGTTGGCTTGGGGAGGGGGGCAGGGGTATATGGGGTAGTGAGTGAAGGTATCCACAGCAACAGTTGTTCTGTTCACCTTTGCATCTCCCCCCCTCCCCATACAACATGGAGCTGTTTTGCAAAAGATGGAAATGCTGGCTGTGAGTGTGGCAGGACAGATGGTTGCTCGTAAAGGCAGGCATGGCTTTTCCACTTACCCTGATGAATTCCCTGGAGTTGTTAGTCTGTACCTGAGGTGGCCCTGAGAAGGGTCCACAAGGTGACAGTCTTATGCAGAAAAGCTCCAGCTAACCCCCTAGTGCCCAGGCCTGTCTTGGAGATGATGAAGCAAAACACTTTTAGGCGGGGGAGGGGACTTAAGGGGCTGATTACTGGATGTCCAGATTCTGTTTCTCAGTGGCTTTTAAAACTAGGGAGCTATGTGTGAAGGATGGGTGGTCCCTGAATCATGCCAAGGGAAGAATTTTAACCACAAGTGAGGCTGGGTAATACTGGGATTTTGGAATTGGCTTAACATAAGGTTAAGAGCATTGATCCTGGAAAGGGGTAAGCAGGGTAAGTGGGGTGGAGTAACTCTCAGCTGCGGAGGCTTTTTTTTTTTCTTTCTTTGTGTTAAGGGTGACCAAGTGGATGAAGGAAGAACCACTCCCCTTTAGGATCCCTTGTCATCTTGGAAGGATTCGATGGGGACAAGTTGAAGGGGCTTCTTGGCCTTGAACTGCTTCTGCTCAGACCTTCCCATTGCCCATTTATTTCCCTCTTGTGGTTCAAGGGGGAGGGTTGGCCAGACGCAAGTCTTGGAGTATTCAGGAAGAAATGTGAACTTAAGAAATACTGTAACTATACATAAAAATCTATGTATTTTGCTTTATGTAAATTACACCTTAATAAAAAGAATATTGGCAGCAGGTACTTTAAAAAGATGGAAAGCGGGGGTGGGGGCGGCCATTTGCTGTTGGTGCTGACAGTGGGGTTCACAGAGCCTGTCATCCTTCTTTGCCTCCCCTCTCCAGAAGCTGGCAGTCATGGCAGCAAGGTATTGTCTTGTTGGTTTCTCTGGCCTCCACCCTGTTTGGCGCAGGTCTTTTTTTAGAATGCTTTGCAGAGCCTGGGACTGTTGTGTCTGTTGGCATTTTAATGCCCAGTTTTTTGGTAAATCCCATTTGATTGGGGGTAGAGGGTGGATTTTTTTTATTTGGCTGCAGGTGGGGAAGAGCTTCACCTTAAGTAACTACCTCTGAGTTGAGGTAGAATTTCTTGAAGTACCAGCCTTTAGCTGACTCAGGTTTTTCCCTGGGCTTGGAAGTGTGGTGTCACTGTTTGGTATCCTGTGCCGGGAGATCTTGGCTTGGAGGCAGTGGTAGTTTATGTGGTATTCTGAAGCCAGCGGGGGGCCTGTGAAGCTGACCTTGTCCCCACCCTCACTGCTGTATCTGAGCAAAAGACAGGGGAGCCCACCCAGGAGGCGGTCACCTGTCTGTGGTGATCAGTGTTTGACCAAGACACTCTCTCTCACTGGTATCACGTTGGGTGTGGCCCTTCTTTGGCTCTGGTTTCTCTGAGCTACAGGGGTCCTTCTGAAATGTATTACAACAAATAGAAGTGCAGGAGAGGCCAACTTGGGGCTTGGAGAGGTTGTCCTGAAAGTCATTCTGAAACTAGGCTGTTACAAAAAAAAAAAAAATAGCTTGGGCCCAGCCATAATTTCCTCAGCTTCCCCACCACCTGAAAGGCCTGTTAGTAGTTATTTGTCTCTGAAGTGGGGATGGATTTACTTTTCCATGTTCTGTCTCAAGCACTTAGGTAATAAATACTACATGATTTTTTTGGATCAGGGATGGCCTGTAGTCTGTGGCCCTGGCATTCATGGGAACCCAGAGAGTTGCCCCAGAGGTATGACTTAGCCATGGGCAGGGTTAGTGTGTGTATGTCTTCCTTTCTGAGGGTTGAGGGGGCACCCATCCCTGATCCCCATGTTATCCTTGGGCTTGGGAGCTGTGGTGATGGCCATCTCTTTCCTTTCTCTGAGCTCTGGGCCTTCTTGGAAAGCCCACATGAGGGTGCCGCCTCCTGGAGTAGGACGCAGCCCTCCCACCAGCCAGCTGCGCCCTTGCCAGCAATGCAGGAACATGCAGCCCACATTCCAGTGCCTACATTGCCTCCCCTTCTGAAGACCAACTAGCTCAGTTTCTTCAGGGAGGGAGGAGGTATTTCAACAGCTCTGGACAGTCTGGGAATCATCATTGCAGGCAGCCTGGTAGCTTGCTGTCTCTGTGTGGAGCACATGGTGCAAGCTTCTTCCTTGGCCCTGCTGGGGGATATATTGCCCCATGTGGCTATGGGTTTACATCTGACCATTTTCCACAACTCTTAAGTTTTCAGCAATGTGTAGGGGGCAAGGTTGGAGATAGCAGGTCTCTTGCCTGAAAAATCTTGGCTAAATTCATTCAACAAATACTGAGCACTGGCTGTGTGCCAGGCACTGTGTTAGGCACTGAAGGTACATCAACGAATAGAATTGTTGCCCTTAAAAATCCCCTTAACTATCAAGGGGAAATAGATGAGAACGTATACCAAATGCAGCATGGTAGTTGCTGTGCTTGGGGGCTTCCATTTTCTCCCCTAAGGATTTTTTTTGGCATTGGGGCAACATTTCATTGGATTCTCAGCATGAGACTGGTACATGGAGACCTGTCTCCAGGGGCTAGGGTCCTTCTGCTACATGGATTTCATTGGCCTGGGAGGCCTGCAGGAAGACCCTGGGGTGTAATCTGTTTTTGAGAGTTGTGCCTGTAAGGCCAGCATTGGTTTGGGTGTGGTACTCTGTGAGGTCCCTCCCTTCTAGACTCTGCCTACCCCTAAGGCCTCATCTCACGCTGGGGAGGAAGCCTTCCTTCCCATCAGGGCAAGATGAATGTTAGAAGTGACCCCAGTGACATGTGTCTGGGGCTACCTTTGTCCTACTTGCAGTGTCCTAAGTCCTGTAATGGAACAGGAGGGCTATGAAAGCTATCCTCAATGTCCTGGGATGGGGGAGAGAGTGACTAATCACCATTTATTGACTACTTCCTATGTGAAGTATATCACATGATTTAATGCTTTCACAGTCCTGTGAAATGGGTACTATTATTGTTCCTATCTGAAAGATGAGGAAATAATGCTCACAGAGCTCGTGAAGTGCCAAAAGTGAAACAACGACCAGAATTCGAGCCTGGGTTTCTTTGATTCCAAGCCTCTTATGCTTCCTATCACACCTGTGTTCCTGTGGGCAGAACCCTAACATGTTGAGCAGGAACACTTCCTGTAAAGTATCTCTGTATATACAACTCCAGGGCTGTTCAGCCATGATGTTTTCCTTTGCCGAGGTCACTCAAGGCTAGGGCATGAGATGGTTCTGACTCCCTCTTCACCCTGAGTCTCCGCTCATCAGCTGTGCCCCCCCGATGCATTTGTATTCCTGCCTTCACCCGGTGACTCTTTTGCATGCAGCATTACTCAGCAGGAAGTGGGGTGACTGAGAACCTACTTTAGGGGACCTGGAAACAAGGACTCCCAATGAAGGCCTTGTGCAGAAGCCCAGCGGGCAGACCAGACGCTCAGTCTAAGGATGCCAGAGGACATGTCCTGTTTTCCGACTCTTCTTAGAAGTCCCTTGGAGATTAACCTGTTCACCCTCTTTGGTTTCTGCCCTGACCGCTAACCAGTGCAGAGGGTGTTCCCTGTGCTGTGTCACTTATAGGCTCCCCATTGGTCTGCAGGCTGAATCAGCCTGGGATGAGAGGGGAGTCTTCAGCATTTTGCTTCTGCTGCTGCTCTACTTCCAAATAACCTTTCTGAGGCAACGTTCAGAGTAGGGTTGGGTTCCTCCTCTGTGGAACATGGACTTCTGGGCCCAAGCAAGTTCTCCTGCAAATCTACCTCAGCTGTCCAAGTCTTGACTGCTTATATTCCCAGTATGTAGCACAGAGCCTGGCTCCTGTCTTTTTAGTAAGTATTTACTGAGTGAATGATGAGTGCTGAGTTAATTCCGGGTAAGTTTGAACTACAGAGTTCAGACAAAGTCTCTTTCTATTCTGCTTCCTACTTGTGTTGATCATCTGGACGGACAGATTGTTCAGTGATCAATATCTCTGAGCCCTCATATCTTTTAGGGCATGATGATGCATTTACAGAAAGTTTTTTTCATACACTGGAGCATGAATTCTGTCATGGAGTCAGGTAGTCTCCTGAGGGAGAATAGCTTTTAGTGCAGAGAGGAGGGAGGGCCTGAGAAGCAGTGTGACAACGTGGTACCTCCTAGGTGAGAAAGAAGTTGAGGTGGTTGGGTCCAGGGACCGAGTATTGCTGACCTTACATGGGACTTGAGCATGTCATTTCTTCAGGTTAATGAAACTTGTCTGGTGATCAAGATCGGGGAGAAAGGCTATGTCGGGTACCACCTTGGACCTGTGGGATCCAGAGTTGGTGGAGGGAGTTCAGACTCGCAGGATCACCCCCTGAGTTGGGGTGTGTTGTAGAGTTGCAGGGTTGGGGTCATAGGCAGAGAGCGTTCTGTTATACCTGCAATGAGTGCTCCTGTTATGCCTTTAGGTAGATTTTGAGCAGGCAACCCAGGACCGAGGGTTGGGATAGGGAAGAAGGGTTCCACGTGCAGCCTTGTGTCTCAGGCTGGAAATAATGGCTCCTGGTCTGGGTTTTTCCCATGATTACTCCTGTTAGACAGACTATGATGTCTTGGGCCTGGGCTCTCCCTGAGCTGAGCTCAAGCTCGGTGTCTTGCAGTGCAGGCATCCGGTGCCTGGCTCCTGCTGCCATTGCTGCTGCTGCCATCACTCTTGGGTGCCTTTGTACTCTTGGGGAAGGCTTCAGAAAATTCCAACAGTGACTCAGCTGTAAAACCCACAGGAGCTGGCACAGAAGGGTGAAAGTGGAGAAAGTTAACAATCAGTCTAAAAATATTACTGCTGATTTGGTCTCTTGTACCCTCTGAGGTAGCATTAATGAGCTGGAACCCTCTGCCAGGTCCTCTTCTCCCCGTGACTTCCGTTAGAACTGTCTGTAGCTGATGCGGATTCCTGCTGGCATGTGAGTGGGGATGGGTGCCTGTGCTCCAGGGAGAGCATACTGTTTTTCTGTTTTTCTTAGTCACTTTTGGAAGATAAGGATTTGCCGTACACTTGGCCACCAGGGCTGGAGGCACCTGGTAAACCTCAGACTTCCTTTGATCCCTGAGTTGTAGAGGTCAAGATAGGAGCAGAGCAAAGAGGTCAGGGCCTTGGCCACCATTGAAAGGGACTATGAGACTTCTCTCCCACACTCTCCCCCCGCTTAGTCCATCTAGGTTAATACTTGACATCTGACTTTGATGAAATTCTATGCCGTATGATGGGGAGTGTAGTTTGAGATCGGTCACTGGCCTACAGCATAAGGAACCTGTCACTTCCACTGGATTTTAGGTTATATGGCTTGAAGAGAGTGTCTTCCCAGGAGGTATACTTTATACTTAAAGTTAGGAAGAAGTGATTGCTCCTTCCCTCCTGATTCCCAGCTGGTGGGAATCAATGCTCCTTACTCAGCAACCTTATATAGGGGAATATAGTCTCATGGGCTGAGCTGGGAGCAAGACAGGCTCTGTCTCTTGAATCGAGGTCCCACCTTCCCTAGAAGCCCACTGTCTCTGCTGCTTTCCTCCCTTTGATCTGTAGATACTCAAAGAACTACATAACCAGGTCCTTTGTGAGGTTGGGCTGTATAGAGGGACAGTCAGGTCACTGTAGGGCATCTGACGATGAGTGACAGTTTCCAGAACTTGGCTCCTTCTGTGGGTTGAAGAAACTATCAAACCACTTAGAAAATCCTTGGCCTCTTGATATAGGTTTTCTTGTCTTCCCTGTATCTTCTAGTCAAACTCCTGTATTCTTGGCCTCTTCCAATTTAATATTTGCAGGAAACTGATGTGGAGGGGCTGATGTGACCCAGGTGTGTTAATTCTGGTACACTCTGATGTTTCATGTTTGTCTGACGGCACTGCCCCTTTCCTGTTTTCCTGTGTGGTTGGAATAGTGTTCAGTGGATACTCTTCCCTGATCCTTGTATTTGAATGTAGAAGTATATTTCAGTGGTTGTGAGGATCCCAGGGAGAGTGACTCTCTTCAGCCTGTATCTATATATGTTTAGTTCTCTTTGAAGAAAGTATTTGAAACTAGTGGAAGGAATATTGTCACAAATTTGATATGGCAAGTAACAGTACTTTTTTCAACCTCTGTTTTGGTGATGGGCTGGGTCGGGATGAACTGAGGTTTTTTTCCCTCTAATTCTGAATTGCATCTCAGTCAGCAGTGTGTCCTTAAATTGAATAACCTTGATAAAAGGGGAGTAGCCTCAGTGAGCATACAGGCTCCTAGGGATATGATACTCGCTTTCTTTCAGTACTATTCATATTCAGCAAGCGTTGATCACCTGCTTTCTGCCAGGTGTTGAGCTAATTACTGCTGGAGTGGGGTGGTAAGGTGGCCCTTGGTGTGCTTGGTTGAGAAGGCAGAACTTTGTACCCATGTGTGTCTGCAAATGTCTATGCAAGTCTTTCTGATGCTTTAAAAAGCTTGTTTAAAAGAAGAAGATTTCTCTTATAGGCAGAGACTCCAAAGGTACTCAGTTGCTATTTTTTCCCCTGAGATTCTAGTCCCTATTAGTTGTGCTTGATTTCTGTTTTCTGGTCAGATCAGTTGCCTTGAAAAAGGTGAAGAAAGTCAAATGGGCATTGACTGGTTTTCCTTCGGTCATAAAAAAATTTTTTTGTTTGAAAATTTCAAATTTACAGAAGTCACAAATACAAAATAAAAATTATACAAAGGTTACTTGTATTTCGTTTATCCAGATCCTCCTGTTGTTGACATTTACCTCATTTGGTTTATCATTTGCAATTCTCTCTCTATATGTATATCTCTCTATAATTTCTTTCTGTACCATAAAGAATAGAGATGTTCTGACGTACATTCATGTACAGCAAAAGCTATGAACTTCAGTCAACTTAAAATTGATATAATACTCTCATTAAACTGTTGTTCATATTCCAGTTTTCTCTGGTGACCCAATAGTGTCCTTAATAGCATTTTTCTCTCCTTTGTCTCTTAGCAGTTGTCTGCCTCAAGCAGTAGGCCCACGCTCTCTTTGTATTTGCTTGATATGAGCTTACAGAGTTCTTGTCTTGAACGTTTTACACAATGTTCAGCTTCTTTCTGGCTGTCACTTTTCCTGAAACTGTTATCACAGTCCATGCCAATTTTTTTAATATTCTTTATTTGTTCCTGGTTAGGTCTCTTTCCCTCTCTCCTCTCCTCCAGCACCCCCTCCCCACCCTGGCGGGGGTTGGGGGGGTTGGGGGGCATGTTTCAGAGATCAGACTCTTTGGGAAATGTCCTACATAGCCACCTTGGTTTCTTTTTTCCTCCTGTGTATTAGTTGCCATCATGCTGTAAGAGCTGTATTTGAATAACCTACAGTTTTTTAAGTCAAGGAAATAATTACATACGAAAGGTTCTGGGGTGTGGTAAGGGGACTGATTAGAAGCTTGAAGTAGCAAGCCTCAGATTTTTCTAGATTAGTGCCTCTCAGACTTTAATGTGCACACAGATCTCCTGGGGATCTTGTTAAAATGCAGGTTCTGATTCAGTAGGTCTGGAGTGGGGCCCAAGGTACAATTTTAATGAGTTCCTGCAGCGGCAAGGTCCTAGAGAAGTTTTAAGACCTGGATGATTTAGATCCCAAGGTATTGACCTCTGGAACCCGAGATAGCTTGTCTGTAGTTGATGGTCTTAACAGGAATTTGAACAAAAGAGAGGTGTCAAGAACATAAAGACAAGAAGATGTGAAGTCCTGAGTATTTAAAAAAAAAAAAAAGTAACTAGGGAATGGTGTGTTACAAAGGATAAAGCACAGAACCAGAAAGAATTGGGTCCCACTCTGTCACTAATTAACTGACAAACTCACTACAAACACTTGCCCTTTAAGCCTTGGTTTCCTTTTGTTAAGATGGGGTAATAATACCCACTTCTTAGGATGCAGGGAAGATTATTTACCTAAAGTGCTTCTGACACAGTATCTGGCATATACTAGATGTGCAGCATGTGGAAGCCGCTGTTAGTGAATGGTCGGAGCTTGATTGCACCTGTTCCAGATTGTAGAACAGATGATTGACCATGCACTCTGAGCACTTAAGGAAGTGGAGTTCATTAGTGGCCATTGTGGGTTGTCATGCCATTTTCTTTTTAGACAGGCTTATTATCAGATTAGAGGGGTGTTACAGACATAATCGCTAGCTTTGACACAGGAATTTGACAAAGCCTCAAGATATCTTTGTGGGCATGTCAAAAAAAAATTGTAGGTTAGTTGAGGTAGGTGGATTTGTGGCTGTTAGAACAGATGTATCAACACAGTCATGAATACAGGTTGTTGTGAATGAGAAAGGTGGTCTACACTGGCACCCATATTGCTTTTTGACTCTTTCAAATACACTTTTTCAGAATCTTGGGTAAAGACGTAGTTACTGTGGCCCATATTTATCCTCCTTGCTTCCCCCTGACACAAGTCCTTTGGGCCAGCCATCTCCTTGAGCGTTTTTCTGCATCCTGCTTAATGCTGTGTTTCCCTGACAACTCTTGGAGCTCTGCTGTGCCACCCTTCCTAGGATTAACAGACTGCCCTTTATCTTGTTTGTCTCTGGCGAACACTCCTGCCAACTTCTGCCTCCGCTGAAGGTTTTTTCCTTCAGGATGTCACTTTCTCAAGTGGAGGCTGCATGTTCTCCCAGCCTTATCTACCTCAGGGTCATTCTTTTTGTTCTTCTTACCAATTCCCTAGTCCTTACCCTTTTCTGAAGACCTCAATATGTGTTTTTTTGTTTGTTTTAACCCCAGGCCCGCTTGTCACTGTGGGTCCCTTTAACGTCCATGTGAATGACCTATCCAGTGTTTTAGCCTCCATGCAGTCCACCTCAACCACCTGTGGTCACACACCCTGGACCGCACCGTCCTCAGGACTTCAGTCTTCACTGTTCCCCGCTTCCTGTTTCTCCTGTCTGCCCCTCCCCTCCTCTGGTAGCTGTCAGCACATGGCCGTTGCTGCTTCTCCATTTGCTTCCAGCATCTTGACTCTCTCCTGTCTTTCACCTGTAGTGCATGACCCCTTCTTCATCTCTGTTGCTGGTACCATCAACCCTCTTGTCTCATTTCCTCCTTCACACCCTCTTTGGGAAAAACCCACAGCCCTGTATGAGTGCAGTGTCCATCCAGGTTCCCGACGCTGCTGGAGAGAGTCGCCCAAGTCTGATTTAATACTCAGTCCCAGCCGGGCACTGGGTACCAGCACTGTCCTCGCCAGTGTCCCTGCTCAGCCTCCTTGGCTGTCCCCACGGCAGCTCCCCAGTATATCCCACTTACCTTCAGGATAAAATCTAAACACCCTAATTTGGTTTTCGAAGCTCTCTATGGTGTGATTGTTGCCTCATCATTCACCACCCTAACCTTGTTTCTGTAAAATGTGAAGAAAGATGAGGCCCTCTTAGGGCAATGGTACCACTTTTAAGACCAATACATGTGATATGTTAGTTTTCACAGTGGTTTTTTTTTTTTTTTTTGCCACGTCTTGCAGCACCAAGTAGGAGCCTGGGATAAATCTTCATACCTCCTGCCCTCTCAGGGCGTGAATTCCAGGGGCTTGGGCTCAGTGTTTCATTGAGGTCGGGGTTTGTCAGGAGTATTTGAGAAATTTGACAAAGTATTTCTGATGGGTGTCAGAATCCAAGCGTTGAGGGACACTTAGTTTCAGCATGTGGTTAAGTGCCTGTGCTTGGGAAACTGCTTTGAAAGTCCTAGTTTTAAAAGAATGTTTCCTTAAGAAAGGAAGTCATAAACTAAGTAATAAACTCCTTGCTGAAGATGGTAAAGCTCCCCCCTCCCCAACACACATACATGTTAGACTGGCTAGATTTAAAAAACCAACCCTACTGAGTGTTGGCCAGCATGTGGAGGGACTGAAATTCATCAGTGCTGGTGGGAGGGTAAACTGGTACATCTACTTTGGAGAACAGTGGGACAGTTTCTTTAAAAATCAAGGATAAATAAACACAATAAAACAAACACATCCACACTATTCCCTGCATTTAAAAAAAAAAAAGAGTTGATACACCTACCTTATTTTGAGCTGAGAGGGAAGTGGTTGGCCAGCGGAGAGCAGGTTGGTCTGATCTTGCACATAACCCTCCGTCATGAATACCCTGAAAGAATGCTTTCACTTTGATTTCATGCTTGGAGAGGTTTATTCCTGCCTCAGGAGGCTCACCACAGCCCCTGCCAGACATTCAGGCTGACTTTCAGGCTGACTTGGACCCTGAAAGAAAACCAGCTCTGGTGACCTGTGTCTCACTCAGGTACTAGTGAGTAATTGTGAGGTAGAGCCAGTCACAGCCACCGTTTATTGAGCACTTTCATATGTAAACGCATTATTTTGGTTTCACCTCACAGCCTTTTTGAGGGGGATGTTTTCCCCTTTCTCCAGATGAAAAGACAAAATCAGATTAATATTGCTTCTTTCTTACCTAGCTTTGGTGCCACCATAGCTCCATGGCCAAAGCCCTCTTCCACCCCCTCCTCATGGATAAAAGGGTGTTTTGCTTTGCTTTGGATTTCTTATTTCCCCAAGGCCAAGTGTGGGAAAATGCTGCTCTCCCCTGCTGTCCACTTTACCTCCCTTATCTTTCCTGGCCTCTGCTTCACTCTTTTTTGATGTTTAATATTTAAATATTGTGCACTGGGTACTGCTGTGCTGAGCACTTTCCATCTGCTGTCTTGATTGTTGAACCCTCCTGACAATGTTATGAAATAGTTGGTATTCCACCCAAGACGCCATGAGAAAATGGAGACTCAGAGAGCTTCCCAGAGCACGCAGCCATATAAAGGTGCGTCAGACTCAGGGTTTCACCCCAAGATAGTCGTCAGCCAGAGCCGGCTTAACCACAGCATCACTCTGCTTCCATCCTAAATGTTTGAAGTCCAAGGGTGCATAGAAGAGAATCTGCATATGCTAGAATTTTGCATAAAGGAATCTCTTAGATGGGATGGTATGCTTATGCTCTCTACCAGACTTCTGGGGTGTGCCATAAAGTTCTGTATTTTAGCTATGTAGTGTTAGAAAGGTGGGAGTTCCTCTAATAAACACAGTAAGGAAGGAGTATGGTTTGGGCTTCCTAATCGTGCTGAAGGCATCTCCTATGGCAACACGGGCATGTGTGTCCAGACATTAAAGCAGTTGTGACCAGGGTCCCCAGTGGCACAGGTTCCCAGATGCTGGCGCTGACCCGTAAGCCTGGGTGGCAGAGAGCAGGAGTTTTGCTGCTTCTGTTGCAGCAGGAACTTGGGTCTTCAGAATGCCATCCTGTCCCTTCTGCTCATGGACCCCGGGTGTCTGTCTGCTCGTTACACTCTTAACTGCGGCTCTGTCATGCTTTCGGTGGTCGTGGCTTGGTCCATCTTGCTGGGTGGCTGTGGGAGGAAAGGCAAGGGCTCTTGGCTGGAAAGAAAACTAAGAGGTCATGAGACTTCCTTTTTATTTCTTTCCTTTTTTTTCTCTCTTCCTAGTATTGAGCATGCTCCACAATCCATTGGGCAGTGTCCTGGGGAAACCCCCCTTGAGCTTCCTGCCTCTGGACCCCCTTGGAGCTGACTTGGTGGACAAGTTTCCAGCACCCTCCGTTAGAGGATCCCGCCTGGACACCCGGCCCATCCTGGACTCCCGTTCTAGCAGCCCCTCTGACTCAGACACCAGTGGCTTCAGCTCTGGATCAGATCATCTCTCAGATTTGATTGTATGTAACTTGCTGCAGAGTGAGGTGGGGAGAACACGTGAGCTGGAGGTGGGATGCAAGTCCACTAGAATGCAGGCTGCGAGGTGGCATGATGGGAGGTATGGAGACATGTGTAGAACTTTGCATCCTCGACAGAATAGAGGGTGCCTCGTATACCCATTATACCCATTGAGCAGTACATTTCAGGACCTGAGCTGAGGACTCTACAGGTTACTCCAAGAGCTGTTGGGAAAGTTAGTTTCAAAAGTAAATATGGGAGTCCTGGCAGTGTTCTGCTTCTTGACCTCCATGGGTGTTTTCTTAGCCTTTAAACAATATCATTTATGTACCTTTATGTATGATACCTCAAATATTTTAACTGATGATTTTAAGAATCACAAGTTAGTAATCAGTGGGGCTAGGGTTTTAATCCAGATCTGACTCCAGCTCTTTTTCAGAGGCCATGACGAATCCATGAAATAATGTCTCAGAGTTAATCTTTGCATCTCCTGCTCTGCGTCTACAGCCACGTGTGACACGTGTGGCACTCGTGCTAAAGGGAGTTGGAAAGTGGATTACGATAGATGAGGAATAGGGGATATTAGAAGTAAATATATAGGAATGGCAGGGAGAAATCATCCTAAAGTAAAATGCAATTTAAGGTGCCTTCTGAGCCTGCTTCTCTACTACCAAAGCCACTGAGCTGACTGTTCAATGAATATAATGGCTATTTTCCTTCCCCCTTCTCTTCAGTATCCAAGACTGGCAATGCTGGTGGTTGCCACGTCCCATTCATAGCATGACCTCTTAGGGCCCACCTGGCCTCCCGCCAGTCTGTCCTAGGATATGAAAGCTGGCGTTGGTGTCCCCACTACTCCCTGGTTTTATCTGTTCAGGGTGTGTTTCCAGAAGGGTAACTACAAGCAGGGCTCCCTTTGATTCTCTGGGCTGCAGTTTATTCCCCTATAAAATGGGATTAGATGGGATGCTTATAATTCTTTTCATTACTTTATATGGGCCTCAGTCTTGGAAATTTGCCTCATAACCAGCTTTAATATTTTGGGATTTCGTTTAAAGAACTTTTCTCTGATTCCCACCCCAAAGGTTAATTGACGAAGGGGTATGAACAGACAACTCACAGAAGAGGAAATAGAGGCAGTATTTGAACTTACAGGAAATATTCTATTGAGTAATTATTTTAGTTTATTTTCTGATAATGTGGTATCATTTCTACCCACTTAAATTAGTAGAATTTAGAACCTTGACACAAGCTTGTTTTTTTAAGAAACTTGTGTTCTCATACATTTCTAATAGAACACAGAACCTTCATAGAAGGCATTTTGACATTCTGCGTCTAGGAATGTGACCAGAGAACACAGAAAATATGAAAAAGCTACATTTTATTTAAATGTTTTTTAAGTAAAGTTTAAAGTTTTTATTTATAGTCCTGAAAACTTGCAAAGTATCTAAATGTTTAACCGTAGGGGGAATAAGTCAGTGAAGTGTAGCTTGTTCCCTAAATAGAATATCATAAATTAATTAAAAATGGTTATGAAGACTGGTAACGTGGAGAAATAGACTGAATTGGGGAGAAAAGAATTTGTTTAAATTATGGTATAAGGACAGCTAATCTTAAGAACGCATAGGAAGAAAGTCTAAAAGAAAATATATCAAATATTGGTATTTTTCATAATTTCTATAGTGTGATTATTACTTTTATAACAACTGTCCTTTAAAAACCTATATCTTCCTTTTTTCTTCCCTAGTCAAGCCTCCGAATTTCTCCTCCCCTGCCCTTCCTGTCTCTGACGGGGGGTGGTCCCAGAGACCCTTTAAAGATGGGAGTTGGGTCCCGGCTGGACCAAGAACAAGCTGCTCTGGCTGCAGTCACGCCCTCCCCAACCAGCGCATCAAAGAGATGGCCAGGAGCTTCTGTGTGGCCGTCCTGGGACCTCCTTGAAGCTCCCAAAGACCCCTTCAGCATAGAGAGAGAGGCCAGGCTACACAGGCAAGCTGCAGGTGAGTGTGGCTGTGGGCCTGCTGGGGGCCTGGGGCCTCGTTCTCGGTCAGTGAGTAAGTGACCTTAGTTCACAGACTGGGGAACTGTCCACAAGAGGACTTGACTGCATGGTGAAGTCTGCTTCTGCACAGAGTGGTCTATTCTGAGGAGTGAGTGCTAATGGGGACACACTCGGTAACTTTTTTGAGGCTGAGCAGAGAGGAACAATAGATAATCTGGCACACCGGGTTGTGCCTATTAGGGGTTGGATCCATCTCTGACTTCTGCTCTTTTGTGGGGATTGTGCACTGCTCTCGCTTTTGATTCTTTTCACAGGTGCATGTGTTCAAGAGAAACCCTGGAAATGGTGCCTAGAATTTTGTCTACCTTCCCCTTTCGAATTCAAAGACATGTCAGGCACAACCCACGCTGGAGCTTTCTTTCCCAGGGCTTTCTGATTGGTATACACAGGGATGCACTGGGGGGTGGGTGGTCCATTTGTCAACCTCCAAGGTAAGGGATGTCCCCAGGTGTACTGGTCTCTCAGGAACCCTTAGATTCTGTCGTTTAAGTTACCTTAAATCCATTATTAAATCTGTTCTTCATCTTATACCAGTACTTGGAAGCAAATGAGCTGTATATGTCATTGTTTACTAGTGCTTCAGGGAGATGCTCACTGACCACTATTTTAAGGTTCTGGAGTTGATTAAATGAATGTTCAGTTTCTCCATTCTCTTTGTTTCCATAGGTTTCAATATGTCTGTCTTTCTACTCACAGAGCTAGACCTGATCTCATTCTCCCCAGCAGTGCTGCTGCCCTATTTTAATGGTTTCGGCAACCTGTGTTTGTACTTTCTCTGTTGCCATTGTTTTCCTATGAAATGACTTTACTGTGCTTTTGGATGAGGCCATTATATCGACTTCTGTTTTTGTTCGCAAAATATTGCTGATGGTGCCTAATTTTTTGCTGTAGCAACACATTGGGCCTATGCCTTTTAGAGAATGGCCTTCTATGTTATTGTCCTGAATGAAAATGGTGGTTCATTTCATTAGCTCTCTGCTCCACTGCTGGAGGAGGAGAGTAAAATAGGTGAGGACTAGCCAGTTCCCACTAAGGTCAGTCTCTGATATGGAAGGGCACGACTGAGTGGGGACACGATTAAAGACTGATACGATAGAAGGCCCGGTGGTGTCTCTTTAGGTACCATAACGATAGCTTTGGAAATGATGGGGAATTGTTCTGACTTGGAACAGTTGTGACGTTCTTATCTTGTTGGGTTGCTGGTGCTGGTTTTTATTGGCAGTGTCCTAACTTCTGTGAGTGATGAGTTCAGGGAAACAGTATAATGTTCCTTATTTTAGCATTTGGGGAGAAGGTCCATTTGGATCAGTAAGCATTTAGGATGTATGAAAAATTGTCCTGTTTACTTTCAAGTACAGGCATACCTTGTTTTATTGAGCTTCACTTTACTGCACTTCACAAATACTGCATTTAAAAAAATTTTTTTATTTTATTTTGGAGTGTAGTTGATTAACAATGTTGTGTTAGTTTCAGGTGTACAGCAAAGTGATTCCATTGTACATGTATCTATTCTTTTTCAAGTTCTTTTCCCATTTAGGTTATTACAGAATATTGAGCAGAGTCCCCTGTGCTATACAGTAGGTCCTTGTTGGTTATCTATTTTAAATATAGCAATGTGTACATGTCAATCCCAAACTCCCAATCTATTGATACTGCATTTTGTTTTTTTTATATACAAATTGGAGGTTTGTGGCAACCCTGTGTTGTCAGATGATGGTTAGCGTTTTTTAGCCATAAAGTATTTTTAAATTAAGGTAGGTACATTGTTTTTCTAGACATAATGCTGTTGCACACTTAATAGACTACAGTATAGTGTAAATGTAACTTTTATATGCACTGGGAAACCAGAAGATTTGTGTGACTAGCTTTATTGCAATATTCATTTTATTGTGGTGATTTGGAACGAAACCCTGCAGTATCTCTGAGGTGTGCCTATAATTATAAATTTAAATTAATTAGTATTGTAAGCAATGACTAGATAAAACTGCTTTCTGGTTATATGTATGAAAATAGCTTGAGTTGTGATCATTTTTACCCTACACATCTGGTTTGCTATTCCTCTCAGTTTTAGTGGAGATAGAACTAGTGAATTAGGGTTATCATACTGGGCTGACTGGTTTGGTGAGGTGTAAGGTTTCTTGCTTTTCAGGGTATAGTCATGGATGTTCTCCCAGGCAGCCAGACTAGGACTGTGGCCTCTCTCCTCCTTCCTGGATAAAAGTTCACCACAGAGAAGGGCAGTGACTTTGTTAATTATCTGACTCCTGTTTCTCTTTGTCTTCTGCCAAAGCTGTGAATGAAGCCACCTGTACCTGGAGTGGCCAGCTTCCTCCCCGGAACTACAAGAACCCCATCTACTCTTGCAAGGTGTTCCTAGGAGGTGTCCCTTGGGATATTACGGAAGGTGAGCTCTGAGACCTTCTGCTTCAAGTGTTGAAGGTGGGGCATGTCTTTCAAGAACAAGAAACTTGGACTTGAGGCCACGAATTGAACCTCTGCCTGGGCACAGGGTATTACAGGAGCAACTGTGATGGGAAAGGTGCACTTCACAGACTACTACAGTGCTTCTGTGTCTGTTGCATACAGTTGTCACCTGAGACCAAAGGTCAATTCTGAGTTGTCTGTCAAGGAGGATGAGCCCAAGAGAATACTAGTGGCCCTGTGCCTTCCTGAGGAGGATGGTGTCTCAGTTTCTGCCATTCTTTTCCATCTCTTTGCAGCTGGATTGGTTAACACCTTCCGTGTTTTTGGCTCTTTGAGTGTGGAGTGGCCTGGTAAGGATGGCAAGCACCCCCGGTGTCCTCCCAAAGGTAATATGCCTAAAGGTAATAAAGACATGGTAGGAGCTTTTTTTCCCTCCCTAGTATGTAATTGCACTGAGGGATGCTGGGGTGTCACAGCTGCATGATGATAACGATGTCTGGGCACTCCACAGCACAGAACTTTCAGCTCTCGGCACTCCTTCTCAACCTCACACACCCTTCTGTTTCTTCTGAGCCAATGTTCCGTCTGTCCAAGCTCACACTGCAGTTGGAGCTGCCTGTGAAAACTGCTTTGTGCACTTCCCTCCAAATCTGAACCCCAGCCGTTCCTGACCTCTCAAACTGAGGCGTTTGAAAAGCTTTCCTTTACTTGCCTTTCCTTCCCAGTTACGTTGTTGCCTGACCTAATTCTGAGCTCCCTTTGGAGTTAGCGGGAATGAGGACCAAGCATCTGATTCCTCACTGGTCTGAAATGAGATCCCTTCCCTGTAGAAAGGAGCAGGTGCTATTTTCACTCTGCCCCATCTTCACTGAAAGTGTTCCGATGAACTGAACCAGTGGTCTAACTAGGCTTTTAAAGGAATACCTCCATCCCCTGGCCCCAGACCTGTCATCGCTCCTGCCCCCAGGAAAGCCAGGCTTGCTGACCTGAACATGTTTTGTGTTGCGGGATAAAGAGCTATGTGGTAATGATGGGATCCTCTGTCGTACTTTGCCAATCCCCTTCCCTTACTAGGGTGGGAGATGGTCTGCTTCTCCCTCCGTTGGCCTGGTTGTCCAGCATAGCAAATGCTTCCATTCAACAAGACTTTCAGGAGTAGGACAAAAACTTATCTCACCCATAAGGCATCTTTCTCGGAAGAAACTCCCTGCCGCAAAACCAAGGCTGAGGAGTAGCCACCTGAGGGATGTTAATGCAATTTCTCCTTCCATTGGGAATAGGGTATGTATATCTGGTCTTCGAACTAGAGAAGTCTGTCCGGGCCTTGCTTCAGGCTTGCTCTCATGACCCGCTGAGCCCAGATGGCCTGAGTGAATATTACTTCAAGATGTCCAGCCGGAGGATGCGCTGCAAGGAGGTGAGTTGGCACAGAGTCCTTTCTGGATCGGGTGATTGGCATATGAGGCAGTGGATTTCATGGGGTGGGTGGATACACAGGCTGCAGACAAGTACCCCTACTGAGGCAAGAGGGCTGCTCTTCTTGCCCCACGGTGAATACAACAGAACACTCTCAGCTGCATTAACCGCACCCGCCCCCCGCCACCTTTGGGCCGTAATGGTATGTATGTGCTTCTGCCCATGGAAATCAAATTACCTCCCAGATCTCCTTCTATTCTAGCCAATGCTTCTGTCCAACTTCTTGTCTTAGAAATGAAATTGAAATTAGCAGCTTTCTCTGCTTGGACTTAACTGAAAATCTACAGTTGTTTCTCTCTAGTCCTGCTCTCTGGCTGTGCCTTCTCACCTCCTAATCTGTGGTGGGTAGATCCCTCTTTAGCCCACACCTATCCATGGATGACTTCCTCACCGCCATTCAGGGCTTTGTTACTGTGTAGTTTCCTCCATCTGGTTCTCTCTCCTTAGGCTGTCTCTGGTATCAACCTTGTGTGCCCTCAGCATCGTGAGTCTCTAGCATAGAGCCATCCTGCCTGGGAGCCTCATTGTATATTCTTGGACCCTATCTCAGGCTTACTAAGTCAGTTTGGGTGGAGTTTAGGAATCTCCACTTTAACCAAATTCCCCAGTGGTGCTAGTGGGTGGTGTTTGAGAACTGCTTGTCAAAGGAAGTTTCGAACTCAGGAATCAGTGTTATTTTTTAAAATTTGGTTCCAGAGTACATTACTTTTGTGATATTGGATGAGATATTTAATATCATGAAACTTCATTTCCTCATCTATAGAATGGAAAATTGAAATGCCTCTTTTAGTAAAAAGATTAGCAGTTGCCAGGGGTATGAGGGGTAGAGGGGATGAATAGGCGAAGCACAGAGGATTTTGAGGATGGTGAAGATACTCTCTGTGATACTGTAATGGTAGATACATGCCATTATACATTTGCCAAAAACCCATAGAGTTACAGTGGTAAAACAAACCCCCATTGTGAACCCTAATGTAAACCATGGATTTTGGACAACACTGATGGGGTAGGTTCCCTGATTGCAGCAGGTGTGCCAGTCCCGTGAGGGGCGTTGAGAGTGGGGGAGGCTGTTTGTGTGTGGAGGCGGCGGGGGGGTTATACAGGAACCCCAAATTTACAGCTCAGTTTTGCTGTGAACTGGAAGCTGCTCTAGAAAGTAAAGTCTATTAAAATCTGTAGGGTAAGAGAGAAAATGCCTGTTTTATTGAGATGGTCACATTGGATTTAAAATAAATGATGCATGTGACAAAGCTGGCTCTTTGTTTTACGATGTTTCCTGGTGTTAGGTCACATTTTGTCCTCTGGCTGCGCACGGTGCCCCACAGCTGCCCTGCCTTCTTTCTTGCTGTGTGGAGCTCATGTAGTTATCCCAACTTATGATGCTCTAGGACTTAACAACATGCTCCTTCTTCCCTGTCCCCTGCTTTCACAGTGAGAGGCTGCCATTGCAGCACCACAGGCCCTCCCCCTCCCCCTCCTCAGTGCCCTGCAGACACCTTCCTGCTCCTAGTCCCTCTTCATCACCGCACGGTGTTTGAATAGCTTTCTTTGATGCATGGACTGTAGGCTGCTCTGGTTCTCATATCTCTCTGACCCTCTATTTCCTTTGTGTTTCCCCCTCCACACCAGAGTAGTAGGTATTTGATTCCCCCCTCTCTTCTTCCCCATATCAGACAAGTTACTCACTTGTGTGGCTCTGCTCTTACCTTTAGACCCAGACTCACCTCTCTAGTCTCATGTCCTACTTGAGCCCCACCTTCCTGTGGGGCCTTCTTTGGCATGTCCTATAATTATAAACTCTTACGTTTAAGAAAGCTTGGAAAGCGTGGTGGCCGTTGGGATGTGGACCAAGATTGTGATACTTTCCCATGGTAATGGAAAAAGCAAGATGGGCTTTTGCATCTTCCAATGAAATTGTCTCCCCCTGGTAACTTCTCCCAGGCTCTCTCATCTCAAGGTTATCTAGGTCTAGAACCCATCAGACCTGATTCTTCTTGTTTTCCCACCATGCCCAGGCAGTCTGAATTCTGCAGATTCTCCTGTTGAAGAATCTTCTTGATCTTGGCCTGTTCTTTGCCCAGTACCACCAGCCTTCTCCAGGTCTTCACCAGCTGTCCTGTGAACTACTGTTCTGCCTCCTTGCTGGTTTATGCCTCAGATCTCTTCCTGCTTTCAGACCTTTTTTAAAAAAAAAAAAAAAAAAAAAATCTTCACAGATTAATCTTCCAGAAACACTTACTGATCATCTGTCAACTCACTTCATTCTGGAGCCTTCTGCCTGCTATGCCAGATTTTGTTCTAGGCTCAGGATTTGGAAGCAGAGGACATGGTCAATTCCTGCCCTAGTGTCACTCTGCTCTGCAGAACCTCAGTGTTCTCCTGTGTGTGACTTTTCACACTACCTCTCTCCAGTTACTCCCACTGCTCCTGTCACAAGCCCTCTAATGAGTACATTGGGCCAGTAACCGTCTCATACAGATACCTGCAGCATCCCCACCCTCTGTCCTTCAAGCTCCTATCCTGTCGTTCTCTGTGAATCCTTCTTGTCCCAAGGACTCTAGACCATGCTCTCTGTTCATCAGTGTCCATGGTCCTTTGCTGGAACCACATGGTTGAAGGTTGTAACAGTGCTAGGTTCCTGGGTATGACAGTTTGGGACTATTTTGCATACTCTTCAGAATGAGTAGACTACTACTCTACCATTTTTTTAAAAAACCATTTTGGACTCATGGACTCAGTAAAATTCAAGTCTAGTTGTGTTGGGGTGAGGGTGGCTTGCTGAGTACCTGTGTGCCTGGGACTGTATGGGGCTCAGCTTAGCATCTCCAGAGCATGTGCCTCTCCATACGAGAGCATCTCTTTTTCTGGCTCCCTACCAGGGCTGATATACCTTTGGGTGGTTTTCAGGTACAAGTGATCCCCTGGGTCTTGGCCGACAGCAACTTTGTTCAGAGCCCATCTCAGAGACTTGACCCCAGCAGGACGGTATTTGTCGGTGCTCTGCACGGGATGCTCAATGCTGAGGCCCTGGCAGCCATTCTGAACGACCTATTTGGTGGTGTGGTGTATGCTGGGATTGACACAGATAAGCACAAGTATCCCATTGGTAAGTGTCCCACTTCTGTGTGGGAAAGCTGGGTGGCCCCTGGGATGTAGACCAAGATTGTGGTACTTCCCTATGGGAGTGGAGGGGGAGACCTGACTCAGACCTGCATATCAGTATATACCAGCAGTATAGCATCTTTTTCTAGATAAGCCACCAGTACTGACCCCTCTGTACCCATCCCTCTCCCACCACTTCCCTTGAAGGGGAGAAAAATTGATAGGAGCACTATAGGAGGTGAAAATGAAACAGGAACTTTGGTTAGAAGCTCAGAGTTCACAGCCAAACCAGTCTGAGACAGACAACAGGTAATATTTCATTAAAAGGCCAGGACTTTCCTGAACTTGCTTGGTTTCCTTTGTTAAGAGGCCTTGAAAAGCAGCCTTATCTAGGGTCAGAGACCACGTGAGGCTGAAGGAAGACTCTGGGTGACTCAGCCAACAGAGTATGGTCATGGCCTATGCTGTCCTAGTGTAGGGGAGTCTGGGGGCCTAACCACTGGGTTTTGGTCAGCCCCACTGGGAAAGGAGGGCAGTTTCCCAGTCGTGGCAGAATAATCTCAGTGGTGGGGTTTGGAGGTGGAGCAGAGCCTCAACTTCCTGATCAACACATGGCTAACCCACCTTCCCACATGCTTCGTCTGCCCACCCACACAGAATCTGGTCAGGAAGGAGCATCGTGTGCCTTTCAGTGCCGTACTGCAGATTGAGAACAGGGACTTCAGAGGGTGCAGGGGCAGAGGCGGCATTTGGCAGGATGAGGCTGCTTCCGGCTCCCCTGCTAGGCTCTGGAGTACCTCCAGGCCAGGAGGGCCTTGACTGCTGGGCCTGCCTTCAAAGAAATGTTCTATCTGCATCTTGCTTTCCACTCTGAACCCTTGTAACCATGCCTGTGCATCTGCCTACACGGAGGAGTCTCTTCCCTCCACCTTGTGGTCAGCAAGTCCTCCCCCCATTCCTGAGGGGGTTGTGCCGTCATGGTCTACAGCTACGCTGTCTGATACAGTGCCACCAGCTAAATGTGACTCTGAGTACTTGAAATGTGCCTAATGCCACATGTTGAAATGATAATATTTTGGATATTTTGGGGTAAAGAAAATAAATTAAAATTACATTTTTCTTCTTCATTCCACTACATTCATTAAATGCATCTACTAGAAAACTTAAAATTTCATAAGTAGCCCACATTATATTTCTATTGGACAGCACAGCACTGATCTAGGAACAGGGTTTCCTGAGTGTTGACAAGTGGCGTTTGGGAGAATTTGGCTGGAAGGTAACTTTTCCTGTTTTTCCTAGGGTCTGGTCGCGTGACTTTCAATAACCAACGTAGTTACCTGAAGGCAGTCAGTGCTGCTTTTGTGGAGATCAAAACCACCAAGTTCACCAAGAAGGTGAGTGGGCTGGTCTGTACCCTCACTCTGGGCCATCTGAGAGGAGTCTGGGCCAGCCACTACCCAGGGCAGGCCTGAGACGGAAGCTGTCCCTGTGCTGGATATGCTCAGGGGAATGAGCCAAGCTTCCGAGGACACACTTGAGGTTTGGGTTTGGGAGGGGGCCTGGTCTTGGTCGACTCGGGGGGATGGGAGCTTGGGACTGTTGAGCCTCCTCAACATGTGGGGTGCCTTCCTGTGTTGTGTTATTTGGCCAGCTTTGTGAGGCAGCCTGACTTCTATTCTCCAGCCTGACCTGCATTTTCTGATTGCTTACTTGTTGCTGGATGATAGAGTGCCATGGTCCGGTTTGCCGTGAAGACCAGGCAGTAGTGTGTGTGGTCGCACACACTCTGTAGAGCCAGCCTGGCAGCTTCTGCAGTTTGGGCACCTGCCATCAAGGATCTCTGTACTCTCTGCCTATAGTTCTCTCTGGGCCCCTAAAACAGGAAACTCCTGTATTCATATGGATGGCCAATAACGTGCCCTTCTCTTCTGGCCCATTTGGCCTCCTGGTGAGAAGCAGCCACTTCATTATCCTATTTTGCTTTGTGCAGGTTCAGATTGACCCCTACTTAGAAGATTCTCTGTGTCATATCTGCAGTTCTCAGCCTGGTCCTTTCTTCTGTCGAGATCAGGTGAGTCCCCTGGGCACTTGAGATGTTTATAAAATCCCCACCCTCAATTAAAGATTGTCATGTCTCGTTTGTCACATGGAATGTTGGAGTTCTCAGGTACCTCGCGGTTGTCTTAAGAGCATAGAAGAGGCAGCAGTAATGTTTGCTGATGGTCAGACCAGAGACACACTTGACCCAAAACTGTTGGGAAAGCTCGTTGAGTCTTGATACTTTGGCCTTCTCCTTGCCTGGGATGTTGGTTTTCAGTGTGGCACTATTGGTAATGGTGGTTTTTGAGGATGATAGGAACCTGCTGGGTGTGGTCAGCAGTACTTATGAGCCAGGCACGGTTATTCTAAGTCTAAGGCCTTCTAGATTGATTTTCCCCTATGCATAGAAGCTTGCTTTATTTACTTCCGAATCTCTGGACTGTTTTGATATTTGTACCTGGTTTGTACCCAGTTGTCAGAAGCAGGCAGAAAGCAGCATGGCAGTTTCTGTTGAATGTTTCTGGGTGGTGGAGCACAGATCTGGATGTATTTGGGCAGTGCTTCTCATAGTCTGTATATGCATCACCTAAGGATATTGTGTAAATGCGGATTCTGATTCAGTAGGTTTGGAGTGTGGCCTGAGATGCCTTGTTTCTGACAAGTTTCCAAGTAGTGCCAGTGTTGCTGGCAACAAGACAAGTTTGGGACGTGTTCGAATACTAGCAGTGCATCCGTAATTAGTTAATTTTGCAGTGGTGCTGTCACTCAGGTTTTGAGTCTCTGGGTAGACAGTAGTTAAACTGAGGCTGCAAAATGAGGATGTGAAGTAAGTTTGGGTTGCTGGGTAAAGCCTGAGAATAAGTATCTCTGAATAGCCTTTTCTAGCAGGCTTTTGTGTGTGTGTATCTTCCACAGATGATCCCCATTTTTAGATAATTGCTCAGAAGTTAGTGGCTTGCCTGGGCTTACACAGCCAGCGGGAGTGTGGGCCTGGGACTGAGGTGTAGTGCCCAGTGACCTCTCCTCACTTAGTGTGACGAAGCCGTGCTGCCCGGCATTAGGATCCGGAGTCACTGTCTTTAAGTGTTCTCCATGTTAGCAGGCGTGTGCTACAGCTGCTCCATAGGAGGTGGGAAGGGCAGGGGACTGGAAGAGCAGCTGTGGTGCTAAGAGGAGATGAGGGAAGCTGGCACAGTCTCTACACAATAGGAGCCCAGCATGCTGGATTAAGTCTGGGCACCCTTAGAAACAGGCAGTGGATTTGCCATGGTTTGGTCAGGCCTCTGTTGGGGATGAGAGGGATCCCCAGGACCATCTCTTCTAACCCCACAGAGGCCATCGGGAATCCCCCACTCCCTCTCGGGCAGAGCAGGCAGCTCATGCAGCTGCCCCCCTGGCTGGTGCTGACACAGGCCTGGCTTCTCTCTGTTTTTCTCCACTCCACCCAGGTGTGCTTCAAGTACTTCTGCCGGAGCTGCTGGCACTGGCGGCACAGCATGGAGGGCCTGCGCCACCACAGCCCCCTGATGCGGAACCAGAAGAACCGAGATTCCAGCTAGAGGAGCTGGCCTTGCCCAGTGGCCTGTGGCGCCTGAGGCTGGCAGGTCAGGCAGTAGTAGCCTGTACCACCCTGCCACTGGCCACCAGGGAGCTGGCTTCCCGAGGACAAGGGAAAATCGTAGTCACCTTTGCACTTGCTGAATCTGTCTTTGTTTCTGCACTAATTAATGCACAATGAGTTTTGTCGGGTTTTGTTTTCAGGGGGTGTGCCAGGGCAAGGACCCTCAGGCTCACCCTCCAAGCGACTCTGTAGTTTTCCCAGATTTTAGTTCCTCATTTTGCCGATGAAAAGCAAAAAAGAACTACGTGTCTAGAAGGTATTGACACGATGCCTACATTTAGGTTTATTTATTAAAAGCGCTTTTTTACATTCCTTGCAATACTGATGGTGATGATGTGCAGGTCTCATTGGTTTCATTCTTGCAGTTGCCATACAGTGCCTTTCCATTTATTTAACCCCCACCTGAACGGCATAAACTGAGTGTTCAGCTGGTGTTTTTTACTGTAAACAACAAGGAGACTTTGCTCTTCATTTAAACCAAAATCATATTTCATATTTTACGCTCGAGGGTTTTTACCGGTTCCTTTTTACACTCCTTAAAACAGTTTTTAAGTCGTTTGGAACAAGAGATTTTTTTTTCTTTCCTGGCAGCTTTTAACATTATAGCAAATTTGTGTCTGGGGACTGCTGGTCACTGTTTCTCACAGTTGCAAATCAAGGCATTTGCAACCAAGAAAAAAAAATTTTTTTTGGATTTGAAACTGGACCGGATAAACGGTGTTTGAGTGGCTGCTGTATATAGTTTTAAATGGTTTATTGCACCTTCTTAAGTTGCACTTATGTGGGGGGGGAGGGTTGATAGAAGTTTTTAATCACAAAGTCACAGGACTTTTTTCTTTTGTAACTGAGCTAAAAAGGGCTGCTTTTTGGTGGGGGCAGATGAAGGCTCACAGGAGCCCTTTCTCTCAGAGGGGACAAGTACCCTTCCCTTATTTCTTTCATTTGAGAAATGTATGAAGCAACAGTTGCAGTTGACGAAATGCTACTGGAATTTGAAAACTTGACTTTTTCTTTTCTTTTTTTTTTTTTTTAAAAAAAAAAAAACGACTTGCCCCTCTTTGGGAAGCTGTGTGCCAAAGAACCAGTGTCATAACCCCCCCCTCCTCCCTCCTGCTGAGCTGACGTTGCATTGTTGCATATCCCAGCTACTCTGTGGGTTTTGTGAAGCTGTGTGTGAAGTCTCTACCTCATTGTAGTATATGCAGGCAAGACTGCACTCTCCTACAGATGTGTGGAGTAAGCTGTGGTGTAGTTTTTTTGGCACATAATAAACACGTTGCAGCAGAGTTCTGGTTTTGTCTCTGTGTCTGAGCTGTGGGAAAAAGGGGGCAGTGGGACACCAAGATTCCAGAGTAAAAACCCACATTTCCTTGGATCTTCTGTGATGAGATTCCAGCCCAGGTTGATAGTGGGGCCATGTGGGGACTTGCCCCTGTAAGTCCTTCTTGGTCACTTCCGTGGTCAAATGCACCTCGGAGGTGCCTCTCTGGTAAGTGGGTACTTCTAGTCCAGGTATGTAAAAAGCCCTCACAAATAAACTTCTTGGGGCTCCTCTTCTCATAATCCTAGACTCAGCTTGGAGGAACTGGAGGCATAGCTCCCCAGAGGTCGGCACGAGCCACTTGTTCTCAGCTTCTCCTGTAAGCCTCAGAGCTGATTTTTCTTGGGAGGCTTCCTATCTCTTGGAGTCACCTGTGCTGACCCAGTTCTTTACTGAGTGGGAGTAAATTTTTGCTGTTCTTCAGGATTATCATCTGGACTCTTTCTCACAGGCAGGATCCCAGGATTTGTGAAAGGGTCTGCTGCTGATTTTTTCAGGTAGGTTGTGCCTGGGCCCAGCTGCTGGAGTGATCTTTGGAAGATTCCATTTTAGTCTGCAGTGGAGGGAACCCTGCACACTGAAGCATCCGTTCCGTGAGAGGTGCAAGAAGTCACTATCATAGGGGGTGGGGAGTCCCTTCAGCCAAGAATGAGAGGCTTCATCTTTCCCTTGAGGCCTGACTGGCAGCAGCATAGTTTGAAGCCTGCTGGTAAAGTAAACTGCATCTCTCTTGAAGCAGAGTCTTGACTCTCCCTTTTGGTGTCCTGGTCTGTCCTATCCTATTCAGAGAGTCATCTCTTCTCCCCTTCGGTCCCTCTCTTGTCCAGGTGCTACTTTCAGGGCAAAGGCTTCCTGTCCTTCAGCCTTCCATTCTCAGTCAGTTCAGAGACTGACTGGACTGTCCAAGGTGACCAGGAGTTGAGTTGGGGGATGAAGCACAGCCTGGTGCCCCTTAACTCATCCAAACTGGGCAGCCCAGTCTTTAAGTCAGGTGGGGGCCTGGAACCCACTTAAGCAAAGTTGGAGATAAGGAGCAGGGCACTCCCGAGGCTAATGAGGCCACCAGGGGTAGCCTGTGCTGGTGGCCTCAGAAGGACCTGGTTTGTGGATGGGTACAGCAGGAACATCCTTAAGACGGTGGTGGTCGGAGAGAGTGCCTCAGCTGGGAGCACTACAGGTGAACTGGGCCTTTCACTTAAACATTTGAGAACTTGCTTTGTGCTGGGCACTGTTCAAGGCAAAACAGCTATACTGTCATGGAACTCATCCCTAGCTGAGAAAATTGAGACAAGTCACTGTGACGTGCTAAGAAATACTAGAGCAACTTTAAAAGGATAGCAATGCTAAAAAAAATGATAAAAGGATAGTAGTGTTACTTTGTATAAATTGGAGGGAAAGCTCCTCTGATAAGGTGACGTTTGAGCAAAGACTGAAGAAGTGAGATAATTCTCTCCCAGTTGTACCTGTGTCTCCACCAGGCTAGACACAAGTCTGTGACCCATGGGATTGGGTGGGGATCCTGTGCACGGCGCCATCCCCTACTTCCTCACTTTTCCGCGCTCCACCCTTCCCGATGGCTCTTAAGCCTTCATCCCTCTCCCCAGCATGTGTGGGAGAGATGCGCCGCTCTTAGTCTAGGGCACTTAACGGGCGACCTAACCACTGAAGAAGGGTCTAGAGAGACCTGCGTAAGACCACCCTAGGTGGGGCAGGGCGGGGCCGGTCAGCCACTCGCCACGCCCACTGGGTGGCGATTGGCCATTCATACTTCCGTTCCATTCCGCCCCGCCCCGCTAGGGGTCGCTGTGCTGCGCTACAGTGGGCTCAGCGCCTCTCAAACTAGGCGGAAGCGGCTTTCTGGCCTGCGCTTTATAGGCCTCTCTTTTGTTTCCTGTTTCCTTTTACCAAGGACCCGCCGACATGGTAGGTGTTTTTGTCTCCAAGCTGGTACCCCTGACAATCGTTCTCCATCCGCCGCTTTGCGCGGCCCCCAGCCCGCGAGGAGGGGCGCAGTACCCTGTGAGGCCGAAGCCTCCGTGGGCCGCTGGCTTCCGCGTTGACCCAGCGCTCCAGCACTGCCCGGCCGGCCTTCTCCCCTCCTGGGCTCAGACCCAGCCCGCGAACCCCGCTCCGGTCAGGGCGTGACGCCGCGCTGTTCCCCGGAGGGGGTTCCTGAGTCGCGAGTGACCATGTGTTCTCCACCCGCAGGGCCGCGTTCGCACCAAAACCGTGAAGAAGGCGGCCCGGGTCATCATTGAGAAGTACTACACGCGCCTGGGCAACGACTTCCACACCAACAAGCGCGTGTGCGAGGAGATCGCCATCATTCCCAGCAAGAAGCTCCGCAACAAGATCGCAGGGTGAGTTCAGTCGGCGCTTGGCCTCCAGGGCCTGCTGGGAGACGGAGAACCGTGGCCCTGCGGGTGGGTCGTGGGAGCTGGGTTAGCACGAGTCTCCCGCTGCTCCGAGAAGAGCGCTGCAGGTGTGCCTTTGCCGGGTTTCTTGGTGGGGTTGTCTTACGTTCGCGTTGTATTTGGCGGTTTGACTGGCGGTGGCGCTTGGACGAGGTTAGCCACAGTCGACTTCTGGAAGACTAACGTTAAGTAAGGGCGTACGTGATTTAATGCTAACTTATGTAAATTGGAATTCGAAAGAAAGAAAATGAAGGCTGGGAGGAGGGGTCGTGAAGGTTTGTTGGGAATACTTGATAGCTTTGAAAGCGGATTTGAATAGAGAGGATGTGCGACACCAAAGGGACAGGCATGCCTAGGTAAGCGGAGCTGCGTGTGGAGGTTTTGTGTGTGTAGGAGGTTCAGAGTCAGGGCCTCCAAGGTGGTGAATCCTCTCCCTTCTCACTGCGGGAAGAGAACTAAAACTCCTACATACACATCCAGACGTTCTGGGTACCAGTGGGAGCCAGTGTGTGTTCTTGGGCATTTGTACTTTGTAGCTATGTCACACATCTGATGAAGCGGATTCAGAGAGGCCCAGTGAGAGGTATCTCCATCAAGCTGCAGGAGGAGGAGAGAGAGAGGAGAGATAATTACGTGCCTGAGGTAAACTTTCTGGGTCTTATTCTGGACCTCTTGTTCATCCTGAAAGATAAAGCGGGTTTCTGAGAACCGTTTCAGGTATCTGGTTTTCAAAGAGACCTCAGCTGAGTCTCCATATACCCCTTGACCAGCTGTAGGTGCCCATAATCTACCTGCCTGTATGTTAGCTTCTGTTCTAACCTGTTGGGATCATGTAAGTCCATTCTGTTTTATACATGAGAGCCTTTTAATGATGTTTGTTCGGTGACTTAGATTATTTGCCCTAGCATAGTATTCCTGAAGTATAAACCCAATCTTAAGGTTATCTAAATACTGAGTTCGTGGGATCCTATTGTATCCTCTCTATGCCACCCATCCCCGCCCCCCACCCCCTTTTTTTGTCCCTCATTTAAGAATCTTGGAGAAAAGGCAGGGAAGGTGAGAGATACCTCATTGCTATTTGGGGCCTCCCTTGTTCCTTCTAGGTCTCAGCCCTGGATCAGGAAATCATTGAAGTAGATCCTGACACTAAGGAAATGCTGAAGCTCTTGGTAAGTGTTTGCTGAATTCCTAAAGTAGGGCTTCCCTGGTCACCAACCATCAGTAGCTTTATACTATACTATGGGTAATACCTCTAGGTAACACTTACTGAGTCATTAAAATATATTAGGTAATCTCAACGTTTCTATATGGTGTTTCCCTTTTCCTCAGTATGTCCTATGAGGCACATCCTGTTATTTACATTTTATAGATGATGAAATGGTAACTTCAAGGCTTAGTAGGTGGCAGGGATAGGAATCCATCCACCCTTCTAACCACTAACCTAGACTGCCTCCAAAGTGGGTTTAGCTAGTAATTGAAGGTTCAGTTTGCCCTCCACACGAGGACAACTCCCAAATCCAGTGGCTGTTCTCCCAGGACTTCCAGAGCACTCCTTCTCTCAGTTCCTTCTGTTCTCGATTTTGTGGCTGGCTTCTCACATTTACCCCCTTGGTCCCATCCCTAGTTCTCTTTTCAGTCTGCCTGCATACTTCTGTGTCTGTATGCTAACCACTCAAATGAGCTCTGGTCTCATTTCCAGTTGCTAACTGGGGACTACTTCGGTAGTTCAGCTATCTTCAATACAATTTGATAAGTGTGTCTTCTGTGACATATCTTAGTACTTTAGCAGTTTGGTGAAAGCATGAGCTTCAAAGTCCAGGAGGCAGTTGGTGATTTAGAGCAAATTTATTTTTCCTTTTTATGATCATGAAAGTCTAAGACGTTCAAAAAGATAATGAATAGAGTGAACTCCCATATACTACCCCCTAGTCTCAGAAAAACATAACCAGTACAGCTAAAGCCTGCTACAGATCATTTTCTCCTGAAATACTACTCTGGAATGCATCTTTTTAGTTTCAACTGTAAAATTGGTTTTTGAGGATAAAATGAGGAATTAAGTTCTGGTTATATGGTGGGCCCTTGGGTTCTTTTTTTTTTTTTTTTTTTAACATCTTTATTGGAGTATAATTGCTTTACAATAGTGTGTTAGTTTCTGCTTTATAACAAAGTGAATCGGCTCTACATATGCTCTTGGGTTCTTTGCACTTAGATTGAGCCACCTTAAAGGCAGGCCCTGACCTTGTCCTACCACTACTCTACCCGGGCCCTTCACAAATGTTGATTGCATAAGTGATGCCTCCTACCTGAGGGCTGGTCCTGGAAATGAAGTGGCACTGTATATGCCTTAGAGTAGTGATTCTCAAAGGGACAGATTTTGCACCCCCAGGGAACATTTGGTAATAGCTGGACACATTTTTGGTTGTCACAGCTGGGGGATACTAGCAGACATTAGTGGATAGAGTCCAGGGATGCTGTTAAATGTCTTAAAGTGCACAGGACAGCTCCTTCATGGCTGACTGTGGAGGATCCTTCAGATTGCAGGTAGACCCCCTACAGAGTTTATTGCTCTGGGGTGGGGAGGAGAAGGCTCTCGGTTTTCTGCAGGGTCCCACCAATCTGACCCCAAGGTTGTGGAGGCTGACAAAAGCATAGCCTAATGGTGGTGCCGGGGCTCGGGACACAGATCTCACCAGTACAGCCACACTAAGCCCCTTTTTATTGTTCCAGGACTTTGGCAGTCTGTCCAACCTGCAGGTCACTCAGCCTACAGTTGGGATGAATTTCAAAACACCACGTGGAGCCGTTTGAATCTTTCTGCTGTGCTGTAATATTTTCAATAAACCTCGGACAACAACCGTGCCTGTGTCATCTGTGGGGTTGGGTGCCGGTGGAGCTAAGGGCAGGAATTCTTTCTCAAGGGAGAAGTATCCTGAAGAAGAGCGGTCTGCAGTGTGACGCACCTGTAAGTGGCCTGTGGGCAGTGCCCATACAGATTATGGATGTATTAGGAGGCCTGAGTCTGGACACCTGCATCACTGCTTTGGTTGCCAGCTCTACCCTTCTTGGTCCTCACAGGCCCTGAGCACGCACTCTGGCTTCAGACAAAAGTCAGGAGATGCCTTTCCCTCCTCACCCTGTATGCCCACGTGTTTGTGCTTCAGCCTCTTCTGAGTACATGCAGTTTGGGTTAATGAACCTGCCCATCTTGAAAGGGTAACGCTCCTCACGTGTGTGAGGGTTGGGCTTTCTGTGGGTGGGAGATAGGATGGGTGTGGAGGCCATTACCTGGAGCATAGGAGATTGAGTGTGAATGGATGTGTGGGGGAGGATCAGTGAAACACAAGGGGATGTGTCAGTTCAAGGGAGGCCGAGCTCACTGGGTGGATCCCGGGTGGGTGGATCTGAGCTCGGGGAGCTGCTGAGGCTGTGGGTCCAACTCTGTGTTGTGGAGAGTGCTGGGTTGGGCTGGTCCCTGCTGAGCAGTGGGAGGACAGCTTGCAGCACAGGCTCCTCTGCTTGACTGTCCTGGGCTGAGCTGGGCCTCTTTGTGTACGTGTGCATGTCAAGATCTCTGCAAGGTAGTGGCAGGACCTAGGTCAGTCTGGCTCTCCATTGATCCTTGCACATCTGGTTCTGTCAGGCAGATATGTGCAGCAAACATCCTAAAAATGTGTATTGTAGCAATACAAAAATTGTAACAATTTTGATACAATTTCAAACTTGAAAAATTGCAAGAATATATAGCACAAAGAACTTTAAATACTCTTACCCGACCTCAGCTCACATTTTGCCCCAATTGCTTTATATTCTGTCTCTATACACACTTTTTTTTTCTGATCCATTAGGATCAAGTTAGAGATGGGCTTTTGTTTTTGTTCCAAATATTTTGTTTTGTTCCAAATATTTTATTGTCAGTTTGCTAAGAACAAGCATAACCGCAGATCAATAATCATAATCGGGAAATCTAACATTGATATGATACTGTTACCTAATCCATAGTCCATTATAAAATTTTGCCAATTTTCCCAATAATATCTTCCATAGTTTTCTTTCCTGGTTCAGAATCCATCCCAGAATTACTACATCTAGCTCTCATGTCCTTCAGCTTTCTTTCCATGTCTGTCTTTGAAAAGTATTGGCTGATTTTGTAGAATGTCCTTCAATTTGGGTTTGATGTCGGCTCACAATTAGATTTAATTGAGCTTTTTTCTGTAGGAATACAGATGGTCCCTGACTTAAAATGGTTCGATTTAAGATTTTTTGATTTTAGGATGGTGTGAAAGTGATACGTATTCAGTGGATATTACTTCAAATACAGAATTTTGATCTTTTCCCAGGCTAGTAATACGTGGTAGGGCTCATGATTCTGGGCGGTGGCAGTGAGCCACAGCCCCTAGTCAGCTATGTGATCTCAAAGGTAAACACCCAATACACTTAATTATTCTGTACCCATACAAACATTGTTTCACTTTCAGTACAGTGTTCAATATGTGAGATACCCAATACTTTATTATAAAATGGGCTTTGTGTTAGATGACTTTGCTTAACTGTAGGCTAATGTGTTAGCACATTAAAAATAGCCTCAGCTAAGCTATGATGTTCAGTAGGTTGTATATTAAATGTATTTTTGACTTAGGGTATTTTCAATTTACGATGGGTTTATTGCAATATAACCCCATCATAAGTCAAGGAAGATGTGTACCACAGAAGCGATACTGTGTACTTGATGGATCATATTGGGAGGCACAGAATACTTGGTGAGTTTTAGTGATGTTTACTTTGAGCACTTGGATTAAGGGGCATCTGTCAAGTTTCTCCACTGTAAGTTGTAAAGAGGTATTTCTAGGCTAAATATCCTGTTCTTCAACTTTTCACTCACTAGTTATAGCATCTATTAATATTTTAACTCCATTATTACCTTTATATTTATTAGTATTGTACAGTAAGGGAAAGCTTTCTCTTAAAACTTTTTCTTTCCATTTTTTGGTGTGGAGTCGGGCATTCTCAGCAAATACTCTTGCCTTCTAAATACAGCTCTGTATAAAGAAGCCTTTCCTCTTGGTTTTTGGTATCAATGATGAGGAAAGGGGTGGGCTTTCTGTATGGGGGGAGAAATTAGAGCTGGGTTAAAATTACCAACGGGTAAGAAAATTAACAAAATGCCAAACCAGCAACAAGGCCGTTTGCTGTGACGTTTGCCACACTCGCCCACTAGGAGGCAGTGTCATTGCTATTCTACATCTGCCTGGCTCCTCTACCTCTAAGGCCCTGTGCTCTAGATAACTTAGATGAGGGATGGGAAGGGTCGGGGGAGGAGGAGGAAGCCGACTTGGGCCACATGAAGAAGCTGTTTTATCCTCCCATCAGTGTCGAGGAGCTTCTCTAGGCCTTAGTTCTTTCATCTGTAAAATAAGACCTGTGCTCATTAGAACTTCCTGTGGAGCTTGTTAAAAGCAGGTGGCCAGGCCCTGCCCCTGATTTGGGCCGTGATTTGTGCTTCAGGAGGTGGGTGGGGCCTGCGTGGGTGTTTTCACAGGTACTTGCTGGCAGTTCCAATCCCAGCTGGGTTTGGAAGTTGCCAGCTTAGCGTCTAGCTCTGGCTGGCCCTCGGTGCAGTCTCCCATGTTTGGGGTCAGCTAATGCTCTTCGCATAAAATAGACAAGAGATTCTTCTGCCTTCTGTGTCACAGACTCTGCTTCTTCAAGATTTGAAAGTGCCCCAGGAAAGTTTTGGAGGTAATTATCTTCTTTTTTTCTATATTGCCCTTAGTTGTGTTAAAGTATAATTTTCAACAAAGTGAAATGGCTCTCATACAGATGGATATAAAGTGAACACATGTTAAGCATTTTTAAAAACTCAGAACTGAGATGTTACAGTCAGTTCAAAGGAGAAGTCAAGGACAAATTTGGAGTAAAAGAACGTTGAAATGAATTTATAAATGGACACAAGACTGACTTCCACAGGAGGGAAGTCAGCTGAACCTCTACCCAACAGAATTTATTTATTTGCATTTGTCTATAGATAAGAATTATTTGTATTATCAGGTATCTACAACTTACAGAGTTGTAAAATAGCTCTAAGGCAGTGAAAGGTGCAGAGCCTCTCTGTAGAATCCAAATCAGAACCCAGGTTGTTGCTCTTAACAGTTGAAGCACAAATTTTCCCCTCTATCTGTAAATTCATATTCTCTGTATTGCCTATGTTGTTAATATTTTTAATTTTATTAGTATATAATTATAGTTTTTCTCTCGTAATTAGGAAAACTCCATGTTATTATGTGTCATTTTAAATGTTACGTTTGTTTTCTTTTCTAAATTAAACTTGTCAGATGTTTATTTTATCCCTAGTTTCAAAGAACTAGCAGTTGGAGGTGTAAATTTCTTTTTACTTTATTGAGGTTGCTGCTTTTCCTCATTAGATACTGGAAAAAAACAAACCACCGGATTCAATTGTGAGGAATGTGAGTAAAGCTCATTTTCTCTTTTTCAACTGCAGGGGTCAGCAAACTATGCGCAGCTGCCTGTTTCTGGGTAAGCCATGAACTAAGAATGGTTTTCACTTTTCTAAATGCTTTAAAACAATAGCAACAACAAGAGGAGAATACTGTGGCCTGTGGAAACTATACAATTCAAATCAGTGTCTACATACAGAGTTTCACTGGGATGCAGCCACATTCGTTTACAAATTGTAGATGGCTGTTTTCCTGATACACTGGCTGAATTAAATAGTTGCCACAGAGACAGTACGCGGCAGTGTTACCACTTTGCAGTAGATTGCAGTTATACATTTATAACTCAATAGTGTTTTGAGGGCCATACCTATCACCATATCGTGACATTTAATTTTTAAAAAATTATTAGTGCATACTTAACGTTAAAAAAAAGAGAACCCCCCCGCCCAGTCTCGGAACGCGCAGGGAGACGGTGGCCCGGGGCGGGGGTGCGCGTGCGCCCTGGGCCCGGGTCCCCGAGGAGCCATAATCCTGGAAGGACCCGCTCCCAGAAGTCATGTCCCTGCGCCCCGGCCCCCGGGAGACATAATCCCTGCGCCCCGGCCGGGCCCCTAGGAACCGTGTCCACAAGTCCCAGGGGCCGGCGTGGCAGGCGCCGGGCTCACTCCAGGAGGGGGCGGGCGCCGCGAGCCCCTTCCTGCAGGGGCGCCTGTGCCGCGGCCCGGCGGTCGGGGAGCCCGGGGGGCGCGGGGGACCAGGAGAGCAGTGGACAGAGAGGCCTGGGCGCCGCCGGTCCGTGTTGCTGTTTACGCTGCGGGCGCGCAGTGCCCCCTGCCCGCCCGCCCGCTGCTCCCCCGCCCGCTCCAACATGCCCTCAGTGCGCCTGCCGCCGCGCCCCGGGCGCTAGACTGCGCGGCCGCCATGGGGAATGGGATGAACAAGATCCTGCCTGGCCTGTATATCGGCAACTTCAAAGATGCCAGAGATGCAGAGCAATTGAGCAAGAACAAGGTGACACACATTCTATGTGTGCACGACAGTGCCAGGCCAACATTGGAGGGGGTTAAATACCTGTGCATTCCAGCAGCGGATTCACCATATCAAAACCTGACAAGACATTTCAAAGAAAGTATTAAATTCATCCACGAGTGCGGTCTGCGAGGTGAGGGCTGCCTTGTTCACTGCCTGGCTGGCGTCTCCAGGAGCGTGACTCTGGTGGTTGCATACATCATGACGGTCACCGACTTCGGCTGGGAAGATGCCCTGCGCACTGTGCGTGCGGGGAGGTCCTGTGCAAACCCCAACCTGGGCTTCCAGAGGCAGCTCCAGGAGTTTGAGGAGCACCAGGTCCATCAGTTCCGCCAGTGGCTGAAGGAGGAGTACGGAGAGAGCCCTTTGCGAGATGCGGAAGAAGCCAGAGGCATTCTGGCCACCCCAGGGATTCTGAAGTACTGGGCCTCTCTCAGAAGACTGTAATGTACCTGAAATATTGCAAAGCCAGAGTTTAGGTGTTGCCCAGAAGAAAAGCAGCCAGAGTTCATTTTTCAGTGTCCAGAAGTAATTTGTGAACTCGCCTGCTTTCATTGTAAACAATACATATGCAATTGTGTCATCAAAAAAAAAAAAAAAAGAAAAGAAAAAGAGAAAACTGGGCTTTAAATATTATGTTTTTAAGGTATGAGTAGCCCATTCATTAGGTAGGCAAGGGAAGCTGTTTACCAATGGTGAGTTAATTTCTCTGGAAGAAACGTGTGCAGAGTAAGTAAACTTATTTAAAACTATTAGCCTTTGGGTGAGAATGGTTGCTTAAAGGGGTGAGAATGGTTGCTTAAAGAGTTGAGAACATTGGGAGCAATATCAGTAGTCAATTCAACACAAGGCAAATGATTTTGAATGGTTTTCCTTGGTTCTTGATGAGTCAAAAAATGTTACCAATACTGCTTAGCTGTTTATTCAAGAGTCAATGCCAACTTTGAAGAGTCTAAAGAATTAGCCTCTAGAATAATCTGCATAGAACAACTACAGGTGAGAATATTTTTAAAGATGAGAAATCACTGATTCAGTATAACCTGAAGTGGGAATTGGCTGAGCTAATGTTACAGCTGATTTTGGTAGAAATACGTGCAGAGCAGAAAGGGCTTATTTGGACAGACTTCAAAGCTTGCAGAAATGTAAAGGGTTTAAAACCTGTGCTATTCATTATGTTACTCATTAATACGTATTCTGTAGAAAATATCTAAATCTGCCAATTATTGAACCAGTACTGTTAGCAGTGAATTTTACTCACTCTCATAGAGTTAACCATCATCAGTTCCATGAATTTTGGTAGTTGTATTTAACTGTGGTAAAGGTTTTTTTAACATATAACATAATACTTGTTATTTTAACCATTCATAATTGTACAATTAGAGGCAATAAATATGTTTACAGTGTTATGGTAACCATCATCACTATGTCTAAAACTTTTTCCTCATCCCCAACAAAAACCGTGTACTCGGTAAACAATAACTCCCTATTCCCCATATCACATATTGTTTATCCATTCATATTTTGGTGGACATTTTGGTTGCTTCTGCTTTTTGGTTGTTGTGCATGCTGCTGCTATGAACATGGGTGTACAAATATCTGTTTAAATCCCTGCTTTCAGTTATTTTGAGTATATACCAAGAACTGGAATTGCTAGTTCATGTAGTAAATCTATGTTTAATTTTTTGAGGAAATGCCATACTATTTTCCACAGCAACTGCACTATTTTACATTCCTACCAGCAGTGTACAAGAGTTCCAATTTCTCCACATCCTTGCCAAAACTTGTTACTTTCTGGGGTTTTTTTTGGTTTTGATTTTGTTTTTTTGATAATAGCCATCCTCGTGAGTGTGAAGTGGTATCTCATTGTAGTTTTGATTTGCATTTCTATAATGATTAGTGATGTTGAGCATCTTTTTAGGTATTTATTGGCCATATGTATATCTTCTATGAAGAAATGTCTGTTCAAGTTCTTTGTCAGTTTTTAAATTGGGTGTTACTGAGTTGTAGGAGTTCTTTGTATATTCTGGATATTAATTCTTTATCAGATATGATTTGCAAATATTTTCCCTCATTCTGTGGGTTGTCTTTTCTCTCTGTTGATAATGTCCTTTGATGCACAAAAGTTTTAACTTTTGACAGAGTTCAGTGTGTTATTTTTTCTTTTATTGCTTATGCTTTTGGTGTCCTATCTAAGAATCCTTTGCCAAATCCACAGGCATGAAGAATTACTCCTATGTTTTCTTTCAAGAATTTTATGGTTTTAGCCCTTATATTTAATCCTTTGATACATTTTGTGTTAATTTTTGTATATGGTATGAGGTAGGGGTCCAACTTCATTCTCTTGCATATGGAAATCCTGTTGTCCCAGCGTCATCTGTTAAGGAGACTATTCCTTTCCCATTGATTGGACTTGAGACCCTTGTCAAAAATCAGTTAGCCATAAATGTATGGGTTTGTTTCTGAACTCTCAATTCTTTTCCATTGGTCTATAAGTCTGTCCTTCTGTCAGTCCACAGCATTTTGATTACTGTAGCTTTGTAGTGAGCTACGAAGTGTGAGTCCTCCCACTTTGTTCTTTTTTAAGATTTTTTTTTTTTTTTTTGTCTACCTGGGCTGTATAAGTTTGCTAGTGCTGCCATAACAAAATACCACAGACTTAAACAGAGATTTATTTTCTTACAGTTCTGGAGGCTAGAAGTCCAAGATCAAGATGTAAGCAGGTTTGATTTCCCCCGAGGCCTCTCTTCTTGCCTTGGAGCTAGCTGTCTTCTTGCTATGTCCTCACATGCTCTTCTCTATGCATGCATAGCCCTGGTCTCTGTGTGTCCAAATTTCCTCATCTAATAAGGACACCGGTCAGATTAGACTAGGGCCCACCCTAACGGACTCATTGTAACATAATTACCTCTTTAAAGGCCCTGTCTGCAAATATAGTCATATTCTGAGGTACTGGAGGTTAAGGCTTCTGCATATGAATTTTGGGGAATACAGTTCAGCCTATTACATGGACTCCATGCACTGAATTTGAGAATCAGCTTTTCCATTTCTGCAAAAAACGCCCACTGGAATTTTAATAGGAGTTGCTCTGAATTTTGTAGATGGCTTTGGGTAGTATTGACATCTCGACAGTATTAAGTCTTCCAGTCCATGAGCATGGGATGTCTTTCCACTTATTTAGATCTTCTTTAATTTCTTAGAGGAATATTTTGTAATTTTCAGGGAACAAGCCTTTCACTCCTTGCTTAAATTTATTCCCAGGCATTTTATTCTTTTAGATTGCACTATAGTGGTATAATAAATATATATTTGGTCTTTCTCCCCAGTTCTTGGCACAAAATCTTCTAAAACCCTTGGAATTTCCTGAGCGTTATTCATAATAAGCCCCTTTCAACCATACCTGAGTTTATGCTAATGAGGTGACTCTCGGTGGGCTATAGATCGCTTCAGGATGGGGGCTAGTTGCTAGAGGAACCAACCATGTGAATAGAGGCTTGGAACTTTTTAGCCCCACCCCCTGACCTGTGGAGGGAAGGGGGCTGGAAATTGAGTTAATCACCAATAGCCAATGATTTAATCCATCATGTCTACATATTTGAACCTCCATAAAAACTCTTAAGTGATGGGGTTTGGAGAGCTTCCAGGTTGGTGAATGTGTGCTGGGAGGGTGGCACATCCCAAACTCCTTGGGGACAGAAGATCCTGTGCTGAGGATCCTTCCAGACCTCACCCTATGTACCTCTTGGTCTGGCTGTTCATTTGTATCCTTTATAATAAACCAGTAATAGTAAAGTTTTTCTCCGAGTTCTGTGAGCTGTTATAGCAAATTACTGAACCTGAGATGGGGTCATGGGAACCCCCAATTTGTAGCCAAATCAGACAGAAGTATGGGTAACCTGGGGACTCAAAACTTGTGACTAGCATCTGAAGTAGGGGGATTGAAATTTCAATCTGTGGGGTCTGCGCTAACTCTGGGTAGTGAGTGTCAGAAGTGAAATAAGTTGTAGGGCACCCAGTTGGTGTCTACAGAGAACTGGCGAATTGCTTGGTGTGGAAAACCCACACATAGATATTATTGTAAATGGAATTGATTTCTCAGTTTTCTTTTCTAATTATTCATCACTGGTATATAGAAACAACTGATTTTTGCAATTTTGCTGAATTTGTTGATTCACTCTAGTAACCTTCTTGTACATTCCTTGGGATTTTCCATGTGTAGGATCGTGTCACCTACAGATAGATAGTTTTACTTCTTCATTCCCAATTTGGATGCCTTTTATTTCTTTTCTTGTTTAATTGCTCTGCTAGAATTTCTAGTACAGTGTTAAATAGCAGTGGTGAAAGCAGGCATTCTTGTCTCATTCATGAAATTACAAGTAAAAAGCTTTCAATCTCTCATCGTGGAGCATAATGTTAGCTGTGGTTTTTTTCATAAATGCCCTTTATCATGTTGAGGAATCTTCCCTCTATTCCTAGTTTTTCTGAGAGTTTTTTTTTTTAAATTTTTTTTTTTTTAATTTTAATTAATTTATTTATTTATGGCTGTGTTGGATCTTCGTTTCCGTGCGAGGGCTTTCTCCAGTTGCGGCAAGCGGGGGCCACTCTTCATCGCGGTGCGCGGGCCTCTCACTATCGTGGCCTCTCTTGTTGCGGAGCACAGGCTCCAGACACGCAGGCTCAGCAATTGTGGCTCACGGGCCCATCTGCTCCGCGGCATGTGGGATCTTCCCAGACCAGGGCTCGAACCCGCGTCTCCTGCATTGGCAGGCAGACTCTCAACCACTGCGCCACCAGGGAAGCCCCCTGAGAGTTTTTATAATGAAAGAGTGTTGGCTTTTGTAAATGCCTTTTCTGTATCAATTGAGATGACAGTATTTTTTTTCTTTCCTTCTACTACTGTGATATATTACATTCATTTTTCTCTTATGTTGAACCCTTGCATTTCTATTATAAATTCCGCTTTGTCATGGTATATAATCCTTTTAATGTGCTCAATTTGGTTTGCTAGTATTTTGTTTAGGATCTTTGCATTGATATTCATAACGGATTGATTTGTAATTTTCTTTTTTGTGATGGTCTTAATATGGCTTTGGTATTAGGGAAATGCTGACCCCATAGAACGAGATGGGAAGTGTTCTCCTAGTTCATTTCTTTGAAGAGTTTGAGAAGGACTGGTGTTAATTGTTCTTTAGATTTTTGGTAGAATTTACCAGTGAATCCATGTGGTCCTAGACTTTTCTTTGTTGGGAAATTTTTGATTACTGATTCAATGTTTTTACTTGTTATAGGTCTAGTGAGATTTTCCGTTTCTTCAGTCAATTTAGGTAATTTGTGTGTTTCTAAGAATTTGTCCGTTTCATCTAGGTTATCCAATTTTAGAACCCAAAGAAGGATTCCAGTTTTGTTGTTGTTTGTTTGTTTTTTTAAATAAATTTATTTATTTATTTATATTTATTTTTGGCTGTGTTGGGTCTTAGTTTCTGTGCGAGGGCTTTCTCCAGTTGCAGCGAGCGGGGGCCACTCTTCATTGCGGTGCGCGGGCCTCACTGTCGCGGCCTCTCCCGTTGCGGAGCACAGGCTCCAGACGCGCAGGCTCTATAGTTGTGGCTCACGGGCTTAGTTGCTCCGTGGCATGTGGGATCTTCCCAGACCAGGGCTCGAACCCGTGTCCCCTGCATTGGCAGTCAGATTCTTAACCACTGCGCCACCAGGAAAGCCCTCCAGTTTTTTCTTTTGTTAAACCTTGGCTATTAGGAGCTAGGGAATGAGAAAATGTGTATGTATGTGTGGATAGTTGAATATAAATATATAAAAATATATTTTTATTTATAAAAGTGCAATTTGATTTAGGACTTCAACCTAACAAATTAAGCTAGCAAAGCAAGTTATTTTCCTTAAAAGAAAATGAATTTTTAAAAACTTTTAAGATTGTTTTTAATTATTTGAACAGGCAGCACATCACGTGGTTCACAATTCAAAAGATAAAAATGAGTTTACAGTGAGCAATCTCCATCCAACTCATGTCCTCCAGGCTTCTAGTTCCCCCTTTGCACATGGAGCCCTGTTGTCAGTTTCTTTTGTGTCCTAGATATGTTACATGTATATGTGATGGGTTTTAAAGTGTGTCCACACATTATTAAAGCCCCCTCCCTTCAAGAGGTGTAGGTTTCATCCCTCCTCTTGGTTATGGGCTGGACTTAGTGACTCCCTTATAACTAATAGAACATGACAGAAGTGATAGTGTGTAACATCCAAGACTAAGTCATCAATATATTTTGTGACCTCCTCCTTGCTCTTTCTTGGATCAATTGCTCTGTGGCAAGCCAGCTGCCATGTTGCAAAGACACTGAGGAACTGAGGCCTCCTGGTAACAGCAGTGTAAGAAACTCATCTTGGAAGTAGACAGACCCTCCAGCCCCAGTGAAGCTTTCAGATGACTGCAGCCTGGATAACATCTTTTTTTTTTTTTTTTTCTTTTTAAAGAGTTCCTGGGTTTTTATTTTATTTTATTTTTTTGGCCACGCCGTGCAGCTTGTAAGATCTTAGTTTCCCAACCAGGGATCAAACCCGTGCCCCCAGCAGTGGAAGCACGGGGTCCCAACCACTGGACTGCCAGGGAAGTCCCAACATCTTATTTTTAAAAATTGAGATATAATTCACATACCATATAATTTTCCCTTTTGAAGTATAAATATAGTGGTTTTTAGTATATTCACAAAATTGTGCAACTCTCACTGCTGTATAACTTCAGAACATGTTGAGTACCTCCAAAGGAAGCCTCATACCAATTCACTCCCCATTTCCCCACCCCCAGCCCATGGCAACCACTAATCTACTCTTAATTTCTATGGATTTGCCTGGAAGTTTCATATAAATGGAATTGTATAATATATGGCCTTTCGTGTCTGGCTTCCTTCACTTAGCATAATGTTTTCAAGGTTCATCCATGTTGTACTTCATTCCTTTGTATGGCTGGATAATATTCCAGTGTGTGGATAGTACCACATTTTGTTTCTATATTCATCAGTTTATGAACATTTGGGTTGTTTCAATTTTTTAGTTATTGTGAATAATGCTATGAAATGTATAAAATTTTTTGTGTGAACATATGTTTTCATTTCACTTGAGTATATTACCTAGGAGTGCAATTGTTGGGGTCACATGGTAACTTGATGTTTAACTTTTTGAAAAATTGCAAAACCGTTTTCCAAAGTAGCTGCGCCATTTTACATTCCAACCAGCAATGTATGGGGATTCTAGTTCCTCCACATTCTCACCAAAACTTGTTATTAACTGCCTTTTTTGATGACGCCATACTAATATGTGTGAAGTGGTATCGTATTGTAGTTTTGTTTTGCATTTCTCTGGTGGTTAAGGATGTTGAGCATCTGCTCATGTGCTTATTAACCATTTGTATATATTCTTTGAAGAAATGTCTATTCAAATCCTTTGCTCATTTAAAAACTGGATTATTTATCTTTTATTGTTGAGTTGTAAGAATTCTTTATATATTCTGATTTCTAGGACCTTCTCAGATACATGATTTGCAAATACTTTCATTCTATCAATTGTTTTTTCACATTTCTGATAGTGTCCTTTGAAGCACAGAGTTCTAAGTTTTGATGAAATCCAATTTATCTGTTTTTTTCTTTGGTTGCTTATGCTTTAAGTATCATATCTAAGAAATCATTGCCTAATCCAAGGTCACTATGATTTACGCCTATGTTTTCATCTAAAAGTTTTGTAGTTTTAGCTCACATGTTTAGGTTCTTGACCTGTTTTGTGTTAATTTTTGTATGTTGTGTGAGGTAGTGGGTCCAATTTCATTCTTTTGCATGTAGATATACAGTTATCCCAGCCCCATTTGTTGAAGACTGTTCTTTTCCCCATTGAAAGGTCTTGGCACCCTTGTAGGAAATCAGTTAATCATAAATGTAAGGGTTTATTTCTGGACTCTAAATTCTATTCCATTAACTTATGCCTATCCTTATGCCAGTATTACACAGTCTTGATTACTGTAGCTTTATAGAAAGTTTTAAAATTAGGAAGTGTGTGTATTCCAACTTTGTTGTTCTTTTTCAAGATTGTTTTGGCTTTTCAGGTCTTCAGTATTTCCATATGAATTTTTAGGATCAGCTTGTCAATTACTGCAAAAAAAAAAAAAAAAGCAGTTGGGCCTTTAAAAGGAATTGCATTGAATCCATAAATCAATTTGTGGACTTTATTAGTTTCCTAGGGCTGCCATAGTAAAAACCACAAACTGGGTGGCTTAAAACAATAGAAATGTATTGTCTCATAGTTCTGGAGGTTAGAAGTCTGAAATCAGGGTGTCTTCAGGGCCATGCTTCCTCTGAAACCTATAGGTGAATCCTTTCTTGTCTCTTCCTAGCATCTTTTTATAAGGACACCAACCGTATTGATTTAGGGGCACACACCATTCCAGTATGACCTCATCTTAACTAATTACATTTACAAATGACCCTATTACAAATAAGGTTACATTCTGAGGCACTAGGGTTAAGATGTGAACGTATCGTTTTGGGGAGGACACAGTTCAACCCTTAACAGGGACTACTGTCTGCCTAACAGTATTAAGTCTTCCAATGCATGAACATGGGATATTTTTCAACTTATTTATTTCAGTGATGTTTTGTAGTTTTCAGTATACAAGCCATGTACTTCTTTATTCCTAAGTAATTTTATTCTTTTTGATGCTATTATAAATGGAATTTTCTTAATTTCATTTTTTAAAATTGAAGTATAGTTGATTTACAATATTGTGGTAGTTTGAGGCATACAGCAAAGTGATTCGGTTATACATATGTATGTGTGTGTATATATATTCTTTTTTTCGATTCTTTCCCATTATAGTTTATTACAAGATATTGAATATAGTTCCTTAACTTCATTTTTTGATTCTATAGTAATAGACTTGACTTTTTTTCTTTCTTCTTTTTTTTTTTTTTGGCTGCACTAGGTCTTATTTGCAGCATGCGGGATCTTTTAGTTGCAGCATGTGAGATCTAGTTCCCTGACCAGGGATCGAACCTGGGCCCCCTGCATTGGGAGCACAGAGTCTTAGGCAGTGGACCACCAGGGAAGTCCCTACACTTGATTTTTATATTATTGAAATTGTATCCTGCAACCTTGCTACTGTTGGGGAGAAGGACATTTCCCCCCTACCCATCTTGAGTTCTTCAGGCTGGTATATAATTAAATTGACACAAAACAGATTAACAGGAGGAAAAAAAAATTAATTTGTACACGTGGAGGTCTCATAGAAATGGGACCCTCAAAGTGACCAAAGCAGGCTGTTTATGTATCATTTTTAAGCAAAGAAACAATTATTTGTGAAAATTTAACAAAGGGTCTTGTGCTTGGGGTTGCAGAGTAGTAAAGAAGTAGCAAAATTTGTTTATACAGCTTTCTTAGCCTTGAATTCTCTGGCTCTGATGATAAGGATGCTTTCTATCTTCCTGGTATAGGGAGGATACTTACACATGGGAGATTTTTTCCCCCTCTTTCAGGGGGAAATAGGGAGGTCAGAGTATTTTTTATATCATTTTTTCCACTAGCTGTTTCTTAAGTAATTTTAATTCAAGATAATCAATATGCCATGTGACATATCTTGGGGTGGCCTGCTCTGAGCCCCAACACTAGCTCTAATGGGTTTTTATTTTAATTATCTTTTTTTTTTAAATTTATTTATTTTTGGCTGTGTTGGGTCTTCGTTTCTGTGCGAGGGCTTTCTCTAGTTGCGGCAAGTGGGGGCCACTCTTCATCGCGGTGCGCGGGCCTCTCACTATCGCGGCCTCTCTTGTTGCGGAGCACAAGCTCCAGACGCGCAGGCTCAGTAGTTGTGGCTCACGGGCCCAGTTGCTCCGCGGCACGTGGGATCCTCGCAGACCAGGGCTCAAACCCGCGTCCCCTGCATCGGCAGGCGGATTCTCAATCACTGCGCCACCAGGGAAGCCCTCTAATGGGTTTTTGTGTGTGTGTATTCCTTAGGATTTTCTGTATCCAAGATTATATTATCTGCAAATAGACATAATTTTTCCTTTCCAATCTGTAGGCCTTTTCTTTCTTTTTTCTTTTTTTGCCTATTTGTCCTAGTGAGTACCTCCAGTACATTGCCTCAGAACAGTGTTGAATAGGAGTGAGAGCAGATATCTTTGATCTTAGGGAGAAAGTTTCCAGTATTTCACCATTAAGCATGATGTCAGCTGTGGGTTTTTTGTGATGTCCTTTATCAGGTTGAGGAAGTTCCCTTCTATTCCTAGTTTATTAGTGTTTTTATCATAAGAGAGAGTAGAATTTTGTCAAATGCTTTTTCTGTGCTTATTGAGACAATCATGTAGTTATTCTTTATTCTATCAATAAAATGTTTTACAATGATTTTCCTGCATTGGACCAATCTTGCATTACTGAGATAAATATCACTTTTTTGTATGTTGCTGCATTCAGTTTGCTGGTTTTTTATAGAGGATTTTTACATTTATATTCATAAATGATATTGGTTTATAGTTCTCGTGATATCTTTGTCTGGTTTTGGTATCAGGGTAATACCTCACAAAATGAGTTTGCAAGTATTCCTTCCTCTTCTGTTTCTAGGAAGAATTTGAGAGGGATTGGTGTTAATTCTTTTTAGAAGTTTGGTAGAATTCAGGAGTGAAGCCATCTGGTCCTGAGTTTTTCTTTGTGGGAAACTTTTTGATCACTCATTCTATCTCTGCTTATTGTAGGTCTAGTCAACTTTTCTATTTCTTACTGAGTCAGTTTCATTAATTTGTGTCTTTCTAGGAATTTGTACATTTCACCTGGTTATCTAATGTGTTGTTTTATAGTTATTCATAGTATTCTCTTATAAAACTTCTTATTTCTGTAAGGTTGGTAGCAATGTGCACCCCCCCCATCTTTCATTCATTATTTTAACAGTTTAAGTCTTTTCTCTTTTTTATTTGTCAGTCTAGCCCAAAGTTTTTCAATTTGTTCTTCTTTCAAAGAATCAACTTCTGGTCTTGTTGATTTTTCTCTATAGTTTTCCTATTTTTATTGCATTTACTTCTGCTATAATCTTTATTATTTCTTTCCTAATGTTTGCTTTGGTTAGTTTGCACTTCTTTTATTGGGTTGGCCAAAATGTTCATTGGGGTTTTCCCGTAACATCCGAACAAACTTTTTGGCCAACCCAAACACTAACGTATTAAGAAGCTATTGATTTGAGTTGTCTTCTTTTTTATTGTGTGATTTACAGCTGTAAATTTTTCTGTAAGCACTACTTTCACTCCATTCCATAAATTTTAGCCTCTTATGTTTTCATTTTCATTCATGTCAAAGTATTTTCTAATTTCTCTTGTGACTTATTCATTGATCTATTGGTGATTTAGTATTGTGTTAATTTCCACATATTTGTGAATTTCCAGATTTTCCTGTTATTGATTTCTAGTTTCATTCCATTTTGGTCAGAGAAAATACTTTGTATGAGTTCAGTTTTTTTAAACTTATTGAGACTTACATCATGGCCTATCATATGGCATATCCTGAAGAATGTTCCATGTATAATAGAGAGGAATGTGTATACTTCTGTTGTTGGATGCAGTGTCCTATAGATGCATTCTAAGTGGTTGCCTTATAGTGTTGTTCAAATCGTCTGTTTCCTTGTTGATCTTCTGTTTACTCATTTTATCCATAATTGAAAGTGGAGTATTGAAGACTCCAACAATTATTGTTAAATTGTCTAATTCTCCCTTCAGTTCTGTCAGTTTTTGCTTCATGTATTTTGGTGTTCTGTTATAGGTACATATGTTTATAATTGTTATATCTTCTTGAGAGATTGTCCCTTTTATCATGATAAAATGTCCTTCTTTGTCCCTAGTAACAATTTTTGTTTTAAAGTGTACTTTGTCTGATATTAGTATAGCCACTTCAGTTCTCTTTCAGTTACTGTCTGAATGGTGTATTGTCTTCTCTCCTTTTAGTTTCAACCTATTTGTGTCTGAATCTAAAGTGTGTCTCTTGTAGATAGCGTAAGGTTTGATTGTTTTTTAAAACTCCCTTATGACAATCTCCACCTTAGTTGTAGTGTTTAATCCATTTATATTGAGTGTACTTTCTGATAAGGTGGAATTTATGCCTTCCTTTTGGCTATTTGTTTCCTGTATGTCTTATGTCTTTTTTATTCCTCTATTTCTCCATGACTGCCTTCTTTGTGTTAAATAGATATTCTCTAGTGCACCATTTTAATACCTTGTCATTTCTTTTATTATATAATATCTTTTGAGTTATTTTCTTAGTGGTTGTTCTGGATATCTTAATTCATAATAAGCTATTCAATAGTTAAGATTAATTTTATTTCAATAATATACAAAATTTTGCTCCTATATAGCTCTATTTCTCCCTTCCTTTGTGTTGTTATTATCATCCACATTAAATCTTTATATATTGGATGCCCATCCACATCTCACTGCCATGTCATGTCACTGCCTTCTGGCTTCCATAGTTTATGATGAGAAATCAGCTGCTAATCTTATTGAGGATGTCTTGCACATGATATGTGCCATTTCTCTCTGGTGGCCTTTAAGGTTCTCTCCTTGTCTCCAGCTTTCAACAGTTTGATTACAATGTGTCTTGGTATGGCTCTCTTTGAGTTTATCCTACTTGGAGTTCATTGAGCTTCTTGGGTCTGTAGGCAAATGTTTTTCATCAAATTTGGGAAATTTTCTGCCATTATTCCTTTAAATATTCTTTCTGGTCTTTCTTTTCTCCTTCTAGTATTCTCATTATGCATATGTTGGTACACTTGATGCTGTCCCAGAGGTCTCTGAGGCTTTGTTCAGTTTTCTTTATTTTTTTTCTCCTTTCTATTCCTCAAGACTGGTAAGCCCCATTTACCTATCTTCAAGATCACTGATTCCTTCTTCCACGTGCTGAAATCTGCTGTTGAACACCTCTAGTGAATTTCTCATTTCAGTCATTATACTTTTCAACTCTAGAATTTCTATATGGTTCTTTATTTATAATTTCTATCTCTTCATTGATATTCTCTTTGGTAATACATTTTTAAAATACTTTCCTGTAGTTTTTCAGATAGTATTTCCTTTAGTTCTTTGAACATATTTTAAATAGCTGATTTAAAGTCTTTGGTCTGGGGAATTCCCTGGAAGTCCAGTGGTTAGGACTCCATGCTTTCACTGCCGAGGGCCTGGGTTCAATCCCTGGTCGGGGAACCAAGATCCCTGCAAGCCATGTGGTGTGGCCAAAAAATAAATAAATAAATAAAGTCAGTCTTTGGTTTTCCTCAGGAACTGTTTCTGTTGATAGCTTCCCCTGCCCCATATGGATCACACTTTTTTGTTTCTTTGCATGTCTTGTAACATTTTGTTGAAAACTGGACATTTAAATTGATATGATGTGGGAACTCTGGAAATCAGGTTCTTCCCTCATCCTCAAAGGTTTTTGTAGTTGCTGGGGTTGTTTGTTTAATGACTTTTCTGAACTATTTTTGTAAGGTCTGTATTCTTTTCTGTGTGTGGCCACTGAAGTCTGCTCAGTTAGATTAGTGGCCAGCTAATGATTGGTCAGAGATTTCCTTTAATGTATGGAACCAATAAATCACCCAGTCATTGCCAGGGGGTTCTGTATACTTGTTGTGGCATGCCTTCAACGCTCGGCCAGACACTTGACAACTCTGCCTTAGACTTCACTTTCTCCTTGTAAGGAGCCTCAACGTCAGCTAGAGGTGACAGCATTATCAGTTCTTTTCTGAGCATGCACACAATCCTACATATACCTTAACCTTATAGATTCTGAGGAGTATGTCAGATTTTCACAGCCTTTATGGACATCTCCTTCCCTAGATTTTACTTTTAAGCTTTTTGGGTAGCCTGTTGTTTGCCCCAATTGTTATCCACTGCCTACAGCAGCCATAAAATCAAACTATTGCATTGAAATGTTTTCACCAACACCTCCAGGGAAAAGATTTTCACATTGGACAAGCTCCAAGTCTAATCAATAAAGACGGCCTTGCAAGTAGAGTCTTCCAGGGAGCCACCAGACAGGTCATATAATGACAAGTCTACGGGAATGAAGCTTTTAAGTAGCTCCAACCCTGATTCACCTCTCCTGTTGTCTGCCAGGCTGCTATTTTTCACTTGTGACTGTTGATTTTCAAGGCTGTCATGGAGCTGGAGAGAGGGGGATGAAAATAGGACAAGTTAAATTGCCACAAAGCTCACTGTTGTTATTGAGATTTAGATACTTTTCTTGATTAAAACTCCTCAGATTGCTGCAATCGTTTGGTTAACTTCCAGAGTTCTGAAAAATTTGTTCTGACAGTTTTTGTCAGTTTTCTTATTGCCTTTATGGAGGTTATAATTTTTGAAGATCCTTACTCCATTTTCACTGGTATCACTCACCAGCCAACATCTTGAATATAACCCCATGAGAGACACCTATTAAGCCACTCCCAAATTCCTGACCCACAGAAACTGAGATAATGAATGTTTGTTCTTTTAAGTTGCTAAGTGTTTGAGTAATTTATTATTTAGCAATGGATTACTAATACCATTTGCAAAAAAATACATATATTTCTCTCTTTTTAAATACATTAAAAAAAATAAATTTATTTATTTATTTTTGGCTGCCTTGGGTCTTTGTTGTTGCACGCGGCCTTTCTCTAGTTGCAGTGAGCAGGGGCTACTCTTTGTTATGGTGCGCGGGCTTCTCGTTGCAGTGGCTTCTCTTGTTGCGGAGCATGGGCTCTAGGCATGTGGGCTTCAGTAGTTGTGGCACGCAGGCTCAGTAGTTGTGGTGCACGGGCTTAGTTGTTCTGCGGCATGTGGGATCTTCCTGGACCAGGGCTCGAACCCATGTCCCCTGCATTGGCAGGTGGATTCTTTTTTTTTTTTTTTTTTTTTTTTTATTTATTTTTGGCTGTGTTGGGTCTTCGTTTCTGTGTGAGGGCTTTCTCTAGTTGTGGCAAGCGGGGGCCACTCTTCATCACGGTGCGTGGGCCTCTCACTATCGCAGACTCTCTTGTTGTGGAGCACCGGCTCCACACGCGCAGGCTCAGTAGTTGTGGCTCACGGGCCTAGTTGCTTCGCGGCATGTGGGATCTTCCCAGACCAGGGCTCGAACCCGTGTCCCCTGCATTGGCAGGCAGATTCTCAACCACTGTGCCACCAGGGAAGCCCTGGCAGGTGGATTCTTAACCACTGCGCCACCAGGGAAGTCCCCATATTTCTTTTTATTTTTTTATTTTTAAATTAATTAATTATTTATTTTTGCTGCACCAAGTCTTAGTTGCAGCATGCGGGAACTTTAGTTGTGGCATGCATGCAGGATCTAGTTCCCCCACCAGGGATCAAACCTGGGCCGCCTGCATTGGAAGCGTGGAGTCTTACCCACTGGACCACCAGGGAAGTCCCTTAAATACATATTAGAGCACACTATACACAGTGCCCTACACTTTTTTCACTTAGTGAATACTGGTTTCTTTCCCATTCCTTTTTTTTTTTTTTAAACAGCTTTATTGGAGTATAATTGCTTTACAATGTTAGTTTCTGCTGTATAACAAAGTGAATCAGCTATACGTATACATATATCCCCATATCTCCTGCCTCTTGCATCTCCCTCCCACCCTCCCTATCCCACTCCTCTAGGTGCTCACAAAGCACCAAGCCGATCTCCCTGTGCTATGCGGCTGCTTCCCACTAGCTATCTATTTTACATTTGGTAGTGTATATATGTCCATGCCACCCTCTCACTTTGTCCCAGCCTACCCTTCCCCCTCCCTGTGTCCTCAAGTCCATTCTCTACGTCTGCATCTTTATTCCTTTCCTGCCCCTAAGTTCTTCAGAACCTGTTTTTTTTTTTTTTTAGATTCCATATGTATGTGTTAGCATACGGTATTTGTTTTTCTCATTCTGACTTACTTCCCTCTGTATGACAGACTCTAGGTCCATCCACCTCACTACAAATAACTCAATTTCGGTTCTTTTTATGACTGAGTAATATCCCATTGTATATATGTGCCACATCTTCTTTATCCATTCATCTGTCGATGGAAACTTGGGTTGCTTCCATGTCCTGGCTATTGTAAATAGTGCTGCAGTGAACATTGTGGTACATGACTCTTTTTGAATTACGGTTTTCTCAGGGTATATGCCCAGTAGTGGGATGGCTGGGTCATATGGTAGTTCTATTTTTAGTCCTTTAAGGAACCTCCATACTATTCTCCATAGTGGCTATATCAATTTACATTCCCACCAACAGTGCAAAAGGATTCCCTTTTCTCCACACCCTCTCCAGCATTTATTGTTTGTAGATTTTTTTTTTTGGTTTTTATTTATTTATTTATTTATGGCTGTGTTGGGTCTTCGTTTCTGTGTGAGGGCTTTTCTCCAGTTGCGGCAAGCAGGGACCACTTGTCATTGCGGTGCGCGGGCCTCTCACTATCGCGGCCTCTCTTGTTGCGGAGCACAGGCTCCAGATGCGCAGGCTCAGCAATTGTGGCTCACGGGCCTAGTTGCTCCGCGGCATGTGGGATCTTCCCAGACCAGGGCTCGAACCTGTGTCCCCTGCATTGGCAGGCAGACTCTCAACCACTGCACCACCAGGGAAGCCCCTGTTTGTAGATTTTTTGATGATGGCCATTCTGACTGGTGTGAGGTGATACCTCATTGTAGTTTTGATTTGCATTTCTATAATGATTAGTGATGTTGAGCATCCTTTCACGTGTTTGTTGGCAATCTGTATATCTTCTTTGGAGAAATGTCTATTTAGGTCTTCGGCCCAGTTTTGGATTGGATTGTTTGTTTTTTTGATATTGAGCTGCATGAGCTGCTTTGTATATTTTGGAGATTATCCCATTCCTTTTTTATGGCTCTTTGAGATTCCACTGTGCATGCATTTGACTAATAACTTATGATGGATATCTGTCTCCACTCACTTAATGATGTACTTTAAGATTATATCCAGTCTTCTGCTCTTTCAGATAATGCTGGGATGAATAGTCTTATTTATGCAGGATTTCTCTTGTGTGTAGAAAATTCCCATTTCTAATTTTGTATTTGCCCTCTAAAAACTGTGGTTTTACATTGTGTTTCCATTGAAATGAAAACCCTGAATGAATCTAGTGGAAACCATAAGGACAGGCAATTATCTCACTGAACAGGAAGTCTAGAGTTTTGAGGGTTCCGGGACTGGTTGATAAACACTGACCCAGGTTTCTTCCATCCTTCAGCACTTGTCACTGTTGGAGGTAGCTTCATCCTTGAACTGCAGTATGGCTGCAGCAGTCCCAGGTGTCACATCCAGACCCAACCCACCTAGAGAGAGAGAGGAGATGGTCTTTTCCTGTAGCTCTCTGGTGGGAGTGAGAACTTGATTCAGAATCATCCTTGTAGACTTCTCTTTGTGGCGTATTGGGCAGAATAGGGTCACCTGTCCATTGCTGGAGCAGTCAACGGTAGATAGAGGGTAATCATCTGGTGGGAGAGGTAACCCCAGTGTCTGTGAAGCAGAGATGGTGGCCTTCCTGCAGGCAGTGAGTGTCAACATTAAATGTGAACTTGGAGCTTTGTTCTAAGGTCTTTTTAAAAAATGCGTGTGTGTGTGTGTGTGTGTGTGTGTGTGTGTGTGTGTATATATATATATATATATATATATATATTATTGATTGATTGATTGATTGGCTGTGCCAGGTCTTAGTTGTGGCATGCAGGATCTTCGTTGTGGCATTCAGGCTTCTTAGTTGCGGCATGTGAACTCTTAGTTGAGGCATGCATGCAGGATCTAGTTCCCCGACCAGAGATCGAACCTGGGCCCCTTGCAGTGGGAGCAGGGAGTCTTACCCACTGGACCACTAGGGAAGTCCCCTGTTCTAAGGTCTTGATGTCATAGTACAAGTACAGCATTTAGTCAAAAGTACCAGAACTGCCTTGCAGAGTATCCCATAGGAGACATTTTCTCAAATCTCTAGGAAAAGACTTCCAGAGTTTCCTGCTTATTGTGTTGTTATCAATTTTGAACTGATCTTGTTCTGTTGTTACTTTGGCTGCTAGGAACTCCAAGCTAAATTTGCTGCTACTTGTAGCAATTATGAAACACTGTAGCATGTTTTATCCTCCCATTAGCTTGTTTTAATCTTCATTTTTAATCTTGTGTGAAATTCTGGAAACTATACATTTTTGGAATGGAGCATACTAAAAAATATTTTTAATTTTCAATTTTTAAAAGTTAATCTTAAGGGAAACTTGAGTCTTCTTATAAAATCATTTCAAACGTAAATCACTTTTTTCCTTCTGAAATCATTTTCTTTTTGAGAGTTCCACCCCACCTGCAGGCCGTGGCCTTAAACCAGGTTTGTGGCCAAATTGCTAGGTACTTGGGGATAATTTGAGCTGAACAATAGAGTGAGAAACCAATGCCTCGTGTGAGGCCAATCTCTCTGTCTGGAAGGAAACTTATTTTTAATATCTGAATATCCTCAGATAAATTCTTAAACCATTATTTATATTTTTATAGAAACACTGCCCAGTCCACCCTCCACGTGTAATTTGCACTCGGGCCTCCTTTCTGTCTTAGTGACCAAAACCGCCCAGCTAAGCTGCCTTGATCCTCCCCACGCCGCCTCTTGCATTGTTCTCCGTCTGCAGTGTTGTTTTTGGCCCCTAAGTTAATGCTATTGCTTCCTGATGGCCGAGTGTGTTTCCTCCTTTTCTAGATTAAATAGGATCTATTCCATGGGACAAGAATGGGGCCTTTCAGCTGGGGTTTGAGGCGCTGGTGAAGTGGGGGTGAGAGGAAGTGGGAAGGGTGGCTTGTGAAAACACCGCGTTGCAGGGTGTTTTTCATTTTGCACAGAGAGCATCTGTTAAACCACGCTTTTCAAAATCAGTGTGCTCGGGCCCGAGGGAGGCAGACTGCTGAAATGCAGGTTCTGGGCAGCAGGTCTGTGGGCCCAGAGGGCTGCATGTCCAGCCAGCTCCTGGGGGTGCCCACACTGCCGGTGCACTGCCCCCACTGTGAGAGGTGAGGGGCTGAGGGCTTTGTTTTCTTGCGCATAGGCCTTCGGGAAGGAGTGAAGACATTCTTCTTTCTCTCGTGATTCGAGACCGTGTCAGTGGAGTGAAAGGGAGTGTAACTGTACACACGTGATGGTTCTTAACTTTCCGAAATTTCCTCTTTTTAGAGCAGGATGAGACAAATTGTTCAAAGTTTATTCAGCTTCTTCCTGAGCTTGTTGTGAACTGATGGTTTTAATAATTCCTTTCCCCATTGTTTCTGATCCCAATCCTTGGGGAACAGGTTTCCTTGTGACTCAGAAGCCAGTTCTTCCACATCAAATTATTTCTTTGAAGGACATGGGGGAGCAAAACTACTTCTTACTTTTCTTTGACCTTTTACTCTCCTTTTTGGAAAGGTTCAGCTCAAACAAGGTGGGCACACAAACCTTTTCCTCCCAGGTCGGTAACTTTTGCTTCACTGCGTGGCCTCTCTCTGCCCCCAAGGACATGCTAGCAGCGCCCACTCGCCACTGTCCTTTCCAGCCGGGAGGCCAGAGTCCTCTGTGAGGTTTGCTCAGACAGGAGGTGAAAAATCTGCAACACTGTCATTGCTCTGCTCCTCTCCAGCCTTGGGAGGCCCTGGGGGTTCAGGCCTCATCTGTGGCTGCCCTGTGGACCCTGACAGCAGGGTTTACAGCTGTGCCCTTCAGCTGTCCCCTCCCCACCTTGCCCTTGACTACTTCAAGGCTTGTGTCATGTCCACAGAGCTAAACACGACACAGGTTTCACTACAGAGCCCAGGCCTCACCTCCAGCTGGCTCCCTCCTTGGGTGTCCACAGGCCATCAGAGTGGTTACGTCCAAGTCCGGACTGGCTGTCTCCCCTCTCGAGTCCTAGTTACGTGACTCACACCACCTTCTCAGTCATTCAGATTTCAAACCTTAGGGCCTTCTAACTGTAGAAATAATCACATGTATTAAGTTTGGGGAAACCCGGAAAAGCACAAGGCAGGCAATGAAGCCCCAGTAACCCCAGTCTCCAGAGGTAACAACCCCTGCAAACATGCTGGTGCATTTCCTTCTAGTCTTTTTTTTTTTTTCTAATCACATGTATCTTCCCCTCTTCCTACAAAATGGGTCATTCCATATTCTTCAACGAGTTTTCACTTAATAACACCGCCTTGAGTTTGCCCCATTTCACTGAATAATTTTCTAAATTATTATTTTTAGTGGCTGCAAAGAACTCCAGTTTGGAATCATACCAAACTTTTCTTCTTAATAGTCACCTATTGCTGGGCATTTTGGTTGTTTCCAAACTTATAAACAGCTGTAATGCACACCGATGAGATTTCTGCGTGGTCCCTATGGTCGCTTTAGTGCCATGTGCCAACTTCACCATCTCTCTCTGCCTTCTGCTGGCACTGGCCCAGGGGCAGACTGTCTTTTCTCTTAAACTCGGGTGAAATTAGCAGGGTTTTGTTGTTTTGTTTTGAAATAAACTCTGGATTTTTTTTTTTAACGTCTTTATTGGAGGATAATTGCTTTACAATGTTGTGTTAGTTTCTGCTGTATAACAAAGTGAATTAAACTCTGGATTTTATATCATGCCTTTTCCACTGTGAGATGATAAAGATATTTTCTTCATGGTTTTTTCTAATACTTCTATGTTTAATTTTCACTTCTAAAGCATTGGTACATTAACCAATTTCTCAGATAGCTACGTAGTCATCCCAACACCATTTATTGAATAAATCCATCTTTCCTCCAGTGATGTGAAGCAGCACCTTTAATATTCTACTAAACTCCTGGGTGTGTTTGGATATATTTCTGGCTCTATTCAGTTCCATTTACTCATTTGCAGGGGTCAGTGTCTCAGTGGTTTAATCATGGCAGCTTTATGATATGTTTGCATGTCTTGGGCTAGTCCTCTCTACTCTTCATTTTCAGAATTTTCCTTTCCTTCACACAATAGATGAACATTAGAATGACAGCTAGATTAAGAAGATTTTTTTCGGGCTTCCCTGGTGGCGCAGTGGTTGAGAATCTGCCTGCCAATGCAGGGGACACGGGTTCGAGCCCTGGTCTGGGAAGATCCCACATGCCGCGGAGCAACTAGGCCCGTGAGCCACAACTACTGAGCCTGCGCGTCTGGAGCCTGTGCTCCGCAACAAGAGAGGCCGCGATAGTGAGAGGCCCGCGCACCGCGACGAAGAGTGGCCCCTGCTTGCCGCAGCTAGAGGAAGCCCTCGCACAGAAACGAAGACCCAACACAGCCAAAATAAATAAATAAATAAATAAATAATAATTAAAGGTGCTAATAATTAAAAAAAAAAAGTTTTTTTTTCAATTGGGAATCATTCTGAATTCATAGAATAATTTAGGGAGAAATTGACGTTTTTACAAAATTAACTCATCGTGAAAATAGGGTTTGCCTTTTCATTTATTCAAACCTTTTGTATTCCTCAGGAGCACTGTTCAGAATTCACATATGGACATAGAATGAAGAGTCTTCCCCTAGGCTATGACCGCTAGTCACCACAGGCAATCCATGTCACTTGTTTCTTGTGTGCACATCCAGAGATTTTAAGCTTATTTAGCATTTAAACAAATGCTAGCATATATGTATATCCCGTGTTATGCTCTTTTTCCACTTATTAATATATGTTGGCAATCTCTTCATATCAGCACACGAAGAGCCTTCTCATTCTTTTCTTTTAAGATTATTTATTTATTTTATTTATTTTTGGCTGCGTCAGGTCTTAGTTGCGGCACGCAGGATCTTCGTTGAGGCATGCAGGATCTTTTGTTGTGGCACAACTGTTTCTCTCTAGTTGTGCTTGTGGGTTTTCTCTAATTGTGGCACACAGGCTTCAGGGCATGTGGGCTCTGTAGTTTGTGGCATGCGGGCTCTCTAGTTGAAGTGCGCGAGCTCAGTAGCTGTGTCGTGTGGGCTTGGTTGCCCCACGGCATGTGGGATCTTAGTTCCCTGACCAGGGATCGAACCCGCCTCCCCTGCATTGGAAGGCAGATTCTTAACCACTGGACCACCAGGGAAGTCCCCTTCTCATTCTTTTTCATACCTAAAAAAGCATAGGATTCTACTGTAGGGACATACCATCATTTATTTACGTAATTACTCTTCTTAAATGATAGACATTTAAGCTGTTTCCAATCTTTTACTATTACAAGCACGGCTGTCATAAGTAATTCTGTATACGTATCATTTCCCACGTGTGAGTATATCTTTGGAAGATATTTCTGGAAATTGATTTCTGGAAGTAGAGTTGCTAGGCCACAACGCACATATATTTGTGATTTGGATAGATTTGGCAACGTTGTCCTCCGTGGAAGTTGTACTAATTTACACTCACCTGCCGTGTATGAGCGTGCCTTTGTCCACACATCTTTCTCAACACACTGTTATCAAGCTCTTTGTTCCTTACTAATCTTAAAAGTGAGAAATATCTCAAATTGGTTCTAATTTGCATTTCAATTACTATTAGATTTAGCATAAACGTTAAGAATCTTTTATACTTTTTTCTATGAACTTTCTGTTCATATCATTTTCCTATTTCTTCCCACTATTTATTTCTTTATGTTAAAAGTTTCCAAAAATCAGTATTGTGGAAGCTTTTTGTAAAATGAATTACAAACATTTCCCTGTTTCTTTTATTGTGGTTGGTATCTAGAATATTTTTATTTTATAATTGAGTTCATTATTGTTTTTTCATATGGTTTCCCTGTTTTATATACTACTTAGACTTTGTCAAAGACAAAATATTCTCCTAGCCATCTTGTCACCAGGCATGATCTCCACATTAAAAAAAAAAAAAAGACTATGAAATATTTCAACATTTAGAAAAGTATAGTGATATACTTTTTAAAAACTGATATACCCATCGCCAGAATTACTGTTAATATTTTGCTGTGTCTGCTTTAGATTTTTTGCCTTTGAAACCAAAAGGTACAGATAGTTCCCTTTGAACGTCTCCCCAATACCAGTGCCTCCCCTGCCCCTGAGGTAACTGCCTTTGTTAAATTGGAGTGTGTCCTCCTGGTCATGGTCAAGGGCCTTTGAGACCGGAGAACCCCCTCTGGCTAGTTGAAGTGGAAGGGATTTATCAGTGGAAGGGCTGAAGAAACAGACTCGTGACTGAGTTTCCTGGAAGGTCTCCCTAAACCACACTTGAGGGCTGGGACGCCCAGGCAGCTGCTGCAGCCCCAGAGGCTCACTGCTTCTACTGCAGTCAGAGCTGCTGGTGGAGAAAGTTCAAAACCGATGCCTCTACGTGTGCTCTCCGTTGTTGACGCATTTCTAAATCAGAGCCTTGCATCTGACAGGGGAACCTAAATTAGATACAGAAACCTGGTGCAAGGGAGTGTGGAGGGCAATCTCTTGGTTTTCTAATGTGTGTGTACACCAGGAGCTTAGTGTCGCACAAGCCAGTTCACAGTATTTGTAAACTTCCTGAACATTTTAATGCTCCTACTATTAATTTTTCCATGAACAATAGTGTATTGTTTTGGGTATTCAAAAAATGGACGCAAATGCTGTCATAATGCAACTCAGCCTTTTCATTCAATATTATTATTAAGCCTTTCCCAGTTGACATCTGTAGCTCTGCTTCATTCTTTTTAACTGCTGTGTATCGAATGTGTATTAGTTGTTACCCTGTAGCAAATTACTGTAAAGTTTACTGGCATAAAACAGCGTTTACCCTCTCAACAGTTTCTGTGGGTAGGAACCCAGGTGTGGCTGAGTTGGGTCCTCTGGCTCAGGGTCTCTCATAAGATTGTGATCAACGTGTCTGCTGGAGCTGTGGCCTCATCTGAAGACCTGGCTGTGGCAGAATCTGCTTCTAACACACTCCTGTGGTTGCCGGCACATGACTCAGTTCCATGGTGGCTGTGAGCTGGAGGCTGCCCTCGCTTCCTTGCCGTGTATTAGGCCTCTCCATGGGGCAGCTCGCAACACAGCAGCTTGCTTCATCAGAGCAAGCAGCTAAGAACAAGAGTGTGTGCACAAGATGGATATCACCATCTGTAATGGGCTGGATAGTGTCCCCCAAAATTCAGATACCCTGGAACCTCAGAATGTGACCCGGTTCTTGCTGTTATTTTTTCCCCCACTCAGTATATACCTGCTTAGTTTTGTCTGGATGTTTTCCAATGTCTGTTTACCACTGCTTTCTGTACGCTACCTCTTCTTTCTGAACTCATGTTAAAGAAGTATTATCTTCCAGCAGTTTTTTCTGTGTATCACTCCTTTGTGTTTTGGTTGTTGCACATGAGAAGAAGTCTGATGGCAGTCTAACACTAGTTCCTTTGTAAGTCATCTGTCTTCTCTCACAGCTTTTACTCTTGGAGCTCAATGCTCTGCGGTTTCTTTCACTGTGTTGTTTATTCCTCCTACTTGGGATTTGATGTGCCCTGTAAATATATAGACTCTCAGGCTTTCTCTGGATAGTGCTTTCTCCCCATTTCTTCTCCCCTCTAGATCACCTGATTTCAACACATTTTGAAGCATTTCATTCTATCCTCCATATTTTAACTTTGCTTTCACATTTTCCATTTTTAATCTCTGTGCTGCATGCTGAATCATTTCCTTAAGTCTTGCAATTTACTAATTCTCTCTTTAGTTATGTCTGGTTTTCTGTTAAACCTGTACAGAAGTTTTCCTTTTTAAAAAAAAAAAAAACAACACATTTATTTATTTGGCTGTGCTGGTCTTAGGTGTGGCATGAGGGATCTTTTAGTTGTGGCATGTGGCTCTTAGTTGCGGTATGCATGGGGGATCTAGCTCCCTGATCAGGGATGGAACCCGGGCACCCTGCATTGGGAGAGTGGAGTCTTAGCCACTGGACCACCAGGGAAGTCCCTCCATTTGTTTTGATGACTGTATCCTTCATACCTAGAATGTCTCTTTGGTTCTTTTTCACATCTTTTTTTTTTTTTTTTCAAAACTACTTTGGTTTACCTTATGGTTTCTATTGCTTCTTGTACCTCTTCAAACATGTTAAGATACTTATCTTAAAGTCTCCTGATTTTTCTGTCTCTACCTCATGGTGATTGAGTTCCTTGTGGGATCATTTCCTTTTCTTTCCTGGCACCTAGAGGAGCAGAGAGGGCTTTCTTCCCACATCAGTCCACAGTTATCAACTTAGGTCACATGTCTCCACACAGGAAAAAGGGGCCTTTGTTTCTTTAGACAAAGAGACCCCGGAGGGGCTGGCCTTGTCAGACCTCCAGAGTGCCCTGACTTCTCTGAATGGGCATCAGGTACCCAGGACCCATCCCTGAGAGCCCTCCAGGGTGCATGATCTCTCTGAATGGGTACCAACTGGTGAATTAATTAAGGTATATCTGAGAATTTGTCAACATATTCACCTGGCCCTTTGTGACCCTGAAAAAGTCATTTAACCATTCATCTTTTCTGTAAAATAAAGGTATCTTCTTTATTTACAGGGAGAAAAAAAAAGTATTTTAAGTAGTATAAAACTTCAAAGAAGAGGTGGCACATGTTGTCTTAAAAACAAATAGTTTAATTTCATTTTTATCTATCTAGAACAAAAAAACATACAAGTTTAAAAGGAAACGGCAAGCGCTTTGACATGTCATCATGTGTCATTTTTTATGGTACTACTTTTGTTAAAAATGTGAAGATACAGAACCTTTATAAATTTCAGGAAGCAAAATGCAGATGAAAACAGATTGGTTATAAAATGTCAATTCACTAAATACTGCATTTTCTCTGTTTTTATGGAGAATATTTCATAGAAACACTGTATAAAATAAGGCAGACTTTTGGAAATTCAATTATAAAATTTTAGGAAAAAAGTGTGAAGTCCTAGTTTCTTTCACTTTGGGGAGTCACCTGCAGAGCCCGTCAGACAACTAGAGCAGTTTCTGAGCTCTGGTTGCTGTACAGGAGCCCTTCTCGTTGAGTGCTTCTAGAATCAGACCCACCCACAAAACAGCTTTTCCCAATTAGCATCAATCAGAAAAGTTTAACATACACAAATATTTCTATAGTGCAGTAAAAATGTGTCATTTTATATTTTAAATTTGCATTATGAAAATGTCTGTACATGAAGTAATACATATTTAATGAATATGAATCATGTAAATTTGGTCATGGCATTTAAAGGTGGCTTTGGCTTTGAAGTATTTTTAAATTCACAGAAAATATTGAACTTCTAATAAAATAAATAAAACATTTTAATAATTGATATTAATAATCAACTTCAAAATTTCTTTGTCTGCATTTTCTGTTCAATTTTAAAAGAGAAGTCATTGCACCTTCTATGATGTGAAAAAAGATCCGATTGCCATTAGCTGTTCTTAAGTGCTGAACATAACTGAGAGAAACTGCAACAAGACACTCTGTCACTGGCAGGAAATCCATCACCATCCTTTGCGGGGGCAGTCCCGAGCTCAGAGCTCATTTTTTTTTTTTTTTTTAAAAAGGTAGAGGAATGGGGACATTTTAAATTTATTTATTTATTTATTTATTTATTTTTGGCTGTGTTAGGTCTTCGTTTCTGTGCAAGGGCCTTCTCCAGTTGCGGCAAGCGGGGGCCACTCGTCATCGTGGTGCGCGGGCCTCTCACTGTCGCGGCCTCTCTTGTTGCGGAGCACAGGCTCCAGACGCGCAGGCTCAGTAGTTATGGCTCACGGGCCTAGTTGCTCCGCGGCATGTGGGATCCTCCCAGACCAGGGCTCGAACCCATGTCCCCTGCATTGGCAGGCAGTTCTCAACCACTGCGCCACCAGGGAAGCCCCACCGAGCTCATGTTTTAACGGACGTGAATGCAAACCGTCGTTCTCACGTGACTTTCCGAAGAGCCCCCACAGCAGGCCCAGGTACTTTGAGTGGACTAAGTCTCACTTTATGGCAATGGCATCAGATGGTGGCTACAGAAGGTTGCCGACGTCCCTGTGTGCTCTTACAGGCTCTGCAGACCGGGGGACGAAAGGACCAAGGAACTCTGACTGCCCTCAGGAATCCCAAGTGACTGGAGGGACACAGTGTCAGGGCCCCGGGCAGTGTCGCCCACTATTCAGGAGGTGGGCGGAGGCTCCGCAGCTTCATTTCGTCCAGTCCCTTCCAGTATTTAAAATTGTTGTCAAGATGCTGCATTAACTCAGGCAGGTCTACAAAGGCTGGAGAGAAAAGATGGCACTGTGATATACCCTTTCACAGCCTCAGTAAACTTAGACTTTGAGGCTTTCTAAGGAGAGAGCATTTTACGGAAGAGGGACAGATAGGAGTAGACAACTGCCCAGCGCTCAGCAGACACAGCAAACCCAGCGGCCGGAATGAGCTAAAGCCAAGTCCTGTGCTCAGTGCCAGCAGCTCCTCTGTAACCACCTGGTGAGCTGACAACTGGTAGATGAAGCAGAAGGGGGACTCATCTGCACACTCACCATTTGATCAGCACCTTTGGGCCCAGGGTGCCAGGAGCCAGGCCCTGACTGGCTCTCCTGGGTGTGTCTCCCTGCTCCCTGCCGCACCCCCACCCCCGGCCCTTTATACCGTCATCTTCCACCTGCAGCACATCCCCTAGGGCCTGAGTGGGGAGCAAGTCATTTTACATACGAAGAAAATGGGGCCAGGAGAGGCCATGAATCTGGACTCAGGGAGCTGCGGAGCCTGCAGTCTGGCCCCAAAGCTGCAGCTCTTTCCACCATCTGAGTCCTTCCCCCACCTCCCAGCACCCTGAGATGGGGGTTCGTCTCCTGCCCATGGATCTGGACAGGGAGTATTAGTGGGGCCCCTTCCCTGAGAGTCCTTTACGTGACAGGCTCCTCTGCATGCACTTAAGGTTAAAGAAGAGGGACGTGTACCCGTCAGAGACCAGCCTGCTCTCGGGTCGGCTACCAAGTGAGGCGGGAGAAGCTGGAGAGCAGATGGCAAAAGGGCTCCCACAGAACGATGTGGGGTTTGGAGTCAACATAAGCGTTTCTAAATCCTGGGCTCTCCACCACCGGCTGTGCAGCCCCAAGTTCACTCCTCTCATCTATGAACCTGGCACAACAACGTCTAGCCCCTGGGGCCAGGGGCAGTTGAGGAGGAAGAGTGCAGAGAGCACCCCGCCCTCATGGCCCTCGGTGTCAGCTCACTGCTTCTCCTCAGCCCTTCTTCAAAGTCTGAGCCCCCAAACATATTCTACAGTCAAAAACTACACTATGCACTACTTAACATGCAGTTCCCCATTACTGAGGGAAATATGCTCAAAGCGTTCTTACCGTCCCAAGCAGCAAACATGTCTGTGATGAAGTAGTCAATGAAAGAGATTTGGGATTTGGGGATGCTGCAGGTATTTCTGTCAAAAACTGGCATCACCACAGGCAAGTCCTGTCGCTTCTCTTCATCAGTCTGCAAAGCAGAAAATGCCAGAATTACGAGACTCCAGTATCTGGCTCCACTCTCCATCAGGAGCAACCCCTCTGCCAAAAGCCTCTCCTAGCAGCCCAGAGTGCTCGTGGGGAGAAGCCGATCACAGCACCAGCCAACAACCCGGATCTGCCATGTTGTCCCCGACGGGGACTGCTCTATGCCAGGGGCACCAAGGACACCCCAACCCAACCCACATTTTCAACACCTGGAAACCTCTTGCTGAAGCTCCTGAGGTAAGATTGCAAACAGTACCTGCAGTGCATGAGCACACTAGTCAGCTCAGCCATCCTCCCAGCCGGCAGGCGTTTCAAGGGCCTGATCCAGGGCGGCAATGGTGAGTGAGAAACAGCCCCCTTCACAGAGAAGGGACAAGTGGCTGCTTCTCATCTTGGGCCAAATTATTTTATTTGAAAAAGTTCTGAACATGCTTGAGGTAAAAAAGAGCTCTGGGATGAAGAGTTTTTATGTACTTTGATAAACACTTCCAGAACATCTTCAGGATTCCAGAAAGATTTGTAAAAAACTGAAAATATAATTAAGATCCTGGCAAGTATATCTTGAAAGATATAAAGGAGTTTCTTGTTCTTTTTATTCATAAGGTTGCTTTCATCAAAGGGTCCTGGAGAAAAGGATGAGGGGATGCCTGGAGGGTGACGATGAAGCAGCGGGTCTTCCTGGAACGAGGTGGGAACTCAGAGTGTTTGAGGGTGCGATTAGAATCACCGAGAGGTCCCTGCTGGAGCAGGCAACCAGGGCTGAGAGTTAAGCAGACGGTCACGCGAGGGGCAGGATGAGGGGGACTGAGTGTAAGACCAAGCAAGGCCGGGGCGGCCCTGGCTAGAAGGGCTGGAGCCATCCTCTGGCTCTGGAAGGCACAGCTGTCCTCAGAGGCACCTGGATCATTGTTCCTGATGGTCCGGGCAGGCTGCCCTGTTGGGCCAGGCATAGTGAGAAGATGACAGAAGGGGTGGCGATCCTGGGATGAGATAACTTTTTGACCAGTCGTGGCCTGTGGAGGGCCGGTCAGTGGGAGCAAGGGCTGAGGACAGGAGGTATGTGGTGTGCTCGGCCATCTGCCAGAAGCTCTGGTGGCTGAGCTCTGTGGGCCATCTGGGGCTGTGGGAGAGTGGAGGACATTTCTTGAGTGGCCAACACTGGGACAAGAATTCAGGTGTTCAGCAAGACCAAAAGAAAACCTACTCTTGGGGCTGAGGGCCTGTCCCTCCAACTCTTACCCCTGTAACTGTTCCCACAGGGCAAACTGGGCCAGTCCCCTTTGTTGTTCTTGACAACTGGCCAGGAGCTGCCTCCCCTGTTCCACTTCTATTCTGCTGTCTTTGCCGAGGCCTGGCAATCACCAGCAGGGCCGCAGGGACTGGTTAGAAGTCACCTTGCCCTGCACAAAGGTGGATGGATCCGAGGCCCGAGCCACTGGAAGAACTAGGCCCCACAGCTAACGGCAGGTGACTTTCCCTGGAAGTGACAATGACTCACTGCAGCTCTCAACATGGAATCTCCACTTGAGGGCAGCAGGTAACCTTTGGGGGTTTTCCTAGGAGGGACTGTACCTAGCACCATGCTGCAGAGATGTACTTATGCTAGGTGGGTGTTGAGGGTGCTGGGGACAGGGCTAAGAAAGAGGCCTGTGCTCCTTGTGTTCAGGTGGATGGTGCTAGACTATGGGTCAGGGCAGAAGCCAGCAGTAAGAGCCCCTGCTGCTCCAGGCCAGGGAGCCAAGTCGCACACGCTTGACTAGGATTGTACAGGCCAGGGAGCCCTGAGAGGCAGGGCAGAGGCTATCTACAGCAGTTGTCCGGCCAGGAGCACACTCCAGGAGGTGTGGAAGGTAGGGTGAGGGTGCTCTGGGAAGAGACTAAGTAGGGAACATTGACAAGTCTTGGCCTCTGCTGGCTGGTGAAGCCTCTGCTGTCAGGCCACAGGCTGGCAGCCCCGTCCCCCAGTGCCGTCGCAGAAAACTGCAGGGTTAGCTCTGCATGAGTCTCTGCCCTGGTGTGTATGGGAAGGGGCGGAGGGTGCAGGAATAGCCTCAGGTTCACAGCCCACTGGCCTGTCTGGCTCAGAGAGCAGTACCACAGGGTGGGTGCTCTCCTGGCACTGCCCCCTGGTCGTGCTGGATAATGAACCAGCTCTCTTGGGAAAGCCATAGCAGAGGCTCACTGAGCTCAGCAGTTCATGGCTTCAGAGGCTTTTCTGTTGGTGCTGCACTCTAGGCCTGCCCTCCCCTCCACATGGAAGCAGCTGACTTGTTGAAGGTCAATGAAAATGCTCATGCTTGTATTTCTTCTCTTTGGCCCAATGTGACAGGTACATGGAGCTTCTCAGGCCCTTATTCTCTTTTGAAGACCACTGTTTGCCAATGAGGTCCTCCGTGCCCATGCCCCACTTCTAGGCCACCAATGAGATCTCCATGCCTGGGAGACAGTCAAAGATTCTACAGTAACCAAGTGAATCTCCAATCAAGAAAAAGTCGTTTTCAAAATGGTAGGAAGTGTCATGGTATATTTACTCACCCTTGCCCGACTCCTCCCTAGCACAGTCTTGGTCCAGATGAGACAGCAGCCCAGCTCTCAACTGTTTAAATCGAACTGGAAGGAGTGTAGAGCTGACCTTATTTGCAACATTCTAACCTGTCTGGAGTTTGTCTAAAGGACTAGCCTCTATTTCACCTAATCCAGCTCTCAGGTGGAAAAGCAATGGTTACTGCCTGGGAAAGCTGCATGGAGATGACAGACACACAGATGCCTGGGGTAAGAGATTACAGGTGGAGACAAACAAATGCACCATTTAAGGCCCCAAGGAAAAGCCTCTCGGGGAAATTAAGACATTCAAAAGCAGCTGTATATAGAGGGGAAATGTCTCGGGCAAGACATGCTCAGAAAAGACCTGAAGAGACCGTAAGCTTTCATGTTGGGCTAATCCCAAGACTCAGAACATGCCCAGATAATGAGCAAAAGACTTTCCTGGCACAGAGCCAAAGTGCAAAGACTGGGAGCGGTGGCTGTTTTTTCAAATGTCCAATTTTCAACAACAAAAAAAATCACAAGGCCAAAGAAACAGAAAAACATAACCCATTCAAAGGAAGAAAATAAATTGGCAGAAACCATCCCTAAAGAGGTACCCACAATGATTTATTAAAGACTTTAAAACAACTATCTTAAATATGCACTAGTGCTAAAAGAAAACATGGATTAAATGCTAAAGGAAATCAGGAAAATGATATATGAACAAAATGAGAGTATCAATAAAGAGACAGAAATTATAAAGAAGAGCCAAATAACAATTCTGGAGCTGAAAAACACAAAAAGTGAATTGAAAAATTCACTAGAGGGGTTCAACAGCAGATCTGAGCAGGCAGAAGAAAGAATCAATAAATTTGAAGATAGGACATTTGAAATTATCAATTCTGAAGAGGAGAAAGAAAAATAAATAAAAGTGACAATACCCTAAGTAATTTACAGGACAACCTCAAACAGACAAATACATGCATTATCAGAGTGTAGGAAAGAGAAAAGAGAAAAAAAAAAAAGGAGCAGAGATTATTTGAAGAAATAATACCCCACTGGGCATATACCCAGAGAAAACCATAATTCAAAAAGACACATGCACCCCAATGTTCACTGCAGCACTATTTACAATAGCCAGGTCATGGAAGCAACCTAAATGCCCATTGACAGACGAATGAATAAAGAAGATGTGGTACATATATACAATGGAATATTACTCAGCCATAAAAAGGAACGAAATTGGGTCATTTGCAGAGACGTGGATGGACCTAGAGACTGTCATACAGAGTGAAGTAAGTCAGAAAGAGAAAAACAAATATCATATGTTAACGCATATATGTGGAATCTAGAAAAATGGTACAGATGAACCAGTTTGCACGGCAGAAATAGAGACACAGATGTAGAGAACAAACATGGATACCAAGGGGGGAAAGCGGGGGTGTGGATGGTGGTGGTGGGATGAACTGGGAGACTGGGATTGACCATATATACACCAATACGTATAAAATAGATAACTGATAAGAACCTGCTTTATAAAAAAAAAAAAATTCAAAAAAAAGAGGAAGAAATAATAGCCCGTAACTGCCATAATTTGAAGAAAAACACAAATCTACAAATCCAAGAAGGTAAACAACTCCAAGTAGGATAAACCCCAAAACAACCATATTGAAACACATTATAACCAAACTGTCAAAAGCCAAGACAAAGTGAGAATCTTGAAAGCAGCAAGAGGAAAATGACTCATCACATACACATGAGAAGACAGTCTCAATAAGATGATCAGCTGATTTCTCAGCAGAAACCTTGGAGGCCAGTAGGCACTGGGATAATTACATAAGGGGCTAAAAGAAAAAAACCTGTCAACCCAGAATTCTATATCTGGCAGAACGGTCCTTCAAAAATGAGGAAGAAATGAAGACATTCCCAGATAAACAAAAGCAGAGAAAATTCATTACCACTAGATCTAGCCTACAAGAAATGATAAAGGGAGTCTTTTCAGGTTGAAATGAAAGGAAGCTAGATGGCAACTTAAAGTCATATAAAGATATAAAGATCTCCAGTAAAGGTAAATACATAAGCACATATGAAAAAGAGTATTATTGCAATTTTGGCTTGAAATTCCACTTTTTATTTTCTACAGGATTTAAAAGACAAGTGCATAAAAATTACAAATCTGTGTTAATAGGCACACAATATATAAACACATTATTTGTGACATCAAGAACAAAGTGGGGGACTTCCTTGGTGGCGCAGTTGTTAAGAACCCGCCTGCCAATGCAGGGGGCATGGGTTCGAGCCCTTGGTCTGGGAAGATCCCACATGCCACGGAGCAACTAAGCCTGTGCACCACAACTACTGAGCCTGCACTCTAGAGCCCTTGAGCCACAGCTACTGAACCCGTGGTGCCACAACTACTGAAGGCCACGCACCTAGAGCCCATGCTCTGCAACGAGAAGGCACCGCAATGAGAAGACCAAGCACCACAATGAAGAGTAGCTCCCGCTCACCGCAACTAGAGAAAGCCCATGCCCAGCGACGAAAATCCAATGCAGCCAAAAAATAAATTTATTAAAAAAAAAAAAAGAAAGTGGGGTGGAGAAACAGAGCTGTATAGGAGTTTGTGTATACAACTGAAATATAGGTTGGTATCAACTTAAACTGCTAGAACTTCAGGATGTTATAATGTAATTTCTATGGTAACCGTACAAAAAGTAACCCATAGAATATCTGCAAAGGAAATGAGAAGTGGATCAAACATGGTGCTACAAAAAAATCAAACACAAAGGCGGTAATGGAAAAAATGAGGGACAAAAAAGCTGTAAGACATGCCTAAGACAAAGTGGCAAAAGTATGTCCTTCTCTGTCAGTAATTATTTTAAATGTAAATGTATTGAACTCCCCAATCAAAAGGCACAGCTGGCAGAATGGATAAAAACACATGACCCAACTATATTTTGTCTACAAAAACTCACATTAGATACCAGGACATAGGTTGAAAGTGAAAGGATGGAAAAAGATATTCCATGCAGATAACCAAAAGAAAGCTGAGGTGGCTTTGTTAATACCAGACAAAAAAGACTTTAAGTCAAAAATGGTTCCAAGAGACAAAGGACATTATTAATAAATGGGTCAATTCACCAAGAAGATTTAACAATTATAAGCACATATGCACCAAACAATTGGAGTTCCGAAATGTATGAAGAAAACATTGACAGAATTGAAGGGAGAAACAGACACTTCTACAATAATAGTTGGAGACTTCAATAACACACTTTGAATAATGGACAGAACAGCCAGATCAATAAGGAATTAAGGACTTGAACAACACTGTTAACCAATTGGACCCAATAGACATATATGTTAGGCCATAAAACAAGTCAATGAATTTTAAAAGATCAAAATCATACAAAGTACCTTTTCCAATAACAGTGTAATGAAACTGGAAATCAACAACAGAAAGTAAACTGAAAGTGGAAATTAAACAATACACTCTCAACCAAAGGGTCAAAGAAGAAATCACAAGGGAAATTTTAAGATACCTAGAGACAAATAAAAATGAAAACACAACATATGGAAAGGTATGGAATGCAGTAAAAGCAGTGCTAAGAGGGAAATTTATAGCTGTAAATGCCTATGTTAAAAAAGAAGAAAGCTCTTAAATCAACAACCTAACTTTAGATCTTAAGGAACTAGAAAAAGAACAAACTAAACCCAAAGCTAGCAAAAGGAAGGAACTAATAGACTAGAGCAGAGATAAGAAAAATGGAGAATAGAAAAATAGAGAAAATCAACAAAACCAAAAGTTGGTTCCTTGAAAAGATCAACAAAATTGAAAGAACTTTAGCTAGATTGACTAAGAAAAAAGAAAGACTCCAATTATTGAAATCGGAAATGGAAGTAGGGACATTACTATTGATTTTACAAAAATAAAAGGATTATAAGGAAGTGCCATGAGCAACTGTATGCCAACAAACTGGATAACCTAGATGAAATGTACAAATTCCTACCCACACAACCTACTAAGGCTCAATTATGAAGAAAGAGAGAATCTGAATAGACCTATAGCTAGTAAGGATATTCAGTTAGTAATAAAAAACCTCCCAACAAAGAAAAGCTCAGGACCAGATGGCTTCACCTGTGAATTCTACCAAGCTCTTCAATACAATTAACACCAATCCTTCTCAAACACTTCCAAAAATTTGAAGAGAATACTTCCTAACTCAATCAATGAGGCCAGCATTGCTCAGATACCAAAGCCTAACAAAGACACAAAACTACAGACTGTTATCCCTTATGAATACTGATGCAAAAACCCTCAACAAAATACTAGCAAACAGAATTCAGTAGCATATTAAAGGATCATACACCATGACCAAGTGGGATTTTAGTCCTGCAATATAAGGACGATTCAGCATCTGAAATCAATTGATGTAATACACTACATTAAAAGAATGAAAGAAAAAACCATGATCATCTAAAATGGTAATTTTGTTTTACCACAGTAAAACAAACAAACAAAAAAAACAAACTGCTTCCCAAGGTGACGATGATTTTACAAATCATCACTGTGTGATAAGCATTTTACACATTTTACACTGATGAATAAATTTGTTGTTCCATATCTTCACAAACATTTTGTTGTCAGTCTTTTTAATTTTTAGCCATCCTAGTGGATGTGTAGTGGTATTTCATTGTTGTTTTAATTTGCATTTCCCTGATTACTAATGATGTTCAGCACATTTTCATATATCTTTTGTGAAGTGTCTGTTAAAATATTTGGTATTTTTGGACTTCCTTGGTGGCACAGTGGTTAAGAATCCACCTGCCAATGCAGGAGACATGGGTTCGAGCCCTGGTCTGGGAAGATCCCACATGCTGTGGAGCAACTAAGCCCGTGCGCCACAACTACTGAGCCTGTGCTCTAGGGCCCATAAGCCATAACTACTGAGCCCACGTGCCACAACTAACTGAAGGCTGCGTGCCTAGAGCCCGTGATCTGCAACAAGAAGCCACTGCAATGAGAAGCCCGCGTACCACAGTGAAGAGTAGCCCCCACTCGCCACAACTAGAGAAAGCCCACGTGCAGCAACAAAGACCCAACACAGCCATAAATAAATAAATTAATTAATTAAAAATAAATAATCGTTTTTAAAAATTGGTATTTTTAATTAGGTGGTTTGGCTTATTATTGAGTTCTTTATATATCCTGAATACAGTCCTTTGTCAGATATGATTTGTGTATATTTTCTTCCAGTGTGCCTTCCCTGTTCATTTTCTTAGCTGTGTTTAGATGAGAATAATTTCTGAATTTTGGTTCTCACCAAATTTTCTTTTTATGGTTGCTGTTTTCTGTACCTAAGAAACATCTATCCCATTCCAATTAATTGAGTATATTCTCCTATGTTTTCTCTAAAACTTTTGTATTTAGGTCTATGATCCATTGTGAACTGATATTTCTCCACGGAATGAGGTAGGAGTTGTGGTTCATTTTTTGTTGGATAGAGATATCCAAATATTCCAACACCACTTGCTGAAAAAAATTTTCCTTTCCCCACTGATTGTATAAATGTGGCCTATTTCTGGGATTTCTATTGTGTCCCATCAATGTATTTGTTATCTTTATGCCAGTATCACACCAGCTTGGTTATTGTAAGTTCTGAAGTCAAATAGTATAAATCGTCCAACTTTTTCAAGTTTGTGTTGTTTATTCAAGGTCCTTCAGCTTTCCATATAAATTTTAGAATCAGTTTGTCAATTTTTACCAAAAAAACTGCTGGGATTCTGATTGGGACTGCACTCAATCTATACATTGATTTGGAAAGAACTGTATTTTAACAACATTGAGCCTTCCAATCTGTGGACATGGTACACCTCTCCATTTATTGAAGTGTTCTTTCTCAGCAATGTTTTGTGGTTTTCAGTGTAAAGAACTGGCCTTCTTTTGTTAAATTTATCCTAAGTAATTTTTGTTTTTTATTGCTATTGTAAATGGGATTGGGTTTTTAGTTTCATTTTCCCATTGTCTGCATCTAGTACACCAAATAATACAACTGACTTTGTATAATGAGCTTGTGTCCTATAACCTTGCTAAATAATTTCCACTTATTAATGCTAGTAATTGTTTTGTACACTCCTTAGAGTTTTCAGCATTAAAAAGAATCATGTCATCTGCAAATAGAACAAATTTATGTCTTACTTTCTGTTCTTTGTACATCTTTATTTCCCTTGCCTTGTTGCCATGGCTAGGACTGCCAATAAAATGTTGGATAAAAGGAGTCCGAATGGGTACCCTTGCCTTGTTTCCAATCTTAAAGAAAATGTATTTAATATTTCCTTCTAAAGTTTATATGGAAAGGTGAAGGACCTTGTATAAACAAAGCAAATTTGAAAAAGTTGAACAGTTTATACTATTTGGCTTCAGAAGTTAACAATGATCAAGTCAGTGTGGTATTGGCATAAAGATAACAAATACACTGATGGAATAGAATAGAATGGGTACCCTTCCCTTGTTTCCAATCTTAAGAAAAATGTACTTAATATTTCACCATTAAATACAATGATAGCTATAAGTTTTTGTAGATACCCTTTTAAAAATAAGTTCTCTTCCTTGTTTGCTAAAATATTTTACGATGAATGGTTGCTGAATTTTGTCAAATGCTTTTTCTCCATCTACTGAAATAATCATATGGTTTTTCTCCTTTAATTAGTATGGTGAATTATAATTGATTTTTCTGATATTAAACCAACCTTGCATTTTGGCGGATAACTCTATTTAGTGATATATTAACGCTCTTTATATACTGTTCAATTAAGTACCTCTGCATCTATGTTCATGAGGATTATGAACTGCCTGGTACTGTCTTTGTCAGATTACATATCAGGATAATAATGGCTTCATAAAATGAGTTGAAAAGTGTTCTCACCTCTATTTTCTCATATATTGTAAGACTAGCATTATTTCTTAAGTGTTTGATAGACTTCTTCAATGAAACCATTTAGAGTTTTCTTTGTGAAAAAAATCTTTAAATAAAACATTTTGACAAAGAATTTCTTTACTGCAGGGCTTCTAAGGTTATTGCTTAATCCTGTGTGTTTTGGTAAATTATAATTTTCAGGGAATTCATCCATTTCATTTGTCAAATTTATTCTTGTCAATTTGACAAGAATTTGTTATTTCTTGTCATTGTCAAATGACAATACTTTCATTCCTGATACTGGTAATTTGCATTCCCTCTTTCCTCTTGATTATTCCAGCTAGGTATTCACCAATTTTGTTAATTCTGTCAAAGAATCAACTTTTGGCTTTGTAATTTTTTATTTTTTAAATTATTAATTTTTATTTTATATTGGAATATAGTTGATTTACAATGTTGTGTTAGTTTCAGGTATATAGCAAAGTGATTCAGTTATACATATACACATGTCCATTCTTTTTCAGATTCTTTTCCCACATAGGTTATTATAGAATATTGAGTAGAGTTCCCTGTGTTATATACAGGTCCTTGTTGATTATCTATTATATATATAGTAGTGTGTATCTGTTAATCCCAAACTTCTAATTTATCCCTCTCCACCATGTTTCCCCTTTGGTAACCATAGGTTTGTTTTTGAAGTCTGTGAGTCTGTTTCTGTTTTGTAAATAAGTTCATTTTTATCATTTTTTTAAGATTCCACATAGAAGTGATATCATATGAGATTTGTCTTTCTCTGTCTGAGTTACTTCACTTAGTATGATAACCTCTAGGTCCATCCATGTTACTGCAAATGGCATTATTTCATTCTTTTTTTTTAATTGCTGAGTAATATTCCACTGTATATATGTGCCACATTTTCTTTATCCATTTCTTTATCCATTCCTCTGTTGATGGACATTTAGATTGCTTCCATGTCTTGGCTATTGTAAATAGTGCTGCAAGGAACACTAGGGTGCACGTATCCTTTCGGATTATGGTTTTCTTCAGATATATGCCCAGGAGTGGGATTTCGGGATCATGTGGTAGTTCTAGCTTTAGCTTTTTAAGGAACCTCCATACTGTTCTCCATGATGGTTGTAACAATTTACATTCCCACCAACAGTGCAGGAGGGTTCCCTTTTCTCCACACCCTCTCCAGCATTTATTGTTTGTAGACTTCTTTATTTTAATATAAATTTATTTTATTTATTTTTGGCTGAGTTGGGTCTTCATTGCTGCATGTGGGCTTCTTATTGCAGTGGCTTCTCTTGTTGCAGAGCATGGGCTCTAGGTGCACGGGCTTCAGTAGTTGTGGCTCACGGGCTCTAGAGCGCAGGCTCAGTAGCTGTGGCGCATGGGCTAAGTTGCTCCGTGGTATGTGGGATATTCCTGGACCAGGACTCGAACCCGTGTCCCCTGCACTGGCAGGCAGATTCCTAACAACTGCGCCACCAGGGAAGCCCGTGTTTGTAGACTTTTTGATGGTGGCCATTCTGACTGGTGCGAGGTAGTACCGCATGGTAGTTCTGATTTGCATTTCTCTAACAACTAGTGATGATGAGCATCTTTTCATGTCCTTTTTGGCCATCTGTATGTCTTCTTTGGAGAAATGTCTGTTTAGATCTCCTGCCTATTTTTTTTTTTTTTTTAATTTTAGAGCCAACTTTTCAGTTATTTATTTATTTATTTATTTATTTATTTATTTATTTACTTATTTATGGCTGTGTTGGGTCTTCGTTTCTGTGCGAGGGCTTTCTCTAGTTGTGGCAAGTGGGGGCCACTCTTCATCGCGGTGCGCGGGCCTCTCATTATCGTGGCCTCTCTCGTTGCGGAGCACAGGCTCCAGACGCGCAGGCTCAGTAATTGTGGCTCACGGGCCCAGTTGCTCCGCAGCATGTGGGATCTTCCCAGACCAGGGCTCGAACCCATGTCCCCTGCATTGGCAGGCAGACTCTCAACCACTGCGCCACCAGGGAAGCCCCCTCTGCCTATTTTTTGATTGGGTTGTTTTATTTGATATAGAGCTGCATGAGCTGTTTGTATATTTTGGAGATTAATCCCTTGTCAGTTGCTTTGTTTGCAAAAATTTTCTCTGTTTCTGTGGGTTGTCTTTTTGTTTTGTTTATGGATTCCTTTGCTGTGCAAAAGCTTTTAAGTTTAATTAGATCCCATTTGCTTATTTTTGTTTTTATTTTCATTACTCTAGGAGGTGGATCGAAAAAGATATTGCTGCAATTTATGTCAAAGAGTGTTCTGCCTATGTTTTCCTCTAAGAGTTTTATAGTATCTGGTCTTACATTTAGGTCTTTAATCAATTTTGAGTTTATTTTTGTGTATGGGGTTAAAGAATGTTTTAATTTCATTCTTTTACATGTAGCAGTCCAGTTTTCACAGCACCACTTATTGAAGAGACTGTCTTTTCTTCATTGTATATTCTTGCCTCCTTTGTTGTAGATTAAGGACCATAGGTGCGTGGGTTTATTTCTGGGCTTTCTATCCTGTTCCACTGATCTATATTTCTATTTCTGTGCCAGTACCATAATGCTTTGATGACTGTAGGTTTGTAATATAGTCTGATGTCAGGGAGCCTGATTCCTCCAGCTCCCTTTTTCCTTCTCAGGATTGCTTTGTCTATTCAGGGTCTTTTGTGTTTCCATACAGATTTCAAAATTTTTTGTTCTAGTTCTGTGAAAAATGCCACTGGTAATTTGATACAGGTTACAGTGAATCTATAGATTGCCTTAGGCAGTACAGTCATTTTGACAATATTGATTCTTCCAATCCAAGAACATGGTATATCTATACATCTGTTTGTGTCATCTTTGATTTCTTTCATCAGTGTCTTATAGTTTTCGGAGTACATACAGGTCTTTTACCCCCCCTTAGGTAGGTTTATTCCTAGGTATTTTATTCTTTCTGTTGCAATGGTGAATGGGATTGTTTCCTTAATTTCTCTTTCTGATCTTTTGTTGTTAGTGTATAGGAATGCAAGAGATTTCTGTGTGTTAATTTTGTATCCTGCAATTTTACTGAATTCATTGATGAGCCCTAGTAGTTTACTGGTAGCATCTTCAGGATTTTCTATGTATAGTAACATGTCATTTGCAAACAGTGACAGTTTTACTTCTTCTTTTCCAATTTGGATTCTTTTCATTTCTTTTTCTTCTCTGATTGCTGTGGCTAGGACTTCCAAAACTACCTTGAATAAAAGTGGCAAGAGTGCACATCGTTGTCTTGTTCCTGATCTGAGAGGAAATGCTTTCAGCTTTTCACCATTCAGTATGGTGTTAGCTGTGGGTTTGTCATACATGGCCTTTATTATGTTGCAGTAGGTTCCCTCTTTGCCCACTTTCTGGAGACTTATTTATCATAAATGGGTGTTGAATTTTCTCAGAAGCTTTTACTGCCATCTATTGAAATGATCACATGGTTTTTATTCCTCAACTTGTTAATGTGGTGTATCACACTGATTGATTTGCAGATACTGAAGAATCCTTGCATCCCCAGGATAAAACCCACTTGATCATAGTGTATCATCCTTTTAATGTATTGTTGGATTCGGTTTGCTAGTATTTTGTTGAGGATTTTTGCATGTGTGTTCATCAGTGATATTGGTCTGTAATTTCCTTTTTTTGTGGTATCTTTGTCTGGTTTCGGTATCAGGGTAATGGTGGCCTCATAGAATGAGTTTGGGAGTGTTCCTTCCTCTGCAATGTTTTGGAATAGTTTCAGAAGGATAGGTGTTAACTCTCATCTAAATGTTTGATAGAATTCGCCTGTGAAGCCATCTGGTCCTGGACTTTTGTTTGTTGGGAGTTTTTAAATCACAGTTTCAATTTCAGTACTTGTGATTGCTCTGTTCATATTTTCTATTTCTTCCTGGTTCAGTCTTGGAAGGTTGTACCTTTCTAAGAATTTGTCCATTTCTTCTAGGTTGTCCAGTTTATTGGCATATGATTGCCTGTAGTAGTCTCTTATGATCCTTTGTATTTCTGTGTCGTCAGTTGTAACTTCTCCTTTTTCATTTCTAATTTTATCAATTTGAGCCCTCTCCCTTTTTTTCTTGATGAGTTTTATCAAGAAAAAGGTTTATCAATTTTGTTTATCTTTTCACAGAACCAGCTTTTAGTGTCATTTATTTTTTTCTGTTTTCTTCGTTTCTGTTTCATTTATTTCTGCTCTGATCTTTGTGATTTCTTTCCCTCTACTAACTTTGGGTTTTGTTTGTTCTTCTTTCTCTAGTTGCTTTAGGTGTAAGGTCAGGTTGTTTACTTGAGATTTTTTTCTTGTTTCCTGAGGTAAGATTGTATAGCTATAAAATTCCCTCTTAGAACTTCTTTAGCTATGTCCCATAGGTTTTGGATTGTCATGCTTTCGTTTTCACTTGTCTCTAGGTATTTTTTGATTTCCTCTTTGATCTCATCAGTGATCCATTGGTTGTTTAGTAACATATTGTTTGGCCTCCACGTGTTTGTGTTTTTTAGTTTTTATTTCTTGTAGTTGATTTCTAATCTTATAGCCTTGTGGTCGGAAAAGATGCTTGATATGATTTCAGTTTTCTTAAATTTACTGAGGCTTGCTCTATAGCCCAGCATGTGATCTATCCTGGAGAATTTCCATGTGCACTTGAGAAGAATGGGTATTCTGCTGCTTTTGGATGGAATGCTCTATAAATATCGATTAAGTCCATCTGCTCTAATATGTCATTTAAGGCCTGTGTTTTTCCTTACTGATTTTCTGTCTGGATAATCTGTCCAGTGATGTAAGTGGGGTGTTCAAGTCCCTCACTATTATTGTGTTACTGTCGATTTCTCCTTTTATGGCTGTTAGCAATTTGCCTTATATATTGAAGTGCTCCTATGTTGGGTGCATATAATATTTACAAGTATTATATCTTCTTCTTGGATTGATCCCTTGAGCATTTTGTAGTGTCCTTCTTTGTCTCTTATAACAGTCTTTAAAGCCTATTTTGTCTGATATGAGTATTGCTACTCCAGCTTTCTTTTGATTTCCATTTGCATAGAATACCTTTTTCCATCTCCTCACTTTCAGTCTGTATGTGTCCCTAAATCTGAAGTGGGTCTCTTGTAGATAGCATATATAGGGGTCTTGTTTCTGTAACCATTCAGCCAGTCTATGTCTTTTGGTTGGAGCATTTAATCCATTTACATTTAAGGTAATTATTGATATGTATGTTAACTGTTTTAGATTTGTTTTCGTAGGTCTTTTTTCTTCCCTACCTCTTTTGTTCTCTTGTGATTTGATGGCCATCTTTAGTATTGTGTTTGGATTGCTTTTTCTTTTTTGTTTATCTATTGTAGTTTTTTGGTTTGCGGTTACCATGATGTTTTGACATAGCCGTCTATATATATACAAGATTGTTTTAAGTTGCTGGTCTCTTAATTGCAAATGGATTTCCAATATCCTGTGTTTGTACTCTCCTCAAAGCCTCTTTGCTGGTTTTGATATCATATTTGTGTGTGGATGATTCCCTACCTTTACTGTATGTTTGCCTTTATTGGTGAGCTCTCCCATTTGTAATTTTCTTGTTTCTAGTTGTGACTTTTTCTTTTCCACATAGAGAAGTTCCTTTAGCATTTGTTGTAAAGCTGGTTTGGTGGTACTGAATTCTCTTAGCTTTTGCTTGTCTGTAAAGCTTTTGATTTCTCCATCAAATCCGAATGAGAGCATTGCTGGGTAGAGTATTCTTGGTTGTAAGTTTTTCCCTTTCATCACTTTAAATATATCTTGCCCCTCTCTTCTGGCCTGCAGAATTTCTGCTGAAAAATTGGGGATTCCCTTGTATGCTATTTGTTGCTTTTCTCTTTCTTTAATTTTTGTCAATTTTATTAATATGTGTCTCAGTGTGTTCCTCCTTGGGTTTATCCTGTATGGGACTCTGTGCGCTTCCTGGACTTGAGTGAGTGTTTCCTTTCCTGTGTTACGGAAGTTTTCGGTTATTATCTCTTCAAATATTTTCTCAGGCCCTTTCTCTCTCTTCTCCTTCTGGGACCCCTATAATGTGAATTTTGGTGCATTTAATGTTGTCCCAGAGGTCTCTGAGATTGTCTTCATTTCTTTTCATTGTTTCTTCTCTTTTCTGTTCCGCAGCAGTGATTTCCACCAACCTGTTTTCCAGCTCCCTTATTTGTTCTACTACCTCATTTATTCTGCTGTTGATTCCTTCTACTGTATTTTTCATTTCAGTTATTGTATTGTTCATCTCTGTTTGTTCTTCATATCTTCTAGCTCTTTGTTAAACATTTCTTGTATCTTCTCAGTCTGTGCCTCCATTCTTTTTCCATGATCTTGGATCATCTTTACTATTGTTATTCTGAATTCTTTTTTCAGGCAGATTGCCTATCTCCACTTCACTTAGTTGTTCTTCCAGGGTTTTATCTTGTTCCGTTGTCTGGAACATATTTCTCTGCCATCTCATTTTGTCTAACTTTCTGTGTTTGTGGGCTCCGTTCCTTGGGCTGCAGGGCTGTAGTTCTTCTTGCTTCTGGTGTCTGCCCCCTGGTGGGTGAGGTTGGTCCAGGGGCTTGTGCAGGTTTCTTCATGGGAGCGACTGCTGTCTGCCCACTTGTGGGTGGAGCTGGATCTTGTCCCTCTGATGGGCAGGGCCATGTCAAGGGGTGTGTCTAGAGGTGGATGTGAGCTCAGGACGACTTTAGGCAGCCTGTCTGTTGATGGCTGGGGCTGTGTTCCCACCCTGTTGGTAGTTTGGCCTGAGGCATCCCAGCACTGGATCCTGCAGGCTGTTGGGTGGGGCCAGGTCTCAGTGCCAAAATGGCGACCTCCAGGAGAGCTCACACCAAGGAATATCTCGTAGGGCCCTCTGCCGCCAGTGTCCTTGCCCTGGCAGTAGGCCACAGCTGACCCCCATCTCCTCAGGAGACCCTCCAAGACCCACAGGTAGGTCTGGTCCAAGCTCATATGGAGTCACTGCTTTGCCCTGGGTTCCAGTGGATGTGAAACCTTGTGTGTGCCCTCTGAGAGTGGAGTCTGTTTCCCCCAGTCCTGTGGAGCTCCTGCACTCAAGCCCCACTGGCCTTCAAAGTCAAATGTTCTGGGGGCTCCTCCTCCTGATGCCAGACCCCTAGGCTGGGGAGCCTGATGTGGGGTTTAGAACTCTCGCTACTGTTGGAGAGCCTCTACGATATATATTTTCCAGTTTGTGGGTCGCCCACCTGGTGGGTATGGGATTTGATTATATTGTGAAAGTGCCCCTCCTACCATCTCATTGTGGCTTTTTCTTTGTCTTTGGATGTAGAATATCTTTTTTGGTAGGTTCCAGTCTTTCTTTGTTGATGGTTGTTAAGCAGTCAGTTGTGATTTTTGTGTTTTCGTAAGAGAAGATGCACTCAAGTCCTTCTACTCCACCATCTTGTCTCCTATAATTTTTTTCTACTGTCTGTTTTCTATTTCCTCATTTTTTGCTCTTATATTTATTATTTCTTTCTTACTTACTTTGGGTTTACTTTGTCTTCTTTTTCTAGTTTCTTAAAGAGAAATCTAAGTCATTAACTTTAGGGCTTTTTCTCTACTTATAAATGTCCCTCTAATCACTTTTAGTTGCATCCCACAATTTTAACATACTTTCATTAACATTTAATTCTATATATTTTCTAATTTCCTTTATCTGACCTATGGATTATTTAGGAATGTGTTGTCAATTTCCAAATATTCAGTGTTTACCTAGATACCTTACTGTTACTGATTTCTGATTTAATTCCACTGTGGCTGGAGAACATATTCTGTATGATTTCAATTATTTTATCTTCTACAATGCAATGTTATAATTTGTGCTTAAAATAGTTCTATGTATTTAGAGAAATTAAAAGGAGGAAAAAATCTTTTATAGTTACCCAGCTGTTTACCATTTTTTAAAGTGTTTTGTCTTTTTATTTTTATTTAGTTATAATTGACATACAACACTATATTAGTTTCAGGTGTACGACATAATGATTCAATATTTGCATATATTGCAAAATGATCACCACAATAAACCTAGTTAACATCTGTCACCATATATAGTTACAGAATTTTTTTCTGGTAATAACAACTTTTAACATCTACTCTCTTAGCAACCTTCAAATATGCAGTACTGTATTAACTACAGTTGCCATGTTGTACATTATAACCCCATGACTTATTTACTTTATAACTAGGAGTTTGTACCTTTTGACTCCCTTCACCAATTTTGCACCCCAACTCACTCATCTGGCAACCACCAATCTGTTCTCTGTAAGATTCCACATATAAGTAAGATCATATGGTATTTGTCTTTTTCGCTTAGCATAAACCCTTTAAGGTCCATCCATGTTGTCAAAAATGGCAAGAGTTCATTCTTTTTTAACAGCTAAATAATATTGCATGCATGTGTGTATGTGTATATATATATACACACACACACACACACACACACACACACACCCCACACACCCAACACACATACACCCACATCTTCTTACCCACTGACCCATCAGTAGATGTTTAGGTTGTTTCCAACTTGGCTATTGTAAATAATGCTGCAATGAACATGGGGGTGTGTACAGCTTTTGGGGTTAGTGTTTTTGTTTTCTTTGGATAAATACCCAGAAGTAGAATTGCTAGATTATAGGGTAGTTCTATTTTTAATTTTTTGAGGAACCTCCATACCGGCTGCACCAAGTTACATTCCCATCAACAATGCACAAGGGCTCTCTTTTCTCCATATCCTTGACAACACTTGTTATTTCTTATCTTTTTGATAATAATAGCCATTCTAACAGATATGAGGTGATATTTCATTGTGGTTTTGCTAGTTACCATTTTTGGTGCTTTTCATTCCTTCCTAAAGAAAGATCCAAGTTTATATCCAGTATCATTTCCTTTCAGCCTTAAGAACTTCCTTTAGCATTTCTTATATTGCAGGTTTACTGGTGATGAATTCTGTTATCTTTTCCTTGTCTGACAATGTGTTTCTTTTGCCTTCATTCTTGAAGGATATTTTCATTGGATACAGAATTCTAGGGTGACAGTTTTCTCCTAACAGCATTTTAAAGATGTTGTTCCACAGTGTCTTCTGGCCTTCATAGTTTCTGACATGAATTTATAAAAGATGAGAATCACTGTTCTCTTTATAAGTAATCTATCATTTTTCTCTGGGTGGTTTCAAAATTTTTTCTGTATCTTTGGCTTGTAGCTGCTTAACTATGACGTGCCTGGGCATGGGTTAGGATTTGCTGGGTTTCTTAAATCTGTATGTATGTATCTTTCACTAAATTTGGAAAAATTTTAGCCACTATATTTTCTAATTTTTTTTCTGCCTCATAAGAAATTTTTCCTACCCAGAGAAACTATGATGGGCAGACAACAGTGTTATTAACATCTTTAAAGTACTATTAGGAGAAAATGTCAAATATCCAGTGAAAATATCTGGCAAGAATGAACGCAAAATAAAATACATTTTCAGACAAGGGAAAACTAATAGAATTATAACCAGTAAGCCTGTAATACAGGCTATGTTCTTCAAGGACAGACTTTCATTTAGAACTCTACTTCCTAGTTTTAAGTCCATTACTTCTTATGGTCCTTATGGTGTTTCTCTCTCTTGTACTTAAGGAATTAAGAAGCTGCATCTTACCTGAGAAAAATATTCTTCTGAGATACGTGCGGCCCACTCAATGCACTGCTCCAGGGGTCGGCAGGGATTGGACACATCAGCACACTTAATCAGCATTCGTTTGATCAAACAGCGGTTGTCTGGAGTTCTGGGCATAGTGATTATGGCTTCTTGATTTTTATCAGTTTCCTAAAACATAAGTGGAATTCAAAGCAATCAAAATGGGTCCCCAGGTACCAAGCTGTTTTACTCCTGTGGTCCCACTGTAACCACAATAAGGCACTGCCCAGGATCTACAAGTTAGGATCTCACAAAACAGTGCTGAGGATACTCTGTGGATTGAGCTTGGCCCCTTACTCTACAGACGGGAAAACCAAGGCCTAGTAAGATTCCAGCAGGACACAGAAGTAGAGGGTAGCGCTGGAGGTTGGCATATCTGCCTTTCCTCTTCTTTTTGGCTCTGCCTCTCACTCTATTTCTCACAGTTACCTTTTCTTTCTGTTCTGTCTATCATGCTCCCTTGGTAAGCACTCAAAGACTGGCTTTATCTTTTATTATATTCACTAAAAAACAGAGTGAACTGAAAAATAAAAGATTTCTCCGCCCTCATAACAAAGCATCTTGTAGTCTACCAGGGGCTCTGCTTCTCACACGCCAATCTCCAATCACCTAGCTTTGTGAGAGGTATGATCTTGGGAACTAGCTGTCCGTGTACCAAGACTGTGTCAGATATAGTGATACTTCCTAAACACTGCCCTAACATTTTATGGTGTACAGAGGACTTAGTCATTCTCTTTTGGTCTGCGCTCACAAAAAAGTCCTGTGGTAGGCATGAAAATCAGTATTATTTACTATTACATCTTACAGATGAGAACACTGGGACTCTGAGAGGTGAAGAAACTTATCCAAAGCTACCCAGCTGAGCCAGGATAAGAACCTAAGTTCTACCTTTAGTCCTGGATTCTGTCTATTCACAGTACCACATGCTATCTGATTCACAAGGAGCCCCTCTGGATATGGAATCTCAATCCATGGTGTGAGGGACTCTCTGCTTATTGGCCCCCTGAAGCAAATTCAGATTGGAAGAGGGAGTACTGGGGCAAAGAACATGGTAAAAGACATGAGCAAGCATCTCCTCATTCTGATTCTGTGCCCATCAGGCAACTTTCCAAAGGAGTCAGTCATGTGATTTCTGTGAGTAGTCACAGTAGTCTAAGAAGGCCTGATGATCCTGTCTCAGTGGGGACAGATCTACCATCAAGATGGGTAGGAGGCATCCTCAGCCTAGGCTGCCTAGTCTCCTGGAGAGTGCCAGAGTGGACAGTGGGAGTGTCCTCAGTAGTTCTCCTTGTTTCCCACTGCCAACCAGGTTTGTGCTGACCCTTCTCTCTTCAGGTGTGTGACTACAGTACTGCCAGCTGGAAACTATTTTCTTTCATGATACTTTGTCCCTGCTCTGACCCACTGGTTACTCATATCCAGTCTCTCAGAAGTAACTCCAAGTACCGACAACAGAGATGAGAAACGTGACTGTCAAGTGGAATGGAAGACTCAGCTAAGTCTGGGAACTTCCCAGAATAGATGCAGGAAACCAAGTCTACGAGGTATGTAGAAAGACTTCTTTCTGTGGGAATGGGGTCAGCCAGGAACAGTAGCCCAGGCAATAACCGGCCCTCTCCAGGATGGCAGGGCATGAGTCAATAAAAGAGGCTGGTGTGGGTGCCTCTGCTCTGCAAGTCCTTGCAAAGGGAGTGAAGTCAAAGGCAGACTGACAAACTGGAGAACAGGGAAGGGTGAAGGGAGCAGAGTTCTCAACAGGTTTCAAATCAGGTGAAACAGGAACAAGTGTGAAGGGTAATAAGCTAGAAAGCCAGGGATAGTCAAAAGCCATGGCCTAGCAAATGAGTTGCAGAAGTAGAGCTAGAATTCAAGGAGCTGTCATCCTAGCCTGAGGATAAGTCATCCCTGTGCGTGGTGACAGGCGCTGGGGAGGAGGAATGTGGAAAAGGCTGTGAGCTGGTGCCGAGATGTTCAGTGCACATGGGGTAGGTGGTAGGGCAGGCACGTGGGCCTCAAAGGAGGAGGGTTCATGAGAAGAGCATGTTCTCTAGGTGCTGCTCTCACCATGAATCTAGTATAACAGATACCATTTATTAAGTGCCTACCTTGTGCCATGCCCATCAGTCCTATGCCTCGAGATCTATTATGCCCATTCTACAGACAAGGAAATGGTGAAGGAGAACTAGGATGAGAACTCAGATTGGTCCTCTTCCTCAGCTGTGGTCTCCTGCCTGGGGAAAGGTTTAATGTTCTCCTTGCCAGCAAGTTGTTCTGGACTCCATGCCTCAAATCCAAAAATGAGGAGCAACGATAATGTCACCCTTGTGGTCCAAATACAGAATCCTTCCCAACCCCACCCTCCCCTGACACAGACCAACAGAGGACAGCTGCTGCTACCACAGAATATGCACAGCAGGGCGTGGCTGGTGAGAGACCTCATGGGCTCCAACTGACCCCAAAATGCTCAAGAAGAGGGGAAGGGGGCAATTGTTGAGAAAGGGCGCAGGAATGGGCCACCCATCTAAAGGTAGTTTATCTAAAACCTGACCCTCCCTTCAGAGTTTTCATATCTATTTTTGTATATCCTATTTTTTTTTCCTGCCAAGTTTTTGTACTTTAACTTTTTAACCAATGGAAATTAAATTCAGTGAGCCCAATGGGGGTAATGTTAACACTCGTGATATCCTAGGCCCATGCTTCCCCACAACACATAGGAATAAGGGCCCCAAACACAGGCTCCCTTTGCAATCAGCTCGCTTACCCCATCTTCCTCTAATGCTGCCAAGGGCTTGTTGATGCTGTTGACAAATTTGTTGACGTGCTCAAAGTGCTTTGTCATTTCTGTGGCTAAGACCATGTCGATAATACTCTGGCGCAGCGTCCGGTAGTCATTCCTGTTTCAGACAACAAATGAGAGAGGCTGCTGCCGATTACGGACCCAGACCAGACAGATGCTCCTGAAAACAAGCTATTATCTAGGACACATGTCCACTGTGGCTAAGATTCTAATGCACTGGAAGTCAGTGGCAGGGCATACTTTAAAAGAATGTGGAAGTTAAAGGTTTTACTGCCTAGATTGCTGTTAGCAAGGGGAACCTAAACAGAAGTTAAAATCAGAAGCTTATGGGTAAGACTATAGACACAATGCTCACGGTGTTGTCGTTCTGAAGTAAAAAGCACATAGTTCTTAAGATAAAAAATGATGGAATGCAGGAGGGGTGACCAAAGCCAGCTCTCTGAATGAAGACGGAGGTCTGGGTTATGAAGAATGTACCCTACACAGAGGAACCTTGAGACCCAATAATTTTAGTGCCCAGAAACGTAGAGGGCAGACCTTCTGAAAGCTGAGAGAATCACAGGGCATACTTGATACCTCTTCCTCCAGCCCTTGTTTTTATTTAATTACTTTAAAATTTTTATTTTTTGACGATGGAAATGATATAATTAAAAATTCAAAAGGTACAAAGAGTACAAACTGCAATCTCCATTCAGCCCCAGCTACCCTGTTCTCTTCCCTGGAGACAACCAAAGTTATCAGGGTCTTGTGAATTTTTCCAGAGATAACTGATGTATATACAGGCAACTATGAATAAAACCAACTTTAAGTCCACATATGAAATTCTAAAACATGGCAAAAGGGAGTTTTTTAAAAAATCCCCTAAAAGTTTAAAAGTCTTCCTTAAAAATCCAAATTGGTAAGTGTTCCTCATGACAGATCACTTCTTCCACCTAACAGTTATCAGGCCCCACACTAGACACTGAGGGCACAGTAAGGAAGAGAAGACATAGGACACTGTGATCTTACAGCGCTTAAGAGTCAAACCAGAATCAGGCAAATGAAGGAACTTGGGACTGAATAATTAATGTGAGGGGTCGGGGAAGGCTTCCGCAAAGAAGTGACGTGTGAACAGAGACAATGACGAGACGTCTCCTGGGCAGAGTGGAGTCCTCCAGGCAGAGATGTAAGGTGACAGCTTCTCTGGGTCTCTCGAGGTGTCAGCCTTATACTTTGTCGTCTTGGAATGTCAAGACACAAAGGAACTGAACCTTGAAAACATCGTGCTAAGTGAAAGAAACCAGACACAAAAGACACATATTGGGGATGCTTCCATTTATATGAAATGTGCAGAACTGGCGAATCTATGGAGAGGGAAAGTAGACCTAGAGCTGTGGGAGTTGAGGGGGGAATGGGGAGAGACTGCTAATGAGCTCAAGGTTCTTTTGCGGGGTGATGGAAATGTTCTAAATTTCGATTGTAGTGATGGTCACACAACTCTGAATATACGAAAAACCACTGTACACTTTAAACGGGTGAACTGTGGAGTACATGAATTATATCTTAATAAAATTGTTTTTAAAAAAGAGAGGAAACATACTTCCCAACTCGTTGTTCTTACCTCTCCATGTTTTTAAAGATGTTGCATTTATCATCACCAGTGGTCAGCTGGAAGGCCAAGGCCGCGTGGTGTCTCTCGAGCACAGCAGTGTCATTATACAGAATGGCCAGCTCGCTCCCAGCATTGCACAGGAAGGAGTTGGTTCTCCCGGGGTGGTCCAGGTCATGGACAGTGGCTGCAATGAGGGTAGTGACCTCATCAAGTGGATCTAAAGTTTGCTGAAAACAAGAGATCATTTAAAAATTGGGGCATGGCATTGAAAGCAAGGTAGCCTTCTGGGTAGTTTTATTTCTGCCCTGTTACTTTAAGGTAAGGATATTTCGGATTTCTGAGAAAAGCATAATGTTGAGCAAACCCAGTTTTCCTATCTCCACTCAGAAACAGTTTCATCTTTGCATGTTTATTAGGAAACATTATCTGATTCTCTGTCTCACACAAGTTAAGGACTTACAAGACACAGGGTGTCCTCAACAGATAGGAGTCACCTCCTCAGAAAGTCTGTCTCTAGACCCATCACAAAAAAATGCCCTTAGTCTGAGATATTGACTTAGACCAACATAAACTAGTATTACTGAATAAAAGAGAGAAATAATTTTTTAAGTTATGCATCACTTACATTAACTGGGGATTAGCACCCCCCTTCTGGTGCTATCTTTGTCAGGTTGATTTCAGGGTTTTGTGAGTTTGTAAAATGATCTGGACGTCTTCCATCTTTTTCAAGACTTTGAAACGGTTTATGTAACATGGAAAAATTCCTTAAAGGGCTAAAGAACTCACCTGTCCATCTGAGTCAGGAGCCAGGTTTTGAAGAAATTAGTTGACAGTTTAAAAACAACTCCCATGGTACTGACCTCTCTTTTGGTTTTCTACTTCCAGCATTAATTTGATTTAAAACTTTAAGTACAGAAGTGTATGGTACTTTCTTCTATTAATCTCCATTTCAAATGTGTGTATTTCTGTGTTTACTGTGTTTTTGATTAGTTTGGCTAGAACTTAATTCTCTTGGTTGTTTCAAAGAATCATTCTGGATTATCACTTTGCTCTTCCCATTTTACAGGTTTTGATACATAGGTTTCTCATTTTGTTGTTTTCTAAACTGTTATTTTTTGGCTTTATTTCCTTATTTATCTCTAAATTGTTTGAAATATTTTCTCATGTGTAGCGACTGACATTTTTTATTTAACTTTTAGTTATTAAATTCTAGTTTTTGTTGTGGTTAGAAAATACAGACTATGAAATTTTGAAGTTTATCAAGACAGTAATTGTGTCCTAGTATAAGATCATTTTTGGAAATATTCTACAAACACTTGAAAAGAAGGTGTATATCTAATAAATCAGTCTTGTAAAATTTATCTAAATTGAAATTCAACAGTTTTATCTTTAAATGGGTGAATTTTATGATGTGAATTATATCAGTAAATGCTATTAAAAATCAATAAGTTAGCTTTCTGAATATATATTTGTATGTTATCTATAGAGGAGTTCAAAATCAATAAATTACAGCAAAAGTTAGGTATTCTTTATATGCTGAACCATACTGACACAGACATCTCTCCTCTGCCATTTGTCTTCATGCTTTATAAAAACAGCCCTCTCTCTGGACTCTTATTCTGCCTACAGTCTTAGTCATGACCTTTATTAAAACAACAACAACAACAACAACAAAACCCAAAAAACCAAACTAGAGGGAAAGGGAAAGCGCAAATGAGAGACCCAGCTCTGAGAAGATAGCATTTCAGGGTGAGGAGTGACTCAACATGTCCACGTGCTGGAATCACCCCCGCACGCTGCTCTCCTCCCTACAGCTAACTAGTCCCAGGTACAGATGAGGAAGTGGGACCGGGATGCACCGGCCCTCACTCTGCTGACTGCCAGGGCTGGTCCTGGCCACCATGTGGCCTTCCTCAGATGCCAGGACATCAGGCAGTGATGCCTCGTGGTCTCATTCCTCACGAGGCCCTGTTTTCTTAGGTACAAAACCAGCAGTTTGATTCATCTGCTCTCAAGTACACAATACTTCTGAAAGTGAAATGGCCACGCACTAGAGCTCCCTGGACCCTCTGTGCCATTTTATGATGGATGCTGAAGGAAATAACACAAATACTTTGGCAAATCAGTGCAGGTCTAGTTGCTGCTTCGAAAATTTCCCCAGTGAAATAATTTACAACGTGAAAAGGCTTTTCAACCAAGCACGTAAGGAAGCTTGGTTTGGGAGTGGGCAGTGAGTAACATTCCTTGAATGGAACCTTTCTCCTGTGATGCTCTCCTTACTGTGACCTACTCCCATCCCCCTATGGCCTCAAAGCTGGAGCTAAAGCTGCTAAATGGCCCCCAGGCAGACCCTGGGCCAGTTCTGAATGGCCACCAGTAGGCACCAGTGGCCTTCCTCCCCTGCGCTGACGTGATGGAGCAGGACGGGCACTGGGCTACTAAAGGAGCCTGCTGTCCAAATGGAGTGGACAGTACAATCAGGAGGGTGCCCAGGAGGCTGTGGGGATACAGAGGAGGGTGCCCCAGTCAGAGTTGGGGGCGGAGGGTAGTCCAGGGAGGGCTTCCTAGAGGAATGAAGGCCGATATGGATTCCTGAAGGGCAGGGGGAGATGTGAGGGAAGCCGGCGCCAGCAAAGGGAACAGCACGTCAAGGGCAGGAGCATTGGAAACTAAAGTGGTTCAGCACAGCCCAAACATGGCCTGTGTGTTGCGAGTGGTGCGCACCATCTGTGGGGTTTAAAGCTTAAATCCTGTGGGAGATGGGAGGCTGCTCCTGGGAGCCATATGGTCAGAGCGAGTTCCCTAGGAGGCCGGGTAGCCAGGAGTTCTTGTCTGGCACTATCTAGACGACAAATGACGGGGCCCTCACCGGGACAGCGGCAGGGGCGTTGTGAGGAGATGATTCTGAGAACACTTAGGGGCTGTAGTCAGCAAGGTCAGATGACCTACCAGGTGCTGGGGGCTGGACGAGAGAACTGAAGATGACCCCAGGCTTCTGACGTGGGTATCTGCTTGGATGATGGGACTCTGGGCCAGGCAGGTGACCCTGGGTGGGAGCAGTGCTGGGCAAAGATGATGAACTTGGTCTCAAACCCCGCTGACTCTGAGGGAGGCGGGGGCCCTAAAGGGGCCATATCCAACTTTGCCTGTGGGGTCAGAGTAAGACCCCTCAGAAAAACAGCCTTATTCTTCCACGGAATAGCTGGGGTCATGTCATGAATTCATTATCAACTCCCCAGAGCCACAGCGTGGCCTCCTGCCTGACTTCTCCTGTGGCCGCCCCCTTCCCGGGCCAGGCTGCACCCGTGCAGGGCCCTCCTGAGCGGTCACACTGCACAGCAGCCCGCCCCACTGCTCCTGCCTGTTAAGCGCGGAGCACAAACACAGCTCACCTTTATCCTCTCTTTGCAGAGAAAATAGGCAGTGGCGTGAAGCACATCGGCAGAATGTGTAGAATTGTGGTAGGGGTTAGAAGCATGATAATTGGCTTCGATAATTTGCATCCACGATCTCAGCGTTGTCTCAGAGCATTTTAAGACTTCACAGACTCCAAAGCGAGCAAATATTTTGAGACCAAGATAAATCAAAGGCCTATAGAGAAAAACATCCACAGTGTTAAAACAAAGCAAAGAAACAGGCAAAGTGTTGGATCTATTCAGATCCAACAAGCAAACCCGAGCCAGACTTCAGAGAGTGTGCAGGCCAGCAAACTGGAGCTTGTGCAGGTGGCACATGGGTAGCACGCGGGTGGCGCTCTGTTGCCCTCTCTCCTGGTAGCCAATGCCAACCTTGGGTGGAGCCCAGCTCCAATTCTGGGAGCATTCACCTGGTGCTCCCCACTAGCTGGGGCGAGGTTTGTTTACCCTGCCCTTCCTGATGCAGACGCCAACTGACACCAGTGGAGTGTTCAAATCAACATGCTGCCAGGCTAAACCTGTTCCACCTTAAACTCTATCCTCTCCTTTGGACTTGCTGGACCTATGTCATTGGTCAGATGTCCTGTGTGGGAGAAAACAGCAGTTCCTGATGACAGCCTATGAGCCAGATGCTGTCACATGTCATGTGATGGTCTCGACAATCTGGAGGTGGGTGTTACAGTATGAGGAGGTCTCCCCAGAGAAGGTGACGAACTGGCCACCAAATCAGGCCCTTCCTCGAGAAGTCACCTTCATCCAGCATCTGGCCTTTGCTTGGAAGATCAAGAAACTTGGCTCTGCTGAGGCAGTATCCAGAGGTGGTCGGGCTCACAGGACTTGAACAGACCTGCCTTGTCCCAGTTCACACAAATACAACGTACCAGTATGTAAACCAGGTGCCCAAAGCTCTGTTTGCAATGGGAATATTCTTTTCCACAGTTCTTGGCTGTGTGGGGTACCTGGACGCAGAATGTTTTAGAAGGTTGACTCACTGTGAGCGTGAGCCAAGGGTAGGGGCTGGCTTGGGGACCATCACCCAGACTTGGATGAGACCTGACGAGTTATCCCATGGCCAGCAGAGCACACCTCTCCTGCAATGGCCTTCTGTCTGCCAGGGTCCGGACCTCACCCTCCTGAAGGTTAACGCTGGCTGGCATCAGGCCTGGACACCCTTTCCTGTGTGCCAAGCCAACCACACGCCTTTGGTTGACCGTTCTTCTCCAGCAAGGCACAAAATTGAAGGTAAAATCCCAATCCCACCCTACTCTCAGTGACCACATTCAGATCAGGATGACTGGAGTTTGGGGTGTCCCCATGCCTGTCACCAACACAGCAACCAAGATCTGGGGACAGCTCTTATCAATGTGTATGTCTGTGTATTTCTAATTTTTAGTTCTAGGCTCTGAGTGGGGCTCTTTGCTGCTATCTCAACATATCACTACCTGCAGGAGAAATTAATAACCATATTTTACAGAAAAAGGAACCTCTGCTATTTGGAGAGGTTACCTCACTTGCTCCATTCCGTGCGTGCTCTCTCTGCAGCAGTCACAAGCAGGCAGCCTCCCCTCGGCTTCGCACTGATCCCCTCGTTGAGGCCTAGGCCCTGGTGATCCAGCGCACCTGCCGCCCTGCTGCGCTTTCCTGAGCCTCCTCCCTGACCAGGGACTGGCTCTGTGCAGAAACCATACTCCTTGGGTGGCTTTCTCCACACCGGCCCTTGGAATCAAGCTCTCTGTCTGCCGAGCTCCACATGGACTCACCTTTTATGAGTGGCAGCCTCCAGTTCAAAAATATCAAAGTCCCAGGATTCCTCATTTTCCATGGCCTGAGTTATCTGTGATGGGATGTCGTGAAGGGAGGTGGGGGTGATTACACTGCTGGAAACCTGTTGAAGGTCTGCAAAGTGATGTGATTCGGAGAACAAAATTAATAGGCTTTACAGCATTAACTGTTCCTTAGGGAGAACAGTTCTGCTTCAGGGGACGGTTGCTTTGTTTCTCATTTTTGATGATATACCAAAAAACTTCTTACTGATAAAAAGAATTATCTTAAAACTTTTATCTGAAAAATTTGTTTTCATCACTTAAGCGTGGCTATAATAGTAATAGTGGTCCAAAAAATTAAAAAGGAGAAACTTACTTTTTGTTGAAAGAACATACTCATTCCTGGCTGGTCTTCGAAAAACATCCTGATAAAAATCAAGGAAACAAGAGAAAGGGAAGTCACAACTATTCTTTACTCCTTGAAAACCCCAGGACAGCGGGTCCCAGAGGACACTGCGGGCAGCCCTCTCCATCAATGCATGCCGAGGCTCCCCTGTGATCACCTCTGCGGCCAGCCCCGAGCTCGGTCACTCACCCAGGAGCACACAGCCTGACGCTGGAAGGACCTGCTCAACCCGGGGGTAGGGGCATCATCAGGGCGGCGAGCTCAGGAGACGCCCCAGAGCCCAGCGTCCTGCTGGCGCTCAGGACCAGATGACGCTCCTCTGCCCTCAACCCTTTCCCCCCATTTCCTGCCACCCTCCTCACGCTCGTGGACACCAGCCTTCCTCAGGAAAACTAGATTCTTCCCTGCTCTCTAAGCACCCTTGCTCCACCCCAAGCCCCTGAGCGGCCCCTCTCCTCAGCCCTGCGGTGCTTTCTCCCCACCCTGCCTCTCTTCACCCCTCACCCCCGGGCACTATCCCACCCCGCCCCTCATCCTTTCTCCCCACCCCCTCACCTACAGGCTGGAGGAGCCTCTGTTTCAAACAGACAAGACCACAACTAGACATCATCATCGCTGGGAACCCTCTACCCATCTGATTATTGCTTAAAACCTTATTTTTATGAAATCAAGTGACTTTAGAAAGCAGGAATTAGGAGGGGAGGTGAATTTTTACTTCTGAATTTTGTCACCAAGACAAAAAAGGTGACAGATGGCAATGGAATGATCTGTTTTCCACAAAGTTGTTCTTCCCCTGTAAGGCCTCTATACTAGATGGGGTGGAGGAGGCATCTAGACCCCTCAAGAGCCCATGGTATAAAGCCTCCTTCTAATGAAATGGTTCCAAGGCCTTCTTTCCCATGAAGTCACCGAATCTGTATAGGATGCTCTAGAGGGAAACCACGCCCCATTCACTGGTGCCTCTTTTTTGTTTGTTTTTTTTGGGTTGGGTGGGGGGCACGCTGTGTGGCTTGTGGGAATCTTATTTCCTGGACCAGGGATCGAACCTGTGCCCTCTGCAATGGAAGCACGGAGTGCTAACCACTGGACCACCAGGGAAGTCCCCCTGGTGCCTCTTTAGACATATACAGTCATTCTGTTTTGTAATATGGTATGGAATATTTCATAAATTTTTCTTTTCTGCCCCAGTTCTCAAAATCTTAAAACTAGCTAGCTGTCTAGGATGTGCTCCTCCCTTCTCTGCTTCAAGCTGAGGTCCCCCTGGGCGGTAGGCAGCAGGTGGGTGATGGCTCGGCCAGAGGGCAGCAATGGAGGGTTTAGGCCTTGACTGAGCCACACACACAAAGAGCGCTGTGTAGGCCAGCACATAAACAAATAACCTCTGAGAAAACAAATGAGAACAGCAGGATCTAGCCAGCAGCCTGGTCAAATATACTTACAGACATTAAGCCCCCAACAAGGTCAATGGCATGAGGATCATCATCCTTAGCATCAAATTGTGGTGAATATAATTCAGTGGTTCTTAGAATTTCCAGCACACGATCTAAGGCTTCTGTCACAGGCATGGGACTGCTTTCCTGGGCAGCACTGATGATATTGATTGCCTATAATACGGAAAGAAAAAGACCTGAGTTTCATAATCTTAAAGACAATGGGAAAGCAATCCAGAGAGTCAGGCTGGCAGTAGGGCTCAACGCTAACTTAAGGCTAGTTAAAATGCTCATGTCACACATCCTCTCTCTTCAGACGAGGCAGCTCCATACAACTAGGAGAGCATCATTATTGTTGTGGATCCCTTGGTGATTCTTCTTGCTGAAAACAATCAACCAGGAGAACAAGGGACTTCCATGCTCAATGGAGACCGACCACGAACTGTTTCACCTTGGTGATGGGTGCCTCGATCTTCATGGAATGTATCCGGGCCATGGAGGAGCGTCGTCTCTGGCTGGAAACTGTGGAGAGATCACGTGATACAGAAATAAGGGTGTGCACAGCCTTGGGTATCTGTCTCCCTTCCTGCCCCAGGTCCCACCCAGCGTGCTCAGCTGCACAATGAAAGGGTAGGACCAGAACTACCTGGTCGCTGAGCTTCCTTCCCATCCTAACAAGCCTGGGATTCTGGCATCACCAACTCTGCTTCCTTCAGTTCTAGGCACTAGGATGCACGTGCGCCCACAGACTGAAATTCTGAGGTCACAGGCCAGAGAGAAAACAGAGGAAACAATCTAGCAAGTCAAGCCAAAGAGTTAGCCTCTTTTTGTGTTTCTAACAATAAGGCTTTATAATTATTCAGCTTGCTGCTCTCCAGGAGTGAAAATTTTCTGAAAGACAATGCCACAGAGGCTCCTTGTTTCATATATGGCGGGAGCAATAAATACAACTCAATTAACTGAAATACATGAATTTCTGGTTCAATTTTTCAAGGCATCCTTTGGTGCTTTCCACTGTTATGCTTAATCTAGGTGGATAAGGTAAATATCTTAAGTGAGGCGGGCAGCAAATCTTAGACTCTAAAGTTTGTTAATTTTTTGTTGCTCCTGTCAAGATCCAGTTCCTTTGGGGTGGGGAGAAGCCTGGGCAGTGAACTGGCAGGAAAAAATATTCACATAGTGTTCTGTGTCTCTCCCTGAAAGCCCCACTGTCAGGCCAAATGCTGTTTACCAAAGGTCTTAAAGGACCACAGACTGTTCCACAGCCTGATGCGTCAGCCTTATTTTACCAAACTGGGGCCCAAGGAGAAACAACCAAGATTAACCAACTCAGGGGCTCTCAAATGCTCTAAATTTCAGAGACCAACAAAACTCCTTAAATCTAATTTTGGTGATCAGCACATGGTTGCCATCTTTCCATTTTACCCAACAAGGTCATTAAACCAAAAATAAAAACCACTATTCTATCACTATGTCATAAAAAGACTTGTTCTCATTTAAAAATATAATGAAAGTGACATATACTTATAAAGACCAAATAATAGTGTGAATGCAATAAAGTAAGAAAAAGAAATAAAAGGTATAAAGATTGTCATGACTGTGTATGCAGTAAGTCTGAAAGAATCTACAAACGCTATTCTTACAATCAATAAGCAAGTTTATCAAGGTTACTGGGTACAAGGTTAATACACAAAAAGTCAATTATATTTCTATATACTAGCAACAAACAATTGGAAACTGAAATAAAAAACATCATTATAACAGCATCATAAAAATCAATATTTAGGAATAAATCTAATGGAAAGATATGTAAGATTTATACACTAAAAATGCAAAACATTGCTGAGAAAAAATAAAAGACAACCTAAATAAAGACAAAGAGCATGTTCATGGTTTGAAAGACTCAGTGTTACCGAGATTTCAATTTTCCCCAAATTGATCTATAGATTTAAGACACTCCCAAATAAACTCCCAAGAAGCTGTGTGTAAACTAACAAGCTGATTCTAAATGTTATATGGAAACGCAAAGGACCTAGAATAGCCAAGATAATCTTGAAGAACTTTACACTACCAGATATCAATACTTACCATATGACTGTAGTAATCGATCGTGCTATCGGTGCAAGCAAGGACTAATAGAACAATGAAACAGAGTCCAGAAACAGGCCATATATTTATAGTCAACTGGTTTACAATAATGATACTACTGCAAAAGATGGTTTTTCAATATGGTGATGGGCCAGCTGGGTTTCCCAGTAGGGGGGGGATATTAATCTTTGATCTCTACCTTCACTAGATGTAAAAATTAATTTGAAATGGATCACAGACCCAAAGTGAAAGATAAAACAATACAGCTTCTAGAAGAAAACATGGGGGAATATTCTTCATGACCTTGGGATACAGAAGGATTTCTTAAACAGGACACAAAAAAGCACTAGCTATAATAGAAAACACTGATAAAATGAACTTTAAGATTCATTAAGAACCTCTGTTATTAAAAGACCATTAAGAGAGTGAAAAAGCAATCCACAGACTAAGAACAGTATATTTGGAATACTTATATCCATATCTAGAATATAAAAAGAATTCCTACAAACCAACAAGAAAAAGATAAACAACCCAATGATAAAAATGGGCAAAATATTTGAACATCACGTCACAAAAGAGGACATCCAATGGCCAGTAAGCATATGAATGGGGTGCTCAACCTCATTAGTCATCAGGAAAATTAAAGTTAAAACCACATCCAGTAGAATAGCTAGAGTTTAGAACACTGGTATAACCAAGTGTGGGAGGATGCAGAGCAACTGGAACTCTCATAGATTAGTGATGGTACATGGTACAACCCACACTGGAGAATTGTTTGCAGCTGCACAAAGGCCCAACAATTCCACTCCTAGGTAGGAGATGAACACACATGTCCACACACAAAAAATACTTGCATAAAAATATTCACAGCGGCCTTACTCTGAACAGCCCCAAAGTGGAAAGATGAACACAAAGGGCCATTAATAAGAGAATGGATAAGCAAATTGTGGCACAGTCATACAATGGAGTACTACCAAGCTATAAAAAAGAAGCACCTAGCAACAAGGATGAATCTCAAGAACACTAAAATGAGTGAAAGATGCCAGACACACAGAGAGTGCATACTATACGATTCCATTTCTATGAAGCACAAGAAGAGGCCAAATTAACTTACGGTGCAAGAAATCAGTGGATGCCTCTGTGTGGTGAAACATGTGTGCAAGTGCAGGCCTGCACGTGTGTATTTTCTGTATCTATTTTGGGCTGGGTGGTTACAGTATATACAGTTCAATGTACAGACCTGTCAAAACCTATTGAACTCAACACTTAATATGAATTGTATTATATGTAAATTATAAGTCAATTAAAAAGAACAGTGGTTAAAATCCACAAACATTAAAAGAAAAATGTTTAACTCTCAAAAATACAGAAATGGACAAAGTAATCCGAAGGATGAACAGAAGTCAGAGTGTGGCGGTAAAGACAGTTCGGGGCACGAGTGACTTCGCCTCTGCTCTGCTGTGCCCGAGGGCCGTGACCATGAGGGCCACAGTGAGGATGGTGACGGCTGCTGCCATGACCCTGGCCAGGCACCACGCTCACTCATTTCATCCTTACGTGGTCCTCTGTGGACAGCATAATGATCCCCATATGATGATGAGGAAATGGAAGCACAAAGGTCTACCCCCAAGGTTGCACAGAAAGTAGATGAAGCTGGGACCTGAATCAAAGCAATGCTGAGGCCAAAGTCCACACTCTTCCCTGTAACACCACTTTGCTCCCTGCCCTTGCAGCAGGGGTGGGATCCGTTTCGTCTTTCCAGTGCAAGGGACACATGGCGTATCTTCCGGTCCTCACGACAAACCCATGAGAGAAGTGAGGCACTGGATCTCCACTGTAACATCTGCAAAGTTTTCGCTGTTTATCTAGTAACAATCAGCTCCCTCTGCTTCCCAATTCATCTCTGAGTCAAAGAAAGTACATAGCTAGCAGTAATATTTGCCTCCACACTATCTATAGATAATTTTCATTGCATTTTTAAAACTCCTAGATCATTCAGGCCACATACCTACATAACCATTAAAAAATTATATTCCACTTAGAACTTAAGTAATATTTGCTTATGAAAAGTCTTTCACATCCGCAAATGCAGCTCACTTACTTCCCCACCAAAAGGTAAGCTTCCATGGCAAATTGCAACCCACAATGGAATATATGGTTGAGAACTTCCAAATGCATTACTCATACAATTACAACAGATAAACTGACGTCTGCTGTTACAGTTTAAAAAATCAACTAGAGGACTTCCCTGGTGGCGCAGTGGTTAAGAATCTGCCTGCCAATGCAGGGGACATGGGTTCAATCCCTGGTCTGGGAAGATCCCACATGCCGCGGAGCAACTAAGCCCATGCACCACAACTACTGAGCCTGCGCTCTACAGCCCACGTGCCACAACTACTGAAGGCCCGGTGTGCCTAGAGCCCGTGCTCCACAACAAGAGAAGCCACTGTGCAATGAGAAGCCCGCGCACCGCAACGAAGAGTAGCCCCCGCTCACTGCAACCAGAGAAAAGCCCATGCAGAGCAACGAAGACCCAATTCAGCCAAAAATAAATAAATAAATAAATTTTTCTTAAAAAAAGAAAATCGGCTAGAGAACAGATGGTAAAATGTATCTTTTTTTTTTTCTTTATTCCCTGACTCCATCAAGACGGTCAGAATGGAACCCACTGGCAAAGGAGTTGGGGGTGAGGGAGAAATGGACACAGACTGCTAGAAAGTCCCCTTCCCTCTCCTGAGCTGGAGGCGGGCAGTGACCCAGAGATAAGACTGGGGAGGGAGTATCACACGTCTCCATGGGTTCAACACTCACAGGACCATGCTTTCTCCTCTTGTCTTTGTCACCTACCTTTGCTTGTTCGAGAGGCAGCAGTTCTGACATCTAGTGAGCTTTTTCTCCTGTCGTTATGTTTGCCTGACTGATTATCTGTGGAAACAATTAAATTATAAATTACCTCTGCAAAGGGATTTTAACAACATATTAGGAAACTCACCAATATAAAAGTTTTAAGAAACAAAATTTAAGCGTTAGAATACCATTTAGGATGCCACAAAAATCAACAGAGTGCATAGAGATGAAGACTATGAACCATTACGTTTTAAGGGAGGCTGACTTTCTCAAAATGTCCCACCTGGTACAGTCATAAAGGAGTGCTTTTCAGTTTCCAGATTATGTAATCACAGAGTCCCATGATGCAAAAACTAGCAGAAATGAACTCAAGAGAATTTCACCTATTATATTTCTATGTAATTGAATAAAGTGGTGGGAAAATTTTGATCTCCATCCACCCTTGCCCCAAAGGAAAAAAAAAAATCTTTTTTGTATATTTTTCTACAATACAAGCTCTAAAATGTCCCCGGGAAGAAGGTGCCTCTCTTTGGGAAGGTAGTACAGGAGCACTAGTCTGGGGTGTACTTCTCTGCCCCCTCTTCCCGTGGATGGCACCACTGCATTTCGAGGCCCAAACAGGGCTTGTCTTTGACCCCTCTCTCCCTCACCCCACGCCAATCAATGACAAGGCAAAGTTGACCTTCTTTCTCGTGCCCTCCTCTGTGCACCTGCCGGGTGTCACATGTGGTGGCAAGCCTCTCCAATCTGTCCCCATTTCACAGACGAGGAAACTGGGAGCCGCTGTGCAGACGAGCGAGCACACAGCTGGCGCTTGAGCTCAGCTCTCCGCACCTGCAGCTTCTTCTGTCTTCTCTGCCTTCTCCCGGCTTCCTCATCTGGATTCCTGCTCACAAACAGGATCCAAAGGCAGGCCCTTGGTACTCCTCCCCACAATCCAGAACCTTCTCCACTTACTATCTGCTACCTTCTCTTCCATGTGGGCACTGGCAGTGACCTTGTCAAGGTCACTGATGACCTCCCCGTTGCTATATCTGAAGGACACGATTCAGTTCTTACCTGACTTGTGGTACTAGACACAACTGATCATGCTTCCTGGAGACTCCTGGTTTGCATAAGTCCAACGCTGGCTTTCCTTGCATCTCTTAATGTTCCTTCCTAGTTTCCATCATGATTCATTCTCTCTTCCTCAGCACCCCTGGTGTTCCCAAAGGTTCAGTCCTCTTAGCCCTTCCTCTCAGACAATGCAATCTCCTCAAGAGACCTCATTCTTTTCTACAGCTTTTCCTAATTCCTGTGTTGCTGTCTTAATCCCAGGCCTTTCTCCTGAGCTCCAGACTTACATCTTAACTGGCCACTCGTCACCTCCATCTGGACACCCTCAGGAACTTCAAACGAGCTCACTATCCAAATGAACTCAGTATTTTCTCCTAAATCCCAGGTTGCTGAACGGCATCTACCTTTTTGCTTAAGTTGGAGACAAGTCATCCGTGACTCCTCCTCGTTCCTTGCCCTCAAGTGGTCAGATAAATCTATGGATTCGACCTCCTAAATACCTCTTTAATCTACCCTTGTTCTGTCCCTGTCCTGGCTCAGACACCTGTCATCCTCCTCTGGATTATAATGACAGCCTCCCTCATTGGTCCTACCAGCCCCAACCTTGCCCCCTTCGACCCATTCTCCACAGGCAGCCAAGTGATCCTTCTGAAACAAAAATCTGATCAGATCACTCTCCCAATTAAAACATTTTAATGGTTCATCACTGTTTTTAGGATCAGACTTAAATTCCGCAGTGTGGCACCCAGAGTCTTGTGGTATCTGGACTTCCTCTCTCCAGCCATCACGAACTATTTATGATGTGCTAGATCACCCCCCAAACCTCTCTGCCTTGGTGCAAACTGCTTACCCCCACCTAGGAACGCACCCCTCCGACGCCTCCTTCACCTGGTTAACTCTCGATCCTCTTTGAAGATGAAGGTAAGATGCGGTTCAGGTATCATCACCTCTGGGAAATCCTCCCCTAATGCCTCACCCCCAACATTGCTGGTAACCGCCTGCTTTACTGACTTGACTGACTTCCTCACCAGCTGTGAATGACACGAGGGCAGAAATAACCTTCTTCTCCCTTTCCTAGGTGCCTGGCACTGCCAGCACGTAATGGATGCTCAACAGACACACGTCTGCTTCTCCAACCATCTGCATATGCCTGTGCACAAATCAAAGTACCACTAATACAACCACTCTGAGTCCAGGGTTCCCTTGCTCAAAACCCTTCAGCACCTCAGAGATAAAGAGGAACCTGCTGGCAGTCAAGGACAGGAACAGTCTGCCTGCAACAGCCTGCCTTTCACCTCTCGCTGTTCCGACCACGCGTGGCCTGTGCCGGCACAGCTGCTTCCCCGTCTGAGGAACAGCCTTGACATCTGCTCCCTCTGCCTCCGACCTATGACCCAGCGCCCTCTCCAAATGCTCACCCCTTCCAACTGCACCTCCTCTCAACCACACACAGGCCCCAGCGCCTCTCCTTCCTCTGAGCTTCGTGGACACAGTGTCCACAGAGCTGGTTGAGAAGACTGCGCCGTGAACTTCCTGTTGTTCCGTCGTTCAAAATTCTCCCTTTTTGCCACTCAACAAACATTTACTGGGCACCTACCACGTGTCAGGCTCTAAGCCAGGCGCTAGGGGTGTGAAGATGAATATGGTAGGGTCTATGCCCTCAAAGGGGGTAGTCCGGAGGGGAACAAACGCGGGTGAACTAAGAGTGACAGTCATGATGCTGGAGAGCAAAAGGAGCCCCAGGAGGAAGGGGCAGGTCTCCTCTGGGAGGGGGGCAGGGAGGAGATGAGCCATGTTTTGCAGCTGGAGGCCGGCAGAGGAGGAAGGCACTTCCTGGAGGAGGACGCTGCCTGCGCAGACAGGGCAGAGCTGGCTGGAGGGAAGCAAGGAGCAATGTGTCCCAAGACCAGGGCTGTGGCAGGAGTGGAGGGAGGCAAAGCAGGCTTGAACTTCTACTCAGCATTTAAGTGACTCCCCTATGGCAACACCCGACCTTCCTGCTCCCGACAGCCGTGTTCAGCCCGCTGCTCTTCCTCTGAGTCCCTGCAGAGCTCTGCAGCTGGTTCTTAAAGCGCCTCCACCTGCCGGGCTGGGGCTCCTGCAGGGAGGGCCGAGGGGCTCGCGGCAGGGTGACCTTGACCTCTCAACCAGCCCGCAGCCTGAAGGAGCCTGCGCACAGGCCTTCCTGCCTCGAGAGGGCTCCACACCCACGACTGACCCGAGACCTGAGGCAGCCGCGCGCCGCAGGAGGGAACGCTCAACAGGCCTCGGCCGCCGAGCCGGGCTCGGGCTCAGCACCGCCCGTGACTTCACGTGTCTGCGCTCAGCTTCCTGTTCCAGAAAATGCGATCCTTCCGCCCTGCCCATCTTTTTAGGAGAGGAAGGTTAGCAGGGTTTCCTTGGCCTGCTGGGCAAATCCAGGAGACCCTGGAGAAGCCGTGAGGAGCAGGAACCATCCTGCAGCCCCGCGAACGGGCAGCCTCCATCCTAACACCAACGCCGTGGTCCCCCGGGAGGAGCTCCGTTTCGGGTACAAGGAAGCTGAGAACCAGGTTTCTTGCATGACTTGCCCCTAAGTCACTCTGCTGGGAACAGACTTTCAGAGAACTTTCTCGGACACTCTCAACCGTCCAAGCCTTTGAGGAGGGCCTGCTCTGCACCGGGACGCCCCCTCCCCCCGCCTCGGGGTCTCACGGACTCCACACTGCCAAGCCTCCAGCCGCTGCCCAACCGCGGGCTCCCTGCGGCCTCGCACACGGGGCGGGGGGGGGGGGGCTCCCTCCTGCGCCTGAGAAAGCTCACTTTCTCCAGGTCCAGAGTAACACTCCTTTCAGGTCTGCCCAGCCCCCGCCCTGGCAGCACACGAGAACACCTGTAAAATACGCTGAAGCCCTGCTCCGCACCACCCAACCCGGAACCTGGCACGTTTCTGGCAAGGCCCTTCCGGAACCCCTCCTCCTCCCCTGTGCTACCCATTCCCCTACTAAGAAGCACAGAAAGCAGGCTTTGCCAAGCAGAGACAGTCACTTGGCCTGGCACGTGGTGCCCGTGCACTGTTTTGGATGAATTATGCCCTGGCCTGTTTTCTCTCCTCTACACGATGGCAATGCTGGTATTCTCGTCTCTGGTCCCTCCTTCCATGTAATCTGTTACATACCGGCTCTAAAAGCTTCTTAGAGCTCAGGTGTCATTATACTATTCCCTTGCTCAAAAATCCTCAAACTCCCACTGCCTACCGATGAAAATCCTAATTTCCCACCTAGCATCTAAGGATGCTTCACGATCCCAACTCCTTTCCACACTGACCGTTTTTATACCAGTCAGAATTTTAACCCTGCTCTTGCTCTTTCTAGAACACACTCTGTACTTTCCCTGTTCAGTAACTGTATTTCTGGAATGCTTTTCCTCTCACACCCATCTTCTTACTCAAATCCACCTCTCCCTGTCTGGAACTTCCCCCTCTTCCTCTACCTTTCTCACCCACTAATGATCACTTCTTATCACTTGCTATGTGTCCCTTGGTGTCAATATGTCTCTCCTCTTTTCAGGTTAAAGCCTGATTACTCTTGGGGCGCCCACAAGAACTGTTCCAGCATGTGCTTCAAAGCTTCTGGAGTTGGCCATCTGGATTTGAGTGCCAACTCTACCACTTCCTAGATGGATATCCCTGGGCAAGTTATGTAGCCTTTCAGTTTCCTTATCTGTAAAAAGGGAACTTCATCTATTAAGCGTCTACCCCTCTGGGTCATTGCAAGCCTTCAACTAAGTACACCGTAAGTTAAGCACTCAGCGCAGTGCCTTGTACACAATAAACACTCAGAAAAACATGTGGGAAACATTCCTAGAATGAATGAGTGAACTGTTCCGGTACTGCTGAAAGCACATCATCAACAGCTTAAGGAATGGAAGACAAAGTCTTCTCCTTGGAGGCTCTTACAGACTAACTGGGCAACCAGAGCACTGCCTGGGCATGGCAGAGTGCTGTAAAGCGTCCACACAGGCTGGATGGAGAGCCTCTGGCATGGAGCCGGAGAGGACCTGCACCATCACAGGTAAGGGCCAGAGTAGGAAAGAGGCTTGCTGAAGCCATGACATATGCTGGAAGGAAACAGGTGATTCCAGGCCAGGGAAAAACACTTGCAGTCACATAGACATGGGGTGAGCGGATGGTGTCCAAAGCACATCAAGTCCTCACGAGACGGATACGACGTGAGGCGGGTCTGATGGGGTCCACCTACCTCCCCGTAGGCTGGTGGTGAAAGCATCCCTGCTAAAGCACTGTAGTCTGATACCAACACAGTTGCCTCTTCGAGCACAGATCATGCCAACAAACCACACTCCACTCAACACATCTTCACATAAGTTCATGCATTGGAGGTGACCAGTTCTCTCCCCACAGGCTGAGACCCACCCCAGGACATCTGTCAGATCGCCCACCTGTGCTCGGGTCCTTTGACTCATAAACCAGCCTGGGAGTCAGGGAGAGAAATGCTGCCATGGTGCTAGGAAAATACAGTCCCACCTACACAACAGACAAGCTCGTCAGAGGCAGGGCCTGTTTTTATTTTTTTATTTTTTCAAAAGCTCAGTGAACCCTAAGAATGAATATGGGGCACCATACCTGTATGAGTGTCAGACTGAACACATTCAGCTATTTTCGTAGCCTAAAAATGAATTTTAGAAGCCATTAGTTCTGAGTGCCTAGTTATACAGTAAGGGAAATCTTGCTGGGTCCCTGGGGTCCCAAGGGCTCTCCTTACATACCTTATTGTTGCCATTGCACGCTCTGACAATGGACACATAGTGTCTAATTTTTCTGCAAGTAGAAAACAATGTATTATTTCTCTCCTGGCTCTCTATTCTGGTGGATATCTAGCTAATTTTTCATTATGAAAGGAGCATCTCTCTTTCACAATACATACAATGCTTGGAGGAGAGCAGTTCTATTGTGTGTGGCCAAGGCCACCAATAAACAAACAAGAGTCTACAAGCATTCTCTGGTGTCTCTGTAGAAGAGAAGTTGACTCTTCAGTAAAAACAACAAAATCCTTCTGAGTCATCACAACACACAATAAAAAATACCTAGGTTTTAAAAATGTACTACATGTGAACCAACCCAAAGCCTTTAATTCCTTAACATGTTTTCATTTTCACAACCCTTTATATTGATGCTCTTCTTCAAGTTTCAACAAACAGTCTGCTCACAGTCATTCATGGAAACAGCCACAGGCCACACTGGGGCCGAATGTGCGAGTCTAGAACAAAGCAACCGGGGCTTATCTCAGAAGATGCTGACTCTCCTCACTTTTTTTTGTTCCTTCGATTTTTCAGCTTTTCCCCTTGATAATCCAATCCCTACAGTTATCTCCCCCAAATTTGGAAAGGCCATAAAAAGGCAAAGAATCAGAACAGAGAGCCCACACAAAGCCGTCTCCCTGAGGCAATCGCCAGCTGGCAGCAGAGCCTGGTGACCAAGCACGTGAGCCACGCGGTCAACGCAGAGGCCTGCAGCCCGGCTCCGCTGAGCGCTGGCGGCTGGCGGCCGGACTCTGGGCCAAGCCTCACCTCTCTAAGTCTCAGGTTCCTCATCTGTCAAACAGAGATGGTCACAGTGCCGACATCACGGGGCTGTGGCCAGGATGAAATGAAGTGACATCTACCAAGCACTGAGAGCCTGCCCAGGGAGGGAAGGGCTCACGGACAGCGGCAGTTGTTACAACCATCATCGCTACACCTCCTCCTGGTCTTTTTGTCCTTCTTTCATTTTCATGACTGAGAGCATACACTAGGTATGATTTTACATTTTGACTTTTGCATTTATCAGAAACATTTTCCCCTATAATTTAATTTTCTGTGATCATCATTTCTAATGGTTGCGTATTTTATCGTTGGGTATATTCTACAATTCACATTCATAATTTTCCACTGTTCGTATTATTTAAGATAGATTCTGAGACAAACCATATGACATTTTTAGGCTCCTGATACACACTGCCTTCCAATCTGTGGTCACATCTGTTTCATATGCGTTTCCATAAATGAGAGTATTTAAAATACTTTTATCTAATTTGATAGTTCTGTGCAGAAATAACATATAGGCTATCAAATTAGATATCTAAAAATCTTTTAAACATAGGGAGTCCACCAGTGAGTGTTCTTAGCACACAGCTCAGTAAAGTGGCATTCAGGTTTAAATACTTTAGTCTTTTATGTGCTCACACAGCGTAAGACTGTCGGAGTCTGGCGGCTCTGGGTCACCAGCTGGAGGGTCAGGCTGTGACCATGAGGAAGCCACCCTGGAAGGCCATTCTTTGATGGTACCTGACCTTGTTACAAGTCTTTCTTATAAATTTCTGCATGCAGTTCTCAACTTACTTAAGTATTCAAAGCAAATTTTGCAATAAGCCGAACATGGTATGTTGATTGAAGTACTTGTTTTTTCCACTTACCCTCCCTGTCCAATGACAGGTAGTATCTTCACATTTTGTTGTACATTATCTCCGTTTTTCTCTTTGGCAGAGCAAATTCCTTGCCATTCCTATAAATGGAATGTAGGCATCATTATACATTGTGTTCAAAACATAAACCCAAGAGCATTTTCCACCTCAGGTTTCCACTCCTTTACCATGGCCACTAAAGCTATTAGGATAATAAAATCATCTCAACCCCAAAGGCAATTTTGGGTAATCTGACAATTCTTTCTCAACCTCCCAAGTCCATCTCCTCCTAGACTGACAACAAAAGCCAGGTCACCACAGTCTAAATGGTCATACGTTTTCAGTGGCTTTCTGCTGGCAAGAGAGGCCCTAGGCCCACGAATGAGGAGCACCCTTTCTTGTCCAGGTTCCTCCTCTCACAACTCCTACCTGCCGCGGCGGAGGGAGAAGTGTGGCCTATGACCCTGCATTTGGGAGGGGGAGAGTCTCAGACTGGGGCAGAGAAGGGGCCACCCTCTGTGTTGTGTACCCTCTGCAGGTGGGGTGGGAATAATGAGGTAACAGCCAGGACTGGGCTCAGGCAGAATAACCAAGTGAGACCTTAAAAGCCAGAGCTGCCATTTCAGAATGGAACTGCAATGGGAGAGCAGGTATGCCCAGGCTATGACCACAGTGAGCAAACAGGGGCTACAGGTGGCTCCCCTACTCTGAGGGTGGTGGAGAGAAGCGTGGGATGGAGCTGGGTTTTGTGACCACCTAAAACGTTCTGAATTTCTCCAAGAGTCACCAAGGTTCTTAAGCTAGAAAAATCCCTAAAACCCACTGTAGGACCTTGAACTCCTAGGGTGTTTCATGCCCTTCCAGACCTTCCGGAGTCCCACAGGAACTAAAGTTGACCGAGGTGGGAAGGGGAACACCATGGCAGCCTAGCTCAAGTCTCCTGTCCCTACTCTTACACAAAATCAATTCTGAAATCTATGCTTGGGGCGTGGTGACCTGCATGCAAATGCTAATGGTAAAATCTCATCTTCAGACTCCTCTGGGAAAGTGGATCCAAGAGAAACCAGGACACTGACAGAAGCAAAGGATGGTTACTGAGGCTTCCTGACGTCCTTCTGAAAACAATGGGCGCCAAGAAAGGACTAAATTAAAAAACAGCCCAAGAGCCCAGCTAGGTGCTTACTTGCCCTGGAGCAGAAGGGAGGTGCGGGCCTTCCTCACTACAGTTCTGAGGGGAGAGTGGCCTGTGCCCGAATTGGGCAAGGACTAGACAGGGATCCCTGGGCAGGAATCTGGAGCCTGTCCTCCACATCCACAGCCCCATGCAGCCACCAGAGAAGGCTTCAGCAGACACGTCTAAGAGTTACTTCTGAAGCTCACTATCAAGAGAAATACGGGAAGCTGACTGAGGTGATATTTGCAAAACTCTGTGAACATACCAACCACCACTGAACTGTATACTTTAAATGGATGGAGTGTATGGCATGTGAATTATCTCTCAACAGAGCTGTTATATAAAAAGAGAGGGAAAATATGGGAGACCGATTCAGTCAATCAATCAGCACTTCAAAACACATATTCAGGATTTTCTCCTCCAATCCTTTCTGAACAGAGTGGGTGGCTGCCAGATCCCAAGTCAAGGTGTAAGAAGCCATGTCAGCCAGAGCTGGACAGTCCGGCTAATGGAGGACAACTTAGGCAATGACTTTGCTTAGATAACAGAGTTGCCTGTAAGTTTTCCAGTCAACAATGGAAACAAAAAATATTCACTTAACACAGCGCATATTTCTTATCAAAAATACATCAAATATCGAAGTTTCAGTTCCTGAAAATAGTAAAGTCCTACCTAGAATGCTGTTATGAAGATTAAATCTGGTAACACACATAAACTCTTGCCGTCCTGACACACGGCAAATGTCCAGTAAATGGCCTGTTTGGTTTCGCACAGGTGTCTGTCTGTCTTTCTCAGGCTGAGCTCCTCTCAGAACTACACTAAGGCGTGCACCTCCCTTCTACTCCGGGATAAGCTCAGCACCGAGCTGGACTTCGCTGACTACTGAGACAGTTCCTTCTTGGTGGATGCCCACTGCCTTAAGAATTAAATCATCATCATGCAGCTGTCCTACCCCAGGGGCTAGCACTGTGCTGGCAGGTGGTAAACAGTCAAAGAACACTTGGGGCTTTTGTTTACTGAATGGAAAAGTGAGGCCAAAGTCAGATCACAGAATCCTGGCACCCAGGATAAGGGACTTGAGCTCTACACAGAGGGAGTGACATGATCAAAGTGGTGATCTGGTGAGACAAATCTCCAGTAGCGTAGGGTGGACTGGCCAGAAGTGGAGGGTCCTGGGACAGGGAGGCCTAACTGCATTCAGCCACCACAGTCTCAGGGTGTGGGAAGAGGGCCCCGAACACGGTCAGGCCCAGGCAGTGGACCCTCAAAGTCAGGGCTTTAACAGACATCAAGCCTTGGTGATGGATTTGATGGAGGGGACTAAAGGGTAGGGAGAAACCAAAACCATTCCAGGAATCAAAGTCCAGTCAACTGTGTGGACAGTCAACGAGCAGTAGACAGCAGAGGTGGAGAGGGATCGGGTTTTTTGTTAATGGGGGATGAGAGAAAATCACCGTTATACAAGGTGATACCAAAATGACAGCAGGATGTTGAAACAGACCTTGGAAGACACTGGGGCTAAAACTGGGAAGGGGGGAGACATCTATGCAGAGCAGGAAAGATGCTCAACAACAAAGGGAGCTTTCTGAGGAACCAGCAGGGGACAAAGAGCCCTGGTAAACCTGGGAGGAAAGAGATGGGGGAAAAGTGGGAGAAGAGGGGAGGCGGCGAGGGAGGAAAGCTCCTGGCTTCCCAGGAGCTGGGGAAGGTAAAAGGTGTGAAGAGCTAAAGGGCTCTGTGACTGTACGTCATTATCAGAGGCAGCCAGCCGAGCAGCCAACATTCCTTCAGCACCTGCAAGACAGTTTCTGAGGGGAAAAAATGCAAAATTTCTAAAAGAGAAGAGCCAATATAAGGCTCAGGTATCTGAGAAGATAGGAGGCCAGGGGTTCTAGGGCCCTGACAGAGAAGACCTGGGGAAGAAGAAATAGGAGGAGAGAGCCAAGAGGATACATAAAGGGAGGAAGGAAGCAGGAGTGTGGGACTGAAAATCAAGGTGCCTAATAGTATCAGTTTTACCTGAAAGGGGAACCATTGGCTGAGAACAGCAGGCACGGGAGGTTTACAGAGAGTGGTGTTCGCAGTATTCTCTGTTTGAACATCATCAGAATTTCTCCTCTGCCCCCAAGAATATCCAACTGGTTGGACACCTAGAATCTGACATTCCAAAGCCCCTCCCGGTCATCTGACCACTTCCAAAGGCTCCATCTTGGTTCCCAGCACATGTCTGAACTCTCTCCACTGACCATGGTACCATTGTTTGCCAAGGGCTGGCTGATTCTCAACAAGCCCTTCTTCTCCCGAGGGAGACTTGATTAGAAAGGCCATATATCTTTCTCCTCAAAAAACTGCCCAGCTAAGTGGTCTGTCCTGCTGCAGTGTTGCCCGTGAACCAGCAGGGTACCAACAAAGGACAAACAGCAGCTTTTGCACTCTCCCCAAGAACTTGCAATCATGCAAAACAAATGCCCTGGTTCCTTTTCTTTTTTTTTTTAAACATCTTTATTGGAGTATAATTGCTTTACAATGGTGTGTTAGTTTCTGCTGTATAACAAAGTGAATCAGCTATACATATACATATATCCCCACCTGGTTTCTTTTTGAAATAAAGCAGTATAGAGGTTGACAATACGATAACCTTTCGTATTCTCTGCTCATAGCAAATACAGATTTTAGAGAACAGGTGTCCTGCTGTTGAGGCCCTTTACACCTGGTGCCCAACGGCATACCTCAGGAGGCAAGACGCTGCTCACAGGGATCTGGGTGAATCCCAGGGCCTACAGCTAATCCACTGGGTGCCCCCACCCCCATCTCAACTTGCTCTGCTCACTGCAAGGGCAGCTGCCAGATCAGGAGCATGAGAGCCACCATCTCTGTTTCACACCCTGCTGAACCTCACAACAGAACTGCTGGCTGACCCAGTGGCAGCACTGGAACAAGCCGCCAGGACTGGGGAGGCCATGGTAAAGCCCCTCAAAGGCTGCGGGGGTCTGGAATGGCTGCTGCTCTGGAGCTGCCTTCCGAGGACGTCCCTCTCGGCCCAGGCAGGGAACACTGGTGGGCCTAAACACCTAAGGGTCTGTCTCTTCATTCATCTCAGCCTTCGTTTCTCTATCCAGAGGACCTGCCACTCTGTCTAGTAAGAAAATCATCATCCTCGACAGAAAAGCTGAAGGCAAAATAGGATTCAAGCAGTGCCCATTTTTGTGATTCCCGAGTGCATTACCGGGCCCCACCGCTGGCCTGTTCTTTCCCTGTTCTCACTGCAAAGCCATCTCCTGTGCTCAGAGCCGCAGGAAAGCAAAGGACACCAGCCCACTCACGGTGTCTTCGAGGGGCCCAAGCCAAGTGGGGGTATAAGCTTTGCATAGCCCTTCTGCCCCCTCTGGCAGACTGCCCTTGTGTGCTAAGGGATAGGCACGGGCCAAATGCCACAGGGAAAGGGCATCACTTCCACAGGGCCTCCAGATAGCCGGCAGGAGAGCAGGTCACCAATTTTTCAAATGTTCTGAATAATCAGATTCATAGTCCCAACTTCTAAAAGTTAAAAAGAGCCCAGCAGAAAAGCCTAAGAATGACTATGGAAAGCAGTAGCCTTTTCCTTCTCATCATATTTTAAAACCTAGTAACAGTGAGGTGCTGTCAGAAGCCACAGTTCAGAGAGAGAAATAACCTTTCAGACTGAGCCTGCCTTGCTTTGCCTACCCCTTCAGCACCAGGGTGCTGTAACTTCTCACATCACAATGCAATGACTACTTTTATCTGTATGTTTTGCACCCTGGAATGAGTTCTCTAAGGGATTTTTGTTTTGCCCTTCTTTGTATACCAGAACCTAGCACACCTGGCATTCAAAAAAATGCTGAATGAATGAACGAGGCTCAGAGAACTGATGGGCTCTGATGTGTTCTGAGAATGTGTTAACTCACTGGCAATCCTTTACCCGGACCATTTGCCAACAGCTACCACTTAGAAGATCAATTATTAGAAAGATCAATTTACTTATTACAAAAATGACAACAATGATTTTAAGTGTCAAAGTTACTCTTATTGGCTGGTCAGGTTTTATATACTTTCTTGGCCTCAATTTCCTCATCTGCAAAATGGGCATAACAGAGATAACACTACCTACACTTCCCCAGCCTTCTGGGAAGAGTGAGACTGAGATCACCTGGCTCTAGCAGTGCTCAGTGAGCGCTAGGTCTCCTTCCTTCCCTCTTTGTTATGTGAGAGTAACAAGGGTAGTGACCTCTTACTTACCTTGCCTATCCTGATGCATGAATTTATAGTATCGAGCAAATCAGCCTTTTTTTCATTTACAGGCACTTCTGCTAAATCCTTCCCTATTAATTCACCTGACTCATAGCCCATTGTTGTTTCAAATGCTGGATTTGCATACTGGGGGGAGACAAAGGAAAAAACATCATGTGAATTAAAAGAAATTTTGAAAAGAGGACAATCAAAGATGTTCAACCTAAACCATCATATTTTTCCCCCAGAAAGCCCAGGAGCCTGGCGCTCACTACGACGGTTCTAAAGCCACAAGAGCACAACCCCAGAAAAACCTTGGAGTCTGGAGAAGCCTCTGCTCCGATGACACCGGGCTGGGCTTGCTGCCTTGTTCTCCTGAGGCTGCAGGGAGGTCAGCAGGCCCACTCCACTTAAACACCAGCAGAGGAAAGAAGCTGCATGGAGACAGACCCAGGGCTGCTACAAAAGGGCTGTTGAGATTATGATACAGTGGAAGAAAGCACCAGACTGGGAGCCTGAAAACCCAGGGTCTACTCCCACAAGTCACTTAACCCCTCCAAGTCTCAGTCTGCACATCTGTTTAATGGGAATGAAACACTTATTTCACCTCTCTCATATGATGCAAATGAATAATGAGTTTGGAAAGCAGGCTATGAACTAGGAAGTGTTTACAAATGCAAGGCTTTATGGTTAAATTTCAAATAGGACTGTAAGACTAGAAGAAAATGTATGGGAAAGCTGTGCATGTGCTAACAGGAACAAATAATGACGATGATAAAACAATAATCATACTGTTTAAGGTTTGTTTTCCTTGCTAGGCACTGTAGTAAGCACTTCACACACAGTAACTCATTTAATCCTCAGAACATCCTTACAAAAGGTAAGTCATTGTTAGCGTTAATATTATTCCCATTTGTACAGATAAGACAGCAACTTCAGACAGATTAAGTCACCTGCCCAAAGATGCCCAGCTAGGAAGGGGCCGAGGCTGATTGGAAGCCAGGCCTGACTGATACCAAGCCTGTGCCCTCAACCACTGGCCAGTGTCGCCTGTCAGGGCACCATCCTGAATGCTAACATCATCAACTCTTTACCAAGAAAGTCACTAGTTAGATTAAAGTGAAGAACTGGAGTGCTCAGAACTAAAATCAAAGTGGGGCTCATTCTCAGACAAAAGGAACATTCCTCGGGCACAACTCCCTCTTTTGCTGTTATATGAAAATACATGTTACCTGTTTGCTGTTATATGAAAATACATGTTACCTGTTTGCTGTTATCTGAAAGCCATGGTATCTTCAGTCACTTATATGAAGCCACTTTTCTAATAATGGATAATTTGTGAAGTAATTGCTAGTTTATTTTTGAAATTTTGAGTAGCTTCTAGTAAATTTCTATAGGTGTAAACTATCTTCAAAAACAGTAAGAAAGGTGAGAGTGTGCAGCCCTTATGGGCAGAGCCTCTCCTTGCTGCAACAGTCTCTCTCTACCCAACTCCACCGCAGAAACAATCCTCTGGATAAAAGTCCCTCCTTGCTAAGTAAATAAACATGCAAAAAAGTGAGAAATAATAAATGCTAATGCCATATTTCTAAAGAATATTTTCTAGCACATTAAGCAATTATTGGAACCTTTTCTTACCTATAGGGGACTTATTTTAAATTATATATTTTATAGATTTTGTTCGGATAATCCTCTAAGGAAAAACTGGTCCCTTGAACTTCAAAGAGAGAAAAAAAAAAACAACACCATACTGAAGGGGTTCAATCTTAAAAATGCAAACAAACCAGAAATTCAGAAGGACAAACTTCCAAAACAACAAACCTGTACAATGTGGTCTTCACTTGTAATTTCAATTGCTTCTTGACTTTTCTCTAATGCAGTGAACATTGAGTTACAAGCCCTTTATGGGTAGAAAAGAAAAAGGACTGCTTAATGTAAATATTATAAAATGTAATACAATCTTGGAATATTACATTAACTTATTTAAATGTGTTCTTTGATTATAAAGGTAACTAATGCTAACTCAAGAAAAAGTAGGGGGAAATATTAAAAAGCATAAGGAAGAAATAAACGCCTCCTGCAACCTCAGTACTCGGGATCATGACTATGCACAATTTGGTGCCTTTCCTTCATTCTAAGGACAAGTGGACCAGGTGGAACACACCCCAGGGTCAGATCACAGCCCTTTGCTGGCTGTGGGACATGACTCACTCCCAGGGTCTCTACCTTCTCACCATCTGAAGGGTCCTTGTGAGGACTCAATGAGAAAATGGAGTCAAGAACCCCACACGAAGCCTGGTAGAAAGGAGGCAGCTCATCATCTGTAGCTATCTCTTTCAACAAATTCTTTGCACAAAACTGGGATCATCGGGATCATGAGCTTTGTTCCCTGCTTCCACTTAGCCTTATATCGTGAGCATTCTCCCTTGCCCTCACTGTTTGAAAACATTTTTAAATTGCACAGGTAACAAAGGTTTATTTTTTAAAAATTAGAAAATAATAATAAATGAGATACTACATCATACCCACTAGAATATCTACAATCAAAAATAGAGATAAAAACAAGTGTTGGTGAGGAACCCTCATACACTGCTGGTGGGAGTGTAAAATGGTGCAGCTAGCTGCTTTGGAAAACAGTCTGGCAGTTCCTCAGGCTGTTAAACATAGAGTTACGATATGGCCCAGCAATTTTACTCCTAGGTAGATACCCTACAGAAATGAAAACATACATCCACACAAAAACTTACAGCCCACAGGTGGAAACAACCCTAAAGTCCATCAACTGATGAATGGATGAATAAAATGTGGTATATCCATACAATGGAATACTATGCAGATATAAAAAGAAATAAAGCCCTGATGCATGCCAAAATATGGATGAACCTTGAAAAACATTATGCTAATTTAAAAGGACCACATATTGTATGATTCTATTTATATGAAATGTCCAGAAGAGGCAAATCTATATATACAGAGAAATTAGATTAGTGGTTATCTAGGGCTGGGGGTAATGAAAATGTTCTAAAATTGTGGCAATGGTTGCACAACTCTGTGAATACATTGAAAGCCATTGAATTGTGTACTTTAAATAGGTGAATTGTATAGATTGTCAATTTTATCTTGATAAATCTGTTTAAAAATAAATGAGATTAAATCATCTGAAATCCCAACACCTACGCATATCAGCTGGTGTTCTAGGCAATTTCTTGTGTAAATATACATGTAATACGTATACTTATAAAAACAGGATCATACTCTACAGTTTTATCATCTGCTTGTACCACTGAACCATATACATTAATATCTTTCCATATCAATAATTAGTTCCTTATCATCACTTTTAATAACTATATAATATTCTATTGTAAAATTATACCATAATTTAGTCAAACAAATTCCCCATGACTGGGGAATGCTTTCAGTTTTTTTCTTGTATATGCCTTAGAAGATGAAAAAGAGAAAGCAACTGTCTACTTGTTCATAAAGTGCAGAGATTACATTTATAAAACCAATAATTATAATGCTTTTACTGTATTCCTGGTATTACTAAACTGTTTAGCTAAATAAGACAAAGCAGCTTTAGACAATAAAAATTAGCTCTTCTTTCTTGGCATATAAAAATCAAGTGAATTACCTCAATAAAGCTGTTATTTAAAAAACAAGAACCAAAAAACAACGAGAAGTAAGTTCCCACCTCTGATATAACAAGCTTGGAGGAGACGGATCTGTGAGAAGCCCTACTGGGTTTTATCACTCTTTTTTAATTTTTGCAGATCTGGTAAATATAAAATGGTATATCATTTTCATTTCTTTGCTTACTAGTGAAGCTGAACATTTTTTCATGTTTATTGGCCATTAATATCTCCTACAAACTGCTGGTTCACAACATGTCCTTTTAAATTTTTTCTACTGGGTGTTTCCATTTTTAAACTGATTCATCAAAGCTCTTTACGTATTCAGGATATTAACCTATCTGTCCTGTATGTTAAGAATGTATTTTTCCCAGTTTGTTATTTGTCTAAATTTTTAACATTATTTAAGGTATACTTACTGAGACAAGCTTAACATTTTTATGTTGTCTAATCTGATTCTCTTCCTTTATAAAATCTGGCTTTCACACCATGCTGAGTTTAAAAAGACTTCATTATCCAAATACATATGTTCACTTACATTTTTAGTACTTATGTGGCCACACTTTTTAACATTATGCACACTGAAATTTATTTTGGGACTGGGTGTGAGATTGGGATATAACTTAATTTTCTTTCCAGTTAATAAGTTGTCACAGTTCTATTCATTGAAAAGTCCACCCTTTCCTGTGTGGATTTAAATTGCCATGTTGAACACATATACTTATGTTTTTAATTCTTAAATACACGCACGTCTATTTCTAGACTTTACATTCTAGTTTACTGATCTAGCAGTAACACAAAGGTGCTTGTTATAGCTTTTTAGTGCATTTTAATATCTCTCAGAACAAGTCTTTCTCTATTGCTCCCAATTCTCTAGCCCTACATTTCCCCCTTCCCTTCATATCAATATTTTCATATCTCCCTTTATAGTGGACATCTCCCTTTGGTTGTCAGCTGGCACACAGAGAACAAAGTAGAGCATGAGGAGAGACAATGAGTGCAGTTTTGAAAATGGGGGTTACAACCTACAGGACTACCTTTGCCATGTGCTGCGTGCAAGATCTTGGATGTAAGTCAGTTAACCTCCCTGGGTCTCGGTTTTTGCATCGTGATTCGTGATTTGATGAAATAAGCTCTAACATCACCTCCTGCTCCACAATTCTGCTCTCCTCTCAAAGAGGGCAGTAGCCCAGCTCATTGTGGGAGTGCTGCAGCCAGGCTGCGGAAGACCCAGGAATGAGAAGGAGGCAGGCCCAAGGCCAACCATCCATCTCAAGTTTCCCTGAAAAGTTTGGCAATAAAAAGGAGCTCTTTTGTAGACCTCCCTAGCCCTGAAACATCTCTGCTCAGCAGCACTTCTTTGCTACCTCACACTTCATTTCATTTTGTCTATGAAGTATTTTCTTCTCTGCATGTGATACCCTGTGCTGGTCCCTACCAACGTTAATACCCCAAATTCTAATCCCCTTATCTCTGCCTTGGGCACATACAAACAGAATGATTTCATTCTCTCTTTGATCCTGGTAAAGGAAATGTTTTTTTTTTTTTTTTTTTTTTTTTCACACACACACACTGTATTTTATTTTTACAAGAGATAAATCGACTGACACCAAGCATTGTACATGGATGACCACAACAAAAGCAACAATGATTGCAATTACCAAACATGAAACACACTCATACTATGTCATAGTATTGACATTCAGTCCAGTAATCCTCCACTGTAACAGCTCCTTTACTTTGCAGTGAAAATTGATTTGTATATTCTTTGCCTCTGAGTCCTTGTGGAATTTTTTTTTTTTTTTTTAAATTCAGACAGAAAGTCACAAAAATTATACTCATCCTCATCAGTTCACTCAGTCCCATGTAATTAATTTTTTTTTTTCATCTTGATCTTTTGTTAGCACTTTTATGAGTTCATCAGTTTTTCATTAGAGTTCTGAAAATGCTTATTCATTCAGTTCAGCAGTACAGTCCGTTACCAGAAACCTGTACTTGTCAGAGTCTTTTCCATGTATTTCTTGAAGATGAAACCCTTTTATAGGAACATATTTGCAAAATCATCAGAGTACACCCAGAACTGTCTGTAAATGACAAAAGACTTAAAAATGACCACGGTTAAAGATTTGATGACAGTTCATAATAATGCAGTTGACAAGAAAATTAGTTATTTCTGAGATATACATTTTAAAGTAATAACTAGGATTATTACTTATAACATTAGGAAATGTTAAAGAATAGTAGACCACCCAAGGAAGAGACCTAGGATGATAAAGAGCTACTGACATATTTTTCACTTCTGTCAACCTCATATAATTTTACTAATTTTTCGGCTTTTCTCACTCTACAAAGAACTAGGTTTCCACTCATCAGTTAAAAAAAATAACGGTTTAGCAAGAGCAAATTACAAAATGCTTATTGTAGAGAAGAAAACATGTCACTTACCAGAGATAATAATGTTAATGGGTTGGGTGTATGTGTATATTAAAAGTAATTTTTTAATTAAAAAACAAAACAGATAATTCAGTATATATACTTTTGCACCCTGCTTTTTCATTTGCTATTATTTTGGTGCCGCATCTTTTTTTTTCTTTTTTTGGCCACGCCGTGTGGCTTGTGTTATCCTCCCCGACCAGGGATCAAACCCAGGGCCCCGGCAGTGACCACGTCAAGTTTTAACCACTGGACCACCAGGGAAGTCCCCACTGGAGCCCCATCTTTAAATGCTGAGTCTCCAATCACTAACATGACCACCTATTAGACATCCAGGCAGACTCCGAAAGCATTTTGTGAGGAGAGAAGCCTTCCCACCATCCCATCCCATTTTAGCAGGAGGTCAGTTACAGCCAAAATGTAGCCGCCCACACCCGAAGTCCTCACTTGCAACAATGCCCTGTGTGGTATGGTCAGCTTACCAGAAGCAGCAGAATTACCTGAGTTTCAGCTGTGGGCGCACCAATCCAAACTCCATCTGGAGCAGTTCATTGTAACAGGCCATGGCGCTGGGGTTTTCTACATACCTCTACAAACAGAAAGGGGATTTTGTGGATAAACAAATGTGCACCTTTAAATGATTAAATACATATATAAAAAATAATTCTTTCCAACAGGCTTCTCAACTTGGTACCTGAAATCTAAAAAATAATTTAGCTTTCATGATGAACAGGAAATGAGAGATGAAAACTTATGGGTACCAAATTAGCTTTTAAAAAATAGTACTTGCACATATCTGAGAATATATTAAGAAACCACTGAGTTGCACACTTTAAGTGGCTGAATCGATCAACTATACCTCAATAAAGAGAAAAAAAGGCAGAAAGAAGGAAGGAGGAAGGAAGGGGGGCAGGGAGGGAGGAAGGGAGGAAGGAAGGAAGGGAAAGAAAGGCAGAAAGGGCAAGGTATTTGCTGGAAAGAGAAAAAAATAAAATAATTTTTTAAATAAATTAATTTAAAAAACTATAGTATACTATAGTATAACCATTTAATGGAACAGCATGCAGCTATTACATGCACTTATATGGAATGATGTACGAGACACACTGTCAAGTAAAATGAGGAAATGGAAAATTGCACTATAATTATTTTACATTTTTATAAAAATATTACATCAAGTTTAAAATAAATAAATAAATAGCTGAATTACATGGTATATGAATAGTATCTCAATAAAGTAGTAAAAAAACGGAATTAGAAAAAAATAGGCCTCCATTCCTGGGCATATATCCAAAGAAAACTATAATTCAAAAAGATACATGCACCCCAACGTTCATAGCAGTACTATTTACAATAGCCAAGACATGGAAGCAACCTCCTAAGAGTCCATCGACAGAGGAATGCATAAAGAAGATGTAGTGTGTGTGTGTGTGTGTATATATATATATATGTATAGTATGTACAATGGAATATTACTCAGCCATAAAAAAGAATGAAATAATGCCATCTGCAACAACATGAATGGACCTAGAGATTATCACACCAAGTGAAGTAAGTCAGACAGAGAAAGGCAAATATCATATGATATCATCTATATGTGGGAATCCGAAAAAAAAATACAAATGAACTTATTTACAAAACAGAAATAGACTGACAGACATAGAAAACACACTTATGGTTACCAAAGGGGAAAGGATGGGGAGAGGGATAAATTAGGAGTTTGGGATTAACAGATATACACTACTGTATGTAAAATAGGTAAACAACAAGGTCCTACTGTATATCACAGGAAACTATATTCAATATCTTGTAATAACCTTTAATGGAAAAGAATCTGAAAAAGTATAAATATGTATATATATATATACATATGTACATTTGTATATATATATGACTGAATGACTTTGCTGTACACCTGAAACTAACACAATATTTAATTCCACTAAAAAAAAAGTTCAAGGAAAAAAAAGAGCGCTTAAGAACGCTTTTCTTTCACTGCCTTGAAGTAAGAGGATTTTTGATATCTACATGTCACTAGCAGAGCCTAGAATATACAGAAGGAGGAAATTTATTAACTAAAGTCCTATCTATATTAACTTTCAGAGTCTATTCACTTATTCAAGAGCAATATGTTGTCCTCTTTCGAGCTGTACAAGCTCACGGTAAGCAAAAATATGCTTGCACATCTCTTTGCAGCTGAGTTTCACAGAGGTAACTCGCACTCAGGCAACATTCTCCTACAATAACTTCAAACAGCAGCTCAACTAAGCTGACAAAGGATTACCCTCCACGGCAGAGGTACTGGCAGAGCCATGGCTTTGCCCAGTCTCTCTTATTGCTGTGGACAGTAACTGTTTTGTATAATAACCTTTACATAATGGAAACATCTCAACAAAGCAAATTTACATGGGAATGGGAAGCCTGAGCACCACCAAATTATGTATTTCATGAAGACATCTTACAAGTCGCTACGTTCTGTCACGTAGTTACATTCAGATGTAAAAAAATATTTGTGAACATTTACTCACCCCTATTTCTGTGAACAGCTCTTGCTTTCACCTGCTCAATACGTGGATAATACTCTATCTGACCGAGGAGGAAGCTGAGGCTAAGAGGCAGGGCATCTGCAGGCCACTATCGACAAGCCAAAGCCGGACCAATCTAGGGCACGGGGCCCCTTGTGGAGCTCCTTCTACTGCCAGTGAAGGCAGATATCCCTGTTTGAACAGTGTTCAGGGTCTTGTCTTTGTGTCAAGAAACCTAAAAATCCAGCCCCAAGTTCATGCCTTAAAAGCTGTATGATTCTCAATGAGGCCCTCAACCTTCCTGAGCCTGCTTCCTCACCTGCAAAACAAGACACCCTGCTCCACCACAGATGACCATGAGAAAGCACTCTAACTGTAAACTGTTGCACAAACATAAAGCACAGTGACTGCCGTCCCCCTGGGAGGGAAGGCAAGGCCTGCTGGCCATGGGCATGATGGTTCCCGGGCCTGCAGGCCAAACACAGCCCTTCTTACCCACAGAAGTCTGAGAGAGGTGACATGCCTACCAGCTCCCCGCTGCTGAGAGGGGAGGAGAGTGCTGGCCCTGCCGCTCACTCCTCAGTCAGCCGTGACCCCTCAGGCACATCCAGGAACCCTGCCCATCTGCAGAGGCACCCACTGCGGACCAGGCAGGAATAGGGAGGAGAGATTTCCGGGTATAGTGCTTGTGCCACTCCAGTAGACAAGGGGTGGGGGACTTGAGATGGACAGGTGTCTCCAGCTGTCCACGCGCTTGCCTGGCTTCACCTGCTCTGCAGGCGAAATCTTGGGACACGGAGCCATGTGTATTATGTGTCATGGCCTCCCATGCATGCAACCAGAGTTCTCATTGGGTGTGAATGTACATATCCAAACTTTTTTACCCCAAAGGTGGACATCATGGCTAAAAAACAAGCATGTGTGACTAAAAGTACAGCATCTTGCTCCTGCTATCTGCCCCTCCCCCTCACTACCTCTGCTTTGTTCTGTGTATCTAAATATCCTGTCTCTCCTGCCCTTCGCCAACTTTCATTCATGTCCCAAGGATTCCACAGGGCATGGAGGGTGGAGAAGGGCAGCAGGTCCAGGGATCTTCAGGAATCAGGCTGCTATTCCCTCTGCTTGAACATCAGCTGGTCTCCCCTCCCCAACCCATCCCACAAGAGGGGCCGGGGCCACAAGTCCTGCAGACTCCTGAGCCAACTCAGCCTTGCTTTCTCCAGAGCATATCACACCCACCTTGCTGGGCCCCACCCAGTGGTTCTCAACCCTTGGCTGCATATTAGAATTCCCTGCAATCTTAAAAAATAATACCAATGTGCAGGCTCCTCCCCACACCAACTGAAACAGGGTCTCCAGGGAAGCCTTTCAGGGGGTTCTAACGCACAACCAGTGTTGAGAGATACCAAACCCTAACCTTCGAGAATTTAGTCAGCAAAAGCTCAGCTGCCAAGTCCAACTGAGGAGGCAAGCAGGTCTCCATCCATCCATCCTGAACTCCTGAACTATGGCCAATCCACAGAATAGTTGACTGCCCCCTGAATCCCAGAGTTCTCACTGTGGTGATGGCTTTCAGGTCCAGGGCTGGGTTCAAGCATGGGCCCCACTGCCTCCCAGCCATGAGACTCTGGAGAATCACCTTCCCTCCAGGTCTGGATGCTCTGCTCTGTCTCCGTGCCCTCTGTCACCTCACTACCTTTTTGTTACCTGAGGGTACAGGACTCTGCATGAGAAGAGTTAGCACGTGTAGTCTCTGAGGACTGGTCACCTACTTGGATTCGTCACTTATAAAGTGGTGAGGCTGCTGCTATCTCCATACTTCCTAAGTCACAGACCTCTAAAATGACTACTTTAAACCCTTTGTGTTTTTTGCATGGGAGTGTTTTCGCAGAGACATGCACTTAACCATGGTTCCCAGCAAAGGCTTCGGGGGGACACCTTGATTAAGTTGTACGGGTGAGAGGGCAGGCAAAGTGTGTATGTTGGTTACTTTTGAATTTTCAAATTAGTTTAATGATAACTCAATTATACTAGGAAAATACAAGGTCCATGGTTAACTAGACTTTCTACCAGGACATGCTTCCCAGTCTGCGAAGCTGTGCTGATGGACTTCCTTGTGCAGAATTTCAAACACACAATTTCCAACACTGCATCTATGACCTCGTACAAATGAAAAGCTTAATGACTGCTGGTGGCCATAGGTAAGCAAACAACCCAAGGCAAGATGAATAATCTATCCCCCAGGTTTCACTAGTTTCACTGCAAAGTGGAAGCATTGAAGGTCCTTGTTAAGAATAGCCAGTTCTGCAGCTTAAGAGTAATAATATAAAGATCTTCAAAGTTATCTGGGAAAATTTTTTGCCTCTTGTGAATGCTTCCCTAAGCAGTTTAAGGAGGGATGACCTAACGATTCCTGGGAATAGGTGATCCACAACTTCCAACCTCGGATTCTTAAAAGAATGCTCACCTTCACGCTGGCTGATGTGGTTTTTCTCATACTAGCTCACATGGATTACTGGAGGTCAGGGAATGGGGACAGGCACTGATATGTGTGAATGTTGTGGGAGTGTCAAAAAGGGAGAACCAAAAAACTATGCAATAATAATAATCTAAAATTTTTATAGAAAATTATGTGTGTATAAAACAAGGTCTTAAGTTCCACCTTATCTGATGCTAATATTGGAATTCCTGTGTTCCTTTTGTCTGCATTTACTTGCTACCTCTTCGTTTCTTTATTATTAAGCTCCTTTTATCACTGTCTTATAAACATCATATAATTGTAATTTTGTAACCCAATCTAATGGCTTATCCTTTAATGGGAGAATTCAGCCCATTCCCATGCACTTGATTTTACTCTTATCTTACTTTGTGTTTATGATTGCTTTCACACTGTTGTTTCCCCTTCCTGGGATCTGCCAGTTTGATCAAGTTGCTATAAATTCCATATTTTTTTTTTGTTTTTTGGCCGCGCTGCGCAGCTTGCGGGATCTTGGTTCCCTGACCAGGGATTGAACTCAGGCCCTCGGCAGTGAAAGCGCGGAGTCCTAACCACTGGACCTCCAGGGAATTCCCGCAAATTCCATATTTTATTAATTTGGAAGTTTACTTAAACTTCTCTATTAATGGTTACTTTCCTTTTCACCGATCTCAAAAGTAGACATAGATTTCTTTACTATTATTTGAAAACAAGAAACCAATTACCTCCAGAACAAAGTATCTCCCACCAGCACATTTCCCATAAAGAAGAAAACTTCAATACTTTCACTGCCCACCCCCATTCCCTGTCCGCTAGGTGAGGTCACGAGAATCCTTTTACCTCCACTTCCTCCCTCCAAACCTTGAAGACACCTAGGGTTTGTTCAGATAGTCTAGAATTTAAATACTGAGCTATTATTGGATGTTACGTAATGATAATTATATATAAACATATATATTCTACATTGCACACACATACCCATACCTGTGTATGTACACACGCAGACACAGAAAGGAGGAGGGCTCGAGAAGGAGGGAGGAGCAGGGGAGCACGTGCACAGGGCAGGCTCACCTCCCATCACTTCTCTCTACTGCTCTCTCCCTCATCTTAGAGTTTCTGTTCCAGTTCATTTGTTCTATGGTTGAAGTCCTTACTCAGTTATTTTCCTCAGACAGGGCTACTGGGGAAATACATCTCTGAACTTTATGTATATCCCCCAAAAGAAATATCTCTTTTGCCCTAAAGGGCACGAACAATAACTTAGCTGGGTGTGTGACTCTCGGGTTACAGTCCTTTTCTCACCATAATCTCTAATCAGATGAGACATTATTACTGTTTTATACAGTAAATATGTGTTTATAATTACCCCACATTCACATTTTCTTGTTCCTCATTCCTTCTTGCCTTTCAGGCCTCCCACTTGGGATTTACCTTGCTTCTGTTTGAAGTACCTCCTTACGAATTTCCTTGTGAGAATCTGCTACTTACAAACTGCCTCAATTTTCATATTTCTGAAAGTCTTTATTACACCTTCATTTTTGAAAGTATTTAGGCTAGGTTGGCAGTTATTTTCTTTTATCACACTGAAAATATTATTCCACTGTTTTCTATCTTCCGTTTATTGCTGCTGAGAAGCTAGCTGTTAGTCTGCTATTCTTTTGTAGGTAATCTTTTTCCTCTGGCTGATTTTAAGATCTTCTCTTTGTTTGTTTTTTCACTATGATGTGTCCTCTTTTTATTTACTCTACTTTGGAATTTTGGAATCTGTGGACTAAAGTCTTCCATCATTTCTGGAGAATTCTCTTCAAATACACTGTCCCATTCTCTCTCCTGTCCTTCTGGAACTCCAGTTATATGTATGCTAAACCGCACATTCTAACCTCCACATTTCTAAACCTCTCTAACTTATTTTCTATTTTTTTATCTTTGTGCTACATGCTGGATAATTTCTTCTGACCTACTAAGTTTTCAAATTTTCAGTTATTATATGTACACTTCTCAAAATTCAATTACATGCTACTTAAAATGTGCTATCACTTTTTATACTTTCTTATTCCTTGCAGATATTTCCAAGCTTGTCTTGTCTTTATTTCTTTACATATAATAGGCATAATTGTTTTACAATTCATATCTGATCATTCTAATTTCTGAGGACTGTGGGGGTCTGTTCCTGCTGTCTTTCTCCCCCTGCTAGTTCTCACTTGCAACGCCTTGTCTCCTGGTGGACTGGTTAATGCTGAGTGCTGCCTGCTGCCCCTGAATAATTATTTGCAGAGATTCTCTGAGGCCAAAGAAGAAGGTGTCTTTCTCTGGGAGGATTTGTAATTTGCTTCTTCCGAATACCTGGGAGTGCTACCATCCAGAATCACCTTATTTTTTTTTTTAATACATTTATTTATTTTATGTTATTTTTGGCTGCGTTGGGTCTTCATTGCTGCGTGCGGGTTTTTCTCTAGTTGCAGCAAGCGGGGCTACTCTTCATTGCGGTGCACAGGCTTCTCACTGCGGTGGCTTCTCTTGCTGTGGAGCACGGGCTCTAGGCGCACGGGCTTCAGTAGTTGTGGAGCGCGGGCTCAGTAGTTGTGGCTCACAGGCTCTAGAGCGCAGGCTCAGTAGTTGTGGCGCACGGGCTTAGTTGCTCTGCGGCGTGTGAGATCTTCCCGGACCAGGGCTCGAACCCGTGTCCCCTGCATTGGCAGGCGGATTCTTAACCACTGTGCCTCCAGGGAATCCCCAGAATCACTTTAAACTAAGTTCAAGGCTTGAGGTTTCTGGACTACCTCATTGATAATATTAATTTGGGCTACAAATCTGCCCAACAATCAGCCTTATATAAGCTCTCTCCATCATCATTTCCAAGGCTCACCGGCAACCAGCTGACCAAAGCCTTCAGAAGCTTTTTGGCTTAAGAGAAACCAACAGACTGGAGCCAGTGGTGGAAAGAAAGGGAGCCATGTTGGGGAGGTCTTATTTCCAGAATCCTTGAACTGGCTATAAAGTTGCATGTATACATGTAAGCATTATAACAACACATCCTATGGTATAATTTTCAATGAGTAAGCCATTAAAGGAGATTTTAATATGTTTAGATGACTTTAGCAGGCATAGTTTTGAGAGACTAAGAAAGCAAAGTGTTGTGGATTATTAGATTACCAGATTATAAAGTTAAACCAAACTATAACACAGCATAAGGAAAATTTTTTTTTCTTCAAATTAATTCAAAACTATTGCTGGGCTCTAAACTGAGATAAAATAACTTCTTATGCTGAATTATACTTGTATAACAAAAAAGTGGGTACATACCCTTGTAAAGCCAGCCTCAATGAGGGACATTACAGATGACTCTTCTCTAACCGCCCTTCAAAAGAACATAGTAAATGGTTAGAGACAGTTTTTATCAATTACATCTCACATCTTTAACTACTCACTAATTTACATAATATTATAATTGTCATATAATGAGTACTTTTAGATGAATTAGATTAACATACAAATCAAACGTATAAAGTTGAAAACAGTTTTCTGTTTTAGTTTCACACTTGGCTTTTTGGCAGTATATATTAATGCTTGAAATACAGAGATTACACTAACAGCCAGGATACAGGAGTGACTGTATATCTATTTGATACGTAAAAATTTTAATTTAAACTAAATTATTTCTGTTCTTTCCTTACCTCCAATTTTAAAATGAAATATAAGATTTCCCCCAACTATGTATAATTCAAATCTTCACAGATATTTGGAGTTTGAAGTCCCTAGGAAATATGCCTGGAAAACATTCATACTTTAGGAATGGAATTCTCTCGTGGTTTGCCTATTTCTAAAGTGAAAGGCAGTCCAAAATCACAAAACCTAGTATGAGAGTACAAACTCCAGCCATGAACTTAACTGCCAAAGTGAAAGAAAATAAGAAAGAGTAAAGAAAAAAAAGGCCCAACTAAAAAGGGTGAGGCCTGTCACGGCCCACAAGCTGTTATTTGGGCCTCTGGTAAAAGCAAACATTACACTGACACCTGAATTTCAACATCAAAAAAGAAAGAAAGAAGGAAATATCTTACCTGCGTACTACACCAACAATAACTGTGTTTTCTGAGAGTTCTGATGATCTGATAGACCTTTAAAAAACAGTTTTAAAATAAATTTAAAGCAATTCTTTAAAAACTAAATATACCTAAACAATTTTGGTAGAACAATTAAAGTTGGGGGAGAGGGAGAAGGGAGAGCAAAAGATCCCTTCATACGCTGGAGTCACCTTCTTAGCTACTTGATCTTTCCCTCTTTGGAGGACAAACTCCTAACCAGTGGCCTATGGTAACCCTAACAATTATGGAGTGTGAAGATAACAGCTAATGCAAATGATGTGCCTTCTACTTGCTCTGCTCTTTGTTAACCTAAGCTGTTTGAGGTGGAAAATTTTCCCTACCTGGGGCTTACATGAAAGGGGTTACTCTCTCTTCCTACCAAGGGAAAATGCAAGTTTATGTATATTACCACTAGCTGATGGCGACAATTCCAGTGGGGGTGAAGAAGCCCAAGGGTCAGCTCTCCACTGTACTCTAAGCAGTGCAAAGAAGGGTTCCCAAGTAGAATGCAGGCAAAAACAGTAACAATAAATATTCAAAACTTGGAAATGCAAGATATTCTTATCAGTCAGAAAGAGGAGAATCAACACCTGACAGGAAAAATTAAGAATGGAAGACTGGTTGAGAAAAGTAGAAGACACTGCTCCACTGAAATTACCCAAGGAGTATAAGTCTGCCCGCAGGGGCTGAATTTAACCTTCCGGAGAAGCAGCTTCCCAGGAAGTCACGGGGAATGAAAATCCAGCCAAAAGATGAGAGAGGGCAGAGATAAATGTGACAGAGAGGAGTAGTAGGAAAAGAAGCTGCTCCACTGGAGATATGCAATGGCTTTGACCCATCCTACCCTGGGGAAGAAAGCAGGCCTATCCGGAGAAGAAGAGCCAGGCCACAGGAAGAGCGAGGAACTCGGTCCCTGGCCTGGAAGGAAGAGGACCCACACGGGAGGGTGACTTCAGACGGAGGAGATGGAGAGGACTGGATCCAGACTGCCCCAGCCAAGTCAGAAGCGCGCTGGCCCCTGGACAATGTGTCCGGGATGGGACAGGGAGTAGCCCAGACTTACTGCCTTACTTCAGTTCTGCTGGTTCAAGAATCACTTGTGTCACTTCTGAATCACTGAACACAGAAACTGATTTGAGTGACTGTTTCTCAGTTCTCCCAAGGATGGTTCATAACATAACCATTCCAGATGCATAAGAGAAAAGTCAATTCATCATATACAATGGATGCCTCAGTTTTGGCAAAATTTTTCTGTAAAGGGCCAGATAGTAAATATTTTAGGCTTTTTGGGCCATACAGACTCTGTCACAACTACTCAATTCTGCCACTGTAGCACGAGAGCAGCCACAGATAATACACAAATGAATGGGCCTGACTGTGTTCCCCTTTGCCTATCCCTGCCTCAGGGCGCTGAGGCTTAATTTTCTCATGGAGCTCAGGTTGAGAAAGGCTGAAGTCCAACGATAGATGCAGACTAGCTCTTGGGTTGGGAAGTTGCTCAGGGATGGAAAAGCAGCCCTAGGGACCAGCCAGTCTCTCTCATGGACCACGTAGCTCGTAACACTCTCTCTCTCTGTGTCAACACTTCTGCTTCTCCCAGGGTCCACTGTACTCCTCCAGCTTCTATTTGCCTACCGTCTCCAGTGGGAGCCAACCTAAAGGGCACTGGCTACATGGCTCTACCGGAAGAGCCCTCTCGACAGGTCGCTGAAGGGCTTGCTGACCAGGTGCCAGGCCCTGGTCCAAACATGGTCTCCCTGCCTAGAGAATAGCCAAGCTCACCTTCCTGGAGAAGGAGCCATGGGAAGGGCTGTTTCAGCTCGGGAGGGTGACTGGCATGGCAGACCCTCACACAACAGACAAGGCCAGGTCACTTCTCAAACCTGTTGGCTAATACTCACCCTAGCACTAATCTTAAACAGGGAATGAAAGACATGGACTCACAAATGGTATTTCCATGACTTCTTAGGACACTGTAGTTGTTCTTACATTTATACTTCTATCATATCACAAAGATTTAGAAGGAGAAAAGGCAATTTAAGTATGCAGCCAGCCATTTCAAACCAGCTCTCATCTTTTTACAAGAAAAACAGAGATCTGAGTGGTATAATAGCAAGTACGCAACCACGTAGATGATCCCAGTAAGTAGATTTGGATACAGAGATGAGGGGCACTGGGCTAAGGACAAAGTAGAAGGAAAGACCATGCTTCCTGGAGACAAGCCGGTCCCTGCAAAGGAGGTCTAACACGGTATGAAAAGGCAGAGGTGTATTCTTAACCTTCTCTGGTCCATAAGAAGGAAGAACTGGCTAGGAAATAGGAACGTCAGGAACCCGGGTTGCAAAATAACATCCTTTACTTTAGAATTCATGAAAACTAAGAAAGAAATGACATGGCGCCATCAAAATATACACCCGGGCATTCGGAAGGAAGATTCCAAGAAGTCAGAAAAAAAGATGGGACGTGAGGGACTTCCCTGGTGGTCCAGTGGCTAAGACTTTGCCTTCCAATGCAGGGGGTGTGGGTTCGATCCCTGGCCAGGGAGCTAAGATCCCACATGCCTCCTGGGCAAAAAAATCAAAACATAAAACAGAAGCAATATTGTAACAAATTCAATAAAGACTTAAAAAAAAATGGTCCACATAAAAAAAAAAATCTTAAAAAAAGATGGGGTGTGAGTCTACAGCATGAGATTCTGAAAGGCTGCACAAACATACTGGGAAGCTCTCAGAACCATGCTACCTGGTGAAACATTTGCATTTGATTTGGTTATGCACAATAGAAAACTCCAGAGAAAGTGGCTTAAACAAGACTTGTCTCCCACATGCAAGATGTGCAGAGGTGAGCAGTCCAAGCTGCAATGGCACTCCGCAGCATCAGGAACCGGGCTCTTCCTGTCTTATGTTTCTCTATTATTGTCTGTACATGGTTTCTTCCTCATGGTCCAAGACAGATGCTGAGCTCTAGCCATAACATCCACATTCCAGACAGCAGGAAGAAGGGCATGCATATTCCCTTCAAGGACACTTTTCAGAAGATGCACATGACACTTCCATTGGCCAGCTGCAAGAAAAGCTAGGGAATGCAGTATATTTTCTAGGTGGTTGTATTCCCACCTAAACACTAGATGTTCTGCTATTAAGAAAAGAGTAGTAATGGATATTGGGGGGCAACTACCAGTCTCTAGATACACTAGGAAACTACAAGTAATTCTGATGATGGTCTTGATACAAAACTGGAAAAAAGGACACATGCTGGAGGCTTACTGTATGAACATAGCAAAGCCCTTCAATGACCTAAATTTTACAAAACCACAACTCCATTACTTGTACTATGCCACTGTTCCCTCTGCCACGTGGAATGAGTTTCACATTGAAAAGAATGGAATTTACGATGGTAAAAAGGATGTTCAGACCAAGGTAAATCCAGAGATTGTTATGAAAGCACCCAGCACTCTGAGTTCGATCTTGCTTCTGCATTCAACAGACTTTGTTTTCTTTTTAAACATCTTTATTGGAGTATAATTGCTTTACAATGTTGTGTTTCTGCTTTATAAAAAAGTGAATCAGCTATACATATACATATATCCCCATATCTCCTCCATCTTGCGTCTCCCTCCCACCCTCCCTATTCCACCCTTCTAGGTGGTCACAAACCACCGAGCTGATCTCCCTGTGCTATGTGGCTGCTTCCCACTAGCTATCTATTTTACATTTGGTAGTGTATATATGTCCATGCCACTCTCTCACTTCGTCCCAGCTTACCCTTCCCCCTCCCCGTGTCAAGTCCATTCTCTACATCTGCGTCTTTATTCCTGTCCTGCCCCTAGGTTCATCAGAACCAATTTTGTTTTTTTTTTTTTAGATTCCATAAGTATGTGTTAGCATACGGTATTTTTCTCTTTCTGACTTACTTCACTCTGTATGACAGACTCTAGGTCCATCCACCTCACTACAAATAATTCAATTTCATTTCTTTTTATGGCTGAGTAATATTCCATTGTATATACGTGCCACATCTTCTTTATCCATTCATCTGTCGATGGACACTTAGGTTGCTTCCATGTCCTGGCAATTGTAAATAGTGCTGCAATGAACACTGTGGTACATGACTCTTTTTGAATTATGGTTTTCTCAGGGTATATGCCCAGTAGTGGGACGGCTGGGTCGTACAGTAGTTCTATTTCTAGTTTTTTAAGGAACCTCCATACTGTTTTCCATAGTGGCTGTATCAATCTACATTCCCACCAACAGTGCAAGAGGGTTCCCTTTTCTCCACACCCTCTCCAGCATTTATTGTTTGTAGATTTTTTGATGATGGCCATTCTGACTGGTGTGAGGTGATACCTCATTGTAGTTTTCATTTGCATTTCTCTAATGATTAGTGATGTTGAGCATCCTTTCACGTCAACACAGACTTAATTCTGTTAACGTATGTTGGGTTTCTACGCAGTGCTTTACTTCCTCCATCTCCCTTTATAAAAATCTTCCCTTTCATTACAGAGCCCTGCTCCTGCTGCACAGAGGACTAGCTCTTCATTTTTTCTGAGTACACTAAGCATATGTCTTCTAAAAGGTTCTTCAGTTTCTTATGGAAAACAATTTTCTTTGTCTTCAGGCTGTCTTTCCCCCTCCATAATTTGGCAGCTTTTTACAGGTCCCCTTCTTTATCCTTGAACAGGAGCAACATCAACCCAGGCAGAGTGTCTGCAGCAGAGATGGTCAGAGGAGTCTCCCGTGCACCCCTTTGCTGGACCCTTGGGGTTAGCAGCCGTCCTCCTCTGAGGTCTGGACCTGCAGATCAGGTCAACAGGTGCAAGTTCGTGCTCAGAGAGCGCTGCCAGCAGGCAAGCATGGCTCTGCTGCACAGAAGGGACTCCTGGCCTGCTCTCTGCCATTCTCCGGCTAAACCTGAGAACTGATGCAGTTTGCTGTTTTGAAACTGTAATATGTGAAGGAATGTTCCCAGGCTCCTTATGCCTCTGCCCCTTCTTACAACATGGTAGGAAAAACCACGTCTTTGTCCATCTCCCTCTGCTCCCTGTCTTGGGTTTCCTAGTGGATGTAGAAAGTAAATCACAGAAATGATGGTGCTCAGCTCTGGTCAGTGCAACTCCAGCATCCCAGGCTCAGCAGGACACAGTGGGAGTAAAGCAAAGCCTCTTCCCACTTCCTTCCTGCAGGGCCTTTGGAATTTCAGCTTCAGAGGCTGAACTATGCAGAGGACATTCCAGGAACAGGCTTCTTTATTGGTCCCCATAGCACAAGAGATACAGTGAGAATCCCCGTCCTTTTCTGTCTCCCAACTTCTGACATATCTGTCATCTTATCTTTGGTTCGTTCATTGCTGTGGTCAGTTTTTGTCTCTACAGGAAGTTGGGAGGAGGCCCTGACCTCAGCCTCACAGCTGGCTGACGGGCCTCCGCTCCTTCCAGCTCCTTCTCCACTCTCCAGGCGGCAGCCACAGTGCTCTGGCAGTGCACTCCGGACACTCCCCTGCGTAGAATACGTAGACTACGCCAGGGTCTCAACTGCCTACAGGGCAGACTCCAAAGCCTTTGGCTCAGCACACAAGGCCCTCCAGATCAGGCTCGTCTGCTGCTCCAGCCTCACCCTGAGCCAGGGCCCGTACCTGCTGGATGCAGCAGCCACCTGACGCCAGGCAGAGGAGCCCTGGACACCCTGCCCGGTCCTACACATGCTGCTTCCTCCACCCGGAATGTTTTCTCCACAGTCCTTCCTTTCAGAACTCCCGCTTATCCTTTGGGACTCAACTCAAACACCCCCTTGTGAAGCCCTCCTAGACACAGGCACCCACAGCATACCTCCTCTGTGGGCATCTATGAGCTGTGCTGAAATCGCTCGCTTGCCCCCGCCAACAAAAGCATTTGTTCCTCAGAGGCAAGAACCATGTCTTATTCACCTATGTAGCTCTGGTAACAAGCACCGTGTCCTGAACCAAGAAGACCTGCCAAGTAGGGTTCCCTCAACTGCTGAGTTTGAAAATATCGCAGACACAGACTATCTAACCTTTAGGAAGGTATCTGATAAGGAGTGTAAGGAGTCCCACGTGTCCCCAATAGAGAGATACAGCTGAATGCTAATCATTTAGACAAATCAGCAACTGATGAAAAACCCTTCACAGGGGGTGTTGATCAGGTATCCCAAAAGGAAGAAGAAGGGACAGACGGGGCTCTGCCAGGGCTAAGGTCTCTTAGGGAGCAGTGTAAGTGGAGAGAGAGGGCGAGCAGGTTCACGAGGGACAGCCTGGAAAGATTCCTTGAAGGAACAGTCCATAGTGGGCAGGCACCCTTAAAAGGGATGATCTTACGGGAGATAAACCAGGTAAGGGCCAGAACTGAGATGAAACTGACTAGGAAAGTAAATCAGGGCCCACTCTTGCCTCTAGAAAACTCATTACAAATGGCACAAGGACTCCTCCCGTCCCTTGTCCTCCAAATCCTCAGCCAACAAGACAAAAGTGATGTGGTAGAACACAGCTAGCGAGAAAGACTTCAGATTCTTGGCCAGGGCTGTGATGCAGCCATCAGGAAAGGAGCGTGACCGGGGGTGCCTTTGTAGAGGTCTGCTCTCTGGCTAACACGGGGGGTGGGGTGGGGGGTGACGGCTCTGCTTACTCTACGCTCATCTACCCAAACCCGTGAGCTTTTCGGTTCGGGAACCACGCCTACGAGAGATCTTGATTGGAAGAAGGTACTCAGAGGAGGCCTCCTTGATGGGGCTGGAATATGAAACCACACTCTGTGAGGAGCCGCTGACAGCAGTGAGGATGTGCTCCAACCAGAAAAGACCACTCTTGTCCTCAAATGTTGGAAACCTGGGGCCAAATATGGACAGAGCTGGACTCAACATGGAGGAGAACTTCTGAAACTCAGATCTCTCCCTTGGGAAACCCTAACCCCCATCAGAGGCTGGATGGAGGGTGGTGGGGACTTGGTAGAAGACATGCACTTATGACAGTCTAAGCTTCTCTAAAACCACACGTTAAGCAACCCAGGTCACATTCTCTGTTTTAAAACTGTATAAGTTGTAAATTTATACATTTGCTGAATGAGTTACCCTATTTGTTTAGAATATTTCCAAAATGTGTAACAACAGTACTTTCTCCTCCTTCAAAAAGTGGAGCATAAAAAAAAAAAAAAAAAAAAAGTGGAGCATAATTGTATGTTATGTGTATTTTATCACAATAAAAAAAAGTAGACCATAACTACCACAACTTAGTTTTTCTTTTATAACACAGGACGGTCTAGCAGAGCCATCTTTATGAGTATGAATGTCATTGTCCAGCACATACCTGTGGCCAGGTTTGGACCTGGACAAGACTGTGAAGGAAGCCAAGTTGTCCTCGGCACCTCACCCCCCTTCACCTTTTCTGTTTGGGCTCTTTGGCTCTCCTTAGATATTTCTCCTGCCTAGCAGCAGTCTACCAAGACTAAAAGCACCACGTAACTAAGATATTTTCTTCCCTTCCTCTGAGTGCTATCCATCAAATGCTAGAGAGAGAAAGGATCTTGGAAACCAAGTGTTCCAAATTTACAGCTGAGAAAACACATCCTCAGAGAAGACAGAGAGTTACCCAAAGGCAGCTGGGCAAGGGAAGAGCTGAGCATAGGACCCAGGGTCAGAGCTCTCTCCACATCTCCACATCCCTCATGGGTGTGCTATCAGATAACACGTCAAACAAATCTGGGCTACAGTGACAATGGCTAACTGCCATCAACCAGACAGAAATAGGAAAGGAACACAGGCAGCATGGCAGGCAACACAGAGCAAGGCCAGAGGGAAGCTTTACTGGAGGTGGATCACACCTGGGTAAAAGCCACCTCTCATCTGACTACCTGAAAGGTGAACTCTCAAGTACATGGAAATCACCATGTACCTGTAAACAACCTTCTGGTCAACCTTCTGGATGTCATTTTCCTGTCAGCTCAGTTTTTAACCCCTGTTATGTTTGGTTTTCAATCTTTTCTATCTCCTAAAAGTCAACATTTAAATGTCCTTAAAATTAATATATTATAAAATTTTACATCATATTAAAATTATGATTTGTCTTCCCCAAAATAAAAGTTTTCTTTTAAATAAAATTGATATTTCACTTTTGCCTTGCTTCCATCAGCAGCAAATGACTTTCTTTAGAAAGTACTTTTCTTAGATTTATGTCTGCTACCCAAATTCTCTCATGATATTGATATTCTGCAAGTATGAGAAACAAGGCATATTCACCTAACATTAGAAGACAATTTTCAAATTTTTTATAACTTTAAAAACATCTAGAAAACTATAATAACTCTTGTTGCAGTACTATACAGGTGACAGTTGTGGTTAATTACATACAGGATTTCATCTTATCCCTTAACGGTTCACATTCAGATTTTCTGTTTTAAGCAAAGCAAAACAAAACAAAAGAGATAGAGATCTCTCCTAGAAATAATAATATTCTAACGTCTTGCTTATTTTACTTGCATGGAAGGCACCTTAAAAGACACTGAATTTAACCTAATGTATTTGGGGCTGCATTTACTGTCACAAATGCCAGCAGGACTCTTGAGGCCTGAGTCTCAGGCTTACCTGCACAGCACCTCCCCATCCAGCTGTTGGGGATTTCTGTGGTCAATGATGATGACGTCATGATGTTTGTCCAGGAAACAGGCAAGGGCAGTCTGAGACTCCTTGATAACTGTACACTTAAACCCTGCTTTTTCACATGCCCTACAGAATCCATTACACTGCTTATCTTCTTTGGGAAACACTAAAAGTACCTGAATCAAAAAAGCATGAACACTTTTAAAAGAAAAAAAAAAAAAAAGGTGTCGTTAGAATTGTCATTTCTTAACAAGCCACAGAAAACTCCCAAGTGTTTTCAAGGCAAGTACACAGATGTGAGCATAACGATCTGTTGAGTAAATCCTTTTCCTACATGTAACTCTGGGACGTTATCACTCAGCTCCCTGAAATGAGTGCTATTCTATCTGTTCTTAGTCTGGAAGTCAGTGCATGGATCATATGCTTATTTCTTTTGCTAATAAGCCCACTGGAAAAACTCAACAAAGATTTGATTAAGTATTTTATCTTAAAACCGAATCAATTAAAAAACACAAATATTTGTTTTAGTTAGCAGTACGTTAACTAGGTAAGTCCTTAGATGGCAAACACCAATATTTCAATCAAACTCCTAGAATACTTAATACTTTAAATAATACATTTAAATATTCTGACTCAAGACTTTACGTAATTCCTCCAAGTTAAAAAAAAAATTACTTTGATTATAAGAGAGGAGACTTAAAGTAGACCAAAACGTTACAATTCAAAAACTGCCTATTTAGTGACACAGGAATAGCACCAGGTGCAAGAGACAGCTGGCTGCCCTCGCACCTGGCCTGGATTGGGCGAGGCCTGCGTCTGCTGCCTTTCCCCTGCGCTGCCAGGCCCCCAAGCCACACCTGGGGCAGGAGCGCACTGCTCCATCCCTTCACACTCAGACTGACTAACGGGGGGCAACTGTGGTACGTGGTACAGTCAAGGCGGGACAGCCTAAGGGAAAGAGACTGCAAAGCTGACAGAAACCCCATTCCCCAAGACTCAGTCCCTCTAAGCTTACCCAGGTGCACAAATACCACAAGTGCAAAGAGTTAAGAGAGCACATTTCTTCTGTGCTGCGCAGCATGTGGGATCTTAGTTCCCTGACCAGGGATCAAACCCAGGCCCCCTGCATTGGGAGCGTGGAGTCTTAACCACTGGACCGCCAGGGAGGTCCTGAGAGCACATTTCTGCCAGTCCTTTTCACATTTTAAAAAATGTAACAGTGAGCATGCGTTTGTGTACAGGAAGCATCAAGTAACGTTGGAGCTAAATTTCAATTGTTATTTTGTTTAATATTTTGGATTAGAAAATTTATAGATATTTTCTCTCTGCTACAGCTGATTCAGTAACATAGAGTAGACCATGATTTTACTCTCTATATTGGAAAATTTCAAACCTACAAAAAGTCATGAATGACAATAAATGCTAGAACACCCTTCTTCTAGTTTCATCAATTGTTAACATTTTGCCACCTTTGCTTTCTCTCTCTCCACATACATACACACACACACACAATTACACATATTATTTTATTGCTGAACCTTTTAAAGTAGGTTGCAGACATTTCATCTCTAAATACCTCAACGTGTATTTCTAAGAAAAGTACATTCCCTGATATAACTGTAGTACTGCTATCAAGTTCAGGGAATTCAACATTGATCCAATATTTTATCTAAAACAGAAGATTATTTTCAATGTATAACTTTAGACCCTCTCCCTCCCCGTCTTTAAAGAAAATCAAGGTGAAAATTACAGCATGGTATATTATTACCTGGAGCTGATCTGGATGAAATCTCATGGGGCCAAATTGTATATCAGCTACTGCTACCTGCAAGAAAAAGATCTGCTTAAAAATGAAAAGAAAAAAAAAAAGATAAGCTTGCTTAAATTTTTCTCTCTCTCATCAGTGCCTCAGATGAAAATGAAATTTCTACTCTAGAGAAAAATTACGTAAATACTTATTAGACAGAGGGATCTCAGTTATCTCCTTATAAACCCCAGGAAAGGTGGAGAGCAGGGAAGGACACATAAAATGAGTCTGATCCCAGCTTTTCTTTTCCTAGCTGTGTGTGACTCTAAGTGAATTACCCAACCTTAGGCCTCAATTCCTCATGTGTTACAGAGATCACGTGAGATTACAATATAAAGAACCCCCAAAGATTAGACACCGAACGAACATTGGTTCCTTCCATGTCTACTGCCATCTTTCCCCTGATGGACAATGAAATCTTACATCTAAAATGGCACCAAAAAAATGAAATCCAGCTATCAGAACCATGGGACCTCAAAGACTCCTTGTTGAGAAACGGTTAACACTTTCATTTTACAGACAAGTACAGTGCTTATCAATAAATGCTCATTGGGAAATTCCCTGGTGGTCCAGTGGTCAGGACTCTGTACTCTCACTGCTGGGGGGCCCGGGTTTGATCCCTGTTAGGGGAAATAAGATCCTACAAGCCTCACGGCGCGGCCAAAAAAAGAGAAGCTTATCTATTTGAGAACTTAACACTAACACACAAAGATAAATATACAGTGTCATAACCAAACCCCAACAAGTAATAGAATCATAGCGCCAATGGAGGGCTCAGCATAAACTGGGCACTGTGCTAAGGGCTGAACATACGTTATCTCACTGAACCTTTGCAACATGCTGAGAGTTTACATTGGAAAGCTGAGGTTCCAAGTACTTTAAGGCTACACAGCAGCAAGTGGCAGCTGGGATTCCACTGACCAGTCTGTTTAGTTCTATAAACTGTGCTGCAAACCCAGGGCCACTGGAAGGTTTGGGAAGTCTGTGCACTGCACAAAGGAGCACAAGGGAGGGAGAATGGAGAGCTAAAATCCAGCCCCAAGCCATGAACCCTGGCCTTGGGTTGCTACCTGGAGGAAGAGACATATTTTGCAATTTTTCCAGAAACACTGTATATATGTGTTGAGGGGATCCCTACCCTATTCCAGGCCTCTGGGTGTGACGGTGTGATTTCATACCTAAAACACAGCAGCAGCAGAACTAGATCTATAAATCTTCCCACAAGATACTTCTTAACTGCCTGCCACCTCCCATCTCTTCCCTCAAGCAGTGATCTCTCCTACAGTAAACACATGCAACAAAACCTGCTTAGTGATGGAGGAAGTCCATGTATATTTTTAACTGCAAGAAGCTGATGTCTATTAATTATGGGACACCGGCTCAGTTTCTGATTTGCTTTGTAGTAACTTCATCTCTCAGAAGGTGTAAGAATGAGGGTCGCTACTACTCTAGACCTGAGACTGAGGAGAAGGGCTTTGCAGTAGGGTGGAAGGGTGAGCACAGACATCCCACAGCACCGTCTATCCTCCAGAGCTGGGCAGTCAGTCAGAGGCCGGCCTCATCGAGAGGCACAGCTGGATGCCAAAGCCAGAATTTCTGACGGAATATGATCCAGGAGGTCAAAGAGAGTCTTAAAAGAGAGAGATGTGCTCTACATAATCATACTCCCACAGTGCAGTGAGAAGGAAGGCAAGAGGCACCGAGAGAGACCAATCTGAACAATGACTTTTTTGTTGGTTTTTATGAACAAAGTTTAAAGAAATGAATGAATGAAAGAAGAAGAAATGATACAGGCTTACTGCTTGGAGAAGACAGTGGAACTACTCAGGAAAAAGAAAAAGAAGGGAAATCATTTTGCTGATTTTCTACAGTGTTGAGGCAGGGTGGAGTTGCATTAAAAAAACCCAGAAAACCCATCAACAGGAGGGCTGTGCCACTGCCCAGGATGAAGCGGTTGTTGGACAGCATTTGGGTCCTCTGTGTGAAACGGCGGCCGCAGCCTCTCACAGAAGATACTTATGAAATTTGCTATGAAGGATCAAGGAGACAAAAGATAAAGTCTGAAAGGAGACAAAGAAAATATTTATGAATATCGTAAAAACATATACTAGGTCACAAAGAAAACTTTAAAACATATTCCTTGTACAGTTTTTACTTCCAACCATAAGGCAATCAAACCAAAATTAAAAACATAAGTTAAGAAATACCCCCTCCTTGGAAATTTTTAAACTCATGTAACTGATGGATCAGAGAGGGAAATGCAAACTATGCCTACAGATTGCTTGGAAAATAATAAAAATGAGAATATCATGTAATAAAACCTACAAGATACTAGTAAATTTTACTCAGAAGCAAAATTCAGTCTTAGATCTCTGTCATGAAACAAGAATTAATATACTAAGCTTTCAAATCACTAAATTTGAGAAAGTCAACAGTACAAACTTAAGAAACCAGGAGGAGAAAAATAAGCTAAAGGCTACAATAATTAATAAAAGAAACTTTAAAATGTTAACGACTAGCTTGATTTTAAAAAACACATACTATATAGTGTTGGTTACAAGCTGAGGGACAAGATAAAAGAATGGACAGCTATATGCTAACACATATATATGCAATCTAAAAAAGAAAAAGTGGTTCTGAAGAACCTAGGGGCAGGACAGGAATAAAGTCATAGACGTAGAGAATGGACTTGAGGAAACAGGGAGGGGGAAGGGTAAGCTGGGACGAAGTGAGAGAGTGGCACTGACATATGTACCCTACCAAATGTAAAACAGATAGCTAGTGGGAAGCAGCCGCATAGCACAGGGAGATCAGCTCATGCTTTGTGACCACCTAGAGGGGTGGGATAGGGAGGGTGGGAGGGAGACGCAAGAGGGAGGGGATATGGGGATATGTGTATTCGTATAGCTGATTCACCTTGTTATACAGCAGCAACTAACACAACAATGTAAAGCAATTATACTCCGATGAAGATGTTAAATAAATAAATAAATAAATAAATAAAAAGAATGGACAGCTAAGGGCAAAAGTCTCATTCTTCCTAGGAAAACAATTCTGAGTACATGGTCTACACCCAAAGTGGGTGAAATAACTTTTACAAACAAAGGACAGCGTAACTTTATGATCTCAACTTGTAAAAATAACTCACCACCGCATTAATTCTAAGAAATAAAAGAAGCTATAGATTAATTTTTTTAAAGAGCGTGGATTCTACCTCAGTATAATTTTAGCAGTATCATTTTAAAACATTAATGTTTCAGCAATTCTATTTTACCATTGAATACTTTATTTACTTAACTAGATTGCATTTTAACCTTACATCCTGTCTACGGGGTATATCCGGCTCTCAGGACCTCTGTCAAGCGGTGTCCCAGCAGAGCCGGACAACTACTTACCACTGCCCCCGCCCCAAATAACCACCACCAGGAAATCTGATGACATTACTCAGTGAGCAGACGTCAGCAGTGGGCCCTCAGAGAGTAAACAACTTCCCAACTGCTCTGGATAGGGGGATCGGAACTACCAGAATTCGTGCATTCATCCTTTGTGTATGAAAATCAGAATCAAACTGACCTAATGCTTCAGGCCATAGCCCTCTTAATAATTATTTTTCACATTAATATTTAGAAGGGAATAGTCATTTTCAAATCAGTTTTAATAATAGCTTTCAGCTTCAAAAGCAACTGATATTTTTAGGTAATACAGGAACAATAATATATTCATGAACTGATATCAGTAATTATACAAATTGTTGAATTTAGTCTTTTGGGTTTTTAAATATTTATATATTTATTAAGATTTATTGTTAAAAAAAGACTGTTAAATTGGGATATCAGATAAGGATGATGTCTGTATTTTATTATTTTAAAGTAATTTTTTGTTAACATGGCTGATAGAAATCTGAAATACATTATTATTAGACACCTTGATGAACCACCTATCAGTTTTCTTTTGTTTGCCTAACTGACCTAATTGCAGGGCAAAGTTACTATGTTACGAATCTTGATCACCAGTGGGGGTAGGAGAGGAAAGAGAGATATAATTCCAACCTGTCTAAATATTCTACTCCCCTGACCCTCCCTATCCCTTGCCTGCTTTTTTTTTTTTTCTGCAGCTTTAGTTACCATTTGCCCCACTACCTACATATTTTATTATGTTCTTATTAAAGGAGTGTCTCTCCCATGAGAATGTAAATTCTACAAAGACAGGGATTATCTGCTTTATTTATTGCTATATTTCCAATACCCAAAACAGTGCCTAGCACATGGCAGACATTCAAAAAATACTTCTGAATGAATGTTTACTCAACAGCTAATCTTTTTTCTATCTCTGTATTTAAATTTTTATTTTATTAAGTCTTTTGAAAATGTAATATATTTATTTTTTAACTGCTTTACAATGAGCTAATCTTTTTGAACCAATCATTTATCTAAAAATCATACTCATACCAGCTTATACATATACACATGTATATAATACAGCACTTCTAATTTTCAGAGTATTTTCATATATATTTTATATTGTAAAGGAACACAAAGGAAGGAAGCAATCTTAGGAAAAGCCTAAGCACCAGGAACCACAAAAGAATCATGTGATCTATCTTTTTCCTACATCCCTTTATTAGAAATAGAAAGTTATGCTGGGATCAATTTATATTAATTGTTTACAAACCTAGGAACTATAGCAAAGACATAAATCAGATTTTGTCTTGAGCCATACTGTCCCTCCAGGCTTTCCCTGTACAGCCAGTGGCCATCTTGTCTCTGTCTCTCTGGGCAAAGAGTGGTAAATTGATCAAAGGGGCACAGCCTGGACAAGAGTCAGGAGATACCAGTTCTTAGGTGGGGAGAGTCAAAATTAACTCAGACATTTGTGGACCACCTACTTATATGTTATAAGCCAAGCACAGAGGTAGGTACTGGGAGTGCAAAGACCAAATGCCTACCCTGTCCTGAGTAGGAGGAGGGGAAAACGTAAATTATGACAACATGGTGCAGATTTAATATAGAAAGAAGGTGTCTAGTATGTGCTAAATACTTTGCTTCCAATCATATTTAAATCCAATTTAGTCCTTACCCTATGAGTAAGGGAAGCTCATTAACTCCATTTTATTGATGACCAAACTGAAGCTCAGAGCCGTATGATTAAAGCGCTGGTAAGTGGCAATGGTGGGAACTGGGCCCAATTCACAGGAACTTAATTCCTGTGGTCTTTTCTTTTTTTAAAAAAATAATAGATTTATTTATTTATTTTTGGCTGCGTTGGGTCTTCGTTGCTGCGCACAGGCTTTCTCTAGTTGCGGCAAGCGGGGGCTACTCCTCGTTGCGGTGCGCGGGCTTCTCATTCCGGGGCTTCTCTTGTTGAGGAGCACGAGCTCTAGGCGCGTGGGCTTCAGTAGTTGTGGCTCGCGGGCTCTAGAGCGTAGGCTCAGTAGTTGTGGCACACAGAGTTAGTTGCTCCGCGGCATGTGGGATCTTCCCGGACCAGGGCGTGAACCTGTGTCCCCTGCATTGGCAGGCGGATTCTTAACCACTGCGACACCAGGGAAGCCCCCTGTGGTCTTTTCATGCTTCACTGGGAAAGGCCTAAAGTTACCTGACCCTAACCTGTATCTAGCTGAATTAAGACCAAGAACCTGGAAAGCAGCATCCATCCATTTGACAAATCTTTGTTGAACACTCACTATGTGTCAGATGGTTTCGTAGGCAGTGGGCATTCAACAGAGAACAAGACAGATAATATTGCTACACAGCAGGGAGGGATTTGACAGAGAGCAACTGGGTTGCTGTTCTGAATCAGAGTCAAGAAGGCCTCTCTGAGGTGGCACTGAGGCGGCACTGTGGAAGGCGAGATCTGAATGACAAGGAGTCAGCCACGCCAGGAGTGGAGGAGGGAGCACCGGGCAGAGCACAGAACCTAAGGTGGGAACAGGGTCGACATTTGAGAAAAGGAGGGGGAAGA